>NC_058524.1:175706380-176956380 GCF_904849725.1 Hordeum vulgare subsp. vulgare
GGGTACCCCAAATAGGTGGAGCCACAGATCAAGAAGATGAAGTGGTGGTCAGTAAAGAAAGACCTCCATCTCCCCGACATTATGCTCAACCACCGGACCGTCCCACTCCAACTCTGGGCCACCCCGATGTGAGTACAAATCTGAGGCACCAGAGCCCATCTTCCACTTTTTCCACTCCAATTTGACCGGCATGTGGACGCGGCTACTCCAGGTGGCCAAGGACAAGATCCCCAAGGAGGGGCAAGACCTCGACTTCGAGGTTGGATATGAATTCCCACCAGTAAGTGTTCTAACCCACACATTTATATTCTTCTTTCTTTTCATGGTGAGACAGATTTTGATGAATCGTCTTGCCTGGTATGTGAAGAAATGGTTACCCAAGGATGTACGATACGCGGTGCCCTGCTGATACGTCCCAAACGTATCTAGAATTTCTGTTTGTTCCATGCTCTTTCGGTGACATTGTTATAGGTTTTGCTACACTTTTATACCTTTTTACACATATTTGAACTAACCTACTAACTAAGTGCACCCAGTGCCAGTTTCTTTTGCTGACGTATTTTAATTGCAGGGACTTTACACCAATTTTAGAGCCCCAAAAATCCCTAGAAAAGTATATGAAAATCAGCGTGACAGAAGCTTCACGAAGCACCAAGGTGGGCCAAAGGGGAGCTAGGCCTCACCCAGGCGGCCACCTGGCGCGAGCCCCCTCCTGGCCGCGCCACCAGGTCGCCTGGGTGGCTGGTCCGCCCCCTGGCGCCCTCCTTTGGTCTATACTTACCTCTCGGATGGAAAACCCTAAAGATATATCTAGAATCATGAATTTCTCCTATTTTCCGCCGCCGTAGCGCTTCCGAGATCGGGAGCGCCAGAAGACCTCTTCTCGGCACCCTGCCGGCGGGAGGATTGACCTCCGGGAGCTTCTCCACCACCATGGACGCTTCCCGGACGTGCCATGAGTAGTACTCCTTGGACCATGAGTCCATGACCAGTAGCTATGTGATGTCTTCTCTCCAATCTTCTGCTTCAATGCTTAGCCCTTGTGAGCTACCCTACATCATCAAGGCATCTATATAATTTACCTACTGTTGCTATGCTGAGTTTGCTGGGATCCGATGGCTTATGAGATTATGTTCAAATTGTGATGAGTTATATATTTGGTTCTCCTTTTATATTATGTTCTTGAGTAATTCATGCATGTCCTCCGTTGCTTTTTATTGCTTTTGCCAACTAGTAGATTGTAACTCCAAGAGGGAGCGTTATGCATGATTGTGGGTTCATGCCCCCTGATGTCTAGCTTGAGTGGCAGAAACTTGAGACTAGGGGTTGTGCTGTTGCCACTAGGGAGAAAACAACGATGCTTGTAACCACGGTTGCAAGATTGTTTACCTTACGCGAAGTTCATTAATGCACTTGTCCGTTGCTTTGCGTTTACACTTTGGGTGGGGCTCGCAACTTAATACCAGCGAGATGTTCTGGATAGATATCTCAAGGTGGATGATTGGAGAGTAGATGCTGATGGATAAACAGTTTACTTGTCTTGGCATACTGCCCATTACTTTTGAGCCTCTAACTTTCTAGTAGCATGATTAGCATTGCGGTGCGTTCATAATTCTGTCAATTGCCCAGCTATAATTTGTTTACCCAGCATAGTTGTTTATCATCTTTTGGGAGAGAGATATCACTAGTGAACTTCATGTGACTCTGGTCCATATTTCCACCATTGTTTACACCTCCACCATTTAGTATTTTTATTTACTTTTCCCACTTGTGTTTGATCATTTTGCAAACTACAAGGCCGAAGAGATTGACAACCTCTCTGAACTCGTTGGGAGCAAAGTTATTTGTTGTGTGTGCAGGTCCACGTCTTCTACTAGTGCTAGAGTAGCGAACACCTACTTGTTGATCCTCGGAGTCCTCCTAGTTTGATCAACCTTATACTCCCCGTGTAAGGGAAATCTGCTAATGACGACATCTCAACCTTCCACTTGGGGTAACCAATGAGGGGCGAGAAGTATATCCATCAACTCGTCATCACCTACCCCACTGTCAAACAAACAGAGAACCCCTATGATCACGACGCTCATAGTCGAGGAGCCGCATGTGGTAGCCCCCCAGGGGCCGAAGTACAAAAGGGGCAGGGCGGGTCTCAAAATATGGATGACCTCGATTATTCGGTCCGAGGAGAGCCACACCTCCACCAACTATGAAGAAATGGGGGAAGATGAGGAGAAGGACGACCCTGCCCTTAAAGGGAAGAGGGTGGCGTCAAAGGACGTTCAAGCCAGAGCACCCCCCAAGGGCCAGAAGAGGTTGAAGAGACCCTCGGTCGGGGCCGCGAGTAAGTCGTCAGAGAAGATCATGCTCTTCAACGAGTTGGAAGATCATCCCCTTGTTCTGGGGTGAAAAAAGCCGGCACCACGAGGGATGTTACAGTTTTCCACGTTCTATTTTTGTCACATCTATGTTTTAGTAGGAGTTAGCTCATACGAGCATCTTTCCGTAGTCCGCCCTAGGAGCCCCCAACATAATCTTCAAGCACTATAGGAATCAACTTCTTTGTCATCTGCCATAACGAACGACAAAGGGGTAGATCACGGACGGCAAAGGCCTTTGCCGTCGGCCGCCGGTCGGCAAAACTTCTATGACTACTTTCGTCGGTTAAGGCCCTTCTTTACCGTCAGCAGGACCCCGGACTCCTCCACATCTTCGTCATCTCATGATGGGCTAAGGAGGCGACTTCTACTCTGCCCCTAGGATGAAACAACAGGGGAAGGTGAGCCAATCGTCAGGAATGAGATTGACACCTCGGCCCCGCGGGGCCAAGGGGATAAGACCTCCGAGGTCATCAAGGAAACGCTGGCCAACTGTTGGCCCAGCGGAAAGCCTCCCCGGCTCGAACCCTGCGGTTGGAGACCCTTTTACCCAGCTCCCACGTGCTTGGGTCTGATGTCGTGCCACCCCCACCTCTTGTCCAAGGGCGGGATAGCGTGGGGTGGACCGAGGAGATGGAGGAGACTGATACGTCTCAAACGTATCTATAATTTTTGATGGTTTCATGTTGTTATCTTGTCATCTTTGGATGTTTTATGTACCTTTTATATCTTTTTTGGGACTAACTTATTAATTCAGTGACAAGTTCCAGTTCCTGTTTTTTTTGTGTTTTTGGCTCTTTTCAGATCTGATTTTGGAACGGAGTCCAAACGGAATAAAATCCTCAAAATAAATTTTTCCCGAACAGAAGAAGATTAGGGGGCCTCAGGGCCAAGCCAGGAGAGCTACAAGGGGCCCACAAGCCCCCTAGCCGCCACCAGGGGGGCGGCGGCTAGCAGGCTTGTGGCCTCCCTGGCGCCCCCCTGACCTAGCTCCTTCACCTATATATTCCTAAAAATACAGAAAAAATCAGGGAATCCACGAGAATACTTTTCCGCCGCCGCAAGCTTTCATTTGCGCGAGATCTCATGTGGAGACACTTCCCGGTGCCCTACGGAGGGGACTTTGGAGTTGGAGGGCTTCTTCATCATCATCATCGCCCCTCCAATGACTCATGAGTAGTTCACTTCAGACCTACGGGTCCATAGTTAGTAGCTAGATGGCTTCTTCTCTCTCTTGGATCTTCAATACAAAGTTCTCCATGATCTTCATGGAGATCTATCCGATGTAATCTTCTTTGGCGGTGTGTTTGTCGAGATCCAATGAATTGTGGATTTGTGACCAGATTATCTATGATATATATTTGAGTCTTTGCTGATTTCTTATATGCATGATTTGATATCCTTGTAAGTCTCTCCGAGTCTTGGGTTTTGTTTGGCCAACTAGATCTATGATTCTTGCAATGGGAGAAGTGCTTGGTTTTGGGTTCATACCGTGTGGTGACCTTTCCCACTGAAAGTAGGGGCAGCAAGGCACACATCATGTAGTTGCCATCAAGGGTAACAAGGTGGGCTTTGTTGTAGATATGAGATTGTCCATCTACATCATGTCATCTTGCTTAAGGCGTTACTCTGTTCTTTTGGACTTAATACACTAGATGCATGCTGGATAGCGGTCGACGTGTGGACTAATAGTAGTAGATGCAGAAAGTATCGGTCTACTTGTTTTGGACGTGATGCCTATAGATATAATCATTGCCATAGATGACGTCACGACTTTGCGCGGTTCTATCAATTGCTCGACAGTAATTTGTTCACCCACCGTCTACTTGCTTTCATGAGATAATTCACTAGTGAACACTACGGCCCCCGGGTCTATTCACACCTATCATTTCCACTTTCGCTTTTACTTTGCTTTGTTACTTTGTTGCTTTCAGTTCTCACTTGGCAAACAATCTATAAGGGATTGACAACCCCTTCATAGCGTTGGGAGCAAGTTTTTGTATTTGTGCAGGCACTTGTGATACTTCTTCACTGGATCGATACCTTGGTTCTCAAAACTGAGGGAAATACTTACCACAGCTGCGCTACATCACCCTTTCTGCTTCGAGGGAACACCAACGCAAGGCTCTAAGGCCACGGGGATATCCTTTGCATATTTTCCTAGGAAGTCCCTAAAGGCGTAGCCGTAGCAGAAGGATTCCTGGTGCCGTTGCTAAGGAGTATCAAGGCAAGAACAGTCTCCCGTCAGCACGTGTTTCTGGCGCCGTTGGAAGGTCTTTTGTTGTAGTAGCAGAAGTATTTTTGGCGCCATTCCCGGGGAGGAGAGATGAAGTCAAGATCTATCCAAGTAGGTGTCACAAACTCATCTCTTGCATTTACCTTTTTTGCCAGTTGCCTCTCGTTTTCCTCTCCCCCACTTCACATTTGCCGTTTTCATTTGCCTTTCTCCTTTGCCTTTTTCGTTTGCCTTTTTCATTTGCTTTTTCGTTCGCCCTTTTCTCTCGCTTGCTTTCTGGTCGCTTGTGTTCCATGTGGCTTCAATATGCTTGCATCTTCGCTTGCTGAAAATCTAGTGATATGGAACCTTATCCACTTGCTAATCTCTTTAAGAGATCCAATTATGTTGATCCAATTGCTAGTGAGTTGAGTGCACTTGACTATCTTTATGGAGTTTTGCTTGAGATGCGTGAATCTGAAATTGTGAGGAAGAAATTTATGAAGTGATTCATGAGGGCTCCTTGGATGAAAATCATGATTGCAATGGTTTCACTATAAATTCTATTAGTGACAATCATGCTAAAAATATGCAAAACCCTAAGCTTGGGGATGCTAGTTTTGCTATGCCTACTACTTGTTGCAATGATCATGAGTGGGGCGATGATTTTTCTTATGATCTTGAAAATTTGTTTAAGTCTCATGATGAATATGATATTTGCAATATTATTGAAAGTGGGTTTGGAGAAGTCATGACTTTAGTTGATGATAATCCCACTATTTTTGAAGAGCGTCAACTTTGCATGCATGTGGGTCATGAAAAGAATATCCTATGTGTTAGTTACATTGTTGAATTCGAATATGATCCCACATGTAATTATTATGAGAGAGGAAAATATGGTGGTAGAAACTTTCATATCACTAAATTACCTCTCGTTATGTGGAGATTGCTATTGTCTCTTTCTTCTTCCTTGCATTTGGTAACTATTGGTTGTCTTGCCAATTTGTTTTCCTATAAAATTCCTATGCATAGGAAGTATGTTAGACTTAGATGTGATTTTCACGTGCTTTATGATGCTCTCGTTGTGCTTCAATTCTTGTCTTTTGTGGGAGCATCATTGAATTATCAATGCCTAGCTAAGGGCGTTAAACAACATCGCTTGTTGGGAGGCAACCCAATGAATTTATCTTTTTCTTTCTATTTTGTTGCGTCCACACTTTCATAATTCTGTTGTGATTGTGTTTTTTGTGTTTCTTTTGCGTTTGTGCCAAGTGAAACCGTTATGATTAGTCTTGGGGATGATCGTTTGATCATGCTGGAAAAGACATAAACTTTCTGCTCACGAAAAGAATTTTCATTTTTTTCTGTGAGAGATTTTGAGTTGTTTGTTTTTTCTGCTGATTTCTACACGAATTCTTCAGACTGTCGTAATGTTTCAGAATTTTTGAAGTACCAGAAGTATACGAAGTAGACAGATTGCTACAGACTGGTCTGCTGTTAATAGATTCTGTTTTTGTTGTGTTGGTTGCTTATTTTGATGAAACGATGGATAGTATCGGGGGGTATTAGCCATGGAAGATTGAAAATATAGTAACCCAACATCAGCATAAGTAGAATTTAAGTTTGCTACAGTACCTAAGGAAGTGGTGGTTTGCTTTCTTATACTAATGTTATCACGAGTTTCTGTTTAAGTTTCGTGTTGTGAAGTTTTCAAGTTTTGGGTGAAGTTATTATGGACAAAAAGATAAAGAGTGGCAAGAGCTCAATCTTGGGGATGCCCAAGGCACCCCAAGAGATTCAAGGATGCCGTAAAATCCTAAGCTTGGGGATGCCTCGGGAAGGCATCCCGTCTTTCGTCTTCAAATCCATCGGTAACGTTACTTGGGGCTATATTTTTATTCACCACATGTTATGTGTTTTGCTTGGAGCGTCTTGTATCGTAGGAGTCTTTTATTTTGTTGTGTCACAATAATCCTTGCTGCACACCTAGAGAGAGAAACATGCACTCACCGTGATGTTGTTGAGCTTCACTTATATCCTTGGTAGACAATTCAACTCACATATGCTTCACTTATATCTATTGAGCTACTTGATTTTGTTCTATGTGCTTCACTTATATCTTTTAGAGCACGGCGGTGCATGGCTTGGTAGTTGATCTATGCTATGAAAGTAGTCTCAAATGGGGTAGTTATCCAAAGGGATATGAAAACTTCCACCTTCATGTGCATTGAATAGTTAGAGAAGTTTGATTCATCTCAATTAGTTTTGAGTTGTGGTTATGGTAATATTGAAGTTATGCTAGTAAGGTGTTGTGGATCTAGAAATACTTGTGTTGAAGTTAGTGATTCCCGTAGCATGCACGTATGGTGAACCGCTATGTGATGAAATCTGAGCATGATTAGTATATTGATTGTCATCCTTTGCGTGGCGGTCGGGATCGCGCGATGGTTTATACCTACCAACTCTTCCCCTAGGAGTATGCGTTGAATGCTTAATTTCTATTAGTAATAAAACTTTTGCAACAAGTATATGAGTTCTTCATGACTAATGTTGAGTCCATGGTTTAGATGCACTTTCACCTTCCACCATCACTATCTTCTTAGTGCCGTGCAACTTTCGCCGGTGCACAAAACCCACTATTAGGCTCCCTCAGAAAAGCCACCATACCTACCTACTATGGCTTTTTCAAAGCTATTCCGAGATATATTGCCTTGCAAACTACCACCATGATATGTGCCACCACTTCTACATTGCCATTGCATGATCGTAATATAGCTAGCATGATGTTTCCATTAATGACTATGCCATGCTAGATCATTGCCACGGTACACTACCGAAGCCATTCCATATAGAGTCATTATTGCTCTAAGTTTTGAGTTGTAAGTGTGATGATCATCATTGATGGAGCATTGTCCCATGTGAGGAAATAAAAGAGGTCAAATATGCCCACCAAAAAAAAGAAAAGAAAAAAGATGCCAAAGAGCCCACCAAAAAAATGAGAGAAAAAGAGAGAAGGGACAATGCTACTATCCTTCCACACTTGTGCATATTAAGCACCATGATCTTCATGATTGAGAGTCTCTCGTTTTGTCACCACCATATAGCTAGTGGGAAATTTTCATTACATAACTTGGCTTGTATATTCCAATGCTAGGCTTCCTCAAAATTGCCTTAGGTCTTCGTGAGCAAGCAAGTTGGATGCACACCCACTAGTTTTCTTTAAGAGCTTTCACATACTCTTAGCTCTAGTGCATCATTTGTATGGCAATCCCTACTCATTCATATTGATATCTATTGATGAGCATCTCCACAGCTCATTGACATGCCTAGTTAATGTGATTATCTTCTCCTTGTTTGTCTTGCAACCTCCACCACACTCCACACCACTTATAGTGCTAAAACCATGGCTCCCGCTCATGTATTGCGTGAGAGTTGAAAAAGTTTGAGAAAGTAAAGGTGTGAAAACAATTACTTGGCCAACACCGGGGTTGTGCATGATTTAAATTCGTTGTGCAATGATGATAGAGCATAGCCAGAGTATATTTGTCTCGATAACTTTCTTTTGGCCTTCTTATTTTGAAAGTTCATGATTACTTTGCTAGTTTGCTTGAAGTATTATTGTTTCCACGGCAATAGCAAACTATTGTTTTGAATCTAATGGATCTGAACATTCACATCACATAAGAGGAGTTACGAAGGACATCTATTCTAGGTAGCATGAAAGCATCAAAAATTCATTCTTTATCACTTCCCTACTCGAGGACGAGCAGGAGTTAAGCTTGGGGATGCTTGAAACGTCTCAAATGTACCTATAATTTTTTATGGTTTCATGCTGTTATCTTGTCATCTTTGGATGTTTTATGTACCTTTTATATCTTTTTTGGGACTAACTTATTAATTCAGTGCCAAGTGCCAATTCCTGTTTTTTCTGTGCTTTTGGCTCTTTTCAGATCTGATTTTGGAACGGAGTCCAAACGGAATTAAATCCCCAAAATAATTTTTTCCCGAACAAAAGAAGATCAGGGGGCTTGAGGGCCAAGCCAGGAGAGCTACAGGGTGCCCACAAGCCCCCTAGCCGCCACCAGGGGGGTGGGCGGTGGCTAGCAGGCTTGTGCCCACCCTGGCGCCCCCCTGACCTAGCTCCTTCGCCTATATATTCCCAAAAATACAGAAAAAATCAAGGAATCCACGAAAACACTTTTCCGCCGCCGCAAGCTTCCGTTTCCGCGAGATCTCATGTGGAGACACTTCCCGGTGCCCTACGGAGGGGACGTTGGAGTTGGAGGGCTACTTCATCATCATCATCGCCCCTCCAATGACTCGTGAGTAGTTCACTTCAGACCTACGGGCCGTAGTTAGTAGCTAGATGGCTTCTTCTCTCTCTTGGATCTTCAATACAAAGTTCTCCATGATCTTCATGGAGATCTATCCGATGTAATCTTCTTTGGCGGTGTGTCTATCGAGATCCGATGAATTGTGGATTTGTGATCAGATTATCTATGATATATATTTGAGTCTTTGCTAATTTCTTATATGCATGATTTGATATCCTTGTAAGTCTCTCCGAGTCTTGGGTTTTGTTTGGCCAACTAGATCTATGATTCTTGCAATGGGAGAAGTGCTTGGTTTTGGGTTCGTACCGTGTGGTGACCTTTCCCAGTGACAGTAGGGGCAGCAAGGCACACATCGTGTAGTTTCCATCAATGGTAACAAGGTGGGCTTTGTCATAGATATGAGATTGTCCATCTACATCATGTCATCTTGCTTAAGGCGTTACTCTGTTCTTTTGGACTTAATACACTAGATGTATGCTGGATAGCGGTCGACGTGTGGAGTAATAGTAGTAGATGCAGAAAGTATCACTCTACTTGTTTTGGACGTGATGCCTATAGATATACTCATTGCCATAGATGACGTCACGACTTTGCGCGGTTCTATGAATTGCTCGACAGTAATTTGTTCACCCATCGTCCACTTGCTTTCATGAGAGAAGCCACTAGTGAACACTACGGCCCCCGGGTCTATTCACACCTATCGTTTCCACTTTTTCTTTTACTTTGCTTTGTTACTTTGTTGCTTTCAGTTCTCACTTGGCAAACAATCTATAAGGGATTGACAACCCGTTCATAGCGTTGGGAGCAAGTTTTTGTGTTTGTGCAGGCACTAGTGATACTCCTTCACTGGATCGATACCTTGGTTCTCAAAACTGAGGGAAATACTTACCACCGCTGCGCTACATCACCCTTTCCGCTTCGAGGGAACACCAACACAAGGCTCCAAGGCCACAGAGAAATCCTTTGCATATTTGCCTAGGAAGTCCTTAAAGGCGTAGCCGTAGCAGAAGGATTCCTGGTGCCGTTGCTGAGTAGTACCAAGGCAAGAACAGTCTCCCGTCAGCACGTGTTTCTGGCGCCGTTGGAAGGTCTTTTGTTGCAGTAGCACAGACCTCGAAGGGCACCTCCCTCAAGACAGAGCATCGTGCCTTGATAGGAGTGGCGTCGCAAGGCTTCTGGTTCGCGGGGGCCAGATCACACGAGGTCTTCAAGGGACTTGTAAAAACAAGCTCCGAGGTATTTTGTGTCTACTACACAACTTGTTCTTGTAGACTCGTGTTGGGCCTCCAAGCACAGAGTTTTGTGAGACAACGGAAAATTTCCCGCAAGTGGATGACCTAAGGTTTATCAATTCGTGGGTGGCGTAAGATGAAGATGGTCTCTCTCAAACAACCCTGCAACCAAATAATAAAAGTCTCTTGTGTCCCCAACAGACCAAAGACAATGGTAAATTGCATAGGTGCACTATTTCAGCAAAGATATGATGATACTAGTGTAGTAATAATAGTAGATATTAATTTTTGTAACAGGAACAATAAAAACACCAAGGTAGCAAGTACCAAAAATGAGCATAAAAGGTTTTGCAATGCTTGAAAATGGGCCCTAGGGTCCGTACATTCGCTAGCGAAATCTCTCAACAATGCTAATATAATTGGATCACATAACAATCCCTCAACAAGCGATGAAGAATCACTCCAAAGTTCCTATCTAGCGGAGAACATAAGAAGAAATTGTTTGTAGGGTACGAAACCACCTCAAAGTTATTCTTTCCGATCAATCTTTCCAAGAGTTCGTACTAAGTGAACAAGTTATCCTTTCCGATTGATCTATCAAGAGTTCATACTGAAATAACACCATAACAAATTCAGATTCATAATACTTAATCCAACACAAAGAACTTCAAGGAGCACATCATGATTTCTATCGGAGAACATAGCATGAAAACGTGCAATCAACCCCTCTACCTAGATTACCCCAATGTCACCTCGGTAATCTGCGAGTTGATGCCACAACACATATCAAGAGGATCACTTGAATACCCCAATGTCGCTACGGGTATCCGCATGCAAGACATACATCATATGCTCTCAAACCTGAATATTCAATCCAACGTAACGAGACCTTAAAGTGAAAGATTCAATTCATCACAACAATAGCATGGGATAAACACCATATGATCCAACTATATTAATAAGGCGCGTGATTTATCAAGATCATGACATCTCAAGAACACGAGAGAGAGAGATATTAAACACATAGCTATTGGTACAAACCCTTACGCCCGAGGGTGGACTACTCCGTCCTCGTCATGGCCTCCGCCAGGATGATGAAGATGGCTACCGGAGATGATCTCTCGATTGTTTTTTTTGTGTCTAGAGAGTCTTGAAGTGAAAAAACCTCTCGTCTAGTGTTATTTTTGGAGGTTTCTATATTTGTACGATTTTTGGGCGTTGGAATCATGCCAAGATGGGGCACGAGCGACCCACTAGGTACCACGGCGAGCCATGGGGGCTGGCGCGCCCTGTTTCCTAGTGGGAAATAGCCCCCCCTTTGGTGGTTATTTCCTCTAGTATTTCTCTTTTCTTCCAAAAAAATCGTCCAGAAGTTTCGTCCAATTCCGAGAACTTTTATTTGTGCACAAAAAACAACACCATGGTAGTTCAGCAGAAAACAACATCATTCCGGGTTAGTTCTAAATAAATCATATAAAGTGCATCAAAACGATATAAAAGTATTGTAAACATAGGCAAACATGACATGAATATGTCATAAATTATCGGTACGTTGGAGACGTATTAGCATCGCCTAGCTTAATTCCTACTCGTGCTCGAGTAGGTAAATGATAAAAGAAATAATTTATGATGTGTGAATGCTAGCATAGTGCATAAGTTTGATCAATGATAATTTCAATCACTTTTGCTAGCGTCATAACAACAACTATTTCTCATAAAACTCATCATGATAAAGTAGCAATTGAAGATGAAACTTTTGATGTGGAATGCTACCTATGATATTCATCATATACTCTTTTCTTATAGCATGGACATATGTACTTGTAGATGATTCAAAGCAATAGTCTTGACATTAAAACTTTAATACTCAAGTAGATAAACAAGCAACCAAGTCTTTCAAAATATCAACGCTAAAGAATGCTATCCCTAGCGCATCATGCTCCATCATTGATCCATTCATGCAACACACCCACATATTAGCTACATCCAATGCTTAAGTATGATAATAGTGTTCCTTAGTTGGTGCATTATAAGAGAAGATGGAGACTCAAATTCAAAACAAAAATTGCATAAAGTAAGTAGATAGGCCCTTCGCAGATGGAAGCAGGGATTTGTAGAGGTGCCAGAGCTCAAAGTGAAAAATTTAGAGACAAAAATGTTTTGTCAACGAAAATGAGTACAAGTTTCCAATATCTCCCATGCTAAACAAATCATAGGAGGCTCCCTAACTGAAATTAAATTTTATTCATTTTCCACCATTCTTTCACATTCCACGGCTAGCCGCATCCACGGGTACAGTCCATACCAACACTTTCCAAGGAATTTATTACTTGACAACATAAAATATTTTTCTTTGCATTTTGTGACCGGGCATCCCTATTACCGCCATACTCTCGTGCAATGACAAGTAAATAAACACTTATCTTGAGAATAAACTATTTAGCATGGAAGATACCGTCCACCCCATGTCGCTTCATGAGCGGTACGGGCACACAAACCAGAAGTTTATTTCGAACATTAGAGCTGACACATACAAATTTACTTGGAACGACACTAAAATACCACATATAGGTAGGTATGGTGGACTCATTTGGCACAACTTTGGGTTTAGGATTTGGATGCACAAGCAACATTCTCTCTTAGTACAAGTGAAGGTTAGCAAATAGATTGAGAAGTGCCCAACCAAGGAACGAAAATCATCATAGGCGAACATTAAACATAACTAACACCGAATAATGCAACACAAGTACGTTGTAATTTCATAGCATAATTATTGACTTCATGCGCATGCATAGGGAATCACAAACCTTAACACCAATATTCTTAGTAAAGCATAATTACTCATCAACATAACTTACGTATCACTATCTTTATATCGCAAAACTATTGCCAGGAATAAAGTTTAACATCCAATAATCTTGATGGAAGTTTTTATTATATCACCCTTGTATATCTATCACTTTGGGACCAATTTCATTTAAATCAAATTGCCATTGCTAATAACAAGCTCTCAAAGAAATATAAGTGAAGAACGAGAGCACAAGTTTCTTCAAAATTTTCAACTCTCAAAATAATATATGTGAAGGAAGAGATGATTTCTTCAAAGTTTCGACTAACTCTAAAAATAATCGAAGTGAAGCATGAGAGCATATTTCTTTAAAATAACAGCGCCACCGTGCTCAAAAATATATAAGTGAAGTACTAGAGCAATTCTATCAAACTACTCTCAAAAGGTATAAGTGAAGATCAGTGAGTAGTCAAACAATTAAGTAGCTATGTGAGGACTCTCTCTCAATAAAAAAATGCCAGATCTGATATTTTATTTCAATCAGCAAATAAAACAAAAGACACTCCAAGAATAGCTCGTATCATGTGGATAAATAAAAATTTAGGCTCAACATAGGCTAACCGATAGTTGTTGATGAAGAAAGGTGGGATGGGTAGCATCCCCAAGCTTAGATTCTTGAGACTTGTTGAAGTATTTACTTGGGGTGCCTTGGATATCCCCAAGCTTGATCTTTCGTATCTCGTTCAATCCTTTCTATCCCGGTTTTCATGTAAGTCTCAAAAACTTCATCCACACAATACTTGAAAAGAACTCGTGAGATAGGTTAGTGCACATAAGCATAAATCAATTCTTTATGTACTACCAAGACAAGTTTCACAATAATTTTGAAACATTAGGTACTGTATACTATCATTTCCACAATTTATATCAACCAATTTAAGCTATGGAAAATATAGGTTAAGTAGATAACAAAACTATGACATCAATCTGTCCAAACATAACAGTCTCTAGCAATCTATATAAAAGGTGTACGTCTGTATTTACAAAAAAATTGAACTTTAGGATATGATAAAACAATTGTATGACAGTACTTTTTAAAAAATTCAGAAACTTTTCACGTTCCTGTAAAAGCTGATATTTCAAATACTACAGCAAAAGTTTCTTTTTGTGTGCAACACACATCACACATGTAATTGAAGCATTCTAAAGGTCGTTCTGGGATATTTTCATTGAAAAACAAGATAATAAAGGACATCTAACAGAGGAAAACAAAATAAAATTACACTCCATGAAAAATACATATCATGTGAGGAATAAAAATATAGCTCCAGGTAAGATATACCGATAATGTTGGAGATGAAAGAAGGGATGCCTACCGGGGCACCCCCAAGCTTAGACGCTTGAGTCTTCCTTGGATCGTACCTTAAGGATTCCTTGGACATCCGCAAGCTTAGGTTCTTTCTGCTCCTTATTCTCCTCATATTGGCATCTCACCCAAAACTTGAAAACTTCAATCACACAAAACTTAACGAAACTTCATGAGATGGGTTAGTATGATAAATATAGACCATTCACTTAGGTACTATCAAGACAAGATTCATAACTATTATCACATAATACCTACTTTATTCTATCATTCCATACTTTATATCACTAAATATAAGCTATGGAAACACTAAAACAAGCAAACTATGCTTAAAAACAGAATTTGTCATGAAACAGAACAGCCTGTGAAGATCTGCATGTAATCAATACTTCCCTGCCTCTTCAAATTCTGAAAAATTAGGAAAATGTAGAGAAATTGCATGCCAAAACTGTGTAAAACGTTCAGAATTTTTTGATGCACCAGTAAAATCATAGAAATCCTGCACTAGATGTAAAAGTTTCTGTTTTTGCACATAATCAAACAAGCAAGTATCCACACTATCCCAAAGGCTTTACTTGGCACTTTATTGAAACTAGATAATACCCCGTGCGTTGCTGTGGAATAGTTTGAAATATATATTAATGTGATTTGAATTTATGGAACATAAATTTGGATTAATAATAAGACAACTAACACTAATCATACATATATTTTATTATATAACTGTAAAATATTATATAATATAATAATCATTTTTCATGAAGTGTACATATGATGTAGAATTGAAAATTATATATATGGGTAATTCATCTTATCCATGAAGCTAGTTAATCTATGATTTTTGAGAGAACATGTCGTAGTTCTTTAGGATTAATTAGTCGGTACAATAACTATTTGTGACAAACATAGGTTGCCCTTGGCACTTGTTTAAGAAAATGCAATAAAGAACGCATTTTAGAAAAATGTAATTAGAAACAAATGGATGCTTGATGACCAACAAGTATAGGGGATCTATTGTAGTCCTTTCGATAAGTAAAAGTGTCAAGCCCAACGAGGAGCAGAAGGATCTGACAAGTGGTTTTCTGCAAGGTAATATGTGCAAGCACTGAAATTATCCGTAAGAAGTAGTTCTGTGGTGAGATGATTCGTAGCAAGCAAGAAGTAACAAAAGTAGCAATGGTGCAACGAAGTGGCCCAATCCCTTTTGTAGCAAGGGACAAGCCTGGAGAAAGTCTTATAGGAGGTAAAATGCTCCCGAGGACACATGGGAATTTCTGTCAAGCTAGTTTTCATCATGCTCATATGATTCGCGTTCGCTACTCCGATAGTTTGATATGTGGGTGGACCTGCGCTTGGGTACCGCCCTTACTTGGACAAGCATCCCACTTATGATTAACCCCTCTCGCAAGCATGCGCTACTACGAAAGAAGAATTAAGACAAAGTCTAACCATAGCATTAAACTAGTGGATCCAAATCAGCCCCTTACGAAGCAACACATAAACTACGGTTTAAGCTTCTTTCACTCTAGCAACCGATCATCTACTTACTAATTCCCAATGCCTTCCTCTAGGCCCAAATAATGGTGAAGTGTTATGTAGTCGACGTTCACATAACACCACTATAGGAAAAACAACATACAACACATCAAAATATCGAACGAATACCAAATTCACATGACTAGTTATAGCATGACTTATCCCATGTCCTCTTGAACAAAAGTAACTACTCACAAAGAATAATCATATTCATGACCAGAGAGGTAATGAGTAGCGTCAAGGATCTGAACATATAATCTTCCACCAAGTAATCCAACTAGCATCAACTAAAAAGAGTAATTAACACTACTAGCAACCTTACAGGTACCAATCGGAGTCGCGAGACGGAGATTGGTTACAAGAGATGAACTAGGGTTTGGAGATGAGATTGTGCTGATGAAGATGTTGATGCTGATGAGTCCCCTCCGACGAGAGGAGTGTTGGTGATGACGATGGCGACGATTTCCCCCTCCGAGAGGGAAGTTTCCCCGGCAGGATCGTCCTGCCAGAGCTCTAGATTGGTTCTGCTCAAGTTCCGCCTCGTGGCGGCGGCGAATCCTCCGAAAATCCTCCTCCTGATTTTTCTAGACCGAAACCCTTCTTGTAGCAAAATAAGGGGCCCAGTGGGCCAGCAGGGAGCTCACAAGCCCCCTAGGGGCGGCCAGGGGGGAGGCCGCGCCTAGCAGGCTTGTGGCCTCCTGCTGGCGCCCCACTAGCACTTCTTCGGCCCAGTATTTTTTATAAATCCCAAAAAAATCCACGTTGATTTTCACGGCTTTTGGAGTTGCGCACAATAGGCATCTCAAACTTGCTCCTTTTTCAGGCCAGAATTCCAGCTGTCGGCATTCTCCCTCTTCATGTAAACCTTGCAAAATAAGAGAGAAAAGGCATAAATATTGTACTGTGAAGTGTAATAACAGCCCAAGAAGCGATAAATATCAACATGAAAGCATGATGCAAAATGGACGTGTCAACTCCCCCAAGCTTAGACCTCACTTGTCCTCAAGCAAAAGCCTAGATCAATAAACATGCCCACATGTTTAGGGAGAGAGGTGTCGACAAAACAAGATACGAACATGCAGGCATCATGATCATGATCTGAACAACAATACCATCATATCATCTCTTATGCTAAAGTGACAATTCCTTCACAAAGTAAAGCATGGATCAAGAACCTTACCGAGAATTAACAACCGATAGCCTTTAGTCATTGAAGCAATTGCAATTTATCATAACATCAGAAAGAGTCAAATAAGAGCTTGTAAAGCAAATCCACATACTCAATCATCTTTTCATTCTCTACAATTGCTACACCTCACGCGGTACTCATGAGATCAAAGTTTCAGTTGGACACAGAGAAAGATAGGGGCTTATAGTTTCGCGTCCCAACCATTTACCTCAAGGGTAATGTCAACAATAATAATTCATGAATGCTTACCTCCAAGTTGACATATGAATATAGATCTTTCCCTAGCATATGACATTAGCCAAGATAAAGGCGAAATAAGGAATTGGTGAAGATCACCATGACTCTTTTAAGGGCAAAAAGTAAAGGTACAAGATAAGCCCTTCGCACAGGGAAGCAGAGGTTGTCATGCGCTTTTGAGGTTTGGATGTGTGTCCTCTTAGTGTGGAGGAACGTCACTTTTTATTGCCTCCTGTGATAAAGAACTTTATTATGCAGTCTGTCGCTTTTATGTCTTCCTCATCACACGTTCGTAGAAAGCTTATTTTCCACACACTAATAGATCATACATATTAGGGAGCAATTTTTTATTGCTTGCACTGATGACAACTTACTTGAGGGATCTTATTCAATCCATAGGTAGGTATGGTGGACTCTCATGGCAAAACTGGGGTTGAAGGTTTGTGGATGCACAAGTAGTATCTCTAGTTGGTGCAGGAGGTTTGGCTAATATGAGGTGGAAGCAATCGTCACATGCTAAGGGATCTCTAGTCATATAACATTGTTCGGAACCAAGCAAAGGCAATTCATTATGTTGTCTTCCTTGTCCAACAGCGACTTCTAAGCATGTAATAGTGTGATGAGTGTTCACAATCATAGATGGTGTCAAATATGATATATTTATATGTGAACCTCTCCTTCTTTATCACTTCCTATTAATTGCAACAATGACCAAGGTCTACGTTTGTCTACCCTCAACAAGTTTCAATCATCATTCTTTTTATATGTGAAGCCATCACTTCACATAAGATCATTGCATGATCTTTCATGCTTTTGTTCTTTTCTCACTCTTTTGATCATGGCAAGAGGCAAAGCCCTCAACTAAGACACTCTTTATTATATGGCTCACGAGCTAGAATACATCGGGGGTGACACAAAGCAAAACTCAAGACTAAAACACTAAGACTTTTATTCTACTAGAGAAAGAGAAAACTGAAAAGGAACAAACTAAAACAAAGGTAAAGGCAAAAGATGTGATGGTGATACGATACTGGGGCAACTCCCCCAAGCTTGGCACAAGCCAAGGGGATTGGCCATACCCGTGCTTAGTTGTCTTCCTTTGGAGGTGATGGTGGTGGAGTTGTTGCAACATAGGTTTGATCCTCCGTCTTCCAAGGCATAGGTGCTCCATCATGGAAAGATGACCGAGTCTCCGAAATCCTCAAATCTGCAGCCAACCATATTGATTTAAATCTGTACTCATACTCACAGTTTTGGTTCTGGAGGTCATAGATCTGGGCATGGAGGTGATCAATTCTGTCATAGAGCCTCGATAGGTGCTTCCCGATGTCATTGGCATTGATCTTGTCCTTGTTGGTGAACTCCATGATCATCATGTGGTTGGCGTTGAGTCTACGCTCCACCATCCCTTGGCACTTGAAGACCTATTGCTCCATTGCTTCAAGCCTCGCCTCCATGCTTCCAGTCTTCTTAGGCCCCTCAACATCACGGATGTGCAACATCCCCTCACGCATCTCGATAGATTGAGAGTTTTGCAGCACTCCCATGAGGTAGGGATTGATGACTTTCTCAAAGATCTTGTCCTTTGGAGCTTTTGGGGACGTCATAGCGATCTAGATCTGCAACAGAAACAGGCTTGAAACAAAAACAGAGGAAATCTACGTGATACGAGGGTCAGACCTTTCGGGAGAATATATAATGATTTTTTTCGACCAGAAGGAGTACTCCGCAAGAAAACGGAGTCCGGGAGGCACACGAGGTGGCCACAAGCCCCCCGGGCGCGGCCAGGGGGTGGCTCGCGCCTGGCAGGCTTGTCGCCTCCTCGTGCGCTTTCCGGACGACTTCAAATTTTTCTATTTTTCTAAATATTCCAAAACGGAGAAAAATTCCTACTGGAAAAGTTTTGGAGTCTGTTTACTTACCAAAACACATACTTCTTCATTTTCGGAGTCTGAAACAGGCTGATAAATATCCCTTTGGTATTCCTCCGGAGTTATGGTATTGATAATATTGCTTTCAACATTTATGGGAGCACCTGAGATATAATGCTTGATTCTCTGCCCATTTACCACTCTCGGACAATTACCTTCCGTGTTGTTGATCTTGATAGCACCGGAACGATATACTTGCTCTACAATATAGGGACCTTCCCATTTAGAGAGAAGCTTGCCTGCAAAAAATCTTAAACGAGAATTATATAGCAAGACATAATCACCTACATTGAAGTCACGCTTTTGTATCCTTTTATCATGCCACCTCTTAACCTTTTCTTTGAACAACTTGGCATTCTCATATGCATAAGTTCTCCATCCATCAAGCGAGCTAATATCAAATAACCTCTTCTCACCAGCAAGTTTCAAATCAAAGTTGAGCTCTTTGATTGCCCAATAAGCCTTATGCTCTAGCTCAAGAGGTAAATGACATGCTTTACCGTACACCATTTTGTACGAAGACATGCCCATGGGATTCTTATAGGCAGTTCTATAAGCCCACAGTGCATCATCGAGCTTCTTAGACCAATTCTTTCTAGACCTATTGACAGTATTTTGCAGAATTAGTGTAATCTCTCTATTGCTTAGCTCTACTTGACCAGTGGACCGAGGGTGATAGGGAGACTCAATTCTATGGTTGACATCGTACTTAGCAAGCGTTTTACGGAAAGCACCATGAATGAAATGTGAACCACCGTCGGTCATTAGATATCTAGGGACTCCAAATCTAGGGAAAATAACTTCTTTAAGCATCCTGATAGAGGTGTTGTGATCAGCACTACTAGTGGGGATAGCTTCTACCCACTTAGTGACGTAATCGACAGCAACTAGGATATGAGTATAGCCGTTGGTTTTTGGAAAAGGTCCCATATAATCAAAGCCCGAGACATCAAATGGTTCAACGACAAGTGAATAGTTCATAGGCATTTCCTGACGTTTACCAATATTACCTATTCTTTTACATTTGTCACAAGACAAGACAAACTTACGGGCATCCTTGAAGAGAGTGGGCCAATAGAAACCTGATTGCAATACCTTGTGTGCAGTTCTATCTCCCGCATGGTGTCCTCCGTAGGCCTCGGAGTGACACTTTTGTAGGATCTGTCCCTGCTCATGTTCAAGTAATGTCTAATAACACTTCTGTAGGATCTGTCCCTGTTCATGTTCAAGTAATGTTCATGTTCTGGTACACAACATCTAATAACACCATCTACTCCTTCCTTATAAAGGTGAGGATCATCCCAAAAGTAATGTCTCAAGTAAAAGAAGAATTTCTTCTTTTGCTGGTATGTGAAACTAGGTGGTATATATTTGGCAACGATATAGTTTGCATAATCAACATACCACGGTGCACTACGTGAAGCATTGATGACATTCAATTGCTCATCAGGAAAGCTATCATCAATAGGTTGTGTGTCATCAAGAACGTTCTCCAACCTAGACAAGTTAACTGCTACGGGGTTATCAGCACCCTTCCCGTCGACAACGTGCAAATCAAACTCTTGTAGCAAGAGAACCCATCTGATAAGTCTAGGTTTAGCGTCTTTCTTCTCCATGAGGTACTTAATAGCAGCGTGATCAGTGTGAATAGTGACTTTGGAATCAACTATGTAAGACCTGAACTTTTCACATGCAAACACGACTGCTAAAAATTCCTTTTTCGTAGTAGCATAATTTCTTTGGGCACTGTCTAGAGTTTTACTAGCATAGTGAATAACATTCAACTTCTTAGCAACTCTTTGCCCTAGGACAACACCAACAACATAATCACTAGCATCACACATGATTTCAAAAGGTAAGTTCCAATCAGGTGGTTGAACAATAGGTGGAGTTATCAAGGCCTTCTTAAGTATTTCGAAGGTTTCCTCACAATCATGGTCAAAGACAAAAGGAATATCCTTTTGCAAGAGATTGGTAAGAGGCCTAGAAATCTTAGAGAAATCTTTAATGAACCTCCTATAGAAATGAGCATGACCAAGGAAACTTCTTATACCTTTGATATCTGTGGGGTATGGCATTTTCTCGATTGCATCAACCTTAGCCTTATCGACTTCAATACCTCTTTCAGAAATTTTATGTCTTAAGACGATGCCTTCATTAACCATAAAGTGGCACTTCTCCCAATTCAAGACAAGATTGGTGGCTTTACATTTCTGCAATACCCGATCAAGGTTGCTGAGGCAATCATCAAAAGAAGACCCATAGACGGAGAAGTCATCCATGAAAACCTCAACAATCTTTTCACAAAAGTCAGTGCATATAGCCATCATACATCTTTGAAATGTAGCAGGTGCATTACATAAGCCAAAAGGCATACCTCTATAGGCAAAGGTACCGAAAGGGCAGGTGAAAGTGGTTTTCTCCTGATCAGCTTGTGCAAGTAGTATTTGGGAGAAACCAGAATAACCGTCTAGAAAGCAGAAGTGTGTGTGTTTAGACAGTCTTTATAGCATTTGGTCGATAAAAGGCCAAGGGTAATGATCTTTCCTAGTGGCTTTATTCAATTTCCTAAAGTCGATCACCATCCTATAGCCAGTAATAATCCTCTATGGGATCAATTCATCCTTATCATTAGGGACAACGGTAATACCTCCCTTCTTAGGGACGCAATGCACCGGACTCACCCAATCACTATGAGCGACATGATAGATAATACCTGCTTCCAGGAGCTTTAGTATTTCATTTCTTACTACCTCTTTCATCTTAGGACTTAATCTCCGTTGATGATCAGCAACTAGCTTGGAATCAGGATCATTTTTAATCTTGTGCTGGCATAGAGTGGGACTAATGCCCTTAAGATCATCAAGAGTATATCCAATAGCAGCACGGTGCTTCCTCGGAGTTTTTAGTAACTTCTTTTCTTCATGCTGTGAGAGGCTAGCACTAATAATAACAGGATATATCTCTTTCTCATCAAGATAAGCATACTTAAGAGTATCTGGAAACTGTTTAAGCTCGAATACAGGATCACCCTTTGGTGGGGGTGGATCCCCAAGCAGTTCAATAGGCAAATTATTCTTAAGGATAGGATATTGTTCTAAGACAACTCTATCTATCTCATCCCTTTCATCCATATGCATATCATTTTCATGCTCAAGCTAGTATTGCTCTAAGGGATCAATAGGAGGCACGACAATAGAAGCTAAGGCAATAGTTTCATCCTTACTCGGCAACTCTTTTTCATAAGGTTGTCTGCCAAACTTGGAAAAACTGAACTCATGTGACACGCCTTCAAAGCCAACAGTGACAGTTTGCTTCTCACAGTCAATATGAGCATTGACGGTATCACAAAAGGTCTGCCAAATATGATGGGACAAAAGCTATCTTGGGTAGTATCAAGAACGAGGAAATCAGTAGGATACTTCGTTTTACCACACAAGAATTCAACGTCCCTAACAGTTCCCACACGGCAAATAGTATCTCTATTGGCAAGCTGAATAGTGACATCAATCGGTTCTATCTCAACAGGTGCAATCTAGTCTTTGATTTCATCATATAAGGATTGAGGTATTGCACTAACACTAGCACCCACGTCACATAAACCATGATAACAATGACCTCATATCATAACAGAAACAACAGGCGTGTGATGACCCACAAGTATAGGGGATCGCATCAGTTTTCGAGGGTAGAGTATTCAACCCAAATTTATTGATTTGACTGAAGGGAAGCGAAAGAATATTCTCAAGTATTAGCAGCTGTGTTGTCAATTCAACCACACCTGAAAGATTTAGTGTCTGCAGCAAAGTATCAGTAGCAAGGTGGTATGATAGCAGAAGTACAACAGTATCGAGTAAAAAAGTGAAAACACTAGCAAGAGAGTAACAACAACAGAAGTGACATTAGTAGCAGCAAAGTAACATAGCAAGGACCAGTAGTGAACGACTTGTAGGCATTGGATCGGTGATGGATGATTATGCCGGATGTGATTCATCATGTAAGAGCTATAACACGGAGAGATAAATAACTAGCTCCCGTTCGTCAATCTAATGTAGGCATGTATTCCATATGTAGTCATACGTGCTGAGGGAAAAGAACTTGCATGACATCTATTGTTCATACCTCCCGTGGCAGCGGGGTCCTAATGGAAACTATGCGATATTAAGGTTCTCCTTTTAATAAAGAACCGGACCAACGCATTAACATTTGGTGAATACATGAACTCCTCATACTATGGTCATCTCCGGGAGTGGTTCCGGCTATTGTCACTCCGGGGTTGTCGGGTCATAACACATAGTAGGTGACTACAACTTGCAAGATAGGATCTAAAACACACATATATTGGCGACAACATAATATGTTCAGATCTGAAATCATGGCACTTCGGCCCTAGTGACAAGAATTAAGCATGGCAAAGTAGTAGCAACATCAATCTGAGAACATAGTGGATACTAGGGATCAATCCACGTCAAAACTAACTCGATTACAGGATAGATCTCATCCAACTCATCACCGTCCAGCAAGCCTACGATGAGATTACTCACGAACGGTGAAGAGCATCATGGAATTGGCGATGAAGGAAGGTTGATGATGACGATGGCGACGATTTCCCCTCTCCGGAGCCCAGAACGGACTCCAGATCTGCCCTCCAGATGAAGAACAAGAGGCGGCGACGCCTCTGTATCATAAAACGCGATGAACTCTTGTCCTTGATTTTTTCCCGGGCGGGACGGACTAAATAGAGCTGATATTGGAGGCGGTGGAGCTCTGTGGGCCCCACAATCCTGGTAGGTGCGGCCTGGGGGGTGGCCGCACCTCCTGGGCTTGTGGCCCACTCGCTCATGTCCTCCGGTGGATCTTTGCGCAGGTATTTTTCATTAATTCCACACAAATTCTCCATAAATTTTCAGGTCATTCCGAGAACTTTTATTTCTGCACTAAAACAACACCATGGCAATTCTGTTGAAAACAGCGTTAGTCCGGGTTAGTTCCATTCAAATAATGCAAATTAGAGACCAAAACAAGGGCAAAAGAGTTCGGAAAAGTAGATACGACGGAGACGTATCAACTCCCCCAAGCTTAAAGCCTTGCTTGTCCTCAAGCAATTCAGTTGACAAACTGAAAGAGACAAAAGAAAAACTTTGACAAACTCTGTTTGATCTTGTTGTTGCAACTATGTCTAACTCATATCCAGAGTTTCAGCAAGATGACATGCAAACCACATAAGCAAATGACATCTAGGTTTCACGTTTAACTCATATCAATGGCATAATCAACTAGCGAGCAAATAATAATAAGTCTCATACGTCAACACTTCAATCAAAACAATCATGAAGCAGTACGAATAGATGGTATCTCCCTAGCTCTTTTTGAGACTGCAAAACATAAATGCAGAGCACCTTCAAAGACCAAAGGGTGACTAAACATTGTAATTCATGGCAAAGAAGATCCAGTCACAGTCATACTCAACACAGTTAAAAGCAAAGCATAAAAATGACAGAGGTGCTCTCTAATTGGTGCTTTTGTAAGAGGAGGATGACTCAACAGGAACATAAATAGATAGGCCCTTCGCAGAGGGAAGCATTGATTTGCAGAGGTGCCAGAGCTCAAGCTTTGAAAACAGAGATAATAATTTTGGGTGGCATGCTTTCATTGTCAACGCAATGACTAAGAGTTCTCAACATTTTCCACGCTACACATGCTATAGGCCGTTCCTAAACAGAAAAGTAAAGTTTTGACTCCCCCACCACCAATCAATCATACTCCACGACTAGCCGAATCCTCGGGTACCGTCCATACCAACATCAATCATGGGGGAGTTTTGTTTGCAATTTTCTTTTCGATTTGAGCATGGAACTAGGAATTCCAATTACCGGCCCCTTTCTCATGAATGATAGTGAATAAATACATATCGAGGACAACACGCCTAGCATGGAAGATACTAATAGCCCCCTGTCACCACATGAGCAGTTCAGGCATGCAAAGCAGATTATTTCTTGAAGATTTAGAGAGTGGCACATGCAAATTTACTTGGAATGGCAGGTAGATACCGCACATAGGTAGGTATGGTGGACTCATATGGAACAACTTTGGGTTTATGGAAGTGGATGCACAAGCAGTATTCCCGCTTAGTACAAGTGAAGGCTAGCGACCAACTAGAGAGCGACAACAGTCATCAAAATAAATTGAGATTAACTAACATTGAGTGCAACCATGAGTAGGACATAAATCATCATGAACATGAATATCATAGAGGTTATGTTGATTTTGTTTCAGCAACATGCGTGAACATGCGCCAAGTCAAGCCACTTGAATCATTCAAAGGAGGATACCATCCTATCATACTACATCACAGTCATCTCAAAATTCATGTTGGCAACCAAGGCAAACCACTATAAGCTCCTAGCTAATTAAGCATGGCATCAGCAACTAAGATCTCTAAGTTGTCATTGCAAACATGTTTCTCTCACAACAAAGCTGAACTAGGAACAATGAGCTAGTCATATTTACAAAAACAAAATAGATCGAGTTCATACCAGCTTTTTCAGGCTCAGACACTTCATCATATATCGTCATTATTGCCTTCCACTTGCACGACGAAACGATGTGAACAATAATAAGAGTTCTCGTGCATTGGACTAAAGCTGGAATCTGCAGGCAAACACAAAGGAGAAGACACAGTAATATGGCTCTTTAACAGCTAAACATGTATGCATGCGAGAGCCACTAAACATTGTAACCATTATCTTGTACCTTGTCTGAAAGAAAAAGAAAACTATTTACACGGGAAAGCTCCCAACAAGCAAAAGAAGAAAACGAAAATCTTTTTGGGTTTTCTCAAACTAGACAGACACACGAAAGGAAAACAAGAAAAAGAAAATAAACTAGCATGGATGATATAGTGGCAAAGTGTGAACACCGACGAACAAAGTGAAAGGATAAGCAAGAATGTAAAGTCGGTGAGAAACACATACTCCCCCAAGCTTAGGCTTTTGGCCTAAGTTGGTATACTCCCAAGGAGGGAAATAACCAGCTCCGGGGTACTTCGGAGTGGACTGAGGATGCCACTGCTGTGTGAGCTCCTCTGGCCCCCACTGATAAGCTGGCGTCTGGTACTCGACTGGTGGCTCGGGCATGGGCACCTGTGGTTGGGCCAAGCCCCAATATGCGTAGATGTCCGAGGGCATAATAGTGTACCTGCCTGCATGAAGATTGAACAAAGAAGGAGCAGGCAAAGTAATAGTCTCACGAGTACCCTGACTAAATACCAGGTTATAAATCATCCTTCTATTTATATCTCTATCAAGAAAGTCATGGCGAACCATGCTATTCTAATCTAGATATCTCTCGGGAAGAAGAATTTCTTCATCCTCGTCCAGTCTAATAGGTATCTCAAAGTGTCTAGCAAGACGGGTAGCATAGATACCTCCATAGACAACATCTTTAGAATGGTTCAGGTTCAACCGTGGAGCTACTATAGCGCCCAAGCTATAAGTTTTATCGTTATAAAGGGCTTCGCGCAAGACCGCAAGATTTGGATAGCTAAGGGACCCAGCTTTCCAACGGCCAATCAAACATTTTTCCACAAATAGTGAGAAGTACCGAAGCACGGGAAAATGTATGCTAGCAGCTCTAGTGCAAGACGCTCCTCTCTCCTCTCCTACATCAATTGTATTGATGAAAGTTTCCAAGTCCCGTGGGCGAGGTTCATGAATATCCCCAACATAAGGTAATTTGCAAACATTGCAAAAATCCTGGAGTGACATGCGATGGGGGATATCATAAAGTTTGAAATCAACCATGGGAGGATTCTTCCTCGGATAGAAGTTAAAGCTTTGTACGAAGATATTAGTGAGGAGGAGGTATTGCGGACACTTATCTTCAACAAAGCCGGTAAGGCCTGCGTTCTCCACCAAGTGGTAAAAGTCCTCATAAATTCTGGCTTCACGTAAGAACACATCGCTTGCCCACTCGCATGCTCGAACTTGTGCGACTCGAGGGACCGGATACTTGGGCTTCTTCTCACTCCCATCATCCTTGGGGTCACGGCTTGACGAGCCTCTTAAGAGCCTCCTCATCTTTTCCTTTTCCTATCTCTGAAAATTTCTGAAATTTTAGTGACTCTAAGAAAAAGTGAACAAGGCTCAACAAAACTCATAGCAACTACTCCCACAAGTGCCTAGAGGCCATATTACGCATCAAAACTACTTGGGACCAGCTAAAATTAGCATGCAAAGCTCAAGAACAGGGTCACCAAGGCAACAAAAATACGCGGAGTATAAGGCACTAGAGCAAAACCTAATTGGACCAATGGAGGAGTCACTTACCAAGGAGTAATTTCCCCATAACAGTTCGGAGAATGGTGCTTTGAGCAAAGAGATCGAAAATCCCAGCAAGAGGAGCAAGAACACGGGTTTGAGTTGTGAAACGATTTTTTCTGGAGGTAGGAGCAGCAAATGGGAGCTAGAATGAGTGTAGGGGGTGCACGTGGGCCCCACAAGCCTGGTAGGCGTGGCCAGGGGGGTGCCCGCGCCTCCAGGGCTTGTGGCCCACTGGTGCAGCCCCCAGACTAGCTCTTCGTCCTAGTATTTTTCAAAAAATCCAGAAAAAATCATACTTGATTTTCAGGACGTTCGGAGAACTTTTACTTTGGGGGTACTTTTCTACGGGACGCTAAAACAAAAAACAGGGAAAACTAAAAAAAACCTATCATTTTTCTTCTAAACAACCTAAGGTGAAAGCTTGCAACAGAGGTTTCTGACTCCTCGATTCATCCATCTCATGGTCATCGAAAGAAATCCCTCAATGAGCTTGATCAAGTCTTCTTGACAAACTTTCTCGAATCGCAAAAGAGAACGGAGAATTTTCGAATAGTCACTAGGTCACATCAATGGGGATGTGTATCTCCCCAACAAGCAAATCATACTTCATCTCAACAGGAGGAATAGGGCATTCAAATCTCCCAATAAGAATCGATGAAGTTTTTTCGATAGCATTGATGCAATGTACTCGATATTGTTTCTTCGGAAACTGCACCGTATGCTCATTACCATTGACATGGAAGGTGACATTGCCTTTGTTGCAATCTATAACAGCCCCTGCAGTGTTTAAAAAGGGTCTTCCGAGGATGACCGCCATGGCATCGTCCTCGGGAATATCCAAGATAACAAAGTCTGTTAAGATAGTGATGTTAGCAACCACAACAGGCACGTCCTCGCAAATGTCGATAGGGAAAGTAGTTGATTTGTCGGCCATTTGCAGAGAGATTTCAATGGGTGTCAACTTATCCAGTTCAAGCCTACGATAAAGAGAGAGAGGCATAATACTAACACCGGCTCCAAGGTCGCATAAAGCAGTTCTAACGTAGTTGCCTTTAATGGAGCAAGGTATAGTGGGCACACCGGGATCACCTAGTTTCTTAGGAGTTCCACCCTTAAAGGTATAATTAGTGAGCATGGTGGCAATCTCAACATCAGGTATCCTCCTCTTATTAGTCACAATATCCTTCATGTACTTAACATACACAGACATTTTGAGCATATCTGTCAAATGCATTTGCAGAGAGACAGGTCTGATCATTTTAACGAAGCGCTCAAAATCCTCATCATCCTTTTTATTGGATGGTTTGGGAGGAAAGGGCATGGGTTTCTGAACCCATGGTTCCCTTTCTTTACCATGCTTCCTAGCAGCGAAGTCGTTCTTATCGTATCTCTTATTCTTAGGCTGTGGGTTATCAAGATCAGGTTCAATCTCCACATCCTTATCATTGCTAGGTTGAGCATCTTCATGAACATCACTATTGATATTATCATTAGGCTCATGTTCATCACCAGATTGTGTTTCAGCATCAGAGACAGAGACATTGTTTGGACTCTCAGGTGTAGTAGCAACAGGGTTGCTAGCGTGCATGTTCCTATCATCTTTCTTCTTCTTCCTAGGATGACTAGGTGCATCAGTGCTAACTCCTTGAGAATCTTGTTCATTTTTCTTAAGATAACCCTCAGGATACAAAGGTTCTTGGGTCATTCTACCGCCTCTAGTGACGACTCTGACAGAATTGTCATTCAACTCATTGAGCAAGTCATTCTAAGCTTTAAGTACTTGTTCTACCTGAGTAGTAACCATAGAAGCCTGTTTACTCAGAAGTTTAAGATGATTGATGTTTTTGTCCACACAAGCACTTAAATGACTAAGCATACGAGCATTCTATTCCAATTGTGTGCTAACATAATCATTGAAACTCTGTTGTTTGGCAACAAAGTTATCAAATTCATCCATGCATAGGCTAGCAGGTTTATCAAAAGGAATATCACTCTCATCAAACCTACACAGAGAATTTACTTCTACTACCTGTATCGGGTTATCAAGACGATGGACCTCTTCGATAGGTGGTAGATTTTTGACATCTTCAGATTTAATGCCTTTCTCTCGCATAGATTTTTTAGCTTCTTGCATATCTTCAGGACTGCAGAATAGAATACCTCTTTTCTTCGGAGTTGGCTTAGGAGGAGGTTCGGGAATAGTCCAAGCATTCTCATTGCACAAGATGTTATTCAATAGAATCTCAGCTTGTTCTATGGTTCGTTCCCTAAAAACACAACAGGCAAAACTATCTAGGTGGTCTTTGGAAGCATCAGTAAGTCCATTATAGAAGATATCAAGTATTTTATTCTTCTCAAGAGGGTGATCAGGCAAAGCATTCAGCAGCTGGACGAGACTCCCCCAAGATTGTGGGAGACTCTCTTCTTTAGCTTGAGCAAAGTTGTATATTTCCTGCAAGGCAGCTTGCTTCTTATGGGCAGGGAAATATTTTTCACAGAAGTAGTAGACCATATCCTGGGGGCTACACAAACAACCAGGAGCAAGAGAAGTGAACCAGGTCTTAGCATCATCCTTTAGCGAGAAAGGAAACATCTTGAGGATATAGTAGTGATAGATCTTTTCCTCACTCGTGAATAGGGTGGCTATATCGTGCAGTTTGGTAAGATGGGCTACAACCGTTTCAGACTCATAACCGTGAAAAGGATCAGATTCGACCAGAGTGATTAACTCAGGGTCGACAGAGAATTCATAATCCTTGTCGGTCACAAAGATAGGCGAAGTAGCAAACTTCGGGTCGTATTTCATCCGAGCGTTCAGAGATATTTCTTTCCACTTGCGCAGTAATTTCTCAACATCATAGCTATCCTTACACGCAAGAAAGTACTTAGCTATCTCTCCCTCCATAACATAACGCTCAGGCATATCAGGCATATCAGGTCTAGGAGAGCTAGTTCTAGCACGCAAAATAGCAGGTTCTACTTCAATAGTATCAGCAGTTTTAGAAGTATCATCACATCTAGCAGCAACTCTAGCAATTTGTGCATCAAGGATTGCACCTAGTGGAAAAGCAGTATTGGGCATAGCATCATCATGCAAAGCAGTATCAAGCATAGCATCATCATAAGAATCATGGGCAGCAGAAGTAGCATCATCAAGCACAGACGACATATCAAGATTTCTAGCAGGAGGTGGTGTCGCAAACTTACTCATAACTGAAGGTGAATCAAGTGCAGAGCTAGATGGCAATTCCTTACCTGTCCTCATAGTTGAGGGCAAACCTTTAGGTCTTGGATCTATCAAATTCCTCATAGTGGCCAACAGACGTAAATCCCAAGTGACTCAGAGAATATAGCTGTGCTTCCCCGGCAACGGCGCCAGAAAAATATCTTGATAACCCACAAGTATAGGGGATCGCAGCAGTTTTCGAGGGTAGAGTAATCAACCCAAATTTATTGATTCGACTCAAGGGGAAGCGAAAGAATATTCTCAAGTATTAGCAGCTGAGTTGTCAATTCAACCACACCTGAAAGATTTACTGTCTACAGCAAAGTATCAGTAGCAAGGTGGTATGATAGCAGGAGTAGCAACAGTAACCAGTAGCAACAAAGTGACAGCAGTAGCAACAGAGTAACAGCAGCAACAGTGACATCAGTAGCAGCAAAGTAACATAGCAAGGACCAGTAGTGAAAGACTCGTAGGCATTGGATCGGTGATGGATGATTATGCCGGATGGGATTCATCATGTAAGAGCTATAACACGGAGAGATAAGTAACGTTCGTCAATCTAATGTAGGCATGTATTCCGTATGTAGTCATACGTGCTTAGGGAAAAGAACTTGCATGACTTCCATTGTCCATCCCTCCCGTGGCAGCGGGGTCCTAATGGAAACTACGGGATATTAAGGTTCTCCTTTAAATAAATAACCGGACCAACGCATTAACACTTGGTGAATACATGAACTCCTCATACTATGGTCATCTCCGGGAGTGGTTCCGGCTATTGTCACTCTGGGGTTGCCGGGTCATAACACATAGTAGGTGACTACAACTTGCAAGATAGGATCTAAAACACACATATATTGGCGACAACATAATAGGTTCAGATCTAAAATCATGGCACTCGGGCCCTAGTGACAAGCATTAAGCATGGCAAAGTAGTAGCAACATCAATCTCAGAACATAGTGGATACTAGGGATCAATCCCCGTCAAAACTAACTCGATTACATGATAGATCTCCTCCAACTCATCACCGTCCAGCAATCCTACGATGAGATTACTCACGAACGGTGAAGAGCATCATGGAATTGGCCATGAAGGAAGGTTGATGATGACGATGGTGACGATTTCCCCTCTCTCCAGAGCCCAGAACGGACTCCAGATCTGCCCTCCAGATGAAGAACAGGAGGTTGCGGCACCTCCGTATCGTAAAACGTGATGAACTCTTCTCCTTGATTTTTGTCCGGGCGAGACGGACTAAATAGAGCTGAGATTGGAGTCGGTGGGGCTCTGTGGGCCCCACAAGCCTGGTAGGTGCAGCCTGGGGGTGGCCGCGCCTCCTAGGCTTGTGGCCCACTCGCTCACTTCCTCCGGTGGATCTTTGCGCAGGTATTTTTCATTAATTCTAGAAAAATTCTCCGTAAATTTTCAGGTCATTCCGAGAACTTTTATTTATGCACAAAAACAACACCATGGTAATTCTGCTGAAAACAACGTTAGTCCGGGTTAGTTCCATTCAAATAATGCAAATTAGAGTCCAAAACAAGGGTAAAAGAGTTTGGAAAAGTAGATACGACGGAGACGTATCAGCGTGCCAACAACAGGCCTATGTTTGGTTCTAGCGTGTGGTTCAGCAATTCTAGCAGCATCTTCACAGAACTGAATATTATGGCCATCAACATTGTCGGACAGGAGATCTTTGATAATAGCAATGCTAGGTTCAACTCTAATTTTCTCAGGGGGTGTAGATGTTCTAATGTAGCCCCTACGTATCACAGTTGAAGCTTTAGGATGATCCTTTATCCTAATAGGGAAAGGTTGTTTCTCAATGTAAGCACTGGGAACAATAGGATCATTATAGGCAAAGACTTTTTCTTCAACTAGATTGGGTTTAACTACATTGACTTCTAAGGGAGGATGATATTTAAACCACTTCTCTTTGGGGAGATCAATATGATCAGCAAATGATTCACATAATGAAGCTACTATCTCAGAGTCAAGTCCATACTTAGCGCTAAAATCACAAAAAGTATTTATTTCAACAAAGGATTTAACGCAATCAAACTTGAAATTCATACCTGACTCCTTACCTTCATCAAGCTCCCAATCTTCAGAGTTGCGTTTAATTCTCTCCAATAAATTCCATTTTAAGTCAATATCTCTCTTCATAAAATAACAGGTACAAGAAGTGTCAAGCATGGTGCGATCATGATGAGAAAGCCAAGCATAGAAGTTCTGAATGATAATTTCTCATGAGAGCTCATGGTTGGGGCCTGAATATAACATTGATTTAAGCCTCCCCCAAGATTGAGCGATGCTTTCTCTGTCACGAGGCCAAAAAATTTCAATATAATTCCGATCACGATGTACTAGATGCATAGGCTAAAACTTTTGATGAAATTTCAATTTCAACCGATTGTAGTTCCATGATCCAGTATCATCACATAGCCTATACCATGTCAATGCCTTATCCCTCAAAGATAAGGGAAAGACCTTCTTCTTGACCTCATCCTCGGGCAAACCTGCAAGCTTAAACAAACCACAAACTTCATCTACATAGATTAGATACAAGTCTGGATGTGATGTTCCATCTCCTGTAAAAGGATTTGCCACCAGTTTCTCAAGCATACCCGAAGGAAATTCATAGAAAATATTTTTAGTTGGTGCAGCAGGTTGAGGAGCAACTCTTTGTGCTTCCGTTCGAGGTGAAGATACCCCGAAGAAGCCCCTCAAAGGATTAGTTTCCATAGTGACAAGTGACAATAAATTTCAGCACACTAAATGAATGTTTCCTTACCAAGTTCCACTTACCAAAGGCGCTTCACTCCCTGGCAACGGCGCCAGAAAAGAGTCTTGATGACCCACAACTATAGGGGATCTATCATAGTCCTTTCGATAAGTAAGAGTGTCAAACCCAACGAGGAGCAGAAGGATCTGACAAGTGGTTTTCAGCAAGGTAATATCAGCAAACACTGAAATTATCGGTAACAAGTAGTTGTGTGGTGAGATGATTCGTAGCGAGCAACAAGTAATAAAAGTAACAATGGTGCAGCGAAGTGGCCCAATCCCTTTTGTAGCAAGGGACAAGTATGGACAAAGTCTTATAGGAGGTAAAACGCTCCCGAGGACACATGGAAATTTCTGTCAAGCTAGTTTTCATCATGTTCATATGATTCGCATTCGCTACTTTGATAGTTTGATATGTGGGCGGACCAGCGCTTGGGTACTGCCCTTACTTGGACAAGCATCCCACTTATGATTAACCCCTCTCGCAAGCATCTGCAACTACGAAAGAAGAATTAAGACAAAGTCTAACCATAACATTACACTAGTGGATCCAAATCAGCCCCTTACGAAGCAACACATAAACTAGGGTTTAAGCTTCTGTCACTCTAGCAACCCATAATCTACTTACTACTTCCCAATGCCTTCCTCTAGGCCCAAATAATGGTGAAGTGTTATGTAGTCGACGTTCACATAACACCACTAGAGGAAAATCAACATACAACACATCAAAATATCGAACGAATACCAAATTCACAAGACTACTTATAGCATGACTTATCGCATGCCCTCAGGAACAAAAGTAACTACTCACAAAGCATAATCATATTCATGACCAGAGAGGTAATGAGTAGCATCAAGGATCTGAACATATAATCTTCCACCAAGTAATCCAACTAGCATCAACTCCAAAGATTAATTAACACTACTAGCAACCTTACACATACCAATCGGAGTCGCGAGACGAAGATTGGTTACAAGAGATGAACTAGGGTTTGGAGATGAGATGGTGCTGATGGAGATGTTGATGGTGATGAGTCCATTTCCGATGAGCGGAGTGTTGGTGATGACGATGGCGACGATTTCCCCCTCCAAGAGGGATGTTTCCCCGGCAGGATCGTCCTGCCGGAGCTCTAGATTGGTTCTGCTCAAGTTCCGCCTCATGGCGGCGGCGAATCCTCCGAAAATCCTCCTTCTGATTTTTTCCAGACCGAAACCCTTCTTTTAGCAAAAGTGGGGGCAGTGGGCCAGTAGGGAGCTCACAAGCCCCTAGGCGCGGCCAGGGGGGAGGGCGCGCCTAGCAGGCTTGTGGCCTCCTGCTGGCGCCCCTCTGGCACTTCTTCGACCCAGTATTTTTATAAATCCAAAAAAATCCACGTTGATTTTCACGGCTTTTGGAGTTGCGCAGAATAGGCATCTCAAAGTTGCTCCTTTTCCAGGCAGAATTCCAGCTGCCGGCATTCTCCCTCTTCATGTAAACCTTGCAAAATAAGATAGAAAAGGCATAAGTAATATACCGTGAAGTGTAATAACAGCCCAAAAAGTGATAAATATCAACATGAAAGCATGATGCAAAATGGACGTATCAATGCTTCCAATTTTGGTAAGATAAGACGGACACTATTGGAAGGAAACATAAAATTGAATTGCATATGGCGATGCCATGTAGAGTAAGGAAAGCTATATGTAGTACTCAGTAATGGCTCGATAATCTTATGTTATCATTTTCCTTATTTTTACATACCTATTAATGATTTATTTATTTGTATAAGATGTCATGCTGTTTGAGATAAAAATAAATTGTGGAAAATGCTCCATGTACCTTGATCAACTACAGTTCATTATCCAATAGTATAAGAAATGATCAAATAGAAATGAACCTACGTAAGGCATGGAAAAAATAGATCTGTAGAATCACCTCATGCTAAAGTAGCAAGATAATGGATGAGGATTTGCAATGAAGCAATCAACAATATCCTCGAACGTTTCCCTCAAAATGAAAAAGGAATAGCCTGCTACTCCTATGTGGTATAAATGCCATGAGGAGGAAGACCTGCAGACAATGGAGAGTCAAAATTTCGCCAACCTATAATAAGTATAAGCAAAAATAGAGGTGCATGAAGAAAATTAATGGCAAGGCAAAATTAGTTTAGGAGACATAATCGAGGATTCACACCAAAGGTTAGTTACCTGCTCATGGGCAAGGTCTTCATTGTAATCGGATACGACATGAGTAGGGGACTTCTCCATGATGCAACTGTAAGAGAGACCGGGTGGATGCACTAGAGATGACACGACAACGGATTGTTGAGAGAAAATCATGCGGGTGATAGAGGCGAGGAGCAGACTATCGTGGATACCTTCAAATTGATAACCTTCTGGGATTAAATCAAACCTAATGACAAACACCCCGGGTATGGAGACTGGGAGAGGAAGATGAGGGAGACGCCCTAGGCCACCAGCCGCTCGACCCAGGGGATGCAGTCACCACAAATCCACAACGTGATTCCCCACCAGGGACTTCTAATCCTTTATTTGGCATTGTGAATGAGTGAGGGGGATAAGACAACATAACTGTTTAAGCTCCAATTTAATCTAGGAAGGCATCACGAGGGCAAGAGGGTTTCGTGCTCCGCCTCGTATATAAGCACTGGGTTGTTTAACTTCCCTAATTAATTGCAACAGTTTTTGAGTGGAATTGCAATAGTTAACAATATTTTCTTCGGGACGTGCGATCGTGCATGCATTTCTTGCATGCTCCTCATTTGAAGTGCCATAGAGTCCTCTCCCTTTAATTGTTCACGTAGTGGATTTCTTTTTCTCAAGCGGCGCACATATAGGAGGAAGAAAAAAATATTTTTTATGTTAAGCCTGTAAAAACAGACGTTCTTTTGTGGCACGAATATACTACTAAGATATTAATTTGGAATTGATGATGTCGCTATACCGCTGAGTTGGACCGAGATGGATGGCTGCATGTGGATTGCTATGTGGACATCTCGCATGTTAAGATAATTTGGCCAACATCTTAGGCATTATAGAGAAAAGCTATAAAACATGATTACCACAGTAGCTTAATCATGTAACCACACAAAAACATAAATTAAAAGTGTTGGGTTGTCTCCCAACAAGCGCTTTTCTTTAATGCCTTTTATCTAGGCATGATAATTTCAATGATGCTCACATAAAAAGTAGTAACTGCAACATGCAAGAGAGCATGATGAGGCACATGACAAGCACATTTAAGTCTAAGCCACTTACTATGCAAAGGGATTTTGCAAGCTAACAATTATTGTAGCAATAATCAACTTGCATAGGAAGGAAAAACAAGGATGACTTCAAAAGTTTGAACTCATAGGGAGGAAACTTGAAATTACTGCAATTAATACAAGCATATGTTTCTCCCTCGTAATAATGTTCAATGGCATTATGAAGGAATTCAATAATATAACTATCACATACAACATTCCTTTCATGAATTACGAGCATAGAATATTTATTACTACCCACACAAGCAAAACTCTTCTCATTCATAATAGTGGGAGCAAACTCAACAAGATAACTATCATGTGATACTTGAGTGGCATAATCCAAATGAAATTTAAAATTACGATGAAAAGTTTCATGGTAATTATTACTCTTCATGGCATACATGTCATCAGAATAATCATCATAGATAGAAACTTTGTTATCATAGTCAATTGAAACCTCTTCCAAAATAGTGGGGTCATCACTAAATAAAGTCATGACCTCACCAAATCCACTTATATCATTATGAAAAGATTAAACACCCTCCACAATAGTGGGATCATTATTACCTAGAGTTGACACTCTTCCAAACCCACTTTCATCAATATAATCATCATAAATAGGATGCATGCTTCCATCATAATAAATTTGCTCATCAAAACTTGAGGGACTAAAAATATCATCTTCATCAAACATAGCATCCTCAAGCTTGTGGATTTGCATATCGTCAGCATCATGGATATTCACAAAATTCATACTAACAATATTACAATCATGCTCATAATTCAATGATTTCACATTAAGAATTTTCATAAATTCTTCCTCTAGCAATTGAACACCATTTTCCTTTCCATCATTTTCAAGCAAGGAATGATAAATATGAACAATATGAGACCACCTCAATTATATTATTTTGTGATTTTATTTTTATAAACCAAACTAGTGATAAAACAAGAAACTAAAAGATTCAATTGCAAAATCTAAAGATACACATTCAAGCACTCATCTCCCCGGCAACGGCGCGAGAAAAGAGCTTGATGTATACTGCACAACTTGTTCTTGTAGACTCGTGTTGGGCCTCCAAGTGTAGAGTTTTGTAGGATAGTAGCAAATTTCCCTCAAGTTGATGACCTAAGGTTTATCAATCCGTGGGAGGCGTAGGATGAAGATGGTCTCTCTCAAATAACCCCGCAATCAAATAATAAGAAGTCTCTTGTGTCCCCAACACACCAAATACAATGGTAAATTGTATAGGTTCACTAGTTTGGCGAAGAGATGGTGATACAAGTGTAGTAATGATAGTAGATATTGTTTTTTCTAATAGGAACAAAAAAACAGAAAGGTAGCAAGCAACAAACGTGAGCCTAAATGGTATTGCAATGATTGAAAATGAGGCCTAGGGTCCATACTTTCGCTAGTGCAATCTCTCAACAATGCTAATATAGTTGGATCACATAACAATCCCTCAACATGCGATGAAGATTCACTCAAAGTTCCTATCTAGCGGAGAACATAAGAATAAATTGTTAGTAGGGTACGAAACCACCTCAATGCTATTCTTTCCAATCAATATTTCCAAGAGTTCGTACTAAGACAACAAGTTATCCTTTCCAATCGATCTATCAAGAGTTCATACTGAAATAACACCATAACAAATTCATATTCATAATACTCAATCCAACACAAAAATCTTCAAGGAGCACACCAAGATTTCTATCGGAGAACATAGTATGAAAACGTGTCAAGACATATATCAAGTGAATCCAACACAAAAAACTTCAAGGAGCACACCTAGATTACCCCAATATCACCTCGGGAATCCGCGAGTTGATGCCAGAACATATATCAAGTGAATCACTTGAATACCCCAATGTCACTATGGGTATGCGCATGCAAGACATATATAATGTGCTCTCAAACGAGAGTATTCAATCCAACATAACGAGATCTTAAAGTGAAAGACTCAATTCATCACAACGATAGCATGGGACAAACACCATATGATCCAACTATATTAACAAGGCCCGTGATATATGAAGATCATGACATCTCAAGAACACGAGATAGATAGATTAAACACATAGCTACTGGTACAAACCCTCAGCCCCGAGGTTGGACTGCTCCCTCCTCATCATGTCCTCCGCTGGGATGACGAAGTTGGGCACCGGAGATGATATCCCGCTATGGAGGCTTGCAGCGACAACAATCTCGTCTAGGGTTATTTCTGGAGGTTATCTATATTTATAGGATTTTTGGGCATTGGAATCACACCAAGATGGGCCACGAGTGGTCCACTAGGTACCCCAGCGAGCAAGGGGGACTGGCGCACACTGGTGCCTAGTGGGCACGAGGGGCCCCCTCTGGTGGTTCTTTGCTCGAGTATTTCTCTTTTCTTCCAAAAAGAATTGTCAAAAAGTTTCGTCCAATTCCGTAAACTTTATTTCTGCACAAAAAATAACACCATGATAGTTTCGCTGAAAACAATGTCAGTCTAGGTTAGTTCTAAATAAATCATATAAAGTGCAGCAAAACCATATAAAAGTATTGTAAACATAGGCAAACATGGCATGAATACGTCATAAATTATCGATACGTTGGTGACGTATCAGTATTCTTTACCGTTGCGCAAAAATAATTTTTGTTTTGCGTTTAATCTGCAAATCCATGTATCTGTCGGAGGACGTGTTCTCGTGGCCTTTAAATGGCAGATACGTCTCCGTCGTATCTACTTTTCCGAACTCTTTTGCCCTTGTTTTGGACTATAATTTTGCATGATTTGAAAGGAACTAACTCGGACTGACGCTATTTTCAGCAGAACTGCCATGGTGTTGTTTTTGTGCAGAAATAAAAGTTCTCGGAATGTCCTGAAAATTTACGGAGATTTTTTCTGGAATAAAAGAAAACTACCTGTGCAAAGATCCACCGGAGGGGAGAGCCAGTGGGCCACAAGCCCACAGGCTGCGACCCCCCCTATGGTCGCGCCGTGCAGGCTTGTGGGGCCCACGTGGCACCACCACCCCCAATCTCTGCTCTATATCTTCCGTTTCGCCTGGAAAAAAAATTAGAGAGAAGGTTTCATCGCGTTTTGCGATATGGAGGCGCCGTCACATCCTGTTCTTCATCTGGAGGGCACATCTGGAGTCCCTTTCGGGCTCCGGAGAGGGGAAATCGTCGCCATCGTCATCATCAACCTTTCTCCATCGACAATTCCATGATGCTCTTCATCGTTCGTGAGTAACCTCATCGTAGGCTTGCTGGACGATGATGAGTTGAATGAGATCTATCATGTAATCGAGTTAGTTCTTGACGGGGATTGATCCCTAGTATCCACTATGTTCTAGATTGATGTTGCTACTACTTGGCTATTCTTAATGCTTGTCACTAGGGCCCGAGTATTTTTTTTACTACTCCGCGTATTTTTGCTGCCTTGGTGACCATGTTCTCGAGCTTCACATGCTGATTCTAGCTGGTCCCAAGTAGTTTTGATGCGTAATATGGCCTCTAGGCACTTGTGGGAGTAGTTGCCGCAATTTTTGTTGAGCATTGTTCACTTTTCCTTAGAATCACTAAAAATTTCAGAATTTTTCAGAGATAGAAAAAGGGAAACATGAGGAGGTTCTTAAGAGGCTCGTCTAGCCGTGACCCCAAGGATGATGGGAGTGAGAAGAATCCCAAGTATTTGGTCCCTCGAGTCGCAGAAGTTCGCGTGTGCGAATGCCCAAGCGATGCGTTCTTACACGCCGCTGGAATTTATGAGGACTTTTATAACTTGGTGGAGAACGCAGGCCTTACAGCCTTCGTTAAAGATAAGTGTCCGCAATTCCTCCTCCTCACTAATTGTAACATCCCAAATTTTGGAATGTTAATAATATTATTAGATTGATTGTTTGTTTGCTTGAGTGATTGAAACTTGAGTGGAAAATAGAAACTTTTCAAAACTTTTGAATGAGAGGGAATAAAATGACTTTGCCCTTCTCCCGTGAATTCAAATTCAATCTTTTAAAAGCAAAGAGAGAAGATGATATCACTTCTTCAACTATAAAGAATTTGAACGGAGATATTTGCATTGAATTCTTTTGCATTTCCATTCGTTTTCTTCGTGCAAGAAATGCCGGGAAATACATTCAGTCAAACAGAAAAGAGAGGAGGAACATGACCCTCAAACCCACGGGCATTTTGAAAGTTATTTGAACCCTAAAACTTAGAGGGTCTTTTGAAAATTATTTGCAAAAGAAAATAAATCTTTTAGGAAATTTTGTGAAAATAATTTTTTCTGAAGTTTTTATTTTTGCCGTGGAAAAATGCCCATCATTTATATTTTAGTTTTCTGATAATTTTAGTATATAGAAACTCTTTATTCCGAATTGATTTGAATTCCCTTTTATCGTTTTAGTTTCCTAGTTTTAAAAATAGGAAAGAAATCTCTATTAAATGGAAATAAGGGATGGCCCATTAAGAACTTTCCTATTTTGCCCAACAGGAGATCTTCTTCCTCCTCTGCCTCTCCCTCACGTCACAGGAACTTCCCTCCCATGGACAGAGGAATCCCCCCCTCCGGGATTCGCGAAGCTCTTTCCTTCCCAGCACCTCCCTGTCGCCTCTATAAGAACCCCCATGGCCTCCTCGTTCCATTCCCGTTGAAACCACTGCCTCTCCCCACCTCCTCCTCCCCCTGCACCTCGCCGGAGTCGGCACCAGAGAACCCCACTGGACCTTCTCCCCATCGCCCCTGCATCTTCCCCTCGCCCCTGCCGAGCCCTCCCCACCCCACCACCACCTCCCCATCGTCGCCACCCCACCCCATCCCCCCCTCCACCTCGCTGCACTCCCTCCCCACCCCACAAAAAAGCTCCTGCCCTTCCCAGGAACTCCATCCCATCGCCCCCCCTGCAGGTCTCTCCACCTCTCCTCCCTCCCCTCCCTGGAGCCTCGCCGCCCCCCCTCCGCCGGATCCCCTCCCCACCGGCGACCCACCCCACCGGAGCTCCACCCCGACCCCAGCCACCCATCGGCCACCATTGCCAGCAGGGGAGCAACTCCCAGCCACGGTAAGGCCCCCTCTTTCCTATATTTTTTTACCTATTTTGTTTCTTTTTTTGTTTTACCCTTAGATCTATTTTCAACGGTGTAGATTAGAGTAGGATAACCTTTCGGTTTTTAAACAAAAACCGCTGGTTTTTATTCACCTAACCTTTAGCCAGAGAACTTTTTCTTATACTTCGGCCATTCGCTGTTTAGCCTATGCCACGCACACCCATCAGCCAATCAGAAGCCGCCACATGGATTCCCTATTAGTTTTATTTGTTCAGATTTAGTTCAAAAACAGAAAAATTCCAATTTTGTTTTGGCCATAGATTTTGATCCCGAAGTCCAATAGAGTTGATGTTTTTTCCAGTAGCTCACAAATTTCCTCTGGTTTTTAAAAACATATAATTTGTCTATGTTTGAAATTTTCAAATTTGAGTTAGATCAGATTTTTTAAACCTTGTTTTGCCTATTCCAGGAGTTTAAAAATAACTTTTAATTTGATTCCTTTTGCTACTGATCACTAGTGATCTTATTTATCAGTGGTAAAAATTTCAGATTTGTTTGATTGTTGATTTTATTTTTGCAACAAGTGTTGATTTTATTTTTATTTGTTATCATGAAATCAATTCTAGTTCCTTAGTAACTTGCAATTGGTTTCCGCACTGTTTCAAATCCCATTTGGAAATACTTTCAAATAGTTTTGTGAAAAATACTTTATTTTAACTTAGTTAAACTTATATCTTAGTTCCCTGTTATTATTTTCCGTTAGACAAATACTATTTAGTGTTTGACGTAGTAGAAGACTCCCTAGTCTTATTTGAAGTTTCTTTCGGATTCTATTTCGCTCTCTCTTTTGTTTTGATTGCTAGAATGATTGCTAGTATGAGTGCTTATGTGAATGCTATGTTTGTTATATAGATTTCATCGGAGAGTGACGAGTAGTCTATCAAGTTATTTCTCGAGAAATTCTTCTTCGTCAACATCACCAGGCAAGTCACTTTGATCATACTATCGCCTATGTTTTATGCATCGTAGTTCTACCATCCTATGCCCAATTGCATGCTGAGTAGGTACTTGGAAATTTTAGTATAGATTGTAGTATCATGTGGTAGGCACACAACAACCCCGATACTTGGCCCCGGGACGACAAATTTCATATTGCTATGCTTGAGTACACGGGAATTCGGTTGAGTGCATAACACGAGTGATGCGAGGTTGATTAAATAATCAAGACCGGTTAAGACAAGATTTTCAAGACCTCGGACGCAATGCAACTCTGGGTGAAGGACGGTTGATCGGCTCCCTGGAGAACCCAGTGGATGACCCGGGATGCTGGGGAAGGCCATGACATCCTGCGGAAAGCTTCACCCAGGCTCAAAGAGACGGACGGATACTTTCAAGACCCAAGGCTTACCTACACAGCCACAAGTCATTATGGGCTCTGGCTTGGTTGGACAACGCGGCGACTCTGGACAGGCGGTGCTAGCAGATGTAGAAGAACGGTAGGATTGGATCGGCACCGACAGGGACTGAGAGGGACCCGTTGAAAGACCATGTTTTGATCATCCGGTCTTCAAACACCCTGAAGTGCGAGGACATACACGGAGGCGATCAAATCTTGTGGGGAGCGTGTGCAAAACTCTGCAGAGTACTCAAACCTAATCGATTAGCCGTGTCCACGGTCATGGACAACTTGAGCCAAAGGAACTGAAGTTATCTGGATTTCTCAACACCATTAAATATATTTGATGTGGGTAATTATTGACAACTCGGGTATGAGAACTGGTTGGCGGAACCATCTCATTAACAACCAACTACGTAGTAATATTTCGCTTTTAGCCCCTCTCTTGATGTAGGAGAAAACTTGCTTTTCGCTAAAAACTTATAGCCCCACCCGCCATATATGCATATAGTATAGAAGATTACTTTTCACCCCTCTCTTATGTGACTTGCCGGCATATTTAATATGCTGACCTACACGGCTGCAACGTCTTATGTTGCAGATATTTTTCTTCGACGAGTAAGAGTATGATTCAGGGTTACGGTCTACACTCAACTTGCCGTTGGTGTTTATTGGGAATCCACTCCCTTGACTGCTTCCGTTGAAATATTTAAGCTATATATCAGTTTTACGCTATTTACATGTGATTGCACTTTGATATATACATTGATGTAATGTGTGTGCCAGCATACTGATCCAGGAATGGCACAGAAACCCAGAGGCTTGACTCGTCTTGAGCCGGGTCGCTACAGAAATGGTATCAGAGCACATGTTGACTGTAGGACGTGACCCTAGAAACTGGAATTTTCTTAGGAAAGGATCTCTCAAAATTTCTATTTTTCAAGTACACCTTTTACTTGTCATCTCTTCTGATTTCATCAAACGTTCTCTCTCTCCTCAAATAGTTAGACAACGCCCTTTCCCCTTTGACCACGTGAAGGATCAACCGACTCCCACTTCAAAGTAAAGAGGATTTTATCATGCAGTTGAAGCTACACCAATTGAAGACTCTCAAGACCCGAAGAATTCGAAGACCCTGAAGTATTCGAATAATTATATGACCATTAGAAGTCCAAACCCCTTTTATATACTCACGTTAGATACGATGATTTGTGAGCCGTCATTGGTGTGTGTTTTCCGACGGCCACAACTAAAATCTATTCTCAAAAATATTGTTTGTATTGTGTGTATCTCCCTCTCTCTCTTACCCGTTTCATCCCCAAAACCTCAACCCTACCAGATGGAGTATGAAGCTGGACTTGTGGTCTCTGGACCAATGACCCAGCTGGAAGCTGAAATATGGATCCAAAACATGGAGAACCACTTCGGGAGTAATTTGATCTCAAGGAAATATGAAGTGGCACACGCTCTTCAGTACTTTACACAAAGTGCTGCAATCTGGTGGAAAATGCACCATGCCATACAAGGATTTAGTGGGGCAGAAAGTTGGGACGAATTCAAGAACACTCTGTTAAGATCCCGACTTATTCAGAAGTGCTATGATAATCCGAAGGAGAAGACTTGTGCATGCAAGATCTGTGGAGAAATAGGACACACCCAGGAAGAACACACGGATGGATGCACTCATTGTGAAGAAAATCACCCAGCTGAGGAGTGCCCAAGTAGTCAGGCGACTAGTTTCCTTTGTGAAGGAACCACCCACTACCCAGCTCAGTGTCACATTTACCCCAAGGTGCAACAAGTTGTCAAGCAGCAGAAAGATGCAGTGAAGGAAACCCTCAAGAAGAAGATTCTAGAAGAACCGGTGATGAACGAAAATATTGAAGACCCTGATGCACAAGGGCTGACCAGATTTTTCTCCAATGCATGCTACTCATGTGGAGAAGAAGGACATTATTCACAGGACTGCACGAAGAGAAGCCAAGAGTATCTGGGAAACTTCCCGACGGAAGAAGTGGAGTTTGATCCACTTGAAATAGAAGAACTGGCCAAAATAAAGGAGTCCGGAAAGAAGAACAAGTACCCTCGGAAGAACCAAATCTCTGCAGACATAGACCTGAGTCATATCAGATGTTACAAGTGTATGAAATTTGGTCACCACAAATACATGTGCTCAGGAAGGAAGCCGGGAATCCAAGGAGCAAAAGCAGAAGCTAAGAAGCCTCGAGACTTGTCAGAAATCATTTGTTTTTGTTGCAAGGAAGCAGGACATTTTGCCAGCGATTGTCCAAAAAGGAAGAAAGCTAGAATGGAGTAGTTAAGTTTTGACCATGGCAATAAGTGTAATCCGAAGCACTCCTGTTTTTCATAAGATCATGGAGTGAAATTTTTGTAACAGAAGTCCCTGAGATTGTAATAACATCATGAATAAATGGAATTTATTGTCTCATGATTATCTATGTTGAAATTGTATGCGTTGTTTCTCTTCGAGCAAATATCTCGGAACAATTATGAGGATATGCGAAAATATGGTCTATGTAGGCATGAGTATAGTTCATTCTAAGTGTGATAGTAATCGGTAAACCCACATGATCCACTGAGTAGGAATGTGCCATTACTACCAAGGAGACATATACATTCCTCTGAGTACCTATTTACTGACACCTGCAGATGACAACTCTCTACGAGTCATTCCTCAAGGGCCCAGAAACGATCATGACCCTGACCAGTGATCATGATTACCCGAAAATCCTGAAGGACATGATGAAGCACATTCATCTTGAAGGAGATGCAGTCTACAAAGGCTACCCAATTGTGGAAAATGGAGTGGAACTTTGGTACGTGGAAGTACACCTCCACCATGTGAAAGGAGTTCGTCCAAAGACTATGGGGCAATACTTTTTCATTTCGCGTGTACCACGAGCAACCTTCATTGATGTTGTTCGTGAAGCTGCCATGGAAGCCATACGTCAGATTGGAGAAATACTTGAAGCAAGACTCCGTCATACCCAGGAATACCTGAGTGAAGTACATGCGGAGATGATGGAGATGAAGCTCATGACCACCATGATGAATTAAAAGATGGATGATTTCAAGGAGCACCTCGGAACGTTCGAGTGGAACTAAAGTACCTCCAAGAGAGGCAGATGAATAAAGTTGGCAGAAAAGTTTGACCATACCAAACAATGTGGATGGCAGCATTTGTAATAAAAAAAATTGAGTTAGAATTTTGAAGAAAGCAAGGATGTAATAAAGGATTGATTATGAAATGCATATGATTTATGGAAAGAAGCTATGATGGATCAGCAAACGTTTTCTTAGGAGCATACGAAAACCTGAGAGTTGTGAAGATACGATAGATGTTTCGTTCAGCTTGCAGAACCAATGGATTATCCGAACTTCATTTGTGGACAAGAGAAATTCTGCAACGCTTGTGAGAATGCCCAAGTGTCAGAATGCGAGATTCGCTAAACCTTATACAGAGAAATGATTTGGGTGCGGAATGGATTGATCACCTTGACGACTTACTCTTATCATTTATCTTGCTATTCGGAATGGTAAATCTGAGAGAGTTACCCATATAGAGAGACGACGTTCTTTGAAGCTTTTGTTTAAGCCTTAGAATGGTATGATGAACGCCCCAAGTACATGGCATTTGTTGTCACGCGTAGGAATTTTTACGGTGAGAATGAAACCAAGACCCCTCTCTCTGCAGGATAACCACAAATGGTAGACCACCATGAGAACCATCGATATGTTATTTAGAATTGACCACGAGACTGTCAGTTAAGAAGACCCACTGACGGAAGAAGCTTATATGAACGGGAGAGCATCACCAAAGGATTTAATATGAAGACTGTGCGATTTCAGTTGCCAAAACCCCAGAGGATTGTTAAAATCTTAAGGGACCAGTATCTCTCATTTTAAGTGTGGTAGCATACCACCTTGCCGGAGATCTGATTTGTTAGAAGGCCCCCAAACCCTAACCTTTCTTTCTAGCCTCTTCGAATCTCGAGGACGAGATTCATTTTAAGTGTGGTAGGTTTGTAACATCCCAAATTTTGGAATGTTAATAATATTATTGGATTGATTGTTTGTTTGCTTGAGTGATTGAAACTTGAGTGGAAAATTGAAACTTTTCAAAACTTTTGAATGAGAGGGAATAAAATGACTTCCCCTTGTCCGGTGAATTCAAATTCAATCTTTTAAAAGCAAAGAGAGAAGATGACATGACTTCTTCAACTATAAAGAATTTGAACGGAGTTATTTGCATTGAATTATTTTTGCATTTCCATTCGTTTTCTTCATGCAAGAAATGCCGGGAAATACATTCTGTCAAACAGAAAAGAGAGGAGGAACATGACCCTCAAACCCACGGGCATTTCGAAAGTTATTTGAACCCTAAAACTTAGAGGGTCTTTTGAAAATTATTTGCAAAAGAAAATAAATCTTTTAGGCAATTTTGTGAAAATAATTTTTTCTGAAGTTTTTATTTTTGCAGTGGAAAAATGCCCATCATTTATATTTTATTTTTCTGATAATTTTTAGTATATAGAAACTCTTTATTCCGAATTGATTTGAATTCCCTTTTATCGTTTTAGTTTCCTAGTTTTAAAAGTAGGAAAGAAATCTCTATTAAATAGAAATAAGGGCTCGCCCATTAAGAACTTTCCTATTTTGGCCCAACAGGAGATCTTCTTCCTCCTCTGCCTCTCCCTCACGTCACAGAAACTTCCCTCCCATGGACAGAGGAACCCCCCCTCCTCCGGGATTCGCGAAGCTCTTTCCTTCCCAGCACCTCCCGTCGCCTCTATAAGAACCCCCATGGCCTCCTCGTTACATTCCCGTTGAAACCACCGCCTCTCCCCACCTCCTCCTCCCCCTGCACCTCGCCGGAGTCGGCACCAGAGAACCCCACTGGAGCTTCTCCCCATCGCCCCTGCATCTTCCCCTCGCCCCTGCCGAGCCCTCCCCACCCCACCACCACCTCCCCACCGTCGCCACCCCACCTCATCCCCCCCCTCCACCTCGCTGCACTCCCTCCCCACCCCACAAAAAAGATCCTGCCCTTCCGAGGAACTCCATCCCGTGGCCCCCCTGCAGGTCTCTCCACCTCTCCTCCCTCCTCTCCCTGGAGCCTCGCCGCCCCCCTCCGCCGGATCCCCTCCCCACCGGCGACCCACCCCACCGGAGCTCCACCCCGACCCCAGCCACCCATCGGCCACCATTGCCAGCACGGGAGCAACTCCGAGCCACGGTAAGGCCCCCTCTTTCCTTTCTTTTTTTTACTTGTGTTGTTTCTTTTTTTGTTTTACCCTTAGATCTATTTTCAACGGTGTAGATTAGAGTAGGATAACCTTTCGGTTTTTAAACAAAAACCGCTGGTTTTTATTCACCTAACCTTTAGCCAGAGAACTTTTTCTTATACTTCGGCCATTCTCTGTTTAGCCTATGCCATGCACACCCATCAGCCAATTAGAAGCCGCCACATGGATTCCCTATTTGTTTTATTTGTTCAGATTTAGTTCAAAAACAGAAAAGTTCCAATTATGTTTTGGCCATAGCTTTTGATCCCGTAGTCCAATAGAGTTGATTCGTTTTCCAGTAGGTCACAAATTTACTGTAGTTTTGAAAAACATATAATTGGTCTATGTTTGAAATTTTCAAATTTGAGTTAGATCAGATTTAGTGTAAACCTTGTTTTGCCTATTCCAGGAGTTTTAAAATAGCTTTTAATTTGATTTCTTTTGCTACCGATCACTAGTGATCTTATTTATCAGTGGTAAAAATTTCAGATTTGTTTGAGTATTTTTGCTCACTGTTTCTTGTGAAACAATTTCTGATTCACCTCTTTTAGGATTTCGGCTAATTCCTTTTCTATTTTTGTTTTAAAATATTTTCTTTATTATTTCAGAAAGATTATTGTTTTGTTTATGCTAGTTAACAGTAGTTTTGCAACAAGTGTTGATTTTATTTTTATTTGTTATCATGAAATCAATTCTAGTTCCTTAGTAACTTGCAATTGGTTTCCGCACTGTTTCAAATCCCATTTGGAAATACTTTCAAATAGTTTTGTGAAAAATACTTTATTTTAACTTAGTTAAACTTATATCTTAGTTCCCTGTTATTATTTTCCGTTAGACAAATACTATTTAGTGTTTGACGTAGTAGAAGACTCCCTAGTCTTATTTGAAGTTTCTTTCGGATTCTATTTTGCTCTCTCTTTTGTTTTGATTGCTAGAATGATTGCTAGTATGAGTGCTTATGTGAATGCTATGTTTGTTATATAGATTTCATCGGAGAGTGACGAGTAGTCTATCAAGTTATTTCTCGAGAAATTCTTCTTCGTCAACATCACCAGGCAAGTCACTTTGATCATACTATCGCCTATGTTTTATGCATCGTAGTTCTACCATCCTATGCCCAATTGCATGCTGAGTAGGTACTTGGAAATTTTAGTATAGATTGTAGTATCATGTGGTAGGCACACAACAACCCCGATACTTGGCCCCGGGACGACAAATTTCATATTGCTATGCTTGAGTACACGGGAATTCGGTTGAGTGCATAACACGAGTGATGCGAGGTTGATTAAATAATCAAGACCGGTTAAGACAAGATTTTCAAGACCTCGGACGCAATGCAACTCTGGGTGAAGGACGGTTGATCGGCTCCCTGGAGAACCCAGTGGATGACCCGGGATGCTGGGGAAGGCCATGACATCCTGCGGAAAGCTTCACCCAGGCTCAAAGAGACGGACGGATACTTTCAAGACCCAAGGCTTACCTACACAGCCACAAGTCATTATGGGCTCTGGCTTGGTTGGACAACGCGGCGACTCTGGACAGGCGGTGCTAGCAGATGTAGAAGAACGGTAGGATTGGATGGGCACCGACAGGGATTCAGAGGGACCCGTTGAAAGACCATGTTTTGATCATCCGGTCTTCAAACACCCTGAAGTGCGAGGACATACACGGAGGCGATCAAATCTTGTGGGGAACGTGCGCAAAACTCTGCAGAGTACTCAAACCTAATCGATTAGCCTTGTCCACAATCATGGACAACTTGAGCCAAAGGGACTGAAGTTATCTGGATTTCTCAACACCATTAAATATATTTGATGAGGGTAATTATTGACAACTCGGGTATGAGAACTGGTTGGCGGAACCATCTCATTAACAACCAACTACGTAGTAATATTTCGCTTTTAGCCCCTCTCTTGATGTAGGAGAAAACTTGCTTTTCGCTAAAAACTTATAGCCCCACCCGCCATATATGCATATAGTATAGAAGATTACTTTTCACCCCTCTCTTATGTGACTTGCCGGCATATTCAATATGCTGACCTACACGGCTGCAACGTCTTATGTTGCAGATATTTTTCTTCGACGAGTAAGAGTATGATTCAGGGTTACGGTCTACACTCAACTTGTCGTTGGTGTTTATTGGGACTCCACTCCCTTGACTGCTTCCGCTGAAATATTTAAGGTATATATCAGTTTTACGTATTTACATGTGATTGCACTTTGATATATATATTGATGTACTGTGTGTGCCACATACTGATCCAGGGATGGCACAGAAACACAGAGGCTTGACTCGTCTTGAGTCGGGTCACTACACTAATATCTTCGTACAAAGTTTTAACTACTATCCGAGGAAGAATCCTCCTATGGTTGAGTTTAAACTTTATGATATCCCCCAATGCATGTCACTCCAGGGTTTTTGCAATGTTTGCAAATTACCTTACGTTGGGGATATTCATGAACCTCGTCCACGGGACTTGGAAGCTTTCATCGATACAATTTCTGTAGGAGAGGAGAGAGGAGTGTCTTGCGCTAGAGCTGCTAGCATACATTTTCCCATGCTTCGGTACTTCTCATTATTTGTGGGAAAATGTTTGATTGGTCGTGGGAAAGCTGGGTCACTTAGTTCCCCAGATCTTGCGGTATTACGCGAAGCCCTTTATAACAATAAAACTTATAGCTTGGGCGCTATAGTAGCTCAACGGTTGAACCTGAACCGTTCTAAAGGTGTCGTCTATGGAGGTATCTACGCTACTCGTCTTGCTAGACACTTTGAGATACCTATTAGATTGGAGGAGGAAGAAGAGATTCTTCTCCTCGAGAGATATCTAGAGTACGATAGCGTGGTTCACCATGACTTTCTTGATAGAGATATAAATAGAAGGATGATTTATAACCTGGTATTTAGTCAGGGTACTCATGAGACTATTACTTTGCCTGCTCCTTCTTTGTACAATCTTCATGCAGGCAGTTACACTATTATGCCCTCGGACAGCTATCCATATTGGGGCTTGGCCCAACCACAGGTGCCCGTGCCCGAGCCACCAGTCGAGTACCAGACGCCAGTTTATCAGTGGGAGCCAGAGGAGCTCACACAACAGTGGCATCCTCAGTCCACTCCGGAGTACCCAGGAGCTAGTTATTTCCCTCCTTGGGAGTAGACCAAGTTAGGACAAAAGCCTAAGCTCGGGGGAGTACGTGTTTCTCACCGACTTTACATTCTTGCTTATGCTTTCACTTTGTTCGTCGGTGTTCACACTTTGCCACTATATCATCCATGCTAGTTTATTTTCTTTTTCTCGTTTTCTTTTCGTGTGTTTGTGTGTTTGAGAAAACCCAAAAAGATTTTCTTTTCCTCTTTTGTTTGTTGGGAGCTTTCCCGTGTAGATTGTTTTCTTTTTCTTTGGGTCAAGGTAGAAGATATTGGTTACAATGTTTAGTGGCTCTTGCATGCATACCTGTTTAGCTTTCAAAGAGCCATATTACTTTGTCTTGTCCTTTGTGTTTGCCTGCAGATTCCAGCGTAGTCCAATGCACGAGCACTCTTATTATTGTTCACATCGTTTGGTCGTGCAAGTGAAATGCAATAATGACGATATATGATGAAGTGACTCAGCGTGGAAAAGCTGGTATGAACTCGATCTATTTTGTTTTTGTAAATATGACTAGCTCACAATTCCTAGTTCAGCTTTGCTTTGAGAGTAACATGTTTGCAATGAGAACTTAGAGATCATAGTTTCTTATGCCATGCTTACTTAGCTAGGAGCTTATAGTGGTTTGTCTTGGTTGCCAACATGAACGTTGACATGAGTATGATGTAGTATGATAGGATGGTATCCTCCTTTGAATGTTTCAAGTGGCTTGACTTGGCGCATGTTCACGCATATAGTTGAAACAGAATCAACATAGCCTCTATGATGTTCATGTTCATGGTGATTTATGTCCTACTCATGCTTGCACTCAATGTTAGTTAATCTCAACGCATTTTGGTGACTGTTGTCGCTCTCTAGTTGGTCGCTTCCCAGTCTTTTGCTAGCCTTCACTTGTACTAAGCGGGAATACTGCTTGTGCATCCACTTCCATAAACCCAAAGTTGTGGCTTATGAGTCCACCATACCTACCTATGTGCGGTATCTACCTGCCGTTCCAAGTAAATTTGCATGTCCACTCTCTAAATCTTCAAGAAATAATCTATTTTGCATGCCCGAACCACTCATGTGGTGACAGGGGGCTTGTGACAGCCCGATGCCGAAGTTCTAGAAGTTTCCCCTTCTATCCCGTTTTCGTCCTGTGTTTGTTTTTATTTGTCGCATCATCATCGCATCATGCGCATCATCTGCATTGAATCGGCTTCTCCGTTGCCGCCAGTTTTCAAACTTGCATCCGTGGTTACTTGCAGGTTCTCGTCGTTGTCTGTTCCGAGTCCGGCAACACTCACACGCTCCCGCGGCACCGTCGAAACCCTGTTTTAAAAGTGTGCGTAAAACTTTCTATGATCGAGTTGAGATTTGACGTGCGGTGTTATTTTATTATAGCTAGGCCGCCTGTCAAATTTCGTCGCGATCAGAGACCGTCTGGTACCCGAACGTTCGACCGTAGCGGCACCGCATTCGGTCTACCGTCGGACATCTTTCGGTGTGTTATAATTCGTTGCCGCGCCGCCCGTTCTCCCACTCGTCTCCGGTAAACCACCCTACACGGCCACGTACCCATTCCCGCGTGCGGAATAGTCCGAATCCGACCGCACGGTTGGATCCGGAACGCGCTTCCGGTTAACCGAGCCACTCTTTTTCCTATATATACCCCCTCCTCCTAATTTTTAGACAACCATCCCCCTCTGCCTCGAAAACCGTGCCAATCCCCGAAACCCTCTCCTCGCCGAGCCTCTCCCCGTTGCGCTCCCTCACCGGAGTCCTCTCCGCGCCTCCCCGTCGGAGTCCCTCGGCCGCCAAGGTGCTGCCTCGCGCCCGGCCGGAGTTTCCCCGTCGGCTGTCTCCCTACAGTCGTGCCATGCTGCCTCGCCCCGCCGGCGAACGGATCCGGCCAGATCCGCCGCTCCAGGCCCTCCTCGCCTCTGCCCTGACTGCCTTCCATGCACGCCGCCGCCCTCGCTGCATGCGCCGGCGCCGCCAGGCCCCGTGCCATCGGGCACGGGAGAAGACCGAACGAGGAGCGTCGCGTGCTCCCCCAACCGCCCGCCGCCCGCTATGGGCCGGCCCAGCAAGCCCCGGTCTGCGAGCCCCAGCGCAGAAGGCCTCACCAAGGCCCACCTCAGGCCGGCCCAAGTGGCCGAGGTGAGAACCTCCTCCCTGCCCTCCTATTCCTCACCCGATTGCATTTTAGTTATGCTGCGCCTAGTAGATAGGCACGTTGGTAATTTTTCCTTTTAGGAATATATTTCGGAATTAATATAAATTCCAGATAAATAGATATAATAAAACCCCCGTAACTTATATTCCGTAAGTCGGATCGAGGTGATCTTTATATGGATTTGGTGTAGAATTTTGCGTAGTATCCGTTTTTACAACTTACATATTTGTTTGAAGTCGTTTAGCGTGCCTAACACCTAGTTTAGCGTGCTGTCCTATTTTGTTTGCATCCCGTAATATTTTTCGCGCGTGTCCGGATAGCCCGTATGCCGTAGATTAAATGTCCACGTATTAGGAATCATTTTTGCATGTATTTTAGAGCGGTCAATTGTATTTTTACGTGTAGGGATTTGCCGGTAATTTATTTTCCTGCGTATAGGTTATTTTTCTCGCATTTATGTGCGACATTATTTTGTGTTGCCAACCCCACATATTTTATATGTTTCCGGGGTAGAAAAATCCAGTGCAATTAGTTTTAGCATTAGAGCAAGTTAGTTCGTGCGATATTTTGCCGTGATGCCCTTTTGTTTAATTCGTAGGATTTATTCCGTGCTTCGTTTGACGGAGTTGTCAACTAGGGAGTTGTTCTTGGGTGTTTAGACTAGCCCCTGGTATTTTTAGTTGCAATAGAAATGCATGTTTAGGTGTAGTTTGATTGCTCTCAAGTTGCTAGAAGTAGTGCTGATTTTCAGGAGCTGAAATATTTCTAAGTCTGGAATCTGTTATTATTTTGTTGCTGTCTTGTCTTGCTTGCATCTTGTGATCTGTAGCTCTTTTGAGGTTGGTCCAATGGAGTTAGTTGTACCCCTTGTGTTTCTCTAGCATGCTGTAAATTTTCATGCCATTCGGAGTCCTGTAGATATAGGTTTTGTTGCTGTAAATATTGCTTCAGATCAAAAACTGCACTTTCATGAGGTGTAATTTTCACTAAGTCTGAAATAGTGTGTGAGATGCCATTTTGTGTCTTCTTTTCCTAGTGCTGCTTGCTGCCATGCTAGTTGTTGTTAGTTGTTTGTAGTAGCGCGTCTTGCCCTCTTCCGTGCCATGCCTTGCTTGGGCATATCGGAGTTGTGTAGCCGTAGTTGTGGGGCCTAGAAAATGCTATGTGGCTGATTTTGGCAGATTGTAGTCATTTCTTGTTTTGCTCGTAGTTGTTGAACCGTAACTCCGATTTGATCGTGTCCTATATGAAACTTGCTTAGAATCTCCTGTAGTTTCATGTTCTCTTGCTGTTTGTATGTTTTGAAGTGCTCTTGACCGTGGTTGCACACATATTGCATTCATGCCATCATATCATGCGATGCTTGTAACTTTTGATCCGTAGCTCCATTGGAGATGTTCTTTATGTGTAGATTGCCTGCCTTGACGCGTAGAATCACGTGAACCTATATGTATTGCTGTTTAACAACTAATTAAATGCATTAGTTCAGATCTGGACAGAATGGTAAATTAACATGTGAGGTCGTTTCGGAGGTGCTATATGACATTTCTGACCTCATTTAAAATACCTAGATAGGTAGTTTATCTATGTTTCAACTCTTGCCATGTTTAACCACATTTAAATGCTATTTAATTTAATGCACCTATACACTTGGTAAAAGGTGGAAGGCTCGGCCTTTCTAGCCTGGTGTTCTGTTCCACCTTTGCCCCCTTAGTTTTCGGCTACTGGTGTTATGTTCCATAATTGAGCGCTCCTAACACGATCGGGGTTGTTATGGGGACCCCCTTGATAATTCGTTTTAGATTAAAGCTGGTCTGGCAAGGCCCAACATTGGTACTACATTTGCCTAATCACCTAATAAACTTGCATAGGGACTTTCCGGACCCCGAGGATAATTTAATCAACCCCCGGGCCAGTGCTCCTCATGAGTGTTGGTCCAAAACAGAGAACTGTGCGGGGCCACCGCGAGGAAACTCGAGGTTTGACACTCGTGCGCGTAGCTTATCCGTCGTGTCCTGAGAACGAGATACGCGGCTCCTATCGGGATCGTCGACACGTCGGGTGGCGTTGCTGGATTAGTTTTACCTTTGACGAGATATCTTGTGCATCGGAATTCCGGTGATGCTTTGGGTAATCTCAGAGTTGAGGTTTTCCACTAGGGAATCCGACAAGATCGCGAGCTTCCTGATTGAGGATTTCTATGCGGCTTGGGGTAATTTGTGATGGACTAGTTGGAGCACCCCTGCAGGGTTAAATCTTTTTGGAAAGCCGTGCCCGCGGTTATGTGGCAACGTGGAAACTTTGTTTAACACTGGTTCTATATAACTTGAAGTTAACTTAATTAAAACTTGCCAACTGTGTGCGTAACCGTGACTGTCACTTTCGTGAGTTCCTTCTCCGATCGAGGACACGGTGGGGTTATGTCTGACGGAGGTAGGTGTTCAGGATCATTCATTTGATCATCAGCAGCTCACGTCCATTATACGTAGAACTTCCCTCTCTTATTTCTGGTACTCGTAAGTTAGCCACCATATACATGTGCTTAGCCGCTGCTGCAACCTCACCACTTAACCATGCCTCACCCATTAAGCTTTGCTAGTCTTGATACCTTTGGAAATGAGATTGCTGAATCCCCTGTGGCTCACAGATTACTACAACACCACTTGCAGGTACAGGTAAAGGTTACTTGACGTGAGCGCGTTGATTGTTCATTTGGAGTTGCTTCTTCTTCTTCTTCTTCTTCTTCATCGATCTAGGATGGGTTCCAGGCCGGCAGCCTGGGATAGCAAGGATGGACGTCGTTCTTCTTTTGTCGTTTGTTTTCGTCCGTAGTCGGAACCTGCTCTTACTCTTGCTGATTATGTAATGTACTGATGTGACTCTGATGTAGCTTGTGGCGAGTGTAAGCCAACTCTGTATATATATATATCTCTTCTTTTCAGTACATGTACTTGTAATGATATCCATTCTTGCGACACGACGAGATGCGCTTCTATCCCTGACGAGGCCTTCGTGCCAAATTGAGGATAGGGTCGGATCTTGGGCGTGACAAGTTGGTATCAGCGCAGTACCGACCTAGGAGCCCCCTTGATTGATCGAACTTGGCCGAGTCCAGTCTAGTGAAAAACTGCTTTGAGTCTAGTTATATATCGGAGTGTAGGATTCTTTTTTTCTCCTGTTCTATGCTCTGGTGAGGAATCTTGACGTAATAATTCAATTCTACTCTTCTTCTCACTCAATTTTTTTTTAGAATCACGCGGATATTTTTGAGATCTATATGATGCCGATGTGACGGAGTTCTGTCTCGGTGCCTCCTATCTTCTTTAAGTTTCAGGGGAGTTGAGCTCCAGGGGATTCTTGAGCACATCGTTATCATTCAGATTTCTTAGTATCTCAGGACGAAGGATGTTCGTAATTGCTTCAATACTAGTAGTGGCGAGATAACCCCGATGTCCCCAGTACTGGTGCAGATTGTTCACGAGTACTGCCATACTTTGTATCATTGTGATCACGAGGGTCTGTTGTAGATGAAGGTCCGAGATTCTGGTTGTGTGTTGACGGATGTGATACAGGTGATGGGTTAGTATAGGAGTTGTGTGAAATACTCCTTGTATCCGTGTACCAGATTGCATGACCAGATATTTCGGGAATTCATAGGTGGGAATTCAAGTAGTTGCTTATAGGACATTCTTCCAACAAATGCATGATGTTAGGTTGGGGTTCGACATCTAGTGGATTCGTTTGTTCATGGTCGACTTACAACGGTACACGTTGTGTCTTCAAGAGTCTTTGTTGCTTGCTATGACTCGGGGACGTTTCGTATGTCGGATGCACTGCCTTGCACTTGATGGCTACTGTAAATTCGAGCCCGTGCGATTCTGTCCACGAAAATATCGGACGAAATCTTTCTCACGAGTTTGTTCTGGCTTGTTTCATAAGCCTCACCCTTTTTTTGTTGGAATATGGTAATTTGTGTTGCTTCGATGTCAAGTGGTGATTTCAGATCTTTCCTAGAGGTGTTCTCATAATTTTTATGTGAATGCAAATTCTTTGCTCAATCAGTTGTCTTATCAATTCCTTTCAACCGTAGTTGTTATGTCAAGTCTTTTCAACCGGTGTGTTTCTCTCCAAGTGGATTCAATCCTCTCCAATTCTTGCAGATCTTTCTCTCATTTATTCCGTAGTTCATCTCATCTGTCCCGAGTTGTCTTTGTTTTTCCCCACCCTCCCGCCCTTTTTCTCAGTAATTCAATTTTTAGCCAGGAGTTTTCTTTTCATTGTGCTTCCATTGTGTGTTCTTTTCTCTCTTACCCGATGATTCATTGTGAAGATTCTCAGGAGCTTCGTGTTCATATTTGTTCATTCTTGTCATCCTTACCGGTGAATTTAATTCAGTTCTCCGTGTTCATCATATTCCTTTCGTCCTTGTAATTCTTTCCTGTGTTGGAAATTCTTATCTAGTATTCTGTTGTCATTTATCTCTATTCTTTCCGGAGCGTTGAAGATATCCCAGTAGTTTCTTGTTTTCAGATCTTTCGTTATTTCGAGGTGCCAACCTCATCTAGTTCTCGTTATACCGGTGCAACATCTCTCCTTATAATTAGTTGTTTCAACGGTGGTTTCTTTGAGTGGGCCCATAACCCATAGGTTCTTTCCCAGGATCTTTCCTGGCGCTTTTAATCTTTCCCTAGATCTCTAATTCTTTCAACTATGACGTAAGTATGAATTTCATCAGTCATATCCCTTCTCCAAGTTCTATTTGAATTAATTCTCATATTGGTTCAACCTTTCATCCTTTCTTATTCCGGAGTGTCTCAGTAATTCTTGGTGTTGTTCTCGTCATCGTTCTTAGCTTGCAGTCGAAGGAGTGTTTTTCTCAATCTTGGTCCATTATCTTCATGATTCTTCGTTTTAGCTTTCTGGCATCATCTTCAATTTGTTCTCAATCATGAGAATCCATTTCTTGTGATCCGGTGCTTGTCAATGTTGTGTTCATTTCTCGTTCCTCCGAAGGCCATCATTTCAGAAGATTCGTCGTTCTCAGCTTTCAGCTTTCATCCTCAATTCTTCTCAATTGTTGTCTCTTCGTTCGTCTCTCGGTTATCCGGTGCCTTGTTCGAGTTTTCTCTCAGGTGGCTCATGATCTCTTCTTTATCATGTATCTCCTTTAATTCGTGGTGTTCCCATTCAATTGTGAATTCTTATCGGTGCTTCCTTCAATTTTTCCTCAAGTGGTGCTTATATCTCTATCTTTCTAGTTTCTTTCAAGAATAATAAGTTGTATGCTAGATCCGTTGCTTGTCATCAATTTAATTTGATGAGGGATGAGCATAACATAATTCTTATTCTTGTTCTTCCTTCTTCCAAGGGATTTCAATTCTTCTTCCGGAGTGGCTCATGATAACAATTCCTTGTTCTCAAAGTGTTCTTATCTTTTCTTTCTGGAGTTCCAATTTTTTTCAAGTATCTCTTTGTGAAGCTTCATTGAAGTCTTGGAAGGCTTAATCTTATTATTTCATCATTCTTATCTTTGCATCATCCTTTTCATACTAAGGCTCGTCATGGTGATTCTTCAAGGATGTGATTTTTCTCAAAGTGTTCTTCAACATTCCTCTTCGAGTACCTCAAGTATCCTTTCTCTTGCATCTCCAGTGCATTTGTTCTTCCTTTATCCTTTGAGGTGGTATTATAGCATTCTTGATAGTGTAGGAGCCTCGAAGAAATTTCCTTTCAAGTATGAGATAATTAAATCCACCAATTCTATGATCATGAGATATTTTCAACCCATGATTTCTTCATTGAGCTATCTTGGTTTGCACTTCACCTAAAGCTTTTCCTATGGATTATGCTATCATGGTGCTTGTCATTAATCGCAGTTCTCAATGCACCCTCTTGGTGTAAGAAGTTTTGATATCCTTGCTTTCTTCTATCCTTGGTTTTGTAGTGGTTGGTTGTCACTTCATTAGTTTGAAAAGGTTTCCATAAGCCCACTACTATCTTGTTCTTTTCGTTGTTGTTTTTCCAACAACTTCGTCCAATTCTTCTTGCAAGGATGCTTGCCAAGTTCTTTGGAGTTGGTAGTTGTCATCTTTTTCTTCATTCTCTTCTTCCGTATGAGTTAGTTCCTATTCTATTGTTCCGGAGGCTTTGTGATGTTGCTCTTTTGGGTCTATTATGTTGTTCTATCAAGATCATGGTGTTCCCTTTTTCTATTTAGTTGTTTGTCATGTATATTGTCTAATTCTCTCTTCTTGTCGATTTTTTTTGTCCCATTTTCCTAACGAAGTGCTGCCGAAATTTTCCGTGAATTCTTGCTTCTTTCCCATATCACTCCTCATCTCGTTGCAACCTTCAAGGATCATTGGTTTCACTCGTTTGTCAAAGAAGCGACTGATTTTTACCTCTTGTTCTTTCTCATCCTCTCCCCCTTTCATTCTTGGATATCGGGGCGAGATCCTCTTGTAGTGTAGGAGAGTTGTGACAGCCCGATGCCGAAGTTCCAGAAGTTTCCCCTTCTATTCCGTTTTCGTCATGTGTTTGTTTTTATTTGTCGCATCCTCATCGCATCATGCGCATCATATGCATTGCATTGGCATCTCCGTTGCCGCCTGTTTTAAAACTTGCATCCGTGGTTAGTTGCAGGTTCTCGTCGTTGTCTGTTCCGAGTCCGGCAGCACTCGCACGCTCCCGCGGCACCGTCGAAACCCTGTTTTAAAAGTGTGCGTAAAACTTTCTATGATCGAGTTGAGATTTGACGTGCGGTGTTATTTTATTATAGCTAGGCCGCCTGTCGAATTTCGTCGCGATCGGAGACCGTCTCGTACCCGAACGGTCGACCATAGCGGCACCGCATTCGGTCTACCGTCGGACATCTTTCGGTGTGTTATAATTCGTTGCCGCGCCACCCGTTCTCCCACTCGTCTCCGGTAAACCACCCTACACGGCCACGTACCCATTCCCGCGTGCGGAATAGTCCGAATCCGACCGCACGGTTGGATCCGGAACGCGATTCCGGTTAACCGAGCCACTCTTTTTCCTATATATACCCCCTCCTCCTAATTTTTAGACAGCCATCCCCCTCTGCCTCGAAAACCGTGCCAATCCCCGAAACCCTCTCCTCGCCGAGCCTCTCCCCGTTGCGCTCCCTCACCGGAGTCCTCTCCGCGCCTCCCCGTCGGAGTCCCTCGGCCGCCACGGTGCTGCCTCGTGCCCGGCCGGAGTTTCCCGTCGGCTGTCTCCCTGCAGTCGCGCCATGCTGCCTCGCCCCGCCGGCGAACGGATCCGGCCAGATCCGCCGCTCCAGGCCCTCCTCGCCTCTTCCCCGACTGCCTTCCATGCTCGCCGCCGCCCTCGCTGCATGCGCCGGCGCCGCCAGGCCCCGTGCCATCGGGCACGGGAGAAGACCGAACGAGGAGCGTCGCGTGCTCCCGCAACCGCCCGCCGCCCGCTGTGTGCCGGCCCAGCAAGCCCCGGTCTGCGAGCCCCAGCGCAGCAGGCCTCCCCAAGGCCCACCTCACGCCGACCCAAGTGGCCGAGGTGAGAACCTCCTCCCTGCCCTCCTATTGCTCACCCGGTTGCATTTTAGTTATGCTGCGCGTAGTAGATAGGCATATAGGTAATTTTTCCTTTCAGGAATATATTTTGGAATTAATATAAATTCCAGATAAATAGATATAATAAAACCCCCGTAACTTATATTCCGTAAGTCGGATCGAGGTCATCTTTATATGGATTTGGTGTAGAATTTCGCGTAGTATCCGTTTTTACAACTTACATATTTGTTTGAAGTCGTTTAGCGTGCCTAACACCTAGTTTAGCGTGTTGTCCTATTTTGTTTGCATCCCGTAATATTTTTCGCGCGTGTCCGGATAGCCCAATGCCGTAGATTAAATGTCCACGTAATAGGAATCATTTTTGCATGTATTTTAGAGCGGTCAATTGTATTTTTACGTGTAGGGATTTGCCGGTAATTTATTTTCCCGCGTATAGGTTATTTTTCTCACATTTATGTGCGACATTATTTTGTGTTGCCAACCCCACATATTTTATATGTTTCCAGGGTAGAAAAATCCTATGGATTTTTCTGTGCAATTAGTTTTAGCATTAGAGCAAGTTAGTTCACGCGATATTTTGCCGTGATGCCCTTTTGTTTAATTCGTAGGATTTATTCCGTGCTTCGTTTGACGGAGTTGTCAACTAGGGAGTTGTTCTTGGGTGTTTAGACTAGCCCCTGGTATTTTTAGTTGCAATAGAGATTCATGTTTAGGTGTAGTTTGATTGCTCTCAAGTTGCTTGAAATAGTGCTGATTCATGTTTAGGTGTAGTTTGATTGCTCTCAAGTCTGGAATCTGTTATTATTTTGTTGCTGGCTTGTCTTTCTTGCATCTTGTGATCTGTAGCTCTTTTGAGGTTGGTCCAATGGAGTTAGTTGTACCCCTTGTGTTTCTCTAGCATGATGTAAATTTTCATGCCATTCGGAGTCCTGTAGATATAGGTTTTGTTGCTGTAAATATTGCTTCAGATCGAAAACTGCACTTTCATGAGGTGTAATTTTCACTAAGTCTGAAATAGTGTGTGAGATGCCATTTTGTGTCTTCTTTTCCTAGTGTTGCTTGCTGCCATGCTAGTTGTTGTTAGTTGTTTGTAGTAGTGCCTCTTGCCCTCTTCCGTGCCATGCCTTGCTTGGGCATATCGGAGTTGTGTAGCCGTAGTTGTAGGGCGTAGAAAATGCTATGTGGCTGATTTTGGCAGATTGTAGTCATTTCTTGTTTTGGTCGTAGTTGTTGAACCGTAGCTCCGATTTGATCGTGTCCTATATGAAACTTGCTTAGAATCTCGTGTAGTTTCATGTTCTCTTGCTATTTGTATGTTTTGAAATGCTTGTGACCGTCGTTGCACACATATTGCATTCATGCCATCATATCTTGCGATGCTTGTAACTTTTGATCCGTAGCTCCGTTGGAGATGTTCTTTATGTGTAGATTGCCTGCCTTGACGCGTAGAATCACGTGAACCTATATGTATTGCTGTTTAACAACTAATTAAATGCATTAGTTCAGATCTGGACAGAATGGTAAATTAACATGTGAGGTCGTTTCGGAGGTGCTATATGACATTTCTGACCTCATTTAAAATACCTAGATAGGTAGTTTATCTATGCTTCACCTCTTGCCATGTTTAACCACATTTAATATTGCCGTGTATCTATTCGGGATAGAAATAAAGAATTAAACGTGGAGTTTCGTCAATATGCAACTCGTTGCATATTGAGCTTCACTTAATGTGTAGTGTTTGATTGTTATGATTGTCATGCCTTGCATTAGACCGTTCATGCATCATGTGTGTCTTGCATCGTGTGGGGAATTCAGTGTGTTGATTTGTGTTTCCTGTTTGCTTCGTCTCGATAGAGTTCCGCATGCGTGTCGGATGTGAGGACCCGTTCGACTACATCGGTTCGTCTGCTTCATGGAGGCATTCTTCTTCTAAGCAGGATCTCAGGCAAGATGACCATTTCCCCAGATACCATTACTATCATTGCCATGCTAGTTTTATCGCTTCTATCGTTATGTCTTGTTGCCTACCACATGTTAAATATCAGCCTCTCAACAATGGCATGATAACCTTCAACCTGTTCAACCTAGCAAACCACTGATTGGCTATGTTACCGCTTGCTTAACCATGTGTTAGCGTTGCTAGTTGCAGGTGCATTGCTTCCATGTGAAAATGTGGGTTCCTTGTTATATCACCCTATTAAATGCTATTTAATTTAATGCACCTATACACTTGGTAAAAGGTGGAAGGCTCGGCCTTTCTAGCCTGGTGTTTTGTTCCACCTTTGTCCCCTTAGTTTTCGGCTACCGGTGTTCTGTTCCATAATTGAGCGCTCCTAACACGATCGGGGTTGTTATGGGGAACCCCTTGATAATTTGTTTTAGATTAAAGCTGGTCTGGCAAGGCCCAACATTGGTACTACATTTCCCTAACCACCGAATAAACTTGCATAGGGACTTTCCGGACCCTGAGGATAATTTAATCAACCCCCGGGCCAGTGCTCCTCATGAGTGTTGATCCAAAATAGAGAACAGTGTGGGGCCACCGCGAGGAAACTCGAGGTTTGTCACTCGTGCGCGTAGCTTATCCGTCGTGTCCTGAGAACGAGATACGCGGCTCCTATCGGGATCGTTGACACGCCGGGTGGCCTTGCTGGATTAGTTTTACCTTTGACGAGATATCTTGTGCATCGGGATTCCGGTGATGCTTTGGGTAATCTCAGAGTTGAGGTTTTCCACTAGGGAATCCGACGAGATCGCGAGCTTCGTGATTGAGGATTTCTATGCGGCTTGTGGTAATTTGTGATGGACTAGTTGGAGCACCCCTACAGGGTTAAATCCTTTCGGAAAGCCGTGCCCGCGGTTATGTGGCAACGTGGAAACTTTGTTTAACACTGGTTCTATATAACTTGAAGTTAACTTAATTAAAGCTTGCCAACTGTGTGCGTAACCGTGACTGTCTCTTTCGTGAGTTCCTTCTCCGATTGAGGACACGGTGGGGTTATGTCTGACGTAGGTAGGTGTTCAGGATCATTCATTTGATCATCAGTAGCTCACGTACGTTATACGTAGAACTTCCCCCTCTTATTTCTGGTACTCGTAAGTTAGCCACCATATACATGTGCTTAGCCGCTGCTGCAACCTCACCACTTAACCATGCCTCTCCCATTAAGCTTTGCTAGTCTTGATACCTTTGGAAATGAGATTGCTGAGTCCCCTGTGGCTCACAGATTACTACAACACCAGTTGCAGGTACAGGTAAAGGTTACTTGACGCGAGCATGTTGATTGTTCATTTGGAGTTGCTTCTTCTTCTTCTTCATCATCGATCTAGGATGGGTTCCAGGCCGACATCCTAGGATAGCAAGGATGGACGTCGTTCTTCTTTTGTTGTTTGTTTTCGTCCGTAGTCGGACCCTGCTCTTACTCTTGCTGATTATGTAATGTATTGATGTGACTCTGATGTAGCTTGTGGCGAGTGTAAGCCAACTCTGGATATATATCTCTTCTTTTCAGTACATGTACTTGTAACGATATCCATTCTTGCGACACGACGAGATGTGCTTCTATCCCTGACGAGGCCTTCGTGCCAAATTGAGGATAGGGTCGCATCTTGGGCGTGACAGCGCTATTGGTATCTTCCATGCTAGGTGTGTTATCCTCGATATGTCTTTGATCACTATCATTCACGAGAAAGGGGCCGGTAATTGGAATTCCCAGTTCCATGCTCAAATCGAAAAGATAATTGCAAACAAAACTCCCCCAGGATTAATGTTGGTATGGACGGCACCCGAGGATTCGGCTAGCCGTTTAGTGTGATTGATTGGTTGTGGGGGAGTCAAAACTTTACTTTTCTGTTTGGGAACCGCCTATAGCATGTGTAGCGTGGAAGATGTTGAGAACTCTTAGTCATTGCATTGACAATGAAAGCATGCCACCCAAAATTATTATCTCTGTTTTCAAAGCTTGAGCTCTGGCACCTCTGAAAATCAATGCTTCCCTCTGCGAAGGGCCTGTCTATTTATGTTCCCGTTGAGTCATCCTCCTCTTACAAAAGCACCAATTAGAGAGCACCTCTGTCATTTTTATGCTTTGCTTTTAACTGTGTTGAGTATGACTATGACTGGATCATCATTGCCTTGAATTACAATGTTTAGTCAGCCCTTGGTCTTTGAAGGTGCTCTGCACTTATGTTTTGCGGTCTTAGAAAGAGCTAGCGAGATACCATCTATTTGTACTGCTTCATGTTGTTTTGATTGAAGTGTTGACACTTGAGGCTTATTATTATTTGCTCGCTAGTTGATTATGCCATTGATATGAGTTTACCGTGAGACCTACATGTCATTTGCTTATGTGGTTTGCTTGTGATTTTGCTGAAACTCTCGATATGAGTTAGACATAGTTGCAACAACAAGATCAAACAGAGTTCATCAAAGTTTTACTTTTGTGTCTTTCAGTTTGTCAACTGAATTGCTTGAGGACAAGCAAGGCTTTAAGCTTGGCGGAGTTGTTAACTCTCCGTCGTATCTACTTTTCCGAACTCTTTTGCCCTTGTTTTGGACTCTAATTTGCATGATTTGAATGGAACTAACCCGGACTGACGCTCTTTTCAGCAGAATTGCCACGGTGTTTTTTTTGTGCAGAAATAAAAGTTCTCGGAATGTCCTAAAAATTTACGGAGATTTTTTCTGGAATAAAAGAAAAATACCTGTGCAAAGATCCACGGGAGGGGGTGTGCCAGTGGGCCACATGCCCACAGGCCGCGGCCACCCCCTATGGCTGCGCCGTGCAGGCTTGTGGGGCCCACGTGGCACCACCGCCCCCAATCTCAGCTCTATATCTTCCGTTTCGCCTGGAAAGAAATCAGAGAGAAGGTTTCATCGCATTTTGCGAAACGGAGGCGCCGCCACATCCTGTTCTTCATCTGGAGGGCAGATATGGAGTCCGTTTCAGGCTTCGGAGAGGGGAAATCGTTGCCATCGTTATCATCAACCTTTCTCCATCGACAATTCCATGATGCTCTTCATCGTTCGTGAGTAATCTCATCATAGGCTTGCTGGACGGTGATGAGTTGGATGAGATCTATCATGTAATCGGGTTAGTTCTTGACGGGGATTGGTCCCTAGTATCCACTATGTTCTAGATTGATGTTGCTACTACTTGGCTATGCTTAATGCTTGTCACTAGGGCCTGATCATGCAATCTCTAGCGTTAGCTAGACGAATGCTGATGACAACAATCCTTCCCTTGCAACGGCACCAGAAGAATGCTGCTAACACTCCCCGGCAACGGAACTAGAAGAATGTTGTTGATGGCCCACCAGCGCGTGGGTTCGCAGTAGTTTTCGAGGGTAGAGTATTTGGCCCAAATTTGTAGATCGCCTAAAGGAGGTGAGAGAATACTCTCGAGTATTAGCAGCTGCATTTGTCGGATTCAACCACACCTGAAAGATTAGTATCAGCAAGCACAACAGTAACAGGAAAGTAGTATGATAACAACGGTGTGAGAAACGATATGTTGACGGCAAACTATTCCTAACAATTGTATCAATGGCGCCTACGTTGAAGCGTCGACGGAAGTTGTCAATTCCCGTCAACGGTAGGTGAACCAACAGTGTAGCAGGTAGCAACAGTGTAACGAGCAATAGCAGTGGTAAGGAACAACAGTAGTGACAGCAGTAGCAAGTAGCAACAGTAGCAAGCGACAGTAGTAGCAACAGTAGCAGCAGAGCAAGACAAGTAACAACAGTAGCAACAGTAGTAGCAGCAGAGCAAGACAAGTAACAGCAGTAGCAACAGTAGTAGGAGCAGCAGAGCAAAACAAGTAACAGTAGTAGCAAAAGTAGGACAAACTCGTAGGCAATGGGTCGGTGATTTATTTGGATGATATTCATCTTGCAACAGCTATAACACGGAGAGATATGTGGCTAGCTCCCGTTCGTCAATCTGATGTAGGCATGCATTCCGTGTGTCGTCATACGTGCTTAGGGAAAAGAACTTGCATGACATCTATTGTCCATCCCTCCCGTGGCAGCAGGGTCCAAAAGGAAACTACGGGATATTAAGGTTCTTCTTTTAATAAAGAACCGGACGAACGCATTAGCACTTGGTGAACACATGAACTCCTCAAACTATGGTCATCACCGGGAGTGGTTCCGGTTATTGTCACTCCGAGTTTGCCGGATCATAACACATAGTAGGTAACTACAACTTGCAAGATCGGATCTAAAACACACATATATTGGTGGCAACGTAACAATTTCAGATCTGAAATCATGGCACTCGGGCCCTAGTGACAAGCATTAACCATGGCAAAGTAGTAGCAACATGAAATCTCAAAACATAGTGGATACTAGGGATCAATCCCCATCAAATATCTTGATTACATGATAGATCTCATCCTACTCATCACCGCCCAGCGAGCCTATGAATAGATTACGCATGAACGACGAAGAGCTTCATGGAATTGGAGAGGGAAGAAGGTTGATGATGACGATGGAGATGATTTCCCCTCTCCGGAGCCCAAGACAGACTCCAGATCGAAAACGCGACGAAAACTTCTCTTTTTATTTTTCTGGGACGAAAGACAACTTATAGAGCTAGAGTTGGTGCGGCAGGTGCTTGTGGGCCCCACAAGCCTGCCCACTGCCACCAGGTCGGGTGGTGGCGGAGCAGGGGCTTGTGGCCCACTGGGCCACCCCCTGAGGTGGAACTTGGCGCAGATATTTTTGATATTTTCCGAAACTGCTCCCCGTAAATTTTCAGGACGTTTGGAGAACTTTTATTTCTGCACAAAAATAGCACCAAGGCAATTCTGCTGAAAACAGTGTCAGTCCAGGTTAGTTGCATTCAAATCATGCAAATTATAGTCCAAAACAAGGGCAAAAGAGTTTGGAAAAGTAGATCCGTCGGAGATGTATCAACTCCCCCAAGCTTAAAACCTTGCTTGTCCTCAAGCAACTCAGTTGACAAACTGAGAGAGAAAGAAAAACTTTGACAAACTCTGTTTGATCTTGTTGTTGCAACTATGTCTAACTCATAACCAGAATTTCAGCAAGATCACAAGTTAACCACAAAAGCAAATGACACAAAGGTCTCACGGTAAACTAATATCAATGGCATAATCAGCTAACGAGAAAATAATAATGAGTTTCAAATACCAACACTTCAATCAAAACAAGCATGAAGCAATATGAATAGGTGGTATCTCGCTAGCTCTTTCTGAGACCGCAAAACATAAATGCAGAGCACTTTCAAAGATCAATGGCTGACTAAACATTGTAATTCATAGAAACGAAGATCCAGTCATAGTCATACTCAATATCAATCAGAAGCAAAGCATAAAAATGACAGAGGTGCTCTCTAATTGGTGCTTATAAAAGAGGACGATGACTCGACAGGAAAATAAATAGACAGGCCCTTCGCAGAGGGAAGCATTGATTTGCAGAGGTGCCAGAGCTCAAGCTTTTGAAAACAGAGATAATAATTTTGGGTGGCATGCTTTCATTGTCAATGCAATGACCAAGAGTTCTCAATATCTTCCATGCTACTCATGCTATAGGCGGTTCCCAAACAGAAAAGTAAAGTTTTAACTCCCCCACCACCAATCAATCACACTCCACGTGTAGCCGAATCCTCGGGTACCGTCCATACTAACATCAATCCGGGGGGAGTCTTGTTTTACAGTTATGTTTTCGATTTAAGCATGGAAATGGGCATCCCAAATACCGGTCCCTTTCTCGTGAATGACTGTGAATAAACACATGTCGAGGATAACACTCCTAGCATGGGAGATACCAATAGTCCTCTGTCACCACATGAGCGGTTCGGGCATGCAAAACAGATTATTTCTTGAAGGTTTAGAGAATGGCACATGCAAATTTACATGGAACGGCAGGTAGATACCGCGAATAGGTAGGTATGGTGGACTCTCATGGAAAAAACTTTTGGGTTTATCGAAGTGGATGCACAAGCAGTATTCCGCTTAGTACAAGTGAAGGCTAGCAAAAGACTGGGAAGCGACCAACTACACAGCGACAACAGTCATCAAGATGCAATGAGTTTGACTAACATTGAATGCAAGGATGAACAGGATATAAATCACCATGAACACGAACATCATAGAGGCTATGTTGATTTTGTTTCAACTACATGCATGAACATGCGCCAAGTCAAGCCACTTGAAACATTCAAAGGAGAATACCATCCTATCATACTACATCACAGTCATCTCAAAATCAATGTTGGCAATCAAGACAAACCATTATAAGCTCTCAGCTAAATAAGCATGGCATCAGAAACTATGATCTCTAAGTTGTCATTGCAAACATGGTTCTCTCACAACAAAGCTAAATCTGGGTCGACAAGCTAGTCATATTTACAAAAAAAAATAGATAGAGTTCATACCAGCTTTTCAGTCTCAGTCACTTCATCATATACCATCATTGTTGCCTTTCATTTGCACGATCAAACGACGAAAACGATAATAAGCGCATTGGACTAAGCTGAATCTGCAGGCAAACACAAAGGAGAAGACAACATAATATGGCTCTTCGAAACTAAACAGGCAAGCATGCAAGAACCAATAAACATTGTAACCAATATCTTCTACCTTGACACAAAGAAAAAGAAAAATATTTACACGGGAAAGCTCCCAACAAGCAAAAGAAGAAAGAAAAATCTTTTTGGTTTTCTCAAAAGGACACGAAACAAGAAAACAAGAAAACGAAAAGAAACTAGCATGGATAATATAGTGGCAAAGTGTAAACACCGGCTAACAGAGTGAAAGCATAAGCATGAATATAAAGTCGGTGAGAACACGTACTCCCCCAAGCTTAGGCTTTTGGCCTAGCTTGGTCTACTCCCATGGTGGGAAATAACCAGCTCCAGGATACTCCGGGGCAGTCTGCGGATGCCACTGCTGTGCGAGCTCCTCTGGCTCCCACTGATAAACTGGCGTCTGGTACTCGACTGGCGGCTCGGGCACGGGTTTGAGCTGCGAAACAATTTTTTCTGGAGGTGGAAGAAGAGGTTGGGAGCTAGAATGAGTGGAGGGGTGCGTGTGGGCTCCACAAGCTTGCACCCCGCCACCAGGGGGGTTGGTGGCGATGGCAGGGCTTGTGGCCCACTGGTCAGGCCCCCTGACCAGCTCTCAGGCCCAGAAATTTTAAAAAATTCCAGAAAAAATCATACTAAATCTTCAGGACCATGGGAGAACTTTTTTTTTCGAGGTATTTTTCTCTGGGACGCTAAAACAGAAAACAGGAAAAACTAAACTAATTCTATCATTTTTCTTCTAAGCAACATAAATGAAGGCTCAAAACAGAGGTATGTTACTCTCTGATTCATCTGTTTCATGGTCATCAAAAGAAATCTGTCAATGGGATTGATCAAGTCCTTATGACAAAACCTTCTCGAATCATAAGAGAGAACGGAGAATTTTCAAATAGCCACTAAGTCACCTCAATGGGGTTATGTATCTCCCCAACAAGCAAACCATACTTCATCATGACACGAGGAATAGGGCATTCAAAGCTCCCAATGAGAATCGATGAAATCTTTTTGATAGCATTGATGCAATGTACTGGATATCGTTTCTTCGGAAAGTGCACTGTGTGCTCATTACCATTGACATGGAAAGTGACATTGCCTTCGTTGCAATCTATAACAGCCCCTGTAGTCTTTAAAAAGGGTCTTCCGAGGATGATAGCCATGGCATCGTCCTCGGTAATATCAAGATAACAAAGTCTGTTAAGATAGTGGTATTAGCAACCACAACATGCACATCCTCGCAAACGCCGATAGGGAAAGTAGTTGATTTGTCGGCCATTTGTAGAGAAATTTCAGTGGGTTTCAACTTTTCCAACTCAAGTCTACGATAAAGAGAAAGCGTCATAACACAAACATTGGCTCCAAGGTCACATAAGGCAGTTCTTACGTAGTTTCCTTTAATGGAGCAAGGTATAGTGGGCACTCCGGGATCACCAAGTTTCTTAAGAGTTCCACCTTTAAAAGGGTAATTGGCAAGCATGGTGGAGATCTCAAGATCTGGTATCTTCCGTTTATTAGTCACGATATCTTTCATGTACTTGGCATACGGAGACATCTTGAGCATATCAGTTAACCGCACCTGCAGAAAGACGGGTCTTATCATCTCAACGAAGCGCTCAAAATCCTCATCATCCTTTTTCTTGGATGGCTTAGGAGGAAAGGGCATAGGTCTCTGAACCCATGGCTCTCTTTCTTTACCATGCTTCCTACCAGTGAAGTCATTCTTGTCATATCTCTTAGGTTGTGGATTATCAGGATTAACCGTAGGTTCAATCTCCACATCCTCATCATTGCTAGGTTGAACATTATTATGAAGATCACTGTCCATATTGTCACCAGGTTCATGTTCATCAACAGATTGTGTTTCCGCATCAGACGCAGAAACATCATTAGGTTCTTCAGGTGTGACAGTATTTGGTGAACTGGCTTGCAGGTTTCTATCATCCTTCTTCTTCTCCTTAGGATGACTAGGTGTATCAGCATTGATTCCTTGAGAATCTTGATCAATTCTCTTAGGATGACCTTTAGGATACAAAGGTTCCTAAGTCATTTTGCCTCCTCTAGTAATGACTCTGAAAGAGTTGTCATTTAATTCATTGAGCAGGTCATTCTGAGCTTGAAGTACTTGTTCTACCTGAGTAGTAATCATAGAGGCATGTTTACTCAGAAGCTTCAGAGCATTGACATTTCTGTCTACACAAGCACTTAAATGGCTAAGCATACGAGTACTTTGTTCCAAATGTATGCTAACATAATCATTGAAACTCTGTTGTTTGGCAACAAAGTTGTCAAATTCATCAAAGCATAGGCTAGCAGGTTTATCAAAAGGAATATCACTCTCATCAAACCTACGGAGATAATTCACTTGTACTACCTGTGTCGGGTTATTGAGACCGTGGATCTCTTTGATAGGCGGTAGATTTTTGACATCTTCAGCTCTAATGCCTTTCTCTTGCATAGATTTCTTGGCTTCTTGCATATCTTTGGGACTAAGGAATAGAATACCTCTTTTCTTAGGAGTTGGCTTACTGTTTTGATATACCAACATTTCAGTGAAGACCTGTTATGGTTCAGCTTCACCTAGAGCATGTAGCTGCACTCCTTCGCAACTAAACAATGGACTATGCTTTGAATTGTCAATTTGGCGTAAAGAAGTTTCACCACAAGTCTTCCTAGTACTAGGCTGCCGAAGACTGGCCCCTCGGGTGGAACATATTAGTCACACTCCTGGCCTATTCATGATATTACTAGAGATCACCCCAACTCATGAACCGTGACGAGCAGTCACCCTCATATAGGTGTGTTCCTCCAAAGATCACTCTTTAGGACAACATCTTGCTTACACATAAACTTTAGAACACATTAAGACAGTAGTCATCCTACCATACATTATCTGTATTTCATGTCCAATAGAGTGGGTTTGTAAAGTTACTCTCCTCGGTTCACCACTCGCTTATTTTCCCAGGTCCTACTTCACGGGATCTCCGATCACATAGGCTAGGTTACCATCATGGCAACTCATGTGGGTCTCATACCCATCTCCCTCGATGGATCATCTATCACAACACGTGATAACCCTTTAGTAAAGGAATATGCCAGATTCTTAGCCGGTTGGATGTAATCCAATGCTATCACAATGGAGATTCTTAAACGTATCACAACTTTCAATCTCATTCTTATATGTTTGTTGGAATTTATGTTATCCTTTTAACACTTTACTTTGGCAATAACTGTCTAGTTATCGCAATTCATAAGGATAGCCGAAACCGGCTTCTCAACCGCAAGCAAGTCCATCAAAAGATCTCGAAGAAATTCTACTTCGACACCATATGTGTCTAATGCTGTTAATTCCTCTTCCATTGTCGATCTCGTTAAGCTTGTTTTCTTGCAAGACTTCCATGAAACACCACCACCTCCAAAGGCAAACATATACCCAGTAGTGGCCTTCATGTCATCAGCATTAGAGACCCTATTCGCATCACTATACCCTTCAAGTACTAATGGGTATCCGGTATAGTGAAGTCCATTGTTCATAGTACCTTTCAGATAGCGCATAATTCTTTCAACAACATGCCAATGAACATCACCCGGATTGGCAACAAACCATCTCAGTTTGCCCACATCAAACGCGATGTCAGGCCTCGTTGCTCTAGCTAGATACTTAAGTGAACCAATAATTTGAGAGTATATAAATTGATCTTTAGCCATGCGTGTGAAATTTTGAACCACCACACTAGGATCATATGGTGTTTGAGAAATTTTGCAGTCCGAATATCAAAACCGTCTCAAAATCTTCTTAACATAATGGGATTGCAGAAGTGTAATCCCACCCTCATCATCTGTTAAAAGCTTGATGTTCAAGATAATATCAGCCACCCTAAGGTTCTTCATCTCAAAGTTCGAAGACAAAAAAGACTTAAACTCCTCAATCACTTTGAGGTTGGTTCCAAATATGAGTATGTCTTCCACATACAAGCACATTGTAACTCCTTCGCCCCCACCATGGAGATAGTATACACATTTGTCAGCTTCATTTACATCAAAGCCAACAGATGCCAGAGTTGTGTTCAATTTCTCATGCCATTTCTTAGGTGGTTGTCTCAGGCCATATAGAGATTTCAACAACTTACACACCTTTCCTTCGTGACCATCTATCACAAAGCCATCTGGCTATAGCATGTAGATTTCCTCGTCTAGATCTCCATTTAGGAAAGCCATCTTGACGTCCATTTGATGGACAAGAAGACCATGCGAGGGCGCCAATGAGAATAGTACTCACATGGTGGTCAGTCTGGCACAAGTGAATAAGTGGCAAATAAATCTTTTTCTTCTTTCTAGGCATAATCCTTGCCACAAGACTAGGCTTGTACTTTTCAATTGTACCATCGGGCCTAAGCTTCTTTCTTAAGACCCATTTACATCCCAATTGTTTGCAACCATAGTGACGCTCAGTAATTTGCCATGTCCCATTAGTCATGATGGAATCCATCTCGCTATGGACCACATCTTTCCACTAGTCAGCATCTGGAGATGCATAAGCTTCTGAAATAGAAGTGGGATTGTCATCCACGAGGTACACGAGGAAATCATCACGAAAGGTCTTTGCAGTCCTTCATCTCTTGCCCCTACCAAGGGTTTCCTCGTCATCCTCCTCAGGATTTTCATCATGTGTTTGTTCATAATATTCCATATGAATGGCAGGCTCACGAGTCTCCTTAGATTCCTATGTAGAAGTGCTTTGCATATTTCTCATGGGGAAATATCCTCAAAGAATGTAGGATACTTAGACTCCATAATCGCACCGACCTTCACGTCACGTACCTAGTACTCACCATTAGAAATCTATAGGCAACACTATTATTAGCATAGCCCAAATTAACACAGTCCACGGTCTTTGGTCCAAGCTTACGCTTTCTAGGGACCGACACATTGACTTTCACCAACCAGATCCAAGTATGTAGATATGAGAGTGTTGTCCTTCTCTTCGACCACTGCTCATAGAGAGCGACCTCATTATCTTTTGTTGGAACCTTATTCAGGACATGACATGAAGTCAATGTAGCCTCCCCCACCACGCCTTGGATAAACCCGATATATCTAACACGACGTTAACCAAATCAGTTAGAGTACGGTTTTTCTGCTCGGCAACACCGTTTCACTCGGGTGAATAGGGAGGTGTCCTATCATGAATAGTGCCATGTTCCGCACATAAAGAATCAAACTCATTTGAGAAGTACTCTCCACCGTGATCAAACCAGACCTGTTTCATTTTCTTTTCAAGTTGATTCTCAACTTCTGCCTTATTGAATTTAAAGTATGTGTAGATCCCCATCTTTAGTATTTAACAGATACACATAGCAATATCCAATGGAATCATCTATCAGTGTCATGAAGTATTTATTTCTACCTTTAGTCAACACACCATTCATCTCACAAAGATCAGAATGTATGAGTTCTAATAACGCCAGGTGTCTGTCCTCTGCAGCCTTGTGAGGCTTGCGAGGTTGCTTTTCTTGCACACTTAATGGAACTTAGATCCTTTGGCTAAAGTGAGACTCGGGATTAAATTTAGTTTTGCTAGCCGCAACATAACACCTAAACTAATGTGACAAAGACGTGAATGCCAATCTTCAGATTCATTGACACTCAAATGAACATTGTTCATGACTTTATTACAAAAATCTGCAAGGGAAAGGCGGGACCTCCGCATTCATAACCTTTTCCAATAAAAAGTCCATATTTCGTAACAACTACTTTATTAGACTCAAAGACCAACTTAAACCGTTCACTACATAGAAGGGAGCCACTAACGAGATTATTCTTGATGGCAGGGACATGTTGCACATTCTTCATCTGCATGATCCTTCCCAAAGTAAAGTTTAGATCGACCGTGCCAACACCAAGAACAGAAGCACTCACGTCATTTCCCATCAATACGGACCCTTGGCCTATGACCTGGTAAAAAGAGAACAATGATATGTCAGCACCCACATGAATATTTGCACATGTGTCCACCCACCAATCGGTGGATTGACAAACTAAAATACAATAAATAAATTACCATACCCAGATGCACCACTTTTATTGTTGCTCACAATCATATTAGCAGACTTGGAGTCCCGCCGTGGCTTCTTGTACTTGTTTGGGCACTTGTTAGGCCAATGTCCCTCCAAACCGCAAGTGAAACAACCATATCCCTTCTTATTCTTCTTGAAGGTCTTATTTCCCTTCTTCTTAAAGTCGGTATTTTGTTGAGAATGTTCTTTCCCTTGGTCTTGTGGGACTTGAAGTTCCTGTGATGTTCCACATTGGCAATAGCAGGACCTTCGAACCCTTTTCCATACGAGTCATTTTCTCTCGAGTTATGCTCAACACTCATATGGCCGATGACATCCTCTATTGAGAATTCATGCCTCTACTGTTTCAGAGTGCTAGCAAAGTTCCACTAGGAATTAGGAAGCTTAGGGATTTTACACCCCACAACAATTTTGCATGGTAAATCACACTTAAGAACCTCAAGCTCTTTAGCAATGCATATTATCTCATCAGCTTGTTCCAACACACAACCATTGTCAACCATTTTGTAATCATGGAACTGCTCCATAATATACATCTCTCTCCATGCATCGATGGCCCCAAATTTAGATTCGAGCGTCTCCCACAAGTCCTTGGCAACCCGCACATGTAAATATGTGTCAACCAAATTATCTCTGATTACGCTAAGACCTTCTCCAAGAAAGTAGACAATGGCGCCCATGAATGCCTTCTCATGTTCAGGAGTGATCGAACCTACGGGAGTAATACTGGCTACCCATAACACATTCATGGCCATGAGACACAAGGTGGTATTGGTCTGCCAACTCTTAAAATATGTACCCATAAACTTATCCGGTTTCAGGGTAGCAGCAAAACCATTACTCAAAAAATTCCTGCACATATTAGGTTTTTGGATTGTTGTGTCAATAGGAAATTTTGTGACTAAATTAATCCAAGAATAAATCATGAGCATGATGTGAATTGTGCTAAGCACATACTCATAGTTGATTACAGAATCACATACTTGACATATAGTTGAAATATCTACCTAAATCATCAGTACGCCTAATATAACTATAAGTAAGAGCGGGATAAGCGAGTTATCCCCTCTAGTCGGCCATTTGGCCGTAGCAGTAGCAGCTGCGGCGACAGCATCCTCGGTCGCCTTCTTGTCGGCTGCGACCTTCTCGAGGGCGAGGCGGTTACTGTCGGTTGGTGAACACATGGCGATGAGGAAGCAGACGAACGAAGGCGACCAGTCGCATAGTTGTTCCCTGAAAACCTAATCTCCTCACTCCCATATAGGATGTGGAGACGTAGGGTTTCAGAGGCCTGCTCTCACATCGACCATGTTTGGAGTGAACGACATGGATTCAACGGCGACAACAGCAGCAAAAGGAATGACAGGCGATGCGCGTGGAGAAGATATGATGTGATCCCGTGGTGACTAGGGTTGGCCGAGGCCTCGTGTATATATATGTACGTTAGGACGAAGAGACATGGTCTAGACCCATGTCCGACTCGGTAACAACACATGATCCAACGTCTCGGATCATGGCGTGTCCGTTACGTATTCTTCGCTCCTCATTGATAAAAATAAGCGCGTAGGTATGAGCTTGGCTCAGCTCATTCGAGCTACCTGCGGCGCGTCGTGACGAGGCATGGCATGGCAAGGAGTGTGGAGGAGGAGGAGTGCATGAGGGTCTCTTCTCTTCTCAAGATCCAATATCTTGTGGAAGAGAGACCCTTATAAAGTGTTCCAACTCCTTCTCCACTAGCAAGGTGGGACTAAATGCCCCACCACCCCTTGTCATGCCACGTACATGGGACCTTAGAGATTTTTCTGAAATTTTCATATGGGCCCTAGGCCGATCTTACATATCGACTAGGCGAGCGCTCCACGATCTCTACATTAGGTTGTGGCCCACCAAAGTCCTGCAGACTAGCCTCTTTGGCATCCTGGCCTGGTTGTAGGTTTCTGGTTCGCTGGTGGATTGGTGGAAGCGATCTACGTGCTTTGAGGGAGAACGGTGGACGTACTATTATGGGATTGTCACGACAAGTGTTTTCATGAGAGAACTTAGTTGCAATGCCATAGCAGCTAGGGGGAGCCTTGGATGGGATTGATCGGAACGAGAGAGCCAATTTACCCATGTTCGGCCCATTTGGTGAGGTAAAACCCTACTGCTACTCCGTTTTTTCTTATTGATGTTAGGATCTCGAATAAAAGGGTTGCTTTCAATACCCATCTCTTTAGAACTCTAACTTGGATCTACCCTTTTTGATGACCGAGGTCTTGACCTTATATAATGGGCCAAGCCTCCAGGGTTACACGGAATCCGGGTCGCGTTCATCCTCTCCTCCTTACAAGACCTAGATCGTGATCCCCTGAGCCGGCCTACATGCAAGCCGACCCAAGGTCTTAATAGTCTTGCACCTAGTCCTCAAATACGTGGGGTTTTGTTCTTTGATGGGTTGGCTTACGCCCAAGCCCGCGCAATGTGAGATGGCCCGGGTTTGCCGGCTTATGCCACGTCAATATCCCCAACATTAGGCCCCAGGTTACCTTGGATGGATCCATGGTAAACTCCACACTTAGTAGATCTTTGCACCCTGGCTCGATCTTCTCACAATTACGTGTCATAAAGCAATAACAAATTCAACATGTGATCCGGGATGATGGTATATATATCCCCAAAAATCCGGGAGATGCCACCTTAGTGAGGGAGACGCCTCGATTTTTGTACCCTAGCTTTATATGAGGGCTTCGTGACTTGAGGCACCTCGGAGCCATCGAGCCACCACTCCTCATTGTTGCCATCACTGGAGCACCCACGGAGGAGCTGAAATTCATCCTCCACATTGCGTTCATCCTCCGCTATCACCTTTGGATTTGTAAGTCCCTCGAATTCCTTCGATCACCATTGTAGGTCTTGCTTGTTCATACTCGTTCCTCGGGGTTCTTCGAGTTCTTTGCGATTTGCAGCCGTAGGTTATCTTCTTAGCTTAGGAAAATCTTACTTCTACATGTCGTGGATCCAAACAAAACTAGATACAAGGTGTACATGTAGATCCCACGCAGTGTATGTTTGAAAGAACATTGCTTCCGTGTTTCCAAGGTTCGGACTCCATTTTCGCTGTAATTTTGACGCCCTTATTAGATCTATAGAAAACACAATAATCCTTCAGATCATGTTTGTTTCTCATGACCCAGTCATTAGTCTGTAGAATAACCGACTCAAACTCCTTTTGGAGTAGCATCTCTCCTTTGTAAGCCATCGTTTGATCTGGGTCATGTTATATTTTATCAAGATGTTGCTTTATTCATCCCTAGCTCAAGCATCATGGCCGACTTACTTATGTTTTATAAACTAGAACCATGCTATGTTGTGACTCACGTTGATCCTTGCCGGCTTATCCCATTCAGCTTTTTATTTGTAGTTTTGCCGGCTCATGCATTCAAAAACCATGGCCTCAAATGGGAAGAAAATAAATGACCTGTCTGGTGAACTGGGCCAAGTCCAAAATGTTCAGGCTTTAGATTAAAGAATTGGAACAAGACGATCTCATTTTGACTCAAGAAGACATCAAGTGAAGGGCTCTAGAAAATGAAGTTCGACCACAACCTGAGCAAGGAGATGTAATTGTTTTTGTTGCTCATGTGGCTTGGGGTTTCGTACCACCAGTTTCCAAATTATCCACGGATGTTCTGCATCACTATGGCTTACACCCTTAAGATTTAGGACCAAATTCTGTTATGAACTTGAGCAACTTGCATACTTTCTGCAAGGTCTACATTCAAATAGGCAGTTGTAGATTTTTTTGGGAATTATTTTACTATAATAAGCAAACTAAGTACAACAACGGTCGCCGTGTTGAGTGCGGAGTTGTAACTATCCAAAAGTGCAAAGATTGTATCTTTCCCAACATCAATTTGGTGAGTCACCCTAAGGGGTTGTCACTCATATTGGATAGCCCCCCCAAATTAACCTCGAGTGTACTAGTGAAAACCTTAGTGGAAACCAGGGCATCTACATCTATTGTGCTGGCTCATGAGGCTCAGCTTGCTATCTTTGAGGATATGGGTTTGAAATTTCTCCATCAAGAATATGTAACCCTGCTGGCCCGCCACCATGAGGAAGAGGGTTCTCTTGTCACCTTACTGAAAGAGAAATATGAGGTATCCCCCATATTGTATGTGTAGACCTTAGTTTCAAAGTGTTCCACTATACAGGAAAAGTATAGAAAATGAGTAAGTCAATAGTGTAGCCCCCAAGAGCCGACTTATATTGTTTGTATAAGATTGGTCTTTTTAACCAAAGCCTAGATTCAAACTGTGCAACCCCAAGGGCCGTCTCATCAGATAATGATGGGCCAGGTCTTCAATATGATTTGTCAGACTCAATACTGTAGCCATCAAGGGCAGGCTCATGAGATAATGATGTGTTGGGTCTTCAGTAATTAGTTGAAAAACTCGTGGTTGCAGCACCCAAGTGTTGGATTAGCTATCCACAACAATCTGGGACTTCTCCAAGGTTGTAAACGTGCAATAAGTGTAGCCCCCAAGTGTCGGGTTAGCTGTCCACGGCAACCTGGAACTTCACATGCATACTGTCTACTGATTATGGTTGTTTGTAGTAATCCATTAATGAATCTGAGGCAAAAATTGGACGCCTTAGAGAAGAGTTGCTTTAGGAAAGAAACAAGCGTGACGAGGCTGAAAAGCTAAGTCAAACAATCAATGTTGTGGCCAAGCAAGCAACCATTGAGCTTGAAAATGTGAAGAACGAGCCTAGCCAGTTGGAGGAAATTTTAACATAAAGAGATGAGGCTGCAGAAGCGAAAGTGAAAGAGGTTGGGGCCAGCTTAAGACAGATGATCCAATTTACCATTGATATCTGTCAAAAGATTTTTCGTAAGTATTTTGCCGATGTCTTTTCCGGTTTATCCTTACATCGCCTTGTGATTCTATGATCTGACCCCTTTATCTTGTCACAGAATGTAGTGGTGAGAATTTGAGAACTCCAGAAAAGCTAAAGTTTCTATATAACTTGGTCAAGCAGTTCTTTATCGAAAGTTGTTAAGCCATCAATGTTATGAGAAGATGGATAATACCATCGAACCAGATTGGAAAAGTCATAAGGGAGATTTCAATTGTGCCAGCTTGGATCCAGATCCAGAAAGAATCAGCTTGTCGCAAAGGGGTTCTTAATGAATTAACCTTGGCCAGAGCATATCATCCATAGCTAAAGCCATAGTTGTTAGTCGGTGGGTATCCCTAGTTAAGGGTAGACGTATCTAACTTTTCCAAAGAAGATTATCAACACATCTTGAAGAAACCTGTCATAATGGTTACACCATCGCGTGTTGTATGGATTTGACCATGCTCCAAGAAGACTATGATGAGCGTAAGAGAATTTTTTTGCTAAAGACGCCAGAGCCATTTGAGCTGACAAGCAAAAATTGTTGATCGGTCTGCACCAACAACTTCCACAGCACCCGCTAGCTCAGGTACCCCCGTCATGCCATCTCCTCCTTGAGATCCAAGTGTTGATTATGAAGACGAGCCTCTTGAATCCATTTATTATATTTTCAGGAGAGGGACCAATAGTGGAGAAGATTCCGAGACGGATGAGCTGGCAACTCAAGCCCCCAAGCCAGCGGCGACCAAGCCTTCTGTGACCCTTCAAGAGAAGACCAGGACATCCCAAGACAAGCCAGAGCAGATCGGTCAACTCATGGCCTGATCATAGTTATAGATAAAGCAAGGAGTGCTATCCTCAAAACAATTATCATTCAACCTATAAGGCCTTGTAATAGCTTAAATGAATAATCATTACTTTTGTGTTACCTTGCACACTTTTGAAAAACCAAGAGCTAGGATGTGAGCTTCTTGAAGGGTCGGCTAATGCCTTTCCAGTTTTATCCATTGCACCTTTTCATAAGCCAACATTCGCACAACGTAACCGATGTGATCATACTCATGTAGTTTCACGGTCACACTAAGTCCTTATTTAAAGTAATCATAGGTGATTGAGCTAAAAGGTGCACATCTGGGTCATATATGTGCTAGTAGCTTCAAGCTTAGAAGGCTAATAAAATGATGTGTCGGCATAGATGTGTCGGGTTATAAGGGTATTATCTAAACTTTGTAAGTTTAAAACCCCCAATCAACCAAAAGGATAGTAAGGTACCGATGTACAGGTAATGTGGAAAGATGTGCTACCTCTTGAGCTTGTGTTGGTTTTTCCTTGAAGAGGAAAGGGTGATGCAGCGAAGTAGATAAGTATTTCCCTCAGTTCGTTGTCAACCAAGGTATCAATCCAGTAGGAGGACCAAGCAAGGCTCCAATAGTAGTACCTACACAAATAATCAAACACTTGCACCCAACGCTATAAAGGGGTCAATCCCTTCAAAGTTATTTGCAAGGATGAGATCTGATAGAGATAGAAGTAGAATATTGATAGATCTGAAATAAAGTAAATAAATTGCAGAAAAGTATTTTCGGTATCTTTGGTTTATAGATCTGAAAATATAATAATGAAGATAGACTCGGGGGCCATAGGTTTCACTAGAGGCTTCCCTCATAAAGGAAAAATATACGGTGGGTAAACCAATTACTGTCGAGAAATTGATAGGAAAGCAAATAATTATGAAGATATCCAAGGGAATGATTATGCATATAGGCATCACGTTCGTGTCAAGTAGACCGAAACGATTCTACATCTACTACTATTACTCAACACATTGACTGACTCCTACCTGCATCTAGAGTATTAAGTGCATGAAGAACAGAGTAACACATTAAGTAAGGTGACATGATGTAGAGGGATAAAATCAAGCAATATGATGAAAACCCCATCTTTTTACCCTTGATGGCAACAATACAATACGTGCCCCGTTACCCCTACTATCACTGGGTGAGGACTGTTGGGGAACGTTGCATCGGAAACAAAAAATTTCCTCGCACACGAAGACCTAGCATGGTGATGTTCAGCTACGAGAGGGAGATCGGATCCACATACCCTTGTAGATCGCTAAGCGGGAAGCGTTAAGAAACGCGGTTGATGTAGTGGAACAGCTTCGTGATTCAAATCACCGTCGTCCCACGATCCGACCCGATCTAGAACAGAACGGACGACACCTCCGCGTTCAGCACACATACAGCTCGATGACGATCTCCGCCTTCTTGATCCAGCAAGAGAGACGAGGAAGTAGATGAGTTCTCTGGCAGCATGACGGCGCGCCGGTGATGGTGATGATCTATTCCTACAAGGCTCCGCCCGAGCTCCGCATAAAACCAATCTAGAGGAAGAACTATGAAGTAGAGGTTTAGGGTTGCACGTGGAAAAGTTGTGTCTCAAAAACCCTAAGACCTCAAGTATATATAGGAGGAGGGGAGGGGTTAGCCTTGGGGCTCAATAGAGCCCCTAGGGCGTCGGCCTAAGTGGGAGAGGAGGGACTCCAACTCCAATTCGGTTTGGGGAAGGAGGAGTCCCTTCCTTCCTTCCCACCTCCCTCTTTTTTTCTTTTTTCTCCTTGATTTTTTTTCCTTTAGCCGAAATAGACCACTTGGGCTGGCCTCACCAGCCCACTAAGGGCTGGTGCGCCACCCATGGGATATTAGGTTCTCTCCTGGGTGGGTGGCCCCCTCCCGGTAAAAACCACGAACCCATTCGTTACTCCCAGTACACTGCCAGTAATGCCCGAAATCTTTCCTGAGGCCAAATGAAACAATCCTATATATCAATCTTCGTGTTCAGACCATTCCGGAAACCCTCATGACGTCCATGATCTCATCCAGGACTTTGAACAAACCTTCGATCACCAACACCTATAACTCAACTATACTGAAACGTCGCCGAACCTTAAGTGTGCAGACCCTGCGGGTTCGAGAACTATGCAGACATGACCTGAGACACTCCCCGGTCAATATCCAACAGTCGGACCTGGATGTCCATATTGGATCCTACATATTCTATGAAGATCTAATCGGTTGAACATCTGTACCAACGATTCATATAATCCCGTATATCATTCCCTTTGTCCTTCGGTATGTTACTTGCCCGAGATTTGATCGTCGGTATCCCTACACCTATTTCAATATCGTTACCGACAAGTCTCTTTACTCGTTTCATAACACAAGATCCCATGACTAACACTTGAGTCACATTGCTTGCAAGGCTTATATGTGATGTTGTATTATCGATTGGCCCCCGAGATACCTCTCCGTCACACGGAGTGACAAATCCCAGTCTTGATCCATGCTAACTCAACGGACACCTTCGGCGATACGTGTAGAGCCCCTTTATAGTCACCTAGTAACGTTGTGATGTTTGATACATACAAGGTATTCCTCCGGTGTCAGTGATTTACATGATCTCATGTGTTGGGGCACGTTGCATGGGAAACAAAAAAATTCCTACGCACACGAAGACCTATCATGGTGATGATCATCTACGAGAGGGAGATCGGATCCACATACCCTTGTAGATCGCTAAGCGGAAGCGTTAACAAACGCGGTTGATGTAGTGGTACGTCTTCATGATCCGTCCCATGAACCGTCCCATGATTTGTCACACGAACCGTCTCGTGATATGTCCCGATCAAGTGCCGAACGGACGGCACCTCCGCGTTCCGCACACGTACAACTCGATGATGATCTCCGCCTTCCTGATCCAACAAGAGGGGCGGGGAAGTAGATGAGTTGTCCTGCAGCGTGACGCTGGGCCGGTGATGGTGATGATCTATTCCTGCAGGGCTCTGCCCGAGCTCCGCAAAAAACCGATCTAGAGGAAGAAGTACGAACTAGAGGAGAGGGAAGCACATGGCAAAGTTGTGTCTCAAAATCCTTAATCCTCTATTATATATAGGAGGAGGGAGGAGGGAGTCTTGGCGCACCAAGGGAGACTCCCTTGGGTCGGTCGAGGTGGAGGAGGGAGGAGTCCTCCAATCCCACTTGGATTAGGACTCCTTCCTTATTTTCCCACCTCTTTTGGATTTTCTACTTTTTCCTCATGGGATTTCCTTGGATGTCTTTTCCAGCCCATTATACCTTATTGCGCATCCAATAAACCCACATGGACCCCTTGGGGTGTGGTGGGCCCGCCGAGTGGGCCCCCGGAACCCATTCGTCACTCCCGGCACATTGCGAGCAATGCCCGAAAACCTTCCGGAATCCAGATACCAACTTCCTATATATCAATCTTAGTTTCCGGACCATTTCGGAACTCCTCGTGACGTTCGGGATCTCATTCGGGACTCCGAACAAAATTTTGTACACCAACACATATAAGTCAACTATACCGAAACGTCACCGAAGCTTAAGTGTGCAGACCCTGCGGGTTTGAGAACAATTCAAACATTACCTGAGACACTCTCAAGTCAATAACCAACAGTGGGACCTGGATGTCCATATTGGCTCCTACATATTATACAAGGATCTCTATCGGTTGAACCTCTATATCAAGGATTCATATAATCCCGTATACTATTCCCTTTGTCTGAGATTCGATCGTCGGTATCTCTATACCTAGTTCAATCTCGTTACTAGCAAGTCTCTTTACTCGTGCCGTAATACAAGATCCCGTAACTAACTCCTTAGTCACTTTGCTTGCAAGGCTTTTTTTCATGTTCTATTACCGAGTGGGCCCCGGGATACCTCTCCGTCACATGGAGTGACAAATTCCAGTCTTGATCCATGCCAACCCAACAGACACCTTTGGAGATACCTGTAGAGCACCCTTATAGTCACCTAGTTACGTTGCGACGTTTGATACACACAAGGTATTCCTTCGGTGTCCCGGAGTTGCATGATCTCATGGTCATAGGAACAGATACATTGACATGCAGAAAGCAGTAGCAATAAACTGACACGATCATATACTACATTTGATACCGTTATCAAGTGACACCACTTGTCTATGGTCAGGAAACCTTGACCACCTTTGATCAACAAGCTAGTCAACTAGAGGCTTACTAGGGACAGTGTTTTGTCTATGTATCCACACATGTATTTGTGTTTCCAATCAATACAATTATAGAATGAATAATAAACAATTATTATGAACAAGGAAATATAATAATAACGAATTTATTATTGCCTCTAGGGCATATTTCAACAGTCTCCCACTTGCACTAGAGTCAGTAATCTAGTTCATATCACTATGTGATTGTAATGAATCTAACACCCATACAGTTCTGGGGTTTGATCACGTCTTGCTTGTGAGAGAGGTTTTAGTCAACAGGTCTGAACCTTTCAGATCTGTGTGTGCTTTACAAATCTTTAAGTTATCTTGTAGAGGCTGCTACTATGTGCCATTTAAAACTATTCCAAATGACTGCTCCACTATACGAATCCGCTTTACTCCTTATAGTTACTTGGATTAGTGTCAAAGCTTGCATCTACGTAACCCTTTACGATGGACTCTTTAATCATCTCCAAAATCGAGAAAAATTCCTTAGTCCATTAGATACTAAGCATAACTTTGACCGTTGTCCAGTGATTTAATCCTGGATCAGTCTTTGTGCCCCTTGACAGACTCATGGCAAGGCACACATCACGTGCGGTACACAACATGACATACTTTAGAGTCTACCACAAAGGCATAGGGGACGACCTTCGTCCTTTCTCTTTCTTCTGCCATGGTCGGGCTTTGAGTCTTACTCAAATTCATAGCTTACAACACAACCAAGAACTCCTTTTTTGCTGATCTATTTTGAACTCCTTCAAAAACTTGTCAAGGCATGCATTTCATTGATAGTTCTATTAAGCGTTTTGATCTATCTTTGTAGATCTTGATGCTCAACGTTCAAGTAGCTCTATCCATCTCTTCCTTTGAAAAAACTTCTTTCAAACAACCCTTTATGATTTACAATAATTCTACATTACTTCCTACCAACAATATGTCAACCACATATATTTATCAGAAATTCTATAGTGCTCCCACTCACTTCTTTGGAAATACAAGTTTCTCATAAACCTTGTATAAATCCAAAAGCTTTGATCATCTCATCAAAGCATATATTCCAGCTCCGAGATGGTTGCACAAGTTCATAGAAGGGTCGCTTGAGTTTGCATACTTGTAAGCATCCTTAGGATCGACAAAAGCTTCTACTTGTATCACATACAACCTTTCTTCAAGGAAACCGTCAAGGAAACAATGTTTTGCCATCCTATGTGCAATATTTCATAAATAATGCGTCAACTACTAACTTAATTCCAACAGACTTTTAGCATCGCTATGAGTGAGAAAGTATCATCATTGTCAACTCTTTGAACTTGTCAGAAACATCTTTCCTATAAGTCGAGCTTTTTCTTAATGTCGACTTTTCACCATCATCGTCTGTCTTTCTTTTAAAGATCCATCTTTACTTAATAGTCTTACGACCATCATGTAGTTCTTCCAAAGTCTACACTTTGTTTTCATACATGGATCCTCTCTCGGATTTCATGGCCTCCAGCCATTTGCCGGAATATGGGCCCACCATCGCTTCTCCATAGCTCGTAGGTTCATTGTTGTTCAACAACATGACCTCCAAGACAGGGTTACCGTACCACTCTGTATTAGTAGGCGACCCTGTCGACCTACGAGGTTTGTAGTAACTTGATCTGAAGCTTAATGATCACCATCATTAGTTTCTACTTCAATTGGTGTAGGTGCCACACGAACAACTTCCTGCGCCCTGCTACACACTGGTTGAAGTGACGGTTCAATAACCTCATCAAGTTCCACCACCCTCCCACTGAATTATTTTGAGAGAAACCTTTACTCGAGAATGAACCCGTTTCTAGAAACAAACACTTTGCTTCCGGATCTGAGATAGGAGATGTACCCAACTGTTTTGGATATCCTATGAAGATGCATTTATCCTCTTTGGGTTCGAGCTTATCAGACTAAAACTTTTTCACATAAGCGTAACTTTCAAGAAACGGGAGCTCAGGTTTCTCCAAACCATAGTTCATACTGTGTCATCTCAACGGAAATACGCGGTGCCCTATTTAAAGTGAATGCGGTTGTCTCTAATGCATAACCCATACATGATAGTGGTAATTCGATAAGAGACATCATAGTATGCACCATATCAAATAGGGCGTGGCTATGACGTTCGGACACACCATCACACTATGGTGTTCTAGGTGGCATTAATTGTGAAACAATTTCCACATTGTCTTAACTGTGTACCAAAACTCGCAACTCAGATATTCATCTCTATGATCATATTGTAGATAGTTTATCCTCTTGTCACGACGATCTTCACTCTGAAATAGATTAGAAATTTTCAATATTTCAGACTTGTGATTCATCAAGTAAATACTCTTGTATCTACTCAAATCATTGGTGAAGTAAGAACATAACGATATCCACTGCATGCCTCAGCACTCATTGGACTGCACACATCAAAAATGCATTACTTCCAACAAGTTACATTCTTGTTCCATCTCACTGGAAAACGAGGCCTTCAGTCATTTCGTCCATGTGGTAAGATTTGCATGTCTCAAGTGATTTTAAATCAAGTGAGTCCAAACGATCCATCTGTATGGAGTTTCTTCATGCGTTAATACCAATAGGTATGGTTTGCATGTTTCAAATGTTTCAAAAATGAGTGAGTACAAAGATCCATCACTATGGATCTTCTTCATGGATTTTATACCGACATGACTCAAGCGGCAGTGCCACAAGTAAGTGGTACTATCATTACTACTTTGTATCTTTTGGCATCAATATTATGAACATGTGTATCACTACGATTGAGATTCAATAAACCATTGAAGGTAATTATTCAAGCAAATAGAATAACCATTGTTCTTTTCAAATGAATAATCATATTGCAATAAACACGATCCAATCATGTTCATGCTCAACGCAAACACCAAATAACAATTATTTAGGTTTAACACCAATCCCGATGGTAGAGGGAGCGTGCGACGCTTGATCACATCAACGTTAGAATTACTTCCAACACACACCGTCACCTCACCCTTGCTAGTATCCTTTTAATCCGTAGCTATAACTTCGAGTTACTAACACTTAGCAACTGAACCGGTATCTAATACCCTGGTGCTACTAGGAATACTAGTAAGGTACACATCAATATCAGGTATATCCAATATACTTTTAGTCGACTTTGCCAACCTTCTCATCTACCAAGTACCTAGGGTAGTTCCGATTCAGTGACCGTTCCCCTCATGACAAAAGCACTTAGTCTCGGGTTTGGGTTCAACCTTGGGTTTCTTCATTAGAGCAGCAACTGGTTTGCCTTTTCATGAAGTATCCCTTCTAGCCCTTGCCCTTCTTGAAACTAGTGGTTTGACTAACCATCAACAATTGACGCTACTACTTGATTTCTACTTTCGCAGTGTCAAACATTGCGAATCGCTCAAGGATCATCATATCTATCCTTGATATGTTATAGTTCAGCACGAAGCTCTAGCAGCTTGGTGGCAATGACTTTGGAGAACCATCACTATCTCATCTGGAAGATTAACTCCCACTTGATTCAAGCGACTGTTGTACTCAGACAATCTGAGCAAATGCTCAACGATTGAGATTTTCTCCTTTACTTTGTAGACAAAGAATATTGTCGGAGGACTCATACCTCTCAACAAGGGCATGAGCATGAAATCCCAATTTCATCTCTTAGAACATCTCTTACGTTCCGTGACGTTCAAAACGTCTTCGGTGCCTTGCTTCTACGTCGTTAAGTATTACGCACTCAACTATCACGTAGTCATCAAAAACGTGTATGTCAGATGTTCGCAACATCCACAGACGACGCTCGAGGTGCAGCACACTGAGTGGTGCATTAAGGACATAAGCCTTCTGCACAACAATATGTACAATCCTCAGTTTACGGACTCAGTCCGCAAAGTTGCTACTATCATCTTTTAATTAAATTTTCTCTAGGAACATATAAAAACAGTAGAGCTACAACGCAAGCTACAACATAATTCACAAAGACCTTTTGACTATGTTCATGATAATTATTTCAATTAATCATATTACTTAAGAACTCCCACTCAAATAGACATCCCTCTAGTCATTCGAGTGGCGCATGATCCAAATCCACTAACTTAAGTCCGATCATCACGTGATATGAGCATAGTTTCAGTGGTGAACATCTCCATGTTGATCACATCAACTATATGATTCATGCTCCACCTTTCGGTCTCTTGTGTTCTGAGGCCATGTATGTACATGCTAGGCTCGTCAAGTTTAACCCGAGTGTTTCGCGTGTGCAACTGTTTTGCACCCGTTGTATGTGAACGTGAGTCTATCACACCCGATCATCACGTGGTGTCTCGAAACGACGAACTGTTGCAACGGTACATAGTCGGAGAAAACACAATTTTATGTCGAAAATTTAGTGAGGGATCACCTTATAATGCTACCGTCGTTCTAAGAAAGATAAGGTGCATAAAACGATTAACAACACATGCAATTCATAAGTGACATGATATGTCCATGATCTTGTGCTTCTTGATCTCCAACGCCAAAGCACCGACATGATCTTCATCGTCACCGGCGCCACACCATGATTTCCATCATCATGATCTCCATCATCGTCCCGCCATCGAGGTTGTCGTGCTATATATGCTATCACTACTAAAGCTACAACCTAGCAATATAGTAAACGCATGTGCAAGCACCAACGTTAGTTTAAAGACAACCCTATGGCTCCTGCCGGTTGCCGTAGCATCGACGTGCAAGTCGATATTAACTATTATAACATGATCATCTCATACATCCAATATATCACATCATGTCTTTGGCCATATCACATCACAATCATACCCTACAAAAACAAGTTAGACGTCGTCTAATTTGTTTTTGCATGTTTTACGTGGCTGGTCAAATCCAATTCAATTAAAGTTGAAGAAACAGGCACCCGCTAGTCATCTTTATGCAACGAGTTGCATGTTAGTCGATCAAACCGGTCTCTCGTAAGCGTACGAGTAATGTTGGTCTCGGCCGCTTCAATCCAACAATACATCGAACCGGGAAAAGACTAAGGAGGGCAGAAAATCGAACATCAACACCCACAAAAACTTTTGTGTTCTACATGAGATTACATCTATGCATGAACCTAGCTCATGATGCCACTGTTGGGGAACATTGCATGGGAAACAAAAAAATTCCTACGCACACGAAGACCTATCATGGTGATGATCATCTACGAGAGGGAGATCGGATCCACATACCCTTGTAGATCACTAAGCGGAAGCGTTAACAAACAGGGTTGTTGTAGTGGCACGTCTTCACGATCCATCCCACGAACCGTCCCGCGAACCGTCTCACGATCTGTCCCGATCAAGTGCCGAACGGACGACACCTCCGCGTTCCGCACACGTATAGCTCGATGACGATCTCCGCCTTCCTGATCCGTCAAGAGGGGCGGGGAAGTAGATGAGTTCTCCGGCAGCGTGACGGTGGGCCGGTGATGGTGATGATCTATTCCTGCACGGCTCTGCTCGACTTCCGCGGAAAACCGATCTAGAGGAAGAACTACGAACTAGAGGAGAGGGCACCACGTGGCAACATTGTATCTCAAAAGCCCCAAACCTCTAGTATAAATAGGAGGAGGGAGGAGGAAGCCTTGGCGCCCCAAGGGGACTCCCTTTGGTCGGTTGAAGTGGAGGAGGGAGGAGTCCTCTTAGAATCCCACTTGGATTAGGACTCCTTCCTTATTTTCCCACCTGTTTTGGATTTTCCACTTTTCCTCATGGGCTTTCCTTGGATGACTTTGTCAGCCCATTATACCTTATTGCGCATCCAATAAACCCACGTGGACCCTTGGGGCGTTGTGGGCCCACCCAGTGGGCCCCCGAAACCCATTCGTCACCCCCGGGACATTGCGGGCAATGCCCGAAAACCATCCAGAATCCAAATACCAACTTCCTATATATCAATATTCATTTCCGGACCATTCCGGAACTCCTCGTGACGTCTGGGATCTCATCCAAGACTCCGAACAAAACTTCAGTCACCAACACATATAATTCAACTATACCGAAACGTCACCGAACCTTAAGTGTGCACACCCTGCGGGTTCGAGAACTATGAAGACATGACCTGAGACACTCTCCGGTCAATAACCAACAGCGGGACCTGGATGTCCATATTGGCTCCTACATATTCTACGAAGATCTTTTTTGGTTGAACCTCTATGTCAAGGATTCATATAATCCCGTATACTATTCCCTTTGGCCTTCAGTATGTTACTTGCCCGAGATTCGATCGTCGGTATCTCTATACCTAGTTCAATCTCGGTACCGGCAAGTCTCTTGACTCGTTCTGTAATACAAGATCCCGTAACTAACTCCTTAGTCACATTGCTTGCAAGGCTTTTTGTGATGTTGTATTACCGAGTGGGCCCCGAGATACCTCTCTGTCACACGGAGTGACAAATCCCAGTCTTGATCCATGCCAACCCAATATACACCTTCAGAGATACCTATAGAGCACCTTTATAGTCACCCAGTTACATTGCGACGTTTGATACACACAAGATATTCCTTCGGTGTCCGGGAGTTGCATGATCTCATGGTCATAGTAACAGATACATTGACATGCAGAAAACAGTGGCAATAAAATGATACGATCATATACTATGTTTTATAGTTTGGGTCTTGTCCATCACATCATTTTCCAATGATGTGATCCCGTTATCAAGTGACAACACATGTCTACGGTCAGGAAACCTTGACCATCTTTGATCAACAAGCTAGTCAACTAGAGGCTTACCAGGGACAGTGTTTTGTCTATGTATCCACACATGTATTTTTGTTTCCAATCAATACAATTATAGCATGGATAATAAACGATTATTATGAATAAGGAAATATAATAATAACTAATTTATTATTGCCTATAGGGCATATTTCCAAGGTCATGGTCATAGGAATGAATACTTGACACGTAGAAAACAATAGCAACAAAATGACACGATCACATGCTACTTTTATAGTTTGGGTCTTGTCCATCACATCATTCTCCTAATGATGTGATCCAGTCATCAAGTGACAACACTTGCATATGGTCGAAAAACCTTAACCGTCCTTGATTAACTGGCTAGTCAACTAGAGGCTTACTAGGGACTTTGTCTTGTCTATATATCCACACATGCATTTATGCTTACATTCAGTACAATTATAGCATGGATAATAAACTATTATCTTGAAACAGGAAATATAATAATAACTATTTTATCATTGCCTCTAGAGCATATTTCCAACAATCTCCCACTTGCACTAGAGTCAATAACCTAATCTCACATCGCTATGCGATTTACATTGGAATGAATCTAACACCCATACAGTTCTGGTGTTGATCATGCTTCGCTCATGGAAGAGGTTTAGTCACTGGATCTGCAACATTCAGATCCATGTGCACTTTGCAAATATTTACGTCCTCTCCTTCGACATAGTCGCGGATGAGGTTGAAGCGTTGTTTGATGTGTGTGGTCTTCTTGTGAAACCTTGGTTCCTTGGCTGGAGCAATGGCACGAGTGTTGTCACAAAACAGAGTTATTGGATTTAGTGCGCTCGGCACAATTCCAAGATCCGTCATGAACTGCTTCATCGAGACACCCTCCTTAGCCGCCTCCGAGGCAGCCATGTACTCCGCTTCACATGTAGAATCTACTACGATGCTTTCCTTGGAACTGCACCAGCTTATCGCACCCCCATTAAGAATAAATACGTATCCGGTTTGAGACTTAGAGTCATCCGGATTAGTGTCAAAGCTTGCATCAACGTAACCCTTTACGACGAGCTCTTCGTCACCTCCATAAACGAGAAACATTTCCTTAGTCCTTTTCAGGTACTTTAGAATATTCTTGACCGCTGCGAGTGTTCCACTCCGGGATCACTTTGAAACTTGCCTGCCATACTGATGGCCAGGCTGACGTCCGGTCTTGTGCACAACATTGCATACATGATAGACCCTATGGCTGAAGCATAGGGGACGATACTCATGTTTTCTCTATCTTCTGCAGTTACTGGACACTGAGTCTTACTCAACTTTATAACTTGTAACAGTGGCAAGAACCCCTTCTTAGATTGCTCCATTTTGAACTTCTTCAAAACTTTATCAAGGTATGTGCTTTGTGAAAGTCCTATTAGGCGCCTCGATCTATCCCTATAGATCTTAATGCGTAATATGTAAGCAGCTTCTCCTAGGTCTTTCATTGAAAAACATTTGTTCAAGTAATCCTTTACGCTCTCTAAAAACTCCACATTGTTTCCAATCAGCAATATGTTATCCACATATAATATTAGAAATGCTACAGAGCTTCCACTTAGTTTCTTGTAAATACAAGATTCTCCAACAACTTGTATAAACCCAAATGCGTTGATCACCTCATCAAAGTGCTTATTCCAACTCCGAGATGCTTGCACCAGTCCATAAATGGATCGTTGGAGCTTGCATACTTTGTTAACATTCTTTGGATCGACAAAACATTCGGGTTGCATCATATACAACTCTTCCTTAAGAAAACCATTAAGGAACACCGTTTTGACATCCATCCATCATATACAACATCCATGCTATTGCTAACATGATTCGGACGGAATTAAGCATCGCTACCGATGAGAACGTCTCATCGTAATCAACTCCTTGAACTTGTGAAAAAAATTTCGCCACAAGTCAAGCTTTATAAACGGCCACATTACTGTTCGCGTCCGTATTCTTCTTAAAGATCCGTTTGTTCTGAATAGCCTTTCGACCTTCAGGTAATACTTCCAAAGTCCACACTTTGTTTTGATACATAGATCCTATCTCGGACTTCAAGGCCTCTAACCATCTGTTGGAATCTGGGCCCACCATTGCTTATTCATAATTCGCAGGCTCATTGTTGTTTAACAACAAGATAGATAAGACAGGATTCCCGTACCACTCAGGAGCAGTACATGATCTTGTCGACCTGCGAGGTCCGACAGTAACTTGATCTGAAACCTCATGATCATCATTATTAGCCTCTTCTCAACCGGTAAACAAGAATTATTTCAGGTCGTAACTAATCCTGATGGTAACTGAAGTGAGACTATGCCGACGGCGATTGCATCAACCTTGGAACCATTTCCCACGCGCATCGTCACTTCATCCTTCGCCAGCCTTCGTTTATTCCGCAGTTCCTGCTTCGAGTTGCAAATATGAGCAACAGAACCGGTATCAAATACCTAGGCACTACTACGATAGTTGGTTAGGTACACATCAATAACATGTATATCACACAGACCTGGTTTTGCGTTGGCCGCCTTCTTATCATCCAAATACTTGGGCTAGTTGCGCTTCGAGTGACCCATCCCCTTGCAATAATAGCACTCAGTTTCCGGCTTAGGTCCAGCCTTGGGTTTCTTCGTCGGAGGAGCAACAACTTTGCTGCTCTTCTTGGAGTTACCCTTCTTGCCTTTGCCGCTTTTCTTGAAACCAGTGGTCTTATTCACCATCAACACTTGATGTTCTTCTCGGAGTTCTCACTCCGCGACTTTCAGCATCCCGAATAACTCGTTGGGTGACTTATTCATCCCTTGCATGCTAAAGTTCAACACAAAGCTCTTGTAGCTAGGTGGTAGTGATTTAAGAATTCTGTCAGTGATAGCCTCTTGCGGAATCCCCATCTCAGCTAGACGGTTTGAGTACCCAGACATTTTGAGCACATGTTCACAGACAGACGAATTCTCCTACATTTTGCAAGCATAGAATTTATCGGAGGTCTCATACCTGTCGATCCGGGCATTCTTCTGAAAGATAAACTTCAACTCTTGGAACATATCATATGCTCCATGACGTCTGTTCAAGTCTCTGTTCTAAGCCATACAAGATGGCACATTGAACTACTGAGTAGTCCCCCTTACTTGCTTGCCAAACGTTAAAAACATCTTGATCAGACGTAGCGGGTGGTTCATCTCCTAGCGCTGCATCAAGGACATAATTCTTTTTCCCAGCTTGTAGGATCATCCTTAGATTACGAGCCCAGTCTTCAAAGTTGCTACCATCATATTTCAGCTTAGCTTTCTCTAGGAAAGTATTGAAATTTAGGGTTGCTACTGCGTGAGCCATTGATCTACATCATAAATTATTGCAAAGTGGACTTAGACTATGTTCAAGAGTTCAGCTAATCAAATTACTAATAAAATCACACTGAAATAGACATCGCTCTAGTTACTTGAGTGTGGCATGATCCAAATTCACTAACTCAAGTCCGATCATCACGTGGGTTGAGTGTAGTTTCAGTGGTAAACATCTCTATATTAATCATATCAACTATATGATTCATGCTCGACCTTTCGGTCTCTTGTGTTCCGAGGCCATGTTTGCACATGCTAGGCTTGTCAAGTTTAACCTAAGTGTTCCGCATGTGCAACTGTTTTGCACCCGTTGTATGTGAATGTTGAGTCTATCACACCCGATCATCACGTGGTGTCTCGAAACGACGAACTGTCGCAATGGTGCACAGTCGGGGAAAACACAATTTTATCTTGAAATTTAGTGAGGGATCACCTTATAATGCTACCGTCGTTCGAAGCAAGCTAAGGTGCATAAAAGTATTAACATCACATGCAATTCATAAGTGACATGATATGGCCATGATCTTATGCTTCTTAATCTGCATCACCAAAGCACCGGCATGATATTCTTGTCACCGGAGCCACACCATGATCTCCATCATCGTGCCGCCATCGAGGTTGTCGTGCTATGTATGCTATTACTACTAAAGCTACAACCTAGCAATATAGTAAACACATCTGCAAAGACAAACATTAGTTTAAAGACAACCCTATGGCTCCTCCCGGTTGCCGTAGCATCGACGTGCAAGTTGATATTAACTATTACAACATGATCATCTTATACATCCAATATATCACATCATGTCTTTGGCTATATCACATCACATGCATACCCTGCAAAAACAAGTTAGACGTCCTCTAATTTGTTGTTGCATGTTTTACGTGGCTGCTATGGGTATCTAGTATGATCGCAGCTTACTTACGCAAAACCACAACGGAGATGTGCAAATTGTTATTTAACCTCTCTCCAAGGACCGCCTCGGTCAAATCCAATTCAACTAAAGTTGAAGAAACAGGCACCCGCCAGTCATCTTTATGCAAGATGTTGCATGTTAGTCGATGAAAATGGTCTCTCGTAAGCGTACGAGTAATGTTGGTCCGGGCCGCTTCAATCCAACAATACCGCCGAATTGAGAAAAGACTAAGGAGGGTAGAAAATCGAACATCAACGCCCACAAAAACTATTGTGTTCTACTCGAGATTACATCTACGCATGAACCTAGCTCATGATGCCACTGTTGGTGAACGTTGCATGGGAATCAAAAAAATTCCTACGCACACAAAGACCTATCATGGTGATGTTCATCTACGAGAAGGAGATCGGATCCACATACCCTTGTAGATAGCTAATCTGGAAGCGTTAAGAAACGCGATTGATGTAGTGGAACAACTTCGGGATTCAAATCACCATCGTCCCACGATCCATCCCGATCTAGAACCGAACGGACGACACCTCCGCGTTAAGCACACGTACAAATCGATGACGATCTCCGCCTTCTTAATCCAGCAAGAGAGGCAGGGAAGTACATGAGTTCTCTGTCAACGTGATGGCGCGCCAGTGATGGTGATGATCTATTCCTGCAGGGCTCCGCCCGAGCTCCGCAGAAAACCAATCTAGAGGAAGAACTACGAAGTAGAGGTTTAGGGTTGCACGTGGCAAAGTTGTGTCTCAAATCCCCTAAAACCTCTAGTATACATAAGAGGAGGGGAGGGGCTAGCATTGGGGCTCAAGAGATCCCCTAGGCCGTCGGCCGAAGTGGGAGAGGAGGGACTCCAACTCCAATTCGGTTTGGGGAAGGAGGAGTCCCTTCCTTCCTTCCCACCTCCCTCTTTTTTTTATTTCTCCTTGATTTTTCCCTTTAGCCAAAATAGACCAGTTGGGATGGCCTCACCAGCCCACTAAGGGCTGGTGCGCCACCCATGGGCTATTAGGTTCTCTCCCAGGTGGGTGGCCCCCTCCCGTAAAAACCCGGAACCCATTCATCGCTCCCGGTACACTGTTTGTAATGCCCGAAATGTTTCCGGAGGCCGAATCAAACAATCCTATATATCAATCTTCGTTTCCGAACCATTCAGGAAACCCTCGTGATGTCCATGATCTCATCCGGGACTCCGATCAAACCTTCCGTCCCCAACACCTATGACTAAACTATACCAAAACATCACCGAACCTTAAGTGTGCAGACCCTGCGGGTTCAAGAACTACGCGAACATGATCTGAGACACTCCCGGGTCAATATCCAACAACGGGACCTGGATGTCCATATTGGATCCTACATATTCTTTGAAGATCTTATCGGTTGAACCTCTATACCAAGGATTCATATAGTCCTGTATATCATTCCCTTTGTCCTTCGGTATGTTACTTGCCCGAGATTTGATCCTCGGTATCCTTATACCTATTTCAATCTCGTTACCGGCATGTCTCTTTACTCGTTCCATAACACAAGATCCTGTGTGTAACATGTGAGTCACATTGCTTGCAATGATTATATGTTGTATTACCGAGTGGGCCCAAAGATACCTCTCCGTCACACGGAGTGAGAAATCCCAGTCTTGATCTATGCTAACTCAACGGACACCTTCGGAGATACCTGTAGAGCACCTTTATAGTCACCCAGTAATGTTGCGACATTTGATACACACAAGGTATTCCTCCGGTGTCAGTGAGTTACATGATCTCATGGTCATAAGAATGAATACTTTACACACAGAAAACAATAGCAACAAAATGACACGATCACATTCTACGTTTATAGTTTGGGTCTTGTCCATCACATCATTCTCCTAATGATGTGATCGAGTCATCAAGTGACAACACTTGCATATGGTCAGAAAACTTTAACCGTCCTTGATTAACTGGCTAGTCAACTGGAGGCTTACTAGGGCCTTTGTTTTGTCTATATATCCACACATGCATTTATGCTTTCATTCAATACAATTATAGCATGCATAATAAACTATTATCTTGAAACAGGAAATATAATAATAACTATTTTATCATTGCCTCTAGGGCATATTTCCAACAAGAACACCGCAAGATTGAACCCAAAATTAAGCAATTCTCACATTGCAAGAATTACCAATCTAGTTGGCCAAACCAAACAAATAATATGAAGAGACTTGCAAAGATAAGAAATCATGCATATAAGAATTCAGAAGAGACTCAAATAATATTCATAGATAATCTGAACCGAAACTCACAATTCATCGGATCTCGACAAACACACCACAAAATACTATTACATTGTATAGATCTCCATGAAGATCATGATGAACATGGTATTGAAGATCAAAGAGAGAGAAGAAGCCATCTAGCTACTAGCTATGGACCCGTAGGTCTTGGTGAACTACTCATACATCATCGGAGGGGCAATGGAGTTGATGTAGATGCCCTCCGTGATCAATTCCCTATCCCACATATTACCGGAAGAGGCTCCTAGAATGGATCTCTCAAGAACAGAGGCTCCCGGCAGCATAAAAGTATTTTCGTTGGTCTTTTTGGCGATACGGGAATATTTGGGAATTTATAGGACAAGAATTAGGGTTAGGAGACCTACAGGGGGGCCACAAGCCACGTGGCGCGGCCACCCAAAGGGCGCGCCCTACAGGCTTGTGGCCTCCCGACAATTGTCCTGCCCCATACTCCAAGTCTGTTGCATGTCTTCTGGTCCAAGAAAAATATTTCCGGATATTTTATTCCGTTTGGACTCCGTTTAATATTCCTTATCTGCAATATTCCAAAACATGGAAAAAACAAAATCTGGCACTAGGCTCTAGATTCATAGGTTAGTCCCAAAAATAATATAAAACAGCGTATAAATGCATATAAAACATCCAAAACAAATAATATAATAGCATGAAACAATCAAAAATTATAGATACATTGGGCACGTATCAAGCATCCCCAAGCTTAATTCCTGCTCGTCCTCGAGTAGGTAAATGATAAAAACAGAATTTTTGATGTGGAATGCCACTTAACATATTTATCAATGTAATATTCTCTAATGTGGCATGAATATTCAGATCTATAAGACTCAAAACACATATTAATAAGGTAATTGCTTCCTTTCGGAATAGTATGGTCTTAGAAAGTTATCCCTACAAAATCATATGGTTTGGCTATGCTCCATCTTCACCACAAAATGTATTTAAATCATGCACAACCCCGATGAAAATCAAGCAATTGTTTCACACTTTTTATGCTGACAAACCTTTTTAACTTTCATATAATACATGAGCGTGAGCCATGGATATAGCACTATAGGTGCAATAGAATGTGGTGGAGCTTGCAAAAAGAAAGGAAGAAGATAGTCTCACATCAACTAGGCATATGAAAGGGCTATGGAGATGCCCATCAATAGATATTAATGGGAGTGAGTAGGGATGGCCTTGCAACAAATGCACTAGAGCTATAAGTGTATGAAAGCTCAGAAGGAAAACTAAGTGGTTGTGCAAAGACGTAATTCCACTAGTTATATGAAAGTGATAAGATAGGAGACTCTGTATGAAGAACATGGTGCTACTTTGTAATGCCAAAGATGCGGTCCTATCCTTATTTTGGTGCGAGGGCCTCAACAAGGATAGAAATGCATCTCGTCGTTTCACAAGAATGGATATCATTACAAGTACATGTACTGAAAAGATGAGTATAAGGAGTTGGCTTACACACGCCACAAGCTACATCAGAGTCACATTAATACAACAATGTACAATCATCATGAAGAAGAGGAGGGTCCGACTACGGACGAAAACAAACGATAAAAGAACGACGTCCATCCTTCCTATCCCAGGCTGCCGGCCTGGAACCCATCCTAGATCGAAGAAGAAGAAGAAGAAACTCCAAATAGCACTATCAGCATAATCACGTCAAAGTAACTCTTTACCTGTACCTGCAACTGGTGTTGTAGTAATCCGTGAGCCACACGGGACTCAGTGTCACATCCCTAGATTATAACTTGTAGTTAGTTGCATCAGTAAGCATTCATGCATGCATTTTAATCCATTTAATTTGAAATGGGGATGATCAAACCCTACCACCAAATAAAATTCAAATAGGTTCAACAAATATTATTTTCAATGAACCCAAAATGGTTTTCAAAATGTTCATATTTTCTGATAAATGTTAGCAACAACATTTCAGTGATGACTTTCATTTTTAAAACACTTCGGACATTTTAATTAATCTTCAAAAGTCACAAAATTGGATAAAACAATTAGCTATAAATGTTTTAGGTATTTCAAAAATGGTTAAAGATTTTGTGGAGCTTGGAAATAATCCAATTATACCCCATAATTAATAGCAGTGTTTTTGGTCTAGGTTTGGAGCCCAAACAAATTAAACAAATGTCAGTAGTATAAAACAAAGTAGAATAAAAAAAGAAGGGAAAAACTCTTACCTGGTCTAGAACCTGCCCAGCCCACCAGGGGCACCGTTGTCTTCTTCCTCCTGCCAGGAGGAGAAGTAGCTGCGTGCCGACGCGCCGACGAGTGAGGCCACGTCCCGCGGCCACCTCCTGCTTGCCCCGAGCCACATAGACGACGGGGATGAGTACCCCCGTGCCATCCGGATCCTTCTCTCCCTCTCGTTCCTCTTCTCTTCGTCCCTGCTTCTTCTCCCCTCGGATCAGAGAGAGCCGTCGCCGCCGTTCGTCACCGCCATGGCCTCCGGCTGCCACACGCCTCCCCGAGCACCAGAACGTCTCCACCGCCATGAGCTGCTCCTCCCAGCCAGAAGAATCAAGCCCCCGAGCCCTACATCGCCCTCGCCTTCGTCATCTTCAACCTCGGGCCACAGGCAACGTCGTCGTCGATTCGCCGGCTAGAAGACCTCCCCGGCCTCCCCGTCACCGCAAATGGAACCGCCGTGAGCTCCTGTGCATTTCCCCTCTCTTTCCACGCTCTCCCGTGCCCCGTAGCCCCGCTCCCCGCCACGGCCGAATCCCACTACCGCCATAGCTCGTCACCGGCACCTCCTCCGGCCGCCCCAGCTCCCCTGCTTACCCGTAGAAGAACGGTCGGTTCACCAGCTTCGTGTAGCCGCAAACCGTGCTCGAAACCGTGCTCTGTAGCGCTGCTTAGGCCATCTCCGGCGAGCCCTCTGACGCGCCTATGGTCGCCGGCAACCACCCTCCGGTGGGGGCTGACGTGGCCAACCCATTAGCCACTAATCCCCCCCCTAGTCACTAACACAGTGCCCCACATGGGGTCAAAGCCTAGTTAGTCTCTGGTTTGACCAGGGATTAGCCCTATTTCACTGAGTGGTGGGCCCTGGTTGTCAGGTTTAACCTGGACCAGCCTAGTTGCCTGCTCGCGCAATGCTGACATAGAGGTGACGCAATATTTGATTTCTGGATTAAAATAATTCCAGAAAATATCCTAAATTTGAAAAATCATATAAAATAAAATATAACTCCAATAAAAATAATTTATATATGAAAAATGATCAGAAAAATTCAAGGAATCCAATGGTGCTATTTTCATGCATGGTTAAACAAGTTATACCTGAGCATCAGGTCAAATAAATTAAAATGGTATTTCAAAAATACCTTATTTGAAATGATATTCGAATTTTGATTCAAATCAGCTTCAACCTAAGAATTGGTAGCTACATTAGCCATGCTGCATTTCATTTTCATCACATGATCATGCATCATAGTGTTGCATTTCTGTGAAGTAAATATCGTTCTTTCTTGTTTGCCGGTGTTGTTCCCCCTCGGTAGACGATGGTTCCAACGATGTGATCGTTGACATTGATGAAGAATCATTGCTATCTTCATAATTGTCAGGCAAGCAACCCCCCTTGAGCATTCCGATACTATCCTACTCTCTCGCTCCTGCTCTCTTTTATTGCATTAGGACAAACACGATTCAATTGTTACGTGTTCTCAATAGTTGAACCCATTCCTCTGCATGACTTGTTTTTGCCACAGTAAATAATTGAAACCACTTCACATGAGTACCAACTTCTTGAGCCTTGTTGTGCTTACTCATCTATGCTTGATTACTGTGCCTACTATGCTTAGAGTTGTGTCAGGCATGATCCGTCTGGATGATGAATTGGAATGGTTGTGTTCATGTCCTACAGTGTGAGAGTAAAAGTTTGAATCCGATTTGGTAAAGGTAGCGATGAGAGGCCATGTAGGAGTACATGGTGGGTTGTCTCATTGGGACCGTCCTTAAGAACTGAGTGTTGTGTACGTTATCCAAGACAATATACTACCATGCATTGGGACCTCAAATATGACCCCGCTCGGCTTATTAATCGCCTAGATCTCTATCCAGGAGTTGCAACTAGTTTCTGGTGTTTGTAGGAAAAGTGTTGGCAGCCGTGTTTAGCTCTGTCCGACGGGGTAGGCTTCACTGTTGTAGATACACAGTGGCACGGTGTACCAAGTGGCACCCGGATGGTGGGCTTGGGAACCCTGCGCACATCGTTTGGGGCCGTAGAGGAAACCTGGGCTGGACTTCCTTGCGGGTTTAGTCTCAAATAGGCGATAAACCTGGACTAGGGTATTGTGTGTGTTAACGGTCGTGGCCGACACCCACGCCAGTGCTTCCGCTTGAAGGTTGCGGAGATGCATGACATAAATATGGTGCTAATTGGTGAGAGCATGTGTGAAGAAGTATACCCCTGAGGGTGATATAATCTGTTTGAATAGCCGCGTCCTTGGATATGGACTACTTGGAAACATTACGTGGTACATAGACAATTGAAATGGATACTCTAATATACGCAAGATAAGTGTGAGTGGTATGGATGGTGTTATTGTAGGGGGACGGGAGTGGATCCATAATGGTGTATTGTTTGGTGAATAGGTGGACTCGTGTGTGTTATCCCACCTCAAAGAAAGAACTTGTAGTCGTAGTACAAGTTAGCCAAGAGTCAAAGCTGGCTTGTTGCAGTCAAACCCGACAATCCCTTTATTGATACTGATGCATATATAGATAGTTCTGATGTAAGTCTTGCTGAGTACCTTGTACTCATGGTTGCTTTATTTATGTTTTTGTAGAGAAGATTTTAGTCTCATTAATGGTTTCTACGCGATGTGTTTGATGCTGAACGGAATAGCTTGGGAATCCCAGACAGAGGTCTCGTTCCTTTGGTAGGGTCGTTCTAGCTTTTCAGGCTCCTCCAACCATTTTTAATAGATGTCTGTACCCAGACATGTTTTGCTTCCGCTTGGTGTTTGTATGACTTGAGTGTCGGGTCAAGAGACCCCTGTTTGTAATTACATACTATTTTGAATTTTATGAGTCTTTAATAAAAGCTTGAGTCATAGAATTATGTTGTGATGCCATGTTGTATCTACACAAATCGTGCATATTGTGTGTATGTTATGAAATGCATTATATGTGTGGGATTCGACACCTAGTTGTGTGCCTTTAGTAGTACTCTTTATGGGGAAATGCCTCTTTGTGCTTCCACCGAGCTTTGGTAGCTTGCTACTGCTCTGGACACACTGATTGATCGGCATGTATCTGCTTTACTGATGTGTCTGTCCCTTCGAGGAAATGTCACGCGGTGTAATGGAGGACTCGTCTACACACGTTGATGACCAACACCTACTTTGTTGGGTTATGTATGCCTGTCCCTGTACGGATGTACCACTTGGGTTTGTAACTAGTCATGTCGACCCGAGTTCTTTGTCGTTTGGATGCTCGCGACACATTAATATACATGAGCCAAAAGACGCAAACGGTCCCGGCCAAGGTAAAGTGGCAACCCTGGAGTTTACCGTGCGTGAGGCCGAAAAGTGATGTGATGTGTTACAGGCTGGGTTCTTATGATTTAGGATCAAGGTCCCGACACTCAGCAATCTCATTTCAAAAGGTATCAAGACTAGCAAAGCTTTATGGGTGAGGTATGGTTAAGTGGTGATGTTGCAGCAAGCGACTAAGAATTTATTTGAGGTGGCTAACTTACGAGTACAAGAATAAGAGGGGGATGATCTATGCACAACAGACGTGAACTACTGATGATCAAATGTATGATCCTGAACACCTACTTATGACAGACATAACCCCACCGTGTCCTCTTCCGGATACAGAACTCACGAGAAGAGACAGTCACGGTTACACACTTAGTTGGCATATTTTAGTTAAGTTTACTTCAATTTTCTAGAACCGTATGTTGAACAAAGTTTCCACTTTGCCACATAACCGCGGCACGGCTTCCGAAAGATTTAACCCTGCAGGGGTGCTCCAACTGGTCCATCACAAACTACCACACATTGCGATAGAATAACCTTGATCAGGGAAACCCGTGACCTCCTCGTGTTCCTATTGGAAAACCTCAACCTCGAGATAACCCAAAGCATCCTCGGAATCCCTCACATAAGACGCTCGAGAAAGGTAAAACAAGTCCAGCAAGGCCGCCCGAGGTGCCGACAATCCCGATAGGAGCCGCGTATCTCGTTCTTAGGGCACACCTGATGAGCTATGGTTACCACGCCAAATGCCGAGTTGGCGTGTAACATCCCAAAATTATAAATTTTTGAATGTTAATATAATTATTAGATTGATTGTTTGTTTGTTTGTTTGAGTGATTGAAACTTGAGTGGAATTTGAAACTTCTCAAAAAAATGAGAGGGAATAAAATGACTTTCCCAAAATTTTCTATTTTGAATCCCTTTTCAATTTTGAGTTTGAATATTTTCAAAACCCTTTGACTCAAAAAAAATCAAACGAGAGGAGGAAAATGACCCTCCAAAATCAGAGACTATGTCTTGATTCAAATTTTAAGTATTTGCAATTTATTTGAAATTCAAATTCCTTTTCATTTTTAAGTTATTGCAAAAAAATAATTTTTTAAAAAAATATTTATTTTGGTTTTAAAAATATGTTCATGTTTTAGAAAATTTTATTCTGAAAATTTTGATATATAATATGCCTATATAAAATGTTCTCTCTTTTTCATTAATACGTTTTTCTTCTTTGTTTTTTTAAAAAAAAAATTGTTCGTTCGCAAAAAAAAAAAAACAAAGCGCGCCGAGGCCAACCAGCCCAACCATGTGCGGTGGACGAACTATTGGCCCATGCGGCACACTTTTGGCCCTCTTTTTTCTATTTTCCCTACGTTACGTATATGTTTAGTCCCACATTGCCTATATATGGACCTTTACACCTCCCTTTCACCTATAAATATAGACCCATAGGAGTATCCAAAAATCATCTATTTCGGGTTAAATCAATCTTTTGGTTTAACTAGATTTATTAAATAAAAATATTCTTTTCTCTTCGGCGGGATTTCTCGAAGTCGTCTCCTCATTGGAATTAATTCTTACTCTTCATTCTAAAGGTATTTTTCTTCGTATTTTTTTACTCCCGTAGTTTATTATTTCTAGACTAGTATTCCTACACTAGTATACGGTAGAGTAATTAGATATATATTATTAGTCTTCGTATTTACACATTAGTACTAGAATTCTTGAAGACGTAGCACTTTTCTTCCGTAAAACAGCTTGGCCCTGATTTTTCAAATATCCATAACTTTTTACTCGTTTATCCGAATTTGATGAAACCAACGCCTAGAGTTTCGTCTTGATCCCACCTATCCGGTGAACCTATCATATCAACTTTTTAAAATTTTCAAATTCGGAAATTTGTTCATATTCATATTCAAACTTCTTTTGATCGTATCTTTTTATCCGTAGCTCCGTTTTAGATGAATTCAATTGCGTCGGATTCGTATCAAAGTAATCTTCCCGTTTGTATCATTAGTTCTAACTTTTCAACTTATAATTTTGATCGAATCAGATTTATCTATTAGTGTCCAAAAGTGTTCACATCGTTCTAAGCCGATTCAATGTTATATTGAAGTATTTGTATCTTTTGATCCGCTATTTCAAATCTAGTAATTCTTTTTTCTACACGCTCATATTGATCTCCTATATCCAGTAGCATCATTAGTTTAGACCTTTGAACCTTACAAATTTGAGCGATTCAAATTTGTATTCGAACATTCATTTGATCTTATCTTGCAAATCGTACCACCTTTTCAATTGATTCCTTTTACCCCTAAACACTCATGTCATATATTTTTGTACGTAACCATCGTACTTCAGTTCAACTTCTCTTGACCTTTTGAATGCAAATTCAATTCATACTTCAATTCGCTATAACTTGCGTTGTAGTGCTCCATTTCAAGAAATTCTTTCTACAAATAAATTCTTATGTCTTATACTATTTGTCAAATAACATTCATGTTGTTCTCCCAATATTTTTGATCATCTCCGAGAGTCTATGCAAGTCGAACTTATATAGAAATAGTTCATCGTCCATTACCTCTTTTGATCTCATTCTTGCACCTTCACTTTACAACACACTTAGGACCTTTTTATTAAACCTTAGTACGTTGTTATTTTGCACCAAAACATGCTTTGTTATTATGTTCTCTTGGTTCTTTCTTTTTGGCATGAATGTTTATTGAATGCTATTTTTTTACGATAGATTGCTCGGAGTGTGGCGAGTAGAATTATCAGGATTTGGAGAGCGACTCTCTTCATCAAGTAATACCAGGCAAGTCATTTGATCATGTATCACCTATGTTTTATGCATCGTAGTTCTACCATCCTATGCCCAATTGCATGCTGATTAGGTACTTGGAAATTATGGTTACATATTGTAGTATCATGTGGTAGGCACCCAACAACCCCGATACTTGGCCCCGGGACGACAAAGTTCATATTGCTATGCTTGAGTAGACGGGATTTCGGTTGAGTGCATAACACGAGTGATGCGAGGTTGATTAAATACTCAAGACCGGTTAAGACAAGATTTTCAAGACCTCGGACGCAATGCAACTCTGGGTGAAGGACGGTTGATCGGCTCCCTAGAGAACCCAGTGGATGACCCGGGATGCTGGAGAGGCCATGACATCCTTCGGAAAGCTTCACCCAGGCTCAAAGAGACGGACGGATATTTTCAAGACCCAAGGCTTACCTGCACAGCCACAAGTCATTATGGGCTCTGGCTCGGTTGGACAACGCGGCGACTCTGGACAGGCGGTGCTAGGAGATGTAGAAGAACGGTAGGAATGGATGGGCACCGACAGGGATTCAGAGGGACCCGTTGAAAGACCATGTTTTGATCATCCGGTCTTCAAACACCCTGAAGTGCGAGGACATACACGGAGGCGATCAAATCTTGTGGGGAACGTGTGCAAAACTCTGCAGAGTACTCAAACCTAATCGATTAGCCATGTCCACGGTCATGGACAACTTGAGCCAAAGGAACTGAAGTTATCTAGATTTCTCAACACCATTAAATATATTTGATGAGGGTAATTAATGACAACTCGGGTACGAGAACTGGTTGGCGGAATCATCTCGTTAACAACCAACAAAGTAGTAACATTTTGCTTTTAGCCCTCTCTTGTTGTAGGAGAAAAAATTGCTTTACGCTAAAACTTACAACCCCACATGCCATATATGCATATAGTATAGATGATATTTTACCCCCTCTCATATGTGACTTGCCGGCATATTCAATATGCTGACCTACACGGCTGCAACGTCTTATGTTGCAGATATTTTCTTCGACGAGTAAGAGTACGATTCAGGGTTACGGTCCGCACTCAACTTGATGTTGGTGTTTATTGGGACTCCACTCCCTTGACTGCTTCCGCTGAGATATTTAAGGTATATATCAGTTTTACGCTATTTACATGTGATTGCACTTTGATATATACATTGATGTACTGTGTGTGCCAGCATACTGATCCAGGGATGGCACAGAAACACAGAGGCTTGACTCGTTTTGAGTCGGGTCGCTACAGAAATGGTATCAGAGCACATGTTGTCTGTAGGACGTGACCCTAGAAACTGGAAATTTCTTAGGAAAGGATCTCTCAAAATTTTTATTTTTAACAACACCTTTTACTTCTCATCTCTTCTGATTTCATCGAATGTTCTCTCTCACCTCAAATAGTTAGACAATACCCTTACCCCTTTGACGACATGAAGGATCAACTGAGTCCCACTTCAATGTAAAGAAGATTTCATCATGCATTGAAGAATTGAAGCTGCACCAATTGAAGACTCTCAAGACCCGAAGAATTCGAAGACCCTGAAGTGTTCGAATATTTATATGACCATTAGAAGTCCAAACCCCTGTTATATACCCACGTTAGTTACGATGATTTGTGAGCCGTCATTGGTGTGTGTTTTCCGACGGCCACAAATAAAACCTATCTCAAAAAAATATTGTTTGTATTGTGTGTATCTCCCTCCCTCTCTTACCCGTCTCATCCCCAAAACCTCAACCCTACCAGATGGAGTATGAAGCTGGACTTGTAGTCTCTGGACCAATGACCCAGTCGGAGGCTGATATATGGATTCAAAACATGGAGAACCACTTCGGGAGCAACTTGATCTCAAGGAAGTATGAAGTGGAACACGCTCTTCAGTACTTTACACAAAGTGCTGCAATCTGGTGGAAAATGCATCATGCCATACAAGGATTTAGTGGAGCAGAAACCTGGGACGAATTCAAGAAGACGTTGTTAAGATCCCGTCTTATTCAGAAGTGCTATGATAATCCGAAGAAGAAGACTTGTGCATGCAAGATCTGTGGAGAAATAGGACACACCCAGGAGGAACACAAGGATGGATGCACTCATTGTGAAGAAAATCACCCAGCTGAGGAATGCCCAACTAGTCAGGTGACTCGTTTCTTGTGTGAAGGAACCACCCACTACCCAGCGGCGTGTCACATTTACCCCAAGTATGCCTGAAACCCACAGACCCCGGGACTAACAAGGATCAAGTACTATCCTTTTGGAGAAGGAAACTTGTATCAGCAAACGTTTTCTTAGGAGCATACGACAACTTGAGAGTGGTGAAGAAACGATAGATGTTTTGTTCAGCTTGCATAACCAATGGTTTATCCGAACTTCGTTCGTGGACAAGAGAAACTCTGCCACACTTGTGAGGATGTCCAAGTGTTAGTATACGAGATTCACTAAACCTTATACATGGTAATGATTTCAGTGCGACATGGCTTGGCCACCATGATGACTTACTCTTATCATTCTCTTGCTATTCGGAAAGGTAAATCTGAGAGACTTACCCATAGAGAGAGACGACGTTCTTTGAAGTTTTTGTTTAAGCCTTAGAATGGTATGAGGAAAGCCCCATGTACATGACACTTGTTGTCACGCGTAAGAAATTTTACGATGAGGATGAAGCCAAGACCCTTCTTTCTACAGGATAACCACAAATGGTAGACCACCATGAGAATCATCGATAGGTTATTTAGAATGGTCACGAGACTTGTCAGTTAAGAAGACCCAGTGACGGAAGAATCTTATATCAACAGAAGAACCCTCGATTTTGATGGAAACATTATGAATATAATGGAAGAACTTCACCAAAGAAGTTACCATGAAGAATGTGACGAGAGAGATGCCAAGACCCCAGAGGATTGTTAAAAATTTGAGCGACCAGTAACTCTCATTTGAAGTGTGGTAGCACCCCACTTTGCACGAGACTAGATTTGTTTGAAGACCCCCCAAACCATAACCTTTTCTTTCTAGCCTCTTCGAATCTCGAGGACGAGATTCATTTTAAGTGTGGTAGTTTGTAACATCCCAAAATTATAAATTTTGGAATGTTAATATAATTATTAGATTGATTCTTTGTTTGTTTCTTTGAGTGATTGAAACTTGAGTGGAATTTGAAACTTCTCAAAAAAATGAGAGGGAATAAAATGACTTCCCAAAATTTTCTATTTTGAATCCCTTTTCAATTTTGAGTTTGAATATTTTCAAAACCCTTTGATTAAAAAAAATCAAACGAGAGGAGGAAAATGACCCTCCGAAATCAGAGACTATGTCTTGATTCAAATTTTAAGTATTTGCAATTTATTTGAAATTCAAATTCCTTTTCATTTTAAAGTTATTGTAAAAAAATAATTTTTTTGGTTTTAAAAATATGTTCATGTTTTAGAAAATTTTATTCTGAAATTTTTGATATATAATATGCTTATATAAAATGTTCTCTCTTTTTCATTTATACGTTTTTCTTCTTTGTTTTTTTTAAAAAAAAAATTGTTCGTTCGCAAAAAAAAAACAAAGCGCGCCGAGGCCAACCAGCCCAACCATGTGCGGTGGCCGAACTATTGGCCCATCCGATACACTTTTGGCCCTCTTTTTTTATTTTCCCTACGTTACGTATATGTTTAGTCCCACATTGCCCATCTATGGACCTTTACACCTCCCTTTCACCTATAAATATAGACCCATAGGAGCATCCAAAAATCATCTATTTCGGGTTAAATCAATATTTTGGTTTAACTAGATTTATTAAATAAAAATATTCTTTTCTCTTCGGCGGGATTTCTCGAAGTCGTCTTCTCATTGGAATTAATTCTTACTCCGCATTCTAAAGGTATTTTTCTTTGTATTTTTTTACTCCCGTAGTTTATTATTTCTAGACTAGTATTCCTACACTAGTATACGGTAGAGTAATTAGATATATATTATTAGTTTTCGTATTTACACATTAGTACTAGAATTCTTTTAGACGTAGCACTTTTCTTCCGTAAAACAGCTTGGCCCTGATTTTTCAAATAGCCATAACTTTTTACTCGTTTATCCGAATTAGATGAAACCAACGCCTAGAGTTTCGCCTTGATCCCACCTATCCGGTGAACCTATCATATCAACTTTTTAAAATTTTCAAATTTGGAAATTTGTTCATATTCATATTCAAACTTCTTTTGATCATATCTTTTTATCCGTAGCTCCGTTTTAGATGAATTCAATTGCGTCGGATTCGTATCGAAGTAATCTTCCCGTTTGTATCATTAGTTTTAACTTTTCAACTTATAATTTTGATCGAATCAGATTTATCTATTAGTGTCCAAAAGTGTTCACATCGTTCTAAGCCGATTCAATGTTATATTGAAGTATTTGTATCTTTAGATCCGCTATTTCAAATCTAGTAATTCTTTTTTCTACACGCTCATATTGATCTCCTATATCCAGTAGCATCATTAGTTTAGACCTTTGAACCTTACAAATTTGAGAGATTCAAATTTGTATTCGAACATTCATTTGATCTTATCTTGCAAATCGTACCACCTTTTCAATTGATTCCTTTTACCCCTAAACACTCATGTCATATATTTTTGTACGTAACCATCGTACTTCAGTTCAACTTCTCTTGACCTTTTGAATGCAAATTCAATTCATACTTCAATTCCCTATAACTTGCGTTGTAGTGCTCCATTTCAAGAAATTCTTTCTACAAATAAATTCGTATGTCTTATACTATTTGTCAAATAACATTCATGTTGTTCTCCCAATATTTTTGATCATCTCCCAGAGTCTATGGAAGTCGAACTTATATAGCAATAGTTCATCGTCCATTACCTCTTTTGATCTCGTTCTTGCACCTTCACTTTACAACACACTTATGACCTTTTTATTAAACCTTAGTACGTTGTTATTTTGCACCAAGACATGCTTTGTTCTTATGTTCTCTTGGTTCTTCCTTTTTGGCATGAATGTTTACTGAATGCTATTTGTTTACGATAGATTGCTCTAGTGTGGCGAGTAGAATTATCAGGATTTTGAGAGCGACTATCTTCATCAAGTAATACCAGGCAAGTCATTTGATCATGTATCACCTATGTTTTATGCATCGTAGTTCTACCATACTATGCCCAATTGCATGCTGATTAGGTACTTGGAAATTATGGTTACATATTGTAGTATCATGTGGTAGGCACCCAACAACCCCGATACTTGGCCCCGGGATGACAAAGTTCATATTGCTATGCTTGAGTAGACGGGATTTCGGTTGAGTGCATAACACGAGTGATGCGAGGTTGATTAAATACTCAAGACCGGTTAAGACAACATTTTCAAGACCTCGGACGCAATGCAACTCTGGGTGAAGGACGGTTGATCGGCTCCCTGGAGAACCCAGTGGATGACCCGGGATGCTAGAGAGGCCATGACATCCTGCGGAAAGCTTCACCCAGGCTCAAAGAGACGGACGGATATTTTCAAGACCCAAGGCTTACCTGCACAGCCACAAGTCATTATGGGCTCTCGCTTGGTTGGACAACGCAGCGACTCTGGACAGGCGGTGCTAGCAGATGTAGAAGAATGGTAGGAATGGATGGGCACCGACAGGGATTCAGAGGGACCCGTTCAAAGACCATGTTTTGATCATCCGGTCTTCAAACACCCTGAAGTGCGAGGACATACAAGGAGGCGATCAAATCTTGTGGGGAACGTGTGCAAAACTCTGCAGAGTACTCAAACCTAATCGATTAGCCGTGTCCACGGTCATGGACAACTTGAGCCAAAGGAACTGAAGTTATCTGGATTTCTCAACACCATTAAATATATTTGATGAGGGTTATTAATGACAACTCGGGTACGAGAACTGGTTGGCGGAACCATCTCGTTAACAACCAACAAAGTAGTAACATTTTGCTTTTAGCCCTCTCTTGTTGTAGGAATTTTTTTTTCTTTACGCTAAAACTTACACCCCCACATGCCATATATGCATATAGTATAGATGATATTTTACCCCCTCTCATATGTGACTTGCCGGCATATTCAATATGCTGACCTACACGGCTGCAATGTCTTATGTTGCAGATATTTTCTTCGACGAGTAAGAGTACGATTTAGGGTTACGGTCCGCACTCAACTTGCCGTTGGTGTTTATTGGGACTCCACTCCCTTGACTGCTTCCGCTGAGATATTTAAGGTATATATCAGTTTTACGCTATTTACATGTGATTGCACTTTGATATATACATTGATGTACTGTGTGTGCCAGCATACTGATCGAGGGATGGCACAGAAACACAGAGGCTTGACTCGTTTTGAGTCGGGTCGCTACATGGCCCCGGTAGCCTTAATAAGCTGCTCTGTTTGGGACTAACACCATCAACACTGCCCACTGTATTATGTTGAATTACTCCTCGGGTTCATGATGCCCTATGTTTTTTAGTATCATTATGTTGGGAAAATATAGTACCAATGTTGGGCCTTTCCAGAGGAGCGTTATCCCAAAACGAGAATCTAGTTGGTCCCCATAACACCCCCAAGCATGTTAGGAGCGGTCATTTATGGAACATAACACTAGTAGCCGAAACTAAGGGGCAAAGGTGGAACAAAACACCAGGCTAGAAAGGTCGATACTTCCACCTTTTACCAAGTATATAAGTGCATTAAAATATTTAGCAATAATATGGTGATATAACAAGGAACCCATGTTTTCACATGGAATCAACTGCACCTAAAATAGCAACGCTATACAATGGTTAAGCAAGCGGTAACATAGCCAATCCGTGGTTTGCTAGGTTCTAGAAACGTTGAAAGTTTCATGGCAATGTTGAGAGGCCGACATTTAACAGGTGGTAGGCAGCACGACATAACGAAAGAAATGAGACAACCAGCATGGCAATGATAGTAATGGTATCTAGGGAAATGATCATCTTGCTTGTGATCCCACTTGGAAGAAGAACGACTCCGTGAAGCTGACGAACAGACGTAGTCGAACGGATCCTCACATTCCGACACGCTTGCATAACTCTATCAGGATGAAGCAAACCGGAAACAAGAATCAACATACGATATTCACCATAGCACATCCACGACATGATGCATGATTAGTTTAAATTAAGCAAGGCATGACATGGCAATTCACCTCACGCAAACACTACACATTAAGTGAAGCATAATATGCAACAAGTTGCATATTGACGGAACTCCACATTTAATTATTTAGTTCACTCCCGTTTAGGTACGCAACAATATTTAATGTTCTTTATACATGGCAAGGGGTGAAGCACAAATAATCTACCTATCTAGGCATTTTAAACGAGGCCGGAAACGACATATACATCTTCGAACTAACCCCACACGTTAACTTTGTAAGCTATCCAGATTAGTCCTAACCACATTTTAAGTTTGTTAAATGGCAAAACAAAGTGGTTCATGTGATTCTACTCGTCGTTCTAGTCCATTTACTATTGGGGAACGTCGCATGGGAAACAAAAATTTTCCTACGCGCACGAAGACCTATCATGGTGATGTCCATCTACGAGAGGGGATGAGTGATCTACGTACCCTTGTAGATCGTACAGCAGAAGCGTTAGAGAACGCGGTTGATGTAGTGGAACGTCCTCACGTCCCTCGATCCGCCCCGCGAACAATCCCGCGATCAGTCCCACGATCTAGTACCGAACGGACGGCACCTCCGCGTTCAGCACACGTACAGCTCGACGATGATCTCGGCCTTCTTGATCCAGCAAGAGAGACGGAGAGGTAGAATAGTTCTCCGGCAGCGTGACGGCGCTCCGGAGGTTGGTGATGACCTTGTCTCAGCAGGGCTCCCCCCGAGCTCCGCAGAAACGTGATCTAGAGGAAAAACCGTGGAGGTATGTGATCGGGCAGCCGTGAGAAAGTCGTCTCAAATCAGCCCTAATTGCTCCATATATATAGGAGGAGGGAAGGGGGGCCTTGCCTTGGGGTCCAAGGGCCCCCAAGGAGTCGGCCGAGCCAAAGGGGGGAGGACTCCCCCCCCCCAAACCGAGTTGGACTTGGTTTGGTGGGAGGAGTCCCCCTTCCTTCCCACCTCCTTCCTTTTTTTTCTTTCCTCTTGATTTTTATTCTCTTGGCGCATTGGGCACTTGTGGGCTGTCCCACCAGCCCACTAAGGGCTGGTGTGACTCCCCCAATGCCTATGGGCTTCCCCGGGGTGGGTTGCCCCCCCGGTGAACTCCCGGAACCCATTCGTCATTCCCGGTACATTCCCGGTAACTCCGAAAACCTTCCGGTAATCAAATGAGGTCATCCTATATACCAATCTTCGTTTCCGGACCATTCCGGAAACCCTCGTGATGTCCGTGGTCTCATCCGGGACTCCGAACAACATTAGGTAACCAACCATATAACTCAAATACGCATAAAACAACGTCGAACCTTAAGTGTGCAGACCCTGCGGGTTCGAGAACTATGTAGACATGACCCGAGATACTCCTCGGTCAATATCCAATAGCGGGACCTGGATGCCCATATTGGATCCTACATATTCTACGAAGATCTTATCGTTTGAACGTCAGTGCGAAGGATTCGTATAATCCCGTATGTCATTCCCTTTGTCCTTCGGTATATTACTTGCCCGAGATTCGATCGTCAGTATCCGCATACCTATTTCAATCTCGTTTACCGGTAAGTCTCTTTACTCGTTCCGTAATACAAGATCCCGCAACTTACACTAAGTTACATTGCTTGCAAGGCTTGTGTGTGATGTTGCATTACCGAGTGGGCCCCGAGATACCTCTCCGTCACACGGAGTGACAAATCCCAGTCTTGATCCATACTAACTCAACTAGCACCTTCGGAGATACCTGTAGAGCATCTTTATAGTCACCCAGTTACGTTGCGACGTTTGATACACACAAAGCATTCCTCCGGTGTCAGTAAGTTATATGATCTCATGGTCATAGGAATAAATACTTGACACGCACAAAACAGTAGCAACAAAATGACACGATCAACATGCTACGTCTATTAGTTTGGGTCTAGTCCATCACGTGATTCTCCCAATGACGTGATCCAGTTATCAAGCAACAACACCTTGTTCATAATCAGAAGACACTGACTATCATTGATCAACTGGCTAGCCAACTAGAGGTATGCTAGGGACGATGTTTTGTCTATGTATCCACACATGTAAATGAGTCTTCATTCAATACAATTATAGCATGGATAATAAACTATTATCTTGATACAGGAATTACAATAATAACTATACATTTATTATTGCCTCTAGGGCATAATTCCAACAGTCTCCCACTTGCACTAGAGTCAATAATCTAGCCCTCACATCACCATGTGAATTACATTGTAATAAATCTAAGACCCATACAGTTCTGGTGTCGATCATGTTTTGGCCGTGGAAGAGGTTTAGTCAGCGGGTCTGCTACATTCAGATCCGTGTGCACTTTGCATATATTTACGTCCTCCTCCTCGACGTAGTCGCGGATGAGGTTGAAGCGTCATTTGATGTGTCTGGTCTTCTTGTGAAACCTTGGCTCCTTTGCTAAGGCAATGGCACCAGTGTTGTCACAGAACAAGGTTATTGGATCCAGCGCACTTGGCACCACTCCAAGATCCGTCATGAACTGCTTCATCCAGACACCCTCCTTAGCCGCCTCCGAGGCAGCCATGTACTCCGCTTCACATGTAGAATCTGCTACGACGCTTTGCTTGGAACTGCACCAGCTTACTGCACCCCCATTAAGAATAAATACGTATCCGGTTTGCGACTTAGAGTCGTCCGGATCTGTGTCAAAGCTTGCATCGACGTAACCTTTTACGGCGAGCTCTTCGTCACCTGCATACACGAGAAACATCTCCTTAGTCCTTTTCAGGTACTTCAGGATATTCTTGACCGCTGTCCAGTGATCCACTCCTGGGTTACTCTGGAACCTACCTGCCATACTTATGGCCAGGCTAACATCCGGTCTAGTGCACAACATCGCATACATGATAGAACCTATGGCTGAAGCATAGGGGACGGAGCGCATATGCTCTCTATCTTCATCAGTTGCTGGGCACTGAGTCTTACTCAATCTCATACCTTGTAACACTGGCAAGAACCCTTTCTTGGATTGTTCCATTTTGAACCTCTTCAAAACTTTATCAAGGTATGTGCTTTGTGAAAGTCCTATCAGGCGTTTTGATCTATCCCTATAGATCTTAATGCCTAGAATGTAAGCAGCTTCTCCCAGGTCCTTCATAGAGAAACTTTTATTCAAGTAACCTTTTATGCTCTCCAAAAGCTCTACGTTGTTTCCAATCAGTAATATGTCATCCACATATAATATTAGAAACGCCACAGAGCTTCCACTCACTTTCTTGTAAATACAAGATTCTCCCACCACTTGTATAAACCCAAATGCTTTGATCACCTCATCAAAGCGTTTGTTCCAACTCCGAGATGCTTGCACCAGTCCATAAATGGATCACTGGAGCTTGCACACCTTGTTAGCATTTTTAGGATCGACAAAACCTTCGGGTTGCATCATATACAACTCTTCCTTAAGGAAACCGTTAAGGAACGCCGTTTTGACATCCATCTGCCAGATTTCATAATCGAAAAATGCAGCTATTGCTAACATGATTCTGACGGACTTAAGCATCGCCACGGGAGAGAAAGTCTCATCGTAGTCAATTCCTGGAACTTGTGAAAAACCCTTTGCCACAAGTCGAGCTTTATAAACGGTCACATTACCGTCAGCGTCCGTCTTCTTCTTAAAGATCCATTTGTTCTGAATAGCCTTGCGGCCCTCAGGTAGTATCTCCAAAGTCCACACTTTGTTCTCATACATGGATCCTATCTCGGATTTCATGGCTTCTAGCCATTTGTTGGAATCTGGGCCCACCATCGCTTCTTCATAATTTGCAGGTTCATTGTTGTCTAACAACATGATTGATAAGACGGGATTACCGTACCACTCTGGAGCAGCGCGTGATCTCGTCGACCTGCGTGGTTCAACAGAAACTTGAACTGGAGTTTCATGATCATCATCATTAACTTCCTCCTAAACCGGCGTCGCAATGACAGAGGTTTCCCCTTGCCCTGCGCCACCATCCAGAGGGATGAGAGGTTCGACAACCTCGTCAAGTTCTATCTCCCTCCCACTCAATTCTCTCGAGAGAAACTCCTTCTCGAGAAAAGTTCCGTTCTTAGCAACAAACACTTTGCCCTCGGATTTGAGAAAGAAGGTGTACCCAACTGTCTCTTTTGGGTAACCTATGAAGACGCATTTTTCCGCTTTGGGTTCCAGCTTTTCAGGCTGAAGCTTTTTGACATAAGCATCACATCCCCAAACTTTAAGAAACGACAACTTTGGCCTTTTGCCATACCACAGTTCGTACGGTGTCGTCTCAACGGATTTTGATGGTGCCCTATTTAAAGTGAATGCAGCTGTTTCTAATGCATAACCCCAAAAAGATAACGGCAAATCAGTAAGAGACATCATAGATCGCACCATCTCTAACAAAGTACGATTACGACGTTCGGACACACCATTACGCTGTGGTGTTCCAGGCGGTGTTAACTGCGAAACAATTCCACATTTTCTTAAGTGAGCACCAAACTCGAAACTCAGATATTCACCCCCACGATCAGACCGTAGGAACTTGATCTTCTTGTTACGATGATTTTCCACTTCACTCTGAAATTGCTTGAACTTTTCAAATGTTTCAGACTTGTGTTTTATCAAGTAGACATAACCATATCTACTTAAATCGTCAGTGAAGGTGAGGAAATAACAATATCCGCCGCGTGCCTCTACGCTCATTGGACCACACACATCGGTATGTATGATTTCCAACAAGTCACTTGCACGCTCCATTGTTCCGGAGAACGGAGTCTTAGTCATCTTGCCCATGAGGCATGGTTCGCACGTGTCAAGTGAATCAAAGTCAAGTGACTCCAAAAGTCCATCAGCATGGAGTTTCTTCATGCGCTTTACACCAATATGACCCAAGCGGCAGTGCCACAAAATTATGGCGCTATCATTGTTTACTCTAACTCTTTTGGTATCAATGTTATGTATATGCGTATCGCTATCAAGATTCAATATGAACAATCCTCTCACATTCGGTGCATGACCATAAAAGATGTTACTCATAGAAATAGAACAACCATTATTCTCAGACTTAAAAGAGTAACCGTCTCGCAATAAACAAGATCCAGATATAATGTTCATGCTCAACGCAGGCACTAAATAACAATGATTTAAGTTCATCACTAATCCCGATGGTAGCTGAAGTGACACTGTGCCGACGGCGATTGCATCAACCTTGGAACCATTTCCTACGCGCATCGTCACTTCATCTTTCGCCAGCCTTCGTCTATTCCGCAGTTCCTGTTTCGAGTTGCAAATGTGAGCAACAGAACCGGTATCGAATACCCAGGCACTACTACGAGAGCCGGTCAAGTACACATCAATAACATGTATATCAAATATACCTGATTTTTCTTTGCCCACCTTCTTATCTGCCAGATACTTGGGGCAATTGCGCTTCCAGTGACCCATACCCTTGCAATAGAAGCACTCTGTTTCAGGCTTAGGTCCAGCTTTGGGTTTCTTCGGCGGATTGGCAACAGGCTTGCCACTCTTCTTCGAATTGCCCTTCTTGCCTTTGCCGTTTCTCTTGAAACTAGTGGTCTTGCTCACCATCAACACTTGATGCTCTTTACGAAGTTCAGACTCTGCGACTTTCAGCATCGCAAACAACTCGCCGGGAGACTTGTTCATCCCTTGCATGTTGTAGTTCAACACAAAGCCTTTATAGCTTGGCGGCAGTGATTGAAGGATTCTGTCAGTGATAGCCTCTTGCGGGAGTTCAATCCCCAGCTCAGCCAGACGGTTTGAGTACCCAGACATTTTGAGCACATGTTCACTGACAGACGAGTTTTCCTCCATCTTGCAAGCATAGAATTTATCGGAGGTCTCATACCTCTCGATCCGGGCGTTCTTCTGAAAGATAAACTTCAACTCCTGGAACATCTCAAATGCTCCATGACGCTCAAAGCGACGTTGAAGTCCCGGTTCTAAGCCATACAAGACTGCACATTGAACTATTGAGTAGTCCTCCTTACATGCTAACCAAGCGTTCTTAACATCCTGATCAGCCATAGCGGGTGGTTCATCTCCTAGCGCAGCATTAAGGACATAATCCTTCTTCCCAGCTTGTAAGATTAGCTTAAGATTACGAGCCCAGTCTACAAAGTTGCTTCCATCATCTTTCAACTTAGCTTTCTCTAGGAACGTATTAAAATTTAGGATGACACTTGCGTGAGCCATGATCTACGACACAAATATATTCAAAGTGGACTTAGACTATGTTCAAGATAATTAGAGTTCAACTTAATCAAATTATATGCTAAACTCCCACTCAAAAAGTACATCTCTCTAGTCATTTGAGTGGTTCATGATCCACTTACACTATCCCAAGTCCGATCATCACGTGAGTTGAGTATAGTTTCAGTGGTAAGCATCCCTATGCTAATCATATCAACTATATGATTCATGATCGACCTTTCGGTCTCATGTGTTCCGAGGCCAAGTCTGCACATGCTAGGCTCGTCAAGCTTAACCCGAGTGTTCTGCTGCGCAACTGTTTTGCACCCGTTGTATGAGAACGTTGAGTCTATCACACCCGATCATCACGTGGTGTCTCGAAACGACGAACTGTAGCAACGGTGCACAGTCGGGGAGAACACAATTTCGTCTTGAAATTTTAGTGAGAGATCACCTCATAATGCTACCGTCGTTCTAAGAAAAATAAGGTGCATAAAAGGATTAACATCACATGCAATTCATAAGTGACATGATATGGCCATCATCACGTGCTTCTTGATCTCCATCACCAAAGCACCAGCACGATCTTCTTGTCACCGGCGCCACACCATGATCATCCATCAACGTGTTGCCATCGGGGTTGTCGTGCTACTTATGCTATTACTACTAAAGCTAGATCCTAGCAAAATAGTAAACGCATCTGCAAGCACAAATGTTAGTATAAAGACAACCCTATGGCTCCTGCCGGTTGCCGTACCATCGACGTGCAAGTCGATATTTCTATTACAACATGATCATCTCATTCATCCAATATATCAGATCACATCATTGGCCATATCACATCACAATCATACCCTGCAAAAACAAGTTAGACGTCCTCTAATTTTGTTGTTGCATGTTTTACGTGGTGACCAAGGGTATCTAGTAGGATCGCATCTTACTTACGCAAACACCACAACGGAGATATATGAGTTGCTATTTAACCTCATCCAAGGACCTCCTCGGTCAAATCCGATTCAACTAAAGTTGGAGAAACCGTCACTTGCCAGTCATCTTTGAGCAAAGGGGGTTACTCGTAACGATGAAACCAGTCTCTCGTAAGCGTACGAGTAATGTCGGTCCAAGCCGCTTCAATCCAACAATACCGCGGAATCAAGAAAAGACTAAGGAGGGCAGCAAAACGCACATCACCGCCCACAAAAACTTTTGTGTTCTACTCGAGAAGACATCTACGCATGAACCTAGCTCATGATGCCACTGTTGGGGAACGTCGCATGGGAAACAAAAAATTTCCTACGCGCACGAAGACCTATCATGGTGATGTCCATCTACGAGAGGGGATGAGTGATCTACGTACCCTTGTAGATCGTACAACAGAAATGTTAGAGAACGCGGTTGATGTAGTGGAACAATCCCGCGATCAGTCCCACGATCCGCCCCGTGAACAATCCCGCGATCAGTCCCACGATCTAGTACCGAACGGACGGCACCTCCGCGTTCAGCACACGTACAGCTCGACGATGATCTCGGCCTTCTTGATCCAGCAAGAGAGACGGAGAGGTAGAAGAGTTCTCCGGCAGCGTGACAGCGCTCCGGAGGTTGGTGATGACCTTGTCTCAGCAGGGCTCCGCCCGAGCTCCGCAGAAACGTGATCTAGAGGAAAAACCATGGAGGTATGTGGTCGGGCAGCCGTGAGAAAGTCGTCTCAAATCAGCCCTAATTGCTCCATATATATAGGAGGAGGGAGGGGGGGCCTTGCCTTGGGGTCCAAGGACCCCCAAGGAGTCGACCGAGCCAAAGGGGGGAGGACTCCCCCCCCAAACCGAGTTGGACTTGGTTTGGTGGGAGGAGTCCCCCTTCCTTCCCACCTCCTTCCTTTTTTTTTCTTTCCTCTTGATTTTTCTTCTCTTGGCGCATTGGGCACTTGTGGGCTGTCCCACCAGCCCACTAAGGGCTGGTGTGACTCCCCCAATGCCTATGGGCTTCCCCGGGGTGGGTTGCCCCCCCGGTGAACTCCCGGAACCCATTCGTCATTCCCGGTACATTCCCGGTAACTCCGAAAACCTTCCGGTAATCAAATGAGGTCATCCTATATATCAATCTTCGTTTCCAGACCATTCCGGAAACCCTCGTGACGTCCGTGATCTCATCCGGGACTCCGAACAACATTCGGTAACCAACCATATAACTCAAATACGCATAAAACAACGTCGAACCTTAAGTGTGTAGACCCTGCGGGTTCGAGAACTATGTAGACATGACCCGAGAGACTCCTCGGTCAATATCCAATAGCGGGACCTGGATGCCCATATTGGATCCTACATATTCTACGAAGATCCTATCGTTTGAACCTCAGTGCCAAGGATTCGTATAATCCCGTATGTCATTCCCTTTGTCCTTCGGTATATTACTTGCCCGCGATTCGATCGTCAGTATCCGCATACCTATTTCAATCTCGTTTACCGGCAAGTCTCTTTACTCGTTTTGTAATACAAGATCCCGCAACTTACACTAAGTTACATTGCTTGAAAGGCTTGTGTGTGATGTTGCATTACCGAGTGGGCCCCGAGATACCTCTCCGTCACACGGAGTGACAAATCCCAGTCTTGATCCATACTAACTCAACTAGCACCTTCGGAGATACCTGTAGAGCATCTTTATAGTCACCCAGTTACGTTGCGACGTTTGATACACACAAAGCATTCCTCCGGTGTCAGTAAGTTATATGATCTCATGGTCATAGGAATAAATACTTGACACGCAGAAAACAGTAGCAACAAAATGACACGATCAACATGCTACGTCTATTAGTTTGGGTCTAGTCCATCACGTGATTCTCCCAATGACGTGATCCAGTTATCAAGCAACAACACCTTGTTCATAATCAGAAGACACTGACTATCACTGATCAACTGGCTAGCCAACTAGAGGCATGCTAGGGACGGTGTTTTCTCTATGTATCCACACATGTAAATGAGTCTTCATTCAATACAATTATAGCATGGATAATAAACTATTATCTTGATACAGGAATTATAATAATAACTATACATTTATTATTGCCTCTAGGGCATAATTCCAACATTTACATATATGGCTCATCTCCAACGGAGCTACGGTTAAATAACTACGGACTAAACCATTTCTATCATGTCGACACACAAACCAAAGCAAAACATCACTCTAAACAACATTAAATATGCATTAGAGTTGGAAAATATTATTCTATAGGAAATTCTAAACGTTTTACATATATAATTTGTCGCGATCCAACGCACGGTTTAAAAACTACGGGCGTTTTTAAAATATTCACCTAATTTATAATTTAAAACCCTCATTAATAGAAAACTCGGAGACATAAAAAACCAAGCTGAGCCGAATCTGGTTACAAGCCAAAATAGGACATGGGTGTGGGAGAGTAATAACGCGCCGGGGACGGGGGATAGCTCTCCTCGCGGCCTTGTTCTGGCTCGGTGCGGCTGGGCTGGCTGGAGGAGGTGGCCGGCTCGGGCTGGGCCGGCTTTGGTGGCCCAATCAAGAGCTCGGGCGGAGCTAGGCTGACTCACTAGGCCTCGCGTGCGGCTGGGTGAGGCGCTTGCCCAGTCAAGGGCGAGCGAGGCCAGATCGGGGCAGTCATCCTCCTGCTCGATCCCGCCTGGATCGAGCGAGGCAGGGCTGGCCATGGCGAGGTGGGTGAGCGGCGGTCGGCCGGCGCGGAGGCGCACGATGCCACGGCAGGGCTGGGGAACGGCAGATCCGGCAAGGACGGCCTCAGTTACAGCCAACTTTGACGGGGTTGGGGCTCTAGTGGCTGGTGGCCTCACGTGCAAGGCACAAGTGCCATGGGGTTAGAGAGAGACACATGAAGAGGCAGAGGAGAGGCGAGGCGCGGGGGCGAGCTCTAGCCTGGGGGGGCTCCGGTGAGGTTGCTCCGGTGGCGGCCGTCAGCGGTGCTCCGGTGATGCGGGGCTGTTGCAGGGCGCAGCGACGGGAGCTCGCGAGTCCTCGGGTGCGAGGAAGGGCGCGGCCCGACATTAGCGCGAGATGGGCCCGGGAGGGCCTGTTGCGGGCGTAAGCGGGCTTGCGGCTCGGAGGAGATCAACTATAGTGTCGCTATAGGTTTAACGGTTCGTGCATCATACAAGCTCCAATTGCGATGAAATTTGGCAGGCGGTCTACCTCGAATAAGATCGCACGCCAAGTTTCAACCCAATCGGAGAATATTTTTCACGCACTTTTAAGAACAATATTTTAACGATGTCGCGGGCGTGTGCGTGTGTGGTTGGCCTCAGAACTGTCAACGACAAAAACAGAGAGAACCAGCAACTGATAACGAATGCAGGTTTTGAAAACTGGCGGCAACGGAGTGCTGATGCAATGCAAATGATCCGCATGATGCGATGACGAATGCGACAACCAATAATTAACCCAACGACAACGGTATAAAGGGGAATCTTCCGGAGCGTCGGTCTCGGGCTGTCACATACTTTGAAGCACAAGTGTGGGAAAATAGTAGCATTGTCCCTTCTCTCTTCCTCTCATTGTTTTCATTTTTTCTCTTTTTTTAGAATGGGCTTCTATGACCTCTTTTATTTTTTATGGGCTTCACTAGCCTCTTTTATTTTTTTGTATAGTCTGGAGACTCATCCCAACTTGTGAGGGAATCATAGCTTCCATCATCCTTTTCTCAAACAGGACAATGCTCTAATAATGCAAATCATCACACTTTTATTTACTTACAACTCAAAAGATTACAACTCGATATATATAGAACAAAGTAAGACTCTACAAGCAATATGGAAGTGATGGTGCGTGTCATAAAAACGAGGCGGTGTTGTTGCATGGCAATATATCTCGGAATGGCTATTAAAATGCCATGATAGGTTGATATGGTGGTTGTTTTGAGCAAAATATATGGTGGCTGTTCTGAGGAAGGTGGGTTTAATGTACCGATGAAAGTTGCGCGGTGCTAGAGAGGCTAGCAAAGGTGGAAGGGTGAGAGTGCTTATAATCCATGAATTTAACATTAGTCATAAAGAACTCACATACTTATTGGAAAAGGCTATTAGTTATTGAAGCAAAGCATTAGACGCATGCTCCTGGGGGAAGGGTTGGTAGGAGTTAACCATCACATGATCCCGACCTCCACACAAAGGTTGACAATCATTAAACAAGTCATGCTCCGACTTCACCACATAACGGTTCACCGTATGTGCATGCTACGGGAATCACAAGCTTTAACACAAGTATTTTTTTATAATTCACAATTACTTACTAGCATGACTCTCATATCACCATCTTCACATCTCAAAACTATATGCAAGGAACAAACTTCTTATCATATTCAATGCACTTAATATGAAAGTTTTTATTATATCCCTCTTGGTTGCCTACTATATTCGGACTAAATTCATAACCAAAACCAATTACCATGTTGTTTAAAGAACTATCAAAATAATATAAGTGAAGTGCGAGAGTTTAATAATTTCTATAAAACAAAACACCGCCGTGCTCTAAAAGATATAAGTGAACTACTAGAGCAACATTGCCTAGCTCAAAACATATAAGTGAAGCATAAAGAGTATTCTAATAAATTCACGATCAGTGTGTGCGTCTCTCTCAAAAGATGTGTGCAGCAAGGATGATTGTGGCAAACTAAAAAGTAAAGACTCATATCATACAAGACGCTCTAAGCAAAACACATATCATGTGCTGAATAAAAATAAGCCTCAAGTAAATTTACGGATTGATTGAAGAAAAAAGAGGGGATGACTTCCGGGGCATCCCCAAGCTTAGGCTCTCTGGTATCCTTGAATATGACTTGGGGTGCCTTGGGAATCCCCAGTCTTAGGCTCTTGCCACTCCATATTCGGTAGTCCATCAAATCTTTACCCAAAACTTGAAAACTTGACAACATAAAACCCAATAGAAAACTCATGAGATCCGTTAGTATAAGAAAAATAAATCACCACTTCGGTACTGTATTGAACTCATTATTTATTTATATTGATGTAATATTTACTGTATTCCAATTTCTTCATGGTTCATACCCCCGATACAACCCATAGATTCATCAAAATAAGCAAACAACACAAAGAAAACAGAACCTGTCCAAAACAGAACAATTTGTAGAAATCTGTTTACGTTGAATACTTATGTAACTCCAAAAATTCTAAAAAATTAGGAAAATATGGGAAATTTGTAAACCAATCGTTTGTAAAAAATTCAGATCAAAATCACGTTCCACTGAATTTATAAAACTCATGGACTGAGAGCAAAAGTTTCTGTTTTTCAGCAAAATCAACTTGCAAACACCATAGATCATCCCAAAGGTCTTACTTGGATCAAATACTAAGAAAACAAAAATATTACAAAGATAATAATATGTGCATCACTCAAAAACAGAAACAAAAACAAAATCAAAACAAATAAAATTGGGTTGCCTCCCGGCAAGCGCTATTGTTTAACGCCCCTAGCTAGGCATAATGCAATATATCTAAGTATTATCATAATAGTAAGGGAGATTATCAATGCTCTTCTCATACTCCCTTATTTCAGTAGCAAGTAAATGGTAAGATGGGTGCTTGTGAGAGTTGTCTCTTGAGAGCCCCAAAAGGTTTTGTCGCCTCGTCAGTCCAGTCGAAAGTATCAGTTTTCTTCAAAAGATGGTAGTGTTGGAAATATGCCCTAGAGGCAATAATAAATTAGTTATTATTATATTTCTTTGTTCATGATAATCATTTATTATCCATGCTATAATTGTATTGATTGGAGACACAATACTTGTGTGGATACATAGACAAAACACTGTCCCTAGTAAGCCTCTAGTTGACTAGCTCGTTGATCAAAGATGGTCAAGGTTTCCTGACTATAGGCAAGTGTTGTCACTTGATAACGGGATCACATCATTAGGAGAATCATGTGATGGACTAGACCCAAGCTAATAGACGTAGCATGTTGATCGTGTCATTTTGTTGCTACTGTTTTCTGCGTGTCAAGCATTTATTCCTATGACCATGAGATCATATAACTCACTAACACCGGAGGAATACTTTGTGTGTATCAAACGTCACAACAGAACTGGGTGGCTATAAAGATGCTCTACAGGTATCTCCGAAGGTGTCCGTTGAGTTAGTATGGATCAAGATTGGGTTTTGTCACTCTGTGTGACGGAGAGGTATCTCGAGGCCCACTCGGTAATACAACATCACACACAAGCCTTGCAAGCAATGTGACTTAGTGTATGTCACGGGATCTTGTATTACGGAACGAGTAAAGAGACTTGTCGATAAACGAGATTGAAATAGGTATGCGGATACCGACGATCAAATCTCGGGCAAGTAACATACCGAAGGACAAAGGGAATGACATACGGGATTATATGAATCCTTGGTACTGAGGTTCAAACGATAAGATCTTCGTAGAATATGTAGGATCCAATATGGGCATCCAGGTCCCGCTATTGGATATTGACCGAGGAGTCCCTCGGGTCATGTCTGCATAGTTCTCGAACCCGCAGGGTCTGCACACTTAAGGTTCGACGTTGTTTTATGCGTATTTGAGTTATATGGTTGGTTACTAAATGTTGTTCGGAGCCCCAGATGAGATCACGAAGGTCACGAGGGTTTCCGGAATGGTCCGGAGACGAAGATTGATATATAGGTTGACCTCATTTCATTACCGGAAGGTTTTCGGAATCACCGGGAATGACGAATGGGTTCCGGATGTTCACCGGGGGGGGGGCAAGCCCACCCGGGGGAAGCCCATAGGCCTTAGGGGTGCCACACCATCCCTTAGTGGGATGGTGGGACAGACCAAGAAGCCCTATGCGCAGGAGAAAGAAAAATCAAAGAGAAAAGAAAAAAATGGGGAAGTGGGAAAGTGGACAAGGACTCCACCTTCCAATCCTAGTTGGACTTGGATTGGAAGGGGAGGACTCTCCCCCTTGGGGCTCCTTGAGCCCCAAGGCAAGGCCCTTCCCCTCCCACCTATATATACGGAGGTTTTAGGGCTGATTTGAGAGAACTTTTCCACGGCAGTCCGACCACATATCTCCACGGTTTTTCCTCTAGATCGCGTTTCTGTGGAGCTGGAGCGGAGCCCTGCTGAGATTAGATCACCACCAACCTCTCGAGCATCGTCACGCTGCCGGAAAACTCATATACCTCTCCGTCTCTCGTCGAGTTGTACGTGTGCTGAACGCGGAGGTGCCGTCCGCTCGACACTTGATCGGAGCAGATCATGGGACGGATCGCGGGACGGTTCGTGGGACGGTTCGCGGGGCGGATCGAGGGACGTGAGGACGTTCCAGTACATCAACCGCGTTTATTAATGCTTCTGCTATGCGATCTACAAGGGTACATAGATCTGAAATCCCCCTCGTAGATGGACATCACCATGATAGGTCTTCGTGCGCGTAGGAAATTTTTTGTTTCCCATGCGACGTTCCCGAACAGGTAGAGGGGTATGGCATTCTCACCGACAACGCACCATGTCGGCTTCTAAACTTCCTTAAGACTAGTCATCTTCCTTAGGTTACAGATGGCCTTAATCTTGTATGGGATAGCCTCGATACCATGCTCAGAAATAATGAAACCATGCATTTTTCCTCTAGGGACCCCGAAAATGCAATTTGCGAGATTTAGCTTCATCTGATATACCCAGAGATTGGTGAACATTTCCTTCAGGTCATTAATCATAGTATTGCTTTCCTAACTTAACCACAATGTCTTCGACCTAAGAGTGCACATTGCAACCAATTCGTGGCTTGAGGAAATTTTGAAAATAGCCTTGATACATTGCACCGATGCTCTTCAGACAAAAGGGCATTGATATGTAACAAAATGCTTCTAAGGGGCTGATTAACGTCATATTATGTTGCTCCTCTTGCTTCATCTTTATTTGGTGATAGCCGGAATAATCACCCGAAAAGCATAGAGACTCACAACTAGTGGTGGAGTCAAAAATGTGATCAATGCATGGTAGGGCAAATGGATCCTTGGGACAAGCCTTGTTTAAGTATGTATAATCTATGCATATTCTCCAAGTTCGATTCTTCTTCAGTACAAGGACTGGGTTGGCTAACCACTGTGGGTGGAAGACTTCGACAATAGCGCCAGCAACCAACAAATGTGCAACTTGATGTCCAATAGCTTGCGTCTTTTTTTGTTAAAACGATGGAGGAATTGTCAGACCGGTTTCATCTCGGGATAAACATTTAAGCTATGCTCAGCGAGTTCTATGTGTACACCAGTCATGTTAGAAGGTTTACTTGTGAAGATGTCCCGATTCTCATGGATGAACTCAATGAGCGCTCTTTCCTATTTGTCAATGAGATGAGCCCTAGTAGAATACTTCTTGGAACAATCACTAGGGACAAAGTCAACTTTCTTGGTAGCCTGAGCAAACTCGAATTTATCTTGGAATCAACAGCAGGCTTCTTTAGGGAAGTCATATCTTCTGGATCAACGTGTGAAGTATAAAGCTTCAACTCTTCTTCAACGCAAGCTTTCTGCATACAGTGCATCACCTTCCTCACATTCCCGTGCGATGGCATGATTCTCATTAACCGTAATGGTTCTCCTTGGACCAGGCATCTTGAGTTCGAGGTAGATGTAACAAGGGCGAGTCATAAACCGAGCATAAGCCAACTCAAAGTCCAGGGTCTTAGATCGGAAATTTTTCTCACGGCCAAAGGCTACATCCGGATAAATCTTGATAACGAGCAAAGAAGACTTGCCGGGGACTATTGCATGAAAGACTATGGATGAAGGTTGTAGTTGTAAGTCCTGGAGATTCATCTTCTTGAAAGTGTCATAATACAATATATTAATAATGCTTCCTTCATTCATCAATACTTTGGTAAATGTATAACCTCCCACCCGTGGGCCTACGACCAGAGCCAAAGTGTCGGGATTCTCCATGTATGGGGGATGGTCACCCCCGCTCCAAGTTATAGGTTGCTCGTACCAATACAACCATTGAGGGAAAGTGGGGACAACTGTTTTGACGACATGATGCTGCAGCTTGCATTCGCGCTTACAAGTTGATGTGTGATACGTATACGTTGTATCTATAATTTTTTATTGTTCCACGCCAATATTATACAGTTTTCACATATTTTTGGCAACATTTTATATGATTTATTAGATTAAAATATTGAACCAGTGCCAAGTGCCAGTTCGCGTTTATTGGATGTTTTTTGTTTCACAGAATATCCATATCAAACAAAGTCCAAACACAACAGAAATTTACGGGAATTATTTTGGAATATATGTGATTTTGGGAGGTGTAATCAATGTAAACGGAAGCCCATGACCTCCACTACCCACTAGGGCGCGGCCCATACCTCCTGGATACACCGTGAGTCAGTTGGTGATCTTCATTGTGTGCAAGAAAGATAAATTATGGAAATAAATCGTGTAAAAGTTTCTCGTATCTCTGGGAAGTTAACAAGCGGTGAAGGGCTAGAAACCAGGAGCGTGAAACATAAGAGAACACAGAGTTAGTTCCCATATCGGAGGGGCTCCTTCCTAAAAGTGTGTTATATCGACTAGAGGGGGGTGAATAGGAGATTTTTAGAATTTCATCACTGAGGAAATTCCTTTTGAGGAAATTCCTCACTGATGACTAACTTACAGCGGAAACAGTTAAGGATCAGTCGTGCAAACGTTCACAACAGCAGTATTACAGAGTGAAGATTGTGAAAATAGATTGCACAGTAAGCAGGCACGCAGAATACAGATGATGATTAACTTAAGTGAAGAATTCGGGGTTGAGGAAATTCAGAGAAAGTCTTCAGCAAATTCTTCAAACAGTCACAGTGAAATTCATCAACACATAATACAGAGAAAGTAAAGAGTTGAGGAATTAGAACCCGATTCTTGGTGAAGACTGTTGTTGATGACCCACTTCCAACTGTTGTGACAGTTGTACATCTGGTTTGGAGCGGCTTGGTATTGAAACCAAAGGACACCCAGTCCCGGGACACACAGTCCCTACCGTATTCTCCTTGAGCTAAGGACACATAGTCCTCGCCCAACACTCGTGGTAAGTCTTCAGGGCAGACTTCCAAACTCTCACAAACTCGGTCACCCGGCGATCCACAATTGACTGCTGGAGTGCTGTAGACCATGACGCCTAACCGTCTGGAGGATGCACAGTCCTCAAAGGTAAAAGGCTTCAGTCCCACACAGGAACAACTTCTTCAGTGATGCTCAATCACTAGGTTTGGTTTGTGGTTTCGGTGGGTGGTGTATTTCCTCACTGATGATTTACTCTCGAAGGCTCTGAGGAATTTGGGATGCTCTTATGACAAGTGTCAGTTTCGAACGGAGTAGCCAACCAGCTAGTGGTTGTGGGGGGCGGCTATTTATAGCCTGGGAGCATCCCGACAGGATTTGACACTAATGCCCTTAAATAATATGACCGTTGGAGTGGATAAGACCAGTGACTTGGCGTGGTTATCGAAACGGTCGGGATCCTCAACTGTGAGAGTCCTCATGTCACTCATATTCCTCACTTGAGGCTTTTGTAGGATTTGGCTTGGGTTGAGCATCATGAGGAAATCCATTCCATAGTGTTACTTTGACCCCCTTTAACAGTACGGTGTTCCTATTCATCAAATTTCATCGCAGATTCCTCGCGATTCATTTCTTTAGCTTCAGACCAATTTCTTCAACTGAAGATATACATTTTTAGGGGTCGATATTCTTCAAATATCTCAAACTCCTCAATGACTTATAGATCCTGTGTATACTTATAAACACATTAGATACTTAACCTATAAGTCTTCAAACCACCAAAATCACTAAGGGGCACTAGATGCACTTACAATCTCCCCATTTTTGGTGGTTGATGACAATTAGGTTAAGTCTTCAACAGGGATCAAAAATATGAAGCGTAAATACTCAATTGAGGAATTTGAAAACAAGATTCACAAAGACTCCCCCTGAAGATGTGCATACCTTGAGGATTTTGCTTTTATAGCAGATGCACATTGATGATTTATATCATGGAGATCTCCCCCTGAATCTTGTAAATCATGCATACATATAACATATCATATGAAGAAAATGAAGATGCATGATGGCAAATGGTATCTGACGAATTCCAGCATGCGTGCATTAAAAACTTGAGGAATAAGCATGCGAAGAAAAACGTTCAAAAAGCGTCAGAGTACCATCGGGCTTAAGTTACAACTCATGACATAAAAACTTCAGAAGAGCCAAGAGTTTGTAACTTAAATATAGTTCATAAGCCCCAAAAATAAATCCCGTTTGAAGACTAACTCTCAAGTTTCTCCCCCTTTGTCATCAAGTGACAAAAAGGAACAAACTGAGGACTAACGCCCGTGAAGACTTCATTTCTTGGCGGTTGATGAAGATCCTTGACGCTTCTTGGGTGTAGTCTTCTTCCTTGGGCGTGTTGGGGTGTTGAGTTGTTCCTCATCAGATTCGGCAGTGTGGAATGACAAGAAGGAGCTACCTTCAAGATCTGGCACTGGAATGGGCCTGAACTTCTTCTTGGGAGGCCACGACCAGTCAAAGTCCTGCTCAAAGTTCATTTCTTCAAGCTCAGTCTGGGTCTTCAGATGTGCAAGTGTAGCCCAGGTGCGATCGAAAACCTCATGCAGATAGTGATGATTAATCTTCACAGAGTTCTGGGTTTCAGGGAGGTTTTTCAGAATGGCACCAAACTGGTGTTTGACCCATTTGTGGTTGTGATCCACCTTCTGATGAAGACTGAGGAGAAGCTCTCTGGTGTTTAGCACGCGAGGAGGAACAGGGCTGGGTGGATGAGTCTCAGTATCGTCCCATGAAGAATAAGCGTCTGGTTCTTTAAACTGGCCATCAAGGGGCCTGCTGCCTTCGTCAATCACAGACTTTCCTTTTCCCTCAATGGGCTCGAAAGTCTTCTTGTTGACACGGATAGGAGGCATATAACCAACATGGTTCTGGAAATCTGCGTGGAAGTTGATGCATGTCCTTGTCCTGAGGAATCTCATGATCCATGGTGCATAAATCTTGTGATCATAGGGGCACATTGCATTGTCAGCCAAAGTCCTCAAGAAGAAATCATGGATATTCATAGGAATACCGTGAATGATGTTGAAGAGGATATTCTTCATGAGGCCTACAACATCTTCTTCATCGCCATGGCCTTTGATTGGCGCGAGCACACTGCAGAGAATGCGGTAGACAGACCGGGGTGTGTACTTGAGCTCATGGACGAGGAATGTGGTTCTTGAGGGTTTTCCTGCAACCAAAGGCTTCATGAGGACTTCCATCATTCCATTTGGCAGCTCACGCTCACCATAAAGCTTCACTGCCCCGTCTGAAGGAATTGGTACGGGCAGTTCTCTGAGGAGTTCAGACGTTGGAGCCTTGTAGTGAGTGTTTTGGGTCATCCAGTCGAACACCCAAGTGTTGATGTCATCAGCGTTGCGTGAGATGTGCAGAGTTGCATAGAACTGAAGAATAAGTTCACTATTCTAGTCTGATATATCTGAGCACATAGGGAGCAAACCTGCATCGTGGAGTACACTGAGGATTGGTTCCATGCAGGGAATTTCTTCAAGCTCAGCATGAGGAATGTGCCTGTGCTGGAATATCTTGTTGCGTCCACAGAGCACAGAAGCATAGTAGTTCATCTGAGTCCTTGTCCAAAACTTCAGATGCCTCATTTGAGGCTTGTCATAGGGATTCTCTCCGATGAAATACATGCGTTCCTCAAAGAAAGTTTCTTTCTGAAACTTTGGCCGCTTCGAGAATGACTGGCGCTGAACTGGCTTGATATTGTGCTGAGGAATGGGAGGGGAAACAACCATGGCAGTCTCTGGGTTGAGCACAATGAAGTCATTGTCAGGGGCGGGAACATTTTCTTCAGCAGTTTCCTCAGGTTGAGGAATTTCATCAGCTGGTATTTCTTGCTCGGGCTGAGCTTCAGGCTGAGGAATTTCTGCTTCCTTCTCAGCTTGAGGAGTTTGATCAGCCTGTTCAGAGTGAGGAGCCTGCTCAGACTGTGCATTTTCATCAGCTTGTTCTTCTTCAGCTGGCTTTGTTGCAGAAGCAGATTCATCAGCTGCTGCAGCTGAAGCTTGAGTAGTCTCTGTCTGAGGAATATGAGGTTGAGGACTGTCATCAATCTGGATTTCCTCATCAGTATGCTCCTCAGAGGCAGCATCCTTCATTTCCTCATCTGCCCTTGTAGTTTGGTCACGAATGATGACCATTTCATATGAATTTGCAACATTTAGAGGCACCGGGTCCAGAGGGGCAGATTCTTCAGTTTCCTTGACGCGCTTTGCCTCAATCTTTTCTTCTGCTGAAGAAGCTTTTCTCTTCTTTGCTTCCTTCTCAGCAGCTCTTGTCTTCTTCGCGTCTGATGCAGACGGGATTGTCTTCTTCACCTTTAAAACTTTTGGTGAAGGTGTTCTTTCTGCAGATTCTTCAGCTGGTAGTGAGGAACCAGCTGGAACAGAGTCATCAGCCTGCTTTGATGAAGCAGCTGGATCAGGAGCAGTTGCATCAGGGGTTGCTGTTTCATCAGGAGCGGTCTCGGTGATGATTTCTTCAATGCCGGTTCATCAGCACGGCGCTCTTGGTGTTGTTCCTCAGCGTGAGGAATTTCCTCCTCATGAGGAGATACATCTTCTGGCTGCTCAACCAGCGGCTGAGGAGTTGGTGCTGGTGGTGGGTGCCGTTTGTTGTAATCATCAACAGCACTATTGGCTAGCTTGATGAAATTGCGCTTGATGCTTTTGCGGTCTCACAATTTGTCACACTTGTCAGTCAAGACATGCAGCTCTGCCTGGGTTGACACCAGTGCTTCGGGCGTCAGCTTGAGGAGATTTTGCCTGAGGAATTTCTCCTTTTTGGCCTTTGCAATCTTTGCCTGCTTGGCCTTGTATTCCTTCCACTTGCCTTCGTTTATGAAGGTGGCCACCATGTGGCTGATGCCAAGAGGAAGTTTCAAATCATCAATGGGTGTGTTTGGGTCTTCATACCATACATTGATGAAGTCGAGGAGGACCTTGGGGTCCATTGCCAGAGGAATAGCACTGCCTGATGCTTGTGCTACCCGTTCTTGTTTGTTTCTGATGATGGCTTGCAGGGTTTCATCATCATACTCATCACTTCCCTCTGATGCAGACGGGACTGTGATGATTTTGCTGGGGCTGGGCAGAGGTGCACGTTCAGTAGTTGCCAAAGTCTTCGCAAGTGGTGTTGAAGACTTTGTCTCCGAGCTTGTTGCAGCTGGGAGTGAGGAGCTGGAGCTGGTTGTCGTAGGTTTCACGACATTCTTCCGTACTGGCTTTGGAGGTGGAGCTGACGATTTTGGTGTAGATGAGATGGGTGCTGAGGGTTTTGGCGCTGATGGTTTTGGTGTTGACGGTTTTGGAACCGAGGGTTTTGGAGCTGAGGGTTTTGGAGCTGAGGGTTTTGTGACAGAAGCCTATGCAGACTTCTCTTGAGGCTTTGGAGTCTTTGGCTTTGATGGCGCAGGCTGCCTTTGAGGAATCTTTGAGCCTGAAGTTTCTGCTGCTGAGGAATGAGCAGCACCGGAGGCAGCAGCTGAGGATTCATTGAATTTCTTCACTGCTGTTTCAGCTTGCTTCTTGTTCTAGGCCAGATGCCTTTCTTTTTCATCTGGGTAGTCATCAAGTGTCATAAGACTTGAGGGATGTGCTACTTGATGATCCTCAAGTGGGGCCCTTCTGCCAGGAGGCTTCAAAGCGAATTTCTTCGCATATTTTGGAGTCAAAAACCTGTACTCCTTCCATTCCTTTGCCCATCTGCGTTCAATGTTCTGCAGCCTAATCTTTCTCTTGGCCATTGTCTCAGGTTCTTCATCACGCGTACAATAGTCCAAGTATATGTCCTCAGGAATATCAGCAGCTGTGTGCTGCTCCAGTTTCTTTCCTCCCTTTTGTTTCCTTTCTTCCTCCATTTTCTTCAGACGAGGAATTTTCTGATGATCTTGAACTCTTGAGGATTCTGATGAGCCTTGAAGAGTTTCTTCCAGAAACGCTGCAAATGAGTTAATGTGATGAGAACCGAGAGATTCATCAGCTGACATGTGTGTACCTGTGAACAGAGTATAGTTGCGAGGAATTTGGAGAGGTCATATGCGTTCCCAGATATGAAGAAAATGAAAAAGTTTGACAGTTTGAGGAATATAACCAGTGGTTGAGGAATTTGCCTAAGCATACTGTTCTTGGGTTCCAGAGTTGTACAGATCCAAAAATTTGCACAATTGAGGAATCTCGTGAAAATCTTAGATGCTTAGCTAGTTCATCAATGATTGTGGTGATAGATAGTGTTTGAGGAATCATGTGCACATCGTATCTTGAGGAAAAACAGATTTCTCATAGAAGGGGTAGAATTTCAGATCTAATCTGCTGTAAAAATGGGATATATTTACCCTGGAAGGTGCGAACGAAGAACACAGAAAGTAGTGTTGGAGAGGCTCTTCGGTCGAGTGTCCAATGCACCCTAACTTGGTGATAGAGGACGTCTACGGCGGCGGCGGACGTAGATGTTCCGACTCCGGCGTGATCCTGGCGACGAAAAGGTCCAGGCAGTGAAGCTCTTCCTTACCGGCGACAAGACTACCAGCGGTGGCGCTAGGGTTCGGTGGAGAGTGCGATGGCAGAACAGTGATGAGGCGAAGAAGAGGATACTGAGGGGGATAAGGATCTATTTGTAGCCCAAAAGTTACTGTTTGGCGCGAAAGTTTCGGACCGAATAGCCCTTGCCTCTACGTCTCCGCAAGACACGTGTAGCTCCCGTACGATGCGGTGGAGATAGTGGATATCGTGGTTATCCGATCATGGGAAGTGGGGGTTCAGTTACTGTTCCTTTGAAGAAAACAATTTTTGAAGATTTGAGGATTTTCGTTACAAAATCATCATCTGACAAGGATGCAGTAAGGATTTTGATCAAAGTTTCAAGTAGAACGCATATGAAGAATTGAATAGACTGGATAAGTACAACATAGAGGGAAAGTAGGGTCCGATCACATTCACTTAGCAGAAACATCAACTTGAAGAAATAGCAGTAAGTGAATGTTGTTGAGGACTAGAAATCACAGTCTACCTAGGCAAATGAAAGTCATCAAGTGTTTTTGAAGATTTTGTAATAGATCATCACAATGAAGAATAACTATATTGAGGAAAAAAATGCATTGTGAGGAAATTGATCATTTGAAGAAAATCAACTTGAGGAATTTCACATTGGGCGGTGGCGTTACCCACCATATAAGAATGTTGATTACAGACGCCGCGTACAATTGTCGTAGGGCCCTGAGAATCAATTTCTTCGTTAATTTCTTCACATTCACAGTGAATTTCTTCATTAGTTGAAGAAAATCGTTTCATCATGTGTTGCACATCTAAGTCATCAACTTTGCATAAGTGTTAGGATGTGTGCATGTTTTTACAAAACATTTGAAGACTCTAAGATATTTAGCTCACACCGCAACTTGCAAAACCTTTTCTCATCCAAGGGCTTAGTGAAGATATCAGCCAGTTGATCATCAGTCTTCACATGGTCGATGAGGATATTGCCCTTGAGGACATGATCCCGAATAAAATGATGACGAATCTGGATGTGCTTGGTCTTCGAGTGCTGTACTGGGTTATATGCAATCTTGATAGCACTCTCATTGTCACAGTAGAGAGGCATATTCTTCATGTTGATGCCGTAGTCCTTGAGGGTTTGCTTCATCCATAGTAATTGAGCACAGCAAGAACCAGCAGCAATGTACTCAGCTTCGGCAGTGGAGAGTGATACGCAGTTCTGCTTCTTTGAGGACCAGCAAACTAGTGATCTTCCGAGGAAATGGCATGTGCCAGATGTTGACTTGCGATCCACACGGTCACCAGCATAGTCTGAATCAGAATACCCTACTAGATGAAGATTGGAGCCCTTGGGATACCATGATCCTAGTGTTGGTGTGTGAGCTAAGTATCGAAGAATATGTTTCACAGCCTTATGGTGTGATTCCTTCGGTTTTGCTTGAAAACGTGCACACATGCAAACACTAAGCATTATATCTGGCCTAGATGCACATAGATACAATAAAGAGCCAATCATAAAACGGTATACCTGCTGATCGAAATCTTTACCATTTTCATCAGTGCCGAGATGGCCGTTGGTAGGCATCGGAGTCTTGGCACCTTTGCATTCGTGCATGTCGAATTTCCTCAGAACATCCTTGAGGTATTTCTCCTGTGATATAAAGATTCCATTGCTTTGTTGACGAATTTGAAGACCTAAGAAGAATTTCAGCTCCCCCATCATGGACATCTGATATTCTTCACTCATCATGTAGGCAAATTCATCACTGTATCTTTTGTCAGTACAGCCAAATATGATATCATCAACATATATTTGACATACAAACAGCTCATTATCATAGGATTTTGTGAAAAGACTTGGATCGAGTGAACCAGGTTTGAAGCCTTTCTTCATGAGGAATTCCTTCAACGTATCATACCATGCCCGAGGGGCTTGCTTGAGGCCATACAGAGCCTTTTTGAGTCTGAAGACTTTGTCTGGATTCTTTGGATCCTCAAAACCTGGGGGCTAAGCAACATATATTTCTTCCTCAAGCTTACCATTGAGGAATGCACTTTTCACATCCATTTGATATAAGATGATGTTATGATGATTAGCATAAGCAAGTAGAATTCGAATAGCTTCAAGTCTAGCAACAGGTGCAAAAGTTTCATCAAAATCTATTCCTTCAACCTGGGTGTAGCCTTGGGCTACAAGTCGTGCCTTGTTCCTCACCACTTGACCGTCCTCATCTTGCTTGTTTCATAAAATCCACTTGGTGCCGATCATGTTATGCTTGCGAGGATCTGGTCGTTTGACGAGTTCCCATACGTCATTCAGCTTGAATGGAAGAAGTTCGTCTTGCATGGCTTGGATCTACTCCGGTTCCAGAAAAGCCTCAGCTACTTTTGAGGGTTCTATGATGGATACAAAGGAAAAATGCCCACAAAAGTTAACTAAGTGTGAAGCTTTTGAGCGAGTGAGAGGACCTGGCGCATTGATGTTGTTGAGGATTTTGTCAAGTTCTACTTGATTTGCAATCCTTGGATGAGCTGGTTGAGGATTTTGTCTGGGCTGAGGAAGTGGTGCTGTTGCAATTTCCTCAGGAGCATCTTCTTGGTTTTCATCAGCGGTGGGGATCGTTTCTTCACTAATTTCCTCAGTGGGGACAATGTCTTCAGTAGCCTTAAGCTTTATTGCTTCCTCAGGAGACAACTTATCTGGATCAGAAGGCAATTGCTCTCTTTGCGAGCCATTAGTTTCATCGAACCGCACATCTACAGTCTCAACAACTTTGCTGTGATAGTTGTTCAAGACTCTGTAGGTGTGCGAGTCCTTTCCATAACCGAGCATAAAACTTTCATGTGCCTTAGGTGGAAATTTTGAGCTATGATGAGGATCTCTAATCCAGCATTTTGCACCGAAGACTTTGAAATAACTTACATTGGGTTTCTTGTCAGTGAGGAGTTCATATGAGGTTTTCTTGAGGAATTTGTGAAGATATACCCTGTTGATGATATGACATGCAGTGTTGATTGCTTCAGGCCAGAAGCGACGAGGAGTCTGATATTCTTCAAGCATAGTTCTTGCCATTTCAACCAGAGTCCTGTTCTTTCTTTCGACGACACCATTCTGCTGAGGAGTATAAGGAGCAGACAATTCGTGAGTAATACCAAGCTCATCAAGATAATCATCAAGACCAGTGTTTTTGAACTCGGTTCCATTATCACTCCTGATATGTTTGATCTTGATGCCGAAGTTCGTCGAGGCCCTTGAAGAAAATCATTTGAAGATTTCCTGCACTTCAGTTTTATACACTATAATATGCACCCAAGTGTATCTGGAATAATCATCAACTATGACAAAGCCATATAGAGATGCTGCATTGGTTAGTGTGGCATAGTGAGTAGGTCCAAATAAATCCAAATGAAGCAATTCAAATGGACGTGTAGTGGTCATGATGGTTTTGGAGGGATGCTTGGATCTGGTCATTTTCCCAGATTCAGAAGCACCGCAAAGATGATCCTTGAGGAATTTGACTAATTCGATGCCAATGACATGTTTCTTCTTTGCAAGTGTGTGCAAATTCCTCATGCCTGCATGACCTAGTCTTCGGTGCCATAGCCATCCTTCTGAAGTTTTTGCTAGTAAGCAAGTGGCTGTTTGAGGACCTGTAGAGAAATCAACAATGTACAAATCCCCTCTTCTTACACCTTCGAAGACTTTGGATCTGTCAGATTCCATGATGACTACACATCTATATCTACCAAAGATAACAATCATATCAAGATCACAAAGCATCGAGACTGAGATGAGGTTAAAACCAAGGGATTCAACAAGCATCACTTTTCTCCATATGCCTATCCTTGGAAATAGCTACTTTTCCAAGTACCAATACCTTGCTTTTACCTTTATCAGCATATGTGATTTGCTTCAGAGGTGATGGAGTTAGTGGCATATTCATCAGTAGGCTTTTACAACCAGTCATGTGATGTGTGCAGCCACTATCGAGAACCCACTCAGTATTTTTGGGTTTGTCATCCTGCAGATGAATTAGTACAGCTTACCATCTCATATGCTTCAGATTTGAAGAATATGATACTAATTTCATCAGTTCAGTGGTTTCATCATAATAGAAATGTAAGGACGTGTGAAATATTTCTATTTCATCAATCATTAGCTTGCGTCCTATCAAGCGTTTCCTCAGGTCTCCAGCAAATTCTTCAAATGATGATTTTCATCTGGAGACCTGACCTGCAGAAGTGATTAGTTTGATTTCTTCACCACCCACATCTGAAGGGGTGGCAAAGCGTTCATCATCCTGCGAGCACCATATGAGAAAGGTGGCATTGAAGCTAATGCACTTCTCTTAACAGTTGGGGGGTTAAAGTACTCATATGAGTATGCAGAGAACTGGTTTGAGGATTTATGAACATAATGATTTGAGGAGTAGCGCTCATAATCATATTCCTTGTAGTTTCCCTGCATGTTAGACGTACAAGCACGGGTACGAGCATAGTTTTGACCAGTTGTGGATTTTGATCCTCTTGAAGACTTTGGTCCTCCTGAGGAATTTGATATGGGGTTCAAATTCTTCAGAGGTGGTGTCATGAGGACATTCACTTGAAGATTTTCAAGACAACTTTTGGGAACCCAGATTTTCCTCAGAGGTGGGCCATTCCTGCAGTTAGTTCCAACATATCGAGCAAATACTTCACCAGATTGATTTTTGAACAGTTTATAGTTGGAATAAAATGACTCATCCGAGGAATAGGATAATTCACATGAGAAGCCAGTTAGATTAGATGGATCAAAAGGAGGCCCAGTAGCAGCAACCCATGAGGTTTTGGGATACTGCTTAGGTTTCCAATAAGTTCCATCAGCATTTAATTTCCTCTCAAAGGCGATTCCTTCTTTCCTAGGGTTCCTGTTCAAGATCTGCTTTTTGAGCACATCACAAAGGGTTTGGTGTCCTTTGAGACTTTTGTACATGCCAGTCACGTACAATTCCTTCAACCCTGCATTTTCATCAGTAACATTTGTGTTTTCCTCAAGTGAGGAAATAGACACAACAGGTGTAGTTGAGGAATTTGTAGCATTTGATGATTCTGGTGAAGAATTAGTAGTTTCACGTTCAATGCATTTAAGACACGGAGGAATAAATTCAACTTGACTAGCGCTGATCTGTTGAGCTAGTAATGAATCATTTTCCATGCGAAGATCATCATGAGACATCCTCAACTTCTCAAGATCAAGCTTCCTTTGAAGAAATTCGTAGGAAAGCTTCTCATGATCAGTGAGGAGTGTATCATAACGGTCCTGAAGAATATCAAATCTAGACTGAAGATGTTTCATGTCATCAGCGAGGATTTGATTAAGATTCATTTCATCATTCAACATATCATCACTTTTGTCTAGCAGTTTTTGAAGCTTTTCCAGAGCAGTTTGTTGTTTAGTTGCAATGATGGCAAGTTTACTGTAACTGGGTTTTTTGTAATCATCATGTTCACAGTCACTTGAATCAGAGGAGGAGGCATTATTTGATACCTTTGAACCTTTTCCCATGAAGCAATAGGTTGGAGCGAAGTCATCAGCATAGTCATCAGTATGGATGGTGCAATCATGTTCTTCAAGATTGATGATTGACTTGCTGACGAAATTGGTTGCTAGTGCAAGCCTAGCCTGTCCGGATTCTGAGTCTTCTCGAGAGCCTTCTTCTTCATCACATTCCTCTGATTCTGCCTCGAAATCCATTTCCTTGCCAATAAGTGCCCGAGCCTTTTTGAAGCTAGTCTTCTTGTGTGAAGAGGACTTTGAAGATGAGGATTTTGAAGATTTCTTCTTCTTCTTTGAGTCATCAGAACTGTCATCCTTGTATTTCTTCTTCTTTGATTCCTTTCCCCAGCGGGGACAATCGGCAATGTAGTGACCTGATTTCTTGCACTTGTGACAGGTCCGTTTCTTGTAGTCCTCAGATGCAGATTCTGATTTCCTCATGTCTCTTCTTGATGATTTACCGAACTCGCCTCGTCGTGTAAATCTCTGGAATTTCCTCACAAGCATTGCAAGCTCCTGACCAAATTCTTCAGGGTCACAACTGCTGTCATCTGTGTCTTCTTCTTCAGATGAGGAAATTGCTCTTTCCTTGAGTGCACGTGGTCTGGAATAGCTTTGTCCATATAGATCTCTCTTTTCTTCTAGCTGGAATTCATGAGTATTTAGCCTTTCGAGGATATCAGCTGGATCTAGCATCTTGTAGTCTGGTCTTTCTTGAATCATCAGAACTAGAGTGTCAAATGAAGAATCTAAGGATGTCAGCAGTTTCTTCACAACTTCGTGATCAGTGATGTCTCGAGCTCCCAGTGCTTGCAGTTCATTTGATATGTCAGTGAGGCGATCAAAGGTGTCTTGGCAGATTTCATTGTCATGTCTCTTGAAGCGATTGAAGAGATTGCGAAGAATAACAACACGAGAGTCACGTTGGGTTGATACTCCTTCATTTACCTTGCACAGTCTCTCCCAGATCAGTGTTGCAGAGCCCAAGGCACTTACTCTTCCAAACTGGCCAGGGCTCAGATAACCACAGATGATGTTCTTCGCTTGAGAATCGAGTTGCTTGAATTTCTTCACATCAGCCGCAGTGACACTGGCAGAGATGATGGGGACTCCATTTTCCACAATATACCAGAGATCATTATCAATAGCTTGTAAATGCATTTGCATTTTGTTCTTCCAGAAGGGAAAGTTCTTTCCTTCGTAGGTAGGACATGCTGCAGTCACCCTAAACATGCCTGCAGTCGACATAACTAAAACTCCAGGTGGTTAAACCAAAATCACACAGAACAAGGGAGTACCTTGCTCTGATACCAATTGAAAGTGCGTTATATCGACTAGAGGGGGGTGAATAGGAGATTTTTAGAATTTCATCACTGAGGAAATTCCTTTTGAGGAAATTCGTCACTGATGACTAACTTATAGCGGAAACAGTTAAGGATCAGTCGTGCAAACGTTCACAACAGCAGTATTACAGAGTGAAGATTGTGAAAACAGATTGCACAGTAAGCAGGCGCGCAGAATACAGATGATGATTAATTTAAGTGAAGAATTTGGGGTTGAGTAAATTCAAAGAAAGTCTTCAGCAAATTCTTCAAACAGTCAGAGTGAAAGTCATCAACACATAATACAGAGAAAGTAAAGAGTTGAGGAATTAGAACCCGATTCTTGGTGAAGACTGTTGTTGAGGACCCAGTTCCAACTGCTGTGACAGTTGTACATCTGGTTTGGAGCGGCTTGGTATTGAAACCAAAGGACACCCAATCCCGGGACACACAGTCCCTACCGTATTCTCGAGCTAAGGACACACAGTACTCGCCCAACACTCGTGGTAAGTCTTCAGGGCAGACTTCCAAATCCTCACAAACTCGGTCACCCGGCGATCCACAATTGACTGCTGGATTGCTCTAGACCATGAAGCCTAACCGTCTGGAGGATGCACAGTCGTCAAAGGTAAAAGGCTTCAGTCCCACACAGGAACAACTTCTTCAGTGATGCTCAATCACTAGGTTTGGTTTGTGGTTTCGATGGGTGGTGTATTTCCTCACTGATGATTTACTCTCGAAGGCTCTGAGGAATTTGGGTTGCTCTTATGACAAGTGTTAGTTTCTAACGGAGCAGCCAACCAGCTAGTGGTTGTGGGGGGCGGCTATTTATAGCCTGGGAGCATCCCGGCATGATTTGACACTAATGCCCTTAAATAATATGACCGTTGGAGTGGATAAGACCAGTGACTTGGCGTGGTTATCGAAACGGTCGGGACCCTCAACTGTGAGAGTCCTCATGTCACTCATATTCCTCACTTGACGGTTTTGTAGGATTTGGCTTGGGTTGAGCATCATGAGGAAATCCATTCCATAGTGCTACTTTGACCCCATTTAACAGTACGGTGTTCCTATTCATCAAATGCGAAGAAAGTAAAACAGAAAACGTAAATCTTCACGCTTCAATTTCTTCAAAATGATTTTCTTCAGGAACCACCGGTCTTCTCAATATCAGTGTCTTCACAAGGAATATCAATTTCATCGCAGATTCCTCGCGATTCATTTCTTTAGCTTCAGACCAATTTCCTCAACTGAAGATATACATTTTTAGGTGTCGATATTCTTCAAATATCTCAAACTCCTCAATGACTTATAGATCCTGTGTACACTTATAAACACATTAGATACTTAACCTATAAGTCTTCAAACCACCAAAATCACTAAGGGGCACTAGATGCACTTACACTTCCCCTTCGCCACCATGGAGACCATGAACTAGAGGGGGAACTCTCCTCCCATATGGGGGAGCCCAAGGAAGAAGAAGAAGGAGGGGGCTCTCTCCCCCTGTCTCCTGGTGGTGCCGGAGTGCCACCAGGGCAAGGAGCGTGACAACAAGCTACATTAAAAATCTTGCCGCCGTCAACACGAACTCTCTCCCCCTTTATGCAGCGGTCTAACACCTCTTTTCCAATTGTAACTCTCTACTTAAATGTGGTGCTAAACACTACACACTATTTCCCAGCGATATGTGGCTGTCCTATGATGTTTGAGTAGATTCGTTTTGTCGTATGATTTAATTATGATATGATGTTATTGATATGAGTTGTGTGTTGATATGGTGTTGTCCTAAGGTGCCTTTCTTGAGGCGCACATGCGAAGGATATACGCTGGAGCGTTTGCAATGTGTTCACAATTCACTTATAGTGGGTGGCAAGAGTGATAAAACTTACACCCGAGCAAGGGAATTGTGCGCGTATGGGAGTAAACATGACTTGATGTTTAATGCTATGGTTGAGTTTACCTTAATGATTTCTAGTAGTTGAGGATGCTTGCTAGAGGTCCAATCAAAAGTGCATATGATGTAAGTACGGAAAGTGTGTTAGCGTAAAGCTCTCCCTCATTGCACATGATAAGTATCTATCGTGTTAAATTCAATTGCCTATGGACAATCTTTTTCTTGCGTTACACAAAAAGCTTTCTACTAAACAACCTATTATTTACTAATATGAAAAAATTTCCCTACTTAAATATCGCTATGAGAATTATGAATACAATGCCCATATTAATGAATTTATTGATAGAATGTGTGCTTCCTTGCAAGAAACTAATATTTTGCAGGAATGTATGGAAGAATAAATTGCTAAAACTGTGAGCTCATTAGATGAAAAAGATGAGGAGGAGAGCAAAGAACAAAGGGAGGAAGAGAGGATTAACTACCCGTGCCCACCTTCTAATGAAAGTAACTCTTCAACTCATACATTGTTTAATTTCCCTTCATGCTTAGCGGAGGATGAATGCTATGATAACTGCTATGACCCCGTTGATTCTTTCTAAATATCCATGTTTGATGAAATTTGTGCTTGCTATGCTTGTGGCCAAGATGCCAATATGAATTATGCTTGTGAATATGAACTTGCTATAGTTCCTTATGTTAAGAATGAAGTTGTTTCTATTGCACCACACATGATAGTCCTATTATCTTTTTGAATTCTCCCAACTACACTATTTCGGAGAAGTTTGCTCTTATTAAGGATTATATTGATGGGTTGCGTTTTACCATTACACATGATGATTTTTATGGATATAATATGCACGTGCTTGCTTCTCCTACTTGCAATTATTATGAGAGAGGAACTACATCTCCACCTCTTTTAGTTTGCAACACGATAAAATTGCAAGAAACTTCTTATGCTATGTATTGGCCTTTACATGATGTGCATGAATTGTTCATTTATGACATGCAGATGCATAGGAAGAGAGATGTACTTTCTTATTGCATGATATATGTTTCTTTGTGCTTACTACTAAATTACAAATCATTGTTTATTAAAATTGGATTTGATATACCTTGACATCCGGGTGGATCCATTACTTCAGCACTTTATGCCTAGCTTAATGGCTTTAAAGAAAGTGCTGCCAGGTAGACAACCCGGAAGTTTAAAAGATTCATTTATTTCTGTTGAGTGCTTTTAAAAGGTTTAGAAACAAAAATATATAGAGGGTAACTTAAAGTTTTTTAGTAAGAGAAGCGATTGGAATGTTTTGCATTGGAGAAGTGAGGGTTTCCTTGAACACTTGTGTTCATGCTCATGGAAATAATGTATAATTTTTAATGTGTTTCTCACAAAATTAATTACCCCCTTGTATAAATCCATTGTATTATACAAATAATGTGCCAAGATTTCCCTTTAGGATTATTAGATTGCTTGTTGGTATGTGCGGTGGAAAAACATAAACTTTAGTTATAGTGCGTGAATTTACATTTTTTACTGGAACGTTGAAAGTTATTGAAATTTGTACACAGTAATTATATGGTTTTTTATTTCTTTCTAATGTTTCAGAACTTTTTAAGTTACAGAAGTATGGTCAATGTTAAGATTACTATAGGTTGTCCTGTTTTTGACAGATTTTGTTTTGATGCATTGTTTTGCTCGTTTTGAAGAAACTATCGATTGTATCGATGGTATAAGCCATGGAGAAGTTATATTCGAGTAGCTATAATTCTAAAACGAAATATGAATAGGTTTTAAATAATAATTAAAGTATTAATTTGCATTATTATACTAACGAATCTCACGAGTTTTCTGTTAAGTTTTGTATGGATGAAGTGTTCGAAGTTCGATGAGGTCTCGATATGTGGAGATGGAGGCGAGGCAAGAGTTAAATCTTGGGGATTCCCAAGCACCCCAATTAAATATACAAGGATACTCAAGTGTCTAAGCTTGGGGATGCCCCTGAAGGCATCCCATCTTTCTTCAACAAGTATCGGTAATGTTTTCGTATTCGTTTTGTTGACGTGGTATGTGTAAATCTTGGAGCGTCTTTTGTGTTTAGTTTTTTACTTTTATTTTATGAACCACGCTGGCATGAGATAATCCATGGTTAATTTACAAAATTCTCATTGCACTTCACATATATCTTTTGAGTATGGCTTTATAGAATGCTTCATGTGCTTTACTTATATATTTGAAGTTTGGATTGCGTGTTTCTCTACATATAGAAAACAATTATTTGTAGAATGATCTGATGCTTCACTTATATTTATTAGAGCATGGTATTTTATAGAAAGAATTAAACTCTCATCCTTCACTTATATCTATTTAGAGAGTCAAAAGGAATTGGTCATTTACATGGTTTGTCATAAAATCCTACATAAAACTTGTAGATCACTAAGTATGATGTTTTTGATTCCCTGCAATAGTTTTGAAACATTAAGATAGTAATATGTGGGTGCACTAGTTGATGATTATGGATTAGTAAGAATATTGATGTTAAGGTTTTTGATTCCCGAAGCATGCACATGTAGTCTTTGGTTCTGCGATGAAGTTGGAGCATAATTTATCCTTGATTGAAATCCTTTGTGCTGTTATAATGAGAGTTGTGCGATAATTAACTCCTCACAACCTTCTACCTAGGGGCATGCGAGTAGTGCTTTGCTTCGAGAGAGATAATAAAATCTTGCAATAAGTATGTGAGTTTTTTGTGACTAATGCGAATCCATTTATTTACGCCCTCTCACCTTTTTGCAATTTGCTAGCCTCTACAGTACTGTGCATTGCCCTTTCTCACCTCGAGAGTTGGTGCAAACTTTGCACGTGCATCCAAACCCTATGATATGATATGCTCTATCACACATAAGCCTTATTATATCTTCCTCAAAACAGCCACCATACCTACCTATTATGGCATTTCATAGCCATTCCAAGATATATTACCATGCTACTTCCACCGCTTCTATTTTGATGACTTGAGCATTCATTGTCATATTGATTTGCATGATCATAAGATAGCTAGCATGATATTTCCATGGCTTGTCCATTTTTGTGTGTCCATGTTACGCTAGATCATTGCACATCCTTGTACACTTCCATAGACATTCATATAGAGTCATACTTTGTTGTAGGTATCGAGTTCGAATATTGAGTCGTGAGTAAATAGAAGTGCGATGATCATCATTATTCATTATTAGAGCATTGTCCTAGTGAGGGAAGGATGATGGAGACTACGATTCCCCCACAAGTTGGGATGAGACTCTAGATGAAAAATCAAAAATGGGGGAGGCCAAATGAGCCACCACAAAAAAAGAAAAAAAGAAAAATGAGAGAACAAAAAAAATGAGAGAAAAGATAGAAGGGGAATGCTAATTCCACACTTGTGCTTCAAAGTATCACCAGGTTTTCATATGGAGAGTCTCCTATGTTGTTTCTTTCATATACTAGTGTGAATTTTTCATTATAGAGTTTGATGCACACCCACTTAGTTTTCATATTGAGCTTTCACACACTTATAGCTCTAGTGCATCCGTTGCATGGCAATCCCCACTCCTCGCATTGATATCTATTGATGGGCATATCCATAGCCTGTTGATACGCCGAGTTGATGAGACTCTTTCTTCTTCACTTTTACCCCTTTAAAACCTACCACCAGATTCAATTCCACATTTATGTTATATCCATGGTTCACTCTCATGTATTGAGTGAGTATAAAAAGCTGAAGCGTGTTAAAAAGTACGATCGACACCGGGCTGCTCATGATTTATACCTTATTCTAGGAAGACAAAGCATGTCAAGCTGAATGATTTTGTACGTATAGCTTTCTTTAGCTTTGATATTTTGAAAGACATATTTGTTTGTTGGGATGCCTGAGTATTAATGTTTTTATGTCAAATGATAGAATATTGCCTTGAATCACTTGTATCTTAATATTCATGCCATGATTGGATATATGATAAAGACTATGCTAGGTAGCATTCCACATCAAAAATTATCTTATTTATCATTTACCAACTTGAGGACGGGAAGGAATTAAGCTTGGGGATGCTGATACGTCTCTGTTGTATCTATAATTTTTGATTGTTCCATGCCAATATTATACAAATTTCACATATTTTTGGCAATATTTTATATCATTTATTGGACTAACATATTGATCCAGTGCCAACTTCCAGTTCGTGTTTTTTGCATGTTTTTGTTTTGCAGAATATCCATATCAAACGAAGTCCAAACGCGATTTTTTATGGGGAATTGTTTTGTAATACATGTGATTTTTGAGAGGTGGAATCAACATGAACGGAGGCCCATGACCCCCCACTACCCACCAGGGGCGTGGCCCATACCCCTTGCCATGCCCTTCCCTCTAGTGGCCACAACATGAGTTGGTTTGGGCTCTTCTTCGGGCGCAAGAAAGCTAATTTATGGAAAAACGTGTAAAAGTTTCAGCCTAATCAGAGTTCGGATCTCCAGGAATTTAAGAAATGGTGAAGGGTTGAAATGAGGAAAGCGAAACAGAATAAATAGAGAGCGAGATCCAACCTCGAAGGGGCTCCTGCCCCTCTACTGTCATTGAGGCCATGGACGAGAGGGGAAACTCTACTCCCATCTAAGGGGAGGCCAATGAAGAAGAAGAAGGAGAGGTTTTCTCTCCCCCTCTCCCCCGGTGGCATCGGAGTGATGCCGGGGCAAGGAGCATGACTATGATCTACATAAACAATATTTCCGCCGTCAACACAAACTATCTCCCCCTTTATGTTGCGGTGCAACACCTCTTTTCCTGATGTAACTCTCTACTTAAACATGGCGCTCAACACTACATGCTATTTCACAATGATATGTGGCTATCCTATGATGTTTGAGTAGATTCATTTTGTCCTACCAGTTAATTGTGATATGATGTTATTGATATGAGTTGTGTGTTGATATGTTGTTGTCCTAAGGTGCCTTTCGTGAGGCGCACACGTGAAGGGTACACGCTGGAGGTTTTGTAATATCTTCATGATTCGCTTATAGTGGGTGGCAAGACTGACAGAAACTTACACTCGAGTAAGGGAGTTGTGCGTGTATGGGAGCAAATAGGACTTGATGTTGAATGCTATGGTCGGGTTTACCCTAATGATTTCTAGTACTTGTGGATCCTTGCTATAGGTCCAATCATAAGTGCATATGATCCAAGTATGAAAGTGTGTTACCATATGCCTCTCCCTCATTGCACATGGTAACTATCTATCATGTTATATTCAATTACATATGGACAATCTTTTTCTTGCGTTGCACAAAAAGCTTTCTACTAAAGAGCCCCTAACTTTTTTTCAACACTCTTTATTTTCTTGCAAATCAGCACCAAACTTTTATTTACTTGTTCTTTATTATCTTTCAAACCTATCTATTACACCTACTAACTACTTATAGTATTATTCTTGTTTTAGGTAAAGAAAATGTTAAGTGTGCGTAGAGTTGTATTGGTGGTCGATAGAACTTGAGGGAATATTTGTTATACCTTTAGCTCCTCGTTGCGTTCGACACACTTATTAATCGAAAAGGGCTACAAACGACCCCCTATTCTTGTCGGTTACCAACTTTGTGAAGACGTGGTACTGTCCGCTATTTAGTTGCTTTGAGTTACTCTAAAAACCAGAAGATCCATTATTGTTCTGCTGTCCTTGACCAGCTCCGCGGTTGATATGCCCCTGATTACCAACCCCCATGTTACCACCCAGGTTTCTTGTGTGACGAACAGGAGGACCGTCGTCATTTTGACCACCAAAGACTTCGTTCTTGAACTCCTGCATGACATAATATTCTTCCCAAGATTGGGTAGACGGATGTTTTGGCCTGCTTTGCTTGGGAGATGATCCCTTTAACGCATGTTGATAGTTTGTCGGGCCAAATCCTTGAGACTGCTTCTGAAAATGGGAGGTGTTATTCTGGCATTGGTTCTTGTAACCCGCATTTGTATTGGCGACCAAGTCTGAGCTTCCTCCATAGTTTTTGTGCTTGTTACCGTTGTTATAATTCCCATTCTTGCTTTGGTGACCCTTACCATCGTTCTTCTTTCCCTTGCCAGACTTGTGATCATATGAATCTTGATCTTCCGTTTTGTCAGACTCGGCGTACTTGTTCATCACGTTCATGAGCGCACTGATGTCTGTAATAGTGCGCTTAATGCATCCCAGCTTGTGGATCACGACGCAAACCTACAGTTTTTCTCGAAGACGAGTACTACAATTTGCGGTGTGATACTTTTGGAGGAGTGTATGATTTCCATGACACAGTGTGACCAATGATGGGATAATTCACTCTCCTTCTGAATGTACTACTCAAGGTCAATGATGTTGGTTGGGCATTTACAAGCCCCGTGGAACTTCCTGATAAAAATCTCCTTCAACTCTTCCCACATATTGATTGAATTTGGGGGCAAGTTTTTCAACCATGTACGGGCAGGTCCTTTGGGCATCATTGTGAGATACGTGGCGCAGACCGCATCACTCACCTCCATCATATCCATGGCTAGTTTGTAGCTCTCAATCCAATCAGCTTGCTCCATATCAACAGTATAATTAGGTACCTTGTGGGGACCTTTAAAGTTTGCAGAGATGTGCTCATTTCTGAGGGCTGGCGCGAGGCACTAGGTACCAATAGTTCCGCAGATGAAACTAGACCCAGGGTTAGTAGAAACAGGTATGTTAGTGGCGGGTGGGACTCGCGCATTGCCTGCTTCTTGATGAGCTTGATCCGTCCTTACGTTACTAGTAGTGGCCGCAAGGGCTTCGTGCGTGTTGTCAAATATGACCTGCACATCTGAAGCTGCCTGGTGGCGTTGTTGTTGTTTCTGTAGTTGTCACTGCAGGTGGTGCTTGACCCTCTTGGAGCGGGTGACTCTCCATGTTAACTAGAGAACCTCTAGCGGTTAAATGGTGTTGAGTGCAGTCTATTAGGACTGTTGGAGTAGTTCGCATGTTGTGTGACCACGGTCCACAATAGTTGAATTGCTTTCCTTCCTTCAATCTCGAACAAAGTATTGCCTTCGATTGGGATCATTAAAAAATTCTGCGTGGTTGTGTATAGATTGTCGACCGGATTGGAGAAGTGACTAGGGGGTGTTTGCTGCTACAGTTGTTGGATCTACAGGGGCTGATCCTGATGGGCTTGCTGACGAGCTATGACCGGTGGCTTGCAACCCCCGACTGCCCCTAAGATGACTTCTGGATTAACATGTCCAGTAGGTTGGACTGGAAGCGACATCTGGAACAAATTGGGTAGTTCCATTACCCCTCGTGGAGCGTGGAAACGACTCTATTGTCTCCTGTGATTGACAGTGGTGATTTCCTAATGGTGAAAGTTGAGGTGCACCTGTTGTTCCTCCAAACGCCAACTCTCCTCGAGAATGACTTTCTGGACCTCCACAAGGCATGTGGTTTCAGTTGCGACATCCTATTGAGCCTTCGTGAGTTGTTCGCGGCACTTCGATTTGTGCATTGTGTGTTGTCATGTTTTCCGTTGTGGTTGGTTTCGCAATGAGTTTATTGAGTGCCACGAGTGTTTCTATGACCCCCTGAGCGTTCAGGCCTCTAGCGCCTGCACCAGGGTTGAATGGTGGGTTCTGGCCCGATAGATTTCCCTTAGTCGGTTGGGTCCTTGAGTTGTTGGATTCTGCTGATTGCCCTCCATGTAGACCGCATCATTATGCGGTGACCCTTCGGAGACTGGGAAACCTTCCTCATCATAGTACCCTACAAGCCTATCCTCGAAGAGGGGAAGGATGGATTGAGTGTCGGTGTAGTTATTGCCGCTGACTGATGATTCACTGTCAGATTTGATGATTATGGCGCCTCCTTTTACTGAGTCGCCGCTCGGATCTGACTACTTCTCAGACCCAACAACAAAGCCAACAAATATTTCGAACTTGCCAAAGGTTCTCACGGAAAGTGTCCTCTTGAGAGAACTTAGTTGCGAGTCCATAGCGGCTAAGCGAAGCCTTGTATGGGGTTGATTGAAACGAGAGAAACGATTTACCCAGGTTTGGCCCCTCTGGTGAGATAAAAGCCTACTCCTGCTCTGTGTTTGCTTATTCATGTTAGGATCTTGTTTACAAGGGTTGCTTTCTCTACCTACCCTTGAGAACTCTAAGTTTGATCTATACTTTTGGACAACCCGAGGCTTACCCTTATGTAATGGGTCAAGCCTCGGTGGTTAGAACAAATCCGGGTCGCACCCGTTCTTTCCTCCTTACTAGAGTGGAAGTCCCAAGCCGATATGTGGTAAGACGACTTGGGTCATGATACCATGAGCCGACCTACATGCAAGCCGGCCCAAAGGTCTTGATAGTCTTGCGCCTAGACTTCAAATACATGGGGTCTTCTTCTTTCATTGGTTGGCTTATGCCCAGGCCCGCACAACATGGGTCAGCCTAGGCTAGCCGGCTTATGGGAGGGAAAAATCCCTAACATATACGCATGCGTGAATATGCACTTCCAAAAGGTTGAAGTGGCGGTCGTTTCCGTGGAGCCCCCCGCTGGGAAGCAGCGCACCGCAGAGCAATTATTTGCCGAGCTGGAAGAAGGCACCCGGGCTACTAAGACCATGTGTCCAAAAGGCACATTGTATCGGTTTTAGTTCTTCGGAGTGTTGAATTACATGGGATGTAAAAAACATGTTTTTTTATGAATATGTTGTTAGATTTCCTCATATATGTGTGTTATTTTAAATTTTCCTCTAGTTCGATTGTGTTGAACTGAAAATGGCCAGTCGTCAGCTTCTACCGTTGTGTGGAATATACAAAGGGTATCCCTTGAGGCAACTCTGACGCTTAGCCGATGTCTCGGTACTCGAAGGAGGTCTATGCTTGTAGGAACTAGGCAAACAGACTCTAACAACTTCATAACTTTCAGTTAGTCATAGGTGTTTGACTGTGGGGGCTGATAAGGAGCCCCTAGTGTGTGAAGTGGTCGGCTTTTAGCAGCCAAGGTCTATGATGTTGCCCATGCCAACTTATACTATGAATAAGCCCTTCATTTAACACAGATGATCTCTAACGACACGTCGCTTAACACGGTATTTGGATTGCCGACTAGTTTTCACATACCCAGATAGGTAGTTTTCAGATTTCTCCGCTGAGGTTCTCTGCCAATTAAACTTGCAGCACTATCACAGTGGTTCTCCCAGTACACCCTTAGACGGATTTTTTCGGGAACATAAGGGCTACACATAGGAGCCGGTCAACCCAACTACTGACCAAAGTGTAGGTTCGAAACTAATGCATATAGTGCAGCATCCGAGACGCTGAATACTTCGGACTTGTATTTAGAGACATGAAAATGAAGCCCTTTAGCAATTGTATCTTGAAGGAATTCTTGTAGCTCACTTGCAGTATTTCTGCACAAATACAACAAGGACCTTGAGGGGCATGATTTCTTTATTCTATAACTTCAAGCTTTACATGCCGAGCTATAATGAGAGAAACTAAAAATATACAATGCATAAATGCTAATAACGGAGATCATAAAAAAAGTGTGAATATTATGATTAGGTTTATGAGCCCGTGCTGCTTCCTGTCACACGTCTGAGTCTCCGTGTTGTAAACCATCTTATCCTCATTGATGGTGAAGGCTGAGATGGATTATATGCCACCTCGATCGTGCATGTGCTTAAGGCGCTCGTTGGCCGAGTCCTTTTAAGAGGTCTATAGATGTGTGATATGTGGTTGAGGCCACGTGGTTATATTTTCCTGGCTCACTCTTCGATAGTACTGTCCCGATAAGGAAGCTCAAAGCTTAGTCGCTCCTCGGTCTATCCGATCCGGTATTTCCATGAATAGTGGCTCTCGGCGGCCCAAGGGATTTTTAGTGCAAAATTGTGCACCCTCGGGACATAGTGCCCCTTCCAAGGTGTTGGGGATATTACCCGCTATATGACCCACCCTATTGGGTCGGGTCAGGTTCATGGCGACTCAACGCTCGTGATTCAAGATGGGCTTAGACCCAGGACACGGAAGGCGTAAGGTGATCTCCATCAGAGAGCTGGCTCAGCCCAAGAGCCCAGATGGCGAATCAAGGCCCAAGAATAGGAAGACTCGCTGGGAAGTTTCCTTACTTGAGGGACACGGCGGTTTAGAGATATGTGAGGTCACGGTTTATGATGTGGCCTAGACTGTTGTAAACCTAGGTCCTCGACCTGTATATAAAGGTGAGTCTCTAGGGTAGAAAGATTAAGTTATAATCCATTGAGAGCTACGTCAGGCGAGTTTCGCACCCTTGTAATCAATTCCACCATCAATATACAGAAAGCAGGACGTAGGCTTTTACCTCCAACGGAGCGGCCGAACGTGGATAAGCCCAAGTCTCGCTTCCGCTCAACCCCTTTGAGTCGCCACCAAGGTGCGATGGCTCAATCTCTAAGTCCTTTCACGAGGACATCTGCCATGACAAAACCATGACAGTTGGCGCCCACCGTGGGGCTAGCGCACGATGGAATTAAGTTCTCATAGGGAGCCCTTCCATGGTTTGGGAGCTACGCGGTCGGCCTCATGACCAAGAACCGCTCGGGAAATACTACATCGACAACTCTCAGTGGGGCCCTGACGCCGATTCAATCGAATCTGGGTATAAGGTCCCCTTTGGCAAGATCCACGTCTTCATCAACAAGTTTGGGGTTCCCGTACCTCAGTAGGACACCTTCACCGACATCGTTGAGCCAGCCCGATTCGCCCAACCGACCAAACGTCAGGTCAGGACACGCCACACCTTTGTTGGTTTTACGCAGGGGATCGACCTACTTGATGGGCCGGTGATCCAGGAGAACACCCGTGTCAACTCGGACGACGAGTCATCTATCGGTGACACATATTCAATCTACCCTCTCCACGAAGGGTGGCTTGGGGGATTGCCTGAGGCGGCGATTTCCGAGGATTTCCAAGAACCCCATCGTCAGGTCGCCATTTACATGGCAGGAGCGGCGGCGACTTAGCCGACCGCCACGGGAAACATTGGAGTGAGCGGATCAGGAAAGACTCCAGCTCAAGCCATGGCGGATCTAGTGGCAGAGATGTCTAAGTTCATGGCGGTTGCCGTGACCGTGCAGAACCAAGAAGAGGTCAACGCCGAATTGGCGAAGCTGGGAGAGGAGATGGCCAAGATCCAGTGCGAGATCGAGGTCGAGGCCACCAGGATGGAGAGCCAATAGGCCCAGATCGCCGCGGAGATAGAACGACTAAGGGTTCAGGGATGGCGGCTTGAACGACAACAACGCACTTCCGATGCGGTCCACCATAGGAGGCATCGCAATCGTCTATCGGCCGATCTAAACCCTAACCGACTCTTCGACAACCCACATACCCCAGGGATGGAACCTAACCAGTCGTGGCAAGGCACTTAGCAGGTTGACCCAGCTCAGCCACCGCCCAATCTACAGTCGCCTCAACCGACGCCGGCCCAGCCACCGTGCTTCCAAACGCCGTAGGGTTACTTTTCAAACCCCATTGACAATGTGTTGGCTGCAACCCGCAATCTAGAGTCTCTTCCCATCAATGGAAACTGCCTAGCTGAGGTGGAGGCAAGGAACGCTATCGAGATGTTGAAAACGGCAGTGGTCCAACAGGCGCAATACTCTTATGGTCGTGATCGTTTGCCCTCTATGCCTCACGCAAGTCACACCAGGAGTCTACATGACAACCCGCCCGAAGTTTCTAGCAGTGAACGGCGTTGACACCCACATACCAATGCACCTGGGCTGCCAGACACACATGCCCAGGACCTCGTGGATGCAGCACGAGCCGCCTATCTGACGGAGGTGGCAGCAGCGGTGGGTCAAGGCTATCCGGCTAATGTGCCGCCTTCCCTCGCGCATGGCGAGTCAGGAGGCAGGAACATAGGGATACCCTGTCTATTACCCGCCCTCCACAATGAGCATATGCCCAAGGACTTTAAGGGTCCGCGCAAAGTTCCCTACTACACGCCGAACCTTGAGCCATGAGCGTGGGTTGAGAGTTACGAGATTGCGATGCACATGCTCGATGTTAACGACGCGGTGTGTGCCACGTACTTTACAATGATGCTCGAAGGGACGGCACACACTTGACTAAAAAATCAGCCACCCAACTCCATCAACACGTGGGCCAAGTTGAAGGAACGTTTTGTCAAGAACTTCAGAGGAACCTGCAAGCGCCCAATGACTATTTTCGACTTACATCACTGTGTCCAACGTCTAGATGAGTCGGCCCATCATTGGACGCGGCGGGTTGCAGTGGTAATCCATTCATCAGATGGTATCACGGCGGCTCAGGCCGTGCTGATCTTGGAGAAAAACTGTCACTACCAGCCCTTGGTGTTGAAGCTTGGGCGACTCAAGAGGAAGGTACATGATATGGGCGAGTTGATGGACACCCTAACCTGATACGCCGAGTGAGACGATGTCAAAGATCCCGGGGAGGACGATGCTAAAATTAACAATGTCAGGAGAGGGGAATCATCCAAAGGCTAGAATCAGGCCCAGGGACGAAGTAACTACAACCCCGTAGGTCAAGGGAAGAAAAGGCAGCAGGAAGGTGCCACTGATTTCGTCATCAATACTAACACCGAGATCGGGAATATCTGTCAGAAAAAAATGGGATTCAGTGGGAAAAAGCCACGCAACTATCACAAGATGCTCAAGGGCCCCTGCCCACAACATACCACAACGGAGGGTCCAGCCACTCATTCTTTGGAAGACTGCTATGTGATGCAGGAGTTTCGTGCTGAGGCACTCAAGAATAACCAAGGAGGGAGTAGTGGTGGACACCCGGACCAATTTTGATCGGACGGCTCACACAGGAATCCGTTTGGCGGTTTTCCCAACCCTGGTCCACAGGGCGGTTCACACTCCAATGCTGGCCAGTACCCGGTCTAGAGTAGCCAGTAATATAAGGCGCACGTCAGTTTTCAGCAGCAGCTTCACCCGAGCAGATCTCAGCAGCAGAACGATAACGGCGGCTTCCAGAACAACCCAAGCAGTTGAATAGCGGGCAGTATCACGTGTTTACCACCAATGCTTGAAGTAGGGACAAACAGGTTAAGCACAGAACCCTTAGCATAGGTGAGCCGGTGCTTCCCAGGTGTCTCAACTGGTCCGAGCAGCCAGTTACCTGGATCAGAGAGGACCACCTGCCCCGGGTTGATAACCCTAGAGACTTGGCATTGGTAGTGGAACCGTAGGTGGGGGGCTATACCCTCTCGAAAGTTGTCATGGATGGTGACAGCAGTATCAACATCCTATACTATGACACCTTCTGAAGAATGAATTTCTCTGAAAGCGACTTGATGCCTTCCTCCACGGTCTTCCACGGCATCGTCCCAGGTAAGTCGTCATATCCTATTGGGCGGATTAAACTCAATGTGGCTTTTGGCACCCAGTCTAATTACAGGAGTGAGCCTCTCACATTCGAGGTGGTCAAGATCAAAAGCCCTTATCATGCACTTTTTGGTCGGCCGGCTTACGCCCGCTTCATGGCCCGGCCGTATTATGTGTACCTTAAGCTCAAGATGTCAGGCCCTAGAGGAATCATCACGATAAGTGGAGATCGGAAGATAGCTCAGGAGTGTGAAGGAGATGTCGCTTATGCTGAGTCGGCTTACGCCGCAGAGGAACTCAAGTTTCATCAGGCCAATGTTGACCCGGCGGACATTACCCCGCTCAAGAAGACCACAATAGATTCAGAGCCTCCCCTTAAGTTTAAACCTATAGATGACACTCAGATGGTTGATTTCACGCCTGGCGACTCTTGCAAGAAATTTACTATTGGGACGAGCATGGATCCCAAATAGGAAAGCATGCTAATCGAATTCATCTATGAGAATCGGGACATCTTTGCATGGAAACCTTCTGACATGCCAGGTGTACCAAGAGAATTCGCTGAGCACCACCTTAATATAGATCCCAAGATAAAGCCGGTTTGGCAGTACCTCCATCGTTTCAACGAGGAGAGACATAAAGCAAACGGGGAAGAGGTAGCCCGTCTCTTGGTTGCTGGGTTCATTGTGGAGGGTTTTCACCCTGGGTGGTTGGCCAACCCAGTCTTGGTCCTCAAGAAGAATGGCACCTTTCGCATGTGCATCGACTACACTGACCTTAACAAGGCCTGCTCGAAAAACCCTTTCTCTCTCCCTCGTATCAATCAAGTCATTGACTCTATGGCAGGTTGCGAGCGACTGTGTTTTTTGGATGCATACTAAGGTTATCACCAGATCAAGATGCCTCTGGCAGATCAAGAGAAGACGGCTTTCATAACTCCTTTTGGTGCCTTTTGCTATGTCTCAATACCATTTCGGGTCAAAAGTGGAGGGGCGACTTATCAGCGCTGTATTCAGAATTGCGTGCACAATCCGATCAGGCGCAACGTTCACTCCTATGTTGATGACATAGTGGTGAAATCCCAGAAGAACGAGTCACTTCTGGATGATCTCAAGGAAACATTTGACTGTTTGGGAATGTACCAGATGAAGCTTAACCCGGCCAAGTGTGTTTTCGGTGTCCCGGTAGGGAAGTTATTGGGCTTCTTGGTGTCAAAGCGAGTCATTGAGGCCAACCCGGATAAGATTAAGGCGATTATATCACTGGGCTAGCCGGCTAATATCAACCAGGTCCAGCTCATGGCGGGTCGTATCGCATCTTTAAGTCGCTTCATAAGTCGCGTTGGTGAAAAGGCCATCCCCCTTTATCAGCTGCTCAAGAAAACAGACCATTTTGTGTGGACAGTTCGGCCAACGAAGCCTTTGAAGCCCTGAAGAAGCAATTGTTGAGCCACCAGTTTTAGCTGACCCCACCGACAAAGATCGTATGCTTCTATAGATTGCTGCTAACTCTAAAGCAGTAAGTGTGGCAGTAGTAGTCGAACGCAAGGAAGAAGGAAAGGAGTATCCGGTCCAGAGGCCTGTATACTTTGTCAGAGAAGTCTTGACCCTCTCCAAATAGCGTTATCCACACTGGCAGAAGATGATTTTCGGGATCTTCATGACAAGTCGGAAACTGAAGCACTACTTCCAGGAGCATTCCATCACGGTGGTTAGTTTTGCGCCACTTGGTGATATCATACAAAATCCTGAAGTGACTCGGCGGATTGCTAAGTGGGCCATTGAACTTGGTCCTCATCACGTGAAGTATATGCCCTGCACGGCCATGAAGTCTCAGTCCTTAGTTGATTTCATCAACGACTCGACCGAGTTGCGAATTCCAGAAGATAGAACAGATCACACAAATTGGACCATCCACTTTGACGGGTCCAGGCAGTTGGAAGGCTCGGGGCTGGCGTGGTACTGACTTCCCCGCAGGGTGACAAGTTTTGCGATATCCTATGGCTCATGTTTCCATGTACTAATAATGCAGCAGAGTATGAGGCTTTTCTCCATGGGCTTAGGATCGCCAAAGAAATGAACCTCAGCCGAGTTAGGGGCCTCGGCGACTCAAATCTGGTGGCACAGCAAGTTTCCAGGACATGGTATTCCTGGGACCCGCTGATGGCGGCTTACAGGCGTGCCGTATCAGATGTGGAGGGTCACTTTCATGGTTATCAAGTTGACCATATCGATCGTCGACTCAACGAGGCAGCTGATGCTCTTTCACGACTCGGTTCACAGCGTAAGCCAGTTCCTCCCAATGTATATTTGGATATCTTGCATAACCCGTTGGTGAAATTGCCTTCTGAATAGGATATAGCGGTCCCTGGCCCGGAGTCTCAACTTGTGGTGGCTCTTCATGCCACTCCGGATTGGGCGGTCCCTTACAATGCTTATATGGCATGAGGCGAGTTACCTGGTGATGAGTTGCTGGCCCGCCAAATTATCCGGCGATGCAAGTCCATGGTCATACATAAGGGCGAGTTGCACAAACGGAGCACTTATGTAATATTTCAAAGATGTGTCTCGCCCGAAGAAGGACGTGCGATCCTTAATGAGATTTACGTTGTCGATTGTGGTCACCACGCTGGGTCACGCTCTTTGGTGTCCAAGGCTTTTAGGCATGGATTCTATTGGTTGATGGCTCATGCAGATGCTAAGGACATAGTGCGCAGATGTGACGGGTGTCAGAAATTTGGGCATCAGATGCATGTGCCGGCTCAAGAGTTGCGGATGATCCAATTACATGGCCTTTTGCGGTCTGGGGGCTCGACATGGTTGGTCCTTTCATGATGTCTTCCAAAAAAAAGACTCACCTACTAGTGGTTGTTGACAAATTTACCAAGTGGGTTGAAGCAGAGCCGGTTAGCAGTTGTGATGCAGATACGGCCGTCAAGTTCCTCAAGAAGCTGATTTTTCGCTTTGGGTATCCTCATAGTATTATCACTGATAATGGTACTAATTTATCCAAAGGCGCCATGCAAGAATTTTGTGAAAAGGAGCACATCCGGCTTGATGTCTCTGCGGTTGTGCATCCCCAATCCAATGGACAAGCGGAAAGGGCAAATCAAGAAATCTTGTGCGGGATCAAACCCCGTCTCATGGTTCCTCTGGAGCGCACCCCAGGTTGTTGGGTTGAAGAGCTTCCTTTAGTACTTTGGAGCATAAGAACTAGACCTAACAGATCCACTGGTTACATGCCCTTTTTCTTGGTCTATGGAGTTGAGGCGGTCTTACCAAGTGACATCAGGCATGACTCACCGCGAGTCGCCGCTTATGTTGAGGAGGACAATGAGCTGGCTCATCAAGATTCGTTGGATGCTTTGGAGGAGGAGCGTGACTTAGCAGCAGCATGGTCGACGATTTACCAGCAAGACCTGCGACGCTATCATAGTCGCCGAGTCAAAAGCCGTGTCTTTCAGGAGGGCAACTTAGTGCTTCGATTGATTCAAGATCATACTGGTATGCACAAATTATCTCCCGCATGGGAAGGGCCGTTTGTCGTTAGCAACAGTCTTCATAATGGTTCTTACTACCTGGTGAATCTTCATCCACAGAGGCCAAAAATAAAGGCAGAAACAACCCGGCCATGGTACATTGCCCACTTGCGGCCATATTATACTTAGAGCCATTGGCTCCTTATCATTTTATATAGTTTAGTCCTTGTACTCTTTATATATATATATAGCAATAAAGACGACGCCCACAAAATTCGGGGTCTCTGCCATTTCAGATTCTTGAAAGCATGAGTCTTTATTGTCTCACAAGTCATCCAATCATGGACGCTATCAGTATCAAAGAGCATATATCGCCACGCTGCACTTATTTCAAAACTGGATACTGGTAAGCCAAAGAGGACCAAAGTTGCCACGTTGCACGGTTCAAACATGGGTGCCTATATGATTTTGAGAATTAAGCCGGCTTACTTGGGGGCTACTAGTTCCCAAGTTGTTTTGCAGTAAGAGCGTAAATGCTTCTGAAATCCTATGTGCGACTTTTCCCTAATCATAGGTCACTTGGGGGCTTCTACTCACTGAGTTCAGCCTGAATACCCTCTTGGCTAGCGAAAAATCAACGTATTACAATGGTTATACTAGACTGTATGTTTGCCGACTCGCCCTATGGTCACATGTACTCTTGGCGAGTCAATCCAGGTTTTGGACCCTGAACTCGCCTTGGTTAAAACAAGAAGGGTGCTTGCGGGTGCCGGCATATGGAAAATAAACAAACCATGGGTTCATTGAACCTGCTTCACTGAAGCTTGACTCGCACCTGATCAGCCGGTCTAAACAACTAAGGCTGTTGCAAAAGCCTCTCTTGGGTTGCACTAGAGCCTTGCAAGCTCGTCCTACCCTGCCGCGACTCCTTGAGCCGGCACACTTTATGACTACAAGGCATCTTTGTGGTACAGTTAAGAGTTTTCAAGACTCATGACTACTCGTCGCGTCTCACTGAGCCGGCTTAATATTATTCTATCACATGAAGCATAATTACTTTGATGAAGACACAACAAAACGCCTTGGCGGCTTATATTCGCAAAAGGGCGAAACTTCAGAGTCAACAAAAATATGGTGCAAGACTACTGTTTTCATCTCTAACCTATTACATGGCTAAGAAGGCCACAAAATTCTACATGACCCGGAATTAGATCTTCTGGGTCGATCTCCAAGGGCAGTCTTCAAGTAAACACCTTGTTCAAGCCGCCTCCGGGTTAGCCTGCGTCGAGCTTTCGCCGTCTTGGATCCGTAAGTCGCCCATTTTCCAATTGCAATTGGTTAAGGCGTGGAACTCAGCCTCGTCGGTCAAGATGGTGGACGGGTCAGCATCAGAGTCAAAAAGATGCTTACGGCGCTGCGGAGTCAGAACTGTGATTTCATAAGAGGGAGGAGTGACACGTTTGTTGTTCTCGTTATATGCCGCCTGTTACTTGGTTAAGTCAAGGCTGGCTACCAGTTGAGTCGGTGCTAGACGAGATTCCTTCACACAGCGATGATAATCCTCTTCAATAAATTCTGACCCGTCGTCTTTATATTCTGGAAACCCCCTAGTTATCTCCTCCGGCTTAAGCTCTCGAGCATAAGCCAAGCACCGACTCAGGGTGGTCAGTACTCCTTTCCGGGTGGCTGATCTTTTTAATTCTTCAATCTTTGGTGGCAGTGTGGACAAGCACCCCAGCATATACTTGATTGACTTCACGGGCTTGTTATCGCCCATGACGGCCTTAATATCCATCACGCCGCCGGTGTAAAGTTGCTCTGTTAAGGTATATATTGCCTTCAGTTTCAATACGCAATCATCATGGAGATTGGCGGATCGAGGACCTGCAGCAAGGATACACAATCATAAGTCACTGATGTGTTTACAACATGATTTTGCAAATAAGGATAGGGGCGGATACTTACCAAACACGACATTACCATTTTGGAGATGTGAAGTTTTAGCCCGGTCAGTTCCTCCACGGCGATCTTCACTTGTTCCTTGGCTTGTTCGGCCCTTTTCAGCAAGGCGGCTCGCTCAACCTCGGCCTTTTCTTCCAACTCCTTGTGATCCGCCTTCATTTTCTCAATATCAACCAATGCAAGGCAGAGCTTTTCTTCAAACTTAGCTCGGGCATCTTGTTGCTCTCCTAAGCTTTGCTTCAAGCCGGACACGGTTGAGTCGGCCTGGATCAACGATTCCTGCAAACACCAGACGGTTATGACAAGTTTCATGCAGATTGCGAGCAATATCCCTCACACTTGGGGGCTAATGTATGATTCAATTTTTCCATGGTAATACCTTAAAGCAAGACCCGGCCCATCTTCAAAAAGATGACCAGGCCTTTGGGGGATACAGGTTGAAGCTTTCTCCCAATTTAAGCTAATAAAAGACCCGGGTCATCTTCAAAAAGATGACACGACCCTTGGGGGCTACAAGTTGAAGCTTTCTCCCAATTTAAACTAAAAGACCCGACTCATCTTCAAGAAGATGAGTAGGCCCTTGCGGGCTAAAGGTTGAAGATCTCTACAAAGCTCGTCACAAAACTTCAACTCATCAAAGATGACTCGCCTTTTGGAGGGCTAATGGGAGCACATGTGAAGGAGGATAACAAGTATCATACCTCATGTTTTCTCTTCATCATATTAACCAGGCTTTTTTTGATTTTGTGACTCATGTCCAGGTGACTCAAATAGCCAGAATGTAATTTATGAAACTCTAGCTTCTCATTATTGGGAAGCTTCAACTTGGCCATGCCCTTCTCTATAAGGATTGGGGCATCCTTGCGCGCATGCTTGGTCAATACTACGGATGCAGGTTTGGAATAGCCCGTCCCAATAATGAAGACTGGACCTGGATCACGTGTCACGTCTTCAGCCGCCTTTTGAGGGCTTGGCGGATTGAGATTCTCAGTTGCTTCCTTCTATGGGCTCGGTAGCTCATCCTGAATATCAGGGAAATCGTCAGGAGTTTCAGCGTGAGTCTCAGCCGGCTCATCTTGAGCTTCTGGGATGGGAGTGCTTATTCCCATTGTTTCAGCCGCCTTGGGAATGGATGATGACTGACTGGTTCTTCTCTTTTTGGCTTGAGCCCTACAAAGGGAGGTAATTATGCTAAAATTGAAAGATTGGCGTCCAAAGAACATGTTGGCAAGTAGACTTACCCCTGAAGGCGGATTAAAGGGGGAAGAGACGAAGCAGCTGAGTCGCCAGATGAAGGAGGAGAAACCTTTTGGACATAAGATTCAAAAGATTGTATAAGTCATGAGAATCGGCCGCACAGGAAAGAAGGACATTTAGTGCAAAACATACCTCGCTATGTCGCTTGCCATCGGCCATTTTCTCACGCAACCCAAACAAGAGATCACCAGAATGGCTTCGAGTATGACGTTTTGGTGTGAAACTCACCTTCTTCAACAGGAAATTGGGATCCAGATGAGCATCCGGGTGGGACAGGAGAACTTTTCTACAGACTCGCCTTGCCGGCCTGGCAGGAGAAGAATTTGAGTCAGAAGAAATGGAAATTACCTCGATGGTTTCATCTTGACTCTCCATGTCATCATGCTATAAATGGAAATGGCAACGCTTGAGTACGGGTTGTGTTAGAATAAGAAGGACAAAGATCATTTACCTCTGAGTGTTCCTCTGCGACCAGAGACTCGCCCACAACGGATGATTCTACTCGGGCGGCTTTGCCCTTGGTTTTCTTCTTTGGGGCAGCTTTCTTCGTCATCTTCTTGACAACGGTTTTCGATCTTCGCTTCCAGAAAGGCGAGTTCTTATGATTAACATAATTGGAACCCGGGTCAGAAACAAGCTCAAAGTTATGAAAACGCAAGAGAGACGAGTTAAGTTATTTCACCTCCAGAGCCGGGTTGGAGAGGCAGAACGGATTTAAACCAATCTTGGAGCGAGTCTCAAATGGTTCGCCACACAGTTTCTTCACAATATTGACAATATCTTCCTCTTCAAGCATGACATTGTAGAAGCATTACGGATGGTTTAAGCTGCCATCATATTCACACATTAAGCCGCCATGGTGGCTCAGAGGCATTATCCGCCATTCCACCCAGCAGCGGATCAAATCGACTCCAGTAAGGCTCACTACAAGAAAAATGCTCAATTATGACCAAATAAATGATGGTGGTTTAATTGGTCATTGATCCATGACCAAAATTCCGAAATTAGTCATGGCAAGTCTAAGAGGGTCCAAATCCCATAAAGTTATGACCTTTTGCATCCATTAGGTCATGATACTATTGCACAAATTGGTCATTAAGTGCTACCGATTGAAAAAAGAAAAAAGAAAAAAGTGATAGAGGTGTGTTGTATGAGGGGAGGGTTTTGGAGCGTTGGATGTAGGAGGAGTGGATGGGCATGATCTGTTTCTGGGGAGGGATCCGTGTCCTCGCATGTGGTAGGCTCTCTTTATTCAGATCGAGATGTAGATCACGTCTCTCTCTCACACACGCACCAGATCCAGAGCACCCCGGCCCCTGCCTCTTCCCGCTTCATCCCCGCCACCGGCTCCCTCGGCCCAAGCCTCTATTAGGATCCTTCAACGCATGCGGACGATCATACTGGTCAAATACACAAATTGTCTGAACATCTCCACATTGTTGCATCATCACATGATTCTCTCAAAAGAGAGAGAGAGGATCAGCATGAGCCACTGACCCATCAATCAAGATGAAGATCAAGAATCAAGAAAAGAAAAAGATTGGTGGAAATTCTTGAAGGAGAAGAAAGAAGGATTCCATCCATGAGAAAAAGGCTGACCAAACCCAAGAAAACCCCTAGCCGGCTCGGCCCAAAGCCTAAAGAGGAGAGGAGGTGTGGTGTGGGACCGGGGTGTCATAGAGAGGAAGCCCTAATCGGTGGCATCATCGTCAGAGCCCTCTCCCCATCCCTGGGATCACCAACTCCTCTCCCCCACCCTCCCTCCCGCCACCGTCATGGAGCCCGCCCCCGCCCCCGCCACCGCGTCGCCCGATCCGGCACCCCGCTCCCCGGCGCCGTCGTCGCGGCCCAGAGTTCCTCATCACGTCGGGTTTGGGGGCCGCCGGAGAGGCGGGTACGATGGTCCCTACTATCGTGGCCCAGAAGCGGTGGGCATGGGGGCGTACATGCGGGGCCTGCCGGCACCCCCGCAGCTGGCCGTAGGTCACCCCCGCCTCACCCGTCGCGGCTCTAGCGGGAACCTCCTCCCTCCAACTAGAGGCACACGCTGTGCATCCATTGCGGCCGCCGCAGCTTCCACCTGCAGGAGAGCACCTGCTCCTCGTGCTGCTACCCAGCCGCCCGCATCCGCAACTGTAAGTCCATCCCACCCCCAGATCCCGCGGTTACTCTGCGCATATGCGATCCCGTTTCGTCAAGATAGTTGTTTTAGCTAGATGTGGTCCTTGGTATTGGTATGAACTGTTTGCGAGAGACCATGGTTGCTGAGGTTGTCGATTCAGCTGTGGTAGCCCGTTCGCTCTTGCCTTGAATCTGATGCTAGCTAGCTCTGTGGCTCGATGTGGTAGTCTTGCATGCTATGCTCTGTTACAACATGATAGAGGTTTAGCAATTGGAGCTATTGATTAGAGGGATGATTTGATTGTTTGTTCACATGTATTGTTGATCACATAATTTAAGACGTTCATCCTCTTCTGGGCAGTACACATTTGTCGCCAGCCTTTCCTGATGAAGTTTTAGTTAGTGCAGCGCAGTTAAAATTAATTGTCATCTTTCTCGTGCTGTCTTTGTATAATATAAAGCACATCTCACATTTTGTAAGTCTTATGTTTTCTACTTCATCTGATAAGTGATTCAGGCGTTATTATTGAAAGGTCTGAAATTTAAACCTAGCATTAATTTCACCCACACAAATATGAAGGCATTACTCTCCATCCCACATACATTAACTATGATCCACTTGAACACAGACCAAAAAACAAAATATGTAAATATGCTCTAAACCTCTTAAATTGTTTTCACGCTATTGTATGGTGCTTGCGAGACCTTGCCATCTAAGGTTGCCCCAAAGTAACGGCTAGGCAACGCCTTAAACTATGTGTTTGGTGAAACTTTTAAATACGAGAATATAGTGGAAACATTGCAATACCCGCACACTTGTTCAGAAGTGTTTTGAAACGCTATAACCGGAGGCTAGTTACAAGTAATATAAAATAGGCAGTATTGACAATGTGTCTTGAGTATGTTATGTAGAAGGCAGTGTCCCCCCTTGGTATTTTCATATGGTTTGTTTACCACAGGCCATCAATTTTTGTAATTTTGTGTGCTGGTTCTCTGAAAATTATTTCATGTTATTTGTACTCAGGTGCGTAACCTAACTACTCCTTCTGTACCGTAATTCTTATCTGGACCACAACCAACCGGAGACGAGGGAACCCCAGCTACTGTGAGAACCTGTGAACCCGCCGGCGGCAGCAAGCTAAAGGCTCCCCCTTGCGAGGTCAAATGAGAAGTACGACAGCGGCAATGTCCTGGAGCAGCACGGCGATCTGGACGGGAAGGAGGGTAGCAGCAGGACGAGGGGCGCAACTAAGCCCCCTTGCTCTCTTCGGTCGACCCTCCATGCCCGACGCCACAAGATCTTCTGTCTGCAGAAAGTGAATTACTTGCTCATCTATTTATTCTTTTGAAATTGCAGCTGAATTTTGTCAAACTTAGAGCAGGATTTTGCAGCAAGAGATATCTCTTACAACCACTGTGCAATCATCTCAACGATGAAATATTAGAGTAAGATTTTGTTAAACTGAATCTTTCTCAACAGATTTGGTTATTTTGCTAAAAAATCAGTTTTGTATCCTGCTCTGAATATAAAGTGTACTGCTTATTGCAAGCATGTTTAAAATTTCAGTCTGAAAGTCAGTTAACTGAATTTTGACACAATAGTTAACTGAATTTACTGGCATCCCTATCAAATGCAGTTTATCCGTTCGTCCTGCTTCTCACTTTCTTCTATGTTTTCTAAGAAAAAACTAACTTCCTTCTGTAGTTATTCACATGATATATGTGCCAACTTCCTTTCGCAAAATCTTGCCATCTTGACCAACATTTTGACAGACTTACTGCTAATCTAGAGCCACATGAGACTTTGTTGGGTTAGTTATTTTTCGCACCAACCAACAATGCATAGAAATCTGCTAGATTACCCAAGTCCATAGCAAAGGAGGAAGAAAGTGAAATGTGAGGCTGATCAGCTTATCCTTCAGCTAGATAACCCCAAGTGCAACTGGGTTTAGGGCATGTACTTGCTTACCGATGGAAAAGGACAAATAATTGGATTGCTGTTTTCAACTATGGGTGTTGATGTTTGCATGATCAGTGTTAGTCCAAGGTAATCAAAGTACTGAATCACTCCTTTCTGGAGTATTGTCATTTAACATTAAACTGAGTTACTATCATTTAAGAGTAAACTGAATTTAACTTGAGTATGCACTAAACTTGCTAGAGTACAAATTTATGCATTACTCCGTATTTTCTGAAGTACTGTCATTTACTCCATACTCCAAACTTATGCATTATTACTTGCTGGAGTATTTTTAAATACTCCTAGTGTTAAAATCGTCATGTTGTATAAACTTGGCTGCTTGTTGTTCACTATATTCCTTTTCACTGATGCATTTTCCATGTTATTTTAATTTTCCATACCACATTAATTTCTTATTCAACGATGTTCTTAACTATTTACAGGTTGTAACAAAATTTCTCACTATGGAGTCCTTGCTTGACGAGAGTGTTGACAAGGAGATAAATTTGCAGATAGAAAGAGGTGGAACTCCTTTAATAGTAACGCTGAAGGTAGTTTGCAAGCTTGCCATGTCTTGTTTAATCTTCATACCAGAGAGTAGTATATATGATCGATTACTCCGTGTAATACATCATCTTTGACTTCGCAAATCGAAATGTAGGAACTAGTTATTTTGGAAGAACTAGTTATGTAGGAACAGTCTATATAAGGATGTATATAGATATATTTTAAAATATTTATTTATTTATTTTGTTTCAAACGTACTTATATTTAAAAACATAGGAGGTTGAATATTGGTCAGATGCTTATAGTAGGCCTAATTAAGTAGCCCATTGTTTATCACATACATGCATGGACCTTTTGTTTGAGAATCATACGCGCATGCATGTTGCCCAGGTAAACCAAGACGCACGGTAGAATCTACCCACTGTTTATCATGTATGTAAGCTATCTCACAACCATCGAGCCTGGGCAAGTGCCCGGGGTGGTCGGGCGCTGGCTCCGTCACTGCTTACTTTCATTGTTCTTTTCTGAGCCGAATAGCTTATGCTCTCAGAGTATTAGGGAAAGAATATGTAATTATTTCTATGGTATTTGGCCTTCATGTATATTTCATACCATCGGGTTGTATCTCCCTATGCCTTCTTTCTTGTGCAATAAATGCAAACATATATGCTACATTATAATATTCTGTACTAGGTGCATGTACACTTTGCATGCATTTTTGACATCATGGTGATTAGAAGCAGAATAGACAATTATTCAGAGACGTAAAGATTAGAATAAAAAAAGATTCACATGTATTTTATCTGTACCTTCATTGAGAGAAGTTGTATGCTTTCTTATGTTTGATTATTTGAATTACCAGGATGATCTGAAGCACACAGAAGAAGTAGAGGACATGACGGGAGAAGGGAACAAGAAGCTTCGTTTATCGTTGATGTTATGTTGTGCACTTGTTGGGCCATGAAGCATTATGTGTAGAGGAGTAGATGGATGATGTATTATAATTCATGTGATGTGTTACTGAAATGAAATACATACAACTAATTTACAATATTTTATTATTGTGTACTTGTTTTTTAATTGGTCTATCCTGAGATATACATGCTTTTGGTAAAATAATGCATCAGCCCAAACAATTTATACATTTTTAATAATAAAATAGTATTGGTGGTGGCCCATGTAGACTAGATTATTGAATTGGGCTGTGAAATTTATGATGATTTCATTTGGTCACTAGCAATGCCATGTCAGCACAGCCACGTCAGATCCTACGTGGCTCACACAAATAGATAATGACCAAACCAAAATTTTGGTCAATAGAGATCTATGACCAAAATTTTAGAAAGGTCAAGTTTGTTAATTCTTGACGGCCAACTGTTGACCTTGTAAATTTGGTCAAAAAGGTCAATAAACAACAACAATGACGAACCAATGACCAATATAGGGAGTCATAATTGACCTTATTTCTTGTAGTGGCTGTTGGCGGTCAAGGCCCTCAGCTTTGCAAAGACACGGGCGAGTGAAGCTTCTTCCTCATCAGTCAGCTTCTCGGGCAGATTAAAATCCATAGGCAGACATTCTTGCCTAAAACCTGGTAGAGGGTTCTTAGTGGTTGGAGCAGTGTCGCAGCAATAAAACCAAGTCTTCCCCAACCTTTGGGGTGACTAGGTAGAGCAGCAACGGGGAACCCGTATTCTCGTCGTCTCTGAATGTTGACCCTAGCAAGTTCTAGGCAGGGGCCATCGGCAAATTCAGTTTGGTGGTTCAAGTACAAGAATTTCTTGAATAGGGGGACGGTAGGCTCTATCTGCAAGTAAGCTTCACGGAATACTTGGAATTGACAGAGGTTGGTGATCGAGTTTGGGCCTAAGTCTTGGGGATGGAGGTTAAAAAAGTGCAGTGTGTCTCTGAAGAATTTTGAGCCGGGCGGTGTGAAGCCCTGCTCAATATGATCAGTAAACACCAACACTTCTCCATCGGCGGGTTGTAGACGTTGCTCTCCTAAGGCGGCTCGCCAACCGATTGTTTCCTGCGGAGCTAGAGTTCCCAGTTTTACAAAATCTTCAAGGACAGTTTCAATCACCTCCGATGGCAACCAATTACACTTGGAGATGGTACCCATGGCCGCAAAACTCAAGAGACATGGACAGAGATCTGCAAAAAGGCGATTGGCGGGTCGTAAGGATCTATAGAAGTATTAACTCGCCAACAAGTGGTTGGGGAGACATCTAAACAGAAATTGTGACTCGCCGCAACCTAAGGGCGTGTTACATTCTAAATTTCCCTTAGAAACTTTTTTGGGCTAGAGATAAACATGTTTTCGATATGGTACCAGAAATTACAGATCTACGGGTGGCTCTAAAGAGAGGAACAATTTGCAATTTCGAGAACACTTAAGATACTGGAATACAGTAAAATATGCAAGGTGATATTATGACGGAAGCAAGATGAGCACCAGATCTGCTATTCATTATTCGTAAATCTACCGCGGCCCTTTACTAAAATACGGGGATTCAAGCAGCACCAATGGGGTTAATGGCGCGGCGGACAAGCGCTTAAAGAACTCCAACATCGTCCTAAGAACAGGGGGATTTGCGAGCCAGATCTAGGAGAACATACCTGAGAGGTGTCGACGGCGGCGGAGGTACCCCGCTGAAGATCTACGCCGAGTATCACGCCCGACCGATCCAAGAAATAGCAGATCCGAAGCAGGAGCTCTATGATGGCGAAGCATTCGTAGCATGACCTCGAGGAGGAAGAAGAAGTGGAGCAATAGAGAAGGCGAAAGAAAGGGCCCCCTGTGGCTATTAAAGACGTGAAGCCGGAACTAAAAATCGGACACATTAAAAATCGGACATGATGGCGCTTGGATTTTTGGGATGACACGATAAAGTGAGAAAGATCCATTAAGATGACATCACTAAAATCCCTGAAATGATGTGGGGGATGATGTCACCCGTAAGTAAACTTGTGATTTGGACGGAGCATGAAGATTGGTGGCTTGTCACTTTTTAATGAAGCGAAGACAGAGATTCCATGTGAGTTGCCATGGTAAAAAAAGAAGGTTTATTGGCGTGAATAAATTCAAGTCAATATGGGGCCTAATGTTGGGATTTAACCCGTTGTATGACCCGCCCTATTGAGCCGGGTCAGGTTCATGGCGACTCAACGCTCGTGATTCAAGATGGGCTTAGACCCAGGACACAGAAGGCGTAAGATGATCTCCATCAGAGATCCGACTCAGCCCAAGAGCCCAGATGGCGACTCAAGGGCCAAGAAGAGGAAGACTCGCAGGGAAGTTTCCTTACTTGAGGGACAAGGCGGTTTAGAGATATGTCAGGTCAAGGTTTATGATGTGGCCTGGACTCTTGTAAACATAGGGCCTCGACCTGTATGTAAAGGCGAGTATCTAGGGTAGAAACATGAAGTTACAATCCATCGAGAGCTAGGTCACGCGAATTACGCACCCTTGTAATCAATTCCACCATCAATATACACAAAGCAGGACGTAGGCTTTTACCTCCATTGGAGGGGCCGAACCTGGGTAACCCGAGTCTCGCTTCCGCTCAACCCCTTTGAGTCGCCACCAAGGTGTGATGGCTCCATCTCTAAGTCCTTTCACGAGGACATCTGCCGTGACAAAACCACGACATAAGGAGATCGCACGAGGAGCCTGCACCCCTATTTAGGGTGTGGTGTATGTTTTAGAGGTTGACTAGTGTGTCCCGCGGACGCTTCAAAGAGCTACAAGTGCGTTTAGCGCCACGGGTGTATCCTCGGATGCCTACACCTCGGCTATGAAATCCTCGGTCGGTTCCTCAGTGCGGAGGGAGCGTTCCATGTTACCATAGTGTGGGACCATGTTGAAGTGAGCGAACGATGTGCGCCCTAGGAGCGCGTGGTGTCCACTTCGAAAGGGGACAATGTCGACGATTAACTCCTCGCTTCCAAAGTTCTCACGTGTTCCCAAGACAACCTCTAGTGAGACGGTTCCGGTACAACGAGCCTCAACACCTGGTATGACGCCGTTAAAGGTAGTGTTGCTCGACTTGGACCGATATGAGTCAATGCCCATCTTCCTAACCGTGTCCTCATAGATTAGGTTGAGGCTCCTTCCTCCATCCACAATGACGTACTTCAGATGGAAACCGTCGGCAATTGGGTCCAAGAAGAGTGCAGCTGATCCTGTTGGGGTCTACTGTAGGTGCATTGTATGCGAATTAAAATTTCCTATGCGCAGAACATCCAAGAACATGTTATGGAGATGGATCACAGATCATTACCACGAGACGTGCAGTGTCGTGCAGCAGAAGTAGAGTTGGGACAGCACGTCTGCGTGGTTTCTCTCCTCCTTGTCCATTCTCCCTCGTGCAGCCAGTCCGATCTCCCTTGTGAGGCAGGTTGCCGGATCCCGCGTACAGGCTCGCCGGAGCGGTGCAAGTGCACCGCCTCTAATTATATCCGCACGTGCAGGAGGAACACACCGTGCGGCAGACTGCTAGGTCTGATCACACAGTCGACGGTGGGTGGAAGTGGCTATTCACAACTCATGCGAAAACCTAACGACGATGCCAAATCGATCAATCCCTCAGGTGTGCCGTACCTCCACTATATATAGGCGTCCGACGCAGGCTCAACTCTTGGGCCTCGCACAGACCAAAAAGCCCATGTGTTCCTTCCCTTAAGCGCGCTACCCTTTAGGTTCTCGTTCACTTGGTCACGAGTTAGATCACGTCTGACTCCACTGGTGGGTAGCGGTGTCTACCAAGACGTGCCGACTCCAAGTGTCCGATGAAGCTGGTTAGGCGAACATGTACTTCATACTTTTGTTCCTTTGCCACACGATATACATTGTCATGCTCAAGGCGATATGGTCATCCATGTTGCCGCACGACCTCTTTCTCGTTCCGGTGAATCCGACCAGCATTCGGATTATCTCATAATCCTCATCGCATGGCCAAGCTTATCCAGGCCGGATCACCCGAGGGGCCCAGAGTATATCTCTCCCGATCGGAGGGGCAAATCCCATCTTGCTCGACCATGTATCGCAGCATGGGTGTAGACAAGCCCGGAACCTACCTTTGTAACTACCCAGTCACGGAATAGCGTTTGGTCGGCCCAAAGCAAGTATGTCACCATTCGAAGTACATGCGACAGCTCAGGTCTTAGGACATAGAACATATGCTGTACTAGAGACTCACATATGACCTATCACTTCGTCTCATAGTTGGGTCTGTCCAACTTAGACCTTATCTTGGCTTGGATTCGACCACGTCGAAATCTAACCAGATCTTTCGGAGTCATATTATGCTACATGGCCAGTGAGACCGGACCATCCACCGTGTCATATGCTAGTCTAACTAGTTGCGTGTCCCCACAACCCTTTCAACTAGGGACTCTTTAGGACAATCATCGTACAATGCATAGTCTCATAAACAAGTCACGTACTTGTTAATTACACATCATTGATAATGTCCAAGGACTATCTTTATTCATAAACACATAGGAAATATCATCGTACATGATTGCCTCTAGGGCATATCTCCAACAGTCTCCCACTTGCACTAGAGTCAATCAAATAGACATTGAATGCCCATAGCTCTAACGTGCCCCTCATGCTTGGCTTGTGGAAGCGGCTTAGTCAACGGATCAGCAATGTTTGCATCCGTATGAATCTTGCATAAACTAGTGCCACCTTTCGCTACGAGCTTCCGTATCAGGTGATACTTTCGGTCTATTTGCCTAGTCTTGTGGTGTTGTCTCTGCTCCTTGGCCTATGCGATGGCACCTGAATTATCGCAATAAAGGTCCAACGGTTTTGACCAGCCCGGGAACATACCAACATCTTCCAGGAACTTCCGAATCCAAACACCTTCCTTTGTGGCTTCACAAGCCGCAATGTATTCGGCCTTGGTTGTGGAGTCGGCCACCGCATCTTGCTTGGAACTCGTCCAACTCACTGCTCCTCCATTCATAACATACACAAATCCTGTTTGCGATTGACAATCATCCATGACGGTTTGGAAACTAGCATCAACGTAACTCTTTACATTGAGATCCTCCTCACCTCCATAAACTAGGAACATCTCTTTAGTCCTTTTCAGGTACTTCACAATAGCTTTTACCGCTGCCCAGCGACTGTCACTTGGGTTGGCTTGGTATCTGCTTGTTAAGCTTATTGCAAAGGCAACATCAGGCCAAGTACATAGCATGGCATACATGATGGATCCTATTACCGAAGCATATGGAACCTTACTCATCCGGTTTAGCTCATCACAAGTCATAGGACCCTGAGTCTTGCTTAGCCTTATACCATGTGAGACAGACAAGAACCCTTTCTTGGCCTCACACATGTTGAACCTCTTCAACACTTTGTCTATGTACATGCTCTGGCTCAAGCCGAGCAGCCTCCTCGATCTATCTCTATAGATCTTGATGCCTAAAATGTACACTGCCTCTCCAAGGTCCTTCATTGAAAACTTGCCATTCAATGATTCCTTGCCTGAGTTCAGCATTGAAACATCATTTCCGATCAGTAGTATGTCATCTACAAACAAGATCAAAAATACTACCGAGCTGCCACTAGACTTCTTGTATAAAGAATAGTCCTCTTCATTCTTGATGAAAACAAGGTCAACGACGGCTTCATCAAAACGAATATTCAAACTCCGAGCCGCTTGCCTCAATCCATAAATGAATCTCTTGAGCTTGCATATTTTACCATCATTAGTTAGATTGACAAAACCTTCGGGTTGCATCATGTATACATCATCCTTTAAATTTCCATAAAGGAAAGCCGTTTTGACATCCATCTGCCATATCTCATAATCGAAATATGCAGCTATATCTAGTATGATCCTCACCGACTTCAGCATTGCTACCGGTGAATAAGTCTCGTTGTAGTCAATTCCTTGAACTTGTCCATAACCTTTAGCGACAAGCCGAGCTTTGTGGATCTGAAGATTTCAATCCACATCGGTTTTCTTCTTAAAGACCCATTTGGTACCAATGGTACTACACCAGTCGGCCGATCAACCAAGTCCGAGACTTGATTATCATCCATGCACTTTAACTCGGATCTCATAGCCTCAAGCCATGCCTCGGAATCTGGGCTCACCATCGCTTCTGCATACGTAGCCAGCTCATCGCTTTCTAGCAACAACACATCACGCACTTTGCGCAATGTATCCGGCCTCCGTGGCTCCGGTGGCAACTCCACTATGGGTTCCTTGATCGACTCCGATATGATCTCATCACCAACCGAGTTGTCCCCGAGTGACTATCAAATTTCTTCTAGTCGCCCGTTCTCCCACTGGCCTCCTGACTGAGAAACACTTTCTCTAGGAAAACCTCGTTCCGAATAACAAACACTTTGTACTCTTCTCTGTTGTAGAAGTTGTATCCCAAGGTTTCCCTCGGATATCCCACGAATATGCATTTATCGGGCTTGGGTGTAAACTTGTCCGGCATGAGTCGCTTGACAAATGCTTCACAACCCCAAATCTTTAGGAAAGACAAACTAGGACTCTTCCCGGTCCATATCTCAAGTGGTGTCTTGTCTATGGATTTTGATGGTACCCTGTTAAGTGTGAAAGGTACACTTTCTAGAGCATATCCCTAGAATGACAAGGGTAAATCCGATTAGCTCATCATCAATTAGACCATGTCCAACAAGGTTCGATTTCTCTGTTCTGACACGCCGTTTCTTTGTGGTGTGCCCGGAGGTGTGAGCTAGGGTACTATACCTCGGCTTTTCATATGATCATCAAACTCATGGATCATGTCCTCACCTCGACGATCTGATCGTAGGAGCTTTATTGTCTTGCCGAGCTGATTTTCCACCTCGTTCTGAAAGTCTTTGAACTTTTCAAAAGTCCCTAATATATCCATATCTACTCAAGTCATCGGTAAAAGTCACGAAGTACTGATAGCCACCCCTGGCCATTGTGCTCATTGGACCACACACATCACTTGGTATAAGTTCCAACAGCTGGGAAGCCCTCTCGCAACTCTTTGCAAAAGGAGACTTAGTCATCTTGCCTAGCAAGCATGATTTACATGTCTCGAATGACCCGAAGTCAGACGAAGATTGGAGTCCATCATCATGGAGCTTCTTCATGCGTTTCAGACTAATGTGTCCAATCCGGCAATGCCAGAAGTATGTCAGATTTATCTCATTAGGCTTATGCCTCTTGACATTCACGTTATAGACTGGTTCCGTTTCTATATTCAAAATAAATAGCCCATCTACAATGGTTGCATAGCCATGGAACACTCCATTAATGAACAAAATTTTCCTTTAAATTGAATTCATAACCTTGACTCATCGAACATGAGGCAGAAATAATGTTCCGACTAAGTGGACGAACGTAATAACAATTATTTAGTTCCAAAATAAATCTAGAATGAAGCTCGAGCTTCATCGTGCCGACCTCCAACGCAGCAGCTCTTGCTTTGTCGCCGACCCTGATGTCAATCTCCCCTTGTGCCACACGCCTAGTTCTTACCAGCCCCTGCATCGAGTTGCAAATATGAACAACCGATCTGGTATCAAATACCCATGAGTTACTAGGTATGTCAGCAAGGTAAATGTCTATAACATATGTAACAAGTGTACCTTTGCCTAAAGAAGCATCTTCAGCCTTCTTGCCATGCTCAGCACGCCACTTGCTACAGTTCCTCTTCCAGTGACCAGTTTCCTTGAAATGATAACAAATGGTCTTTGAGTTTGGTCCATACTTCGGCTCAGTGGTGGAGACAAACTTCTCTGTGCCCTTTGCCTTAGCCTTTTCCTTGGACCAACTCTTCTTCAACTTAGCCGAATTATGCACCATCCACACTTGATGTGTGCCTTTCTTTATATCCTACTTTGCCACCTTGAGCATCCCATGCAATTCAGTGAGCTTCTTATCCATGCCGTGCATATGATAGTTTGAGATGAACGTCCCATAGCTAGCTGGAAGAGAACACAGAACTGCATCACTCGCTAGATCATCCAAGAGCGGGAAACCCAACCGATCCAAAGCTTGCACGTATCCGATCATCCTGATCACATGCGGGCTTAGTGGATCACCTTCCTTCAGCTTACAATCCATCGAGGATCGCCAGAAGTTGAACCTTTAGGTCCTAGCCTGCACCTGAAACATGCTCTTGAGACCCTCGATCATATCGAAAGCCGCAATGTGTTTGAAATGTTGTTGCAAATCGGGCTCCATACAAGCCAGCATGAGGGAGCTAATCTTGTTCGATTCATCAACGAGTTTCTGGTAGGCATTCTTGGTTGTGGCATTAGCATTATTGGCAGGTGCCTCTGGAAGTGGATCCTCTAGAACATGTTCTTTTTTATTGTGCTTGAGAACAACTCTCAGATTTCTATATCAGGTGGTAAAGTTTGTTCCATTCAGTTTATCCTTTTCCAGAATTGATTTCAATGCAAAGTTTTTAGCAGGTGGCGACATTGGTCTACAATAGAAAATATGCAATCACTAAGCAATGTGTTTAAGTGGAGTAATTCAAGCCTTAAATATAACTACTCCCACTGAAGTCGGCCTCCCTCCGAAACTATCAGTGATTCAGGATCCGTCTAGCGCGAGCGACTAGTGACCTTTAGCATCACTTCTAGACAACTTGCCTATTTGGTAAGCAACTCCTTCCTAATCATATCTCTATACGACTCCTGTCGGTCGGGTAGGTATCTTATACCTCGGCTCCCGACCTTCTTTTGCCACAAGGCCGAAAACCATTTTGATGGCCTTGTCAAGTTAACCTGATGCAGTGCATGTCCGTGTCCGACACGAACCCTCCAGTTCAAGGACATCTAGCAGCACCTCAATTTTATGAGCCCGCTACCAAACGCACTTGACGTGCGAAGGTGCAACATCCGGAATGGCAATGTGCTTGATATTAATGAGGGATCTTTCTACCATACTAACACGTATAGAAATAAGAAGCAATATCAATCACATATAAACAAAAAAATATGTGAAATAGTATGGCTCCTTCATGGACATCCTTCCATGTCTGGCTCCAACTCCGGTGACTAGGGCGGTACTCCATCTTGTCCGTCACGCCGGGATGCCAAAGACTCGAACTTGATCTCTGTCGTCCAACTACTACAACTAGTAATGAATTTACAGAGGATCACAAGTCGACATGCAGGTCGTTATACAATATAATGACGACTCTTTGGCTCTTGCCAGCTAACAATCATGACACGGAGGTCATGTTAAATTACACACATGCATCACATACATATGAGCCATACTATTCACATCAAACCTGCAAAACAAACTCATCCATAGAATCGCATTCTACCGGTTTGTGTGATCGTGTATGCAATACAAGGTGCTATGCACATGGCGGTCCTGTAAGGCCCTCCTCGTGAGTCACCACTTCGTGAGGTTCACCTCGTGAGGCCCACCTCGTGAGGACACAAGGTGCTACACACACGGCGGTCCCGCAAGGCCATCCTTGTGAGCCCTACCTCGTGAGGCCCACCTCGTGAGGCCCACCTCGTGAGGCCCACCTCGTGAGGCCCACCTCATGAGGTTTCCTCATGAGGTCTCCTCGTGAGGTTCCTTCATGAGGTCACCTCGATGTGTAGTTGATCTCATCAACCGTGCACATAGCCGAACTTATGAACAATGAGGGATCTCATCCGCCGCCTCCACATATCAAATGTGCATCCGATCTGAATCTAAAACCACTAGCAGAGGCTCTGATACCAGTGTTGTGGTCTACCGTAGGTGCATCGTATGCGAATTAAACAATCCTACGCGTAGGACATCTAAGAACATGCTATGGAGATGGATCAGAGATCGTTACCACTAGACGTGTAGTTCTGTGAAGCGGAACTAGAGTTGGGGCAGCACGTCTGTGGTTCATCTCCTCCTTGTCCATTATCCTTCATGCAGCCGGTCCGATCTCCCTCGTGAGTCGGTCGCCGGATCCGGCGTACAGGCTTGCCGGCGCGGCGCAAGTGCCCCGCCTCTAATGGTATCCGCACGTGTATGAGGAACACTCCGTGCGGTGGACTACTAGGTCCGATCACACGATCGGCGGCGGGTGGAGGTGGCTATTCACAACTCATGCGAAAACCTAATGACGGCGCCGAAGCGATCAATCCCTCAGGTGTGCCGCACCTCCACTATATGTAGAAGTCCGACGTAGGCTCAACTCTTGGGCCTCGCACGGACCCTAAAGCCCACGTGTTCTTTCCCTTAAGCGCGCGACCCTTTAGGTTCCCATTCACTTTGTCGCGAGTCAGACCACGTCCGACTCTGCTAGTGGGTAGCGGTCTCTAGCGAGACGTGCCAACTCCAAATGTCCGATGAGGCTGGTTTGGGGAACCTGTACTTCATACCTTTGTTCCCTTTGCCACCCGATATACGTTTTCATGCTCAAGGCGATATTGTCATCTTTGTTCCCGCACGACCTCTTTCTCGATCCGGTGAATCTGACCAGAATTCGGATTATCTCATAATCCTCGTCGCATGGCCATGCTTATCCAGGTCGGATCACCCAAGGGGCCCAGAGTATATCTCTCCTGATCGGAGGGGAAAATCTCATCTTGCTCGACCATGTCTCATAGCATGGGTCTGGACAAGCCCGAATCCTACCTTTGTAACTACTTAGTCACGAAGTAGCGTTCTGTCGGCCAAAAGCAAGTCTGTAACCATCCCGAGTACATGCAACAGCTCAGGTCTTAAGACATAGAAGGTATGTTGTACTAGAGACTCACAAATGACCTATCGTTGCGTCTCATAGTTGGGTCTGTCCAACTCAGACATTATCTTGGCTTGGATTCGACTACGTCGAATTCAACCAGATATATTTGAGCCATATTATGCGGCTAGCATCCAATGCTGCATGGCTAGTGAGATCGGACCATCCACAGTGTCATATGCTAGTCTAACTCGTTGCGCGTCCACACCACCCTTTCGTGTAGGGAGTCTTTAGGACAGGCATCATACAATGCATAGTCTCACAAACAAGTCACGTACTTGTTAACTACACATCATTGATAATGTCCAAGGACTATATTTATTCATAAACACATAGGAAATATAATCATACATGATTGCCTCTAGGGCATATCTCCAACAGATCTGCCATGCCTAATGCCAGCCATATGGTCATGTTTGTCAAATGGATCGGGTAATCTGACCATGGGTTGAACTTCGAGGTGACTCGCTCTAACACGTAGATGTCCCTAAATACGCGCTTCCTATTCTTCTCAGGGATGTGAGTACCATTGATAATTTTCACATATGTTACCTCATTAGGAAACTTCTTTTGTCCTGCGTTGTTGGGTCGCCAAGGTTGATCCTCGTCTTCAATGTCGTTTTGGGTTTTACTTTGACCCTCCGTCATTACCTTCTAGCTTGTTTGAAGACCCACAATTCCTGGTAGTGTGGTTTGCTCGTTTGTCCCGAGTGTCATGGATTTGGCACAGTCAATCCAAGATCCTATCTGGATGGCTAGATCAGTGAACCCTCCATTGACAACAACTCTTGTGTGTTGCTCCCACAATTTTTATTCTTGCGCTTGTTTTTATTGCGTCGGGGCTTTCCATTGGCGTCGCGTGTCTCCGAAGTGTCCGCCTCACCATTGTGAGTGATTCGTACGAGCCAGTTGTCTTCTCCCGCGCTAAAGAGGGTCATAACCAAACTGAGGGAAGCCATGGTCCTTGGCTTGTCTTGGCCGAGATGGCGGGCAAGCCATTCATCCCGGATGTTATTTTTGGATGTAGTGATGCCTTCAGCATCAGAACAGTCTATGATCTGGTTCTTTTTAGTAGGGAACTTGTTCGAGAACTTCCGAGTCGATACGCCTGGCTACTGGGTGACACGGCTGAGGCCGTAAGTGTCCAGGGGTTGGACGTAAGTGCCTTGGAAATTTCCCCTAAAGGCATGTTCAAGGTATTCCTAGCTACCAATAGATTGATGATGCAGGCTGTTAACCCAATACCTAGCGATCGTGGTTTTGTCACGACATATGTCCTCGCGAGATAACTTAGGTGTGAGGCCAACACAACTATGTGGCGGTTTGAGAGGGGTTGGTCGGAATCGAGAGACACGAGTTTACCCAGGTTCGGCCCCTCCAGTGAAGCCTACGTCCTGCTTGTTTTTCATTGACGAAGATGATGATCTCAATTACAAGGGTGCGGAATCGCCACCTCTAATCTCGAGGGTGTCTAATCTGTCTATCTCTAATGACTTGAACCTGTCATGGCTTAACCTAACTTGTCCCTCTTAAGGCGCCTTACCCCTCCTTATATAGGTGGAAGGGGTAACTTTGCATGTAGAGTCCTACTAGGAGTAGGAATAGGACTAGTCTCTCTTGAATCCTAATACGGGTCTTGTTTCCTTCTCGGGGGAGTCTTTCCTCTTCTTGGGCCTTCTTTTTGAGCCGGCCCTCCCGGCCTCTCTATGAGTCGCCTTATGCCAGGGTGCACGTCAGGCCTTGGGCCTTCAATTTTGTCATTCATCTAACTTGCCTACTGGGTCACCAGTGAGTTGCCAAGCTCGGCCGCGTCACCAGTGAGTCGCTATGTCACTAATTAGTCGCTAGTGAGTCTTGAAGTCCCAACCGGGTCATACTTCAAGCCAGTTTACACCGTTGGGTATATCCCTGACATTAGCCCCCAGTTAGCTTGAATTTATTCATGTTAAGCTCCTAAAATAAATATGCCAAGATAACGGCTTGCTTCCCTGACCGGCGTACTACAAATGAAATGTCTCCTTTGAAAATCCTAGTTTCTTCTTCATATTAACGAGCCGTCTTCACAATCATCATGTAGGTACGTGTCCTTTGCAACAAAATACATATGCCATTGAGTCGGCCTCCTATGCTTTGGCTTAACAAAAGTATTAGACTTAAAATAACTATCCGGTGCTTAGCCAGCTTTGAATAATTTTGGCTTGAAGATGTTTACAGCTTGTCAACTTGTGATCGTCAAAATTCTCGGGTTAGGATTGATAATGCTGGTCATGATTGTTGGTAATGCCCGGTCATATAACTGAACTCCAATTGACTTGATCAAGTTATTGGGAAAAAATAAAGTCCACATGATGTTGAGACGGTTTCTCAATGCATCAACTAGATAAAAATGTGTTGAGCCGGTCTCTCAATGCTTTAACTAAATAAAAATATGTTGAGCCGGTCTCGCAATTGACATCTTGAATGTGCTCTTCAATTTTTTCAAATATCCATATTACCTGTAGCCCCCAAGCTCCAAGTTTATCAATTCGTGATGACTTGGTGGTTTGCAATAATATCTTTGACCATGTAGCCCGCAAGTGTCGGGTTGTCTTGCATGCAGCAACCTCGGACTTGTAATCATCTTATATTTATAAAGTTCAGCTGGTGTAGTCCCCAAGGGTCGGCTCATTAGTGGGTGATGGGTAGGGTCTTCAATTTGGACCTCATGATCTGTGAAACAACTGAGTGATGTAGCCCCCAAGTGTCGGGTTGTCTTGCGTGCAGCAACCTGGCACTTCAGAAATTTTTATCTGAATAGTGTAGCCCCCAAGTGCTGGGTCGATTGCATGCGGCGACTCAGGACTTCCACGTTCTTCTCCTTTCAAAATAAAACATCATATGATGTAGCCCCCAAGGGTCGGGTCATTATGCAATAATGAGCAGGGACTTTGTAGATCTGATTATGTAAACTTGAGCAGTAATGTGTAGCCCCCAAGGGCCGAGTCATTATAAAAATGATGAGCCCATTCTTCCTTGAATCCATACTTGAATAAAGAGCGACCTATAGCCCCCAGGGCTGGCTTATCTCCTTGAAATACCCGGGTCTGTTTATGATGTGATGATTTAAGAGAGCAGCTTGCATTAGCCACCAAGTTTCATGGTGCATGATTTCGGAGACATGAGACTTTCATACTTTGATGTCATCTTGATTTGAATAATGTATCCCCCAAGTGCCGGGTTGTGTGCTTGCAACGAATCGGGACTATTCCTTACATTGTAGAATAAAATCATATCCACTCTGTGAGCTGATGATGCCTTTGTGATGAAAGAAATCCTTGAGTGTGGTTGCAATGTAAGCCGACAAATATATGTTTGAAGAATCCATAAGTGTTGTACTTTACTACAGAGCACAAGTTGAAAAAAAATCCAAGAGCCAGTCAATTAGATGACCCGATATTATATGTGATAGGGCGGCTCTTCGAAAATAGCCAATTCTTTCAAGCTAGCTTTAAAACCCCAATTATTTAACACTCGTTATGATAAACCATGATGGAAATCCAGCCATATTGGCTATCAAAGATTTATTTGCCCCTACAGAAATTTATGCTTTGGCCCGGTTTGAAGACCAGCATGATATGTATGTCTCATGCATGATGCAATGCAAGATGATGCATGTATATGATTGAATAGTGTTGGTTTCCTGAGAAAAGGTAACACCATAGTATGGCATCAAGTTATTTTTTTAAAAGCCGGCTCAGTGAGTCACGACGGGTAGATAGGCTTGCAAGGCTCTAGTCGTACCCAAGAGGTTTGTGCAACAACCTTTATAATTTAGACTGGCGGATCAGGCTCAAATCAAGCTTCAGTGAAGCAGGTTCTATGAACCCATGGTTTATCTATTTTCCATATGCTGGCTCTCGCAAGCACCTCAATGTTTTTATATTGGGAAGTTCAGGGTCCAAGATTGGATTGACTCGCCAAGAGTACACGGGGCCTATAGGGTGAGTCGCAAAACACATAGTCCAGTATAACCATTGTAATGCGTTAATTTTTCGCTATCCAAGAGGGTATTCAGGTTGAACTCGGTGAGTTGGAAGCCCCCAAGTGACATATGATCTAGGAAAATCAGAGCATGAGATTGCAGAAGCCAATACTCTTACTGCTAAACAACGTGGGGACTAGTAGCCCCCAAGTAAGACGGCTTAATTCTCAAGAACATAAATTGGCGCCTATGTTTGAACCGTGCATCGTGGTAACTTTTATCCTCTTCGGTTTACTAGTATCCATGTTTGAAAGAGCGCAAGATGGAGGCTTATCCTATGTGATACTAATAGCGCCCACGTTTGAATGACCTTCATGGCGACGACTCATCCTCTTGCGCAGCTTTTAAATCATCCACCAATGAGGTAGGGCACCCATGTTTGGGCGGTCACATCATGGCGACTTGTCTTCTTGGGCGACCTGAAATCTTTTTGCCAATGAGGCCATAGCTCTCGGAACTGGCTTAACTTCCCTGCAATGACCCGGGGTTCTTGATTTATTCAGCCCGGTTGAATCTTCTAAGCCATGCTTGTGTAGCCCCCGAGTGTTAAGTCGACTCAAGGAGGCGGGTTGAGAATCTCCATACTTGATTGTAACATAAACTGGCATAAGGTTGATGGTTGAATGATGGATTTATCCAAACTGTAGATGACGTAGTGAGCTGATGCTATTGATGACGCTCATCACATGTCTTTGGCAAATATCATGGCCAAATTGAGTGTATATGCCTTTTGGCCCATGCTGTATTCTCAGGTAGTCAGGCTCTCGTGGCTCCTCCAAGGGCACTTTTCCTTTTCTTTGCCGTTTGACTTGAATTACGGTTCAAGGACGGCCGGCTCAAATTGTAGCTTCACCACGGATGTTTCCTTCATGACAAACTCTCCCATTTCTTTTGATATATTGAGGTAGATAGTATTGGCCAATGTGTCTATCCATTGAGCAATCCGACGCAAGTTGGAGTTGGTCCGTATTTTGATGATGTTGTGTGAGACAAGAATGTCATTTTTTCTTTGCTCCAATGTTGTTGCGGGAGACGGGCAGCAGAGGTGGCTTGCATGTGTCCGTTGGGCGGCTCGTATAGGCGAGCACTACACCGATATGTTGATAGAGAACAGAACATGGGGACGTCGACTTGCACACATCTGTTGGGCGGCTGGTACACGCGAGCACTGCACTGATATGTTTATGCCATCCGGACCGCGAGGGCCGCGTCTTGCGTCCATCTCTTGGCGACTCGTACAGGCAAGCGCTGCACCGGTATATTGATATCGGTGTGGGAGTGAGCCGCGGGGTTTGAAACTAGCTTGGTAGCACACATGTGAGAATAGTTTGCGGCATTGTAAGCAATTTTGGTCGTGTAAACATGAGAGGTGGCCATGTCATTGTAAGCCGTCTTGGTCGCGCGGACGGTGAGTCGACTACGACGTTGTAAGCCTGCACGGACGGTGACTCGGTTGTGGTGTTGTAAGCCAATATAATGCCACCTTTATAACGAATAGTTGTCATGCGTACAAAAATATTAAAGACAAAATATCCGTCCGTGGAAGAATTAAAATATAAAAATAAATAGGACAGATAGCATGTCATTCATATGGTTATGTGAGGGCTAGATTATTGACTCTAGTGCAAGTGGGAATCTGGTGGAATTATGCCCTAGAGGCAATAATAAATGTAGTTATTATTATAATTCCTGTATCAAGATAATAGTTTATTATCCATGCTATAATTGTATTGAATGAAGACTCATTTACATGTGTGGATACATAGACAAAACACCGTCCCTAACATGCCTCTAGTTGGCTAGCCAGTTAGTCAATGATAGTTAGTGTCTTCTGATTATGAACAAGGTGTTGTTGCTTGATAACTGGATCACGTCATTGGGAGAATCACGTGATGGACTAGACCCAAACTAATAGACGTAGCATGTTGATCGTGTCATTTTGTTGCTACTGTTTTCTGCGTGTCAAGTATTTATTTCTATGACCATGAGATCATATAACTCACTGACACCGGAGGAATGCTTTGTGTGTATCAAACATCGCAACGTAACTGGGTCACTATAAAGATGCTCTACAGGTATCTCCGAAGGTGTTAGTTGAGTTAGTATGGATCAAGACTGGGATTTGTCACTCCGTGTGACGGAGAGGTATCTCGGGGCCCACTCGGTAATACAACATCACACAGAAGCCTTGCAAGCAATGTAACTTAGTGTAAGTTGCGGGATCTTGTATTACGGAACGAGTAAAGAGACTTGCCGGTAAACGAGATTGAAATAGGTATGCGGATACTGACGATCGAATCTCGGGCAAGTAACATACCGAAGGACAAAGGGAATGACATACGGGATTATACGAATCCTTGGCACTGAGGTTCAAACGATAAAGATCTTCGTAGAATATGTAGGATCCAATATGGGCATCCAGGTCCCGCTATTGGATATTGACCGAGGAGTCTCTCGGGTCATGTCTACATAGTTCTCGAACCCGCAGGGTCTGCACACTTAAGGTTCGACGTTGTTTTATGCGTATTTGAGTTATATGGTTGGTTACCGAATGTTGTTCGGAGTCCCGGATGAGATCACGGACGTCACGAGGGTTTCCGGAATGGTCCAGAAACGAAGATTGATATATAGGATGACCTCATTTGATTACCGGAATGTTTTTGGAGTTACCGGGAATGTACCGGGAATGACGAATGGGTTCCGGGAGTTCACCGGGGGGGCAACCCACCCCGGGGAAGCCCATAGGCCATAAGGGTGGCGCACCAGCCCTTGGTGGGCTGGTGGGACAGCCCAAAAGGGCCCTATGCGCCAAGGATAAGAAATCAAAGGAAAAAGAAAAAAAAGGAGGAGGTGGGAAGGGAGGGGGACTCCCTCCCACCAAACCTAGTGCAAGGGGGGAGAGTCCTCCCCCTTGGCTCGGCCGACTCCTTGAGGGTCCTTGGACCCCAAGGCAAGGCCCCCCTCCCTCCCACCTATATATACGGAGGTTTTAGGGCTGATTTGAGACGACTTTTCCACGGCAGCCCGACCACATACCTCCACGGTTTTTCCTCTAGATCGCGTTTCTGCGGAGCTCGGGCAGAGCCCTGCTGAGACAAGGTCATCACCAACCTCCGGAGCACCGTCACGCTGCCGGAGAACTCTTCTACCTCTCCGTCTCTCTTGCTGGATCAAGAAGGCCGAGATCATCGTCGAGCTGTACGTGTGCTGAACGCGGAGGTGCCGTCCGTTCGGTACTAGGTCGTGGGACTGATCGCGGGATTGTTCGCGGGGCGGATCGAGGGACGTGAGGACGTTCCACTACATCAACCGCGTTCTCTAACGCTTTTGCTGTACCGTCTACAAGGGTACATAGGTCACTCATCCCCTCCCGTAGATGGACATCACCATGATAGGTCTTCGTGCGCGTAGGAAATTTTTTGTTTCCCATGCGACGTTCCCCAACAGTGGCATCATGAGCTAGGTTCATGCATAGATGTCTTCTCGAGTAGAACAGAAAAGTCTTTGTGGGCGGTGATGTGCGCTTTGCTGCCCTCCTTAGTCTTTTCTTGATTCCGCGGTATTGTTGGATTGAAGCGGCTTGGACCGACATTACTCGTACGCTTACGAGAGACTGGTTTCATCGTTACGAGTAACCCCCTTTGCTCAAAGATGACTGGCAAGTGACGTTTTCTCCAACTTTAGTTGAATCGGATTTGACCGAGGAGGTCCTTGGATGAGGTTAAATAGCAACTCATATATCTCCGTTGTGGTGTTTGCGTAAGTAAGATGCGATCCTACTAGATACCCTTGGTCACCACGTAAAACATGCAACAACAAAATTAGAGGACGTCTAACTTGTTTTTGCAGGGTATGATTGTGATGTGATATGGCCAACGATGTGATGTGATATATTGGATGTATGAGATGATCATGTTGTAATAGAAATATCGACTTGCACGTCGATGGTACGGCAACCGGCAGGAGCCATAGGGTTGTCTTTATATTAACGTTTGTGCTTGCAGATGCGTTTACTATTTTGCTAGGATGTAGCTTTAGTAGTAATAGCATAAGTAGCACGACAACCCCGATGGCAACACGTTGATGGATGATCATGGTGTGGCGCCGGTGACAAGAAGATCGTGCCGGTGCTTTGGTGATGGAGATCAAGAAGCACGTGATGATGGCCATATCATGTCACTTATGAATTGCATGTGATGTTAATCCTTTTATGCACCTTATTTTGCTTAGAACGACGGTAGCATTATGAGGTGATCTCTCACTAAAATTTCAAGACGAAATTGTGTTCTCCCCGACTGTGCACCGTTGCTACAGTTCGTCGTTTCGAGACACCACGTGATGATCGGGTGTGATAGACTCAACGTTCACATACAACGGGTGCAAAACAGTTGCGCACGCGGAACACTCGGGTTAAGCTTGACGAGCCTAGCATGTGCAGACATGGCCTCGGAACACATGAGACCGAAAGGTCGATCATGAATCATATAGTTGATATGATTAGCATAGGGATGCTTACCACTGAAACTATACTCAACTCACGTGATGATCGGACTTGGGATAGTGTAAGTGTCATGAACCACTCAAATGACTAGAGAGATGTACTTTTTGAGTGGAAGTTTAGCATATAATTTGATTAAGTTGAACTCTAATTATCTTGAACATAGTCTAAGTCCACTTTGAATATATTTGTGTTGTAGATCATGGCTCACGCGACAGTCATCCTGAATTTTAATACGTTCCTAGAGAAAGCTAAGTTGAAAGATGATGGAAGCAACTTTGTAGACTAGGCTCGTAATCTTAAGCTAATCTTACAAGCTGGGAAGAAGGATTATGTCCTTAATGCTGCGCTAGGAGATGAACCACCCGCTACGGCTGATCAGGATGTTAAGAACGCTTGGTTAGCACGTAAGGAGGACTACTCAATAGTTCAATGTGCAGTCTTGTATGGCTTAGAACCGGGACTTCAACGTCGCTTTGAGCGCCATGGAGCATTTGAGATGTTCCAGGAGTTGGAGTTTATATTTCAGAAGAACGCCCGGATCGAGAGGTATGAGACCTCCGATAAATTCTATGCTTGCAAGATGGAGGAAAACTCGTCTGTCAGTGAACATGTGCTCAAAATGTCTGGGTACTCAAACCGTCTGGCTGAGCTGGGGATTGAACTCCCGCAAGAAGCTATCACTGACAGAATCCTTCAATCACTGCCGCCAAGCTATAAAGGCTTTGTGTTGAACTACAACATGCAAGGGATGAACAAGTCTCCCGGCGATTTGTTTGCGATGCTGAAAGTCGCAGAGTCTGAACTCCGTAAAGAGCATCAAGTGTTGATGGTGAGCAAGACCACTAGTTTCAAGAGAAACGGCAAAGGCAAGAAGGGCAATTCGAGGAAGAGCGGCCAGCCTGTTGCCAATCCGCCGAAGAAACCCAAGGCTGGACCTAAGCCTGAAACAGAGTGCTTCTATTGCAATGGTATGGGTCACTGGAAGCGCAATTGCCCCAAGTATCTGGCAGATAAGAAGGCGGGCAAAGAAAAATCAGGTATATTTGATATACATGTTATTGATGTGTACTTAACCGGCTCTCGTAGTAGTGCCTGGGTATTGGATACCGGTTCTGTTGCTCACATTTGCAACTCGAAGCAGGAACTGCGGAATAGACGAAGGCTGGCGAAAGACGAAGTGACGATGCGCGTAGGAAATGGTTCCAAGGTTGATGCAATCGCCGTCGGCACAGTGTCACTTCAGCTACCATCGGGATTAGTGATGAACTTAAATCATTGTTATTTAGTGCCTGCGTTGAGCATGAACATTATATCTGGATCTTGTTTATTGCGAGACGGTTACTCTTTTAAGTCTGAGAATAATGGTTGTTCTATTTCTATGAGTAAAATCTTTTATGGTCATGCACCGAATGTGAGAGTATTGTTCATATTGAATCTTGATAGCGATACGCATATACATAACATTGAGACCAAAAGAGTTAGAGTAAACAATGATAGCGCCATATTTTTGTGGCACTGCCGCTTGGGTCATATTGGTATAAAGCGCATGAAGAAACTCCATGCTGATGGACTTTTGGAGTCACTTGACTTTGATTCACTTGACACGTGCGAACCATGCCTCATGGGAAAGATGACTAAGACTCCATTCTCCGGAACAATGGAGCGTGCAAGTGACTTGTTGGAAATCATACATACCGATGTGTGTGGTCCAATGAGCGTAGAGGCACGCGGCGGATATCGTTATTTTCTCACCTTCACTGACGATTTAAGTAGATATGGTTATGTCTACTTGATGAAGCACAAGTCTGAAACATTTGAAAAGTTCAAGCAATTTGAGAGTGAAGTGGAAAATCATCGTAACAAGAAGATCAAGTTCCTACGGTCTGATCGTGGGGGTGAATAGCTGAGTTTCGAGTTTGGTGCTCACTTAAGACAATGTGGAATTGTTTCGCAGTTAACACCGCCTGGAACACCACAGCGTAATGGTGTGTCCGAACGTCGTAATCGTACTTTGTTAGAGATGGTGCGATCTATGATGTCTCTTACTGATTTGCCGTTATCATTTTGGGGTTATGCATTAGAAACAGCTGCATTCACTTTAAATAGGGCACCATCAAAATCCGTTGAGACGACACCATACGAACTGTGGTATGGCAAAAGGCCAAAGTTGTCGTTTCTTAAAGTTTGGGGATGTGATGCTTATGTCAAAAAGCTTCAGCCTGAAAAGCTGGAACCCAAAGCGGAAAAGTGCGTCTTCATTGGTTACCCCAAAGAGACAGTTGGGTACACCTTCTATCTCAAATCCGAGGGAAAAGTGTTTGTTGCTAAAAACGGAGCTTTTCTCGAGAAGGAGTTTCTCTCGAGAGAATTGAGTGGGAGGAAGATAGAACTTGACGAGGTTGTCGAACCTCTCATCCCTCTGGATGGTGGCGCAGGGCAAGGGGAAACCTCTGTCGTTGCGACGCCGGTTGAGGAGGAAGTTAATGATGATGATCATGAAACTCCAGTTCAAGTTTCTGTTGAACCACGCAGGTCGACGAGATCACGCGCTGCTCCAGAGTGGTACGGTAATCCCGTCTTATCAATCATGTTGTTAGACAACAATGAACCTGCAAATTATGAAGAAGCAATGGTGGGCCCAGATTCCAACAAATGGCTAGAAGCCATGAAATCCGAGATAGGATCCATGTATGAGAACAAAGTGTGGTCTTTGGAGATACTGCCTGAGGGCCGCAAGGCTATTCAGAACAAATGGATCTTTAAGAAGAAGACGGACGCTGACGGCAATGTGACCGTTTATAAAGCACGACTTGTGGCAAAGGGTTTTTCACAAGTTCCAGGAGTTGACTACGATGAGACTTTCTCACCCGTAGCGATGCTTAAGTCCGTCAGAATCATGTTAGCAATAGCTGCATTTTTCGATTATGAAATCTGGCAGATGGATGTCAAAACGGCGTTCCTTAACGGTTTCCTTAAGGAAGAGTTGTATATGATGCAACCCGAAGGTTTTGTCGATCCTAAAAATGCTGACAAGGTGTGCAAGCTCCAGCGATCCATTTATGGACTGGTGCAAGCATCTCGGAGTTGGAACAAACGCTTTGATGAGGTGATCAAAGCATTTGGGTTTATACAAGTGGTTGGAGAATCTTGTATTTACAAGAAAGTGAGTGGGAGCTCTGTGGCGTTTCTAATATTATATGTGGATGACATATTACTGATTGGAAACAACATAGAGCTTTTGGAGAGCATAAAAGGTTACTTGAATAAAAGTTTCTCTATGAAGGACCTAGGAGAAGCTGCTTACATTCTAGGCATTAAGATCTATAGGGATAGATCAAAACGCCTGATAGGACTTTCACAAAGCACATACCTTGGTAAAGTTTTGAAGAGGTTCAAAATGGAACAGTCCAAGAAAGGGTTCTTGCCAGTTTTACAAGGTACGAGATTGAGTAAGACTCAGTGCCTAGCAACTGATGAAGATAGAGAGCATATGCGCTCCGTCCCCTATGCTTCAGCCATAAGTTCTATCATGTATGCGATGCTGTGCACTAGACCGGATGTTAGCCTGGCCATAAGTATGGAAGGTAGGTTCCAGAGTAATCCAGGAGTGGATCACTGGACAGCGGTCAAGAATATCCTGAAGTACCTGAAAAGGACTAAGGAGATGTTTCTCGTGTATGGAGGTGACGAAGAGCTCGCCGTAAAAGGTTACGTCGATGCAAGCTTTGACACAGATCCGGACGACTCTAAGTCGCAAACCGGATACGTATTGATTCTTAATGGGGGTGCAGTAAGCTGGTGCAGTTCCAAGCAAAGCGTCGTAGCAGATTCTACATGCGAAGCGGAGTACATGGCTGCCTCGGAGGCGGCTAAGGAGGGTGTCTGGATGAAGCAGTTCATGACGGATCTTGGATTGGTGCCAAGTGCACTGGATCCAATAACCTTGTTCTGTGACAACACGGGTGCCATTGCCTTAGCAAAGGAACCGCGTTTTCACAAGAAGACCAGACACATCAAACGACGCTTCAACCTCATCCGCGACTACGTCGAGGAAGAGGACGTAAATATATGCAAAGCGCCCACGGATCTGAATGTAGCAGACCCGCTGACTAAACCTCTTCCACGGCCAAAACATGATCGACACCAGAACTGTATGGGTGTTAGATTTATTACAATGTAATTCATATGGTGATGTGAGGGCTAGATTATTGACTCTAGTGCAAGTGGGAGACTGTTGGAATTATGCCCTAGAGGCAATAATAAATGTAGTTATTATTATAATTCCTGTATCAAGATAATAGTTTATTATCCATGCTATAATTGTATTGAATGAAGACTCATTTACATGTGTGGATACATAGACAAAACACCGTCCCTAGCATGCCTCTAGTTGGCTAGCCAGTTAGTCAATGATAGTCAGTGTCTTCTGATTATGAACAAGGTGTTGTTGCTTGATAACTGGATCACGTCATTGCGAGAATCACGTGATGGACTAGACCCAAACTAATAGACGTAGCATGTTGATCGTGTCATTTTGTTGCTACTGTTTTCTGCGTGTCAAGTATTTATTTCTATGACCATGAGATCATAAAACTCACTGACACCGGAGGAATGCTTTGTGTGTATCAAATGTCGCAACGTAACTGGGTGACTATAAAGATGCTCTACAGGTATCTCCGAAGGTGTTAGTTGAGTTAGTATGGATCAAGACAGGGATTTGTCACTCCGTGTGACGGAGAGGTATCTCGGGGGCCACTCGGTAATACAACATCACACACAAGCCTTGCAAGCAATGTAACTTAGTGTAAGTTGCGGGATCTTGTATTACGGAACGAGTAAAGAGACTTGCCGGTAAACGAGATTGAAATAGGTATGCGGATACTGACGATCGAATCTCGGGCAAGTAACATACCGAAGGACAAAGGGAATGACATACGGGATTATACGAATTCTTGGCACTGAGGTTCAAACGATAAAGATCTTCGTAGAATATGTAGGATCCAATATGGGCATCCAGGTCCCGCTATTGGATATTGACCGAGGAGTCTCTCGGGTCATGTCTACATAGTTCTCAAACCCGCAGGGTCTGCAGACTTAAGGTTCGACGTTGTTTTATGCGTATTTGAGTTATATGGTTGGTTACCGAATGTTGTTCGGCGTCCCGGATGAGATCACGGACGTCACGAGGGTTTCCAGAATGCTCCGGAAACGAAGATTGATATATAGGATGACCTCATTTGATTACCGGAAGGTTTTCGGAGTTACCGGGAATGTACCGGGAATGACGAATGGGTTCCGGGAGTCCACCGGGGGGGGCAACCCACCCCGGGGAAGCCCATAGGCCATAAGGGTGGCGCACCAGCCCTTAGTGGGCTGGTGGGACAGCCCAAAAGGGCCCTATGCGCCAAGGATAAGAAATCAAAGGAAAAAGAAAAGAAAAAGGAGGAGGTGGGAAGGGAGGGGGACTCCCTCCCACCAAACCTAGTCCAACTCGGTTTGGGGGGGGAGAGTCCTCCCCCTTGGCTCGGCCGACTCCTTGAGGGTCCTTGGACCCCAAGGCAAGGCCCCCCCTCCCTCCCACCTATATATACAGAGGTTTTAGGGCTGATTTGAGACGACTTTTCAACGGCAGCCCGACCACATACCTCCACGGTTTTTCCTCTAGATCGCGTTTCTGCGGAGCTCGGGCGGAGCCCTGCTGAGACAAGGTCATCACCAACCTCCGGAGCGCCGTCACGCTGCCGGAGAACTCTTCTACCTCTCCGTCTCTCTTGCTGGATCAAGAAGGCCGAGATCATCGTCGAGTTGTACGTGTGCTGAACGCGGAGGTGCCGTCCGTTCGGTACTAGATCGTGGGACTGATCGCGGGATTGTTCGCGGGGCGGATCGAGGGACGTGAGGACGTTCCACTACATCAACCGCATTCTCTAACGCTTTTGCTATACGGTCTACAAGGGTACGTAGATCACTCATCCCCTCTCCTAGATGGACATCACCATGATAGGTCTTCGTGCGCGTAGGAAATTTTTTGTTTCGCTTGCGACGTTCCCCAACAGAACCGTGCATCGTGGTAACTTTTATCCTCTTCGGTTTACCAGTATCCATGTTTGGAAGAGCGCAAGATGGAGGCTTATCCTATGTGATACTGATAGCGCCCACGTTTGAATGACCTTCATGGCGACGACTCATCCTCTTGGGCAGCTTTTAAATCATCCACCAATGAGGTAGGGCACCCATGTTTGGGCGGTCACATCATGGCGACTTGTCTTCTTGGGCGACCTTAAATCTTTTTCAAAATGAGGCCATAGCTCCCGGGACTGGCTTAACTTCCCTGTAATGACCCGGGGTTCTTGAGTTATTCAGCCCGGTTGAATCTTCTAAGCCATGCTTGTGTAGCCCCCGAGTGTTAAGTCGACTCAAGGAGGCGGGTTGAGAATCTCCATACTTGATTGTAACATAAACTGGCATAAGGTTGATGGTTGAACGATGGATTTATCCAAACTGTAGATGACGTAGTGAGCTGATGCTATTGATGACGCTCATCACATGTCTTTGGCAAATATCATGGCCAAATTGAGTGTATATGCCTTTTGGCCCATGCTGTATTCTCAGGTAGTCAGGCTCTCGTGGCTCCTCCAAGAGCACTTTTCCTTTTCTTTGCCGTTTGACTTGAATTATCGGTTCAAGGACGGCCGGCTCAAATTGTAGCTTCACCACGGATGTTTCCTTCATGACAAACTCTCCCATTTCTTTTGATATATTGAGGTAGATAGTATTGGCCAATGTGTCTATCCATTGAGCAATCCGACGCAAGTTGGAGTTGGTCCGTATTTTGATGATGTTGTGTGAGACAAGAATGTCATTTTTTCTTTGCTCCAATGTTGTTGCGGGAGACGGGCAGCAGAGGTGGCTTGCATGTGTCCGTTGGGCGGCTCGTATAGGCGAGCACTACACCGATATGTTGATAGAGAACAGAACATGGGGACGTCGACTTGCACACATCTGTTGGGCGGCTAGCACAGGCGAGCACTCCACTGATATGTTTATGTCATCCGGACCGCGAGGGCCGCGTCTTGCGTCCATCTCTTGGCAACTCGTACAGGCAAGCACTGCACCGGTATATTGATATCGGTGTGGGAGTGAGCCGCGGGGTTTGAAACTAGCTTGGTAGCACACATGTGAGAATAGTTTGCGGCATTGTAAGCAATTTTGGTCGTGTAAACATGAGAGGTGGACATGTCATTGTAAGCCGTCTTGGTCGCGCGGACGGTGAGTCGACTACGACGTTGTAAGCCTGCACGGACGGTGACTCGGTTGTGGTGTTGTAAGCCAATATAATGCCACCTTTATAACGAATAGTTGTCATGCGTACAAAAATATTAAAGACAAAATATCCGTCCGTGGAAGAATTAAAATATAAAAATAAATAGGACAGATAGCACGTGATTTATCGAGACGACAGATGACCCGTGTGCAATTATGCGTCGGACGTCCATTCGACAAATGATCCATATAGAGACTCTGGTACCACTTTCAACTACATCGTAGTTCTTCTCACCATATTAATCTTATTTTTTTATAAATTGACCCTTGAGAAACTTCAGTAACATCGAGCATATCTTCTGGAAGCTGAGAAAAAATGTTTCTCAAGCAACTGATTTGACTGGAATTTTCCAAACAATCATCGCCTTTAAATGTGGCCCTCTTTTTGAAGAAGTAGCTTTAAGATCTCGAATAACAGATTTCAGAATTCCCTCTTCATATTCATCTGCAACAAATTCTCCTTGGCGTTTGGATGGCAGTGAGAGTGTTCGTGGCCTTCTTTTGTAATTATCTGAATGTGTGCATGTACGCCGGAGGGGCTGCATTGTGGCCCAAGATCCTAGCTGTAAAATCTGACTGAATCATGTTGTTGGAGAAGCGGCTTGTTGGAACAATATCTGCATACACACGGGAGTTGATGCAAGATCCATATGGGTAGCTCCACTAATGCGAGAAGTTAGACCGGGGCTAACCACCCGACAGCTTGGGGGGCTGCCATTGTCAACAATGTCGTCGCCGAAGACGAACATGCTGGTCCACTGGTTCTTTGACACCTGGCCGGAAGGCGGGTCAATAGGTGCAGGTGCTGACGATGCACGTCGGCTTGACCCGGCGAGGTTGCAGGGCAGCGCATGGAGGCGGTTCGAGGGATACACATGCCACGCGCAGGGCGAGGTTATACGGGGCCGGCTCCCACGCGCCCCTCAGAGTCGAGGCACGAACAAGACGAACCCTTTAGCTTGAGAGGCAAATATTTGATGGCATGGAGGTCATCCCCGTTAGCCATGTGTATGTGGAGAAGGAAATTTTCGATCCACGCTGCTGGGTTTCTAGTGCCATCGTATGTTTCTATATTGATGGGCTTAAACACTTATGGGCATTGATGTTCCATTACCCTGTCAGTAAACTAGATCGGGTGGACTGGACCTCGGAACTGGTTAGTATCCCGTCGAAGGTCGGAGGAGAGCCATGTGTAGGCTTGATCTCGGGCGTGCGTCCTCTTGAGCCATAGATGGACCGAGGAGGCGCTCGGTTTGCCTCAATGTGACATGACGGCAACAGACTCATACGTGGGTATGATTTTGGTGCGCGACAACGTCATTATTTTAAGTCTTGTTCGGTAGAGAGTACTTCAACCCACTTTTCATTCATTGCATATGTATTCGTTTGCAGTAGCAACTTCTGATGCTGCTTGCATTTCATGTTACGAGGGGTGGCGATCAAGCACCGTAAGAAGCGCTCTTGTTCGAGGGTGTGTTTGGGGACGATATAGTCCTCGGTGCCGAGGCTCTCATATTCCTCGGACTTCGACACGTAATTGTCTTCGGCCCCTTCAAAGAGGTCGTTGGGATCCAAGTCCTCGGGATTGCCTGGGAGGCTTGAGGTTTCTCTCCAGTGTTGAAAGTACAATTGCTCCCTATGGTGGTTTTGATAATTGATCACAACATATGCATCATTGGACTAATATGTTTTCCAAGTATATTTGAAAAAAGTTCAGAAGATGTTATGGCTAAGGGAGACTATCTTTGGAAGCACAATAGAAAGGAGTTCATTGAACTACCCTATCTATTACCTTTTGGAGGGTGGTGCCTCCTAGATTGGTTAGGTGTCGCTTGGGAGCCTCCTACTTTGTGTTGTGGAGTGGAACCAAAATGTTTGTAAGGGCAAGGAGATCGCCTACTTCGTGAAGATCTACCGTGAGTAAGGCTAGCCCTGTGTGGGCGAAAGCCGTGGTGGAATAGACAAGGCCGCTTCTTCGTCGACCCCTTATGGGTGGAGCCCTCCTTGGACTCTCGCGGCCGTTACCCTCCATGGGTTGAAGTCTTCACTAACATGGACGTACGATAGCACCACTTATCGGAACCATGCCAAAAATCGCCATGTCAACCTCATGTGTTTGATCTCCCTACCTTAGTCCTTTACGTTACACTTGCGTGTTTTACTTTCCGCTGCTATACTCTTAGAACTGCATGTGTAGGGTGTACTTGACTTGCATAACTGCCAAAGCTGTCTCTCAACTAATATTGGGAAAAGGAAAAAAATTATCTTGTCAAGTAGTCTAATCCCCTGCCCCCTCAAGACATACTTTCGATCCTACAAGTGATACCAGAGCATCGGTATCCATTGCATTGGTTTCACAACCTAGGAGAGTATGGTGTCTAGTGAGGGAAATTATCACCGTAGAGGTCCCTATTTCGCCGGCACTAATTTTGCTAGTCGGAAGCATACGATGAAAATGCACATTTTTGGCTTTAATCCTCATGTTTGGGCTGTTAGTAGTGTTGGTGGGCAAGGTAACTTCTTTGGAGAAAGACATGAACCTGATCGGGATGCGACAACTGATGAATTGAAGATGTTGCAACTCAATGCTCAAGCCTCCGACATCATCTTCAATTGTCTATGCCCCAAAGAATTCAACAAAATCAGTCGTCTTGAGAATGCAAAAGAAATTTGGGATGCTTTGGTTGACAAGAATGAAGGTACTGATTCTGTGAGAGAATCTAAGTTGGATATGCTTCAAAGTCACCTTGACAAGTTCAAGATGAAGGATGGTGAAGGTGTCACTGAAATGTACTCTAAGCTAGCTCTCATCACCAATGAGATTGCCGGCTTAGAAAGCGAAGAGATGACCGACAAAGTCATCATCAAGAAGATACTTTGAGCTCTTGATGGAAAGTATGACACAGTGTGCACGTTGACACAGTGTGTACACTCAAGGACAAAGATGAGCTGCACAACAAGTCAAGCAGTGCTTACAAACCTTCATGTGATGCTCCCGCTACTTGAAAAGACAATCTTGTGACCTATGAACAGATAAGCCTCATGGTCAGAAAATTCAACAAGTTCTACAAGAGTAGAGGCAAAGAGAGAAGCTCAATCTCAAGACATGATTAGAAGCGTTCGTCCAGTCATGACCGAAGTTGTTAAAATTCTGGGAATCCCGGACAGTACTCCAATGAGTGCTCGACTCCCTACAAACGAAGAGAAGAGTTGCCTCGAAGACGAAGCTCAAGAGATGAGACAATCACGGAGAGAAGATCGCTATGAACAAGACACTCACGGAGAGGCAAGGAGTCGGAGAAGAAGGACAAATACACCAAGAGCAGCTCAACAAGAAGACATCAAGCACATGTTGTTGAATGGGTTTCTGGCTCCGAGTCTGACCACCACTCAGAGAGAATCTATCACTCCAACTCAGACTATAGTCAAGATGAAGGTGTTGCCGGCATTGCACTTGTTTCCTCCAACTCCTACGACCTATTTGATTCACCAAATGAGGGGTTTGGAAACTGCTTCATGGCCAAAGGCCCCAAGGTATCACATCATGAGTATCTTGATTTTAATTGTGAAGAGGATGACTTGTTAGGAGAAGATGACTTGCTCTTTGATAAAATTACTGATTGCAATGAAAATGAACTTGCTAATTATCATGCTAGTCAAGAGAAATCGAGTGATGATGATAAGTAAGAAATTGAACGACTAACTCAAGAATTAAAAACTCTAAAGTTAGCTCATGACACTACTCGATTATATCATAGAGAGATTGCAAGAGACCTTGAGAAGCTACGCTTCGAGAAGTTCAACTTGGAGCAAGAGCATGAGTTCTTAAAAGCGACAAATGATGTTCTTAGAAAGAAGAGTTCTTCTTATCTAGCGAAACGATTACTCTTGTCTAATTTTGTTCCACAAGTTAAACCTAGGAGCACTAGTAACAAAGGCAAGAAAGTTTCTTCTTCTAGTAACAATAATGCTAAACCTAAATCCAATAATGTTGTTGCTAGTAGCTCTATTGATTCCACTAATGATTCTCTTAGCCAAGTTACACTTGAGCAAGAAAACGATTTTTTGAAAGGGAATATAGAGGGAGGTGTCTTCAAGAGTCTTGTCGGAAGTAAACAATTTGAGGAAATTGTGCGCAAGCAAGGAGGAAATCGGAAGAAGTAAGGTGTTGGTTACTTCAACGTCAACGGAGATGATTGGGAAGAAGGTCCATATCCCATTCCTAAGTTTGTTCCCCAAGAACAGAAGTATGATCCTACTCCTCCCAAAGGAACAAGCTCACAATATGGCCTTCTACCACAAGACCGAAAAGGCAAGGGAAAACTTCAAGATGACATTGACCTATTTGAAGAAGAACCCCAAGCCAAGGTCAAGTGGATTCCCAAGGACACTACTAGCTCTACCTCAACTAGTGCTACCACAACTCCAAGGATTCCCATCAATTTGATGTGGACCCCCAAGAGGAAGAATTAGAAAGGTCTTGAGGGGTGACTCGACCAATGAAATTCACTCTTATTCATTTTGGCAAGAACTATATGCAATCAACCTCAACCATACGCATTAGCTCAAGGAGTCACAAATTCCCTCAAAGGTAAGCAAGGGACAAGGTAACTAATGCATTTTTGGAATTCATCCCATGTGTGTTTCACTCCATGTCCATAGATATTCTTGCATGTGTTACTTTTGCTTTGGTACTAACCCATGTAGGTGAGAAGAGTAAGAAACAACAAGGATTGCTCCCAACTCAAGATGATAATCATCAACATTGAGCATCCACCACTACTTTTCCTACTTGAAGTCTTCTACGACAAAACCCAAGGTTAGAGGGATGTCATATCAAGGGGGAGCTTTACTCTAAATCATGAGTATAATCATCTCCTAAGGATATGAAAACATTATGCTTATGTAAAATTGGTAACCCCACTTGTGCTTAATGATGAGTATGACCTATGATCAAGTATTCTTACTTGGCTCCTAAGTCAATATACTCATATATAGATGACTTTGTCATTCCCCAAGTGCTTGATAGCTGCTAGGATGTTTGTGCATGTTCACCATGTTTCCTTTATCATTCTTTTTGTGTGAGCATGTTTGTCTGCATCGTTTGCCTAGTCGAGGACATCCAATTGTTGTTATTTGGCTCTTGATTTATCTTTTTCCTATTGGATGGACAAGAATGCCTAGGATCCTTCTCTAGCTATCTATGTTATCTCATCTCAAGGTATATTCATGATTCATCCCAAAACTTGAACAAGCACTTGTCGATCCCTCTGTGTGATGGTGAACTCGGAGTTCCGTATCGTCAAAGGCTCATGTCCAAAACCTCTTTGAAAATCTCGGTGAGACCAACTTCACAAAATCGGTTCCACCAAATTTCCAAAGCTGATCTAGTTTTTCCATATCGGTACCACCGAAATCACAAACTCGGTTATACCGAGCTTCCCTATCAACTGACAGTAGAGGAACTCGGTGGCACCGATTTTGTAATCTCGGTGACACCAACAGCGAAATGGTAGATATTCCAGCGTACCGGATCTTTGATTTGAGTTTATCAAAGCCGTTTCGTCTCAAACCCTACGCTCCCCCTGGACCCATGGTCGTCACCCTTGACTCCCCATGCGTCTCCGCCGCTGGGAATCGCCGCCCCCGATGGATTCTTCACCATCATCGTCGCCGTAGCCGGACCATCACCGAGTTAGGGTATGGATCCGCCCCTTTCTTTTGCGCCTCCATGATATATCTCATGCTCAATAGAATTTTTATCCACAAGACACCATGTGCAAAATCTCTCCATTCACCATATGCTCCTGTAGATTAGATAAAGAAAAAATTTTAGGGTTAGCCGTCCGCACAACCCATCTCGGTGTCTCCGAGTTGCAAAACTCGGTACCACCGATTCGATTCTAGGGTTACTGAGAATGGACTTGGTGGGACCGAGTTGTCACTTTCGGTGCCACCGAAAGTGATGACCAAGTTTCTATTAAGGAGCTCATTTGTCTCGGTGATTCTGAAAATTCAAACTCCGTGACACCGAAATGTGATGTGCAGAAAGCTAAAACTAAGGATTTCTTTGTTCAATTTTTTTGAAAACATGTGAATTTTGTGATGCTCAACCCTTTTGTCGTTCCTATATCTACTTCACAGGCTTTGCTCTTTGGTGCTGAGTTTGTGCATGTCTGCCAAGATGTCTGAATCAGATGAGATACAAAATGATTTCACAGAGCCAAGTGATGAGATGGACTCAATCACTAGTGTAGAGAAGTCTGCCTCTAACCCTGAATCCTATAGCTCCCATGGCTTTGCCAAGGCATCCACCAGGTAGAGGAAGAAACTAAATTCCGACGAAGAAGACTCAGACTTTGTGCTGGAGGAAACTCCAGCTCCTCCTAAGGCTCCTAAGAAGACTGTCAGGAAACAGTATGCAACCCCTCCTGATCTTAGAGCACCTGAATCTGCAAGGAAGATCACATCACTTTCCCCTGACAAACATGACAAGCAGGCTGATGTGAAGAGGCCCAGGAAGCGGACAATTCATCTTGTTGGGAGAAAGACTTCCATGTATGAGGACCGTGAAGAAGATGCTGATGAAGATGAGATCACAGCTCCTCCCAAGAAGAAGCTCATGGTTGATGCAATGAAATCTCCCCCTAAGCCTCCTGCCAAGGAAAAGAAGGTTGTAGCTTGGAGAAAGACTACAAAGGACATTCCTGCAGCTACCAAGGATAAAGGTCCTGCTTCTAGTGCCCCTGCTGCAGAGGAGGTAGAAGATGAGAATGCACCTGTTCTCAGGAAGATCTGATCAACCCTGCTAGTACACAATGCTGCTCACCTAGTAGTAGAGGATATGAGGAAGAGGAAGGATGCAGGTTTGAGGAAGTGGAGAGTTGTTGACCCATATCCTGTTAGAAGGAGAACTGTTGTTGATCCAATGTTTAACACCAAGGAACAACAAGATTTTTATGAGACTGTCCTGTTTGACAAGAGTCTAGCTGTCAACGATATGAGGTATGTTGACTCGGAATACATCAAGGAGAATGAGAATTACTTTCCCCATGTCCAAGAAAATTTCAGGCTAGTGGACATTGAAGACTTTGTTGGAAAAGAGATGACCCCATGGAATGATGAGTTGATTATGGAATTTTACTCAACTGTTCATTTCAATGGAGATGGTTCTTTGGTCTAGATGACTGATGGTGATAAATATGAGTCTACGATTGATGGGTGGGCCACTATCGTTGGTGCCCCCAAGCAGAAAGAGAGTGATGTGGATGTGTATTCTGAAGCGAAGATGAGCCACAACACCATGGCAAATATGTACAAGCCAATTCCACACAAGTATTTGGCTTGTCACAAGATGAGCTCAATGTACTTTTTGCAAGCAGGGATACCCACCACTAACACCATTCCGAGACACACCTTGATGCCTAAATTAGGTGATAATAGGATGATTCGAGGACACTCCATCAATCTACTGCACCATTTGGACTCTCACACTAGATTCAGAGTGATGGAGTTGATAGTAGAGACTATCCGGAGGACTGCTGCTGATCAGAAAAGATCATGTGGATATGCCCCTTACATTCAGAGATGATTATCAATGCCAAGCTAGCCAAACATGCATATCTACTTGATCGTCCCCATTTTCCCCTTCAGCCAGAATTTGAAGACAATGAAGTGGTGATGGATGCAAAATGTTCCTAACTCAACTGCAGCAAGAATGTCAGCAGAGGCAACATATTCTAAGGCTGCTAGAAATGAGCCACCGCCAGTTCCACAGCTCTAAACTCAAGCTAAGAAAATGGAATTTCTAGTTAGCTCTGTCCACGACATGGAGAAGAACATCCAGAAGATACCACAAAGTCAGAAAATCCTTGAGAGAGTCGTGGAAACTAAGTTTCATGACATGGATGTGAAGGTTACTAAGTTGACCACCATTGTCAAACAACTTCAACATGAACTTGACCCAGTGGAGATCCCGCGCTCAGATGATGAAGAACAGTCACCTCCTCTCACTACCACACGGTTCAACACTCGGCCTAGATGAGTTGTTGTTCCTGCCCAGGATACAAGAAAGACATCTTCAGCTCAAGCATCAGCACCTTCAGCACCAGCTCCATCTCAAGCACCTTCAGTATCAACTCCTCTAGCGACAGGTCACTCAATAGATGCCTTCATGGACGCTCTTCTGTCGACTCCGTTATCAGCTTCCCAGGGAGACGAGTAGTTCTATACTTTTGAACTTTTTGGTAACTTGTTGGCAAAGGGGGAGAAATGTATAGATCATAGACTTCGAGAAAGAGAGAGGGAGTTTTTTATTTTATTTGCCAAAGGGCAACAAGATCGCCTACTTAGTGAAGATCTACCGTGAGTAAGGCCAGTCCTGTGTGGGCGGAAGCCGTGGTGGAATAGACAAGGCCGCTTCTTCATTGACCCCTTGTGGGTGGAGCCCTCCGTGGACTCTCGCAGCCAATACCTTCAGTGGGTTGAAGTCTCCACTAACATGGACCTACGATAGCACCACCTATCAGAACCATGCCAAAAATCACCGTGTCAACCTCATGTGTTTGATCTCTCTACCTTACTCCTTTACTTTACACTTGCATGTTTTACTTTCCACAGTTATACTCTTAGAACTGCATGTGTACGTTGTACTTGACTTGCTATAACTGCCAAAGCTGTCTCTCAACTAAAATTGGGAAAAGGCAAAAAAATTATCTTGTCAAGTAGTTTAATCCCCCCTCTAGACATACTTTCGATCCTACAAGTGTTAGGGCATATTACTCCCTTAGCGGTTTTGGTGATTGATGACAATGCGTTTGTGGACTAATTTGTGCATTAAACCGGTGGAACTGCATGGACTAGCTACTATTAAAAAGTCATTAAATACATATGGCCACTATCATATTAGAAAGATGGTGCTTTGAACTTATCCTTGTTGACCTTCTTTGCTTTCATAGTTTACTTTTATTCTTAAGTAGTTATATTAACTATCTCAATATGATCCACAATGCATGTAAAGAAATTATGCATGAAGACATTTTAACTTTACCAATGTCATCATCTTTGATGTCTCTTGGACCTTGGCTTAGAGTGTTATGTTAATCAAATGCAAACTATATATTTAATCATAATTCAGGTAAAACATATTTAAATTCCGACAAAAAATGATATATTAATGACACGGCCATACAACACACACGACAATGAGGGCATTATGTGATTATGATTTGTGTATACTCAAGCCTGTAAAATGAATGTTCATACAAATTATTTGTTAAACATGAAGATAATCTAAGATTTATCAAATATTGGAATAAAAAATATACAACATATAAATCACTTCCGTTGAAGGTAGCTTCTCTCGTTTACATGAGCTAGTGCTACTGCTCATCAATCAGGCAACATGTCTGCTTGCGTGCTTGCAACTTCTGCACATACGTACAGCAGTTCCTAGGTGATTTGCTCCAACGCTAAAAAAAACCAACACCAAATATATGACAAAAGCATGGTGAGCATAGATAGTAGATAATAGAGAGAGATTGGAATTGGATTTGGGTGAGCCCTTACATGGATTCGAGCACTAGATGGAACGCTATAGGCCGCCTCATGTTGCACCAATGCAGAAGATGCATTTTTATTTTTTTGTCGACATGATGCGGTAGATGAGCTGGGGATTCGAGAGGCTGCAATACAGATTTTGTTTGGCAGCTGATGGTGAAAGAATCATGCGTGTGGGACAGATCGCAAGGACTTCCATGTGGTAAAAATCAGAGACCTAATTGTAAGCTAAAAAATAAAATCTAATCTTTTCAGCCGAGGATTACATGAATAAATTGAGACCGTTATAACTTGGTCCCACGAGATTAACGGTTCCTAATTACTGATTAACGTGGGAATTTTCAGAGAGTGCCTAATTAATATAAGTATAGGTAGATGTCACAAGACGATTCTAGCCCCTCTCGGGATTATAGTGAAGACGGTTATTTTCGGCGGAATTATGTCGTAGGAGAACCGTACTATTAAGAGGGAGTCTGCATTGGAAAGATTTGGGTGAAATCATCACGTACACACTCTCATTTGCACCTAATTCCTTTCCCGCTTCACTAGACTTGCTCAACTGTAGCTCTAGTTCTGGTCCTGAATGTGGCAAGCGGCAATACCATGCTGGCCAGCGGTAGTACCACATACTGGTCATAGTAACTCTCTCGGTAAGTGGTTGTACCGCCTATAGGCGGTACTACCACCAACCAGTACCGCTCGTAGTACCGCTCCCTCCAGAGTCACGACTTTTTCATGTCAGATTCTTGAGTAGCGGAGACGGTAGTATGGTGCGGTAGTACCGCCTACAAGCGGTAGTACCGCCCACTAGTACATCTCTTACTATCGCTCACCTTCTGGACATGGACCTCTCGGCAGATGTAAGGGCGGCTGTAGCAAGCGTCAGTACCGCCTATAGGCAGTAGTAGTACTCTGCCGAGCGGTAGTACCGCCTGTGAGGTACTGCCACTGCTTCTGCACCTACCCTGCCTTTGTGGGCCTCTACGGTGCAACCCCGACGGTAGTACCATTTAGGCGAGAAGTAGTACCACTTTGGCGGCACTACCGTCTCATGGCCCTGTTCCATTGCGTGTGTAGCTGGCATAGCCGCCCAAGCGGTAGTACCACTCCCATGAGCAGTAGTACCGCTCCCATGCGCGGTAGTACCGCTTGTGTGCGGGCTGAGAGGGACAACGGTTGAATTTGTTCCTCCGCTATATGAAGGTGGTTTTCTTCCCTAAGAAGGCTATCTCTTCCAAGCCTAAGCTCCATTGTTGCTTCAAGCTACATTTTTGCCCGATCTCCCTTCCTAGCCAACAAAACTTGTTGCTCCCGAGCTCAAATGCCCCCTCATAAGCAATAAAATCGGAAAAAAATTAAGCACGAAATGACATTCATGGAAGGCGTGGCAATAAAGCAAAATCAGCACTCCAAAATGTTCTCAAAACTAGCATTTTTGGAACATCGATTTTGTCCTTTTCCCCACGACTTCCATGAAAGTTATTTCTTCTGAAATTTTGCAAGCATACAAAACATTTGTCAAGGTTTGCCAAAATATTCAGAATTGTTTGATTTTTATTTTATTTTATTGTTTATAAGGGAGCATTTGATCTCGGGTGTAGATACGCCATGTCCTTGCGGATTGTAAGATCATTGTACCTGTTGATACCAACCACATCAAAGTATTTAATAACATTGCTTCGAAGGCCCTAACAGTGTTGCCGACGTGGCCCATGTTATGTTATGTTGACATACAAGTATCTTAGTCTACGGAAGCAGCCAACCTTAAGCCGTTTTGCATTAGGTTTAGTCGCATGTCATAGGGATCGCTTGGTTATCAGCCCTCTAACAATGCTCCATCTTATACATGTGCTAAAGCTGCCATGTAGGCAAAAAATCTGATCTCGCAAAGTAATTAAAATGAGAGAGATAAGTGTGATAACCCCAGGAAAAAACAATGCCAGGCGCATGAACCTAGACAGAACACTTAAATGAAAGAAACCCGCCAACGCATAAATAACTTTAGTTGCTAAATTATTAAATGAAGGAAGCTTAACAATAACAAGTTAAACACCTATGCATTGAGGACTTTAGTTGTTAAATCTTTTAATATGCTTAGCACCTTATCTTAGCACCAATGCATTAGATGTAGCCTCACATGTCGGTGTTGTTTTGGGTCTACTTGTGGTCACCAGTGCCCTATTATACTACCATATCCTTTTGCAGTATTTAAGAAGGAGGTTTCAACATCGGAAATGCATTTCGGCTCGCGGGAGCATATGCTCCCGGGGCCAAAAAAGAAAGTTTGAAATAAAAAAATAAAGAAAAAAAATTATTTTTGTATTTAGTCACATCCAAATGCTACCTGCAAATTTTAAAACAAAAAGGTTAAACATTTTGACTTGTTAAAAAAACAAATTGAACACCAAAAGTTATCCCAAAATGTCACCCCAAATTTGTTATTTTTACCGATGAAAAACCGCTGCTCCTTATCGCACGAAAATTGTCAAACATGCTTGCCACAGTAATACAATCATCTATAAAAAATCTCAATTTTTTTAAAAACATTTACTATCATTTTTTACGTTACTATTCATCCGGATGGAGCCATAACGCCTCTCCGGTTTCAACAATTTTCCTTTAAATTGAATTCATAACCTTGACTCATCGAACATGAGGCAGAAATAATGTTCCGACTAAGTGGACGAACGTAATAACAATTATTCAGTTCCAAAATAAATCTAGAATGTAGCTCGAGCTGCATCGTGCCGACCTCCAACGCAGCAACTCTTGCTTTGTCGCCGACCCTGATGTCAATCTCCCCTTGTGCCACACGCCTAGTTCTTACCAGCCCCTGCATCGAGTTGCAAATATGAACAACCGATCTGGTATCAAATACCCATGAGTTACTAGGTATGTCAGCAAGGTAAATGTCTATAACATATGTAACAAGTGTACCTTTGCCTAAAGAAGCATCTTCAGCCTTCTTGCCATGCTCAGCACGCCACTTGCTACAGTTCCTCTTCCAGTGACCAGTTTCCTTGAAATGATAACAAATGGTCTTTGAGTTTGGTCCATACTTCGGCTCAGTGGTGGAGACAAACTTCTCTGTGCCCTTTGCCTTAGCCTTTTCCTTGGACCAACTCTTCTTGAACTTAGCCGAGTTATGCACCATCCACACTTGATGTGTGCCTTTCTTTATATCCTACTCTGCCACCTTATGCATCCCATGCAATTCCGTGAGCTTCTTATCCATGCCGTGCATATGATAGTTTGAGATGAACGTCCCATAGCTAGCTGGAAGAGAACACAGAACTGCATCACTCGCTAGATCATCCAAGAGCGGGAAACCCAACCGATCCAAAGCTTGCACGTATCCGATCATCTTGATCACATGCGGGCTTAGTGGATCACCTTCCTTCAGCTTACAATCCATCGAGGATCGCCAGAAGTTGAACCTTTAGGTCCTAGCCTACCTGAAACATGCTCTTGAGACCCTCGATCATATCAAAAGCCGCAATGTGTTTGAAATGTTGTTGCAATTCGGGCTCCATACAAGCCAGCATGAGGGAGCTAATCTTGTTCGATTCATCAACGAGTTTCTGGTAGGCATTCTTGGTTGTGGCATTAGCATTATTGGCAGGTGCCTCTGGAAGTGGATCCTCTAGAACATGTTCTTTTTTATTGTGCTTGAGAACAACTCTCAGATTTCTATATCAGGTGGTAAAGTTTGTTCCATTCAGTTTATCCTTTTCCAGAATTGATTTCAATGCAAAGTTTTTAGCAGGTGGCGCCATTGGTCTACAACAGAAAATATGCAATCACTAAGCAATGTGTTTAAGTGGAGTAATTCAAGCCTTAAATATAACTACTCCCATTGAAGTCGGCCTCCCTCCGAAACTATCAGTGATTCAGGATCCGTCTAGCGCGAGCGACTAGTGACCTTTAGCATCACTTCTAGACAACTTGCCTATTTGGTAAGAAACTCCTTGCTAATCATATCTCTATACGACTCCTGTCGGTCGGGTAGGTATCTTATACCTCGGCTCCCGACCTTCTTTTGCCACAAGGCCGAAAACCATTTTGATGGCCTTGTCAAGTTAACCTGATGCAGTGCATGTCCGTGTCCGACACGAACCCTCCAGTTCAAGGACATCTAGCAGCACCTCAATTTTATGAGCCCGCTACCAAACGCACTTGACGTGCGAAGGTGCAACATCCGGAATGGCAATGTGCTTGATATTAATGAGGGATCTTTCTACCATACTAACACGTATAGAAATAAGAAGCAATATCAATCACATATAAACAAAAAAATATGTGAAATAGTATGGCTCCTTCATGGACATCCTTCCATGTCTGGCTCCAACTCCGGTGACTAGGGCGGTACTCCATCTTGTCCGTCACGCCGGGATGCCAAAGACTCGAACTTGATCTCTGTTGTCCAACTACTATAACTAGTAATGAATTTACACAGGATCACAAGTCGACATGCAGGTCGTTATACAGTATAATGACGACTCTTTGGCTCTTGCCAGCTAAGAATCATGACACGGAGGTCATGTTAAATTACACACATGCATCACATACATATGAGCCATACTATTCACATCAAACCTGCAAAACAAACTCATCCATAGAATCGCATTCTACCGGTTTGTGTGATCGTGTATGCAATACAAGGCGCTATGCACATGGCGGTCCCGTAAGACCATCCTCGTGAGTCACCACTTCGTGAGGTTCACCTCGTGAGGCCCACCTCGTGAGGACACAAGGTGCTACACACACGGCGGTCCCGCAAGGCCATCCTTGTGAGCCCTACCTCGTGAGGCCCACCTCGTGAGGTTTGCTCATGAGGTCTCCTCATGAGGTCTCCTCGTGAGGTTTCTTCATGAGGTCACCTCGATGTGTAGTTGATCTCATCAACCGTGCACATAGCCGAACTTATGAACAATGAGGGATCTCATCCGCCGCCTCCACATATCAAATGTGCATCCGATCTGAATCTAAAACCACTAGCAGAGGCTCTGATACCACTGTTGTGGTCTACCGTAGGTGCATCGTATGCGAATTAAACAATCCTACGCGTAGGACATCTAAGAACATGCTATGGAGATGGATCAGAGATCGTTACCACTAGACGCGTAGTTCTGTGAAGCGGAAGTAGAGTTGGGGCAGGACGTCTGTGGTTCATCTCCTCCTTGTCCATTATCCTTCGTGCAGCCGGTCCGATCTCCCTCGTGAGTCGGTCGCCGGATCCGGCGTACAGGCTCGCCGGCGCGGCGCAAGTGCACCGCCTCTAATGGTATCCGCACGTGTAGGAGGAACACTCCGTGCGGTGGACTACTAGGTCCGATCACACGATCGGCGGCGGGTGGAGGTGGCTATTCACAACTCATGCGAAAACCTAATGACGGCGCCGAAGCGATCAATCCCTCAGGTGTGCCGCACCTCCACTATATGTAGAAGTCCGACGTAGGCTCAACTCTTGGGCCTCGCACGGACCCTAAAGCCCACGTGTTCTTTCCCTTAAGCGCGCGACCCTTTAGGTTCCCATTCACTTTGTCGCGAGTCAGACCACGTCCGACTCTGCTAGTGGGTAGCGGTCTCTAGCGAGACATGCCAACTCCAAATGTCCGATGAGGCTGGTTTGGGGAACCTGTACTTCATACCTCTGTTCCCTTTGCCACCCGATATACGTTTTCATGCTCAAGGCGATATTGTCATCTTTGTTCCCGCACGACCTCTTTCTCGGTCCGGTGAATCTGACCAGAATTCGGATTATCTCATAATCCTCGTCGCATGGCCATGCTTATCCAGGCCGGATCACCCAAGGGGCCCAGAGTATATCTCTCCTGATCGGAGGGGCAAATCTCATCTTGCTTGACCATGTCTCACAGCATGGGTCTGGACAAGCCCGAAACCTACCTTTGTAACTACCTAGTCACGAAGTTGCGTTCTGTCGGCCCAAAGCAAGCCTGTAACCATCCCGAGTACATGCAAGAGCTCAGGTCTTAAGACATAGAAGGTATGTTGTACTAGAGACTCACAAATGACCTATCGTTGCATCTCATAGTTGGGTCTGTCCAACTCAGACATTATCTTGGCTTGGATTCGACTACGTCGAATTCAACCAAATATTTTTGAGCCATATTATGCGGCTAGCATCCAATGCTGCATGGCTAGTGAGATAGGACCATCCACAGTGTCATATGCTAGTCTAACTCGTTGCGCGTCCACACCACCCTTTCGTGTAGGGAGTCTTTAGGATAGTCATCATACAATGCATAGTCTCACAAACAAGTCACGTACTTGTTAATTACACATCATTGATAATGTCCAAGGACTATCTTTATTCATAAACACATAGGAAATATAATCATACATGATTGCCTCTAGGGCATATCTCCAACAGATCTGCCATGCCTAATGCCAGCCATATGTTCATGTTTGTCAAATGTGATCGGGTAAGCTGACCGTGGGTTGAACTTCGAGGTGACTGGCTCTAACACGTAGATGTCCCTAAGTACGCGCTTCCTATTCTTCTCAGGGATGTGAGTACCATAGATAATTTTCACCTATGTTACCTCATTAGGAAACTTCTTTTGTCCTGCGTTGTTGGGTCGCCAAGGTTGATCCTCGTCTTCAATGTCGTTTTGGGTTTTACTTTGACCCTCCGTCATTACCTTCCAGCTTGTTTGAAGACCCACAATTCCTGGTAGTGTGGTTTGCTCGTTTGTCCTGAGTGTCATGGAATTGGCACAGTCAATCCAAGATCCTATCTGGATGGCTAGATCAGTGAACCCTCCATTGACAACAACTCTTGTGTGTTGCTCCCACAATTTTTATGCTTGCGCTTGTTTTTATTGCGTCGGGGCTTTCCATTGGCGTCGCGTGTCTCCGAAGTGTCCGCCTCACCATTGTGAGTGATTCGTACGAGCCAGTTGTCTTCTCCCGTGCAAAAGAGGGTCATAACCAAACGGAGGGCAGCCATGGTCCTTGGCTTGTCTTGGCCGAGATGGCGGGCAAGCCTTTCACCCCGGATGTTATTTTTGGATGCAGTGATGCCTTCAGCATCATAACAGTCTATGATCTGGTTCTTTTTAGTAGGGAACTTGTTCGAGAACTTCCGAGTCGATACGCCTGGGTGCTGGGTGACACGGCTGAGGCCGTCAGTGTCCAGGGGTAGGACACAAGTGCCTTGGAAATATCCCCTAAAGGCATGTTCAAGGTATTCCTAGCTACCAATAGATTGATGATGCAGGCTGTTAACCCAATACCTAGCGATCGTGGTTTTGTCACGACATATGTCCTCGTGAGATAACTTAGGTGTGAGGCCAACACAACTATGTGGCGGTTTGAGAGGGGTTGGTCGGAATCGAGAGACACGAGTTTACCCAGGTTCGGCCCCTCCAATGAAGCCTACGTCCTGCTTGTTTTTCATTGAAGAAGATGATGATCTCAATTACAAGGGTACGGAATCGCCACCTCTAATCTCGAGGGTGTCTAATCTGTCTATCTCTAATGACTTGAACCTGTCATGGCTTAACCTAACTTGTCCCTCTTAGGGCGCCTTACCCCACCTTATATAGGTGGAAGGGGTAACTTTGCATGTAGAGTCCTACTAGGAGTAGGAATAGGACTGATCTCTCTTGAATCCTAATACGGGTCTTGTTTCCTTCTCGGGGGAGTCTTTCCTCTTCTTGGGCCTTCTTTTTGAGCCGGCCCTCCCGGCCTCTCTATGAGTCGCCTTATGCCAGGGTGCACGTCAGGCCTTGGGCCTTCAATTTTGTCATTCATCTAACTCGCCTACCGGGTCACCAGTGAGTTGCCAAGCTCGGCCGCGTCACCGGTGAGTCGCTATGTCACTAATGAGTCGCTAGTGAGTCTCGAAGTCCCAACCGGGTCATACTTCAAGCCAGTTTACACCGTTGGGTATATCCCTGACATTAGCCCCCAGTTAGCTTGAATTTATTCATGTTAAGCTCCTAAAATAAATATGCTAAGATAACGGCTTGCTTCCCTGACCAGCGTACTACAAATGAAATGTCTCCTTTGAAAATCCTAGTTTCTTCTTCATATTAACGAGCCGTCTTCACAATCATCATGCAGGTACGTGTCCTTTGCAACAAAATACATATGCCATTGAGTCGGCCTCCTATGCTTTGGCTTGACAAAAATATTAGACTTAAAATAACTATCCGGTGCTTAGCCAGCTTTGAATACTTTTGGCTTGAAGATGTTTACAGCTTGTCAACTTGCGATCGTCAAAATTCTCGGGTTAGGATTGATAATGCTGGTCATGATTGTTGGTAATGCCCGGTCATATAACTGAACTCCAATTGACTTGATCAAGTTATTGGGAAAAAATAAAGTCCACATGATGTTGAGACGGTTTCTCAATGCATCAAGTAGATAAAAATGTGTTGAGCCGGTCTCTCAATGCTTTAACTAAATAAAAATATGTTGAGCCGGTCTCGCAATTGACATCTTGAATGTGCTCTTCAATTTTTTAATATATCCATATTACCTGTAGCCCCCAAGCTCCAAGTTTATCAATTCGTGATGACTTGGTGGTTTGCAATAATATCTTTGACCATGTAGCCCGCAAGTGTCGGATTGTCTTGCATGCAGCAACCTCGGACTTGTAATCATCTTATATTTATAAAGTTCAGCTGGTGTAGTCCCCAAGGGTCGGCTCATTAGTGGGTGATGGGTAGGGTCTTCAATTTGGACCTCATGATCTGTGAAACAACTGAGTGATGTAGCCCCCAAGTGTTGGGTTGTCTTGCGTGCAGCAACCTAGCAATTCAGAAATTTTTATCTGAATAGTGTAGCCCCCAAGTGCTGGGTCGATTGCTGGCGGCGACTCAGGACTTCCACGTTCTTCTCCTTTCAATATAAAATATCATATGATGTAGCCCCCAAGGGTCGGGTCATTATGCAATAATGAGCAGGGACTTTGTAGATCTGATTATGTAAACTTGAGCAGTAATGTGTAGCCCCCAAGGGCCGAGTCATTATAAAAATGATGAGCCCGTTCTTCCTTGAATCCATACTTGAATAAAGAGTGACCTATAGCCCCCAGGGCTGGCTTATCTCCTTGAAATACCCGGGTCTGTTTATGATGTGATGATTTAAGAGAGCAGCTTGCATTAGCCACCAAGTTTCATGGTGCATGATTTCGGAGACATGAGACTTTCATACTTTGATGTCATCTTGATTTGAATAATGTATCCCCCAAGTGCCGGGTTGTGTGCTTGCAGCGACTCGGGACTATTCTTTCCATTGTAGAATAAAATCATATCCACTCTGTGAGCTGATGATGCCTTTGTGATGAAAGAAATCCTTGAGTGTGGTTGCAATGTAAGCCGACAAATATATGTTTGAAGAATCCATAAGTGTTGTACTTTACTACAGAGCACAAGTTGAAAAAAATCCAAGAGCCAGTCAATTAGATGACCCGATATGATATGTGATAGGGCGGCTCTTCGAAAATAGCCAATTCTTTCAAGCTAGATTTAAAACCCCAATTATTTAACACTGGATATGATAAACCATGATGAAAATCCAGCCATATTGGCTATCAAAGATTTATTTGCCCCTACAGAAATTTATGCTTTGGCCCGGTTTGAAGACCAGCTTGATATGTATGTATGATGCATGATGCAATGCAAGATGATGCATGTATATGATTGAATAGTGTTGGTTTCCTGAGAAAAGGTAACACCATAGTATGGCATCAAGTTATTTTTTTAAAAGCCGGCTCAGTGAGTCACGACGGGTAGATAGGCTTGCAAGGCTCTAGTCGTACCCAAGAGGTTTGTGCAACAACCTTTATAATTTAGACTGGCGGATCAGGCTCAAATCAAGCTTCAGTGAAGCAGGTTCTATGAACCCATGGTTTATCTATTTTCCATATGCTGGCTCTCGCAAGCACCTCAATGTTTTTATATTGTGAAGTTCAGGGTCCAAGATTGGATTGACTCGCCAAGAGTACACGGGGCCTATAGGGTGAGTCGCAAAACACATAGTCCAGTATAACCATTGTAATGTGTTAATTTTTCGCTATCCAAGAGGGTATTCAGGTTGAACTCGGTGAGTTGGAAGCCCCCAAGTGACATATGATCTAGGAAAATCAGAGCATGAGATTGCAGAAGCCAATACTCTTACTGCTAAACAACGTGGGGACTAGTAGCCCCCAAGTAAGACGGCTTAATTCTCAAGAACATAAATTGGTGCCTATGTTTGAACCGTGCATCGTGGTAACTTTTATCCTCTTCGGTTTACCAGTATCCATGTTTGAAAGAGCGAAAGATGGAGGCTTATCCTATGTGATACTGATAGCGCCCACGTTTGAATGACCTTCATGGCGACGACTCATCCTCTTGGGCAGCTTTTAAATCATCCACCAATGAGGTAGGGCACCCATGTTTGGGCGGTCACATCATGGCGACTTGTCTTCTTGGGCAACCTGAAATCTTTTTGCTAATGAGGCCATAGCTCCCGGGACTAGCTTAACTTCCCAGTAATGACCCGGGGTTCTTGAGTTATGCAGCCCGGTTGAATCTTCTAAGCCATGCTTGTGTAGCCCTCGAGTGTTAAGTCGACTCAAGGAGGCGGGTTGAGAATCTCAATACTTGATTGTGACATAAACTGGCATAAGGTTGATGGTTGAACGATGGATTTATCCAAACTGTAGATGACGTAGTGAGCTGATGCTATTGATGACGCTCATCACATGTCTTTGGCAAATATCATGGCCAAATTGAGTGTATATGCCTTTTGGCCCATGCTGTATTCTCAGGTAGTCAGGCTCTCGTGGCTCCTCCAAGGGCACTTTTCCTTTTCTTTGCCGTTTGACTTGAATTGTCGGTTCAAGGACGGCCGGCTCAAATTGTAGCTTCACCAGGATGTTTCCTTCATGACAAACTATCCCATTTCTTTTGATATATTGAGGTAGATAGTATTGGCCAATGTTTCTATCCATTGAGCAATCCGACGCAAGTTGGAGTTGGTCCGTATTTTGATGATGCTGTGTGAGACAAGAATGTCATTTTTTCTTTGCTCCAATGTTGTTGCGGGAGACGGGCAGCAGAGGTGGATTGCATGTGTCCGTTGGGCGGCTCGTATAGGCGAGCACTACACGAATATGTTGATAGAGAACAGAACATGGGGACGTCGACTTGCACACATCTGTTGGGCGGCTGGTACAGGCGAGCACTGCACTGATATGTTTATGCCATCCGGACCGCGAGGGCCGCGTCCTGCGTCCATCTCTTGGCGACTCGTACAGGCAAGCACTGCACCGGTATATTGATATCGGTGTGGGAGTGAGCCGCGGGGTTTGAAACTAGCTTGGTAGCACACATGTGAGAATAGTTTGCGGCATTGTAAGCAATTTTGGTCATGTAAACATGAGAGGTGGCCATGTCATTGTAAGCCGTCTTGGTCGCGCGGACGGTGAGTCGACTGCGACGTTCTAAGCCTGCACGGACGGTGACTCGGTTGTGGTGTTGTAAGCCAATATAATGCCACCTTTATAACGAATAGTTGTCATGCGTACAAAAATATTAAATACAAAACATCCGTCCGTGGAAGAATTAAAATATAAAAATAAATAGGACAGATAGCACGTGATTTATCGAGACGACAGATGACCCGTGTGCAATTATGCGTCGGACGTCCTTTCGACAAATGATCCATATAGAGACTCTGGTACCACTTTCAACTACATCGTAGTTCTTCTCACCATATTAATCTTATTTGTTGTAAATTGACCCTTGAGAAACTTCAGTATCATCGAGCATATCTTCTGGAAGCTGAGAAAAAAATGTTTCTCAAGCAACTGATTTGACTGGAATTTTCCAAACAATCATCACCTTTAAATGTGGCCCTCTTTTTGAAGAAGTAGCTTTAAGGTCTCGAATAACAGATTTCAGAATTCCCTCTTCATATTCATCTGCAACGAATTCTCCTTGGCGTTTGGATGGCAGTGAGAGTGTTCCTGGCCTTCTTTTGTAATTATCTGAATGTGTGCATGTACGCCGGAGGGGCTGCATTGTGGCCCAAGATCCTAGCGGTAAAATCTGACTGAATCATGTTGTTGGAGAAGCGGCTTGTTGGAACAATAGCTGCATACACACGGAGTTGATGGAAGATCCGTATGGGTAGCTCCACTGATGCGAGAAGTTAGACCGGGGCTAGCCACCCGACAGCTTGGGGGGGCTGCCATTGTCAACAATGTCGTCACCGAAGACGAACATGCTGGTCCACTGGTTCTTTGACACCTGGCCGGAAGGCGGGTCAATAGGTGCAGGTGCTGACGATGCACGTCGGCTTGACCCGGCGAGGTTGCAGGGCAGCGCATGCAGGCGGTTCGAGGGATACACATGCCACGCGCAGAGCGAGGTTATACGGGGCCGGCTCCCACGCGCCCCTCAGAGTCGAGGCACGAACAAGACGAATTCTTTAGCTTGAGAGGCAAATATTTGATGGCATGGAGGTCATCCCCGTTAGCCATGTGTATGTGGAGAAGGAAATTTTCGATCCACGCTGCTGGGTTTCTAGTGCCATCGTATGTTTCTATCTTGATGGGCTTAAACACTTATGGGCATTGATGTTCCATTACCGTGTCAGTAAACTAGATCGGGTGCACTGGACCTCGGAACTGGTTAGTATCCCGTCGAAGGTCGGGGGAGAGCCATGTGTAGGCTTGATCTCGGGCATGCGTCCTCTTGAGCCATAGATGGACCGAGGAGGCGCTCGGTTTGCCTCAATGTGACATCGAACATCGTGAGGGTCTAGGTTATTCACGGGATCCGTGCCATGACGGCAACAGACTCATACGTGGGTATGATTTTGGTGCGCTACAACGTCATTCTTTTAATTCTTGTTCGGTAGAGAGTACTTCAACCCACTTTTCATTCATTGCATATGTATTCGTTTGCAGTAGCAACTTCTGATGCTGCTTGCATTTCATGTTACGAGGGGTGGCGATCAAGCACCGTAAGAAGCGCTCTTGTTCGAGGGTGTGTTTGGGGACGATATAGTCCTCGGTGCCGAGGCTCTCATATTCCTCGGACTTCGACACGTAATTGTCTTCGGCCCCTTCAAAGAGGTCGTTGGGATCCAAGTCCTCGGGATTGCCTGGGAGGCTTGAGGTTTCTCTCCAGTGTTGAAAGTACAATTGCTCCCTATGGTGGTTTTGATAATTGATCACAACATATGCATCATTGGACTAATATGTTTTCCAAATATATTTGAAAAAAGTTCAGAAGATGTTATGGCTAAGGGAGACTATCTTTGGAAGCACAATAGAAAGGAGTTCATTGAACTACCCTACCTATTACCTTTTGGAGGGTGGTGCCTCCTAGATTGGTTAGTTGTCGCTTGGGAGCCTCCTACTTTGTGTTGTGGAGTGGAACCAAAATGTTTGTAAGGGCAAGGAGATCGCCTACTTCGTGAAGATCTACCGTGAGTAAGGCTAGCCCTGTGTGGGCGAAAGCCGTGGTGGAATAGACAAGGCCGCTTCTTCGTGGACCCCTTATGGGTGGAGCCCTCCTTGGACTCTCGCAGCCGTTACCCTCCATGGGTTGAAGTCTTCACTAACATGGACGTACAATAGCACCACTTATCGGAACCATGCCAAAAATCGCCATGTCAACCTCATGTGTTTGATCTCCCTACCTTAGTCCTTTACTTTACACTTGCGTGTTTTACTTTCCGCTGCTATACTCTTAGAACTGCATGTGTAGGGTGTACTTGACTTGCTATAACTGCCAAAGCTGTCTCTCAACTAATATTGGGAAAAGGAAAAAAAATTATCTTGTCAAGTAGTCTAATCCCCTGCCCCCTCAAGACATACTTTCGATCCTACAAGTGATATCACAGCATCGGTATCCATTGCATTGGTTTCACAACCTAGGAGAGTACGGTGTCTAGTGAGGGAAATTATCACCGTAGAGGTCCCTATTTCGCTGGCACTAATTTTGCTAGTCGGAAGCATACGATGAAAATGCACATTTTTGGCTTTAATCCTCATGTTTGGGCTGTTATTAGTGTTGGTGGGCAAGGTAACTTCTTTGGAGAAAGACATGAACCTGATCGTGATGCGACAACTGATGAACTGAAGATGTTGCAACTCAATGCTCAAGCCTCCGACATCATCTTAAATTGTCTATGCCCCAAAGAATTCAACAAAATAAGTCGTCTTGATAATGCAAAAGAAATTTGGGATGCTTTGGTTGACAAGAATGAAGGTACTGATTCTGTGAGAGAATCTAAGTTGGATATGCTTCAAAGTCAGCTTGACAAGTTCAAGATGAAGGATGGTGAAGGTGTCGCTGAAATGTACTCTAAGCTAGCTCTCATCACCAATGAGATTGCCGGCTTAGAAAGCGAAGAGATGACCGACAAAGTCATCATCAAGAAGATACTTTGAGCTCTTGATGGAAAGTATGACACAGTGTGCACGTTGACACAGTGTGTACACTCAAGGACAAAGATGAGCTGCACAACAAGTCAAGCAGTGCTTACAAACCTTCATGTGATGCTCCCGCTACTTGAAAAGACAATCTTGTGACCTATGAACAGATAAGCCTCATGGTCAGAAAATTCAACAAGTTCTACAAGAGTAGAGGCAAAGAGAGAAGCTCAATCTCAAGACATGATTAGAAGCGTTCGTCCAGTCATGACCGAAGTTGTTAAAATTCTGGGAAGCCCGGACAGTACTCCAATGAGTGCTCGACTCCCTACAAACGAAGAGAAGAGTTGCCTCGAAGACGAAGCTCAAGAGATGAGTCAATCACGGAGAGAAGATCGCTATGAACAAGACACTCACGGAGAGGCAAGGAGTCGGAGAAGAAGGACAAATACACCAAGAGCAGCTCAACAAGAAGACATCAAGCACATGTTTTTGAATGGGTTTCTGGCTCCGAGTCTGACCACCACTCAGAGAGAAGCTATCACTCCAACTCAGACTATAGTCAAGATGAAGGTGTTGTCGGCATTGCACTTGTTTCCTCCAACTCCTACGACCTATTTGATTCACCAAATGAGGGGTTTGGAAACTGCTTCATGGCCAAAGGCCCCAAGGTATCACATCATGAGTATCTTGATTTTAATTGTGAAGAGGATGACTTGTTAGGAGAAGATGACTTGCTCTTTGATAAAATTACTGATTGCAATGAAAATGAACTTGCTAATTATCATGCTAGTCAAGAGAAATCGAGTGATGATGATAAGTAATAAATTGAACGACTAACTCAAGAATTAAAAACTCTAAAGATAGCTCATGAGACTACTCGATTATATCATAGAGAGATTGCAAGAGACCTTGAGAAGCTACGCTTCGAGAAGTTCAACTTGGAGCAAGAGGATGAGTTCTTAAAAGCGACAAATGATGTTCTTAGAAAGAAGAGTTCTTCTTATCTAGCGAAACGATTACTCTTGTCTAACTTTGTTCCACAAGTTAAACCTAGGAACACTAGTAACAAAGGCAAGAAAGTTTCTTCTTCTAGTAACAATAATGCTAAACCTAAATCCAATAATGTTGTTGCTAGTAGCTCTATTGATTCCACTAATGATTCTCTTAGCCAAGTTACACTTGAGCAAGAAAACGATTTTTTGAAAGGGAATATAGAGGGAGGTGTCTTCAAGAGTCTTGTCGGAAGTAAACAATTTGAGGAAATTGTGCGCAAGCAACGAGGAAATCGGAAGAAGTAAGGTGTTGGTTACTTCAACGTAAACGGAGATGATTGGGAAGAAGGTCCATATCCCATTCCTAAGTTTGTTCCCCAAGAACAGAAGTATGATCCTACTCCTCCCAAAGGAACAAGCTCACAATATGGCCTTCTACCACAAGACCAAAAAGGCAAGGGAAAACTTCAAGATGACATTGACCTATTTGAAGAAGAACCCAAACCAAGTCAAGTGGATTCCCAAGGACACTACTAGCTCTACCTCAACTAGTGCTACCACAAATCCAAGGATTCCCATCAATTTGATGTGGACCCCCAAGAGGAAGAATTAGAAAGTTCTTGAGGGGTGACTCGGCCAATGAAATTCACTCTTATTCATTTTGGCAAGAACTATATGCAATCAACCTCAACCATACACATTAGCTCAAGGAGTCACAAATTCCCTCAAAGGTAAGCAAGGGACAAGGTAACTAATGCATTTTTGGAATTCATCCCATGTGTGTTTCACTCCATGTCCATAGATATTCTTGCATGTGTTACTTTTGCTTTGGGACTAACCCATGTAGGTGAGAAGAGTAAGAAACAACAAGGATTGCTCCCAACTCAAGATGATAATCATCAACATTGAGCATCCACCACTACTTTTCCTACTTAAAGTCTTCTACGACAAAACCCAAGGTTAGAGGGATGTCATATCAAGGGGGAGCTTTACTCTAAATCGTGAGTATAATCATCTCCTAAGGATATGAAAACATTATGCTTATGTAAAATTGGTAACCCCACTTGTGCTTAATGATGAGTATGACCTATGATCAAGTATTCTTACTTGGCTCCTAAGTCAATATACTCATATATAGATGACTTTGTCATTCCCCAAGTGCTTGATAGCTGCTAGGATGTTTGTGCATGTTCACCATGTTTCCTTTATCATTCTTTTTGTGTGAGCATGTTTGTCTGCATAGTTTGCCTAGTCGAGGACATCCAATTGTTGTTATTTGGCTCTTGATTTATCTTTTTCCTATTGGATGGACAAGAATGCCTAGGATCCTTTTCTAGCTATCTATGTTATCTCATCTCAAGTTATATTCATGCTTCATCGCAAAACTTGAACAAGCACTTGTCGATCCCTCTGTGTGAAGGTGAACTCAGAGTTCCGTATCGTCAAAGGCTCATGTCCAAAACCTCTTTGAAAATCTCGGTGAGACCAACTTCACAAAATCGGTTCCACCAAATTTCCAAAGCTGATCTAGTTTTTCCATATCGGTACCACCGAAATCACAAACTCGGTTATACCGAGCTTCCCTATCAACTGACAGTAGAGGAACTCGGTGGCACCGATTTTGTAATCTCGGTGACACCAACAACGAAATGGTATATATTCCAGCGTACTGGATCTTTGATTTGAGTTTATCAAAGTCGTTTCGTCTCAAACCCTACGCTCCCCCTGGACCCATGGTCGTCACCCTTGACTCCCCATGCGTCTCCGCCGCTGGGAATCGCCGCTGCCGATGGATTCTTCACCATCATCGTCGCCGTAGCCGGACCATCACCGAGTTAGGGTATGGATCCGCCCCTTTCTTTTGCGCCTCCATGATATATCTCATGCTCAATAGAATTTTTATCCACAAGACACCATGTGCAAAATCTCTCCATTCACCATATGCTCCTGTAGATTAGATAAAGAAAAGTTTTTAGGGTTAGCCGTCCGCACAACCCATCTCGGTGTCTCCGAGTTGCAAAACTTGGTACCACCGATTCGATTCTAGGGTTACTGAGAATGGACTTGGTGGGACCGAGTTGTCACTTTCGGTGCCACCGAAAGTGATGACCAAGTTTCTATTAAGGAGCTCATTTGTCTCGGTGATTCTAAAAATTCAAACTCCGTGACACCGAAATGTGATGTGCACAAAGCTAAAACTAAGGATTTCTTTGTTCAATTTTTTTGAAAACATGTGAATTTTGTGATGCTCAACCCTTTTGTCTTTCCTATATCTACTTCACAGGCTTTGCTCTTTGGTGCTGAGTTTGTGCATGTCTGCCAAGATGTCTGAATCAGATGATATACAAAATGATTTCACAGACCCAAGTGATGAGATGGACTCAAGCACTAGTCTAGAGAAGTCTGACTCTAACCCTGAATCCTATAGCTCCCATGGCTTTGCCAAGGCATCCACCAGGTAGAGGAAGAAACTGAATTCCGACGAAGAAGACTCAGACTTTGTGCTGGAGGAAACTCCAGCTCCTCCTAAGGCTCCTAAGAAGACTGTCAGGAAACAGTATGCAACCCCTCCTGATCTTAGAGCACCTGAATCTGCAAGGAAGATCACATCACTTTCCCCTGACAAACATGACAAGAAGGCTGATGTGAAGAGGCCCAGGAAGCGGACAATTCATCTTGTTGGGAGAAAGACTTCCATGTATGAGGACCGTGAAGAAGATGCTGATGAAGATGATATCACAGCTCCTCCCAAGAAGAAGCTCGTGGTTGATGCAATGAAATCTCCCCCTAAGCCTCCTGCCTAGGAAAAGAAGGTTGTAGCTCGGAGAAAGACTACAAAGGACATTCCTGCAGCTACCAAGGAGAAACGTCCTGCTTCTAGTGCCCCTGCTGCAGAGGAGGTAGAAGATGAGAATGCACCTATTCTCAGGAAGATCCGATCAACCCTGCTAGTACACAATGCTGCTCACCTAGTAGTAGAGGATATGAGGAAGAGGAAGGATGCAGGTTTGAGGAAGTGGAGAGTTGTTGACCCATATCCTGTTAGAAGGAGAACTGTTGTTGATCCAATGTTTAACACCAAGGAACAACAAGATTTTTATGAGACTGTCCTGTTCGACAAGAGTCTAGCTGTCAACGATATGAGGTATGTTGACTCGGAATACATCAAGGAGAATGAGAATTACTTTCCCCATGTCCAAGAAAATTTCAGGCTAGTGGACATTGAAGACTTTGTTGGAAAAGAGATGACCCCATGGAATGATGAGTTGATCATGGAATTTTACTCAACTGTTCATTTCAATGGAGATGGTTCTTTGGTCTAGATGACTGATGGTGATAAATATGAGTCTACGATTGATGGGTGGGCCACTATCGTTCTTGCCCCCAAGCAGAAAGAGAGTGATGTGGATGTGTATTCTGAAGCGAAGATGAGCCACAACACCATGGCAAATATGTACAAGCCAATTCCACACAAGTATTTGGCTTGTCACAAGATGAGCTCAATGTACTTTTTGCAAGCAGGGATACCCACCACTAACACCATTCTGAGACACACCTTGATTCCTAAATCAGGTGATAATAGGATGATTCGAGGACACTCCATCAATCTACTGCACCATTTGGACTCTCACACTAGATTCAGAGTGATGGAGTTGATAGTAGAGACTATCCGGAGGACTATTGCTGATCAGAAAAGATCATGTGGATATGCCCCTTACATTCAGAGATGATTATCAATGCCAAGTTAGCCAAACATGCATATCTACTTGATCGTCCCCATTTTCCCCTTCAGCCAGAATTTGAAGACAATGAAGTGGTGATGGATGCAAAATGTTCCTAACTCAACTGCAGCAAGAATGTCAGCAGAGGCAGCAGATGCTAAGGCTGCTAGAAATGAGCCACCACCAGTTCCACAGCTCAAAACTCAAGCTAAGAAAATGGAATTTCTAGTTAGCTCTGTCCACGACATGGAGAAGAACATCCAGAAGATACCACGAAGTCAGAAAATCCTTGAGAGAGTCGTGGAAACTAAGTTTCGTGACGTGGATGTGAAGGTTACTAAGTTGACCACCATTGTCAAATAGCTTCAACATGAACTTGACCCAGTGGAGATCCCGTGCTCAGATGATGAAGAACAGTCACCTCCTCTCACTACTACACGGTTCAACACTCGGCCTAGATGAGTTGTTGTTCATGCCCAGGATACAAGAAAGACATCTTCAGCTCAAGCATCAGTACCTTCAGCACCAGCTCCATCTCAAGCACCTTCAGTATCAACTCCTCCAGCAACAGGTCACTCAATAGATGCCTTCATGGACGCTCTTCTGTCGACTCCGTTATCAGCTTCCCAGGGAGATGAGTAGTTCTATACTTTTTAACTTTTTGGTAACTTGTTGGCAAAGGGGGAGAAATGTATAGATCATAGACTTCGAGAAAGAGAGAGGGAGTTTTTTACTTTATTTGCCAAAGGGCAACAAGATCGCCTACTTAGTGAAGATCTACCGTGAGTAAGGCCAGTCCTGTATGGGCGGAAGCCGTGGTGGAATAGACAAGGCCGCTTCTTCGTTGACCCCTTGTGGGTGGAGCCCTCCGTGGACTCTCGCAGCCAATACCTTCAGTGGGTTGAAGTCTCCACTAACATGGACCTACGATAGCACCACCTATCAGAACCATGCCAAAAATCACCGTGTCAACCTCATGTGTTTGATCTCTCTACCTTACTCCTTTACTTTACACTTGCATGTTTTACTTTCCGCATTTATACTCTTAGAACTGCATGTGTACGTTGTACTTGACTTGCTATAACTGCCAAAGCTGTCTCTCAACTAAAATTGGGAAAAGGCAAAAAAATATCTTGTCAAGTAGTTTAATCCCCCCTCTAGACATACTTTCGATCCTACAAGTGTTAGGGCATATTACTCCCTTAGTGGTTTTGGTGATTGATGACAATGCGTTTGTGAACTAATTTGTGCATTAAACCGGTGGAACTGCATGGTCTAGCTACTGTTAAAAAGTCATTAAATACATATGGCCACTATCATATTAGAAAGATGGTGCTTTGAACTTATCCTTGTTGACCTTCTTTTCTTTCATAGTTTACTTTTATTCTTAAGTAGTTATATTAACTATCTCAATATGATCCACAATGCATGAAGACATTTTAACTGTACCAATGTCATCATCTTTGATGTCTCTTGGACCTTGGCTTAGAGTGTTATGTTAATCAAATGCAAACTATATATTTAATCATAATTCGGGTAAAACATATTTAAATTGCCGACAAAAAATGATATATTAATGACACGGCCATACAACACACACGACAATGAGGGCATTATTTGATTATGATTTGTGTATACTGAAGCCTGTAAATGAATGTTCATACAAATTATTTGTTAAACATGAAGATAATCTAAGATTTATCAAATATTAGAATAAAAAATATACAACATATAAATCACATCCGTTGAAGGTAGCTTCTCTCGTTTACATGAGCTAGTGCTACTGCTCATCAACCAGGCAACATGTCTGCTTGCGTGCTTGCAACTTCTGCACATACGTACATCAGTTCCTAGGTGATTTGCTCCAACGTTAATAAAAACCAACACCAAATATATGACAAAAGCATGGTGAGCATAGATAGTAGATAATAGAGAGAGATTGGAATTGGATTTGGGTGAGCCCTTACATGGATTCGAGCACTAGATGGAACGCTATAGGCCGCCTCATGTTGCACCAATGCAGAAGATGCAGTTTTATTTTTTTGTCGACATGATGCGGTAGATGAGCTGGGGATTCGAGAGGCTGCAATACAGATTTTGTTTGGCAGCTGATGGTGAAAGAATCATGCGTGTGGGACAGATCGCAAGGACTCCCATGCGGTAAAAATCAGAGACCTAATTGTAAGCTAAAAAATAAAATCTAATCTTTTCAGCCGAGGATTACATGAATAAATTGAGACCGTTATAACTTGGTCCCACGAGATTAACGGTTCCTAATTACTGATTAACGTGGGAATTTTCAGAGAGTGCCTAATTAATATAAGTATAGGTAGATGTCACAAGACGATTCTAGCCCCTCTCGGGATTATAGTGAAGACGGTTATTTTCCCGGGATTCGTTTTCGGCGGAATTATGTCGTAGGAGAACCGTACTATTAAGAGGGAGTCCGCATTGGAAAGATTTGGGTGAAATCATCACGTACACACTCTCATTTGCACCTAATTCCTTTCCCGCTTCACTAGACTTGCTCAACTGTATCTCTAGTTCTGGTCCTGAATGTGGCAAGCGGCAATACCATGCTGGCCAGCGGTAGTACCACATACTGGTCATAGTAACTCTCTCGGTAAGTGGTTGTACCGCCTATAGGCGGTACTACCACCAACCTGTACCGCTTGTAGTACCGCTCCCTCCAGAGTCACGACTTTTTCGTGTCAGATTCTCCAGCAGCGGAGACGGTAGTATGGTGCGGTAGTACCGCCTACAAGCGGTAGTACCGCCCACTAGTACATCTCTTACTATCGCTCACCTTCTGGACATGGACCTCTCGGCAGATGTAAGGGCGGCTATAGCAAGCGTCAGTACCGCCTATAGGCAGTAGTACTACTCTGCCGAGCGGTAGTACCGCCTGTGAGGTACTGCCACTGCTTCTACACCTACCCTGCCTTTGTGGGCCTCCACGGTGCAACCCCGACGGTAGTACCATTTAGGCAAGAAGTAGTACCACTCTAGCGGCACTACCGTCTCATGGCCCTGTTCCATTGCGTGTGTAGCTGGCATAGCCGCCCAAGCGGTAGTACCACTCCCATGAGCAGTAGTACCGCTCCCATGCGCGGTAGTACCGCTTGTGTGCGGGCTGAGAGGGACAACGGTTGAATTTGTTCCTCCGCTATATGAAGGTGGTTTTCTTCCCTAAGAAGGCTATCTCTTCCAAGCCTAAGCTCCATTGTTGCTTCAAGCTACATTTTTGCCCGATCTCCCTTCCTAGCCAACAAAACTTGTTGCTCCCGAGCTCAAATGCCCCCTCATAAACAATAAAATCGGAAACAAAAGTAAGCACGAAATGACATTCATGGAAGGCGTGGCAATAAAGCAAAATCAGCACTCCAAAATGTTCTCAAAACTAGCATTTTTGGAACATCGATTTTGTCCATTTCCCCACGACTTCCATGAAAGTTATTTCTTCTAAAATTTTGCAAGCATACAAAACATTTGTCAAGGTTTGCCAAAAAATTCAGAATTGTTTGATTTTTATTTTATTTTATTGTTTATAAGGGAGCATTTGATCTCGGGTGTAGATACGCCATGTCCTTGCAGATTGTAAGATCATTGTACCTGTTGATACCAAGCACAACAAAGTATTTAATAACATTGCTTCGAAGGCCCTAACAGTGTTGCCGACGTGGCCCATGTTATATTATGTTGAAATACAAATATCTTAGTCTACGGAAGCAGCCAACCTTAAGCCGTTTTGCATTAGGTTTAGTCGCATGTCATAGGGATCACTTGGTTATCAGCCCTCTAACAATGCTCCATCTTATACATGTGCTAAAGCTGCCATGTAGGCAAAAAATCTGATCTCGCAAAGTAATTAAAATGAGAGAGATAAGTGTGATAACCCCAGGAAAAAACAATGCCAGGCGCATGAACCTAGAGAGAACACTTAAATGAAAGAAACCCGCCAATGCATAAATAACTTTAGTTGCTAAATTATTAAATGAAGGAAGCTTAACAATAACAAGTTAAACACCTATGCATTGAGGACTTTAGTTGTTAAATCTTTTAATATGCTTAGCACCTTATCTTAGCACCAATGCATTAGAGGTAGCCTCACATGTCGGTGTTATTTTGGGTCTACTTGTGGTCACCAGCGCCCTATTATACTACCATATCCTTTTGCAGTATTTAAGAAGGAGGTTTCAACATCGGAAATGCATTTCGGCTCGCGGGAGCATATGCTCCCGGGGCCAAAAAAGAAAGTTTGAAATAAAAAAATAAAGAAAAAAATTATTTGTGTATTTAGTCACATCCAAATGCTACCTGCAAATTTTAAAACAAAAAGGTTAAACATTTTGACTTGTTAAAAAAACAAATTGAACACCAAAAGTTATCCCAAAATGTCACACCAAATTTGTTATTTTTACCGATGAAAAACCGCTGCTCCTTATCGCACGAAAATTGTCAAACATGCTTGCCACAGTAATACAATCATCTATAAAAAATCTCAATTTTTTAAAAAACATTTACTATCATTTTTTACGTTACTATTCATCCGGATGGAGCCAGAACACCTCTCCGGTTTCAACAATTTTCCTTTAAATTGAATTCATAACCTTGACTCATCGAACATGAGGCAGAAATAATGTTCCGACTAAGTGGAGGAACGTAATAACAATTATTTAGTTCCAAAATAAATCTAGAATGAAGCTCGAGCTGCATCGTGCGGACCTCCAACGCAGCAACTCTTGCTTTGTCGCCGACCCTGATGTCAATCTCCCCTTGTGCCACACGCCTAGTTCTTACCAGCCCCTGCATCGAGTTGCAAGTATGAACAACCGATCTGGTATCAAATACCCATGAGTTATTAGGTATGTCAGCAAGGTAAATGTCTATAACATATGTAACAAGTGTACCTTTGCCTAAAGAAGCATCTTCAGCCTTCTTGCCATGCTCAGCACGCCACTTGCTACAGTTCCTCTTCCAGTGACCAGTTTCCTTGAAATGATAACAAATGGTCTTTGAGTTTGGTCCATACTTCGGCTCAGTGGTGGAGACAAACTTCTTCGTGCCCTTTCCCTTAGCCTTTTCCTTGGACCAACTCTTCTTGAACTTAGCCGAGTTATGCACCATCCACACTTGATGTGTCCCTTTCTTTCTATCCTACTCTGCCACCTTGAGCATCCCATGCAATTCAGTGAGCTTCTTATCCATGCCGTGCATATGATAGTTTGAGATGAACGTCCCATAGCTAGCTGGAAGAGAACACAGAACTGCATCACTCGCTAGATCATCCAAGAGCGGGAAACCCAACCGATCCAAAGCTTGCACGTATCCGATCATCTTGATCACATGCGGGCTTAGTGGACCACCTTTCTTCAGCTTACAATCCATCGAGAATCGCCAGAAGTTGAACCTTTAGGTCCTAGCCTACACCTGAAACATGCTCTTGAGACCCTCGATCATATAGAAAGCCGCAATGTGTTTGAAATGTTGTTGCAAATCGGGCTCCATACAAGCCAGCATGAGGGAGCTAATCTTGTTCGATTCATCAACGAGTTTCTAGTAGGCATTCTTGGTTGTGGCATTAGCATTATTGGCAGGTGCCTCTGGAAGTGGATCCTCTAGAACATGTTCTTTTTTATTGTGCTTGAGAACAACTCTCAGATTTCTATATCAGGTGGTAAAGTTTGTTCCATTCAGTTTATCCTTTTCCAGAATTGATTTCAATGCAAAGTTTTTAGCAGGTGGCGTCATTGGTCTACAACAGAAAATATGCAATCACTAAGCAATGTGTTTAAGTGGAGTAATTCAAGCCTTAAATATAACTACTCCCACTGAAGTCGGCCTCCCTCCGAAACTATCAGTGATTCAGGATCCGTCTAGCGCGAGCGACTAGTGACCTTTAGCATCACTTCTAGACAACTTGCCTATTTGGTAAGCAACTCCTTGCTAATCATATCTCTATACGACAACTGTCGGTCGGGTAGGTATCTTATACCTCGGCTCCCGACCTTCTTTTGCCACAAGGCCGAAAACCATTTTAATGGCCTTGTCAAGTTAACCTGATGCAGTGCATGTCCGTGTCCGACACGAACCCTCGAGTTCAAGGACATCTAGCAGCACCTCAATTTTATGAGCCCGCTACCAAACGCACTTGACGTGCGAAGGTGCAACATCCGGAATGGCAATGTGCTTGATATTAATGAGGGATCTTTCTACCATACTAACACGTATAGAAATAAGAAGCAATATCAATCACATATAAACAAAAAAATATGTGAAATAGTATGGCTCCTTCATGGACATCCTTCCATGTCTGGCTCCAACTCCGGTGACTAGGGCGGTACTCCATCTTGTCCGTCACGCCGGGATGCCAAAGACTCGAACTTGATCTCTGTTGTCCAACTACTACAACTAGTAATGAATTTACAGAGGATCACAAGTCGACATGCAGGTCGTTATACAATATAATGACGACTCTTTGGCTCTTGCGAGCTAACAATCATGACACGGAGGTCATGTTAAATTACACACATGCATCACATACATATGAGCCATACTATTCACATCAAACCTGCAAAACAAACTCATCCATAGAATCGCATTCTACCGGTTTGTGTGATCGTGTATGCAATACAAGGCGCTATGCACATGGCGGTCCCGTAAGGCCATCCTCGTGAGTCACCACTTCGTGAGGTTCACCTTGTGAGGCCCACCTCGTGAGGACACAAGGTGCTACACACACGGCGGTCCCGCAAGGCCATCCTTGCGAGCCCTACCTCGTGAGGCCCACCTCATGAGGTTTCCTCATGACGTCTCCTCGTGAGGTCTCCTCATGAGGTCTCCTCGTGAGGTTTCTTCGTGAGGTAACCTCGATGTGTAGTTGATCTCATCAACCGTGCACATAGCCGAACTTATGAACAATGAGGGATCTCATCCGCCGCCTCCACATATCAAATGTGCATCCGATCTGAATCTAAAACCACTAGCAGAGGCTCTGATACCACTGTTGTGGTCTACCGTAGGTGCATCGTATGCGAATTAAACAATCCTACGCGTAGGACATCTAAGAACATGCTATGGAGATGGATCAGAGATCGTTACCACTAGACGCGTAGTTCTGTGAAGCGGAAGTAGAGTTGGGGCAGCACGTCTGTGGTTCATCTCCTCCTTGTCCATTATCCTTCGTGCAGCCGGTCCGATCTCCCTCGTGAGTCGGTCGCCGGATCCGGCGTACAGGCTCGCCGGCGCGGCGCAAGTGCACCGCCTCTAATGGTATCCGCACGTGTAGGAGGAACACTCCGTGCGGTGGACTACTAGGTCCGATCACACGATCGGCGGCGGGTGGAAGTGGCTATTCACAACTCATGCGAAAACCTAATGACGGCGCCGAAGCGCTCAATCCCTCAGGTGTGCCGCACCTCCACTATATGTAGAAGTCTGACATAGGCTCAACCCTTGGGCCTCGCACGGACCCTAAAGCCCACGTGTTCTTTCCCTTAAGCGCGCGACCCTTTAGGTTCCCATTCACTTTGTCGCGAGTCAGACCACATCCGACTCTGCTAGTGGGTAGCGGTCTCTAGCGAGACGTGCCAACTCCAAATGTCCGATGAGGCTGGTTTGGGGAACCTGTACTTCATACCTCTGTTCCCTTTGCCACCCGATATACGTTTTCATGCTCAAGGCGATATTGTCATCTTTGTTCCCGCACGACCTCTTTCTCGGTCCGGTGAATCTGACCAGAATTCAGATTATCTCATAATCCTCGTCGCATGGCCATGCTTATCCAGGTCGGATCACCCAAGGGGCCCAGAGTATATCTCTCCTGATCGGAGGGGCAAATCTCATCTTGCGCGACCATGTCTCACAGCATGGGTCTGGACAAGCCCGAAACCTACCTTTGTAACTACCTGGTCATGAAGTAGCGTTCTGTCGGCCCAAAGCAAGTCCGTAACCATCCCGAGTACATGCAACAGCTCAGGTCTTAAGACATAGAAGGTATGTTGTACTAGAGACTCACAAATGACCTATCGTTGCGTCTCATAGTTGGGTCTGTCCAACTCAGACATTATCTTGGCTTAGATTCGACTACGTCGAATTCAACCAGATATTTTTGAGCCATATTATGCGGCTAGCATCCAATGCTGCATGGCTAGTGAGATCGGACCATCCACAGTGTCATATGCTAGTCTAACTCGTTGCGCGTCCACACCACCCTTTCGTGTAGGGAGTCTTTAGGACAGTCATCATACAATGCATAGTCTCACAAACAAGTCACGTACTTGTTAATTACACATCATTGATAATGTTCAAGGACTATCTTTATTCATAAACACATAGGAAATATAATCATACATGATTGCCTCTAGGGCATATCTCCAACAGATCTGCCATGCCTAATGCCAGCTATATGGTCATGTTTGTCAAATGTGATCGGGTAAGCTGACCATGGGTTGAACTTCGAGGTGACTGGCTCTAACACGTAGATGTCCCTAAGTACGCGCTTCCTATTCTTCTCAGGGATGTGAGTACCATAGATAATTTTCACCTATGTTACCTCATTAGGAAACTTCTTTTGTCCTGCGTTGTTGGGTCGCCAAGGTTGATCCTCGTCTTCAATGTCGTTTTGGGTTTTACTTTGACCCTCCGTCATTACCTTCCAGCTTGTTTGAAGACCCACAATTCCTGGTAGTGTGGTTTGCTCGTTTGTCCTGAGTGTCATGGAATTGGCACAGTTAATCCAAGATCCTATCTGGATGGCTAGATCAGTGAACCCTCCATTGACAACAACTCTTGTGTGTTGCTCCCACAATTTTTATGCTTGCGCTTGTTTTTATTGCGTCGGGGCTTTCCATTGGCGTCGCGTGTCTCCGAAGTGTCCGCCTCACCATTGTGAGTGATTCGTACGAGCCAGTTGTCTTCTCCCGTGCAAAAGAGGGTCATAACCAAACTGAGGGCAGCCATGGTCCTTGGCTTGTCTTGGCCGAGATGGCGGGAAAGCCATTCATCCCGGATGTTATTTTTGGATGCAGTGATGCCTTCAGCATCAGAACAGTCTATGATCTGGTTCTTTTTAGTAGGGAACTTGTTCGAGAACTTCCGAGTCGATAAGCCTGGCTGCTGGGTGACACGGTTGAGGCCGTCAGTGTCCAGGGGTTGGACGTAAGTGCCTTGGAAATTTCCCCTAAAGGCATGTTCAAGGTATTCCTAGCTACCAATAGATTGATGATGCAGGCTGTTAACCCAATACCTAGCGATCGTGGTTTTGTCACGACATATGTCCTCGTGAGATAACTTAGGTGTGAGGCCAACACAACTATGTGGCGGTTTGAGAGGGGTTGGTCGGAATCGAGAGACACGAGTTTACCCAGGTTCGGCCCCTCCAATGAAGCCTACGTCCTGCTTGTTTTTCATTGACGAAGATGATGATTTCAATTACAAGGGTGCGGAATCGCCACCTCTAATCTCGAGGGTGTCTAATCTGTCTAACTCTAATGACTTGAACCTGTCATGGCTTAACCTAACTTGTCCCTCTTAGGGCGCCTTACCCCTCCTTATATAGGTGGAAGGGGTAACTTTGCATGTAGAGTCCTACTAGGAGTAGGAATAGGACTAGTCTCTCTTGAATCCTAATACGGGTCTTGTTTCCTTCTCGGGGGAGTCTTTCCTCTTCTTGGGCCTTCTTTTTGAGCCGGCCCTCCCGGCCTCTCTATGAGTCGCCTTATGCCAGGGTGCACGTCAGGCCTTGGTCCTTCAATTTTGTCATTCATCTAACTCGCCTACTGGGTCACCAGTGAGTTGCCAAGCTCGGCCGCGTCACCAGCGAGTCGCTATGTCACTAATGAGTCGCTAGTGAGTCTCGAAGTCCCAACCGGGTCATACTTCAAGCCAGTTTACACCGTTGGGTATATCCCTGACATTAGCCCCCAGTTAGCTTGAATTTATTCATGTTAAGCTCCTAAAATAAATATGCCAAGATAACGGCTTGCTTCCCTGACCGGCGTACTACAAATGAAATGTCTCCTTTGAAAATCCTAGTTTCTACTTCATATTAACGAGCCGTCTTCACAATCATCATGCAGGTACGTGTCCTTTGCAACAAAATACATATGCCATTGAGTCGGCCTCCTATGCTTTGGCCTGACAAAAATATTAGACTTAAAATAACTATCCGGTGCTTAGCCAGCTTTGAATACTTTTGGCTTGAAGATGTTTACAGCTTGTCAACTTGCGATCATCAAAATTCTCGGGATAGGATTGATAATGCTGGTCATGATTGTTGGTAATGCTCGGTCATATAACTGAACTCCAATTGACTTGATCAAGTTATTGGGAAAAAATAAAGTCCACATGATGTTGAGACGGTTTCTCAATGCATCAACTAGATAAAAATGTGTTGAGCCGGTCTCTCAATGCTTTAACTAAATAAAAATATGTTGAGCCGGTCTCGCAATTGACATCTTGAATGTGCTCTTCAATTTTTTCATATATCCATATTACCTGTAGCCCCCAAGCTCCAAGTTTATCAATTCGTGATGACTTGGTGGTTTGCAATAATATCTTTGACCATGTAGCCCGCAAGTGTCGGGTTGTCTTGCATGCAGCAACCTCGGACTTGTAATCATCTTATATTTATAAAGTTCAGCTGGTGTAGTCCCCAAGGGTCGGCTCATTAGTGGGTGATGGGTAGGGTCTTCAATTTGGACCTCATGATCTGTGAAACAACTGAGTGATGTAGCCCCCAAGTGTCGAGTTGTCTTGCGTGCAGCAACCTCGCACTTCAGAAATTTTTATCTGAATAGTGTAGCCCCCAAGTGCTGGGTCGATTGCTTGCGGAAACTCAGGACTTCCACGTTCTTCTCCTTTCAAAATAAAACATCATATGATGTAGCCCCCAAGGGTCGGGTCATTATGCAATAATGAGCAGGGACTTTGTAGATCTGATTATGTAAACTTGAGCAGTAATGTGTAGCCCCCAAGGGCCGAGTCATTATAAAAATGATGAGGCCGTTCTTCCTTGAATCCATACTTGAATAAAGAGCGACCTATAGCCCCCAGGGCTGGCTTATCTCCTTGAAATACCCGGGTCTGTTTATGATGTGATGATTTAAGAGAGCAGCTTGCATTAGCCACCAAGTTTTATGGTGCATGATTTCGGAGACATGAGACTTTCATACTTTGATGTCATCTTGATTTGAATATTGTATCCCCCAAGTGCCGGGTTGTGTGCTTGCAGCGACTCGGGACTATTCCTTCCATTGTAGAATAAAATCATATCCACTCTATGAGCTGATGATGCCTTTGTGATGAAAGAAATCCTTGAGTGTGGTTGCAATGTAAGCCGACAAATATATGTTTGAAGAATCCATAAGTGTTGTACTTTACTACAGAGCACAAGTTGAAAAAAAATCCAAGAGCCAGTCAATTAGATGACCCGATATTATATGTGATAGGGCGGCTCTTCGAAAATAGCCAATTCTTTCAAGCTAGCTTTAAAACCCCAATTATTTAACACTGGTTATGATAAACCATGATGAAAATCCAGCCATATTGGCTATCAAAGATTTATTTGCCCCTGCAGAAATTTATGCTTTGGCCCGGTTTGAAGACCAGCATGATATGTATGTATGATGCATGATGCAATGCAAGATGATGCATGTATATGATTGAATAGTGTTGGTTTCCTGAGAAAAGGTAACACCATAGTATGGCATCAAGTTATTTTTTTAAAAGCCGGCTCAGTGAGTCGCGACGGGTAGATAGGCTTGCAAGGCTCTAGTCGTACCCAAGAGGTTTGTGCAACAACCTTTATAATTTAGACTGGCGGATCAGGCTCAAATCAAGCTTCAGTGAAGCAGGTTCTATGAACCCATGGTTTATCTATTTTCCATATGCTGGCTCTCGCAAGCACCTCAATGTTTTTATATTGGGAAGTTCAGGGTCCAAGATTGGATTGACTCGCCAAGAGTACACGGGGCCTACAGGGTGAGTCGCAAAACACACAGTCCAGTATAACCATTGTAATGCGTTAATTTTTCGCTATCCAAGAGGGTATTCAGGTTGAACTCGGTGAGTTGGAAGCCCCCAAGTGACATATGATCTAGGAAAATCAGAGCATGAGATTGCACAAGCCAATACTCTTACTGCTAAACAACGTGGGGACTAGTAGCCCCCAAGTAAGACGGCTTAATTCTCAAGAACATAAATTGGCGCCTATGTTTGAACCGTGCATCGTGGTAACTTTTATCCTCTTCGGTTTACCAGTATCCATGTTTGAAAGAGCGCAAGATGGAGGCTTATCCTATGTGATACTGATAGCGCCCACGTTTGAATGACCTTCATGGCGACGACTCATCCTCTTGGGCAGCTTTTAAATCATCCACCAATGAGGTAGGGCACCCATGTTTGGGCGGTCACATCATGGCGACTTGTCTTCTTGGGCGACCTGAAATCTTTTTGCCAATGAGGCCATAGCTCCCGGGACTGGCTTAACTTCCCTGTAATGACCCGGGGTTCTTGAGTTATTCAGCCCGGTTGAATCTTCTAAGCCATGCTTGTGTAGCCCCCGAGTGTTACGTCGACTCAAGGAGGCGGGTTGAGAATCTCCATACTTGATTGTGACATAAACTGGCATAAGGTTGATGGTTGAACGATGGATTTATCCAAACTGTAGATGACGTAGTGAGCTGATGCTATTGATGACACTCATCACATGTCTTTGGCAAATATCATGGCCAAATTGAGTGTATATGCCTTTTGGCCCATGCTGTATTCTCAGGTAGTCAGGCTCTCGTGGCTCCTCCAAGGGCACTTTTCCTTTTCTTTGCCGTTTGATTTGAATTACGGTTCAAGGACGGCCGGCTCAAATTGTAGCTTCACCACGGATGTTTCCTTCATGACAAACTCTCCCATTTCTTTTGATATATTGAGGTAGATAGTATTGGCCAATGTTTCTATCCATTGAGCAATCCGACGCAAGTTGGAGTTGGTCCGTATTTTGATGATGTTGTGTGAGACAAGAATGTCATTTTTTCTTTGCTCCAATGTTGTTGCGGGAGACGGGCAGCAGAGGTGGCTTGCATGTGTCCGTTGGGCGGCTCGTATAGGCGAGCACTACACCGATATGTTGATAGAGAACAGAACATGGGGACGTCGACTTGCACACATCTGTTGGGCGGCTCGTACAGGCGAGCACTGCACTGATATGTTTATGCCATCCGGACCGCGAGGGCCGCGTCTTGCGTCCATCTCTTGGCGACTCGTACAGGCAAGCACTGCACCGGTATATTGATATCGGTGTGGGAGTGAGCCACGGGGTTTGAAACTAGCTTGGTAGCACACATGTGAGAATAGTTTGCGGCATTGTAAGAAATTTTGGTCGTGTAAACATGAGAGGTGGCCATGTCATTGTAAGCCGTCTTGGTCGCGCGGACGGTGAGTCGACTGCGACGTTGTAAGCCTGCACGGACGGTGACTCGGTTGTGGTGTTGTAAGCCAATATAATGCCACCTTTATAACGAATAGTTGTCATGCATACAAAAATATTAAAAAAAATATCCGTCCGTGGAAGAAATAAAATATAAAAATAAATAGGACAGATAGCACGTGATTTATCGAGACGACAGATGACCCGTGTGCAATTATGCGTCGGACGTCCATTCGACAAATGATCCATATAGAGACTCTGGTACCACTTTCAACTACATCGTAGTTCTTCTCACCATATTAATCTTATTTTTTGTAAATTGACCCTTGAGAAACTTCAGTATCATCGAGAATATCTTCTGGAAGCTGAGAAAAAAATGTTTCTCAAGCAACTGATTTGACTGGAATTTTCCAAACAATCATCGCCTTTAAATGTGGCCCTCTTTTTAAAGAAGTAGCTTTAAGATCTCGAATAACAGATTTCAGAATTCCCTCTTCATATTCATCTGCAACAAATTCTCCTTGGCGTTTGGATGGCAGTGAGAGTGTTCCTCGCCTTCTTTTGTAATTATCTGAATGTGTGCATGTACGCCGGAGGGGCTGCATTGTGGCCCAAGATCCTAGCTGTAAAATCTGACTGAATCATGTTGTTAGAGAAGCGGCTTGTTGGAACAATAGCTGCATACACACGGGAGTTGATGGAAGATCCGTATGGGTAGCTCCACTGATGCGAGAAGTTAGACCGGGGCTAGCCACCCAACAGCTTGGGGGGGCTGCCATTGTCAACAATGTCGTCGCCGAAGACGAACATGCTGGTCCACTGGTTCTTTGACACCTGGCCGGAAGGCGGGTCAATAGGTGCAGGTGCTGACGATGCACGTCGGCTTGACCCGGCGAGGTTGCAGGGCAGCGCATGGAGGCGGTTCGAGGGATACACATGCCACGCGCAGGGCGAGGTTATATGGGGCCGGCTCCCACGCGCGCCTCAGAGTCGAGGCACGAACAAGACGAACCCTTTAGCTTGAGAGGCAAATATTTGATGGCATGGAGGTCATCCCCGTTAGCCATGTGTATGTGGAGAAGGAAATTTTCGATCCACGCTGCTGGGTTTCTAGTGCCATCGTATGTTTCTATATTGATGGGCTTAAACACTTATGGGCATTGATGTTCCATTACCGTGTCAGTAAACTAGATCGGGTGGACTAGACCTCGAAACTGGTTAGTATCCCGTCGAAGGTCGGGGGAGAGCCATGTGTAGGCTTGATCTCGGGCGTGCATCCTCTTGAGCCATAGATGGACCGAGGAGGCGCTCGGTTTGCCTCAATGTGACATCGAACATCGTGAGGGTCTAGGTTATTCACGGGATCCGTGCCATGACGGCAACAGACTCATACGTGGGTATGATTTTGGTGTGCTACAACGTCATTCTTTTAAGTCTTGTTCGGTAGAGAGTACTTCAACCCACTTTTCATTCATTGCATATGTATTCGTTTGCAGTAGCAACTTCTGATGCTCCTTGCATTTCATGTTACGAGGGGTGGCGATCAAGCGCCGTAAGAAGCGCTCTTGTTCGAGGGTGTGTTTGGGGACGATATAGTCCTCGGTGCCGAGGCTCTCATATTCCTCGGACTTCGACACGTAATTGTCTTCAGCCCCTTCAAAGAGGTCGTTGGGATCCAAGTCCTCAGGATTGCCTGGGAGGCTTGAGGTTTCTCTCCAGTGTTGAAAGTACAATTGCTCCCTATGGTGGTTTTGATAATTGATCACAACATATGCATCATTGGACTAATATGTTTTCCAAGTATATTTGAAAAAAGTTCAGAAGATGTTATGGCTAAGGGAGACTATCTTTGGAAGCACAATAGAAAGGAGTTCATTGAACTACCCTATCTATTACCTTTTGGAGGGTGGTGCCTCCTAGATTGGTTAGGTGTCGCTTGGGAGCCTCCTACTTTGTGTTGTGGAGTGGAACCAAAATGTTTGTAAGGGCAAGGAGATCGCCTACTTCGTGAAGATCTACCGTGAGTAAGGCTAGCCCTGTCTGGGCGAAAGCCGTGGTGGAATAGACAAGGCCGCTTCTTCGTGGACCCCTTATGGGTGGAGCCCTCCTTGGACTCTCGAAGCCGTTACCCTCCATGGGTTGAAGTCTTCACTAACATGGACGTACAATAGCACCACTTATCGGAACCATGCCAAAAATCGCCATGTCAACCTCATGTGTTTGATCTCCCTACCTTAGTCCTTTACTTTACACTTGCGTGTTTTACTTTCCGCTGCTATACTCTTAGAACTGCATGTGTAGGGTGTACTTGACTTGCTATAACTGCCAAAGCTGTCTCTCAACTAATATTGGGAAAAGGAAAAAAAATTATCTTGTCAAGTAGTCTAATCCCCTACCCCCTCAAGACATACTTTCGATCCTACAAGTGATATCAGAGCATCGGTATCCATTGCATTGGTTTCACAACCTAGGAGAGTACGGTGTCTAGTGAGGGAAATTATCACCGTAGAGGTCCCTATTTCGCTGGCACTAATTTTGCTAGTCGGAAGCATACGATGAAAATGCACATTTTTGGCTTTAATCCTCATGTTTGGGCTGTTATTAGTGTTGGTGGGCAAGGTAACTTCTTTGGAGAAAGACATGAACCTGATCGTGATGCGACAACTGATGAACTGAAGATGTTGCAACTCAATGCTCAAGCCTCCGACATCATCTTAAATTGTCTATGCCCCAAAGAATTCAACAAAATAAGTCGTCTTGAGAATGCAAAAGAAATTTGGGATGCTTTGGTTGACAAGAATGAAGGTACTGATTCAGTGAGAGAATCTAAGTTGGATATGCTTCAAAGTCAGCTTGACAAGTTCAAGATGAAGGATGGTGAAGGTGTCGCTGAAATGTACTCTAAGCTAGCTCTCATCACCAATGAGATTGCCGGCTTAGAAAGCGAAGAGATGACCGACAAAGTCATCATCAAGAAGATACTTTGAGCTCTTGATGGAAAGTATGACACAGTGTGCACGTTGACACAGTGTGTACACTCAAGGACAAAGATGAGCTGCACAACAAGTCAAGCAGTGCTTACAAACCTTCATGTGATGCTCCCGCTACTTGAAAAGACAATCTTGTGACCTATGAACAGATAAGCCTCATGGTCAGAAAATTCAACAAGTTCTACAAGAGTAGAGGCAAAGAGAGAAGCTCAATCTCAAGACATGATTAGAAGCGTTCGTCCAGTCATGACCGAAGTTGTTAAAATTCTGGGAAGCCCGGACAGTACTCCAATGAGTGCTCGACTCCCTACAAACAAAGAGAAGAGTTTCCTCGAAGACGAAGCTCAAGAGATGACTCAATCACGGAGAGAAGATCGCTATGAACAAGACACTCACGGAGAGGCAAGGAGTCGGAGAAGAAGGACAAATACACCAAGAGCAGCTCAACAAGAAGACATCAAGCACATGTTGTTGAATGGGTTTCTGGCTCCGAGTCTGACCACCATTCAGAGAGAAGCTATCACTCCAACTCAGACTATAGTCAAGATGAAGGTGTTGCCGGCATTGCACTTGTTTCCTCCAACTCCTACGACCTATTTGATTCACCAAATGAGGGGTTTGGAAACTGCTTCATGGCCAAAGGCCCCAAGGTATCACATCATGAGTATCTTGATTTTAATTGTGAAGAGGATGACTTGTTAGGAGAAGATGACTTGCTCTTTGATAAAATTACTGATTGCAATGAAAATGAACTTGCTAATTATCATGCTAGTCAAGAGAAATCGAGTGATGATGATAAGTAAGAAATTGAACGACAAACTCAAGAATTAAAAACTCTAAAGTTATCTCATGAGACTACTCGATTATATCATAGAGAGATTGCAAGAGACCTTGAGAAGCTACGCTTCGAGAAGTTCAACTTGGAGCAAGAGCATGAGTTCTTAAAAGCGACAAATGATGTTCTTAGAAAGAAGAGTTCTTCTTATCTAGCGAAACGATTACTCTTGTCTAATTTTGTTCCACAAGTTAAACCTAGGAACACTAGTAACAAAGGCAAGCAAGTTTCTTCTTCTAGTAACAATAATGCTAAACCTAAATCCAATAATGTTGTTGCTAGTAGCTCTATTGATTCCACTAATGATTCTCTTAGCCAAGTTACACTTGAGCAAGAAAACGATTTTTTGAAAGGGAATATAGAGGGAGGTGTCTTCAAGAGTCTTGTCGGAAGTAAACAATTTAAGGAAATTGTGCGCAAGCAAGGAGGAAATCGGAAGAAGTAAGGTGTTGGTTACTTCAACGTCAACGGAGATGATTGGGAAGAAGGTCCATATCCCATTCCTAAGTTTGTTCCCCAAGAATAGAAGTATGATCCTACTCCTCCCAAAGGAACAAGCTCACAATATGGCCTTCTACCACAAGACCAAAAAGGCAAGGGAAAACTTCAAGATGACATTGACCTATTTGAAGAAGAACCCCAAGCCAAGGTCAAGTGGATTCCCAAGGACACTACTAGCTCTACCTCAACTAGTGCTACCACAACTCCAAGGATTCCCATCAATTTGATGTGGACCCCCAAGAGGAAGAATTAGAAAGGTCTTGAGGGGTGACTCGGCCAATGAAATTCACTCTTATTCCTTTTCGCAAGAACTATACGCAATCAACCTCAACCATACGCATTAGCTGAAGGAGTCACAAATTCCCTCAAAGGTAAGCAAGGGACAAGGTAACTAATGCATTTTTGGAATTCATCCCATGTGTGTTTCACTCCATGTCCATAGATATTCTCGCATGTGTTACTTTTGCTTTGGGACTAACCCATGTAGGTGAGAAGAGTAAGAAACAACAAGGATTGCTCCCAACTCAAGATGATAATCATCAACATTGAGCATCCACCACTACTTTTCCTACTTAAAGTCTTCTACGACAAAACCCAAGGTTAGAGGGATGTCATATCAAGGGGGAGCTTTACTCTAAATCGTGAGTATAATCATCTCCTAAGGATATGAAAACATTATGCTTATGTAAAATTGGTAACCCCACTTGTGCTTAATGATGAGTATGACCTATGATCAAGTATTCTTACTTGGCTCCTAAGTCAATATACTCATATATAGATGACTTTGTCATTCCCCAAGTGCTTGATAGCTGCTAGGATGTTTGTGCATGTTCACCATGTTTCCTTTATCATTCTTTTTGTGTGAGCATGTTTGTCTGCATAGTTTGGCTAGTCGAGGACATCCAATTGTTGTTATTTGGCTCTTGATTTATCTTTTTCCTATTGGATGGACAAGAATGCCTAGGATCCTTCTCTAGCTATCTATGTTATCTCATCTCAAGTTATATTCATGCTTCATCACAAAACTTGAACAAGCACTTGTCGATCCCTGTGTGTGAAGGTGAACTCGGAGTTCCGTATCGTCAAAGGCTCATGTCCAAAACCTCTTTGAAAATCTCGGTGAGACCAACTTCACAAAATCGGTTCCACCAAATTTCCAAAGCTGATCTAGTTTTTCCATATCGGTACCACCGAAATCACAAACTCGGTTATACCGAGCTTCCCTATCAACTCACAGTAGAGGAACTCGGTGGCACCGATTTTGTAATCTCGGTGACACCAACAACGAAATGGTATATATTCCAGCGTACTGGATCTTTGATTTGAGTTTATCAAAGTCGTTTCGTCTCAAACCCTACGCTCCCCCTGGACCCATGGTCGTCACCCTTGACTCCCCATGCGTCTCCGCCGCTGGGAATCGCCGCTGCCGATGGATTCATTCACCATATGCTCCTGTAGATTAGATAAAGAAAAATTTTAGGGTTAGCCGTCCGCACAACCCATCTCGGTGTCTCCGAGTTGCAAAACTCGGTACCACCGATTCGTTTCTAGGGTTACTGAGAATGGACTTTGTGGGACCGAGTTGTCACTTTCGGTGCCACCGAAAGTGATGACCAAGTTTCTATTAAGGAGCTCATTTGTCTCGGTGATTCTGAAAATTCAAACTCCGTGACACCGAAATGTGATGTGCAGAAAGCTAAAACTAAGGATTTCTTTGTTCAATTTTTTTGAAAACATGTGAATTTTGTGATGCTCAACCCTTTTGTCTTTCCTATATCTACTTCACAGGCTTTGCTCTTTGGTGCTGAGTTTGTGCATGTCTGCCAAGATGTCTGAATCAGATGATATACAAAATGATTTCACAGAGCCAAGTGATGAGATGGACTCAAGCACTAGTCTAGAGAAGTCTGACTCTAACCCTGAAGCCTATAGCTCCCATGGCTTTGCCAAGGCATCCACGAGGTAGAGGAAGAAACTGAATTCCAACGAAGAAGACTCAGACTTTGTGCTGGAGGAAACTCCAGCTCCTCCTAAGGCTCCTAAGAAGACTGTCAGGAAACAGTATGCAACCCCTCCTGATCTTAGAGCACCTGAATCTGCAAGGAAGATCACATCACTTTCCCCTGACAAACATGACAAGAAGGCTGATGTGAAGAGGCCCAGGAAGCGGACAATTCATCTTGTTGGGAGAAAGACTTCCATGTATGAGGACCGTGAAGAAGATGCTGATGAAGATGAGATCACAGCTCCTCCCAAGAAGAAGCTCATGGTTGATGCAATGAAATCTCCCACTAAGGTTCCTGCCAAGGAAAAGAAGGTTGTAGCTCGGAGAAAGACTACAAAGGACATTCCTACAGCTACCAAGGAGAAAGGTCCTGCTTCTAGTGCCCCTGCTGCAGAGGAGGTAGAAGATGAGAATGCACCTGTTCTCAGGAAGATCCGATCAACCCTGCTAGTACACAATGCTGCTCACCTAGTAGTAGAGGATATGAGGAAGAGGAAGGATACAGGTTTGAGGAAGTGGAGAGTTGTTGACCCATATCCTGTTAGAAGGAGAACTGTTGTTGATCCAATGTTTAACACCAAGGAACAACAAGATTTTTATGAGATTGTCCTGTTTGACAAGAGTCTAGCTGTCAACGATATGAGGTATGTTGACTCGGAATACATCAAGGAGAATGAGAATTACTTTCCCCATGTCCAAGAAAATTTCAGGCTAGTGGACATTGAAGACTTTGTTGGAAAAGAGATGACCCCATGGAATGATGAGTTGATCATGGAATTTTACTCAACTGTTCATTTCAATGGAGATGGTTCTTTGGTCTAGATGACTGATGGTGATAAATATGAGTCTACGATTGATGGGTGGGCCACTATCGTTGGTGCCCCCAAGCAGAAAGAGAGTGATGTGGATGTGTATTCTGAAGCGAAGATGACCCACAACACCATGGCAAATATGTACAAGCCAATTCCACACAAGTATTTGGCTTGTCACTAGATGAGCTCAATGTACTTTTTGCAAGCAGGGATACCCACCACTAACACCATTCTGAGACAGACCTTGATGCCTAAATCAGGTGATAATAGGATGATTCGAGGACACTCCATCAATCTACTTCACCATTTGGACTCTGACACTAGATTCAGAGTGATGGAGTTGATAGTAGAGACTATCCGGAGGACTGCTGCTGATCAGAAAAGATCATGTGGATATGCCCCTTACATTCAGAGATGATTATCAATGCCAAGCTAGCCAAACATGCATATCTACTTGATCGTCCCCATTTTCTCCTTCAGCCAGAATTTGAAGACAATGAAGTGGTGATGGATGCAAAATGTTCCTAACTCAACTGCAGCAAGAATGTCAGCAGAGGCAGCAGATGCTAAGGCTGCTAGAAATGAGCCACCACCAGTTCCACACCTCAAAACTCAAGCTTAGAAAATGGAATTTCTAGTTAGCTCTGTCCACGACATGGAGAAGAACATCCAGAAGATACCACAAAGTCAGAAAATCCTTGAGAGAGTCGTGGAAACTAAGTTTCATGACATGGATGTGAAGGTTACTAAGTTGACCACCATTGTCAAACAGCTTCAACATGAACTTGACCCAGTGGAGATCCCGCTCTCAGATGATGAAGAACAGTCACCTCCTCTCACTACCACACGGTTCAACACTCGGCCTAGATGAGTTGTTGTTCCTGCCAAGGATACAAGAAAGACATCTTCAGCTCAAGCATCAGCACCTTCAGCACTAGCTCCATCACAAGCACCTTCAGTATCAACTCCTCCAGCGACAGGTCACTCAATAGATGCCTTCATGGACGCTCTTCTGTCGACTCCGTTATCAGCTTCCCAGGGAGACGAGTAGTTCTATACTTTTGAACTTTTTGGTAACTTGTTGGCAAAGGGGGAGAAATGTATAGATCATAGACTTCGAGAAAGAGAGAGGGAGTTTTTTACTTTATTTGCCAAAGGGCAACAAGATCGCCTACTTAGTGAAGATCTACCGTGAGTAAGGCCAGTCCTGTGTGGGCGGAAGCCGTGGTGGAATAGACAAGGCCGCTTCTTCGTTGACCCCTTGTGGGTGGAGCCCTCCGTGGACTCTCGCAGCCAATACCTTCAGTGGGTTGAAGTCTCCACCAACATGGACCTACGATAGCACCACCTATCAGAACCATGCCAAAAATCACCGTGTCAACCTCATGTGTTTGATCTCTCTACCTTACGCCTTTACTTTACACTTGCATGTTTTACTTTCCGCATTTATACTCTTAGAACTGCATGTGTACGTTGTACTTGACTTGCTATAACTGCCAAAGCTGTCTCTCAACTAAAATTGGGAAAAGGCAAAAAAATTATCTTGTCAAGTAGTTTAATCCCCCCTCTAGACATACTTTCGATCCTACAAGTGTTAGGGCATATTACTCCCTTAGTGGTTTTGGTGATTGATGAGAATGCGTTTGTGGACTAATTTGTGCATTAAACCGGTGGAACTGCATGGTCTAGCTACTATTAAAAAGTCATTAAATACATATGGCCACTATCACATTAGAAAGATGGTGCTTTGAACTTATCCTTGTTGACCTTCTTTGCTTTCATAGTTTATTTTTATTCTTAAGTAGTTATATTAACTATCTCAATATGATCCACAATGCATGTAAAGAAATTATGCATGAAGACATTTTAACTTTACCAATGTCATCATCTTTGATGTCTCTTGGACCTTGGCTTAGAGTGTTATGTTAATCAAATGCAAACTATATATTTAATCATAATTCAGGTAAAACATATTTAAATTGCCGACAAAAAATGATATATTAATGACACGGCCATACAACACACACGACAATGAGGGCATTATGTGATTATGATTTGTGTATACTCAAGCCTGTAAATGAATGTTCATACAAATTATTTGTTAAACATGAAGATAATCTAAGATTTATCAAATATTAGAATAAAAAATATACAACATATAAATCACTTTCGTTGAAGGTAGCTTCTCTCGTTTACATGAGCTAGTGCTACTGCTCATCAACCAGGCAACATGTCTGCTTGCGTGCTTGCAACTTCTGCACATACGTACATCAGTTCCTAGGTGATTTGCTCCAACGTTAATAAAAACCAACACCAAATATATGACAAAAGCATGGTGAGCATAGATAGTAGATAATAGAGAGAGATTGGAATTGGATTTGGGCGAGCCCTTACATGGATTCGAGCACTAGATGGAACGCTATAGGCCGCCTCATGTTGCACCAATGCAGAAGATGCAGTTTTATTTTTTTGTCGACATGATGCGATAGATGAGCTGGGGATTCGAGAGGCTGCAATACAGATTTTGTTTGGCAGCTGATGGTGAAAGAATCATGCGTGTGGGACAGATCGCAAGGACTCCCATGCGGTAAAAATCAGAGACCTAATTGTAAGCTAAAAAATAAAATCTAATCTTTTCAGCCGAGGATTACATGAATAAATTGAGACCGTTATAACTTGGTCCCACGAGATTAACGGTTCCTAATTACTGATTAACGTGGGAATTTTCAGAGAGTGCCTAATTAATATAAGTATAGGTAGATGTCACAAGACGATTCTAGCCCCTCTCGGGATTATAGTGAAGACGGTTATTTTCCAGGGATTCGTTTTCGGCGGAATTATGTCGTAGGAGAACCGTACTATTAAGAGGGAGTCCGCATTGGAAAGATTTGGGTGAAATCATCACGTACACACTCTCATTTGCACCTAATTCCTTTCCCGCTTCACTAGACTTGGTCAACTGTATCTCTAGTTCTGGTCCTGAATGTGGCAAGCGGCAATACCATGCTGGCCAGCGGTAGTACCACATACTGGTCATAGTAAATCTCTCGGTAAGTGGTTGTACCGCCTATAGGCGGTACTACCACCAACCAGTACCGCTCGTAGTACCGCTCCCTCCAGAGTCATGACTTTTTCGTGTCAGATTCTCCAGTAGCGGAGACGGTAGTATGGTGCGGTAGTACCGCCTACAAGCGGTAGTACTGCCCACTAGTACATCTCTTACTATCGCTCACCTTCTGGACATGGACCTCTCGGCAGATGTAAGGGCGGCTGTAGCAAGCGTCAGTACCGCCTATAGGCAGTAGTACTACTCTGCCGAGCGGTAGTACCGCCTGTGAGGTACTGCCACTGCTTCTCCACCTACCCTGCCTTTGTGGGCCTCTACGGTGCAACCCCGACGGTAGTAAAATTTAGGCAAGAAGTAGTACCACTCTGGCGGCACCACCGTCTCATGGCCCTGTTCCATTGCGTGTGTAGTTGGCATAGCCGCCCAAGCGGTAGTACCACTCCCATGAGCAGTAGTACCGCTCCCATGCACGGTAGTACCGCTTGTGTGCGGGCTGAGAGGGACAACGGTTGAATTTGATCCTCCGCTATATGAAGGTGGTTTTCTTCCCTAAGAAGGCTATCTCTTCCAAGCCTAAGCTCCATTGTTGCTTCAAGCTACATTTTTGCCCGATCTCCCTTCCTAGCCAACAAAACTTGTTGCTCCCGAGCTCAAATGCCCCCTCATAAACAATAAAATCGGAAACAAAAGTAAGCACGAAATGACATTCATGGAAGGCGTGGCAATAAAGCAAAATCAGCACTCCAAAATGTTCTCAAAACTAGCATTTTTGGAACATCGATTTTGTCCATTTCCCCACGACTTCCATGAAAGTTATTTCTTCTGAAATTTTGCAAGCATACAAAACATTTGTCAAGGTTTGCCAAAAAATTCAGAATTGTTTGATTTTTATTTTATTTTATTGTTTATAAGGGAGCATTTGATCTCGGGTGTAGATACGCCATGTCCTTGCGGATTGTAAGATCATTGTACCTGTTGATACCAAGCACAACAAAGTATTTAATAACATTGCTTCGAAGGCCCTAACAGTGTTGCCGACGTGGCCCATGTTATATTATGTTGAAATACAAATATCTTAGTCTACGGAAGCAGCCAACCTTAAGCCGTTTTGCATTAGGTTTAGTCGCATGTCATAGGGATCACTTGGTTATCAGCCCTCTAACAATGCTCCATCTTATACATGTGCTAAAGCTGCCATGTAGGCAAAAAATCTGATCTCGCAAAGTAATTAAAATGAGAGAGATAAGTGTGATAACCCCAAGAAAAAACAATGCCAGGCGCATGAACCTAGAGAGAACACTTAAATGAAAGAAACCCGCCAATGCATAAATAACTTTAGTTGCTAAATTATTAAATGAAGGAAGCTTAACAATAACAAGTTAAACACCTATGCATTGAGGACTTTAGTTGTTAAATCTTTTAATATGCTTAGCACCTTATCTTAGCACCAATGCATTAGAGGTAGCCTCACATGTCGGTGTTGTTTTGGGTCTACTTGTGGTCACCAGCGCCCTATTATACTACCATATCCTTTTGCAGTATTTAAGAAGGAGGTTTCAACATCGGAAATGCATTTCGGCTCGCGGGAGCATATGCTCCCGGGGCCAAAAAAGAAAGTTTGAAATAAAAAAATAAAGAAAAAAATTATTTGTGTATTTAGTCACATCCAAATGCTACCTGCAAATTTTAAAACAAAAAGGTTAAACATTTTGACTTGTTAAAAAAACAAATTGAACACCAAAAGTTATCCCAAAATGTCACCCCAAATTTGTTATTTTTACCGATGAAAAACCGCTGCTCCTTATCGCACGAAAATTGTCAAACATGCTTGCCACAATAATACAATCATCTATAAAAAATCTCAATTTTTTTAAAAACATTTACTATCATTTTTTACGTTACTATTCATCCGGATGGAGCCAGAACACCTCTCCGGTTTCAACATCTTTTTCTGAACCGAACTGAGATTATAACGAGTCTCGATGCCAAATAAGTTAGCCGTAACAGTAGGATAATTTAGTGTTGCTTCTTTTCCGGACTCCATGCTTGTGGACAATCATTTGGGAACTTTTGGGACCTCCTTCATTTGTGTGGTGTTGAACAGACCAGAACATTAAAACAAAATGGTTGCAATGACATATACCTCTTGAATCATGTACGGTTAAATTTGTATGAAAGTTGTTTTGTTGTACCATCAAAAAGTAAAATACTATTTCAAAGAGGTTCAACTATTTTCGTGTACAAGAATCCTAAAGGTATCAATCCAGATAAATTTTCTTGAAAATTGAATAAAAACGACGCAATAAATATTCGATCTAGAGCACTCAAAATTATTCATATACAATTTCAAGTTTCAGGAAAAAAATGTGATTTAATGTCTCAAAAGTTGGGTACTTCATAAGGAAACAGTGAAATCCTTCATAGATATTCGTCACCAATGTCATGCAGGAAAAACATCAGATTCTTTTAGGGGCCCGGAAGATTATTTTCGGGGTGTGCGAGTGGAAGGGGCACTCTTGGTTTTTACCTTTTTGTGCTTTTAAATTTGATAAGATGGCACCTCACTCAAGCTTGTGGTTCATTTGCTGCCTCGGTAGATTCGGGATTCCTATTGGCGGGGAATCTTTCGGAACGAACTTCTATTTTCTGTTTGTGTTCATACCGGGGCCTTGGGCTTCTATTATTTTACTGATTTTCCTTCCTGTAGTAAGTACTCGATCCTTATTTGCCCATTGGTAATTGCAGATTTGCGTGAAGTCTCATGCGAAAGCCAAGAACGGAAACCAAGAGCTACTAAGAGCATCTACACCCACACCCTTAAACACCTGTAAAACTCAACCGGTCATAAAAATTCGGCCCACCCGGATCATTTAAATCGGTCTCAAACGTCCGGGCTGATCAGCAACCCTCATATCCAGCCTAAATATGGGGTGAATATAGGATGTGTCGGGCACGTCCGGACACATAGTCCCGCTCACCACCGACCCCCGGTTGTCCCACAAAAAACCTATCCGGCTCAACGCTCCTAACCGTAGCACACTCACTCTCCTCTCTCGCTCTGTCCTCTCCTATCCCCGCATCGATTCCAGTCGAATCCGGCGAAATGTCGAGCTTCGGCAACCACTCGAACGATGACCTAGATCAGGACTATGAGCTTGCCCTTCACATCGCCATAGAGCGGTCCAAAGTGGAGACCGGGGGCAGCTCTGAATCCGCATCCTCGCCGCTTCCCCGCTGGCGCAACTCGGTCGCCGGGGCTGGCCCTTCTCGTCCCGTGTGCAGCTCTGATAGGCGGCATGCACAATTCGTGCCTCCCCTACATCGTCCCCTTTCCCCGCCGGCTATTGCTCTTCCACGTGGGTAGAAGTGGGTGCTTGTGCCCGCCACGCCGGGTCGGATCCGGATGCGCATGCAGGAATCAGAGGCGTGTGTCGCCCACCGTGAGAGAAAACGACAAAGGGAGAGGTGGGAGGCGGAGCAGTCCGTGCGACGCCACCGTGGGACGAAGGCGGATCCCGACAAGGACGCGTGGCTCCTCAAATGGGTCTACCACCGGTCGTTTACGACCACAACGTTAGATGCATGACGGCTCCGCCGGAAGAACGTGAAGTCGCTTCGGATTGCCATTGAGCAGTCCAAGCATGAGGCAGCGGAGGCAGCTTGACTCACTAAGCTCAAGCGGTAGCACGAGTAGGAGGTATGTCAGCTAAAAGGGCTCGTCATCATCTTTGACGACAACGATGACGACCACGACTCCTCATCAAACGACTCGGACGATTCCCCACCACCCGTCGACTCCTACAGCTACGCCGACTTCCGGAAGGGCAAAGGGCTGGCTAGAAAATGGTGAATGGTCATCGTCTCCGTCTTCAATTTCAAGTTTCTAGTAATCCAGTTTAAATTTGTCCGTCATTTATGTGAATTATGTGAACCGTGACGATATTTTGGAGATCCGACGGTGTTCTTTTGATGATCAGAATGTGCATTCCTCTGTCTGTATCTGTGTTTGTGGGTTGATCTACGTTGTTATTATCTATGTTGCATGCTAGTGTGGATACGAGGGACTAGATATGAGATACGCGAATGTGGACAATAAGACTTGAGGAGCGCCCGATGAGTGCCCGCAGACGCGCCCGGGCTCGTCCGCGGGCGTTTGAGGGCCCGGATTTGCAGGATGTGGTTGTAGATGCGCTAAGGGCATCTCTCACTTCCGCATTCATTCGCGAACATGAAGGACTAGAGTGTGGACACAAATGTAAGAGGCCGCCATACGATGCTATTTTTATATATTTGGCCATCAAATGTTATTGTGTTAAACACATTCGAATGTTGTTATGGAGTATCCCCCGAGACTCTATTTGGATTAAAAAAATCTTTACAGAGGATCAAAGATTGCCAGTGAGAACTGATAATCCGAAAGTGTATGGGATCGCAAAGTTTTTGAGTGTAGTATTTTACCCAAATTTATTGATTCGGCACAAGGGGATCCAAAGAATATTTATGATTTCTAGCAGTAGAGTTGACAATTCAACCACACTTGGAGTTTCTTTCTGCAGCAAAGTGTTTAGGGGCACATGAGGAATAGTAACAAGAATAGAAATAGTAGCAGTTGTGATGTTTGTAATAGTAGTAGCAACAATAGTAACTTAGCAAAGATTAATATGAGAAAAATGTAGGGATTGGATAGATGACGGATAAATATGTTGGATGTCATTCAGCATGTAACATCTAGGACCTAGAGCGGCACAAAACTAGCTCCAATACATCAACGTAATGTAGGCATGTATTTTGTATATAGTCATATGTGCTTATAGTAAGAACTTGCATGCCAACTTTTGTCCTACCATCCCATGGCAGGGGGTCCATGAGGAAATCTAAGGGCTATCAAGGCCTCCTTTTAATAGAGAACCAAACAAAGCATTAACACATGGTAAATACATGAACTCCTCATATTACATTCATCACCACAGATGATCCCAACTATTGTCACTTTGGGGCCTACGGATCATAACACATAATATGTGCATACAACTTGCAAGATCAGATCCAAAACTATTGGGGAACGTTTCATGGGAAACGAAAAATTTCCTACGGGCATACGAGATCTATCCATGGGATGAGCATCTTCGAGAGGAGAGATCGGATCCACATACCATTTAGATCTCTAAGCGGAAGCGTTAAAGAACGCGGTTGATGTAGTGTTACGTCTTCGTGATCCAATCACGCTCCGTGCCATGAACTCCCGATCAAGTGTCGAACGTACGGAACTTCCGCGTTCAGCACATGTACAGCTCAACGATGTCTTCGCCTCCTCGATCCAGCGAGCGAGGGCGGAGTAGTAGATGAGTTCTCTGGCAACTCGACGGCGTGGTGGTTGTTGCGGTGGTGCTATCCCAGTAGGGCTACGCCCAGCGCTACCGAAACTACAAACGGAGGAGAAAACGATGTAGGGAGAGCGAGGGGCGCCAAGGTCTTCGTGTGTGCTCTTGGGGCGCCCCTCCTCTCTATATATAGGTGGAGTGGTGTGGGGAACAACCCCTCCAAGCCTGAGAGCGCAGCCAAGGGGGGAGGAGCTGGAATCCTAGTCCCCTTCCTTCCCTTCCATACAAAGGTGGACTTTCCACCTTTCCCAACTCCATGGACCTTGAGGGACTTGTGCGCTTGGCCCATTAGGGCCACGACATATCTCCCCAGCCCATGAAAACCCTTGGGACGTGGTGGAACCCTTGGCGGACTTTTGAACTCCTCCGGAAGTTTCCAGAACCTTCTAGAAGCTTCCCGATACAATAACTGAAATCCAAAACTTTTTCGGTGGCCAAAATATGACTTCCGATATATAAATCTTCACCTCCGGACCATACCGGAGCTCCTCGTGATGTTCGGGATCTCATCCAGGACTCTTAACAACTTTTAGTTACTACCACACATAACTTAGTAATACCAAATCGTCACCAAACCATAAGTGTGCAGACCCTGTGGGTTCGAGAACTATGCATACATGACCGAGACACCCTCTGGCCACTAACCAATAGTACGAACTGGATGTCCATATTGGCTCCTACATATTCTATGAATATATTTATCATTCGAACCATGATGTCAAGGATTCAATCAATCCCATATACTCCCTTTGTCTATCGGTATGTTACTTGCCCGAGATTCGATCGTCGATATCTCTATGCCTAGTTCCATCTCGTTACCGGCAAGTCTCTTTACTCGTTCCATCATATAAGATCTCATGACTAACTCCTTAGACACATTGCTCGCAAGCTTCTTGTGATGTTGTATTAACGAGTGGGCCTTAGAGATACCTCTCCGTCGTACGGAGTGACAAATCCTCCGATGTCCGGGAGTTGCATGATCTCATGGTCATAGGAACAGATACTTGACATGCACAAAATAGTACTCCCTCCGTTCCTAAATATAAGTCTTTTAAACGATTTCACTAGATATCTACATATGGAGCAAAATGATTGAATGTAAACTCTAAAATGTGTCTATATACATCCGTATGTAGTCCGCTAGTGAAATCTCTAGAAAGACTTATATTTAGGAACGGAGGGAGTAACAATAAACTAGGACGATCATAGTTTGGGTATTGTCCATCACATCACTCTCCTAATGATGTGATCCCATTATCAAATGACAACTCTTGTCTATGGTCATGAAACCTTGACCATCTTTGATCAACAAGCTAGTCCATTAGAGGCTCACTAGGGACATTGTGTTGTCTATGTATCTACACTTGTACTTGAGTTTCCAACCAATACAATTCTAACATGGATAATAAATGATTATCATGAACAAGTAAATATAATCATAACCAATTTATTATTGCCTCTAGGGTATATTTCCAAGAGTCTCCCACTTGCACTAGAGTCAATAATCTAGTTCACATCACTATGTGATTGTAATGAATCTAACACCCATACAATTCTGGGGTTTGATCATGTCTTGCTTGTGAGAGAGGATTTTACTCAACGGGTCTGAAACATTCATATCCGTGTGTACTTTTACAAATCTCTGTGTCATACTATAGATTCTTCTACCATGCTTCACTTGGAACAGTTCAAAATGAATGCTCCACTATATGAATCCGGTTTACTACTTAGAGTTATCCGGGTTAGTGACAAAGCTTGCATCAACGTAACCCTTTACGACTAACTCTTTTATCAACTCCATAATCGAGAAAAAACATTAGTCCACTCTTTACTAAGGATAAATTTGACCGCCATTAAGTGATTCAATCCCGGATCACTCTTTGTGCCCCTTGACAGACTCATGGCAAGGCACACATTATGTGCGGTACATAACATGGAATACGATAGAGCCGACGGCTAAGGCATAGGGGACGACCTTCATCCTTTCTCTTTGTTCTGCCGTGGTCAGGTTTTGAGTCTTACTCAAATTCACACCTTACAATACAGTCAAGAACTCCTTCTTTGAGTGATCCATTTCAAACTCCTTCAAAATCTTGTGAAGGTATGTATTCATTAAAAGTTATATCAAGCGTCTTGATCTATCTCTATAGATCTTGATGATCAATGTTCAAGTAGCTCAATCCAGGTTTTCATTTGAAAAACTACTTTCAAACAACCCTTTATGATTTCCAGAAAATATACATTATTTGTGATCAACAATATGTTAAACACATATACTTATCAGAAATTCTATAGTGCTCCCACTCACTTTCTTGGAAATACAAGTTTCTCATTAACCTTGTATAAACCCAAAAACTTTGATCATCTTCTCAAAGCATATATTCCAACTCCCAGATGCTTGCTCCAGTCCATAGAAGGATTTTTGGAGCCTCCATACTTGTCAGCATCCTTAGGATCGACAAAACCTTCTAGTTGTATCACATACAACCTTTCCTCGAGGAAACCGTCGAGGAAACAATGTTTTGATGTCCATGTGCAAGATTTCATAATTGAAAAATGGAGCAACTGCTAACATAATTCCAACAGACTTTAGCATCGCTACGGGTGAGGAAGTCTAATCGTAGTCAAATCCTTGAACTTGTCGGAAACCTCTTTGCAACAAGTCGAGCTTTCTAAATGGTGACATTCACCATCATCGTCTGTCTTCCTTTTAAAGATCCACTTCTACTTAATGACCTTACGACATAGAGTAGTTCTTCCAAAGTCTACACTTTGTTTTCATGCACGGATCCTACCTCGGATTTCATGGCCTTCAGCCATTCGTCAAAATCCGAGCCCACCATTTCTTCTTCATAGCTCGTATGTTCATTGTTGTCAAGCAACATGATGTCCAGGACAAGATTAGCAAACTACTCTTGAGCAGTACGTTTCCCTGTCGACCTATGATGTTTGGTAGTAACTTGATTCGAAGCTTCATGATTACCATCATCAGCTTTCCACTTCAACTAGTGTAGGCGCCACAAGAACATCTTCATGCGCCCTGGTACTCATTGGTTGAAGTGACAGTTCAATAATCTCATCAAGTTTCCACCATCCTCCCACTCAATTCTTTCGAGAGAAACTCTTTCTCGAGAAAGGACCCGTTTCTTGAAACAAACACTTTGCTTTCGGATCTGAGATAGGAGATATACCCAACTATTTTGGGTATCCTATGAAGATGCCTTTATCTGCGTTGGGTTTGAGCTTATCAGGCTAAAGCCTTTTGACATAAACCTCGTAGCCCCAAACTTTTAAGAAACGTCACCTTAGGTTTCTCCAAACCATAGTTCATATGGTGTCATCTCAATCGAATTACGTGGTGCCCTATTTAAGTGAATGTTGTTGTCTCTAATCCCTAACCCCAAAACGATAGTGGTAATTTGGTAAGAGATATCATAGTATGCACCATATCCAATAGGCCGTGGCTATGACGTTCGAACACACCATCACACTATGGTGTTCCAGGTGGCATGAGTTGTGAAACAATTTTCACATTGTCTTAAATGTATACCAACCTCGCAAGTCAGATATATATTTACCTCCATGATCACATCATAGACATATTATCCTCTTGTCACTATGATCTTCAACTTCACTCTGAAATTGCTTGAACTTTTCAATATTTCACACTTGTGATTCATCAAGAAAATACACATGTACATACTCAAATCATCATTGAAGTAATAACATAGCGATATCCACTGCGTGCCTCATCACTCATTGGACTACATACATTAAAATGTATTATTTCCAACAAGTCACTTTCTCATTCCATCTCACTGGAAAACGAGGCCTTCGGTCATCTTGCCCATGTGGCATGATTTGCATGTCTCAAGTGATTCAAAATCAAGTGAGTCCAAACGATCCATCTACATGGAGTTTATTCATGCGGTTACACCAATAGGCATGGTTCACATGTCTCAAACTATTCAAAAACGAGTGAGTCCAAAGATCCATCAGCATGGAGATTCTTCATGCATTTTATACCAATATGATTCAAGCGGGAGTGCCACAAGTAAGTGGTACTATCACTACCACTTTGTATCCTTTGGCATCAATATTTTGAACATGTGTATCACTACGATCGAGATTCAGTAAACCATTCATCTTAGGTGCATGACCATTGAAGGTATTATTCAAGTAAGGAGAGTAACCATTATTATCTTTAAATGAATAACCTACTGCAATAAACACGATCTAATCATGTCTATGCTCTACGCAAACACCAAATAACAATTATTTAGGGCAACACTAATCCCGATGGTAGAGGGAGCGTGTGATGTTTGATCACATCAACCTTTGGAATTACTTCCAACACACATCGTCATCTCACCCTTTCTAGTATCTGTTTATTCTGCAGCTACAATTTTGAGTTACTAATAATTAGCAACTGAACCGGTATCTAATACCCCGGTGCTACTAGGAGTACTAGCAAGGTACACATGAATATCACGTATATCCAATATACTTTTGTCGACTTTGCCAACCTTCTTATCTACCAAGTACCTAGGGTAGTTCCGCTTCGGTGACCGTTCCCCTCATAACAGAAGCACTTAGTCTCGGGTTTGGGGTTCAACCATGGGTTTCTTTACTGGAGCAGCAACTGGTTTTCCATTCATGAAGTATCCTGATGACCCACAAGTATAGGGGATCTATCGAAGTCCTTTCGATAAGTAAGAGTGTCGAACCCAACAAGGAGCAGAAGGAAATGACAAGCGGTTTTCAGCAAAGTATTCTTTGCAAGCACTGAAATTATCGGTAACAAATAGTTTTGTGATAAGGTAATTCGTAACGTGTAGCAAGTAACAAATGTAACAAATGTGGAGAAAGGTGGCCCAATACTTTTTGTAGCAAAGGAAAAGCTTGGACAAACTCTTATATAAAGCAAAGCGCTCCCGAGGACACATTGGAATTTCTGTCAAGCTAGTTTTCATCATGCTCATATGATTCGTGTTAGTTACTTTGATAATTTGGTATGTGGGTGGACCGGTGCTTGGGTGATTCCCTTACTTGGACAAACATGCCACTTAATATTAACCTCTCTCGCAAGCATCCGCAACTACTAAAGAAGAAATAAGATAAATCTAACCATAGCATAAAACATATGGATCCAAATAGCAGAAGATGGGCACTGGAGGCTTGTCAGGGGGCCCACGAGCCTATAGGGCGCACCGAGGGGGTAGGCCACGCCCCCTGGATTGTGGCCACCTGATGGATCCCCTGATGTATTTCTTTTGCCCAATATTTTTTATATATTCCAAAATAATTCTTTGTAAGTTTTCAGGACTTTTGAGATTGTGCATAATAGGTCCCTCAGATTTTCTCCTTTTCCGGTCCAGAATTCCAGCTGTCGGCATTCTCCCTCTTCATGTATAACTTGTTAAATAAGAGAGAAAAGGCATAAGTATAGTATCATAATGTGTATTAACATCCCATAATGCAATAAATATCTATATAAAAGCATGATGCAAAATGGATGTATCAACTCCCCCAAGCTTAGACCTCGCTTGTCCTCAAGCGAAAGCCGAGATCGATAAATATTGCCACATGTTTAGAGATAGAGGTGTCGATAAAATAATATACGGACATGAAGGCATCATGGTTATCTTTGGAACAACAACACATATTGACATAGAATATCTTATGCTAGAGTAACAATTCATTCACAAGGTAAAATATGAATCGAGAACTCTATTGAGAACTATCAAACTGTGATTTCAGTCACTGAAGCAATTCCAATTTATCACAACGTAGGAAAGAGTCAATATAAGATCTTGTAAAGCAAATCCACATACTCGATCATCTTATGGTATTTCATAATTCCTAACACTCATGTAGTACCTATGAGGTCAAAGCTTCAATCGGACACAGAGAAAGACAGGGGCTTATAGTTTTGCCTCCCAACTATTTACCTCAAGGGTAATTGCAACAATAATAACTCATGTTCACCCACATCCGAGTTGATATATTTGTCTAGATCATTTCCCAACACATGACGCTTGCCAAACGATAAAGGCGAAATAAAGGAAATGGTGAAGATCACCACGACTCTTACATAAAGTTAAGAACTAGAAAGTAAAGGTACCAGATAGGCCCTTCGTAGAGGGAAGAAGAGGTTGTCATGTGCTTTTATAGTTGGATGCACAATCCCTTAATGAAAAAGAATGTCACTTTATATTGCCCCTTGTGATAAAGAACTTTATTATGCAGGTTGTTGCTTTTATTTCTTCCATATCACAAGTTCGTATAAAGTTTATTTTCCTCACACTAAAAAATCACACCTAGTTAGAGAGGAATTTTTATTACTTGCACCGATGACAACTTACTTGAAGGATCTTAATCAATCCATAGGTAGGTATGCTGAACTCTCAAGGCTAAACTGAGTTAAAGGTGTTTGGATGCACAAGTAGTATCTCTACTTGGCACGGAAGTTTTTGGCTAATATGGGGTGGAAGCAAGCGACACATGTTGAAGGATCTATAACCATATAACTTCTATTCGGAAATAAGCAAATATTAGTCATTATGTTGTCTTCCTTGTCCAATATCAACTTCTTAACATATAATATTTTAATGAGTGCTCACAATCATAAAAGATGTCCAAGATAATATATTTATATGTGAACCTCTCTTTCTTTATTACTTCCTTTTAATTGCAGCAATGACCAATAGCTTTGTTTGTCAAGTCACAACAAATTCCGATCAACATACTTTTTATATGTGAAGTCATCACTCCCCATAAGATCATTATATATACTCTTTTGCTTTTATTCTATACTTCTTTATATTTCTATTTCTCGAGATCATAGCAAGCAAGCAAAGCCCTCAAGTCAAAACTACTATTTATTATATAACTCTCGGACTTGCTTACATAGGTGGGACATAAAGAAAAACTCAAACCTAGACTACACTAAAACTTTATTCTACTAGATCAAGGTATTAACAAACAGACCGAACGGAGAAAAACGAAGAAAGTAAAATATGTGATGGTGATACGATACTGGGGCAACTCCCCCACGCTTGGCAAAATCCAAGGGAAGAGCCCTACACCCATGTGTTTAGTTGTCTTTCTTTGGAGGTGGTGGTTTTATATTCTTGGTGATGATGCCCCTTAGAATGCGATTCTCCTTCTCAAGCTTATTATTTCATTGTCCGAGATCCATTATTTCCCTGCGAAGTTTTCGAGTGACGGTTAGAGCTCTCATAACCCATGGATGTTCCATTGCTGCCGGGGGAAAAGCAACACTATTTTTCGTATTTGCATAAGTAAGAAATTTAGCATTGGGAGGGATAACCGAATTCGGAATTGCTGAGATCTGAAGTTCTTCCAACATGGATCCAAGTTCTAGACGAGAGGTAACTTCTTGGTCTTCCTCCATAGCATCTAACCTTTTCAAGTCAGCCTCCATCTCTTCCTCCGTGGCCTGCCCGAAGTGCTTGGCTTTGCTGAATGCTCAGGCCCCCGGTGTCAGGTGAAAGGCACGGCTCTCCCCGACCGACTCTTGCGAAGACATCTTGCTCTAAATCTGCTGCAGAAACAACTCAAGATGAAAGTAGGAGATATTGTCATGATACGAAGGTCAAAACTTTCGAGATATTATATATTTGATTTTTACCGACCCAAAGGATTATTCCACAAGAAAATGGAGTCCGAAGGGTACACGGGGTGGCCACAAGCCTGTAGGACGCGCCTAGGGGGTAGGGCGCGCCCCATGGCTTGTCGTCTCCTCGTGCACTTTTCGGGCTACTTTGAATTTTCCTAATTTTTTAAATATTTCAAAACTGATAAAAATTGCCACTAGAAAGGTTTGGGAGTCGGTTTGCTTACCGTAACACATACCTATTACTTTTCGGAGTCTGAAACGTTCTTATAGGCCTCCCTAATGTACTCTTCCGGAGTTATGGTATTGACAATATTGGTTTCAACATTTATGGGAGTACCTAAGATATAATGTTTGACTCTTTGCCCATTTACCACCTTCAGATTTGTGCCTTCAGCGTTGTTCATCTTGATGGCACCAGAATGATATACTTCCTCGATAATGTAAGGCCCTTCCCATTTAGAGAGAAGTTTTCCTGCAAAAAATCTTAAATGAGAGTTGTATAGCAAGACATGATCACCTACATTGAATTCACGCTTTGGTATCCTTCTATCATGCCATCTATTAACCTTTTCTTTAAAAAACTTAGCCTTCTCATAGGCTTGGGTTCTCCATTCATCAAGCGAGCTAATGTCAAATAACCTCTTCTCATGAGAAAGTTTGAAATCATAGTTAAGATCTTTAATTGCCCAATAATCTTTATGTTCTAGCTCTAGAGGTAAGTGGCATGCTTTACCATAAACCATTTTATACAGAGACATACCCATAGGGTTTTTGTAAGTGGTTCTATAAGCTCATAGTGCATCGTCAAGTTTCTTAGACCAATTCTTTCTAGATCTATTAACAGTCTTTTGCAAGATCAATTTAATTTCTCTATTGCTCAATTCTACTTGACCGCTAGACCGAGGATGATAACGAGATGCAATTCTATGATTAACATCATATCTAGCAAGAAATTTACAGAAAGCACCATGAATAAAGTGTGAACCACCATCAGTCGTTAAATATCTAGAGACTCCAAATCTAGGGAAAATAACTTCTTTCAGCATTTTTATAGAAGTGTTATGATCAACATTGCTAGTTAGAATAGCTTCTACCCACTTAGTAACATAATCAACAACAACTAGAATATGAGTATACTTATTAGACTTTGGAAAAGGTCCCATATAATCAAAACCCCAAACATCAAGTGGTTTAATAACAAGAGAGTAATTCATAGGCATTTCCTGACGTCTACTGATATTACCAATTCATTGACATTCATCACAAGACAAGACAAACTTACGAGCATCCTTGAAGAGAGTAGGCCAATAAAAACCAGATTGTAATACCTTGTGTGTAGTTCTATCTCCAACGTGGTGTCCTCCGTAGGCCTAGGAGTGACACTTGTGTAGGATCTGTCCCTGCTCATGCTCAGGTACACAACGTGTAATAATACCATCTACTCCTTCTTTATAAAGGTGTGGATCGTCCCAAAAGTAAAGTCTTAAACCATAGAAGAACGTTTTCTTTTGTTGGTATGTGAAACTAGGCGGTGTAAATTTAGCAACAATTTAGTTAGCATAATCAGCATAGCAAGGCGCACTGTGCGAAGCATTTATGATAGCTAATTGTTCATGAGGAAAGCTATCATGAATAGGTAGTGTGTCATCAAGAACATTCTCTAGTGTAGACAAGTTATCTCCTACGGGGTTATCAACACCCTTTCTATCAATAATATGCAGATCAAATTCTTGTAGCAGAAAAACCCATCTAATAAGTCTAGGTTTAGCATCTTTCTTTTCCATAAGGTATTTAATAGCAGTGTGATCAGTGGGAATAGTTACTTGGGAATCAACAATATAAGGTCTGAACTTATCACAAGCAAATACAACTGCTAAAAATTCCTTTTCATTGGTAGCGTAGTTTCTTTGAGTAGTGTCTAGAGTTTTACTAGTGTATTGGATGACATTTAATTTCTTATCAAGTCTTTGCCCTAGAATAGCACCAACAACATAATCACTAGCATCACACATAATTTCAAAGGGTAGGTTCCAATCAGGTTATTGAACAACACGTGTAGTGATCAAGGCTCTCTTAAGAATTTCAAATGCTTCTACACAATCATCATTAAAAATGAATGCAACATCCTTTTGCAAAATATTTGTTAGAGGCTTAGAAATATTAGGGAAGTATTTGATAAACATCCTATAGAAACTAGCATGGCCAAGGAAACTTCTTATACCTTTGATATCTGTTGGACACGACATTTTTTCAATAGCATCAACTTTAGCTTTATCAACTTGAATACCTCTTTCATAGATTTTGTATCCCAAGACAATGCCTTCATTAACCATGAAGTGACACATCTCCTAATTCAAGACAAGATTAGTTTCTTCACATCTCTGCAAAACTCGATCAAGGTTGCTCAAGCAATCAACAAAAGAAGTTTCGTAAACAAAAAAATCATCCATGAAGACCTCAACAATATTTTCACAAAAGTCAGAGAATATAGCCATCATACAGCACTCAAAGGTAGGAGGTGCACTCTATAAACCAAAAGGCATACGTCTATAAGCAAAGCTACCAAAAGGGCAAGTAAAAGTGGTCTTCTCTTGATCCTCCCTTGACACAGGTATTTGAGAGAAACTAGAATAACCGTCTAGAAAGCAAAAATGTGTATGTTTGGATAGTCTTTCTAGCATTTGATCAATAAAAGGTAGAGGGTAATGATCTTTCCTGGTAGCTTTATTTAATTTCATAAAATCAATTACCATTCTATATCCCGTAACAGTTCTTTGCGGGATCAATTCATTTTTATCATTAGGAACTACGGTAATACCTCCCTTTTAGGGACACAATAAACGAGACTAACCTATCTACTATCAGCAATAGGATAAACTATACGTGTCTCCAGAAGCTTTAGTATTTCATTTCTTACCACTTCCTTTATTTTAGGATTTAACCGTCGTCGGTGATCAACAACTAGTTTAGCATCAGGCTCCATATTAATTTTGTGCTGACATAGAGTGGGCCTAATGGCCTTAAGATCATCAAGAGTATATCCAATAGCAGCATGGTGCTTCGTCAAAGTTTTCTATAATATCTTTTCTTCATGATCTCAAAGGTTAGCACTAATAATAACAGGATATATCTCCTTTTCATCAAGATAAGCATACTTCAGAGTATTAGGTAATTGTTTAAGCTCAAACACGGGATCACCCTTGGGTGGAGGAGGATCCCCAAGTATTTCAACAGGCAGGTTGTGTTTCAAAATAGGCTGCTGATCAAAGAAAATCTTATCTATTTCATTCCTTTCATTCACATGCATACCATTTTCATGGTCTAGCAAATATTGTTCTAAGGGACCAGTAGGAGGCATAACGATAGAAGCGAGACCAATAATTTCATCTTTGCTAGGCAATTCATTGTCATGGGGTTGTCTATGAAATTTAGAGAAACTGAACTCATGAGACACATCCCCAAAACTTACAGTAATCGTTTCTTTCTAACAATCAATCTTAGCATTAACAGTATTAACAGTATTCATGGGGTTGTCTATGAAATTTAGCATTACACCGGCGCCCGCATCTCCGGTTAGTGTTTTTCTATTTATTTTGTTGTTGTTCCTGTTTCTTATTTTTTTGCTATTTAATTGATAGATTAAATTATGTATGTAGTGTAGATAAGATTAGGTTAGTGTTCTTAGGTTTTATCCGAATAATTTGCTCTAAATAGAAAGAAACTTAGATAGTTAGTTTAGTGCTAGGTTTAGTTTTTTTTCTTTTTTTATGTTAAATTAGATAGTTAGTTTATTAGGTAGAAAAAGTAGAAAAAGTAGAAGAAGTATATGTAGTTTAGTGCTAGGTTTAGTTTTCTTCTGTTTTTTTATGTTAAATTTGATAGTTAGTTTATTAGGACCCCCGACCCCCGACGCCCGACAATACTGACCCTCGACCCCCGACCCCCGACCCTCGACCCCCGACCCCCGACCATTGACCCCCGAGCCTCGACCCCCGACCCCCGACGCCACTGACCCTCGACCCCCGACCCCCGACGCCACTCACCCTCGACCCCCGACCCCCTACCCCGAACCCCGACGCCACTGACCCCCAACCCCCGAGCCCCGACACCTCTTCGACCTCTTGTTGACCGAAAAGACCCCAACCACCGACGCCATTGACCCTCGACCCCCGACGACACTGACCCGCATAGTTATGAGTTAGGTCACATAGTTATGTTAATTGTAAAAACATCATATTTGTGTTGATCGTGTGAATTTCAATGTGCAGTTGTTCGACGAGCTCCGCCCCTGCATTTGTTGGTGAGCACAAATGACTTCTCCTCCTACACCCTTAATTTTCTCTGACCCGGTCTTCATGCCGATGGAACTTGCTAGCTATAGGTTTCTACAATCATGAGTATGCGTGACCAGTATGCGTCTCCCGTTCGAAAGGGCGATATCTATAAATATTCTTTTATTTGCATATTTATAACCGACATCCTTTCGAGTTGTCCAACATTATCCATGGACAGCCCGAGTATGTGTAGATTAGGTTCGTTTTCCCGTATGCTGTTGAAAAGGATCGAGATGGACCTAGAGGGGGGCTGAATAGGTACAGTTCCAAATTTTAATAATTTCTTAGAAATTTTAGGGAAAAGTGCGGAATATGTGTGTAGGCCTAATAATTGCTATGACTAGGAGTAAGCTATTTAGAGTGAAGTAAGGCAAGCGGTAAACAATAATCAAATACAAGTACGTAATAAGGATTAACACAAGTAGAGGGTTAGGGTTAGGAATAACCGAAACTCCAAGAGAGACGAGGATGTATGCCGATGTTCACTTCCTTGGAGGGAAGCTATGTCACCGTTAGAGGGGCGGATGTTACCACGAAGGCACACCAACGCCACGAAGGCTCACCCTATTCTCCCTTTGAGATAACTCCACGAAGGCGTTTCTTAACCACTACTGGTAAGCCTTGAGGTGGCTTCCAAACCTTCACAAACTTTCTGGGGGAAATCACAATGGTTTGATTCCTCTCCGAAGACTCCTACCGCCTAGGAGTCTCCAACCTCCAAGAGTAACAAGATCACGGGGATAGCTCAAAACTTTCTCAAATGACAAATCACTTTGGTGGGAAGGACGATCTATCTTTTGATTGGAACAACACTCAAAGGGACTCACAAATGCTCTTGGGATCTAAGATTTGGTGTAGAAAAGAGTGAGTGAGAAGAAAGGTGTTCTTGGATGTGTTCTAGCGGTGTTGGACCCCCTCTCACGAAGTGGGACGGGGTATATATAGTGGGGAGTGTAAAACAGCCGTTGGGGACACTTTAAGTCACACAGGGTTCGGACGTCCGACAGTTTACGGAAGTCCGGGCGTCCACAAGGGGTCGGACATCCGACAGGGGTCGGTCGTCCGAGAGCTGTAGATATGTCTGGGAACACTGTCAGTTGAATAGGGACCGGACGTCCAGAGAAGGCTGGAAATCCGAGTTATTCGACTCATCTTCTTCTGGTGCAAGGTTCCGTATTTCCGAAGGGGTCGGACGTTCGGCCCTCGGACGTTCGGCCCTCGGACGTCCGGAGGGCGCCGGAAATCCGAGTTATAGAGCTCACGTTCTTCTGGTGCAGGGCTCCAGATTTCCGAAGCTGGTCGGTCAACCGGCCCTCGGATGCCCGGAGGGAGCCGGAAATCCGAGTTATAGGGCTCAAGTTCTTCTGGTGCAGAGCTCCGGATTTCTGAAGCCTGTCGGTCGTCCGACCCTTGACCGGCCCTCGGACGTCCGGAGGGAGCCGGAAGTCCGAGGCATTAGATCTGTTTTGAGATAGGAGCAGAGTAGAGAATATGTGGTATTGAGCAGAATAGTGAAGATGTGGTATGAGCAAGTTCATCGCAAAACCTGTGATCCCCTCTTAATAGTGCGGGATCCCTATACTCAAGAATAGTAAACTCAAAAGGATAGTCTACATCATCTTTTCTCAATCCCCAGCGTTCTTGACATATAAATCCCGATCTTCTGAGACCACCTTTGGCACATAATTCTCAATCTACTAAAGTACTTGCCATCCTAAGATACACTCAACAAATAGGATTAGTTTCCTATGTATGTGTTGTTATTAACACCACAAGTCTATTAGGGGCATAGCATGCACTTTCAATCTCCCCCTTTTTGGTAGTTGATGACAACATATACATAGGTCTCAAAAAGACTTAACATACATTATAGCCTTGGAGAGATTTAGTACGGAGCTCCCCCTTAGTATGTGCATGATAAAATATCGGAGCTCCTTTTTAATGTGTGTATCGAACATATAATGGATCATCATGTAAAGATAATAGACCATCATAGAAGTAGTGGAGCAAAAACATAATAGCCTATGATGATATCATAGCAATCCATAGCAATCACACATTCATAAGTAGCCATACATGAGTTTATCCATTACATTTCTCAACCATGCAAATTTAGACTAAATCTCCAAAGACTAAAAACTACGATACATTACTCCCCCTTTGGCACCAAGTACCAAAAATGGAGGCACCAACAACATCAACCAGCTCAGAGCTCATCAGCATCATCATCAGCATCATCCTCATCATCAGGCAAGCCACTGCCACTAGCCTCGTCAAGGAAATCTGCCCACTCAGTACCAGATGGGAAGCCAAAATCAGAAGGAGGAGGAGCAGGAAGGGCCTCATCATCACTCACATCAAGAGCGCCCGAGTCTCTTAGACGAGCCTTGAGGGAATTCTTGGAGGAGACTAGGCGAGAAACCACATCATGGGTTTGACCACACTGGAAAGATATGGCCATCATCATAGCCGAATGTGCCTTGCCAATGCAGTTGGCAAAGCGACCGAGAGGAGCGGAGCTAGATGAGGGGGTTGCTGACCGGGCAGCAGTGCGGTGAGTGGATGTGGAGGATTGGGTTTTCTTGGGAGCATAGTTATCCGCCATGTGAGCGGGAATGACCCACTTGCGATGTGTGTGAGTGACAACAACAGAGAAATCAGCAACATGATTAATAAGATCCTGGATGAAGGGGCATGAGGGAAAGCTCGCTTGTATTGAAAACTAACAAGCCGAATCTCATGCCAGAGAAAGTGAGGCACATTAATTTTGCTCTTGGGGTGCTCGTACAAGTGTGACATGATGTCAATACAGTGGCCACTACAAGAGCCTTTATCACCCATCTTGGGATAGATGGTGCGGATAAGACACTGAAAGATGATAAAGTATGGTGAACACCAGATGGATACCTGGTTAAGATCCTTCATGCATTCATCCGCATCAAGCTCACGGAGTGGTTTGAGGAGATACCCACACGCCTCAATGGACTTAGGTGCATGGTTAGGATCATTCCTATGAATTTTGAAGACGGAGTTGGGGAAACCAAGTGCGGCAACAAACGTATCATAAGAAGCTATGAAGCGAATGTCAGAGGTGATCCAGCTAACAGTGTGGTTTGGAGCAAAGAAGCATGTGGCATAGAACTGGTGAATGGCAGCAGCGTTAAAATCATGATGAAAAGCAAATGGGGCAGCAAGCCCCGATGCCTCAATAAGCTCAATGGCACCCGGGTATTTCGCCGGGTGCATGCGAATATGCTCAAGATCTATGAAGTGATGAACAGAGAGACCCTTAGGAACTATAACTGTAGTAAAAATGTCCGCCTGGACGTGTGTGTGGAAACGTGAGTCCGTAGAGTCACGTACGATAGATAATTGATCAATGTCGCGGCGGAAAGTGAGGTATGAAGACTTGGCAAGTGTGGTGAAGTTCGTAACTTCACGACCTAAGGTAGCAGGGGGTTCAAGTGAGATGCGACGTGCTTCACCTGCGGGCTAAGCAGGAGGAGGTGGTGGCATATAGGACGCCCTGCGAGTCCCGGGCTTTGGCATGGACCTCCGATCGGCGGTCTGGTCAGCACGGTCCTCGGCGGCAAGCTCATCCTCGAAGTGAGAGCCATCACCATTAGACAACGAGGGGGGCTGTGGGGACGGAGGACGCCGGACAGTCCGTTTGAATGGACGACGTTGCCCTTCCGAGTCCGACCCCGTGCCAGTAGGGGCACGAGCGGATGAGCCATCAACGTCCTTCCGGGCGGCGTGCTTAACCCTGGGCATGTTGCACAACAACCTAGACGGATGGAAACCCAAATGAGGAACGAACATGGTCAAAACATATGAACGAACACATGGACTTGGGAGAGAAGGAAAGAAACGCGAAGGGAACGAAGGAGATACATGCAGATGGATCCCGCGGAGGAAGAAGAGGAAGAAGAGAAGGATCCGCGGAGGAGATCAGGCAGATCTCGGGAGTGGCGGCGCGGGAGAGCGCACCTGGTGCTAGCGGCGGTGGCTGCAGGGGAAAAAGGGGGCGCGTGAGGGCTAGGGCAAAGCCCAGCCCCGCGCCCATCTATTTGTAGGCCCCGATGTGTCGGACGTTCGACAGGCGTCGGACGTCCGGAGAGGATTTTGCCATCGGACGACCGACACTGGTCGGACGTCCGGAGTGAGGTAAGCCGCCGGAAGTCCGAGACACGTCGGACGACCGAGAGAGAGGAGGAGGCAGAGGCTGATTCTGGAATTTTTGATGATGAGATGATGATTTTTCATGGTTTCTCACACAGAGCACGAACATAGTTGCCTACAAGCATTACATATACAACTTGTGGACAGAAGTTGATTTATGCATACTTTGTAAGCTCAAAACACAAAATTATGACCCACTCCCCCTAAATGCATGCCCACATCAAGACACAAACATAATGTGAGTGTGTGTATGTGTGCAAGGTTTCAAGTTATGTTATCAAGCTCCAAGATACCAAGTTCACACCTAAGTTGACAGAACTTAGCTACGCTAAGTGGCTTGGTGAAAATGTGGGCGAGCTGCATGTCGGTACCCACATGGGTAATATCAATGTCACCCTTTTGCACATGGTCTCTCAAGAAATGATACCTAATATCAATATGTTTTGTGCGAGGGTGATCAATGGGGTTCTAGGAGATCTTTATGGCACTTTCATTATCACAGAGAAGAGGAACGTGTCGATACGTGATACCATAATCCTTTAGGGTTTGCCTCATCCATAGCATTTGGGTTGCACAGCTTGCGGCTGCAATATATTCGGCCTCGGCCGTGGAGACAGAAACACAATTCTGCTTTTTCAAGGACCAACTTACCAAGGAGCTTCCAAGAAACTGACAGGCACCGGAAGTGGATTTCCGTCCCACTTTGTCACCGGCCCAATCCGCATCGGAGTACCCAATAAGATTGAACTTTGCATCCTTAGGGTACCATAAGCCTAACTTTGGGGTGTGAACAAGGTATCTAAGAATATGCTTAACCGTCGTATGATGGCTTTCCCTAGGGGAAGCTTGAAATCTAGCACATATGCCTACACTTAACATGATGTCCGGTTTAGATGCACAAAGATAAAGTAGCGAACCAATCATGGAGCGGTAAGTAGATGGGTCAAAAGGAATACCCTTGGTTTCTTCATTTAGAACTACATCTGTGGCCATGGGTGTCTTCATTGGTTTAGAATTTGTCATATCAAATTTTTCAAGAATGTCCTTGAGGTACTTAGTTTTAGACAAGAAAATCCCTTCTTGAAATTGTTGTATTTGAAACCCAAGAAAGAACTTCAAGTCTGTGTTGAGTGACATCTCAAAGGTCTTGGTCATGGAGGCCGCAAACTTCTTGCATAAATGGATGTTAGGAGAACCAAAAATCATGTCACCTACATAGATTTGGCATAAGATCAAGTCACCATTTTCCCTCTTAGCAAAATGAGTGGGATCGATCACCCTCATCACAAAGCCATCATCGAGTAGGAACATCTTAAAATGATCGTACCAAGCACGGGGTGCTTGTTTGAGGCCATACACAACCTTGTGAAGTTTGTATACATGGTCTTTGTGGTGAGGGTCAACAAACCCAGGTGGTTGTGATACATATACCTCTTCTTGTAGAGGACAGTTAAGAAAGGCACTTTTCACATCCATTTGATGCAAAGTAAAACCATTTAAAGCAGCATAAGCCAATAAAATGTGAATGGATTCAAGATGAGCAACAGGGGCGAAAGTCTCACCAAAGTCCAAACCTTCAACTTGGGAGTACCCCTGTGCTACTAACCTTGCCTTGTTGCGTAGGACAGTCCCATTCTCATCTTCCTTGTTCTTGAAAATACATTTAGTTCCAATGACATTATGTTCCTCAGTTGGTCGTTCTACCAATGACCATACTTTGTTGTGTGTAAAACTGTTTAACTCTTCTTGCATAGCAAGGAGCCAGTCATTGTCACACAATGCATCCTGAACCCTGTGTGGCACGATACTAGAGATAAACGAAAAGTGAGCACAAAAGTTTGTTAATTCTTTACGAGTCACTCTACCTTCCGACACGCCGGTGAGGATTTGATCAATATCAACACGACCGGCCACACGTGGAATGATGGAGGTCGGGGTTTCACGAGGTTCGACTTCGTTTCCATCATCAACGTCCTCAACATATGGATCATTTATGTGCGGAGGGAGATATTCCTCTTTGCGTTGCACCTGTTGAGGTTCATCATCAAGCATATCCATACTTTGGTCTAGCTCTTGAAGATCAACTTGTTCTTGAGTGTGATCAGAGTGAGAGACATGTTCTCCCACTTGATCCTCAACAACTGGCATGATATGTGTGCTAATATCTTGTGGAGGTACGGGCAGTGAACTGTCTTGAGGATGAGAAATACTCTCATCATCTTCATCATCATCATGGGGTCTTTGTTCCATGGGAAGAAGTGCACCTACACCCATGTTCAAGATATCTTGTGAGGAGTCTTCTTCACCTGCATCTCTTAGATCAACTTGCTCCCCGTGGGAGCGGTTAAATTAATCAAACGTCACGTCACAGGTTTCTATAAAACATCCAGTGGATTTGTTGTAGACTCTGTAGGCGTGAGAGTTTGATCCATAGCCAACAAAAATCCCTTCAGTTGTTTTGGATTGAAATTTTCCTAACCGTTCCCGGTTGTTGAGGATAAACACTTGCATCCAAACACACGAAAGTACTTAACATTGGGCTTGTTCCCAGTCAGGAGCTCATATGGAGTCTTCTCCAATATTGATCGAAGGAAGAGCCGGTTTGATGCATGACATGCTGTGTTGACGGCCTCAGCCCAAAAACTATGTGGTGACTTGTATTCGTCTAACATGGACCTTGCCTTTTCCACAAGTGTCCGATTCTTCCTCTCTGCCACACCACTTTCCTGAGGGGTGTAAGGTGCGGAGTACTAATGTTCAATTACCTCATTACTAAGAAATTCTTCTAGGGTGTAGTTCTTAAACTCAGAGCCATTATGACTTCTTATTGCCTTGATGTCCTTGTCAAACTTCCGCTGGGCTTGTTTGGCAAAATCAATGAAGGTGATCTTCCTCTTGTCCTTGGACTTGAGAAAGAACACCCATGTATATCTTGAGTAATCATCAACAATGACTAGGCCATACTTTTCCCTCCAAGACTTGCCCATGAAGGAGGCCCAAACAGATCCACATGAAGGAGCTCTAACGGCCTCGAAGTGGATACAATGTTCTTGGGTGGATGTTTTGATAGATGTTGTTTCCCAGCTATGCATGCATTGCACACACGATCTTTCTTAAAAGATACATTTGTTAGTCCAAGGATGTGATTGCCGTTTAAGAGATTTTGAAGATTTCTCATGCCGACATGGGCGAGCCGGCGATGCCACAACCATCCCATGTCGGCCTTGGCCATTAGACAAGTTGTATGGAAGGTGCTCTCTTTCGAGAAATCAACCGTGTAAAGGTTGCCATCCAACTCTCCAACAAAGGCCACTTCGAGAGTGTCTCTTAAAGAATTTCACATCCGTTAGTCCGAATAATGTGTCATAACCAACGGAAGCCAATTGGCGAACTAAAAGTAAATGATATTGAAGAGATTTGACAAGCATGACATTTGCAATAGACATGTCATTAGTGATTGCCACCTTGCCCAACCCAATTACCTACCCTTTCGACCCTCCACCAAATACAATGCTCATGTATGGTCGAATGGCTTGCATGAAGTCATAGAGCAAGTTACTATCTCCGGTCATATGATTGGTGCATCCACTGTCGATCACCCATTTGGCTCCTCCGGAGAAAACATCCTGTAACGAATTAAGACTTGGTTTGAGGTACCCATTTCGTCATGGGGCCTTTCACATTAGTTACAAGAGTCTTAGGGACCCAAATAGCATAAAATCGGAATGCATTACGGGGACCAACGGATTTAGCATAAACCTCTCCTTCCTTTGATTTGCGAAGTACATAGGATGGAGGCATGAATTAAGTTGTCTTGTTGTGAGTAGGCGAACCCCTAGTGGCCGACCCACTCACAACCTTACCTTTCTCCTTGTCTCCCTCTCGTACAAATATTTCTTTAAGCGGAGTGGTACACTTGAGAGGAGATGCACTTTTCTTGGCGGTGCTTGGATTGAACCCAAGTCCTTCCTTGGCAAGGCCTCCATTGTGTTGACTTAAGATCTCATTGAGAGTCTTTTGTCCTTGTGCACATGTCATAAGACCTCTGTCTAGCTGTGCCTTTAGCAAACAGTTTTCCTCAAGGATAGATGTCAGTTCACTACTAGAGTTAGTAGTGCAGGTATCAACATTAATGATAGGTGAGGAGTAAGATTTAGCTAGAGTGTCAAGATAAGTAACCTTGAGTGCCTCAAAGCTCTTTGTAAGAACAGTGAGTTTCTCTTCCTTGTCTTTGAGAGACAAGGATAGACGCTCACAGTCCTTAGAAAGGGAAGCATGAGAGTTCACTAGTCGGTTTTTATCATTTAGTAACTCTTTGCACACAGATTCAGCCTTTTTCAAGGAGGCAAGATCATTAGCATGTTTATCAAGGTTTTCACCAACTTTTGAGCATAATGCATCATTTTGTGCTTCCTCATACAGGACTTTTTGCTCAAGGATTTCATTTCTTTCCTTCTCCTCAGTGACGAGGGTTTCGAGTTCCTTGATGGTATTGGTGTGCTTAGTCACCATTTCCATAAGTATGCGAAACATAGTGAGCTTCTTTCCTTTAAGAGAGCACATAAATTTGTTTATTTTGGCAAACATGGGATGATCTAAGTCATTATCCTCATAGTGATCTTCCGCATCAAGATACTCATCAGAAGAGGTAGAAGCTGGACTGAAAGAGTTTAACCGTGGAGTTACCTTAACCTTATCATGGGAGCTTTGGTCTTCCTCATCTCCCATGGGAGTCTTTGCCATCAAACACTTGTGGGCGTTGCCCTTGTAGTCTTTCATATAGTTGTAGTGGACAACATCACCACTTTTGTTGACTAGCCTCAAGGTGTTTTGTGTATCGTGAGCTACTCCGGCAACCCCACCAACGTCTTCTAGATCTGATTCTTCTTGTGCAACCATTGTTGTTCCATCTGTTCTCTTGAGCTTGGAGTTCATAGGGTTTGGCAACTTCTTCTTTACAAAGGTCTTCGGAAACCTTGGCTTATCTTCTCTCTTCTCATAAGGGCAGTCATTGGAGAAGTGGTTGGTTTCCTCACAGTTATAGCATTTCCTTACCTTCTTCTTTGGGAATCTTCCCTTGAATTTTCCTGCACTGAACTTCTTTACGAAAATAGCAATGTCCTCATAAGATGGGCTTTCATCAGAGTCAACATCATCACCATCTTCGCAGTCATCATCACCCTCTTCTTCTTCACTTTCTTCTTCGTCACATTCATGCTTGGCTTTCAAAGCAAGATTGATCTTTGATGTTGAAGTGCCATGCATGGCAAGGTGCTTTGTTGCATTTTCCTTTGACTCTTCAAATAATTGGAAAGTGGATATGATGTCATCTGGAGTCATTTCTTTGAACCCATGGTGATGCCTCATGTCCCATATCATTTGATGGTGATACGGAGCAAGAGCATGAAGTAACTTGTCCACGAGAAATCTCTTGGTCAGATTGATACCATCTTGCGTCTTGTCACAGTCACATGACTCAATGTCTGCGGCGAGAGTCATGAGCCGTTCTAGCAGTTGCTTGGGAGATTCACCTTTTTCCATACAGAAATTCTGTAATTGCCCCTTGGCAATTTCATATTGAGCAAGTCGAAGAGTGGAGGTACCGGTCTTGGTCCTTATAATGCTATCCCACAGTTCCTTGGCACTTGTGATGTCAATGTAAGGTCTCAGTTGCTTGTCATTCATTACTTTTCTTATGCACATGATCGCAGTGTCATTGAGATGCTTGTCATAAGTTTCTCTGGGAGTGAGGCACCTTGGATCTACAGGATTGTACCCATGCTCAAGGATGTCCAACATCTCATCATTGGCGTACCTAAGATGATCCTGCATACCAACTCTCCACAAAGCAAAATCGGAATTGTCATCAAGAAAGGGAGGTTTTCCTCCAGAATTGTACTTAGGTTTCTCAATTTTAGATCTAGCATAAAGCCATGGAACACAGGTTTGGTTCCTTTCCGGAGGTTGTTGGCCAAATGAAGAACCGTGCACATGTGGCCCTGAGGTCCTCGGGGACGTGGTTGTCCCCATGGTTAATGATGCCAGTCTTATTTGGACCAAGGCCTCAAGAGAAGCATCATGCTCCTCTTTTTGCTTGGCAAGGGCCCGTTCCAGGTCCTTAGAGGTGAAAGACTTGACTTCCGTGGAAGTCCCGTCCCTCTCCAATGGAGCTACCGTAGTTGGAATCCCGTCCATCTCGCTCTAGGGCGGTTAAGCCACAAGAATAGAGCACGAGGCTCTGATACCAATTGAAAAGGATCGAGATGGACCTAGAGGGGGGTGAATAGGTATAGTTCCAAATTTTAATAATTACTTAGCAATTTTAGGCAAAAGTGCGGAATATGAGTGTAGGCCTAATAATTGCTATGACAAGGAGTAAGCTATTTAGAGTGAAGTAAGCCAAGCAGTAAACAATAATCAAATACAAGTACGTAATAAGGATTAACACAAGTAGAGGGTTAGGGTTAGGAATAACCGAAACTCCAAGAGATACGAGGATGTATCCCGATGTTCACTTCCTTGGAGGGAAGCTACGTCACCGTTAGAGGGGCGGATGTTACCACGAAGGCACACCAACGCCACGAAGGCTCACCCTATTCTCCCTTTGAGATAACTCCACGAAGGCGTTTCTCAACCACTAGTGGTAAGCCTTGAGGTGGCTTCCAAACCTTCACAAACTTTCCGGGGGAAATCACAATGGTTTGATTCCTCTCCGAAGACTCCTACCGCCTAGGAGTCTCCAACCTCCAAGAGTAACAAGATCACGAGGATAGCTCAAAACGTGCTCAAATCAAAAATCACTTTGGTGGGAAGGAGGAGAAGGAGACGATCTATATTTTGATTGGAACAACACTCAAAGGGACTCACAAATGCTCTTGGGATCTAAGATTTGGTGTAGACAAGAGTGAGTGGGAAGAAAGGTGTTCTTGGATGTGTTCTAGCTGTGTTGGATCCCTCTCACGAAGTGGGAGGGGGGGTATATATAGTGGGGAGTGTAAAACAGCCGTTGGGGACACTTTAAGTCACACAGGGTTCGGACGTCCGATAGTTTACGGAAGTCTGGGCATCCACAAGGGGTCGGACGTCCGACAGGGGTCGGTCGTCCGAGAGCTGTAGATATGTCTGGGAACACTGTGAGTTGAACAGGGACCGGACGTTCGGAGAAGGCCGGAAATCCGAGTTATTCGACTCAACTTATTCTGATGCAAGGTTCCGGATTTCCGAAGGGGTCGAACGTCCGGCCCTCGGACGTCCGGAGGGAGCCGGAAATCCGAGTTATAGAGCTCACGTTCTTCTAGTGCAGGGCTCCGGATTTCTGAAGCTGGTCCGTCGACCGGCCCTCGGATGTCCGGAGGGAGCCCGAAATCCGAGTTATAGGGCTCAAGTTCTTCTGGTGCAGAGCTCCGAAATTCCGAAGCCCGTCGGTCGTCCGACCCTTGACCGGCCGTCGGACGTCCGGAGGGAGCCGGAAGTCCGAGGCATTAGACCTGTTTTGAGATAGGAGCGGAGTAGAGAATATGTGGTATTGAGAAAAATAGTGAAGATGTGGTATGAGCAAGTTCATCGCAAAACCTGTGATCCCCTCTTAATAGTGCGGGATCCCTATACTCAATAATAGTAAACTCAAAAGGATAGTCTACATCATCTTTTCTCAACCCCGAGCCTTCTTGACATATAAATCCCGATCTTCTCATACCACCTTTGGCACATAATTCTCAATCTACTAAAGTACTTGCCATCCTAAGATACACTCAACAAATAGGATTAGTTTCCTATGTATGTGTTGTCATTAACACCAAAAGTCAATTAGGGGCATAGCATGCACTTTCAGCTGTGCTCTAGATCCGATGCAGAAATTCGTCAGTGCCTCCCTGTTGTTCTCTGGGTACACATCCTCTCTGCTTATTGCCGAGACGTGTATCACGAGAACAACGGGGAGGTGCTGCCGAAATTCTGCGTCGCATCTGGAGCAGAGCATGGGAAAATGAACCCAATCTACACATACTCGGGTGGGATTAGGACTTATCTTTACCTATTAGCGTGTAGATTGCATGGACGTAATAAAACTGACAAACTTGATTAGCATATGAGTATAGATGATGAATTATATATTTATTTCTTGTGCGCCCGTAGGTAGCTAGGCAACATGAGTGATCGTGCTTGGATGTACACTGGTCACCCTAGTCAGAAAGACATGACCCATGAATGGTTAACAAAAACCAGGGGGTTTGTGAGAGCCGCATTTGCAAATGGCCAGCAAAAAACATGGTGCCCCTGTCCCAACTGCGACAACTGGAAAAAGCAGACATAGTTTGAAATGGGTAAACACCTGCAGAAGTGGGGTTTTACGCCTAATTATACGGTGTGGACTTTTCATGGTGAGTCTGACCAACGTGCCAGAGATGAGGTGATTCGTTGTCGCACCGACGAGCATGGTAACGGGATTGAAGACATGGTGCAAGACTTTGATGATGCTCGGGATTCGGACGATGAGATGGAGGAATCTGCAAAGGCCTTCTATGAAATGGTGGAGTCTTCAAAACGTCCTCTCCACGAGCAGAGTGAGCTTTGTCAGCTGGATGCCATCGCGCAAGTAATGGCTCTGAAGTCTCAATTCAACCTAGGCAGAGAATGCTACGACGCGATGATGACGATATTTGGACGCTTTCTACCCAAAGGCCATGTACTGCCTGCAAACCAGTACCAGTCAGAGAAAATCCTCCGTGTACTTAAGATGCCCTATGAGAAGAACATGACTGTGAGAATGGATGTGCCTTATTTAGGCTTGAGTATGCGGCCTTGAACTATTGCCCCATTTGCAATTCTTCGAGGTATATTGTGGTAGACAACGGTACGGGTGAGAAGAATCATACCAAAATCCCCATTAGTGTTCTTTGGTATCTGCCAGTCGTACCAAGACTTCAACGTCTTTTCATGGTCGAGGAGACGGCCACACAGATGACATGGCACAAATTGGGCAAAAGAACCGAACTAGATGCGGATGGGAACAAGATGCTGGTACACACTTCAGATGGTTTTGCGTGGAGGCACTTCGATGCATTACATAAGGATAAATCGGAAGATCCAAGGCAACCTAGAGTTGCCATCAGCACGGATGGGTTCAATGTGTATGGTATGACGGCAGCACAATACAGTTGTTGGCCTGTATTTGTCATTCCACTCAATTTGCCACCCGGAGAGATTATGAAAAGAAAGAACATTTTCCTGACGTTGATAATTCCAGGGCCCAAATAACCGGGGAAGAATATGAATGTATACATGCAGCCGCTTAAGGATGAGTTGCAAGAAGCCTGGGATAATGGGATCAAGACCTACGACGCGAGAAGACCGGCCAAGTCCCTCCCGTGATGCCAGGGACGGTGAGTTTCATTTCAGTGCAGTGATCTTAAGAGTGTCCTCATGCTAACGACACATTGCAAACGATGTTTGGTGTAGAATATCTCCCGAAACGCATCGCACGACCCTTCTACAGTGGAGAACTCTCCAGGGCAGCCTTCTCGAGGTGAAACAAGCCAGAGCCACCGTGCTTCACCGCCGTGATGACGATAATGGTATGTTATTTCTATTGTTTTAATAAAAATGACATATACTTAGCTAAGTTCTCTCCTAAATGACATAATAACGCTTAGGTAGCTCCAAGATGACCTATTCACCCTAACTTAGGTATTAAATGGCCTATAATTAGCTTAGCTAGATCCAAAATGGCTTAATAAGCATAGTTTGCTCAAGAATGACATATTTTACCCAAGTTAGCTCCCAAATGACCTATAGTTAGCTAGGCTTCCACCTAAATGACATAATTAGCTTAGTTAGCTCCAAAATGGTCTATTTAATAAAACATGATCTATACTTAGCTAACTATCCTCGAAATAACATAATTAGCTCCAAAAAGGCATTCTTAGCTAATTATCCTCCAAAATGACATATTTAACCCAAGTTAGCTCCGAAACGACATATATTTAGCTAGGCTTCCACCTAAATGACATAATTAGCTTAGTTAGCTCCAAGATGACCTATTTAATAAAAAATGACCTATACTTAGCTAAGTTCTCTCCTAAATGACATAATAAGGCTAACTTAGCTCCAAGATGACCTATTCCCCCTCACTTAGGTATTAAATGGCCTAGAATTAGCTTAGCTAGATCCAAAATGGCTAAATAAGCATATTTGCTCCAGAATGACCTATTTTACCCAAGTTAGCTCCGAAATGACCTATAGTTAGCTAGGCTTCCACCTAAATGACATAATTAGCTTAGTTAGCTCCAAAATGGTCTATTTAATAAAACATGACCTATAATTAGCTAATTATCCTCGAAATGACATAACTAGCTTCAAAAAGGCATTCTTAGCTCATTATTCTCCAAAATGACATATTTAACCCAAGTTAACTCCGAAACAACATATAGTTAGCTAGGCTTCCACCTAAATGACATAATTAGCTTAGTTAGCTCTAAAATGACATATTTAATAAAAAAATGACCTATACTTAGCTAATTTTTCTCCTAAATGACATAATAAGGCTAACTTAGCTCCAAGATGACCTATTCCCCCTAACTTAGGTATTAAATGGCCTATAATTAGCTTAGCTAGATCCAAAATGGCTTAATAAGCATACTTTGCTCCGAAATGACACATTTTACCAAAGTTAGCTCCAAAATGACCTATAGTTAGCTAGGCTTCCACCTAAATGACATAATTAGCTTAGTTAGCTCCAAAATGGTCTATTTAATAAAACATGACCTATACTTAGCTAATTATCCTCGAAATGACATAATTAGCTCCAAAAAGGCATTCTTAGCTAATTTAGCCCGAAAAAGGGGAAGTACAAGAAGTAGGAGAAGGAGAAGGAGGAAGAAGAAGGAGGAGGAGAAAGAGGAGAGAAGCTCCTTCTCCTTCTTGTCCTTCTTGTCCTTCTTCTTTTCTTCTTCTTCTTCTCCTCTTCCTTCTCCTTCTCCTCCTCCTCCTCCTCCTTCTTCTTTTACTTCTACTTCTATTCTTGCTTCTTCTCTTTCTCTTCTTGTACGTAGCTTAGACTCATCCAACAAAGACTAAATTGGCTAATTATCCTACAAAATGACATAATTAGCTCAGTTAGGTGAAAAAATCATAAGAACGTTGGTTAGCTCATTAAAATGACCAATTTAGCTAAAAAATTAAATAATAAGGTCAAAATGGCATAAGAACCTTGGTTAGCTCATGAATATTATATACTTAGCTTGGGTTCCACCTAAATGATATAATTAGCCAATTTAGCTCCAATATGGCTTAATAAGCATAGTTAGCTCCTAAATGACGTATTTAACCCAAGTGAGCTCCGAAATGACCTATATTTAGCTAGGCTTCCACCTAAATGACATAATTACCTTAGTTAGCTCCAAAATGACCTATTTAATACAAAAATGACCTATAGTTAGCTATGTTCTCTCCTAAATGACATAATAAGGCTTACGTAGCTCCAATATGACCTATTCCCCTAACTTAGGTATTAAATGGCCTATAATTAGCTTAGCTAGATCCAAAATGGCTTAATAAGCATAGTTTGCTCCAGAATGACATATTTTACCCAAGTAGCTCCGAAATTACCTATAGTTAGCTAGGATTCCACCTAAATGACATAATTAGCTTACTTCGCTCCAAAATGGTCTATTTAATAAAACATGGCCTATACTTACCTAATTATCCTCAAAATGACATAATTAGCTCCAAAAAGGCATAATTAGCTAATTTTGCCCGAAGAAGGGGACAAGAGGAGAAGAAAGGGGAAAAATGAAAAGAAGGAAGAAGAAGAAGAAGAGAAGAAGAAGAGAAGAAGAAGGAGAAGGAGAAGGAGGAAGAAGAAGGAGAAGAAGGAGAAGGAGGAGAGAAGCTCCTTCTCCTTCTTCTCCTCCTTCTTCTCCTTCTTCTTATCCTTCTTCTTTTCTTCTTCTTCTCCTCTTCCTTCTCCTTCTCCTCCTCCTTCTCCTCCTCCTCCTCCTTCTTCTTCTTCTTCTTCTTCTTCTTATTCTTCTTCTCCTTCTTCTTCTCTTCTTGCTTCTTCTCTTTCTTCTTCTACGTAGGTTATTTTCCCCCAACAAAGACATACTTAGCTAATTATCCTCCAAAATGAAATAATTAGCATAGTTCGGTAAAAACATCATAAGAACCTTGGTTAGCTCATTAAAATGAGTAATTTAGCTCCAAAATGACATAATAACGTCAAAAAGGATTAATAATCATAGTTGGCTACAAAATGACATATTTTATCCAAGTTAGCTCTAGAATGACCTATACTTAGCTAAGTTCTCTCCTAAATGACATAATAAGGCTATGTAGCTCCAAGATGACCTATTCCACCTAACTTAGCTATTAAATGTCCTATACTTAGCTAAGTTCTCTCCGAAATAACATATATATACTTCTTCATCTAGTATTCTTCTTCTAACTTTCTTATTTGTCATTTTGCAGATTACATTCACTTCACTTGAAGCTCGGATTATATTGATGGAATGCTTGAATATGATTTATTGTACCATGGCTTCACGGAAGTTTGTATTGAAACTATTGTAGTATATGGATATATATGAAACTTTGTATGCATGTGGATGAAACTGGTGTAATATATGGTTTGTTACGGATGCAACTTGCATAATATGTATGTACTATGGATGAAAGTTATATTAATATGCTTATGAGTACGGAAACCAATTTATTTTTGTCAACTATATATATATATATATATATATATATATATATATATATATATCCTAATTATTGTGAAAATTGCTGGATATAATAAGAAATAAAATAAAAAGGGGTTGTTTTCAGCCTTTGCCGTCTGCCCCCTCATGGCAAAGGGGTGAGGGCAGACGGCAAAGAGGGGAGAGAGAGGGGTTGGTTCCCCCTTTTGCCGTCAGCCCCCTCATGGCAAAGGGGGGAGGGCAGACGGCAAAGAAGGGAGTGAGAAGGGTTGGTTCCCCTCTTTGCCGTCAGCCCCCTCATGGCAAAGGGGGGAGGGAAGACGACAAAGAGGGGAGAGAGAGGGGCTGGTTCCCCCTTAGCCGTCAGCCCCCTCATGGCAAAGGGAGGAGGGCAGACGACAAAGAGGGGAGAGAGAGTGGTTGGTTCCCTCCTTTGCCGTCGGCCCCCTCATGGAAAAGGGGGAGGGCAGACGACAAAGAGGGGAGGCCTGCCGTTAACACTTAACGGGACCGTTGGTGCATCTGCCGTCCCATTTAATTTGCCGTCTACCCTCTCATGGCAAAGATTCTTTGCCGTCCGCTTTACAAAAGCACACGGCAAAGAACCTCTTCACCGGATTTTATTTTGCCGCCTACTTTGCCGTCTGCTGACGGATGGCAAATCCTTTGCCGTCCATAGTTCCCCCCTTTGCCGTCAGCCATGGCAGACGTCAAAATTATAAATTCCAGTAGTGAAAGGGTGGTTTCTCAATATAAGCAGTAGTAATAACAGGATCAACATTATAAATGATACTTCATTCTTCAACTTTAATAGGTTCAACTACTTTCACTTCAATGGAAGGATGATATCTAAACCACTTCTCATTGGCGAGATGAACATGAGTAGCAAAAGATTCACATAATGAAGCTACTACCTCAGAGTCAAGTCCATATTTTGTGCTAAAATCACAAAAAGCATCGGTGTCTATAATGGTTTTAACACAATCAAACTTAAGGCTTGTACCTGACTCATTATATTCACCGATTTCCCAATCTTCAGAGTTTCCTTTAATTCTTTCCAATAAGTCCCATTTGCATTCAATATCTTTCTTCATAAAGGAACCAGCACAAGAAGTATCCAGCATGGATTAATCATTATGAGGGAGCCGAGCATAAAATTTCTGAATAATAATTTCTCTCAGGAGCTCATGTTTAGGGCATAAATATAACATTGACATAAGCCTCCCCGAGATTGAGTGATTCTTTCTCCTTCACGAGGCCAAAAATTATAAATATAATTCTGATCACGATGAACCACATGCACATGATAAAACTTCTGATGAAATTCCACTTTCAATCGGTTGTAGTTCCATGATCCAATATCATCACATAGCCTATACCATGTCAATGCCTTCTCCTTCAAAGATAAAGGAAATACCTTCTTCTTGACATCATCCTCGGGCACACCTGCAAGCTTAAATAATCCACAAACTTCATCCACATAGATTAGATGCAAATCAGGATGTAGTGTTCCATCTTGTGCATAAGGTTTAGCTAGCGGTTTTCCTATCATGCCCGAAGGAATTTCATAAGAAATATTTTTAGTAGGTGCAGCAGGTTGATGACCATCTCTTTGTACTTATGGTTGAGGTGAAGATACCCGAAACAAGCCCCTCAAAGGATTATTTTCCATAGTGAAAGGTGACAGTAAATTTCAGCACAATATATAAATTTTTCCTTACCAAGTTCCACTCACCAAAGGCGCATCACTCCCCCACAACGGCTCCAGAAAATATTCTTGATGACCCACAAGTATAGGGGATCTATCGTAGTCCTTCCCATAAGTAAGAGTGTCGAATCCAATGAGGAGCAGAAGGAAATGACAAGCGGTTTTCAATAAGGTATTCTGTGCAAACACTAAAATTATCGGTAACAGATAGTGTTGTGATAAGGTAATTCGTAACGGGTAGCAAGTAAAAAATGTAACAAAGGTGTAGAAAGGTGGAACAATCCTTTTTGTAGCAAAGGACAAGCCTAGACAAACTCTTATATAAAGCAAAGCGCTCCCGAGGACACATGGAAATTTCTGTCAAGCTAGTTTTCATCATGCTCATATGATTCACGTTCGTTACTTTGATAATTTGGTATGTGGGTGGATCGGTTCTTGGGTGCTGCCCTTACTTGGACAAACATCCCACTTATGGTTAACCCCTCTCGCAAGCATCCGCAACAACGAAAGAAGAATAAAATAAATCTAACCATAGCATGAAACATATGTATCCAAATCAGCCCCTTACGAAGCAACGCATAAAATAGGGTATAAGCTTCTATCACTCTAGGAACCCATCAACTACTTATTACTTCTCAATGCCTTCCCCTAGGCCCAAATAATGTTGAAGTGGCATGTAGTCGATGTTCACATGAAACCACTAGAGGAGAGACAACATACATCTCATCAAAATATCGAAAGAATACCAAATTCACATGAAAACTTATAGGAAGACTTATCCCATGTCCGCAGGAACAAACGTACTTACTCACAAAGCATATTAATGTTCATAATCAAAGGAGTATTAATAATCATTAAGGATCTGAACATATGATCTTCCACCAAGTAAACCAACTAGCATGAGCTACAAGGAGTAATAACACTACTAGCACCCCCCTGGTACCAATCTGAGGTTTGAGACAAAGATCGGATACAAGAGATGAACTAGGGTTTGGAGATGAGATGGTGTCGATGAACATGTTGATGGAGATTGACCCCCTCTCGGTGATAGGATCGTTGGTGATGACGATGGCTTCGATTTCCCACTCAGGGAGGGATGTTTCCTCGTCAGAATAGCTCCGCCGGAGCTCTAGATTGGTTATGCCGAAGTTCTGCCTCGAGACGGCGTCGCTTCGCCCTGAAAGTTCTGATTTGATTTTTTTGCAGGTCAAGACACTTAATATAGCAGAAGATGGGCCCCGAAGGCCTTCAAGGGGGCCCACAAGCCTGTAGGGTGTGCCCCCTCACTTGTGGCCACCTGGTGGGTCCCCTGATGTATTTATTTTTCCCCATATTTTTTATATATTACAAAATAATTCTCCGTAAGTTTTCAGGACTTTTGGAGTTGTGCAAAATATATCTCTCAGATTTTCTCCTTTTTTGGTCCAGAATTCCAGCTGTCGGCATTATCCCCCTTCATGTAAACCTTGTAAAATAAGAAAGAAAAGGCATAAGTATAGTATCATAATGTGTATTAACATCCCATAATGCAATAAATATATCGATATAAAAGCATGATGCAAAATGGACGTATCATATCCCTTCTGAGATAATTGCAGGGCACTACGAAGTCTAAACCACTTTATGACACTGTATTGACGTTGTATCCGACAAGCGGGGCCTGCCTGTCAGGTGACACGTGGCATACATTTTTATAAAAAGACCCCTGGCATTATATGTAATCATGCACATGCCCTTTGTGAAAATATAAAAAGGCCACGCCATGAGGATTCGAACCAGCAACCTCCAACTCGATCTTGAGCTACACTGCCAATACACAAGGTAGGCTTAGTTGACCGCTCAAGGACACTCTTCTTTTATAGCATATTAAGCTATGGTTACTGGAAAAGACCGAAGACCTGTCCTCGAGCGTGTTCATTGACGCAATCGAGATTGAATGTCTCCTTGGTGGTGAGAGTGGTGCATAACCGTTGCTTTAAAAAAGAGTGGTGCATAACCCCTTGGAGGTGAGTCTGGGGGAGTAAGCTTTGGTGTGCTGTTGTACGATGGCATATATAGAAGCGAGCGGGGTGGCCTGGCCACTTTGAGAATAAAAGGGTGTTATCTATTGAATATTAGTGAAGAAAAGTTGACGTTCAATAGTGTGAACCAACTGAGAAGTGAGTCTACCATCTGGCTCAGCATGGCTACTTTCCTCTGAAGCCGAACTTATAGTTTCAAAGAACTGGAATGATTCAGAAGTTGGAAATGCTGAATCATCATCTGATAAAGCCCACAAGTGAGGTTAATTCTTGTGGTCTAAATATGATCTCGTACTGTGCACCTAGCAAAAGAACCATGAAAATTCCGCAGTACCTCCAATAGATGGTGCAGGGGAGAAACTCCAAGCTTCGGTGAGCTTTGCCTTGGGAGCAATGTTCTACAGAAGAAGACGTATTATAACTAGCAAAAATCACTTGCTATGCAGATGAAATTTAAGAGAAATCAGGAGAAGAATTCTAGAGTCATTGTTGTGCTCTTACAGTAACTAAACCATTATATAACATGTAAATACAGGCCACTTACGGGTTTGTCATAGTCCTCCTGAAGTGACTGCATAAGCGTCTTCTTGAAAACTGCCAACTGGGTAACCAAGCATAGAAACTTACGATGTTATAACGTTGTAGTATCCTTGTATGGTCAAAGCAGGCTAGCTGGTGTAGTGGCAGGGTCGTGCTAGTTCGATCGGGTCATCCGTGGTTCGAATCCTGGCCGTGCCGACATGCGGATCAGGTCTGTCAGATACGTGGTTTATACGTTGTCAACCCGTATTGAAACAATTAGTCTGTGCAATGGTACTGACATGCAAATTTGTTGACTATTGGTACCTATCCACGTCGACGTGCTCAAGTGTGGTAGCGCCCTGCAATTATCTCATCCCTTCTTCCTCTTGTCCTTCTTGAAACTAGTGGTTTTACTAACCACAACAATTAATGCTCCTACTTGATTTCTACTTTCATGTTTCATAGTGGTCGGGATTTTTCTGCAAAAACATATGACAGACATGCGGGCCACGTCTGTCGGATACGTGGTTTATACGCTGTCAACCCGTATTGCAACAATTAGTCTCTGAAATGGTACTGACGTGCAATTTTTTTGACTATTGGTACCTATCCGTTACGATGTGCTCAAGTGTGGTAGTGCCCTGCAATTATCTCATCCCTTCTTGCCCTTGTCCTTCTTGAAACTAGTGGTTTTACTAACCATCAACAATTGATGCTCCTACTTGATTTCTACTTTCGTGTCAAACATCACGAATAACTCAAGGATCATCTTGTGCATCCCTGATATGCTATAGTTCATCACGAAGCTCCAGTAGCTTGGTGGCAGTGACTTTGGAGAACTATATCAATCACTATCTTATCTAGAAGATGGACTCCCATACAATTCAAGCGATTGTAGTATCCAGACAATATGAGCACATGCTCAAAGATTTAGCTTTTCTCTATTACTTTGTAAGCCAAGAATCTTGCCGGAGGTCTCATACCTCTCAACACGGGCATGAGCCTGAAATCCTAATATCAGCTCTTGGCACATCTCATATGCTCCATGACATTCAAAATGTCATGGGTGCCTCAATTGTAATCTTCAAAGCATGACACACTGAACTATCACATAGTCATCAAAAACGTGTATGTCAGATGTTCGTAACATCCACACACATGACGCTCGTGGGGGATAGCACACCGAGCGGTGCATCAAGGACATAAGCCTTCTGTGCAGCAATGAGGACAATCCTCAATTTTTGGACCCAGTCCGCATAATTACTACTATCATCTTTTAACTTAGTTTTCTCTAGGAACATATAAAAAACAAGGGAGCTACAACACAAACTAATCATCTACAACATAATTTGCAAAGACATTTTGACTATGTTCATGATAATGAGTTCAATTAATCATATTACTTAAGAACTCCCACTCAAATCGACATCTCTCTAGTCATTTGAGTGACACATGATCCAAATTCACCAACGCAAGTCCAATGATCCCGTGAATTGAGTTGGCTTCAATGGTGAACATCTCTATGTTGCTCATATCTACTATATGCCTCATGTTCGACCTTTAGGTCACTTGTGTTCTGAGGCCATGTTTGTACATGCTAGGATCGTCAAGTGTAACCTGAGTGTTCCGCGTGTGCAAAACTATCTTGCACCCGTTGTATGTGAAAGTAGAGTCTATCACACCCGATCATCATGTGATGTCTTGAAACGACGAACTGTCGCAATGGTGCACACTAAGGGAGAACACAATTTTATCTTGAAATTTTAGTGAGGGATCACCTTATAATGCTACTGTCGTACTAAGTAAAACAAGGTGCATAAAATGATTGAGATCACATGCAAATCATAAGTGACATGATATGGCTATCATCTTGTGCTTTTGATCTCCATCACCAAAGCATCGGCATGATCTCCATCGTCACTAGTGCCACACCATGATCTCCATCATTGTGCTGCCATCAAGGTTGTCGCGCCAACTATGCTGTTACTACTAAAGCTACTGAACTAGCGATAAAGCAAAGCATCACCAGGCGCAAAATAATTAAAGACAACCCTATGGCTCCTGCCTGTTGCCGTAGCATCAACATGCAAGTAGATATTTAACTATTAGAACATGATCATCTCATACATCAAATATATCAAATCATGTCTTTGGCCATATCATATCACAACATACCCTGCAAAAACAAGTTAGACGTCCTCTAATAATGTTTTGCATGTTTTACGTGGTTGCTATGGGTATCTACCATGATTGCATCTTACTTATGCAAAACCAAAATGGTGATACACAAGTTGTTATTTAACCTTCTCCAAGGACCGCCTCTGTCAAATACGACCCAACTAAAGTAGGAGAAACAGACACCCGCCAACAATCTTTATGCAACAAGTTGCATGTTAGTCGATGGAACCGGTCTCTCATAAGACTACGAGTAATGTTGGTCCGGGACGCTTCATCCAACAATACCGCCGAATCAAGAAAAGACTAAGGAAGGAAGCAATCTGAATATCAACACCCACAAACTCCTTTGTGTTCTACTCGAGATGTCATCTACGCATAGACCTAGCTTATGATTCCACTCTTGGGGAACGTTGCATGGGAAACAAAAAAATTCCTACGCGCATACAAGATCTATCCATGGTGATGAGAATCTATGAGAGGAGAAATTGGGCCCACATACCATTGAAGATCGCTAAGCGGAAGCATTAAACAACGCGGTTGATGTAGTGGTACGTCTTCACGATCCAGTCATGATCCGTGCCATGAACTCCCGATCCAGTGTCGAACGGACAATACGTCCGCATTCAGCACACGTACATCTCAATGATGTCTCCGCCTCCTCGATCCAGTGATCGAGGGGGAGTAGTAGATGAGTTCCCCAACAACACGGTGGCGTGGTGGCTGTTGCGGTGGTGCTATCCCGGCAGGGTACACCTAGCGCTACCGAAACTACGAACGGAGGAGAAAACGATCTAGGGAGAGAGAGGGGCCCCAAGGGCTTCGTGTGTGCTCTTAGGTCACCACTCCTCTCTATATATAGGTGGAGGGGTGTCGGGAATAGCCCTTCCAACCCCGAGGGGGAAGACAAGGGGGGAGGAGGTGGAATCCTAGTCCCCTTCCTTCCAAACAAAGGTGGACTTTCCACCTTTCCCAACTGCATGGGCCTTGAGGGACTTGTGCGTTTGTCCCAATAGGACCACGACATCTCCCCTCAGCCCATGAAAACCCTTGGGATGTGGTGGAACACTTTGTGGACTTCGAGACTCCTCCAGAAGTTTCCGGAACCTTCAAGAAGCTTCCTAGTACAATACCGCGAAAACCCAAAACTTTTCCGTAACCAAAATATAACTTTCCATATATAAATATTTACCTTTGCACCATTCTAGAGATCCTCGTGACTACCGGGATCTAATATGGGGCTCTAAAAAACTTTCGGTTACTACCACACATAACTCACTAATACCAAATTGTCACCAAACCTTAAGTGTGCAGACCCTGCGGGTTCGAGAACTATGGAGACATGACCGAGACACTCTCTGGCGAATAATCAATAGGGGACCTGGATCTCCATATTGGCTCCTACATATTATATGAAGATATTTATCTGTCTAACCACGATGTCAAGGATTCAATCAATCCCGTATACTATTCCATTTGTCTATCGGTATGTTACTTGCCCGAGATTCGATCCTCGGTATGTCTATACCTAGTTCAATCTCGTTACCGGCACGCATCTTTACTCATTCCATAATACAAGATCTCGTGACTAAATCCTTAGTCACATTGCTTGCAGGATTCTTGTGATTTTGTATGATACGTCTCCAACGTATCTATAATTTTTGATGGTTTCATGCTATTATCTTGTCAAACATTGGATGTTTTGCATGCCTTTTAATTATTTTTTGGCACTAACTTATTAATCCAGTGCCAAGTGCCAGTTCTTGTTTTTCATGTTTTTGACCCCTTTTCAGAGGAGATTTTGAAACGGAGTCCAAACGGAAGAAAATCCCCGAAAAGATTTTTTCTGGAACGGAAGAAGATCGGGGGACTTGGGAGCCAAGCCAGAAGATCCCCAGGGACCCCACAAGCAACCACCCCACGTCCAGGGGGGGCACGCCATGCAGGCTTGTGGGCCCCCTAAAGGTCCCCTGACCTAGATCTTGCACCTATAAATTCCCAAATATTCCCAAAAAAATCAGGGGAGCATCGTAATCACTTTTCCGCCGCCGCAAGTTTCTGTCTCCGCAAGATCCCATCTGGGCACGTTTTGGTGTCCTGCCGGAGGGGGGATTTGGACACGGAGGGCTTCTTCATCAACACCATGACCTCTCCGATGATGCATGAGTAGTTCACCATAGACCTACGGGTCCATAGCTAGTAACTAGATGGCTTCTTCTCTCTCTTGGATCTTCAATACAAAGTTCTCCATGACCTTCATGGAGATCTATCCGATGTAATCTTCTTTTGGGTGTGTTTGTCGAGATCGGATGAACTGTGGATTTATGATCAGATTATCTATGAATCTTATTTGAGTTTCTTCTGATCTCTCTTATGCATGATTTCATATCCTTATAATTCTCTTTGAGTTGTGGGTTTTGTCCTGCCAACTAGCTCTATGATTCTTGCAATGGGAGAAGTGCTTGGTTTTGGGTTCATACCGTGCGGTGACCTTACCCAGTGACAGAAGGGGTAGCGAGGCACGTATCGTGTTGTTGCCATCAAGGTTAAAAAATGGGGTTTTCATCATTGGTTTGAGATTATCCCTCTACATCATGTCATCTTGCTTAAAGGGTTACTCTGTTCATCATGAACTCAATACAGTAGATGCATGCTATATAGTGGTCGATCTGTGGAGTAATAGTAGTAGATGCAGAAAGTATCGGTCTACTTGTCTCGGACATGATGCCTATATGCTAGATCATTGCCATAGATATCGTCATGACTTTGCGCGGCTCTATCAATTGCTTGACAGTAATTTGTTCACCCACCGTATTACTTGCTATTTTGAGAGAAGCCTCTCGTGAACACTATGGCCCCCAGGGTCTACTCCACACCATATTTTCAGCCTACACTTTTTACTTCGTTGCACTTTCCGCCTTTAGATCTCACTTTGCAATCAATCTTGAAGGGATCGACAACCCCTTTGAAGCGTTGGGTGCAAGCTTGTTTGTGTTTGCGAAGGTACTCTGGACTTGACGAGACCCTCCTTCTGGATCGATACCTTGGTTCTCAAACTGAGGGAAATACTTTCTGCTCCTGTGCTGCATCACCCTTTCCTCTTCAAGGGAAAAACCAACGCAGGCCCAATCTCCGTCAATGTGTCAATTTCTCGCGCTGTTGTTTGAGAAGTAGGAGAAGGATTTCTGGCGCCGTTGCCGGGGAGGAAGATCAAGTCGAGAACTCATCCAAGTAAGTGTCGCAAACTCATCTCTTGCATTTACTTCGTTTGCCAGTTGCCTCTCGTTTTCCTCTCCCCCACTTCACCAATTTGCCTTTTTCGTTCGCCTTTTTCGTTTGCCCTTTTTTCTCTCTCTTGCTTTCTGCTTGTATGTGTGGGATAGTCTATCCTGATGGCTAGATCCACCACTTCGAACGATACTCCCGAGAGAGAAGTTCTCAATTTCAAACAAATTGAGGGAGAAAACTTAAATGACGCTTGGTATAGGATTTGCAATGCTCAGAGTAGATCTACTCATAAGCAATCCACTACCGTCTTGCTTCGTAGTTTTTATGTGGGTATTTCTGCTTGGAATAGGTATATTCTTCACACCATCGTAGGTGGAAATTTCTTGGGTAGCCATAACATTGATTCTTATGGTGCTGTGATAAACTTGGTAGGCTCACCCCCACTAATGGTCAATGGAACTAACTTAACTCTGGAACATGTGATACGTAGGCTGGACGCTATTGAAAATGAAGTTGCTACGATTGAGCTCATTGAGAATTTGGATAAAAAGTTCCACAATCAAATCACTCAGTACAGATCCCACAGTTAACGAAAAGCTAGGTCATGATCCCAATAGGATTGGCAAACTAGAGGATGTTATAACCAACTTGGGTTCCGCTTTTGCCGCTGTGCAGAATACTCCAAATTTTGCCCACAATAAAATCACCAAGTCCGTCTTTGTTCCTAAAAGTGTGGTGAATCATCTGGCAAGAAATATGAAAACCCCAAGATGATAAGTGATCATTCCACTTATGGTTTGAGTACCAAAGACGACGATACGTGATTCTATGGCTTTTATGCCTAGCTAAGGGCGTTAAACAATAGCGCTTGTTGGGAGGCAACCCAATGAATTTATCTTTTTCTTTCTGTTTTGTTGCGTCCACACTTTCATAATTCTGTTGTGATTGTGTTTTTTGTGTTTGACCAAGCAAAGCCTTTATGATTAGTCTTGGTAATGGTTGTTTGATCCTGCTGGAAAAAGACAGAAATTTTTTGCTCACGAGATGATATTTCATTTTTATTGAGAAAGAGATTTTGAGTTGATTCTTTTTGCTGCTGATTGATATGCGTTTTCCCCAGACCTTGTAATTTTTCAGATTTTTTGAGGTACCAGAAGTATACGAAGTATACGAAGTATACAGATTGCTACAGACTGGTCTGTTTTTGATAGATTCTGTTTTTGTTGGGTTGGTTGCTTGTTTTGATGAAAGTATGGTTAGTATCGGGAGGTACTAGCCATGGGAAAGTGAGAATACAGTAGGCCATCATCAATATAGATAGAATTCAAGTTTGCTACAGTACCAAAAAAAGTGGTAGTTTGTTTTCTTGTACTAATGTTATCACAAGTTTCTGTTTAAGTTTTGTGTTGTGAAGTTTTCAAGTTTTGGGTGACGTTCTCGTGGACAAAGAGACAAGGAGTGGAGAAAGCTCAAGCTTGGGGATGGCCAAGTCACCCCAAGACAAATTCAAGGACACCAAAAATCCTAAACATGGGATGCCCCGGGAAGGCATCCCCTCTTTCGTCTTCAATCCATCGGTAACATTACATGGCACTATATTTTTATTCACCACATGATTTGTGTTTTGCTTGGAGCGTCTTGTATCTTAGGAGTATTTTATTTTTGTTGTGTCACAATCATCCTTGTTGCACACCTTTTTGAGAGAGAGACATGCACTCATCGTGATTTTGCTAGAATGCTCATAGTGCTTCACTTATATCTTTTGAGCTAGATACTTTTGCTTTAGTGCTTCACTTATATCTTTTGAGCTAGATACTTTTGCTCTAGTGCTTCACTTATATATTTTTGAGCTAGACACTTTTGCTCTTGTGCTTCACTTATATCTTTAGAGCACGGCGGTGCATGATTTGGTAGTTGGCTTATGCTATGAAAGTAGACCCATGTGCTAGGTACCCAAAGAGGATGCAAAAACCTCCATCTTCATGTGCATTGAGTAGAAAGAAAAGTTTTGATTCCTCTCAATTAGTTTTGAGACATGGATTCAGGAATATTAAAAGATATGTTAGTAGGGTTTTGTGAATCTAGAAATACTTGTGTTGAAGTTAGTGATTCCCGTAGCATGCACGTATGGTGAACCGCTGTGTTAGGAAGTCGGAGCATAATTGATCTATTGATTGTCATCCTTTGTGTTGAGGTCGGGATCGCGCGATGGTTTACACCTACCAACCCTTCCCCTCGGAGTATGCGTTTAGCACTTTGTTTTGATTACTAATAAAAACTTTCGCAACAAGTATGTGAGTTCTTTATGACTAATGTTGAGTCCATGGTATAGATGCACTTTCACCTTCCGCCATTGCTAGCCTCTCTAGTGCCGCGCAGTTCTCGCCGGTGCACAAACCCACCAAATTCCTTCCTCAAAACAGCCACCATACCTACCTACTATGGCATTTTCATAGCCATTCCGAGATATATTGCCATGCAATTACCACCGTTCCGTCTCATGACTTGTGTCGTCACTCTCATATTTCCATTGCATGATCATACTAGATCGTTGCACATCCCGGTACACTGCTGGAGGAATTTCCTATGGAGTCATCATCATTGTGATCTTTGAGATTTGAGTAACTAAAAGTGTGATGATCATCATTATTAGAGAATTGTCCCATGTGAGTAAATAAAAAAGAGAGGCAAAAGAGCCCAAAAAAAGTGAGAAAAGAAAAAAAGAGGCCTAAGAGCCCAAATAAAAAAAGAAATGAGAGAAAAAGAGAGAAGGGACAATGCTACTATGTTTTTCCACACTTGTGCTTTATATTAGCACCATGTTCTTCATGATTGAGAGCTTCTTGCTTTGTCACTACCATATGCTAGTGGGAATCTTTTATATAACTTGGCTTGTATATTCCAATGATGGGCTTCCTCAAAATTTCCCTAGGTCTTCGTGAGCCAGCAAGTTGGATGCACACCCATTAGTTTTCCTTTTGAGCTTCGACATACTTATAGCTCTAGTGCATCTCTTGTATGGCAATCCCTACTCATTCACATTGATATATTTTAATCGGCATCTCCATAGCCTATTGATACGCTGAGTCAATGTGACCATCTCCTCCTTTTTTGTCTCACAACCACCACCACACTCTATTCCACCTATAGTGTTATATCCGTGGCTCGCGCTCATGTATTGCATGATAGTTATATAAAGTTTGAGAAAGTAAGAGTGTGAAAATAGTTACTTGGACAATTCGGGGGTTGTGCATGATTTACATTAGTTGTGTGAGGATGATGGAGCATAGCCAGACTATATGATTTTGTAGGGATAACTTTCTTTGGCCTAGTTATTTTGAAAGTTCATGATTACTTTGCTAGTTTGCTTGAAGTATTACTGTTTTCATGTCAATAGCAAACTATTGTTTTGAATCGTACGGATCTGAACATTCATGCCACGTGAAACAAGTTGCAAAGTAAAACTATGCTAGGTAGCATTCCACATCAAAAGTTCACTCTTTATCACTTCCCTACTCGAGGACGAGCAGGAGTTAAGCTTGGGGATGCTTGATACGTCTCCAACGTATCTATAATTTTTGATGGTTTCATGCTATTATCTTGTAAAACTTTGGATGTTTTGCATGCCTTTTAATTATTTTTTGGGACTAACTTATTAATCCAGTGCCATTTCCTGTTTTTTCCATGTTTTTGAACCCTTTCAGAGGAGATTTTGAAACGGAGTCCAAACGGAAGAAAAACCCCGAAATGATTTTTTCTTGAACGGAAGAAGATCGGGGGACTTGGGAGCCAAGCCAGAAGAGCCCCAGGAGCCCCACAAGCCCCCACCCTGCGGCCATGGGGGCCGCGCCATGCAGGCTTGTGGGCCCCCTGGAGGTCCCGTGACCTAGATCTTGCGCCTATAAATTCCCAAATATTCCCAAAATAATCAGGGGACCATCGTAATCACTTTTCCGTCGCCGCAAGCTTCTGTCTCCGCAAGATCCCATATGGGGCACGTTCTGGTGCCCTGTCGGAGGGGGTATTCGGACACGGAGGGCTTCTTCATCAACACCATGACCTCTCCGATGATGCGTGAGTAGTTCACCATGGACCTACGGGTCCCTAGCTAGTAACTAGATGGCTTCTTCTCTCTCTTGGATCTTCAATACAAAGTTCTCCATGATCTTCATGGAGATCTATCCGATGTAATCTTCTTTTGCGGTGTGTTTGTCGAGATCCGATGAATTGTGGGTTTATGATCAGATTATCTATGAATCTTGTTTGAGTTTATTCAGATCTCTCTTATGCATGATTTCATATCCTTGTAATTCTCTTCGAGTTGTGGGTTTTGTCCTGCCAACTAGATCTATGATTCTTGCAATGGGAGAAGTGCTTTGTTTTGGGTTCATACCGTGCGGTAACCTCACCCAGTGACAAAAGGGGTAGCGAGGCACGTATCATGTTGTTGCCATCAAGGGTAAAAAGATGGGGTTTTCATCATTGGTTGGAGATTATCCCTCTACATCATGTCATCTTGCTTACAGCGTTACTCTGTTCGTCATGAACTCAATACACTAGATGCATGCTGGATAGCGGTCGATGTGTGGAGTAATAGTAGTAGATGAAGAAAGTATCGTTCTACTTGTCTCGGACGTGATGCCTATATGCTAGATCATTGCCTTAGATATCGTCATGACTTTGCGGGTTTCTATCAATTGCTCGACAGTAATTTTTTCACCCACCGTATTGCTTGCTATTTTGAGAGAAGCCTCTAGTGAACACTATGGCCCCCAGGGTCTACTCCACCATATTTTCCGCCGACACTTTTTACTTCGTTGCACTTTCCGCCTTCAGATCTCACTTTGCAAACAATCTTGAAGGGATTGACAACCCCTTTGCAGCGTTGGGTGCAAGCTTGTTTGTGTTGGCGCAGGTACTCTGGACTTGACGAGACCCTCCTTCGGGATCGATACCTTGGTTCTCAAAGTTAGGGAAATACTTACTGCTCCTGTGCTGCATCACCCTTTCCTCTTCAAGGGAAACACCAACGCAAGCCCAATCTCCGTCAATGTGTCAATTTATGGCGTTGTTGTTTGAGAAGTAGCACTGTATTACCGAGTGGGCCCTAGAGATACCTCTCCGTCATACGGAGTGACAAATCCCAGTCTCGATTCACGCTAACCCAACAGACACCCTCGAAGATACCTCTAGAGCACCTTTATAGTCACCTAGTTACATTGTGATGTTTGATACACACAAGGCATTCCTCCGGTGTTTGGGAGTTGCATGATCTCATGGTCATACGAACACATACTTGACATGCAGAAAATAGTAGCAATAAACTGAGATGATCACACGCTACATTCATAGTTTGGTCTTGTCCATCACATCATTCCCTAATGATGCAATACTGTTATCAAAGGACAACTCTTGTCTATGGTCAGGAAACCTTGACCATCTTTGAGCAACGAGGTAGTCCATTAGAGGCTCACTAGGGAAAGTGTATTGTCTATCTATACAAACATGTATTTGAGTTTCCAATGGATAAAATTCTAGCATGGATTATAAGCGATTATCTTGAACAAGGAAATATAATAATGAAAAATTTATTATTGCCTCTAGGGCCTATTTCCAACAAAAACATTCTCATGTTCGTGAAAACATAATATGTTCAAATCTGATAACATGGCACTAGGGCCCTAGTGATACACATTAAGCATAACAAAGTTGTAGAAACATCAATCTTAGAACATAGTGGATAGTAGAGATCAAGACGTGTCAAAATAACTCAATTACATGACAAATCCCATCCAGCCGCATCAGCGTCCAGCAAGCATATGAAATAATTACTCACTCCCGTGGTTAGCATCATGGAATAGTTGACGGGGGAAGGGTTGGTGATGACGATGGCGATGAATCCCCCTCTCTAGAGATCCAAACGGACTCGGGATCACCCCTCCCGAGGATGAAAAAGAGGTGGTGGCGGCTCTGTGTCGTAAAACACGATGAAAGTTTGTCCTTGATTTTTTTCTCCGCCAAATGGTACTTATGGAGTTGAGATTAGGTCATCTGGAGGTCTGTGGGACCCATGAGGTCATAGGTCCTGTCCTATGGGGCACGCCCACTAGACTCCTGGCTCCTCGCTGAAACCCCTCTGGTAGATCTCTTTGATAGTTTTTTATGAATTACAAAAATAATGTCCATCAATTATCAGCTCAAGTTGTAAACTTTTATTTGTGCACAAAAATAGTACCATAGTAGTTCTGGTGAAAAAAATTTGTCATGGCTAGTTTCATTGAAATCATGCAAATTAGAGTCCAAAACAAGAGCATAAGTGTTAGGAAAAGTAGATACGTTTCGCAGGTATTAACTCCCCCAAGCTTAACTCATTACTTGTCCTCAAGCAAATCAGTTGATAAACTAGCGGTGACAAAGAATACTTTTACAAACTCTTTAGTTCTCATGGTTGTACATATGCTTAACTAGTGGCTAGGTTTTGAACAAAGATTATAAACTAACCATGTCAAGGATAACACTTAGGTCTCATATTTACTCATAACAATAAGATAACCAACTAGCAAGAAATAATATGATATCTCAGATGCCAACAATTTGTCAAAATATTCATGATATAATATGATAACATTGTATCTCGCTAGCCCTTTTTAAGACTGCAAAACATAAATGAAGAGCACATCTCAGGTTCAAGAAGCGACTACACATTGTTACTCATGGTAGAAGAGATACAGTCATGCTCACTGTTGGTGTACTAAAATATGGGGGCTTTAGTACCCACACTTGTACACAGGCAGTCGCGCCCCTGGACCAGCAAGACCCCACCGATCAGCACCAACCTTCATACTACAACGAGCGAAGACCAGAAACAAGGCCTCGACGAACCACCTTGTCGGGAGAAGGAAAACCAAACAATGACCGCGCCCTGCAAGGCCCCTCCGCCGCCTCATTGGGTCGATTGTGAGCACCAGCGATGTGTGGAGCGGGTACACGGTTTGGTGGGTCTAGTCAAAGGCATGCAGTCACTTTAACGACACCCATCATGTGACGTGTCAAGAAAAATAGAATGTAGGTGGGAGAACGATGTAGAAGGAGAGGTAGTCCTTGCGAGTGAGCATCGCCATCACGCCACCTCACGGTGCATTTAATGTGTGTGTCTTGGTCTGCCAGAGTTAGGTATTTCCCAATGTTGCTTCTATAAGCAGTTTTGGCAGTTAGGTGGTGGACTATTCTCCCCCAAAAAACCAATTTAGCCACAGTGGTAACCCATTGGACTATAAAAGGAAGACCATGGCTACCTTCAGAAAGGGGTTTACCACGTTCATTCCACACGTGTAGCTACTACCCTCGAGCATCCTTGTTGGGCGAGTGTGTGTGTATTGTGATCATCCACATAATCCACCAAAACACATGATGTAGGGTTTTACGCTTAGAGCGGACCGAACCTATCAAACCCTCGTGTACACTGCTATCGATGATGCTCTCTGTGCATCCGTAATCCCCAGAGAACCATAGCAAAGGGACCTTGTTGGTCCCATAGATTTTAATTGGACCCTCACATCTTTGGCATGCGAGGTAGCGGGGATATGGTGCCCGAATCTTCGCGAGCATAGCGTTACTCATCAACTGTATGATCGAAAGTATGTCTAGAGGGGGGAGGGTGATTAGACTACTTGACAAGATAAAAACTTGGCCTTTTCCCAATTTTAAGTATGGGCCAATTTTAGAATTTTTAACTAGTCAAGTACACCCTCCACATGCACATCGAAGAGTATATAGCAGCGTAAAGTAAAACATGCAAGTGTAAAGTAAGGAAGGGTAGGGAGATCAAACGCATAAGGTTGCACGACGATTTTTGGCATGGTTCTGATAGGTGGCGCTATCGTACGTCCATGTTAGTGGAGACTTCAACCCACGGAGGGTAACGACTATGAGAGTCCACGGAGGGCTCCACCCACAGGGGTTCCACGAATATGCGGCCTTGTCTGTTCCACCATGGATTCCGTCCACACAAGACTGGCCTCACTCGGGGTAGATCTTCATGAAGTAGGCGATTTCCTTGCCCTTACAAACATCTTGGTTCAACTCCACACACAAAGTATGAGGATCCCAAGGGACACCTACCCAATCTAGGAGGCACCACCCTCCAAAAGGTATTATATGTGGTAGAACAGTGAACTCCTTGCTCTCATGCTTCTAAAGATAGTCTCCTCAACACTCAATCACTCTCTCAGATCTGGCAGGGGTAGGAGAGATTGATCTTGTGGAAAGAAACTTGGGGAGGCTAAAAATAAAGGTTCAAATGGTTGGAATGGAATCTCTTGATCTAAACACATGAGTAGGTGGCTCTGTCTCAAAAAAATGAATCTGACAATGAAGTGTGTGTTCTGAGTGCTTACGATACGAATAAGAGGTAGATGGAGGGGTATATATAGGCAGCACACAAAATCCAACCGTTACATCATGATTGACCAACTCGGTGGTACCGAGTTGCTCAAAAGGCAATAACTTAGAATCTCGGTAGAACCAATATAAACAACTCGATGGCACCGAAAAGGTGAATAACAGTTAGATGACAGAACTCGGCGACAACAATACTCAAACTCAGAAATTCCGATTTTGTGTACCGAGGCAATAGAAAGTTGCTCACATGAACTCGGTAGCACCGATGCAGTTTTGGTTGCATCGAAGTGGTAGACTTTGGCTAGGAGGTATAAGTCTAAAATTGGTAGGGTCGAGTAGAAATTGTTGGTGGCACAGATTTTGGACATTTTTCTTGGGACAAATATATTTTGTGGAAGAGTGGGTGAGTATTTTTGGTGGCTAACTCTAAGCACTTGAGCAATGAATTCATCATAAAACCTTATTCCCTTTTAATAGTATTGGCTTTCCTATGGACTCAAATGTGATTTTTCACAAAGTGTAAAATGAATAGTCTTCTTGCTTGAAGCTTTAGCCAATCTTATTTCTTCCTTCATCAGGGGGCATCTCCACTCAATCCTATAGCCAAAGCATCTTTTGAACTTTTCTGAAATATAGTTGGAAAAAACTCATTAGTCAAATGATGCATAAGTTGTGATTAATTACAAAAATGACCTTAGGGAGCAATTGTGCTTTGAGTCTCCCCCTTTTTTCGTAATTGATGACAACATATAGATCAAAGCTTCAACAAAAGATATAATCAATGATTAGCATCGACGTTTGAGAGATATGTGAAAAGAAAGAGCCCCCTAAATTTGTGCATTATTTTAGTTTTTCGTTTGAATGGCAATGCACAATCGATTAGGAATATGGGTTACTCTTCGAAGTCACATACAACTTGGTGGTACGCATAATAAATAAGAATGAATAACAATGCACATAACACCAAAAGTAAGTGAATGATCATGATGTAGATAGCTCAAAGATAATAACGTGGTAGCATCAAACAATCAAAGCCTATGATCAAACACACATCTAAGCAGATAATGTCATCCAAAAGACCAAATAAAGTTTTGAAAACCAAATGAGAGAAAATAAAGTCAAAAGGTCTCCCTCTCTCGAAGTCCTATGATCTATACACTTCTCCCCCTTTGGCAACAAGTACCAAAAAGTTCAAAGGTATAATCTAAGCGTCTCTGTCGGCATGATCTCCTGTGGTAGCAGATGTTGGAGTAGACACGAGAGCATCGATGAAGGCTTCGGTTGATATCGCTGGAGCAGGAGCTGGAGGTGTAGACACTGGACGTGGTGGAGCAGGAGCTGAAGCTTGAGCTGATGAAGACGGTCTATCTTGTGGTACTGGCACGGCTGCTGACCTGGTTTGGGTCGAGAAACGTGTGGTAGTACGAGGAGGTGAATCATCATCATCATCATCGTCATCATCTTCATGTGAGCATCGAATCTGCACTGAGTCAACTTCATGTTGAAACTGTTTGACCATAGTGGTCAACTTCGTAACCTTCACATCTAGGTCATAGAACTTTGTTTCCACGATCCTCTATAGGCACTTCTCGTTCAGCATGATCTAAAAAATATTCTTCTCCATCGCTTAGATGGTGCTGAGCAAGAACGACATCTGTTCCTCTCTAGTATTGAGATGTGGTGGTGGAGCAGGAGCATTCTGAGCGATCTCTGCAGCAGCTGCCTTTGCAGCCTCTCTAGTTGTAGCTGAATCTGGATGAGTGTCATCCATCACAACTTCATTATCCTCGAACTCTGGCTGTAGTGGCAAATGAGGACGATCAAGCTGATATGCATGCTTGCCAATCTTGGGAATGATGAGCATCTGAATATATGATGCATATCCGCAAGATCTCTTCTGATCTGCAAAAGTTCTCCTGATAGTCTCAGCAATAAGATCCATGATTTTGAAACGGGTGTGGGTGTCTAAATGAATCAGCATATTGATGGAATAGCCTCTAATCATCTTGTCATTACCTGATTTGGGCATCAAGGTATGCCTCAAAATAGTGTTGGCAGTGGTCATTCCAGCTTGCAAGAAATAGACAAACCCAAGATTGCGAGATGGCAGGAAGTCATTTGGTATTGTTTTGTACATATTGGCCATGGAGTTGTGATTATTCTTTGGTGCTGAATACACATCCAAGTCCTCTTCTCGTGACTTTGGTGCACCAATGATATTAACCCATTATTCAATTGCGGCTTCATATCTATGGACATAAGTCATTCAGAAATTTGCGCCATCTGAATAGAAATGAAATGTTGAATAGAATTGCATGATCTTATCATCATTCCATGCAGACATATCTCTGCCAACAAACTCTTCAATGTCAAAAAGATTGAAGTTCTGTATCACATGAGGAAAGAAATCTTCATTGGCTTTGATATAATTCCAGCCAACATATCTCATATCACTAACTGCTGGATATTTTTCATACAAAACTGTCTCATAAAAGTTTTGTTGTTCTTTTGTATGAAATCTGGGATCAACTGCAGTTCTTCTCCTTGCAGCATATGGATCAATATCTCTCCAGTTCCTCAGCCTATCATCTCTTCTTTTCTTCATGTCTTCAGCTATTGGATGAGCCTCATTGTGAAGTGGCAAGTGAGGCCTTAAGTCCATGAGAATTGGTGCATTATCAACATCTTCCTCTACAGCGAAGACTCTGGAAGTAGTGCTTTTCTCTTTAGCAGCTACAGGAATGTCCTTTGCAGTCCTCTTGGGAGCTACATGCTTCTTTGGAGCTGAAGGCCTCATAGCATCTGCCATAAGCTTATTTTTCTTCTTTGCAGGAGGGGCCTTAGCTGGTACTTCGTCTGCCTCAGCAGCAGCAATTTAAACTAGGTCTTCATACATGGAAGTTTGTCTACCAGTAACATGAATAGTCCTTTTCGTGACTCTCTTCACACCAGCCTCCTTAGGAGGATTCTCAAGGGAAAGTGTCATACCTTGCCTTGCAGACTCTGCAACTCTGATGTCAGAAGGTTTTGAGTACTCCTTCTTGACAGTTTTCTTAACAGCAAGCTTCTCTTTCTTCTTTTGGAGAGAAGACTCAACATGAACAAAGTCTGAGTCTTCTTCATCAGAATTCAGTTTCCTTCTTATCCTTGTTGCAGCCTTGGGCAAGCTATTAGAACTGGGGGTGCCTAGATTAGAAGGGGGCCTCTCAAGACTTGTGCCTGAATCCATCTCGGCGTTGTCCTCATTGAAGTTGTTTTGGCTATCATCAGATCCTAACATCTTGCACACCAAGCAGACATACAGTCTAGCAAAGCAATAGACAAGCAACCCTATGAAAAAGATGTAGAGGAGCGGAAGGGTTGAGCATCACAAACACCTAATTTTTCAAAATTTGGATTCACAAACTTTGGGTTTGATCTACTACAGAATGAATGTCAGTAGCACCGGGTTGAGTTTTTTGGAGTCACCGAGACTGACCAGTTGCTAAACAGAAACTTGGCCAGTCTTTTCGGTGTAACCAAACAGACCTACTCGGTCTCACCGAAGCGATTCTCAAAAACCCTAAAACATAAATCGGTGGAACCGATTTTTCCAATTCGGCATCACCAAGATGCATGCTGCGGGAAATCAGATCCAAGATTCCTTCATTCTCTAATTTATGGAGTTTTTCTTGTATAATAGGAAGGTCACATACTGCGCATTGTGGATGGGAAAGACCTAATGTGCGAAATTCATATTATGGAGCACAAGAACGTTCGAATTCATACCATAATTCGGTGATGAAACCGCTAGACGAAGGCGGCGGCGAGGATTCCATCGGCGGCGGTGAATCCCAATGATGGAGGCACTCGGGGATGCAAAGGCGATGACCAGGGGTCCTTTTGATGACACATTAGGGTTGGGGACAAAATGTTTGAGGAGTAATTTCAAAGCGTCAGATCCGCCAGAATATATACCTGTTACTATTGGTGTCACCAAAACTAAGATTTTGGTGCAGCCGAGTTTCTCTATTGCCAGTTGACATGGAAACCCAGTGCAGCTGAGATAGTGGTTTCGATGGTACCGAAATTGAAAACCCAGATCAAATTTGGAATTCGGTGGAACCGAGATTGTGGGGTTGGTTACACTGATATTCACAAAGAGGTTTTGGAGTGCGGCCTTTGTCGATACGGAACTTCGAGTGTCCTTCACACACAGGGATCGAGAAGTGCTTGTTCAAGTTTTGTGATGAAGCATTAATAGAAATTGAGACGAGAAATCATAGATAGCTAGAGTAGGGTCTTAGGCATTATTGTCTATCCGATTGGCAACAGATAAATCAAAAGCCAAATAGCAACAATTGGATATCCTCGAATGAGAAAGGATATGCAGATCAACATGCTCACACAATAATATGTCAAATGTAATCATGATGAACATGCAGAAACATCATAGCATCTATCAAGCACTTGGGCGATGACGAAATCATCTATATATGAGTATATTGACTTAGGAGTCAAGTAAGAATACTTGATCATATGTCATACTCATCGTTTAAGCACAAGTGGGGTTGCCACTTTTACATAAAGCATTAATGTGTTAGTATCCTCTGGAAATGCTTATACTCAAGATTTTACAGTGAAGCTCCCCCCTGATATGACACCCCCCTAAGAGGGACAAACTAACCTTGGGTTTTGTCGTAGAAGACTTCAAGTAGGTGAAGTAGTGGTGGATGCTCAATGTTGATGAAGATCGTCTTTACATGGAAGCAAACCTTGTTGTTTCGTACTCTTCTCACCTACATGGGTTAGTCCCAAACAAAAAGGAACAAACACAAAGATATCTATGTATATGGAGTGAAATTCATGGAAGTTGATGTCGAAAGATGCTTTAATTACCATGTCCCTTGCTCACGTTTGAGGGAATGTGTGACTCCTTGAACCAATGCATATGGTTGAGGTTTATTGAATATATTTATTGCCAAAATGAATCAGAGAGAATTTCAATGGCGGAATCACCGGTCAAGAACTTCCTAGTTTTTCCTGTTGGGGACCCACATCACTTCGATGGGAATCCTTGGAGTTGTGGTAGCACTAGATGAGGTATTACTAGAAGTGTCCTTGGGAACCCACTCAACCTTGGCTTGGGTCTCTTCTTCAAATGAGTCAATGTCCTCTTTAAACTTTCCCTTACCCTTGTGGTCTTGTGGTACAAGTCCATCTTGTGAGCTTGTTCCCTTGGGAGGAGTAGGATCATACTTCTCCTCTAGAAGAACAAACTTGGGAATGGGATATGGACTTTCTTCCCAAATATCTCCGTTGACTTTGAAGTAGCCAACATCTTGCTTCTTCCGATGTCCTCCTTGCTTGCGCACAATTTCCTCAGATTTCTTACTTCCGGCAAGACTCTTGAAGACACCTCTCTCTATAATCCCTTTCAATAAATCGTTTTCTTGCTCAAGTGTAACTTGGCTAAGAGAATCATTAGTGTAATCAAGAGAGCTACTAGAAACAACATCATTTGATTTAGCTTTAGCATTGTTGTTATTAGAAGAAGAAACTTTCTTGCCTTTGTTACTAGTGTTATTAGTTTTAACTTGTGGAACAAAAGTAGACAAGAGTAATTGTTTGGCTAGATAAGAGGAACTCTTCTTTCGAAGATCATCATTGATTGCTTTTAGGAACTCATGCTCTTGCTCTAAATTTAGCTTCTCAAAGTGTAGCTTCTCATGAGTTCTTGCAAGCTCTCTATGATCTTCTAGAGTAGTTTCATGAGCTAACTTAAGAGAGTTTAATTCTTTAGTTAGTCGTTCATTTTCTCTCTTATCATCATCATTCAATTTCTATTGACTGGCATGACAATTAGCAAGTTCATTTTCAGCATTATCACTAGTCTTATCAAGAAGCAAGTCATCTTCTACTAACAAGTCATCCTCATCACTATCAAAGTCAAAATACTTGGGGTGTGATACCTTGGGGCCTTTTTCCATGAAGCAATTTCCAATCCATTCATTTGGTGAATCAAATATGTCGTAGGAGTTGGAGGAAACAAGTGCAATGCCATCAACACCTTCATCTTGACTATAGTCAGAGTTGGAGTGGTAGCTTCTCTCGGATTGGTTGTCACACTTAGAGCTAGAAACCCATTTACCAACATGAGCTTGATGCCTTCTTCTAGAGCTGCTCTTGGTGTATTTGTCCTTCTCGGATTCCTTGCCTCTCTGGTAGTGTCTTCGTTCATAATGATCTTTTCTACTCCTTCTCTCTCTATGAGGTGACTCATCTCTTGAGCTTCGTCTTCGAGGTGACTCTTCTCTTCGTTTCTAGGGAGCCAAGCACTCATTGGAGTAGTGTCCGGGCTTCACACAATTATAGCAATGTTGGTCACGACTGGACAGACACTTCTCATCATGTCTTGAGCTTGAGCTTCTTTCTTTGCTTCTACTCTTGTAGAACTTGTTGAATTTTCGGATCATGAGGCTTATCTCTTCATCGGTAACAAGGTTGTCACTTGAAGTAGCAGGAGCATTGACTGAATCTTTGTAAGCACCGCTTGACTTGTTGTGTAACTCATATTTGTCTTTGAGAGACATTTCATGCGCAACAATCCTTCCAATGACTTCAGTAGGTTTGAGATCTTTTTAGTTGGCATCATTTGGATTAATGTGCAAACGGTGTCGTATCTTCCATCCAAATCTCTTAGTATCTTTGTCATTGAGATACATTTCATGAGCAACAATCCTTCCAATGACTTCAGTAGGCTTGAGATCTTTGTAGTTGGGCATCATTTGGATTAATGTGCACACGTTATTGTATCTTCCATCCAAATCTCGAAGTATCTTCTTGACGATGAATTTATCAGTCAGCTCTTCGCTTCCTAAGCCGGCAATCTCATTTTTCATTAGACCTAGCCTAGAGTACATTTCAACGACTCCTTCACCACCCTTCATCTTGAACTTGTCAAGCTGACTTTGGAGGAAATCCAACTTAGATTCTATGATAGAATTGGTACCTTTGTGCATATCAATCGAAGTATCCAGAAATTCCTTGGCATTCTCGAGGCGACTGATTTTGTTGAATTCTTTGGGGGCATAGGCAGTTGAATATGATGTCGCATGCTTATGCATTGAATTGCAACATCATCAAATCTTTCGCTGTCGCATCACGATCCTGTTATCGCCCTTCTCTGAGGAAATCACCTTGCACACCAACACGAACAATGCCCCATACGGCAAGATTATAACCATAAAGATGCATTTTCATCTTATCCTTACAACTAGTTAAATTAGTGCCATGGAAATATGGACCTCTACGGTGATAACTTCCCTCACTAAACGTCATACTCTCCTAGGTTGTGAAACCGATGCCATGGAGATCCAAGCTCTGATACCACTCATAGGATCAAAAGTACGTTTAGAGAGGTGTGATTAGACTACTTGTCAAGATAAAAACTTAGCCTTTTCCCAATTTTAATGTGGGCCAAGCAATTATGACTAGTAAAGTACACCCTACACATGCACATCTAAGAATATATAGCAGCGGAAAGTAACACATGCAAGTGTAAAGTAAGGAAGGTTGGGAGATCAAACGCATGAGGTTGAATCGGCGATTTTTGGCATGGTTCCGATAGGTGGCGCTATCGTACCTCCATGTTAGTGGAGACTTCAACCCACGGAGGGTAACGGTTGCGAGAGGCCACGGAGGGCTCCACCCACAAGGGGTCCACAAAGAAGCGGCCTTGTCTATTCCACCACAGCTTCCATCCAAACAAGACTAGCCTCACTCAGGGTAGTTCTTCACGAAGTAGGCGATGTCCTTGCCCTTACAAACATCTTGGTTCAACTCCACAACACGAAGTAGGAGGCTCCCATGCGACACCTAACCAATCTAGGAGGCACCACCCTCTAAAAGCTAATAGATATGGTAGAACGGTGAACTTCTTGCTCTTGTTCTTCTAAAGATAGTCTCCTCAACACTCAACCGCTCTCTCTAAGATTTGACAGGGGTAGGAGAGATTGATCTTGTGGAAAGAAACTTGGGGAGGTGTAACACCCAAGATGCGATCTTATCCTTATTTTAGCATGAGGGCCTTGATAGGGATAGAAGTGCATCTTGTCATTTCGCAAGAATGGATATCGTTACAAGTACATGTACTGAAAATATGAGTATATGGAATTGTCTTACACTGACCACAAGCTACATAAAGTTCACATCAATACAACAACATAATCAGTCATCATGAAGAAGAGAAGGGTCCGACTACGGACGAAAACAAACGATAAAAGTACGACGTCCGTCCTTTCTATCCAAGTGTGCCGGCCTGGAAACCTACCTAGATTGATGAAGAAGAAGAAACACCAAATATCACAATCATCGCGCTCACGTCTTAATATCATTTTACCTGTACCTTCAACAAGTGTTGTTGTAATCTATGAGCCACAGGGACTTAGCAGTCTCATTTCCAAAGGTATCGAGACTAGCAAAGCTTAATGGGTGAGGTATGGTTCAGTTGTGAGGCTGCAGCAACCGACTAAGGATTTGTTTGAGGTGGCTAAGTTACGAGTACAAGAATATGAAGGGGTTGATCTACGCATAACGGACGTGAACTAATGATGATCAAATGAATGATCCTGAACATCTACTTACGTCAGACATAACCCCGTCATGTCCTTAGTCGGAGAAGGAGCTCACGAAAAAGACGGTCACAGTTGCGCACATAGTTGGCACATTTTTAATTAAGTTGACTTCAAGTTATCTAGGACCGGATGTTAAACAAAGTTTCCACGTTGCCACATTACTGTGGGCACGGCTTTCCAAAAGATTTAACCATGCAGGGGTGCTCCAACTATTCTATCTCAAATTACCACAAGCCACATAGAAAGCCTCGATCACGAAACTCGTGATCTCCTTGGATTTCTTAGTGGAAAACCTCAACTCTGAGATACCCCAAAGCTTCACCGGAATCCCAATGCACATGATATTTCGTAAAAGGTAAAACAAATCCAGCAAGGCCGCCCGGCGTGCCGACAGACCAGATAGGATCTGTGTATCTTGTTCTCAGGGCACGACTGAATGGGCCGGACCTCGGGTTGGCTGAAACCCGGGTGACCAGGGGGCACCGGACATCGCTCGGTTTGGACCAACACTCATGAGGAGCACTGGCCCGGGGGGTTGATTAATTACTCCGTGGATACCAGCGGGTCCCTATGTGTTTTTATTAATTATTAGGAAAATGTAGTACCAAAGTTGGGCCTTGCCAGACCAGTCTTAATCTAAAACAAATTATCAAGGGGGTCCCCATAACAACCCCGATCATGTTTGGAGCACTCAATTATAGAATATAACACCGGTAGCCAAAACTAAGGCGACAAAGATGGAACAAAACACCTGGCTAGAAAAGGCCGAGCCTTCCACCTTTTACCAAGTATATAGGTCCATTAAATTAATTAGCAATTATATGGTGATATAACAAGGAACCCATGTTATCACATTGTTGGGAATATTATCCTCCATGAGACTCGTCTTAAGGGGCAGGGTCAAGAGGATGGCGGCTCAAATGTTTCCTGCTCAAGATGGGCCATGACTTATGAAGCAGAAGGCTTAAGGTGAAGTCCGAAGAGCCGGCGGTGGCCCAAGACATAAAGTTGGCGACTTGTGGCCCATAAAGAGGAGGAGCTTTGGTATGTTTCCTTGCGATAAAACTAAGGCGAGTTAGAGATATGTCAGATCACGAATAACACGTGATCCGGACTGTTGTAACCATATAGCCTCGACCAGTATATAATGGCGAGTCTAGCGCTGATAGATTTAAGTTAACATCAATCAAGAGCTAGGTCAAGCGAATCCCCACCCTTGTAATCGATTTCCACATCAACATACACTTAGGAGGACATAGGCCTTTACCTCAATCTAAGGGGCCGAACCTGGGTAAAATCGTCTCTTGCTCCCTGCTAACCCCTTTGAGTCGCCACATGGTTGCGATGCCCCCATCTCGAAGTCCTCTGAAGAGGACATCTGCCGTGACAAAACCACGACAGTTGGTGCCACCGCGGGGCCTATGCACGATGGAGTTGAGTTCTCAAAGGGAGCCCTTCTAGGGTTTCAGAGCGACGCGGTCGGCCTAGTGACTAAAAATAGCCGCAGAAGGTACTACATCGACAATTCAAGTTGGGGTCTCGAGGTCGATTCAATCGAATGAGGATACTGGGTCCCCTTCGGCAAGATTCACGTATTCATTGGCAAGATCGGAATGCCGGTTCCCGAGAAGGACATCTGCACCGACATCATAGAGCCGGCTCAGCTCGCCCTACCCGCCATGTGGATGAACCAGAAGCTGGTGGAGATACCCCTATCAATTCTGATTGCGAGTCATCAATCGGAGATACTGACTCGATCTACCCTCCTTACGAGGGAACGCTGGGCGGTTTCCTTGAGGTGGCAATCTTTGAAGGGCCACAGGAACCACCACGCCAAGTCGCCATCTATATGACTGGGGCCACAATGGCTCAGAACCAGCCAAACGCGACAACCGCCAATGGGGCGAGTGGATCTGGGAAGATGCCGGCCCAGACCATGACAGATCTGATGGTTGAGATGTCAAAACTCATGATGGTAGCCGTGACGGGTGATAACCAAGAGGGAGTTAATGAAAAATTAGCCAATTTTCAGGAGGAGATGACACAAATACAGCACGAGATCGATGCTGAGAAGACCTGGATGGCGGATCAACAGGCTCAAATCAACGAAGGGGTAGAGCGCTTGAAGTTGGAGGCGTGGCGACTTGAGCGCCAACGAGTCACGTCATATGATGTTCATCAAAGGAGGCATCAGAGTCGTATCCCGGCCAACCTTAACCCTACTCATCTGTTCAATAGCCCGCATACGCCTGGCATAGACCATAACCCGCCTCGTCAGAGCAATCCACAGGTCGAGATTGTCCAGCAGCCAATGCAATCCCCGTTGATCCCATAGACGGCTCAACACTTCCAAACACCTCAAGGTCACTTGTCCAACCCGGTGGATAACGTGCTGGCTGCGACCCGCCACTTGGAGTCTCTTCCTACTCGAGGGAACACCGCGCTGGAGGTAGAGGCAAGGAACGCCATCGAGATGTTAAAGACGGCGGTGGTCCAGCAGGCGTAGTATTCATACTGTCGTGATCGTCTGCACTCCACGGCATAGGAAAGCCATATGAAGAGTCGCCTAGATAATCCCCCACGGTTTCCAGCGACGGCCATCGACACCAACCTCAAATCAATCCACCTGAGCCGCCGGAATCAAATGCTCAGGCGCTTTTCAACATTGCGCAAGCCGCCCAGCAGGCAAAAGCAGAGGCAGCGGCGACATTGGCGGGTCAGGGGAGTTCCACCATATGCCCAGCTCGCTCCTGGGTATAGTGGGCATGTCACAAGGAACGTAGGCGTCCCCTGCCTATCTTTTTCTCTATGCAATGAGCGCAAGCCCAGAGACTTCAAGGGCCCTTGTAAGGTACCCAACTATACACCCGACCTTGAACCAGGGGCGTGGGTTGAGAGCTATGAGCTGGCTATGGACATGCCTGATGCTAGTGATGTAGTTTGTGCCAAGTATTTCACCATGATGTTAGAAGGACTGGCTCAAACGTAGTTGAAAAATATACCAACCAACTCCATCAACACTTGGGCGGAACTCAAGGAGCGCTTCGTCAAAAACTTTCGAGGGACCTACAAGTGTCAGATGACCATTGTATATCTATAACATTGTGTTCAGCGGGCGGATGAATCGGCTCATCATTTGACGAGGCGGGTCGCGGAGATCATCCATTCTTCGGATGAATCGGCTCATCATTGGACGAGGCTGATCGTGGAGAAGAACTATCATTTTCAGCCCATGGTGTTGAAGCTCGGCTGCCTTAAGCGAAATGTGCAAGATGTGGGCGAGTTGATGGATACCCTCACGACGTATGCCGAGTCAGACGACACGAAGGATGCCGGCTCTGATGATGAGATGGCCAGTGAAGTTAAAAGGGGAGATGGAGCTAAGGGTCACTTCCAGACTCACAAGCTCAACAATAACCATGGAGGCCAAGGAAAAAGGAGGCAGCAAGATGGCGTGTCTGATTTTGTTGCTAACCCCAGGGCTGGGTCCAGAAACCAGCGCCGGAACTTTGGTCAGGATCGTGGTTTTAGCGGGAGGAAGCTGCGCAACTACCAAGAGATTCTTAAGGGACCTTGCCCTAAGCATAGTACCCCGGGTTCCCCGTCTTCTCACTCTTGGGAAAAATGTTTCGTAATGCAGGAATTTCGTCTGCAAGCATCCAGAGACCATCAAGGAGGTAACGAAGGCACCCAGCTGGGTCAATTTAGCCCGGGCGGGTCACGAGGCAGCTCGTTCTATGATGTTCCTAACCCGGACTATCAAAGGCAAGGCGGCTCACATAACAGTGATGGACAATTGTGTGGCCAAGGCAATCAGCAGTATAATGACCAGGGCAGTTTTCACCAGCCAAATAACCAGGGCGGCTTTCAGAGCAATCCTAAGCAGTTGAATGGTGGTCAATACCATGTCTTCACCACTGGCACTTGTAAAAGGGATAAGAAAATAAACCGTAGGGCAATCAATATGGCTGAGCCAGCGGTTCCGAGATACCTAAACTAGTGTGAACAGCCTGTCACGTGGAGTAGAGATGATCACCCTCCCAGATCGATAACCCTCGCGACTTGGCATTGGTGGTGGCGCCTGAGGTTGGGAGATACACACTTTATAAGGTCCTCATGGACGGAGGTAGCAGTATTAACATCATGTACCATGAAACCTTCCGACGGATGAACTTTGCGGAGAAGGAATTGATGCCTTCAACAACGGTTTTGAGGGCATTGTTCCGAGCAAGTCGGCGTATCCTGTTGGGCGGATCAAGTTTAATGTGGCTTTTGGTGATGAGTAGAATTACAGGAGTGAGCCATTGATGTTTGAGGTGGTCAAAATTAAGAGTCCTTATTATGCTTTGCTCGGGCGGACGGCTTATGCCCGCTTCATGGCCTGGCCTTGTTATGTGTACCTTAAGCTTAAAATGCGTGGTCTCAAGGGCATCATCATAGTCAATGGGGATCGAAAGATAGCTCATGAGTGCGAAGAAGGAAACGCCGCATATGCTGAGTCGGCGTGGGCTGCCGAAGATTCGAAGTTTCACAAGGCCAATCTGGCCCCGGCTAACATGAGCCCGCTCAAAAAGCCAACGGTTGATTTTGAGCCGCCCCTTAAGTTCAAGCCGGAAGATGATACCAAACAAGTTGATTTCATCCCCGGTGATTCTTCCAAGCAATTTACTATTGGGACCGGCTTGGATCCCAAATAGGAAAGTGCGCTCATCGAATTCATCCGTAAGAATCGCGACATCTTCACAAGGAAACCTTCTAACATGCCAGGAGTACCGAGAGAATTCGTTGAGCACCATCTCAATGTAGATCCCAAGATGAATCTAGTTCGTCATTACCTCCGCCGTTTTAATGAGGAGAGGCATAAAGCAATTGGAGAAGAAGTCGCTCGGTTCTTGGCCTCCGGGTTCATCGTCGAGGTTTTTCATCCTGAGTGGTTGGCTAACCCGCTCTTAGTTCTCAAGAAGAACGACACTTTTTGCATGTGCATCGACTATACATACCTCAACAAAGCTTGTCCGAAAGATCATTTTTCCCTTCCCACTACTGAAATTCAGAAATTTGCCGTCTTCCATGGCCGACGGCAAAGGGGGGAACTACCAACGGCAAAGGCTTTGCCGTCGGTCAGAAGACGGCAAAAAAAATCTGGTGAAGAGGTTCTTTGCGATCTGTTTTTTTAAGCGGACGACAAAGAATATTTGCCATGAGGGGGCAGACGTCAAATTAAATGGGACGATAGATACACCAACGGCCCCGTTAAGTCTTAACAGCAGGCCTCCTCTCTTTGCCTTCTGCCATCCCCCTTTGCCATGTGGGGGAAGACGGCAACGGGGGGAACTAGCCACCTCTCTCTCCCCTCTTTGCCGTCTGCCATCCCTCCTTTGCCATGTGGGGGCATACGACAAAGAGGGGAGAGAGTGGGGCTGGTTCCCCCCTTTGCCATGTGGGGTAGACGACAAAGGGGGGAACCAGCCCCCTCTCTCTCCCCTCTTTGCCGTCTGCCATCCCACCTTTGCCATGCGGGGGCAGACGACAAAGCGGGGAACCAGACCCCCCTCTCTTCCCCTTTGCCGTCTGCCATGACCCCTTTGCCATGTGGGGGTATACGACAAAGGGGGGAACCAGCCGATTTTTGTTTTATTTCTTATTATATCCAGCATTTTTAACAATAATCAGGATATATATATATATTTTACATAAATAAATTTCTTTCCGTACTCATAACCATATTAAAATAACTTTCATCCATAGTACATACATATTATGCAAGTTGCATCCGTACCAAACCATATATTACACTAGTTTCATCCACATGCATACAAAGTTTCATATATATCCATATAGTACAATAGTTTCAATACAAGCTTCCGTGAAGCCATGGTACAAGAAATCATCTTCAAGCTTTCCATCAATATAATCCAAGCTTCCCGTGAAGTGAATGTAATCTGGAAATTGACAAATAAGAAAGTTAGAAGAATAATACTAGATGAAGAAGTATATATAGGTTATTTCGGAGAGAAATTATCTAAGTATAGGCCATTTAATAGCTAAATTAGGTGCAATAGGTCATATTGGAGCTACAAAGCCTTAATATGTCATTTAGGAGAGAACTTAGCTAAGTATAGGTCATTCTACAGCTAACTTGGATAAAAATATGTCATTTTGTAGCCAACTATGATTATTAATCCATTTTGACATTATTATGTCATTTTGGATCTAAATTAGTCATTTTAATGAGCTAACCAAGGTTCTTATGATGTTTTTACCTAACTATGCTAATTATGTTATTTTGGAGGATAATTAGCTAAGTATGTCTTTGTTGGGGAAAATAACCTACGTAGAAGAAGAACGAGGAGAAGCAAGAAGAGAAGAAGAAGAAGAAGAAAAAGAATAAGAAGAAGGAGGAGGTGGAGAAGGAGGAGGAGAAGGAGAAGAAGAAGAAAAGAAGAAGGACAAGAAGAAGGAGAAGAAGCAGTAGAAGAAGGAGTAGAAGAAGGAGAAGGAGCTTCTCTCCTCCTTCTCCTTCTCCTTCTTCTTCCTCCTTCTCCTTCTACTTCTTCTCTTCTTCTTCTTCTTCCTTCCATTCATTTTTCCTCTTTCTTCGCCTCTTGTTCCCTTCTTCAGGCTAAATTAGCTAAGAATGCCTTTTTGGAGCTAATTATGTCATTTCGAGGATAATTAGCTAAGCATAGGTCATGTTTTATTAAATAGACCATTTTGGAGCTAACTAAGCTAATTATGTCATTTAGGTGGAAGCCTAGCTAACTATAGGTCGTTTCGGAGCTAACTTGGGTAAAATAGGTCATTCCGGAGAAATTTATGCTTATTAAGCCATTTTAGATCTAGCTAGGCTAATTATAGGCCATTTAATACCTAAGTTAGGGGAAATAGGTCATCTTACAGCTACGTAAGCCTTATTATGTCATTTAGTAGAGAACTTAGATAACTATAGGTCATTTTATATTAAATAGGTCATTTTGGAGCTAACCAAGCTAATTATGTCATTTTGTAGGATAATTAGCCAATTTAGTCTTTCTTGGATGAGTCTAAGCTACGTAGATGAAGAGAAAGAGAAGAAGAAGTAAAAGAAGAAGAAGGAGGAGGAGGAGGAGAAGGAGAAGGAAGAGGAGAAGAAGAAGAAAAGAAGAAGGAGAAGGAGAAGGAGGAAGAAGGAGGAAGAAGAAGGAGAAGGAGCTCCCTCCTTCTCCTTCTACTTCTTATCCTCCTCCTTCTCTTCTTCTTCTTCCTTCCTTTCATTTTTCTTCTTTCTTCTCCTCTTGCCCCCTTCTTCACGCTAAATTAGCTAAGAATGCCCTTTTGGAGCTAATTATGTCATTTCGAGGATAATTTGCTAAGTATAGGCCATGTTTTATTAAATAGACCATTTTGGAGATAACTAAGCTAATTATGTCATTTAGGTGGAAGCCTAGCTAACTATAGGTCGTTTCGGAGCTAACTTGGGTAAAATAGGTCATCCCGGAGCAAACTATGCTTATTAAGCCATTTTGGATCAAACTAGGCTAATTATCGGCCATTTAATACCTAAGTTAGGGGGAATAGGTCATCCTGCAGGTACGTAAGCCTTATTATGTCATTTAGGAGGGAACTATAGCTAACTATAGGTCATTTTTCATTAAATAGGTCATTTTGGAGCTAACTAAGCTAATTATGTCCTTTTGTAGGATAATTAGCCAATTTATTCTTTCTTGGATGAGTCTAAGCTACATAGAAGAAGAGAAAGAGAAGAAGAAGTAAAAGAAGAAGGAGGAGGAGGAATAGGAGGAGAAGGAGAAGGAAGAGGAGAAGATGAAGAAAAGAAGAAGGAGAAGGAGGAAGGAGGAAGAAGAAGGAGAAGGAGGAGCTCCTTCTCCTGCTTCTCCTCCTTCTTCTCCTTCTTCTTATCCTCCTCCTTCTCTTCTTCTTCTTCTTCCTTCCTTTCATTTTTCCTCTTTCTTCTCCTCTTGTCCCCTTCTTCGGGCTAAATTAGCTAAGAATGCCTTTTTGGATCTAATTATGTCATTTCGAATATAATTAGCTAAGTATAGGTCATGTTTTATTAAATAGACCATTTTGGAGCTAACTAAGCTAATTATGTCATTTAGGTGGAACCCTAGCTAACTATAGGCCATTTCGGAGCTAACTTGGGTAAAATAGGTCATTCCGGAGGAAACTATGCTTATTAAGCCATTTTGGATCTAGCTAGGCTAATTATAGGCCATTTAATACCTAAGTTAGGGGAATAGGTCATCTTGCAGCTACGTAAGCCTTATTATGTCATTTAGGAGAGAACTTAGCTAACTTTAGGTCATTTTTATTAAATAGGTCATTTTGGAGCTAACTATGCTAATTATGTCATTTTGTAGGATAATTAGCCAATTTAGTCTTTCTTGGATGAGTCTAAGCTACGTAGAAGAAGAGAAAGAGAAGAAGTAAAAGAAGGAGGAGGAGGAGCAGGAGAAGGAGAAGGAAGAAGAGAAGAAGAAGAAAAGAAGAAGGAGAAGGAGGAAGAAGGAGGAAAAAGAAGGAGAAGGAGGAGCTCCTTCTCCTTCTTCTCCTCCTTCTTCTCCTTCTTCTTATCCTCCTCCTTCTCTTCTTCTTTCTTCTCTTCTTCTTTTTCTTCCTTCCTTTCATTTTTCCTCTTTCTTCTCCTCTTCTCCCCTTCTTCGGGCTAAATTAGCTAAGAATGCCTATCTGGAGCTAATTATGTCATTTCGAGGATAATTAGCGAAGTATAGGTCATGTTTTACTGAATAGACCATTTTGGAGCTAACTAAGCTAATTATGTCATTTAGGTGGAACCCTAGCTAACTATAGGTCGTTTCGGAGCTAACTTGGGTAAAATAGGTCATTCAGGAGCAAACTATAGTTATTAAGCCATTTTGGATCTCGCTAGGCGAATTATAGGCCATTTAATACCTAAGTTAGGGGGAATAGGTCATCTTGCAGCTACGTAAGCCTTATTATGTCATTTAGGAGATAACTTAGCTAACTATAGGTCATTTTTTATTAAATAGGTCATTTTGGAGCTAACTAAGCTAATTATGTCATTTTGTAGGATAATTAACCAATTTAGTCTTTCTTGGACGAGTCTAAGCTACGTAGAAGAAGAAAAGATAAGAAGAAGTAAAAGAAGAAGAAGGAGGAGGAGGAGGAGAAGGAGAAGGAAGAGGAGAAGAAGAAGAAAAGAAGAAGGAGGAAGAAGGAGGAAGAAGAAGGAGAAGGAGGAGCTCCTTCTCCTTATTCTCCTCCTTCTTCTCCTTCTTCTTATCCTCCTCCTTCTCTTCTTTTTCTTCACTTCTTCTTCTTTCTTCCTTTCATTTTTCCTCTTTCTTCTCCTCTTGTCCCCTTCTTCGGGCTAAATTAGCTAAGAATGCCTTTTTGGAGCTAATTATGTCATTTCGAGGATAATTAGCTAAGTATAGGTCACGTTTAATTAAATAGGCCATTTTGGAGCTAACTAAGATAATTATGTCATTTAGGTGGAACCCTAGCTAACTATAGGTCGTTTCGGAGCTAACTTGGGTAAACTAGGTAATTCCGGAGCAAACTATGCTTATTAAGCAATTTTGGATCTAGCTAAGCTAATTATAGGCAATTTAATACCTAAGTTAGCGGGAATAGGTCATCTTGCAGCTACGTAAGCCTTATTATGTCATTTAGGAGAGAACTTAGCTAACTATAGGTCATTTTTAATTAAATAGGTCATTTCGGAGCTAACTAAGCTAATTATGTCATTTTGTAGGATAATTAGCCAATTTAGTCTTTCTTGGATGAGTCTAAGCTACGTAGAAGAAGAGGAAGAGAAGAAGAAGTAAAAGAAGAAGAAGGAGGAGGAGGAGGAGGAGGAGAAGGAGAAGGAAGAGGAGAAGAAGAAGAAAAGAAGAAGGAGAAGGGGAAGGAGGAAGAAGGAGGAAGAAGAAGGAGAAGGAGGAGCTCCTTCTCCTTCTTCTCCTCCTTCTTCTCCTTCTTCTTATCCCCCTCCTTCTCTTCTTCTTTCTTCTCTTCTTCTTCTTCTTCTTCCTTCCTTTCATTTTCCTCTTTCCTCTCCCCTTGTCCCCTTCTTAGAGCTAAATTAGCTAAGAATGCCTTTTTTTGGAGCTAATTATGTCAATTCGAGGATAATTAGCTAAGTATAGGTCATGTTTTATTAAATAGGCCATTTTGGAGCTAACTAAGATAATTATGTCATTTAGGTGGAACCCTAGATAACTATAGGTCGTTTCGGAGCTAACTTGGGTAGACTAGGTAATTCCGGAGCAAACTATGCTTATTAAGCAATTTTGGATCTAGCTAAGCTAATTATAGGCCATTTAATACCTAAGTTAGTGGGAATAGGTCATCTTGCAGCTACGTAAGCCTTATTATGTCATTTAGGAGAGAACTTAGCTAACTATAGGTCATTTTTAATTAAATAGGTCATTTCGGAGCTAACTAAGCTAATTATGCCATTTTGTAGGATAATTAGCCAATTTAGTCTTTCTTGGATGAGTCTAAGCTACGTAGAAGAAGAGGAAGAGAAGAAGAAGTAAAAGAAGAAGAAGGAGGAGGAGGAGGAGAAGGAGAAGGAAGAGGAGAAGAAGAAGAAAAAAAGAAGGAGAAGGGGAAGGAGGAAGAAGGAGGAAGAAGAAGGAGAAGGAGGAGCTCCTTCTCCTTCTTCTCCTCCTTCTTCTCCTTCTTCTTATCCCCCTCCTTCTCTTCTTCTTTCTTCTCTTCTTCTTCTTCTTCCTTCCTTTCATTTTCCTCTTTCTTCTCCTCTTGTCCCCTTCTTCGAGCTAAATTAGCTAAGAATGCCTTTTTTGGAGCTAATTATGTCAATTCGAGGATAATTAGCTAAGTATAGGTCATGTTTTATTAAATAGACCATTTTGGAGCTAACTAAGCAAATTATGTCATTTAGGTGGAACCCTAGCTAATTATAGGTCGTATCGGTTCTAAGTTGGGTAAAATAGGTCATTCCGGAGCAAACTATGCTTATTAAGCCATTTTGGATCTAGCTAGGCTAATTATAGGCCATTTAATACCTAAGTTAGGGGGAATAGGTCATCTTGAAGCTACGTAAGCCTTATTATGTCATTTAGGAGAGAATTTTGCTAACTATAGGTAATTTTTTATTAAATAGGTCATTTTGGAGCTAACTAAGCTAATTATGTCATTTTGTAGGATAATTAGCCAATTTAGTCTTTCTTGGAAGAGTCTAAGCTACGTAGAAGAAGAGAAAGAGAAGAAGAAGTAAAAGAAGAAGAAGAAGGAGGAGGAGGAGAAGGAGAAGGAAGAGGAGAAGAAGAAGAAAAGAAGAAGGAGAAGGAGAAGGAGGAAGAAGGGGGAAGAAGAAGGAGAAGGAGGAGATCCTTCTCCTTCTTATCCTCCTTCTTCTCCTTCTTCTTATCCTCCTCCTTCTCTTCTTCTTTCTTTTCTTCTTCTTCTTCTTCCTTCCTTTAATTTTTCCTCTTTCTTCTCCTCTTGTCTCCTTCTTCAGGCTAAATTAGCTAAGAATGCCTTTTTGGAGCTAATTATGTCATTTTGAGGATAATTAGCTAAGTATAGGTCATGTTTTATTAAATAGACCATTTTGGAGCTAACTAAGGTAATTATGTCATTTAGGTGGAACCCTAGCTAACTATAGGTCGTTTCAGAGCTAACTTGGGTAAAATAGGTCATTCCGGAGCAAACTATGCTTATTAAGCCATTTTGGATCTAGCTAGGCTAATTATAGGCCATTTAACACCTAAGTTAGTGGGAATAGGTCATCTTGCAGCTACGTAAGCCTTATTATGTCATTTAGGAGAGAACTTAGCTAACTATAGGTCATTTTTTATTAAATAGGTAATTTTGGAGCTAACTAAGCTAATTATGTCATTTTGTAGGATAATTAGCCAATTTAGTCTTTCTTGGATGAGTCTAAGCTACGTAGAAGAAGAGAAAGAGAAGAAGAAGTAAAACAAGAAGGAGGAGGAGGAGGAGAAGGAGAAGAAAGAGGAGAAGAACAGGAAAAGAAGAAGGAGAAGGAGAAGGAGGCAGAAGGAGGAAGAAGAAGAAGAAGGAGGAGCTCCTTCTCCTTCTTCTCCTCCTTCTTCTCCTTCTTCTTATCCTCCTCCTTCTATTCTTATTTCTTCTCTTCTTCTTCTTCTTCCTTCCTTTCATTTTTCCTCTTTCTTCTCCTCTTGTCCCCTTCTTCGGGCTAAATTAGCTAAGAATGCCTTTTTGGAGCTAATTATGCCATTTCGAGGATAATTAGCTAAATATAGGTCATGTTTTATTAAATAGACCATTTTGGAGCTAATTAAGCTAATTATGTCATTTAGGTGGAACCCTAGAGAACTATAGGTCGTTTCGGAGCTAACTTGGGTAAAATAGGTCATTCCGGAGCAAACTATGCTTATTAAGCCATTTTGGATCTAGCTAGGCTAATTATAGGCCATTTAATACCTAAGTTAGGGAATAGGTCATCTTGCAGCTACATAAGCCTTATTATGTCATTTAGGAGAGAACTTAGCTAACTATAGGTCATTTTTTATTAAATAGGTCATTTTGGAGCTAACTAAGCTAATTCTGTCATTTTGTAGGATAATTAGCCAATTTAGCCATTTTGGAGCTAACTAAGCTAATTATGTCATTTAGATGGAAGTCTAATTAATTTTTATTAAAACACTAGAAATAACATACCATTATTGTCATCATGACGGTGAAGCACGGTGGCTTTGGCTTGTTTCACCTGGAGAAGGCTGCCCTGGAGAAGGCTCCACTGTAGAAGGGTCGTGCGATGCGTTTCAGGAGATATTCTGCACCAAACATCGTTTGCAATGTGTCGTTAACATGAGGACACTCTTAAGATCACTGCACAGAAATGAAACTCACCGTCCCCGCCACGTTAATGACTGGCATCGGCGGAGGGACTTGGCCGTTCTTCTCGCACATAGACTGTACATTTGGTTTCGACAAGTCAAACTTTTTATTTATTAATGAAACGGACATTCAAATGCAAGATTTGAAATAACATGTAGAAGAAACTTACCATGAAGAGCTCGTATATGGCCCTATTAGACGCATCATTCCGTGCCCTCTCCGCCTCCACTAATGCAGTCGTCCTCTCCTCCAGCTCCCTAATCTCCTTATCCTTCTCCGCCATAGCCGCCTGCATTGCCTCTCTCTCTGTTTGAATAGCAGCTTACAACACAACTCATTGTTAGCAATGTAATCATATTGGTTCCAGTGCACAACATAATGCGGAAATATAGTTGAGTCCATTAAACTAACCTCGATGGCGAGCTCGACTGGCCATGGACGACGTTTTATCTCTGGACAAGAGCTCGTTTGGCGTGCCTTTATCTGCCGGAGAGTGCTAGGACAATGTATAAGGCCGTCTCCAATGACGATAGAGCCATGGGGCCTCCCGTTGCCAGCTATCATCACCAGCTTTGGATCAATAGGCCCCTCGCTCGGGTTAAAGTCCTCCCCTTTCCTCGCCTTCCCGTGATCTCTGTACTTCATGAGCTTGTGGTGCGAGGAGATGTTGGTGAAGTTTTCTGGATGCTCGAGGTCAGACTCGGAGAATGCCTTGACCTTCTTGTACGAGGCAGTATGGGCCATCGCATATAGGTCGTACATCTGTGGCACCTCCGTCTTATTGTGATGCGCCTGAAAGAGAGAGAGAGGAAAATTGTATTAGTAAAGTGCTCAAGATAGCATTAAGAATGAATTGCATGAGGCATGAAGCAAACCACATACCCAGTTCTCGCCAAATTGGATTAAGTTGACGCTCCCTTGATGGTGTGGCACACCAACCATTTTCCCACGCCTCTCCTTGGCGTTGTTGTGGCTCGTCTCCCACGTTTCGGAGCACCACTGGTCCACCAAGGCCTCCCAACAATCCATCTTATCCACACACCATCTCGGGGGCACCTAAGTTAATAAAGAGAAATTTGAGCGCGTAAGAACCAAATCAAGGAAACTAACTACAGAGCCTTAATAATATGTAATTACCTTCATGTAATGCTCCTTCTCCATCTTAGCATCACGACACTTCGCCTTGTCAATCCTAATACGCCGCGTGGCATAGTAGTCTCGAACAGCCTGCACCCGAGCCTCGTGTCGAAAGTTTTGAAGTAGGTGGCGACATTCGGTTTCGATAACCTTTGTCGCGTCCTCCTCGTATACCTCCTCACACCTGTAGTAGGTCTGCAAACGAGACAACACCGATTAGTACAATAAATAGCTATGGTTGATTTATAATTGTGTGAAGGCGAAATTACGCAGAACTTCTGGATCACCATGTCGGCCCTCGTGTCGCACAAAACACCATCGATCTCCACCTCCGGCGGGGCCGGGGCACCCAAGTAGTGCTCCCAGGTCATTCCTACCTCTCGCTCCCGACCGGGAAACGTAACAAACCATGGGAAGTTTTTACGGCAAAGCACACCAAGGACGTTGTTGGGCTTGCGGACACCCTTGGCGACAATCCAACCCCTACAATATGACAAATTAAAGCCAAAACATTAGGTATTTGAAAAAACGCGAAGGCAAAAGGTTAAATATAAGAGTAAATTAACTTACTTGTCCACATTTGGCCTAATCAACCACCTCTGCTCGGGGGTCGCCGGCACGAGCGGGAGCCCCGAACTACCACGCTGGTAGACGGTAGCCCCCTCACCCAGCTCCTCGTCGCTTCCAGCATGGCCACTTGGCTCAGCCCAGGTATCCCACTGGGTCTCCGAAGTCACCTGGAATGAAGCCTCTGGGACATGAGTCTCGTGGGTCGAAGGCTCATCGACCTGAGGCTCGTCGACCCAAGGCTCGTGAACCGGAGACCGTGTAGCCTCCACCTCAGACGAATCCACCCTAGAAGTCCTGTGCTCAGGTGAATCAGCTTGGGGTGGTGGCGGAGACCGTGTAGCCTGCACCTCAGAAGGCATGGCGGCCACCGCCCTACCTCTCCCGCGGCCACGTGTACCTTTAGTACAACATAAATACCAACATGAGTAATAATATGTATATAAATACCAATATGCATACAACATGAGTACAACATAAATACCAACATGAATACAACATGCACCTTTAGTACCTCTCGGCTTCGCGGGGGGTCGACCTCCTCTCACGGGGGGTGCTCCTTGCAGAGTAGAGAGCAACGCTCTCCGAAGAGGCAAGGCAGGAATGGAAGTACCCATCCCATCACCCGTTGACGAGGAAGGAGCCGCGGAGTGCTTTCGACCCTTTCCCACCATCTTTCAACACCTGTCATGACAAAGAGTAAATGAAATTAGTACAACATAAATACCAACATGAGTAACAAAATTTATATAATTTAGTTGAATACCTGACATGAAGTAATAACAATCGTGCTCGTCTATATATGCTTCGGGGTCAATAAATGCATCATGATCATCGCTATCATTAATAAATGCATCATCATCATCACTATCACGAAGAACATGTGGAAGGCCACCATGATGTAATCGGTCAAGAAGTGACAGGTCATCCGTAGCAGTAACCTCTTCTTCTTCCAGATCTTCCTATTCGGGCTTAGGGGTTAAGACGGATTCACTGTCGCCGTCTACTTCAATGTTCTCGGGTGAAGTAGAGCGGTTCTTGAAATGTTTCTTGGACATACGTGTTTCTTGGAAGAATTCCCCTTCATATGTGTCTGGGTTAATGTGAGGTTCGTAATCCTCTTCATTGAGGGTAGGTGGTCTAAAATGTGGTGGCACTTCATAAACGACACCCCAACCTTTGAGATTTGGATCAGTTTGGCAGGCCCACGGTAGATAGAAAACTTGTGTCGCCTGTTGAGCCATAATATAGACATCGGGAACATCTAAGTGGCTGTTTTGGTTGATTTCGACTAGTCCTATATGTTCATGAGTCCTTCTAGTCTCCCTCGGCTCAAACCAATAACATTTGAAGACTACGACGGTCGGTGGGTTTTCACCATAGAATAGAAGTTCATAAATTGCTTCAACTCTTCCATAATACTCGGTGTCTCCTTCGCCGATAGCAGAGACAGAACAATTTGTAGTCTTTAGGTCAGGCATAGATAGCTCTTTGCCAAAGGTACGAAAGTGATACCCATTGATGTTGTATTTGTCAAATGAACGAACCTTATAGTCAAAACCATTAGCGACTTGTCTCAACTCGGCGTCCATAGACTCTGCATCAGCCTACAAGTTTAATATGAAAGAATGGATGCATTATCCGCAAATTAGACCAAGAAATCAAATGGGCCCTTAATGGTAATTAATTACCCTTTGTTTGAACCAAGAGATGAAACTGGGATAGTCGCCTCCATGCTTTGCGAGAAGCTCATACTATTCGACGGAATCCTTTTCGATGACCTCTCCATCCGAGAATTCGACGACGTATCGACTATATCAAATATCTGGGAATACGAGTAGTTCAAAGCAATTAGAAGTTGCGAAAGAATAAATTACCAAGAACTTACTCGATGTACGGTCGCACATCTGTTAGGTTGGTGAAGATATACAAATAAATGGTCCGCCATACTTCGACATCCAACGATTTCCCTTTCGAAGCACCGGATGGTGCTAGCTTTCCTTTGAATAGGTTGAGGTTGGATCGAACTTTTTTTGGAACGTCATCATTGTACCGAGGCTTCGAGTTATGCAAATAATGACTTTTGGCTTCGCAGTGTGCTGTCACGAAGTTTGCCGCCTCCTCAGTAATGAATGCCTTGGCCATCGATGCTTCAATTCTATGTTTATTTTTACACTTAGCTCGAAGCATCTTCTGCATCCTCTGAGTTGAGTAGCACCATCGATTTTGAATGCCCCCCCCATTCTTGCCTCGGTCGGGAGATGCAAAATCAAAAGTTGCATTGGATTAAATAAGCCCGATGGAAAGATCTTTTCTAATTGGCAGATCAACTCCGGCACCAACTCTTCCATTTCATCTAGAACGCTAGGCAATAGTTCTTTCGCACAAAGAGAACGGAAGAAATAGCTCAGCTCTGCCAGTACTAGCCATTCATCCTCAGGGATAAAGCCATGCAACATCACTGGCATTACCCGTTGAATCCATATGTGCCGATCATGACTCTTGAGCCCAAATATTTTCAATTTCTCAAGACTCGCTCCCCTCTTTAGATTCACAGCATACCCATCGAGGAACATCAACCGCATTTTCACCACAATTGCATTTCCCTCATAGCTAGCCTTTCAAGATTGAACCATGCATTTGGCTTTGCTATGCTTTGATTTCCTTTCCGTTGTCGCAAGTTCTGCAACGGTCTATCACATAGAGCCTCCAGGTCGATTTTAGCCTTAGGATTATCTTTTGACTTCCCCTCTATGCTGAACAATGTACCAAAAATGGCCTCCACAATATTCTTTTCAGTGTGCATCACGTCGATGTTGTGTGGGGAAAGGAGGTCTTTGAAGTAAGGCAGATCCCATAAGCATGACTTGTGAGTCCAGGCGTGTTCTGTATTATACCCTTTGAAGTATCCTGGACGCAAAGGACCAGGTTCGAGAGCGTTTAACTGATCAAGGGTCTGTTGGCCTGTCAACGCAGCTGGTGCAGTGTTTTTGACAACTCTACCTTTGATGAAATTCTTCTTGTCTTTTCTGAACTTATGGTCAGGATCCAGGAATTGTCTATGCATGTTGAAGCAAAAATACTTGCAACCAGCCTTCAGCCAACAGAACTGAAGAGCTGCCTTGCATGTGGTGCACGGGAACCTTCCATTCACACACCTGCCAGCGAATAGCGCAAACGCTGGATAATCATGCGTCGAGTACATGTTCCACACATGCATTTTGAAATTTGTTTTAGTAGTCGCGTCATAGGTCTTGATCCCATTAACCCAGGCTTCTTGCAACTCATCCTTCAGCGGCTGCATGTACACATTCATATTCTTCCTCGGATAGTTGGGCCCTGGAATTATCAACATCAGGAAAATGTTCTTTCTTTTCATAATCTCTCCGGGTGGCAAATTTAGTGGAATGAGAAATACAGGCCAACAACTGTATTGTGCTGCCGTCATACCATACATCCGTGCTGATGGCAACTCTAGGTTGCCTTGGATCTTCTGATTTATCCTTATGTAATGCATCGAAGTGCCTCCATGCAAAACCATCTGAAGTGTGTACCAGCATCTTGTTCCCATCCGCATCTAGTTCGGTTCTTTTGCCCAATTTGTGCCATGTCATCTGTTTGGCCGTCTCTTCGACCATGAAAAGACATTGAAGTCTTGGTACGATTGGCAGATACCGAAGAACAGTAATGGGGATTTTGGTTGTCTACCACAATATACCTGGAAGAATTGCAAATGGGGCAATAGTTCAAGGCCGCATATTCAAGCCTAAATAAGGCACATCCATTCTCACAGGCATGTATCTTCTCATAGGGCATCTTAAGTACACGGAGGATTTTCTCTGACTGGTACATGTTTGCAGGCAGTACATGGCCTTTGGGTAGAAAGCATCCAAATATCGTCATCATCGCGTCGTAGCATTCTCTGCCTAGGTTGAATTGAGCCTTTAGAGCCATTACTTGCGCGATGGCATCCAGCTGACAAAGCTCAGTCTGCTCGTGGAGAAGATGTTTTGAAGACTCCAACATTTCATAGAAGGCCTTTGCAGATTCCTCCATCTCATCGTCCGAATCCCGAGCATCATCAAAGTCTTGCACCATGTCTTCAATCCTGGTACCATGCTCGTCGGTGCAACGACGAATCACCTCAGCTCTAGCACATTGGTCAGACTCACCATGAAAAGTCCACACCGTATAATTAGGTGTAAAACCCCACTTATGCAGGTGTTTACCCATTTCAAACTCTGTCTGCTTTTTCCAGTTGTCGCAATTGGGACAGGGGCACCATGTTTTTTGCTGGCCATTTGCAAATGCGGCTCTCACAAACCCCCCTGGTTTTTGTTAACCATTCATGGGTCATGTCTTTCTGACTAGGGTGACCAGTGTACATCAAAGCACGATCACTCATGTTGCCTAGCTACCTATGGGGGCACAAGAAATAACTATATAATTCATCATCTATATTCATACGCTAATCAAGTTTGTCAGTTTTGTTACGTCCATGCAACATACACGCTAATAGGTAAAGATAGGTCCTAATCCCACCCGAGTATGTGTAGATTGGGTTCGTTTTCCCATGCTCTGCTCTAGATGCGACGCAGAATTCCGGCAGCACCTCCTCGTTGTTCTCGTGATACATGTCTCGGCAATAAGCAGAGAGGATGTGTACCCAGAGAACAACAGGGGAGGCACTGATGAAATTCCGCATCGGATCCGGAGCACAGCGTACGAGAAAACAAACCCAATTTACACATACTCGGGCTGTCCATGGATAATGTTGGACAATTTGAAAGGATGGCAGTTATAAATATGCAAAGAAATGCATATTTATAGATGTCGCCCTTTCGAACGGGAGAGCATACTGGTCACGCATACTCATGGTTGAAGAAACCTATAGCTAGCAAGTTTCATCGGCACGAAGGCCGGGACAGAGCAAATTAAGGGGGTAGGAGGAGATGTCATTTGTGCTCACCAACAAACGTAAGGGCGGAGCTCGTCCAACGCACGTGGAGGTCATCGAACAACTGCACATTGAAATTCACACGATCAACACAAATACGATGTTTTTATTATTAACATAATCGGAAAATATGTGACCTAACTCATAATTTACAAAACTATGACCTCGTGGGCCTCTGGAAGGCCGAAAAGCACCTTCTCGTCCAACAGAAGGCAGAAGAGGTGTCGGGGGTCGGGGCTTAGTGGCATCGGGAGTCAGTGCCGTCGAGGGTCAGTGCTATAGGGTGTCGGTGGCATCGGGGGTCGGGGGGTTAGTGGCGTCGGTTGTGGGGGGTCACTGGCGTCGGGGGTCGAGGGTTAGTGACGTCAGGGGTCGAGGGTCAGTGATGTCAGGTGTCAGTGGCGTCGGGGGTCAGGGGTTGGTGCCGTCGAGCATCGGGGTTCGGGAATCATGGGCCGAGGGTTTGGGTCGGGGGTCAGTGGCGTCGGTGGTCGAGGGTTAGTGGCGTCGGGGGTCAGTGGCGTTGGGGGTCGGGTGTCGGGAGTCACTCGCGTCGGGGGTCAATGGTCCGGGGTGAGTGGCGTCGGGCGTCAGGGGTCAGGGGTCGAGGGTCAGTTTCGGGGTGTCGGGGTTCCCTTTTCCTCTTGTTTATTCTTCTCCTCTCTCCTCTTTTTCTTCTTCTTCTTCTTCTCTTTTCTCCTCCTCCTCCCCCTCCTCTTTTTCTCCTCCTCTTCTTTTTCTTCTTCTTCTTCTTCTTCTTCTTCTTCTTCTTCTTCTTCTTCTTCTTCTTCTTCTTCTTCTTCTTCTTCTTCTTTCTCCTCCTCCTCCTCCTCCTCCTCCTCCTCTTCTTCTTCTTCTTCTTCCTCTTCTTCTTCTTCTTCTTTTTCTTCTTTTTTCTCCTCCTGCTCCTCCTCCTCTTCTTCTTCTTCTTCTTCTTCTGCTTCTTCTTTTTGTTCTTCTTCTAATTATTTTCTTCTTTTCCTTTTTTCTTTTTCATTTTTTTCCTTCTTCTTTTCCTCTTTTTTTCTTCTAACCTAACTAACTAACCTAATTAGCCTAATAATATAACCAAATAAACTAACTAAATTACCCTATATATAATAAAAAACTAACCTAATAAACTAACTAAAGTAATTAACTTATTAAAAAGAAAAAGAAGAAGAACTCACCAGCGGGGTGGCGTGGGCGGCGGTGGAGATGGCAGGGGCGGCGGCGGCGTCGTTGGACGATGGCAGGGGGGCAGGGGGCGCGCGGCATGGGGCGCGCGACAGGGGGCGGCAAGGGCGCCGCGAGGGCCGAAGCGGGCTGGGGTGGCCGGGGCGGCTCCGACGACGGCGGCGGCGGGAGGTGGGCAGGCGAGAGAGAGAGGGCAGGCCGAGAGAGAGAGAGAGGGCAGTGGGCACAAGAGCCGTTAGGGGAGGGTGTGGGGGGCTATGCGTCGTTAGAGAGGGAGCCTCCTTTGCCGTTTGCAAAGGCTGGGTGGCAGACAGCAAAAGGGTGGGTGGGGAGGGGTGGGCTCCGGCCGCTAGGGTGGCACCCCCTTTGCCGTCTGCCACCCCTTTGCCGTCCGCCTATGGTTCCTTTGCCGTCCACTGGCCGACAGCAAAGGGAAGGCCGACGGCAAAGAAAACTTTTTCCTTAGGTGTTGTCTTTGTCGTCTGCTTTGTGCCAGCTGACGGCAAATAAGCTCTTTGCCATGTGTCAGCAGATGTCAAAGGGAAGGCACACGACAAATTTCTGAATTCCAGTAGTGTCCCCGTATCGATCAAATCATTGACTCTACGACGGGTTGTGAGCATTTGTGCTTTCTGGATGTGTACTCTAATTATCACCAAATCAAGATGGCAAGGAGGACCAGGAGAAAATGGCATTTATCACTCCTTTTGGTGCCTTTTGCTATGTCTCAATGCCTTTTGGACCCAAGAGCGCCGGGGCGACTTATCAACGTTTCATTCAGAATTGTTTGCAGAGTCAGATTAGAAGTAAAGTTCATGCTTATGTCGATGACATCATGGTGATGTCACAGAAGGAGACGCTTCTAGGTGATCTCAAGGAGACATTTGACAACCTCCGGGTGTATCAGATGAAGCTCAACCCCACCAAGTGCGTGTTTGGGGTTCCTGCTGGAAAATTACTAGGATTCCTGGTGTACGAGCGTGGCATTGAAGCTAACCCGAACAACATCAAGGCGATAACTTTGCTAGGGAAGCCGGCTAACATTAATATTTGTGTACTCTTTATATCACATCAATTAAGCCGAGGCCCATGAAATTCCGATCTCTGCCGTTTCAGCCTATATGTAAAGCATGAGTCTTTATTGATTAAATAAGCCGCCTAAGACGATCAATCGCAGCCAAAGAGGCCATTTAAACATGGATGCTATTAGTATCAAAGAGAACGAGTGACCCTATTGTGACCGTTCAAACATAGATACTAGTTAGCCAAAGAGGACCAACTGCCATGATGCACGGTTCAAACATAGGCGCCAATGTATGATCATGAGCGATAAAAACCAGCTTACTTGGGGGTCAACTAGTCCCAGGTTGTTTAGCAGTAATATCATTGTCTTCTGCTATCCTATGCCCATTTTCCCTTGATCATAGGTCACTTGGGGGCTTCTAACTCATTGATTCCCTCCTTAATACCCTCTTGGCTAGCGAAAAATTAACGCATTACAATGGTTATACTGGACTATATGATTTGCGACTCGCCCATAAGCCCCATGTACTCTTGGCGAGTCAATCCAATCTTGGACCCTGAACTTCTAGAGTTAAAACATTGAGGTGCTTGCGAGAGCCAACATATGGAGAATAGACAAACCATGGGTTCACCGAACCTGCTTCACTGAAGCTTGACTTGAGCTTTATTCGCCACTCTAAAAACATAAAGGTTTTTGCAAAAACGTCTTAGGGTACGACTAGAGCCTTGCAACCCCGTCTACCCACCGTGACTCAGTGAGACGTCTTATTTTTCACCTTATATGGTGTTATGTTTTCAAGCAGAGATCCAACAACTGTACTCACTCATCCAAATTCGTTGATTCTAAAGGTCTTTCCTTTCAAGGTGGGGAAGACAACATACTTCCTAACCAGCGATAACTCAAATAGACGACTTATATTACAAGGTAACGTCAGGAAAGTTTTTGCATCCATACTCATGAAAATATATAGGACTTTAATTATACTGGAAAGCAAACTACATGGCTCATGAAGGCTAAAAGTTTTTTCCATATTAACCCGGTGGCTAGTTTCCTCCGGGTTCAGTCTTTTTCTTGAGGTTGAAGCTTCGAGGGTCGCCTCGTCTAAGCAGCCTCCGGGTGACCCTATGCTGAGTTTTTGGGGTCTTGGATCAGGAAGTTGTCCACATCCCAGGTGCAATTGATTAAAGCATGAAATTTAGCTTCCTTTGTCAAGATGGTTGACGGGTCAGCATCAGAGGCAAAAAGATGCTTACATCGCTGAGGAGTCAAATCCATTGGTGCAAAACTAGGAGGCGCCACACGTTTATGGTTATCATCATAGGCAGACTAATACTTGGACAGATCAAGACTCTCGGCATGCTGGCTTGCTGCAGGACGAACATCCCCTACGCACTGGGCGTAGTCTTCTTCCGTAAATTATGAGCCATCATCCTTATACTCAGGAAATCCACCGTCCATTTTGTTCGGCTTGAGTTCTGGAGCATAGGCTAAAGACCGGCTCAAATTTGTGATCAGGCCTTTCCATGCGGATGATTTCTTTATTTCCTCTATATGCTGGGGTATGCTTGAGAGCCGCCTCAGCATGTCCGTGTTGTATTTTATCGGGTCTTTGTCACCCCATACAGCCTTGATGGTGAGTAAGCCGCCAGCATAGAGTTGTTCTGTCACGGTATATAGCGCTTTTAGCTTCAGCACACGGTCATACTGAAGATTGGCGGATCGAGAGCCTGCAAGGAAAAAATGAAACATAAGTCTCCTAGCATCATGTGTCCTTTACAATGGTTACAATAGGCACTACTATCTCAAAGACATACCAGAGACAACATTGGTCATCTTGGAGACATGTCGCCGAAGACCAGTCAATTATTTTGTGACTAGTTTCAGCTGACCCTCGGCATTTTCAACACGTTTCGACAGGGCGCTTTCTCAGCTTTAGTTGACTCTTTGTATAGTATGTGCTCAACCTTGACTTTTTCAAGTTCTGCCAAAGGGACTCCAAGTTTTTCTTCAGCTGTAGCCCTGGCGTCTTGTTGACATCCCAAAGTTTTTTTCATACCACTCAACGATGAGTGAGATTCACTCATAATTTCTTACATAATCAAGTAGGATGGATAAGTTACCTTGGTACTGCCTAGTCGGATTTGGTCATTTGACATCAAGTCTCAAGCAGATTGCAAGCAATCCACTTGATACTTGGGGGCTAATGCACTAGCTTTTTCAAAGTTATTAAACAAGACCCGACTCATCTTCAAGAATATGACCCGACCCTTGGGGGCTACAGGTTGAAGTTTTCAAGATTATTAAACAAGACCCGGCTCATCTTCAAGAAGATGACCCGGCCCTTGGGGGCTATAGGTTGAAGTTTTCAAGATTATTAAACAAGATTCGGCTCATCTTCAAGAAGATGACCCGGCCCTTGGGGGCTACAGGTTGAAGTTTTCAAGATTATTAAACAAGACCCGACTCATCTTCAAGAAGATGACCCGGCCCTTGGGGGCTACAGGTTGAAGTTTTCAAGATTATTAAACAAGACCCGTCTCATATTCAAGAAGATGATCCGACCCTTGGGGGCTACAAGTTGAAGTTTTCAAGATTATTAAACAAGACCCGTCTCATCTTCAAGAAGATGACCCGACCCTTGGGGGCTACAGGTTGAAGTTTTCATGATTATTAACCAAGACCCGGTCATCTTCAAGAACATGACCCGGCCCTTGGTGGCTACAGGTTGAAGTTTTCAAGATTATTAAACAAGACCCGACTCATCTTCAAGAAGATGATCCGGCCCCTGGGGGCTACTGATGACCCACCAGTATAGGGGATAAATCGTAGTCCTTTCGTTAATTAAGAGTGTCAAAACCAACGAGGAGCAGAATGATCTGACAAGTGGTTTTCAGCAAGGTAAAATCTGCACGCACTGAAATTGTCGGTAACAAGTGATTGTGTGGTGAGATGATTCGTAGCAAGCAACAAGTAAAAAAAGTAGCAACGGTGCAGAAAAGTGGCCCAATCCATTTTGTAGCAAGGGACAAGCCTGGACAAAGTCTTATAGGAGGAAAAATGCTCCCGAGGACACACGGGAATTTCTGTCATGCTAGTTTCATCATGTTCATATGATTCGCGTTCGGTACTTTGATAGCTTGATATGTGGGTGGACCAGCGCTTGGGTACTTCCCTTACTTGGACAAGCATCCCGCTTATGATTAACCCCCCTCGCAAGCATCCGCAACTACGAAAGAAGAATTAAGAAAAAGTCTAACCATAGCATTAAACTAGTGGATCCAAATCAGCCCCTTACGAAGCAATGCATAAACTAGGGTTTAAGGTTCTGTCACTCTAGCAACCCATCATCTACTTACTACTTCCCAATGCCTTCCTCTAGGCCCAAATAATGGTGAAGTGTTATGTAGTCGACGTTCACATAACACCAGTAGAGGAAAAACAACATACAACATATCAAAATACCGAGCGAATACCAAATTCACATGACTACTATTAGCATGACTTATCCCATGTTCTCAGGAACAAAAGTAACTACTCACATAGCATAATCATATTTATGGCCAGAGAGGTAATGAATAGCATCAAGGATCTGAACATAAACTCTTCCACCAAATAATCCAACTAGCATCAACAAAAAAGAATAATCAACACTACTAACAACCTTACAAGTACCAATCGGAGTCGGGAGACGGAGATTGGTTACAAGTGATGAACTAGGGTTTGGAGATGAGATGGTGCTGATGAATATGTTGACGGTGACGAGTCCCCTGTGATGAGAGGAGTTTTGGTGACGATGATGGCGACGATTTCCCCCTCCGGGAGGGAAGTTTCCCCGGCAGGATCGTCCTGCCGGAGCTCTAGATTGGTTCTGCTCAAGTTCCGCCTCGTGGCGGCGGCGAAATCACGAAAAAGCTCCTTCTTGATTTTTTTTCCTGGACAAAACCCTCTATATAGAAAAAGAGGGGGGCAAGTGGGCCAGCAGGGTGCCCACAAGCCCCCATGGCACAGCCTGGGGGGTGGACGAGCCGTGCAGGCTTGTGACCACCCCCTGGCGCCCCTCTGGCACTTCTTTGGCCCAGTATTTTTGATAAATCGGGAAAAAATCCTCGTTGATTTTTACGGCGCTTGGAGTTGCACAGAATAAGTATCTCAACTTTGCTCCACTTTCACGCCAGAATTCGAGTTGCCGGCATTCTCCCTCTTCATGTAAACTTTATAAAATAAGAGAGAACCCATAAGAATTGTACCGTGAAGTGAAATAACAGCCAAAGAAGCGATAACTAGTAACATGAAAACATGATGCAAAATGGACGTATCAGCTACAGGTTGAAGTTTTCAAGATTATTAAACAAGACTCGGATCATCTTCAAGAAGATGACCCAACCCTTGGGGGCTACAGAGGGATATATGGGGTAATTTATTACACAACACCATACGTCGTATCTTTTCTTCATCATATTCACCAGGCCAACTTCCACGTCCCGGCTCATGGAGAGGCAGTTTAGATATCCTGCGTGCAACTCTTCAACGTTCAGTTTCTCAATATTGGGAAGCTCAAGTTTAGCTTTCCCTTTGTGTATTTCAGTTCGGACATCCTTGGCAATATGCTTAAGCAACACATTAAGGACGGGCATCGTGTGACCCGTCCCAGTAATGAGGACAACCTCTTCTTCAAGCATGGCATCTTTGGATGACTTCAGGGGGCTTGACGGGTTGAGATTTTCTTTCTCACTCGGGTCCATTGTCGCATCATCAGTTTTTGCTTGGTCGGGTTGAATATCAGGGATATTATCCATAGCATTACTCTCAGGAGGTTCAGCATAAATTTTGACCGATTCAACCAGAATCACAGATAGAGGCATATGTTTCCTCCACTTAAGGTGTTTCATTATTTGGGATTGACCCGCCGGTTTTTATTTTCTTTGCTTGAGCCCTAAAAATTAAAGGTTAAGGTATATATAATGACATGTGAAGTTTTGAAGCAAGCACTGATAAAACAAGTAGTAATGTACCCTAGGAGACGAGGCAATATTGAAGATGCTGAATTGCGAGATGAAGGAGGAGACACCTATTATAGTGGAAAAATCTTGTGAGCTTAAGAAAATTGACAAACAAGGTACATTTGATAAAGAAAGAGAAGGTACCATAGTGCGGTGCTTACAACCAGATGTTTTCTCACGCAGACCCGCCATAAGATCACCTCAGGAGCTGTGGGTGTGGTGTTTCGGAGTATATAAAGCCTTCTTTAAAAGGAAGTTAGGATCCAAATGAGCATGTGTATGATTCATAGGAACTTTCCCACAAACCCGCCATCGAGGTCTTTCCAAGGAAATATTTGAGTCAGAAGATATTGAAATTACCTCAGCATATTCAGTGTCACTTTCAACGTCACCCCCCAGAGAATAAGTTGAGTGATTAGAACAGCATGTGGAACAATTAGGGGACAGTCTAAACATTTATCTCACATAGTTCTTCAATGTTCTCTGACTCGCCCACAACGGATGACTCGCCTGCACCTGTTTTGGTTTTCTTCTTCTTCTTTGCGGCAGTCTTGCCCCTTTTAACATGCGTCTTTACTGGTCTACGTTTCCATAAGGGCGCGTCTTTCTGCAACAAAGGAAGTTAGTTTTACAAAGAACAAAGGGAATACCAAATAAGGCAGGTGATGGTTGGATATATTTACCTCAGCAGACGGATTCTGAATGAATAATGGTTTCAAACCAACTTTTGAGCATACTTCTTTGGGCTCAACACATAATTTCTTCACAAGGCTATTAACTTCTTCAGAGTCAAGAATTACATTGGTGAAGCATAATGGCACATCAGCCCATCACGACGGCTTAAGGGCATAATGCGCCATTCGACACAGCATCGGATCAAGTCAACCCCGGTTAAGCCATTGGCGTTTAAGGCTCTCAGTTTTGCCTAGACAAAGGTGTGGTAGGCTTGTTCTTCCGGGGAATTCCGCACCGCGGAGCTAGAAATCCATTGGAAGACGCTCCTCTCTGAAGCCCAGCTCGGGATTTTCTTGAGCCGGTGCGGTATTCTTACAATAAAACCAAGTTTTCCCGAGACCTTGGGGTGACTGGGCAAGGTGGCAGTAGGGAAACCGCACTCACGCCGCCTCTAGATGAAAACTCTGTTGAGTTCTAACCTGGGGTCATCAGCCCATTCTGTCTGGCGGTTCAAGTAGAAGAACTCCCTAAATAAGGGAACGATAGGTTCTATTTCCAAGTAAGCTTCATAGAAGACTTGAAATTGACATAAATTACTGATTGAATTGGGACCTAGATCTTGGGGTGAAGGTTGTAAAACTTGAGAGCATCCCGAAATAATTTTGAACCAGGAGGAGAGAACCCTTTTTCTAAATGATCACCGAAAACAACAACCTCTCCTTCGGCGGGTTGAGGTCGCACTTCTCCAGCGGCGTCTCTCCATCCAATTATCTCCTTAGTAGACAAGGTCCCTACTTACATGCATCATTGCAAGGCGGCATTGATACGTCTTCAACGTATCTATAATTTTTGATGGTTTCATGCTATTATCTTGTCAAACTTTGGATGTTTTGCATGCCTTTTATTTTCTTTTTGGAACTAACTTATTAACTCAGTGCCAAGTGCTAGTTCCTGTTTTTTCCATGTTTTGACCCCTTTTAGGAGATTTCGAAACGGAGTCCAAACGGAAGAAAATCCCCGAAAATATTTTTTTTGGAACGGAAGAAGATCGGGGAACTTGGGAGCCAAGGCAGGGGAGCCCCAAGGGCCCCACAAGCCCCCCACCCCGCGGCCAGGGGGCACGCCATCCAGGCTTGTGGGCCCCCTGGAGGTCCCCTAACCTAGGTCTTTCGCCTATATAATGCCAAAAATTCCAGAAAAAATAAGGAGATCGTCGAAAGTACTTTTCTGCCGCCGCAAGCTTCTGTCTCCACAAGATCCTATCTGGGCACGTCCTGGTGCCCTGCCGGAGGGGGGATTTGGACACGGAGGGCTTCTTCATCAACACCATGACCTCTCCGATGATGCGTGAGTAGTTCACCATAGACCTACGGGTCCATAGCTAGTAACTAGATGGCTCCTTCTTTCTCTTCATGGAGATCTATCCGATGTAATCTTCTTTTGCGTGTGTTTGTCGAGATCCGATGAATTGTGGATTTATGATCAGATTCTCTATGAATCTTATTTGAGTTTCTTCTGATCTGTCTTATGCATGATTTCATATCCTTGTAATTCTCTTCGAGTTGTGGGTTTTGTCTGGCCAACTAGATCTATGATTCTTGCAATGGGAGAAGTGCTTGGTTTAGGGTTCATACCGTGCGGTGACCTCACCCAGTGACAGAAGGGGTAGCGAGGGACGTATTGTGTTGTTTCCATCAAGGGTAAAAATATGAGGTTTTCATCATTGGTTTGAGATTATCCCTCTACATCATGTCATCTTGCTTAAAGAGTTACTCTGTTCGTCATGAACTCAATACACTAGATGCCTGCTGGATAGCGGTCGATGTGTGGAGTAATAGTAGTAGATGCAGAAAGTATCGGTCTACTTGTCTCGGACGTGATGCCTATATGTATGATCATTGCCTTAGATATCGTCATGACTTTGTGCGGTTCTATCAATTGCTCGACAGTAATTTGTTCACCCACCGTAATACTTGCTATTTTGAGACAACCCTCTAGTGAAAACTATGCCCCCGGGGTCTACTCCACACCGTATTTTCAGCCTTACACTTTTTACTTTGTTGCACTTTCTCCCTTCAGATCTCACTTTGCAAACAATCTTGAAGGGATTGACAAACCCTTTCAAGCGTTGGGTGCAAGCTTGTTTGTGTCTGCGCAGGTAATTTGTACTTGACGAGGCCCTCCTTCTGGATCGATACCTTGGTTCTCAAATTGAGGGAAATACTTACTGCTCCTGTGCTGCATCACCCTTTCCTCTTCAAGGGAAAAACCGACGCAAACCAGAGAAGTAACAAGAAGAATTCCTACGTGCGAGGGAAGAATTTCTGGTGCCGTTGCCGGGGAGGAATATCAGGTCTAGAACTCATCCAAGTAGGTGTCGCAAACTCATCTCTTGCATTTACATTGTTTGCCAGATGCCTCTCGTTTTCCTCTCCCCACTTCACCAATTTTCCTTTTTCATTCGCCTTTTCGTAGCACCCTTCTCTCTCGCTTGCTTTATGTTTGCTTGTGTGCCATGTGCCTTCAATATGCTTGCCTCTTCGCTTGCTAAAAATCTAGTGATATGGATCCTCATGCACTTGCTAATATCTTTAAGAGATCAACTTATGTTGATCCAGTTGCTATTGAGTTGAGTGCACTTGACTATCTTTATGGAGTTTTGCTTGATATGCGTGAATCTGAAAATCGTGATGAAGAAATTTATGAAGTGATTCACGACGGCTCCTTGAATGAAAAGCATGATTGCAATGGATTCACTATAAATCCTATTAGTGTCAATCATGCTAAAGATATGCAAAACCCTAAGCTTGGGGGTGCTAGTTTTGCTATGTCCTCTACTTGTTGCAATGATCATGAATGGGGTGATGATTTTTCTTATGATCTTGAAAATTTGTTTAAGCCTCATGATGAATATGATTTTTGCAATAAGATTTAAAGTGGGTTTGGAGATGTCATGACTTTAGTTGATGATAATCCCACTATTTTTTAAGAGCGTCAACTTTGCATGCATGCGGATCATGAAAAGAATATCCTATGTGATAGTTACCTTGTTGAATTCAAATATGATCCCACATGTAATTATTATGAGAGAGGAAAATATGGTGGTAGAAACTTTCATATCACTAAATCACCTCTCGTTATGTTGAGATTGCTATTGTCCATCGGAAACTTTCATATCACTAAATCACCTCTCGTTATAGTTACCAAAAAGCCTAAACTTGGGGATGCCCCGTGAAGGCATACCCTCTTTCATCTTTAATCCATCGGTAACATTACTTGGAGCTATATTTTTATTCACCACATGATATGTGTTTTGCTTGGAGCGTCTTGTATCATAGGAGTCTTTTCTTTTTGTTGTGTCACAATCATCCTTTCTGCACACCTTTTTGAGAGAGAGAGACATGCAATCATCATGATTTTGCTAGAATGCTCATACTGCTTCACTTATATCTTTTGAGCTAGATACTTTTCCTCTATCGCTTCACTTATATCTTTTGAGCTAGACACTTTTGCTCTTGTGCTTCACTTATATCTTCAGAGCACGGTGGTGCGTGATTTGGTAGTTGTCTTATGCTATGAAAGTAGTCCCAAATGTGCTAGGTACCCAAAGAGGATGCAAAAACCTCCATCTTCATGTGCATTGAGTAGAAAGAGAACTTTCGATTCCTCTCAATTAGTTTTGAGACATGGATTCGGTAATATTAAGAGTTATGTTAGTAGGGTGCTGTGAATCAAGAGATACTTGTGTTGGAGTTAGTGATTCCCGTAGCATGCACGTATGGTGAACCGCTATGTTTGGAAGTCGGAGCATAATTGATCTATTGATTGTCATCCTTTGTGTTGAGGTCGGGATCGCGCGATGGTTTACACCTACCAACCCTTCCCCTAGGAGTATGCGTTTAGCACTTTGTTTCGATTACTAAAAAAAATTCGCAACAAGTATGTGATTTCTTTATGACTAATGTGAGTCCATGGTGTAGATGCACTTTCACCTACCACCATTGCTAGCCTCTCTAGTGTTGCGCAATTCTCGTCGGTGCACAAACCCATCATATGCCTTCCTCAAAACAGCCACCATACCTACCTACTATGGCATTTTCATAACCTTTCCGAGATATATTGCCATGCAACTCCCACCGTTCCATCTCATGACTTGTGCCGTCACTCTCATATTGCCATTGCATGATCGTAAGATAGCTAGCGAGATGTTTCAACATCATACGCCATGCTAGATCGTTGCACATCCCGGTACACTGCCGGAGGCATTTCCTATAGAGTCATCACCGTTCTAAGCTTCGAGCTGTGAGTAAATAAAAGTGTGATGATCATCATTATTAGAGCATTGTCCCATGTGAGGAAATAAAAAAAGGCCGAAGAGCCCAAAAAAGAGAAAAAAGAGGCCTAACAGACCAAATAAAAAAAAGAAGAGAGAAAAAGAGAGAATGGACAATGCTACAATCTTTTTCCACACTTGTGCTTCATAATAGCACCATGTTCTTCATGATTGAGAGCTTCTCGTTTCTTCACCACTAGTTCTCCTATTGAGCTTTCACATACTAATAGCTCTAGTGCATCCATTGTATCGCAATCCCTACTCATTCACATTGATATCTATTAGTGGGCATCTCCATAGCCTTTTGATACGTCGAGTCAGTGTGACCATCTCCTCCTTTTTGTCTCACAACCACCACCACACTCTATTCCACCTATAGTGCTCTATCCATGGCTCGTGCTCATGTATTGCATGATAGTTGTAAAAAGTTTGAGAAAGTAAGAGTGCAAAAACAATTACTTGGCCAATTTCGGTGTTGTGCATGTTTTACATTAGTTTTGTGAGGATGATGGAGCATAGCCAGACTATATGATTTTGTAGGGATAACTTTCTTTGGCCTTGTTATTTTGAAAGTTCATGATTACTTTGCTAGTTTGCTTGAAGTATTACTGTTTTCATGTCAATAGCAAACTATTGTTTTGAATCTTACGGATCTGAATATTCATGTCACGTGAAAGAAGTTGCAAAGGAAAACTATGCTAGGTAGCATTCCACATCAAAAATTCATTCTTTGTCACTTCCCTACTCGAGGACGAGCAGGAGTTAAGCTTGGGGTTGCTTGATATGTCTCCAACGTATCTATAATTTTTGATGGTTTCATGCTATTATCTTGTCAAACTTTGGATGTTTTGCATGCCTTATATTTATTTTTTTGGACTAACTTATTAACTCAATGCCAAGTGTCAGTCCCTGTTTTTTCCATTTTTTGATTCCTTTCACAGGAGATTTTGAAACGGAGGCCAAACGGAAGAAAATCCCCGAAAAGATTTTTCTTGGAACGGAAGAAGATCGGGGAACTTGGGAGCCAAGGCAGGGGAGCCCCAGGGGCCCCACAAGCCCGCACCCCGCGGCTAGGGGGCACACCATCTAGGCTTGTGGGCCCCCTGGAGGTCCCCTAACCTAGGTCTTTCGCTTATATAATCCCAAAAATTCCAGAAAAAATAAGGAGATCATCAAAAGTACTTTTCCGCCGCCGCAAGCTTCTGTCTTCGCAAGATCCCATCTGGGCACGTCCTGGTGCCCTGCCGGAGGGGGGATTCGGACACGGAGGGCTTCTTCATCAACACCATGACCTCTCCGATGACGCGTGAGTAGTTCACCATAGACCTACGGGTCAATAGCTAGTAACTAGATGGCTTCTTCTCTCTCTTGGATCTTCAATACAAAGTTCTCCATGATCTTCATGGAGATCTATCCGATGTAAGCTTCTTTTGCGGTGTGTTTGTCGAGATCCGATGAATTGTGGATTTATGATCAGATTATCTATGAATCTTATTTGAGTTTCTTCTGATCTGTCTTATGCATGATTTCATATCCTTGTAATTCTCTTCGAGTTGTGGGTTTTGTCTGGCCAACTAGATCTATGATTCTTGCAATGGCAGAAGTGCTTGGTTTTGGGTTCATACCGTGCGATGACCTCACCCAGTGACAGAAGGGGTAGCGAGGAACGTATCGTGTTGTTTCCATCAAGGGTAAAAATATGGGGTTTTCATCATTGGTTTGAGATTATCCCTCTACATCATGTCATCTTGCTTAAATCGTTACTCTATTCGTCATGAACTCAACACACTAGATGCATGCTGGATAGAGGTCGATGTGTGGAGTAAAAGTAGTAGATGCAGAAAGTATCGCTCTACTTGTCTCAGACGTGAATGCCTATATGTATGATCATTGCCTTAGATATCGTCATGACTTTGCGCGGTTCTATCAATTGCTCGACAGTAATTTGTTCACCCACCGTAATACTTGCTATTTTGAGAGAAGCCTCTAGTGAAAACTATGGCCCCCAGGGTCTACTCCACACCATATTTTCAGCCTTACACTTTTTACTTCGTTGCACTTTCCGCCTTCAGATCTCACTTTGCAAACAATCTTGAAGGGATTGACAACCCCTTTGAAGCGTTGGCTATAAGCTTGTTTGTGTTTGCGCAGGTACTTTGGACTTGACGAGGCCCTCCTTCTGGATCGATACCTTGGTTCTCAAACTGAGGGAAATACTTACTGCTCCTGTGCTGCATCACCCTTTCCTCTTCAAGGGAAAAAGTGACGCAAACCAGAGAAGTAACTAGAAGAATTCCTACGCGGCAGTGAAGGACTTTTGTTGCCGCAGCAGGCATCACCAATTTCTGAGGGTAACCAATCACATTTTGATGGTCTCGACATGACTGACAGATTCAGGAAGGAGCGAGCTGCATAAGTATGATTGACGGGTTATTATAGCAAGTAAAAAATCATTTGGAGAAATGAGGAGTTCAAGAAATAAGCAATAAATAAGTTCATAATACTTGAGTCGCCCTAATACAAGGTGGCTCACGGAGATGGCAAGTTACAAAATGTCTAACAGGCCTGTGTGAGAGCATTAATGGTTTATGAAGGAACTGTGATATCGCATTCCACTAAGTATTGGTTAAACAGTTTTCTACCAAAATATGTAGAATGATGGATCTACCAATCCTAAGAAAAAAAGAACTTAATAACTCCAGATGGCAGTAAAATATGGGGCGGCAAGAGATAATGTTCATGAGGTCCTCGCAAAATGTCCATGAAGTTTATGCGAGATTCAGATCTATATTCATTCCACAACCTATCGCCGGGGAAAGTTTTCATCAAGGGGTCGAATAGATGTGTGATGGCAATGTCGGTAGGACGAACCCTAGGAACTCCATTGAACTATGGTGGGTAACCTAAGCAGATCTTGTGTGAGAAACAAAGCCTTACCTAATGACGTCGACGGAGACAGAAGGAGTTTGCGGATGAGAGGAGAAGACGCGTGGCGATGGTGCCCTCGTACCGGAGTGCTTGTCGATGGAAGGAGCAGCGGCGGCACGTCGCAAACTCGAGCTTGAGGTAGAAGATGAAGAAGATGAGCGGGATAAAAATAAAAGAGATGCCCCTATTGATATTGAAAGGCCGAGATCGGAAATGGAAACGGCACGCACAAGAATCGAGGAGTCGCAGTAATTCCAAAGTTGATGGCGCCTCGATTACCGGGCCAAACAGATAAGCCAAAAGAGCTGTTGGGGAGACTTCATGAAGAACCCTCAAATCTCGGGATAGCCGACACCATCAACAAATGGAGCACAAAACCATGGGGAGATTACAAGCCGACATTTCTTCAATTGGGAGACAAGTTTAGATTATGTGTGAGCCGCCAAGAGTGCGAGAAAGGTTTATTGACGTGAACAAGTTCAAGTCAATCTGGAGCCTAATGTTGGGGATATTATCCCGCCATGAGACTCTCCCTAAAGGGCGGGGTCAAGATGACGGCGGCTCAAATGTTGCCTGCTCAAGATGGGCCATGACTTATCAAGCACAAGGTTTAAGGTGAAGTCCGAAGAGCCGGTGTTGGCCTAAGACATAAAGTCAGCGACTTGCGACCCATAAAGGAGAGGAGCTTCAGGAAGTTTCCTTGCCATAAAAGTAAGGCGGGTTAGAGATATGTCAGGTCATGAATAACATGTGATCCAGACCCTGGTAACCCTAGAGCCTTGACCTGTATATAAAGGTGAGTCTCTAGTGCTGATAGATTTAGGTTAACATCAATCGAGAGCTAGGTGAAGCGAATCTGTACCCTTCTAATCGATTTCCACAACAATATACACATAGCAGGACGTAGGCCTTTACTCAATCTGAGAAGCCGAACCTGGGTAAAATCGTCTCTTGCTCCCTGCTAACCCCCTCTGAGTCGCCACATGCTTGTGATGCCCCCATCTCGAAATCCTCTCAGGAGGACATGTGCCGTGACAAAACCACGATACACATGGAAGCAACTGCACCTGCAACTAGTAACACTATCCAATGGTTAAGAAAGTGGTAACATAGCCAATCAGTGGTTTTCTAGATTGTAGAAAGGTTGAAGGTTTTCATGGCAATGTTGAGAGGCTGGCATTTAACATGAGGTAGGCAGCGAGACATAACGAAAGAAACGAGACAACTAGCATGGCATTGATAGTAATGGTATCTAGGGAAATGATCATCTTGCCTGAGATCCCGCTTGGAAGAAGAACGAATCCATGAAGCAGATGAACCGACGTAGTCGAACAGATCCTCAGATTTCAACACACTTGCAGAACTCTATCGAGACGAATCAAACCGGAAACAAGAATCAACACACGATATTCACCACGGCACATGCACGATATGATGCACAACATGATATCATGCATGTCCATATCAATTATGCAAGACATGGCATGGCAATTCACAACAATCAACACAACACATTAAGTGAAGTTGAACACGCAACGAGTTGCATATTGAGTAAACTCCACATACGGATTATTTAGTTCACTCCCGTTTAGGTACATGACAATATGAAATGTTGTTTAAACATGGCAAGAGTTGAAGCACTAATAAACTACCTATCTAGGCATTTTAAATGGGGTCGGAAACATCATATAACATCTCCGAACTGACTCCATCTGTTACTTTCGAAACCTGTCCAAATTTGTCCTAAACACATTTTTAAGTTTGGTAAATGGAAAATTAAAGTGGAGCACGCGAAACTACACGTCATTCTAGTCGGTTTGCCTATATAGCTCATCTCCAATGGAGCTATGGATAACTAGCTACGAATTAAACAATTTTTAACCCGTTATCATAGAAAATGAGGCAAACAACAAGGTTAACCGTTGTAAATATGCATGAGGTTTCGACCCTCCGATTGCGATCGGACGTTCAGATTGGAGAGGCGGGTTAGGTTAGCTTAGGTGGGCTAGTTGCGCCATGTAACATCCCAAAATTATAAATTTTAGAATCTTAATATAATTATTGGATTGATTGTTTGTTTGTTTGAGTGATTGAAACTTGAGTGGAATTTGAAACTTCTCAAAAAAATGAGAGGGAATAAAATGACTTTCCCAAAATTTTCTATTTTGAATCCCTTTTCAATTTTGAGTTTGAATATTTTCAAAATCCTTTGATTAAAAAAAATCAAACGAGAGGAGGAAAATGACCCTCCAAAAATTGCAGACTATGTCTTGATTCAAATTTTAAGTATTTGCAATTTATTTGAAATTCAAATTCCTTTTCATTTTAAAGTTATTGCAAAAACAATATTTTTTTAAAAGTATTTTTTTGGTTTTGAAAATATGTTCATGTTTTAGAAAATTTTATTCTGAAAATTTTGATATATAATATGCCTATATAAAATGTTCTCTCTATTTTCGTTTTTTACGTTTTCTTCACTTTTTTTTAAAAAAAAGAAAAAAACATTGTTCAAAAAAAAACAAAAGGCACGGCTCGCATGAATCGCCTCTTGCGGCCGGCCGAACCTTTACCTGGCCCATGAGAGGCTTTGTTTCTTTTATCTCCACGTTACCTATATGTTTAGTCCCACATTGCCTATCTATGGACCATTAGACCTCCCTTCCACCTATAAGTATAGACCCATAGGAGCATCCAAAAATCATCTATTTCAAGTTAAATCAATCTTTTGGTTTAACTAGATTTATTAAATAAAAATATTTTTTCCTTCTCTTCGGCGGGATTTCTGGAAGTCGTCTCCTCATTGGAATTAATTCTTACTCTGCATTCTAAAGGTATTTTTCTTCGTATTTTTTTTACTCCCGTAGTTTATTATTTCTAGACTAGTATTCCTACACTAGTATATGGTAGAGTAATTAGATTTATCAATTAGTCTGTGTATTTACACATTAGTCCAAGAATTCTTTTAGACATAGCATTTTTCTTCCGTAAAACAGCTTGGCCCTGATTTTTCAAATAGCCATAACTTTTTACTCGTTTATCCGAATTAGCTGAAACCAACGCCTAGAGTTTCGTCTTGATCCCACCTATCCTGTGAACCTATCATATCAAGTTCTCGAAATTTTCAAATTTCGAAATTTGTTCATATTCATATTCAAACTTCTTTTGATCACATCTTTTTATCCGTAGCTCCGTTTTAGATGAATCCAATTGCGTCGGATTCGTATCAAAGTAATCTTCCTGTTTGTATCATTAGTTTTAACTTTTTAACTTATAATTTTGATCAAATCAGATTTATCTATTAGTGCCCAAAAGTGTTCACATCGTTCTAAGCCGATTCAATGTTATATTCAAATATTTGTATCTTTTGATCCGCTATTTCAAATCTAGTAATTCTTTTTTCTACACGCTCATATTGATCTCCTATATCCAGTACATCATTAGTTTCGACATTTGAAACTTACAAATTTGAGCGATTCAAATTTGTATTCGAACATTCATTTGATCTTACCTTGCAAACAGTAGAACCTTTTCAATTGATTCATTTCACCCCTAAACACTCATGTCATATATTTTTGTACATAACCATCGTACTTCAGTTTAACTTCTCTTGACCTTTTTAATGCAAATTTAATTCATATTTCAATTCGCTATAACTTGCGTTGTAGTGCTCATTTCAAGAAATTATTTCTACAAATAAATTCTTATGCCTTATACTATTTGTCAAACAACATTCATGTTGTTCTCCCAATATTTTTGATCATCTCCCATAGTGTATGCAAGTCGAGCTTATATAGCAATGGTTCCTCGTCCATTAACTCTTTTGATCTCATTCATGCACCTTCACTTTACAACACACTTAGAACCTATTTTTTTTATTAAACCTTAGTATGTTGTTATTTTGCACAAAGACATGTTTTGTTCTTATGTTCTTTTGGTTCTTCCTTTTTGGCATGAATGTTTATTGAATGCTATTCGTTTACGATAGATTGCTCGGAGTGTGGCGAGTAAAATTATCAGGATTTTGAGAGCGACTATCTTCATCAAGTAATACCAGGCAAGTCACTTTGATCATACTATCACCTATGTTTTATGCATCCTAGTTCTACAATCCTATGCCCAATTGCATGCTGAGTAGGTACTTGCAACTTTTAGTATAGTTTGTAGTGTCATGTGGTAGGCACCCAACAACCCCGATACTTGGCCCCGGGATGACAAATTTCATATTGCTATGCTTGAGTAGACGGGATTTCGGTTGAGTGCATAACACGAGAGATGCGAGGTTGATTAATAATCAAGACCGGTTAAGACAAGATTTTCAAGACCTCGAACGCAAATGTAACTCTGGGTGAAGGACGGTTGATCGGCTCCCTGGAGAACCCAGTGGATGACCCGGGATGCTGGAGAGGCCATGACATCCTGCGGAAAGCTTCACCCAGGCTCAAAGAGACGGACGGATATTTGCAAGACCCAAGGCTTACCTGCACAGCCACAAGTCATTATGGGCTCTGGCTTGGTTGGACAACGCGGCGACTCTGGACAGGCGGTGCTAGCAGATGTAGAAGAACGGTAGGAATGGATGGGCACCGACAGGGATTCAGAGGGACCCGTTGAAAGACCATGTTTTGATCATCCGGTCTTCAAACACCCTGAAGTGCGAGGACATACTCGGAGGCGATCAAATCTTGTGGAGAACGTGTGCAAAACTCTGCAGAGTACTCAAACCTAATCGATTAGCCATGTCCACAGTCATGGACAACTTGAGCCAAAGGAACTGAAGTTATCTGAAATTCTCAACACCATTATAAATACTTGATGAGGGTAATATTGATAACTTGGGTATGAGAACAGGTTGGCGGAACCATCTCATTAACAACCAACAGCGTAGTAATATTTTGCTTCTAGCCCCTCTCTTGTTGTAGGATAAAACTGGCTTTATGCAAAACTTATAGCCCCACCTGCCAAATATGCATGTAGAGATAGTTGTTTATTATTTTACTCCTCTCTTTGATGACTTGCCAGCATATTCAATATGCTGACCTACACGGCTGCAACGTCTTATGTTGTAGATATTTTGTTCGACGAGTAAGAGTACGATTCAGGGTTACGGTCCGCACTCAACTTGCCTTTGGTGTTTATTGGGACTCCACTCCCTTCACTGCTTCCGCTGAGATACTTAAGGTATATGTCAGTTTTACGCTATTTACATGTGATTGCACTTTGATATATACATTGATGTACTGTGTGTGCCAGCATACTGATCCAGGGATGGCACAGAAACACAGAGGCTTGACTCGTTTTGAGTCGGGTCGCTACACGCCATGTTAGAGAGGCTAGGTGAGGAAGAGAGGGAATGTTAGTGGCCCGTGACACGTGTTTTAAAACATCGAATACATCTGACAAATAAACCAAAGACGGACCCGCTATAGTCGAACGTTCGGGTATCAAACGGACTCCGATTGCGACAAAATTTGGCAGGCAGCCTACATACATTAAAATAAGACCGCACACCAAGTTTCGACCCAATTCGAGAATTTTTTGTACACACTTTTAGAAACAATATTTTATCGATGTCGCAGGCGCGTGCGTGTGTGGTTGGTCTCAAAATGGTCAACGACGAACACGGAGAGAACCGATGGCATAAAATAAGACATCAACTAATAATTGATGCAAGTTTTGAAAACTGGTGGCAACGAAATGCCGATGCAATGCATATGTTGTGCATGATGCGATGATGAATTCGGCAAACAAAATAATCACTGCCATAACGGAATAAATGGGGAATCTTCTAAAGCGTCAGTCTCGGGCCGTTATAGGAGGCTAGAAATCAAGGTTCAAATGGTTGGAATGGAATCTCCTGATCTCAACACATGAGTGCTCTCTCTCAGAAAAATGAATCTGGAACAGAAATGTGTGTTCTGAGTGCTTCCTCTACAAATGAGAGGTAGGTGGAGGGGTATATATAGGTAGCACACAAAATCCAACCATTACACCATGATTGACACCCTCGGTGACACCGTAGTAACAAACTCGATGGTACTGAGTTGCCCAAAAGGCAGTAACTTTGAATCTCGATGGAACCGATATACACAACTCGGTGGTAGTGAAAAGTAGACTAACCGTCAGATGATACAACTCGGTGACACCGATACGCAAACTCGGAAATTCCGATTGTGTGTACCAAGGCAATAGAAAGTTGGTCACATGAACTCGATAGCACCGATGCAATTTTGGTTGCACCGAAGTGGTAGGGTTTGCCTTGGACCTGTCTAAGTGTGAAATAGGTAGGGCCTGGTAGAAATTGTTGGTGGCACCGATTTTGGACTTTTGGCTTGGGACAGATATATTTTGTGGAAGAGTGGTTGAGTATTTTTGGTGGCTAACTCTAAGCACTTGAGCAACCAATTCATCATAATACCTCATCCCTTTTAATATTATTGGATGTTTTTCTCCATCAAACAGTACTTATGGAGTTGAGATTAGGTCATCCAGAGGTCTGTGGGACCGGCGAGCTCATAGGTCCTGCCCTAGAGGGGCACACCCACCAGTCTCGTGGCTCCTCGGTGGAACCCCTCCAGTAGATATCTTTGATAGTTTTATTATGAATTACAAAAATAATATCCGTCAATTATCATCTCAATTTGTAAACTTTTATTTGTGCACAAAAATAATACCATAGTAGTTCTCCTAAAAACAACGTTTGTCTGGGCTAGTTTCATTGAAATCATGCAAATTAGAGTCCAAAACAAGAGCATAAGTGTTAGGAAAAGTAGTCACGTCTGTGAGGTATTAACTCCACCAAGTTTAACTCATTACTTATCCTCAAGCAATTCAGTTCATAAACTAATGGTGACAAAGAAAACTTTTACAAACTCTTTAGTTCTCATTGTTGTATATATGCTTAACTAGTGGCCAGGTTCTCAACAAACATTATAAACTAACCATGCCAAGGATAACACTTAGGTCTCATATTTACTCATGACAATAACATAAACAACTAGAAAGAAATAATAAGATATCTCAGATGCCAACAATTTTTCAAAATAATCATGATATAGTATGATAACATTGTATCTCGCTTGCCCTTTTTGAGACTGCAAAACATAAATACAGAGCACCTCTCAGGTTCAAGAAGCGACTAAACATTGTAATTCAGGGTAGAAGAGATCCAGTCATGCTCACTGTCGATGTACTAAAATATGGGGGCTTTAGTACCCCGACTGGTACACAGGCAGCCGCGCCCCATGTACCGGAAAAACTCCGACGATCAGCACCAACCTTCGTACTACAACGAGCAAATACCAGAAACAAGGCCCCGGTGAACCACCTTGCCGAGAAAAGGAAAACCAAACAGCGCCCGCGCCCATCAAGGCCCCTCCAGATCTCCTCCTCTTCGCCTCATTGGGCCGATTGCGAGCATCAATGAGATGTCGATCGGGCAGGCGGTTAGATGGATCTAGTCAGAGGCATGCAGTCACTTTAAGGACACCCGTCCTGCGACGTGTCAAGCAAATAGAAGGTAGGTGGGCAAACGACAAAGAAGGAGAGGCGGTCCTTGCCGGTGAGCATCGCCATTGCGCCACCTCATGGTGCATTTAATGCGTGTGTCTTGGTCCATCGGAGTTAGGTATTTCCCAATGTTGCTTCTATAAGTAGTTTTGGCAGTTAGGTGGTGGACTATTCTCCCACAAAAAGACCAATTTAGCCAAAGTGGTAACCCCTTGGACTATAAAAGGAGGACCATGGCTACCTTCTGAAAGGCGTATACCACATTCATTCCACACGCATAGCTACAACCCTCGAGAATCCTTGTTGGGCGAGTGCGTATGTATTGTGATCATCCACATACTCCACCAAAACATATGACGTAGGGTTTTACGGTTCGAGCGGTCCAAACCTATCTAAACCCTCGTGTACGCTGCTATCGGTGATGGTCTTTGTGCATCCGTAATCCATGCAGAACCATAGCAAAGGGACCTTGTCGGTCCCATAGATTATTGATTGAACCCTCAGATCTTTTGCACGCCACGTAGCGGGGATTTGGTGCTTGAATCTTCTCCATCATAGTGTATCTCATCAACTATATTATCGAAAGTATGTCTAGAGGGGGGGGGGTGATTAGACTACTTGACAAGATAAAAACTTAGCCTTTTTCCCAATTTTTAGTGTGGGTAAGTTTTGGCAATCATGACTAGTCAAGTACACCCTCCACATGCACATCTAAGAGTATATAGCAACGGGAACTAGAACATGCAAGTGTAAAGTAAGGAAGGGGAAGGAAATCAAACGCATGAGGTTGACACGGTGATTATTTGCATGGTTCTGATAGGTGGTGCTATCGTACGTCGATGTTAGTGGAGACTTCAACCCACGGAGGGTAATGGCTGTGAGAGTCCACGAAGGGCTCCACCCACAAGGGGTCCACGAAGAAGCGGCCTTGTCTATTCCACCATGGCTTCCATCCACACAGGACTAGCCTCACTCAGTGTAGATCTTCACGAAGTAGGATTTCTCCTTGCACTTACAAACATCTTGGGTCAACTCCACAACATGAAGTAGGAGGCTCCCAAGCGACACCTAACCAATCTAGGAGGCACCACCCTACAAAAGGTAATAGATATGGTAGAACGGTGAACTTCTTGCTCTTGTGCTTCTAAAGATAGTCTCCTCAACACTCAATCACTCTCTCTCAGATTTGGCAGGGGTAGGAGAGATTGATCCTGGGGAAAGAAACTTGGGGAGGCTAGAAATCAAGGTTCAAATGGTTATAATGGAATCTCTTGATCTCAACACATGAGTAGGTGGCTCTCTCTTAGAAAAATGAATCTGGCAATGAAGTGTGTGTTCTGAGTACTTCCTCTACGAATGATAGGTAGGTGGAAGGGTATGTATAGGCAGCACACAAAATCCAACCATTACACCATGATGGACCAACTCGGTGACACGAAAGTTACAAACTCGATGGTACCGACTTGCTCAAAAGGCACTAACTTTGAATCTCGGTGGAACCGACATAAACAACTCGGTGGCACCGAGAAGGTGAATAACGGTTAGACGACACAACTCGGCGACACCGATACTCAAACTTGGAAATTTCGATTTTGTGTACAGAGGCAACAGAAAGTTGGTCACATGAACTCGGTAGCACCGATGTAGTTTTGGTTGCACCGAAGTGGTAGCGTTTGGCTAGGATCTGTCTAAGTCTAAAATCGGTAGGGACGAGTATAAATTGTTGGTGGCACGGATTTTGGACATTTTTCTTGGGACAGATATATTTTATGGAAGAGTGGCTGAGTATTTTTGGTGGCTAACTCTAAGCACTTGAGCAACCAATTCGTCATAATACCTTATTCCCTTTTAATAGTATTGGCTTTCCTATGGACTCAAATGTGATTCCTTGCAAAGTGTAAAAAGAGTCTTCTTGCTTGAAGCTTGAACCAATCTTATTTATTCCATCCTCGGGGGGCATCACCAATCAATCCTATAGCCAAAGCATCTTTTGAACTTTTCTAAAATATACTTGGAAAAACTCATTAGTACAATGGCGCATATGTTGTGATTAATTACCAAAACCACCTTAGGGGGCAATTGTTCTTTCAAAAGAGAACCACATCATCCTTGCTAGTCGGACCATCCGTCGACGCTGCCACTACGCCATAAGACACCACCTACCTTCGTGCAAACTACTGAGCACGTCGCGGTCATCGAAGATACACCGCACCACCATGCCGCCAAGGAACACCAGCCAATGCAACTTGAAGTCTCTGGAAGATCTGTCGTGCGTAGCACTTGCCGAACAGGCATGACACCGTAGAGCACATGTCAACCAGGCATGACTTGACATCTCCACCGAAGCCCCGTGCAAGACGAAGCGGCGCCACCTCATGCCTCTGTTGTTCAGCGGTACTCCACAAACAATGCTCCCAAGAGAAAAATGACACCACAGTGCCGCCATCGCCCGATCTAGAAGACCAGATCATAGGGTTTCCTCCAAAGCAGCACGAGTGGGTCGACAGAAGTTACATGATGATTCCTTCATCAAGGTAACGGCGTAAAACGCCGCCATTGCCCGTTGTTGGCTTGGTTTTCATCGGAACTATTTCTCCCCGACTCGTAGTCGAGACAAGATGACGGATCTCGAGATTCGACAACCCACCCATCAGGCCGACCACCGCCGACAAAGAGTTGGATACAAGAAACATAATTGATTTCTATGTGTGTGTTTCTGTGCTCAAATTTGTTGTTTCCCGTTTTTAAATTCTGTATGATGTGGTGTACTTGGATGTGTTTCTTCTTCTTTGGCTAAAAGAAAGAAGGAGGTCTGCCAACATGATGATGTTTCTGCAAGTGGTAAACGATTGAGAAGTTCAGGGGTGAACCTTCGAGAGGTACGGAATAATTTGCTAATAATGCAAGAATTATATTGACGGAATTAGCAATAGCTCTGTTTTTTGCATTAAGAGGGGGGGAACCCAAGTTACAAAGACTGAAAATAACCTACAGGAAAACAAGAACTGAGAATTGAAGTAAAAGAAAGCCCGAAATGTGAACTGTAGTTGGGTTGTACACACAGAACAATTAGTCGCACAAGCCTCCAGAAGGAGGTTGATGTTGTTCTGATCAAGGAAGTAAATGTGGTTGGGCTCATCAATTTGCTGTAAAATATCCACCTATAAAAGAAAGTTCTTTCCAAATGCGCCAAATGATATAGTAGGTGATAGAGATCTCTTTCTTTTACCATCACTAGTCCATCACCAGTTCACCATTGGTGATATAACTTACAGACAAATTACATATGATTCGACATTTGTAGTCGTATTGTGCTAGTAGCTTCGCGTTGTGCTTAACTATTGTAGCTTCAACTCCAGCAGAAAATTTTCTTTAGTGAGTTTAAACACCAGGTATTTGGATAGGGATTAGCCTTTCTAGATGTTATCCGTCCTGGTACAGTGCATAATATATGTTCCTTTCATGGATAAAGGTAAATGTGCTATACAAAAAAATCTAAACAAATACTATGTGACTGCAACATGGAAATGTAAGAGGAAATGTCAAAAATTGTGCAAAATGGACTGTTGCATTGTATTGTATTGAAAACCAAACCAAGTACTGTTATTTCAATGTTAATGTACCCATTGTTTTACCTCTTTTTGCATATAGTACCACAATATAAACTTACAAGCCAAATTTGCACAGAAGATTCCATTTATATATACCGTGATTGTTTGTTTGATAGGTGTAGATAGCATGCATTGTACCACCTTTGCTTTGCTTCCTAGAGCAATCTCGAGTGGCTGTCTAGATCAACTATCCTTTTGTTTATGCATAATCGCATAAGCATTTGGTACTCATGACACGTGCACTGTGTACCAATGCAGCAGAAAGTTGGTCACATGAACTCAGTAGCACCTATGTAGTTTCGGTTGCATCGAAGTGGTAGGGTTTGCCTAGGATCTGTCTAAGTCTGAAACCGGTAGGGCCGAGTATAAATTGTTGGTGGCACCGATTTTGGACATTTTTCTTGGGACACATATATTTTATGGAAGAGTGGCTCAGTATTTTTTGTGACTAACTCTAAGCACTTGAGCAACCAATTCATCATAGTACGTCATCCCCTTTCAATAGCCACTAGTAGAAAAGAGGGCTTTGGTGCAGGGCCTGCAATCCCATTAGTCCCAGTTCACCTACGAACCGAGACCTATGGTTCCATTGGTTCTGGTTCATGAGGCCAGGGCACCGGCCAGGTATCGTGGGCCATTGGTCCCAGTTCGTGTCAACCCTTTGGGCCCAGTTCCACACATGATCCGGGACCAATAGGCAGGGACCGTTCGTATCCCCCTTTAGTCCCGGTTGGTGGTTCAAACGGGAGCAGGTGCACCGTTCGTATCCCCCTTTAGTCCCGGTTAGTAGAACAAACCGGGACGAAGTGGTGGTGAAACTGTTCGTATCACCCTTTAGTCCCGGTTGGTGGCTCAACCCGGGACTAAAGGCCCAAACGGTTTGCCTCCCGCTTCGCAAAAGCACAACCGAATCAGAGTCTGTCGCCATTTCTCTGTTCTTCTCCTATCCCGCTCTCCTCTCTTCTTCGCCTCTCTTCTTCCCTTCTATTCTTCCACCATGCCAACTCGCTTCGGAGAGGTGCTCGCAGATGGAAAGACCAAGCTCGATGTCATGTACACGAACGAGAGCAGGGAGGTGCCGCATTTTCTTAGACAGTTGAAGGGACGATGGCTTGACGTCCTGCTGGATCATGAGAAGTTCTTGGGGCTTGATCTGGAGTACACGACCCATCAACAAGGTGTTGCCGTCATTCAACTATGTTTCAAACACCATGTCTTGATCTTCCAATGGGTGAGGTATGTTTTGAGGCTTTCTTTGATCCAAGGTTATGAAAATTGCATATATATAGTGATTTCTTTATGTTCCATCGGATAGCAATATGCATTTTCTATATATGTTCCATTGGATAGTTAATTGAGGGTTTCTTGATCAATTCATAGGATATGAAAATTGCATAGGAATGATATGTCTCCAACGTATCAATAATTTTTTATGGTTTCATGCTATTATCTTGTCAAACTTTGGATGTTTTGCATGCCTTTTATATATTTTTTGGGACTAACTTATTAACTCAGTGCCAAGTGCCAGTTCCTGTTTTTCCATGTTTTTGTCCCCTTTCAGAGGAGATTTTGAAATGGAGTCCAAACGGAATAAAATCCCCGAAAAGATTTTTTTCCATAACGGAAGAAGCTCAGGAGACTTGAGAGCCAACGTAGGGGGCCATAGAGGCCCCACGAGCCCTCACCCTGCGGCCAGGGGGCGGCCGCGGCGCACAGGCTTGTGGGCCCCCTGGACCTCCTTTTCCCTAGGGTTTGCGCCTATATATCCCCAAAAATTCCACAAAAACGAGGAGATCATCGAAAGTACTTTTCCGCCACCGCAAGCTTTTGTCTCCGCAAGATCCCATCTGGGGCACGTTCTGGTGCCCTGCCGGGGGGGGATTCGAATATGGAGGGCTTCTTCATCAACACCATGACCTGTCCGATGATGCGTGAGTAGTTCTCCATAGACCTCCGGGTCCATAGCTAGTAACTAGATGGCTTCTTCTCTCTCTTGGATCTTCAATACAAAGTTCTCTATGATTTTCATGGAGATCTATCCGATGTAATCTATTTTTGCGGTGTGTTTGTCGAGATCCGATGAATTGTGAATTTATGATCAGAATATCTATGAATCTTATTTGAGTTTCTTCTGATCTCTCTTATGCATGATTTCATATCCTTGTAATTCTCTTCGAGTTGTGGGTTTTGTCTGGCCAACTAGATCTATGATTCTTGCAATGGGAGAAGTGCTTGGTTTTGGGTTCATACCATGCGGTGACCTCACCCAGTGACAGAATGGGTAGCGAGGCACGCATCGTGTTGTTGCCATCAAGGGTAAAAAGATGGGGTTTACATCATTGGTTTGAGATTATCCCTCTACATCATGCCATCTTGCTTAAGGTGTTACTCTGTTCGTCATGAAATCAATACATTAGATGCATGCTAGAGAGCGGTCGATGTGTGGAGTAATAGTAGTAGATGCAGAAAGTATCGGTCTACTTGTGTCGGACATGATGCCTATATGTATGATCATTGCCTTAGATATCGTCATGACTTTGCGTGGTTCTATCAATTGCTCGATAGTAATTTGTTTACCCACCATAATACTTGCTATTTTGATAGAACCCTCTAGTGAACACTATGGTCCCTAGGGTCTACTCCACACCATATTTTCAGCCTTACACTTTTTACTTCGTTGCACTTTCTGCCTTCAGATCTCACTTTGCAAACAATCTTGAAGGGATTGACAACCCCTTTACGGCGTTGGGTGCAAGCTCTTTTGTGTTTGTGCAGGTACTCTAGACTTGACGAGATTCTCCTACTAGATTGATACCTTGGTTCTCAAACTGAGGGAAATACTTACTGCTCCTCTGCTGCATCACCCTTTCCTCTTCAAGAGAAAAACGAACGCAAGCAAGTCTCCGTCAACGTGTCAATTTCTAGCGCTGTTGTTCGAGAAGTAGCAGAAGGATTTCTGGCGCTGTTGCCGGGGAGGATCAAGTCAAGAACTCATCCAAGTAAGTTTCGCAAACTCATCTCTTGCATTTACTTTGTTTGCCACTTGCCTCTCGTTTTCCTCTCCCCTACTTCACCAATTTTCCTTTTTGTTTGCCTTTTCATTCGCCCTTTTCTCTCGCTTGCTTTCTGTTTGCTTGTGTTGACATGTGCCTCCTATATGCTTGCATCTTCGCTTGCTGAAAATCTATTGATATGGATCCTCATCCACTTGCTAATCTCTTTAAGAGATCCAATTATGTTGATCCAATTGCTAGTGACTTCAGTGCACTTGACTATCTTTATAGAGTTTTGCTTGAGATGCGTGAATCGGAAAATCGTGATGAAGAAATTTACGAAGTTATTCACGACGGCTCGTTGAATGAAAAGCATGATTGCAATGGTTTCACTATAAATCCGTTTAGTGTCAATCATGCTAAAAATATGCAAAACCCTAAGCTTGGGGATGCTAGTTTCGCTATGTCCACTACTTATTGCAATGATCATGATTGGGGTAATGATTTTTCTTATGATCTTGAAAATTTGTTTAAGCCCCATGATGAGTATGATATTTGCAACAATATTGAAAGTGGAATTGGAGAAGTCAGGACTTTATTTGATGATAATCCCACTATTTTTGAAGAGCGTGAACTTTGCATGCATATGGATCATGAAAAGAATATCCTTTGTGATAGCTACATTGTGGAATTTGAATATGATCCCACATGTAATTTCTATGAGAGAGGAAAATATTGTGGTAGAAACTTTCATGTTAACAAATTACCTCTCGTCATGTTGAGATTGATATTGTCTCTTTCTTCTTCCTTGCATATGGTAACTATTGGTTGTCTTGACAATCTGTTTTCCCATAAAATGCCTATGCATAGGAAGTATGTTAGACTTGGATGTGATTTCCACATGCTTCATGATGCTCTCGTTGTGCTCCGGTTCTTGTCTTTTGTGTGAGCATCATTGAACTATCAATGCCTAGCTAAGGGCGTTAAACAATAGCGCTTGTTGGGAGGCAACCCAATGAATTATTTTTCTTTCTGTTTTGTTGTATCCACACTATCATAATTCTGTTATGATTGTGTTTTTTGTGTTTCTGTTTGTGTTTGAGCCAAGCAAAACCTTTATGATTAGTCTTGGTAATGGTTGTTTGATCCTGCTGGAAAAAGACAGAAACTTTTCGCCCACGAGATGATTTTTCATTTTTATTCAGAAAGAGCTTTTGAGTTGATTCTTTTTGCTGCTGGTTGATATGCCTTTTCCCCAGGCAGTCGTAATTGTTCAGAGTTTTTGAGGTACCAGAAGTACACGAAGTATAAAGATTGCTACAGACTGGTCTGTTTTTAATAGATTCTATTTTTGTTGAGTTGGTTGCTTCTTTTTCATGAAACTATGGTTAGTATCGGGGGGTACTAGCCATGGAAAAGTGAGAATACAGTAGCCCAACACCAATATAGATAGAATTCAAGTTTTCTACAGTACCAATAGAGGTGGTAGTTTGTTTTCTTGTGCTAATGTTATCACGAGTTTCTGTTTAAGTTTTGTGTTGTGAAGTTTTCAAGTTTTTGGTGATGTTCTCATGGACAAATAGATAAGGAGTGCAAAGAGCTCAATCTTGGGGATGCCCAAGGTATCCCAAGCCAAATTCAAGGACACCAAAAAGCCTAAGCTTGGGGATTCCCCGGGTAGGCATCCCCTCTTTCGTCTTCAATCCATCGGTAACATTACTTGGAGCTATATTTTTATTCACCACATGATATGTGCTTTGCTTGGAGTGTCTTGTATCTTAGGAGTCTTTACTTCTTGTTGTGTCAAAATCATACTTGCTGCTCACCTTTTTGAGAGAGAGAGAGACATGCACTCATCGTGATTTTGCTAGAATGCTCATAATGCTTCACTTATATCTTTTGAGCTAGATAATTTTGCTCTATGTGCTTCACTTAGATCTTTTAGAGTACGGCGGTGCGTGACTTGGTAGTTGTCTTATGCTATGAAAATAGTCCCAAAGGTGATAGGCACCCAAGGAGGATACAAAAACCTCTATCTTCATGTGCATTGACTAGAAAGAGAAGTCTTGATTCCTCTCAATTAGTTTTGTGACGTGGATTTGGTAAAATTAAGAGTTATAGTAGTAGGGTGTTGTGAATCTAGAAATACTTGTGTTGAAGTTAGTGATTCCCGTAGCATGCATGTATGGTGAACCGCTATGTTAGGAAGTCGGAGCATAATAGATCTACTGATTGTCATCCTTTGTGTTGAGGTCGGGATCGCGCGATGGTTTACACCTACCAACCCTTCCCCTCGGAGTATGCGTTTAGCACTTTGTTTCGATTACTAAGAGAAACTTCCGAAACAAGTATGTGAGTTCTTCATGACTAATGTGAGTCCATGGTATATATGCACTTTCACCTTTTCACATTTGCTAGCCTCTCTAGTGCCGCACAATTCTCGCCGGTACACAAACCCACCATATGCCTTCCTCAAATCAGCCACCATACCTACCTACTATGGCATTTTCATAGCCATTATGAGATATATTGCCATGCAACTCCCACCGTTCCGTGTCATGACTTGTGCCATCACTCTCATATTGCCATTGCATGATCGTAAGATAGCTAACGAGATGTTTCAACGGCATACGCCAAGCTAGATCGTTGCACATCCCGGTACACTGCCAGATGCATTTCCTATAGAGTCATCATCGTTCTAAGCTTTGAGCTATGAGTAAATAAAAGTGTGATGATCATCATTATTAGAGGATTGTCCCATGTGAGGAATAAAAAAAGATGCCAAAGAGCCCAAAAATGAAAAAAAGGAAGAGAAAAAAAGTGGCCTAAGAGCCCAAATAAAAAAACAAAAAAGGAGAGAAAAAGAGAGAACGGACAATGCTACTATCTTTTTCCATACTTGTGCTTCATAATAGCACCATATTCTTCATGAGTGAGAGCTTCTTGCTTTGTCACTGCCATATGCTAGTGGGAATCTTTATTATATAACTTGGTTTGTATATTCCAATGATGGGCTTCCTCAAAATTGCCCTAGGTCTTCGTGAGCAATCAAGTTGGATGCACACCCACTAGTTCTACTTTTGAGCTTTCATACACTTATAGCTCTAGTGCATCCTTTGTATGGCAATACCTACTCATTCACATTGATATCTATTAATGGGCATCTCCATAGCCCTTTGATACGCCGAGTCAATGTGACCATCTCCTCCTTTTTGTCTCACAACCACCACCACACTCTATTCCACCTATAGTGCTATATCCATGGCTCACGCTCATGTATTGCATGATAGTTATAAAAAGTTTGAGAAAGTAAGAGTGCGAAAACAATTACTTGGCCAATACAAGGGTTGTGCATGATTTACATTAGTTGTGTGAGGACGATGGAGCATAGCCAGACTATATGATTTTGTAGGGATAACTTTCTTTGGCCTTGTTATTTTGAAAGTTCATGATTACCTTGCTAGTTTGCTTGAAGTATTATTGTTTTAATGTCAATAGAAAACTATTGTTTTGAATCTTACGGATCTGAACATTCATGTCACGTGAAAGAAGTTGCAAAGGACAACTATGCTAGGTAGCATTACACATAAAAAATTCATTCTTTATCACTTCCCTACTCGAGGATGAGCAGGAGTTAAGCTTGGGGATGCTTGATACGTCTCCAACGTATCTATAATTTTCGATGGTTTCATGCTATTATCTTGTCAAACTTTGGATGTTTTGCATGACTTTTATATATTTTTTGGGACTAACTTATTAACTCAGTGCCAAGTGCGAGTTCCTGTTTTTCCCATGTTTTTGACCCCTTTCAGAGGAGATTTTGAAACGGTGTCGAAACGGAATAAAATCCCTGAAAAGATTTTTTCCGTAACGGAAGAAGCTCAGGAGACTTGAGAGCCAACGAAGGGGGGCCCTAGGGGCCCCACAAGCCCTCACCCCGCAGCCAGGGGGGAGGCTGCGGCCCACAAGCTTGTGGGCCCCCTGGTTCTCCTTTGTCCTAGGGTTTGCGCCTATATATCCCCAAAAGTTCCACAAAAAACGAGGAGATCAATGAAAGTACTTTTCCGACGCCGCAAGCTTCTGCCTCCGCAAGATCCCATTGGGCACGTTCTGGTGCCCTGCCGGAGGGGGGATTCGGACACGGAGGGCTTCTTCATCAACACCATGACCTCTCCGATGATGCGTGAGTAGTTCACCATAGACCTCCGGGTCCATAGCTAGTAACTAGATGGCTTCTTCTCTCTCTTAGATCTTCAATACAAAGTTCTCCATGATCTTCATGGAGATCTATCCGATGTAATATTCTTTTGCGGTGTGTTTGTCGAGATCCGATGAATTGTGGATTTATGATCAGATTATCTATGAATCTTATTTGAGTTTCTTCTGATCTCTCTTATGCATGATTTCATATCCTTGTAATTCTCTTCGAGCTGTGGGTTTTGTTTGGCCAACTAGATCTATGATTGTTGCAATGGGAGAAGTGCTTGGTTTTGGGTTCATACCGTGCGGTGACCTCACCAAGTGACAGAAGGGGTAGCGAGGCACGCATCGTGTTGTTGCCATCAACGGTAAAATGATGGGGTTTTCATGATTGGTTTGAGATTATCCCTCTACATCATGTCATTTTGCTTAAGGCGTTACTCTGTTCGTCATGAACTCAATAAACTAGATGCATGCTGGATAGCGGTCCATGTGTGGAGTAATAGTAGTAGATGCAGAAAGTATCGGTCTACTTGTCTCGGACGTGATGCCTATATGTATGATCATTGCCTTAGATATCGTCATGACTATGCGCGGTTCTATCAATTGCTCGACGGTAATTTGTTCACCCACCGTAATACTTGCTATTTTGAGAGAAGCCTCTAGTGAACACTATGGCCCCCAGGGTCTACTCCACACAATATTTTCAACCTTACACTTTTTACTTCGTTGCACTTTCCGCCTTCAGATCTCACTTTGCAAACAATCTTGAAGGGATTGACAACCCCTTTACAGCGTTGGGTGCAAGATCTTTTGTGTTTGTGCAGGTACTCTGGACTTGACAAGATTCTCCTACTGGATTGATACCTTGGTTCGCAAACTGAGGGAAATAGTTACTGCTCCTGTGCTACATCACCCTTTCCTCTTCAAGGGAAAAACCAACGCAAGCAAGTCTCCGTCAACATGTCAATTCCTGGCGCTGTTGTTTGAGAAGTAGCAAGGACCGATAGTAATATGTTCCATTTTGGAATCCTATAATTATCAATTTCTCTTCAGTTGTAGTGGAAAAAAATTATGCGGCGTTCTTTGATTCAAGGTTATGAAAATTGCATATAGCTAGTGATCTCTCTGGGTTCCATTAGATTGCAATATGTTATGTCATAGTATTGAAAATTGCATATAGCTAGTGATCTCTCTAGGTTCCATTGGATAGCTAGTGATATCTCTAGGTTCCATTGGATAGCAATATGCAATATGTCTAGCTTGTTGCATATTTGAAAAATAGTGGGAGAATATATATATATATATATATATATATATATATATATATATATGTCATAGTTAATTTACGTTTTCTTGATCAATTCATAGGATATGAAAATTGCATAGGATAGGAATATGTTCCATTTGAATCCTAAAGATAATTTTCTCTTTAGCTGTAGTGAAACATTTTCCTTGTTGCAGTAGTATGTAACATTTGTTTCATTTTATTTGTTGTTGTTGCAGTAGTGACAAGCATTGTCCAAAACTCATGGACTTCCTTCGCAGAGGCATACGTTTTGCTACCGTTGACATAAGGAACGACAAGCTGAAGATGAGGCAAAACTTCGGTATTGAGATACTAGCTGATTGCCTCACTGATCTCCAACAGGAATTCAAGCTTCGACATCATAGGACTTTGATGGCTCATATAGCAGTCGCCTTGATCGACATGGAGTATGGTGAAATGAAGACCAAATTCCCAAAGTCTCATAACAGACTTTGGGAGAGGACCCCACTTGACTGTATCAACATTACGTATGCAACGAAAGATGCATACGTTTCATACGAGTTGTACCGCAAGATTCGAGTCGTCAACTATGGCCAGTGTCACCTCAGAGCAGGTGGACATTTTGATTCACACGATTCAGACGAGTAGTGTTCACAATGGCGAACACTTGTATATGTATCTACCCTAGCTATTATTATGTACAGTTTGGACTAGTATCATTATATACTTCTTGGACCAATTTATATATGTCTAGTTTCTGTTTGTGCCATTATAGTTTCCAAATTTGAATGGTTTAGCCCTTTCTTACTTCATTTTCTACTTTTGAATGCTTTAGCCCTTTCTAACTTCATGGTATCATGCATTTCGACCACATATATATACAAAAAGTCTTCAGTTCAAATAAGTTCAAAAAAATGAAATCCCTTTTGTAACAGATCTGTTTTTCATTAAAACAGTTATTTAAAATAACCTAAAACCTACCAAATTGAATATAATGATAACAACACAATAGTATTAAATAGCAGGAAAAAGAATCACTCAAAAGACACAGTAATATAAAACAAATAAAGTGAAAAACGAAACAAAAAAACTAGATTTTTTAAGTGAAAAATGAAACAAAAATACTAGATTTTAAAAAAAATGCCACCTACTCGCCACCACGGCGTGAATACGACTAGAAACCCAACCAGAGATTTGGGCCAGGATACAAGCCCGTAGAAGGCCCAATAGGCCCACAGGCAGTGACAAATTAGGTCCGAAGCCTCCAATTGAGAGGAGCTCGAGAGGGTCACCGCACCAACGCTTATAAACAACTCCGTCAACTTTTGTACACGAAGTGCATCCAGTTTTTGCCGCAACCCTCTCAACTTTTTAGCACATGCTGTGTGGGTGAAATGATGATATCATGCCAACTTTCAACCCATTCAGAGTTCATTTGTAGTGCTTTTCAATTTCTGAGCCATTTAGCTCAAAAAAATCAATGAATGCTTGAAAAATACAAAATAAACTCAGAAAGTGTTGAAAATTGATGATGTGGCTTTGAATGGTGCATTTTGAACACACATAAAGTCTTGAGTTCAAATAAGTTCAAAAAAATGAAATCCCTTTTGTAACACACGAGTTTTCGTAAGAAACCCTGATACTTCGAAAGAGATTGTCTGATTTGTACATGAAGTGCATCCAGTTTTTCCCGCAACCCTCTCAACTTTTTAGCACATGCTATGTGGGTGAAATGATGATACCAAGCCAACTTTTAACCTATTCAGAGTTCATTTGTAGTGCTTTTCAATTCCTGGGCCATTGAGCTCAAAAAAATTAGTAAATGCATGAAAAATACCAAATGAAGTCACATAGTGTTGAAAATTGATGATGTGGCCTTGAAAGGTGCATTTTGAACACACACAAAGTCTTGAGTTCAAATAAGTTCAAAAAATGAAATCCCTTATGTAACAGATGAGTTTTTGTAAGAAACCGTGATACTACGAAAGAGATTGTCCGATTTGTACACGAAGTGCATCCAGTTTTTTCCGCAACCCTCTCAACTTTTTGCTCATCCTATGTGGGTGAAATGATGATACCTTACCAACTTTAAACCTATTCAGAGTTCATTTGTAGTGCTTTTCAATTCCTAGGCCATTTAGCTCAAAAAATGAGCAAATGCATGAAAAATACCAAATGAACTCTGAAAGTGTTATAAATTGATGATGTGGCCTTGAATTGTGTATTTTGAACACACAAAAAGTCTTGAGTTCAAAAAATTGAAATCCTTTTTGTAACAGATCAGTTTTCATAAGAAATTGTCATACTTCGCAAGAGATTGTCTGATTTGTACACGAAGTGCATCCAGTTTTCGCCGCAACCCTCTCAACTTTTTAGCACATGCTATGTGGGTGAAACGATTATACCATGCCAACTTTCAACCTATTGAGAGTTCACTTTTTGTGCTTTTTATTTTCTCGGCCATTTAGCCCAAAAAAATCAGTGAATGCATGAAAAATACCAAATGAAATCAAAAAGTGTTGAAAATTGATGATGTGGCCTTGAATGGTGCATTTTGAACACACAAAAATTCTTGAGTTCAAATAAGTTAAGAAAAATGAAATCCCTTTTGTAACAAATGTGTTTTTGATTAAAACAGTCATTTAAAATAACCTAAAACCTACCAAATTGAATATAATGATAAAAACACACTAATTTTAAATAGCAGGAAAAAAATCACTCAAAAAATCTATTTTTAGTAAATTTATTCACAAAATAAAATAAATAAAGTAAAAAAAGAAACAAAAAACTAGTTTTTTTTAAATGCCACCTACTGGGCCACCACGGTGTGAATACGACTAGAAACTCAACCACAGAGTTGGGCTAGGATTTAGGCCAGCAAAAGGCCCAATAGGCGCACATGCAGTGACAAATTAGGCCAGGAAGCCTCTAGTTCGGAGGAGCTCGAGAGGGTCTGCGCACCATCGCTTATAAACCACTCCCGGGCTCTCTTGGCAAGTGAGGTGTGACTAAACATCCAACCGCACCGCCGCTATGGCAGGCACACGCATTTAGTGTCGGTTTGTGCCACCAAACGACACGAAAGACGCCCTTTCGTGTCGGTTATTGGCACCAACCGGGGCTAAAGGTCTCTTCTTCCTGCCCTTTGGGCTGCTGGAAATTGGCCTGTAGTTCCGGCTTGCGGCACCAACCGGGACGAAAGGGGCGCATTGGTCCCGGTTATGGCCTTGAACCGAGACCACATGTTTTCGCATATAGGCGGGAGTTGTCGAAATTTCCCCCAAACTCTCCCATTTGCCCCCGAGCCCGTCCTCCTCGTCGTCGCCACCGTCCCGAGCCTGTCGTCCTCCTCGTCGTCCCCGCCGCCTTCAGCCCGTCCTCCTCCTCGTCGTCGCCGCCGCCCCCGAGCCGTCGCCGTCGCCGCCCCCGATCCAGTCCTCCTCGTCGTCGCCGCCGTCCCCGAGTCCGTCATCGTCGCCGCCCCCGAGCCCGTCATCGTCGCCTTCGCCGCCCCAGATCCCGTCCTCGTCATCGTTGTCGCCATCCCCTAGCACGTCGCCATCGCCGCCCCCGAGCACGTCGTCGTTGATACGTCTCCAACGTATCTATAATTTTTTATGGTTTCATGCTATTATCTTGTCAAACTTTGGATGTATTGTATTCCTTTTATATCATTTTTGGGACTAACTTATTAACTCAGTGCCAAGTGCCAGTTCCTGTTTTTTCCATGTTTTTGACCCTTTTCAGAGAAGGATTTTAAACGGAGTCCAAACGGAACGAAACTTCCAAAAAGATATTTTCCAAAATAGAAGACGATCGGGGAACTTGAGAACCAAGGCAGGGGGCCACCAGGGACCCCAGAAGCCCCCTAGCCGCGGCAGGTAGGGGCCGCGCCTCCGAGGCTTGTGGGCTCCCTGGGCCTCCTCTGCCCTAGGTCTTTTGCCTATATATTCCCTAAAATCCCAGAAAATATCAGGATATCATCGAAAGTACTTTTGCGCCGCCGCAAGCTTCTGTCTTCACAAGATCCCATCTGGGGCACGTTCTGGTGCCCTGTTGGAGGGGGGATTCGGATACGGAGGGCTTCTTCATCAACACCATGACCTCTCCGATGATACGTGAGTAGTTCATCATAGACCTACGGGTCCATAGCTAGTAGCTAGATGGCTTCTTCTCTCTCTTGGATCTTCAATACAAAGTTCTCCATGATCTTCATGGAGATCTATCCAATGTAATCTTCTTTTGTGGTGTGTTTGTCGAGATCCGATGAATTGTGGATTCATGATCAGATTATCTAGGAATCTTATTTGAGTTTCTTGTGATCTCTCTTATGCATGATTTCATATCCTTGTAATTCTCTTCGAGTTGTGGGTTTTGTTTGGCCAACTTGATCTATGATTCTTGCAATGGGAGAAGTGCTTGGTTTTGGGTTCATACCGTGTAGTGACCTCATCCAGTGACATAAGGGGTAGCGAGGCACGCATCGTGTTGTTGCCATCAAGGGTAAAAAGATGGGGTTTTCATCATTGGTTTGAGTTTATCCCTCTACATCATTTCATCTTGCTTAAGGCGTTACTCTGTTTGTCATGAACTCAACACACTAGATGCATGTTGGATAGTGGTCGATGTGTGGAGTAATAGTAGTAGATGCAGAAAGTACCGGTCTACTTGCCTCAGACGCGATGCCTATATGTATGATCATTGCCTTAGATATCATCATGACTTTGCGCGGTTCTATGAATTGCTCGACAGTAATTTGTTCGCCCACCGTATTATTTGCTATTTTGAGAGAAGCCTCTAGTGAACACTATGGCCCCAGGGTCTACTTCACAGCATATTTTCAGGCTTACTCTTTTACTTCGTTGCACTTTCCGCCTTCAGATCTCACTTTGCAATCAATCTTGAAGGGATTGACAACCCCTTTATAGCGTTGGGTGCAAGCTCTTTTGTGTTTGCGCAGGTACTCTGGACATGACGAGATTCTCCTACTGGATTGATACCTTGGTTCTCAAACTGAGGGAAATACTTACTACTCCTGTGCTGCATCACCCTTTCCTCTTCAAGGAAAAAACTAGCGCAAGCAACTCTCCGTCAACGTGTCAATTTCTGGCGCTGTTGTTTGAGAAGTAGCAGAAGGATTTCTGGCACCGTTGTGGGGGAGGATCAAGTCAAGAACTGATCCAAATAAGTGTCGCAAAGTCATCTCTTGCATTTACTTTTTTGCCTCTCGTTTTCCTCTCCCCACTTCTGAAAAAACAAAAATTACAAAAATATTTGCCCTTTTCTTTGTTTGCCTTTTTCATTTGCCTTTTTTTTGTTCTCCTTTTCTCTAGCTTGCTCCTTGTCCCCTTGTCTGCCTGCTAAGACCTGTATGGCCCAACCAAGGGATTTTGATGCTCACAATGCGAGGTTGGAAGAAATTGAAACTAGTGTTAAAGGCTTCATGCTACACAGTTTGAATACAACAGTTACTTTCGTAGAGAACTGAAGGAGCAAAATTCATTTTTGGCTTTTATGAATAAAGAAGTTGATGTTATGGCCAAAGAGTTTCTTGCGCTAAATTCTCAGTTTGCTCATTTTAAAAAATTGGCAGGCCAGATTTCTGATAGACAGGCTACTTTAGTCAATAAAATGGTTGCTAAACCTGAAATTTGTGATGAGAATCACAAAGATCTTAAAGTGCTTGGCGTTACTCCCATTGAATCTTTGTTTTCTTGTGTCAAACCTAATGATGATGGGGCTGGATATGAATCCACTTTGGTTGAAAAACGCCCCAATGATTCGGAGTCCATCTATCTTGATGCTAAAAGCATTGAAAGTGGAGTAGAAGATATTAAAACTTTGAGTAGTAATGAAATTACTACTTTGGATTTCAAGGAATTCAATTATGATAGTTGCTCCTTGATTGAATACATTTCCTTGATGCAATCCATGCTAAACTCTCCACACACTTACAGCCAAAACAAGGCCTTTACCGATCATATCGACGAAGCTATGATAAAATCTCTTGAAGCGAAACTTGAATTGGAAGTCTCTATCCCTAGAAAACTTCATGATGAGTGGGAACCTACAATCAAAATCAAAATAAAAAACTATGAATGCAATGCTTTGTGTAATTTGGGTGCTAGTGTTCGATTCCAAAGTCTTTGTGTGATGTTCTGGGTTTTAATGAGATTGAGGAATGTTCTCTTAATTTGCATCTTGCGGATTCTATTGTCAAGAAACTCATGAGAAGGATCAATGATGTTCTTATTATTGCAAATAGAAACTATGTACCCGTGGATTTCATTGTGCTTGACATTGATTTCAATCCTACATGTCCTATTATTCTTGGTAGACCTTTCCGAAGGACTATTGGTGCGATCATCGATATGAAGGAAGGGAATATTAGATTTCAATCTCCTTTAAAGAAGGGCATGGAACATTTTCCTAGAAAGAAAATAAGATTGCCTTATGAATCCATGATGAGGGATACTTATGGTTTGAGCACCAAAGACGACGATACGTGATTCTATCGCTTTATTCCTAGCTAAGGGCATTAAACAATAGCGCTTGTTGGGAGGAAACCAAATGAATTTATCTTTTTCTTTCTGTTTTGTTGCATCCACACCATCATAATTCTGTTATGATAGTGTCTTTTGTGTTTCTTTTTATGTTTGAGCCAAGTAAAACCTTTATGACTAGTCTTGGTGATGGTTGTTTGATCCAGCTGGAAAAAGACAGAAACTTTTTGCTCACGAGATTATTTTTCACTTTTATTAAGAAAGAGCTTTTGAGTTGATTATTTTTTCTGCTGGTTGATATGCCTTTTTCGCAGGCAGTCGTAATTTTTCAGAATTTGTGAGGTACCAGAAGTATACGAATTATACAGATTGCTACCGGCTGGACTATTTTTGACAGATTCTGTTTTTGTTGAGTTGGTTGCTTGTTTTGTTGAAACTATGGAAAGTATCGGGGGGTACTCGCCATGGAAAAGTGAGAATACAGTAATCTAACACCAATATAAATAGAAATCAAGATTGCTACAGTACCTAAAGAGGTGGTAGTTTGTTTTCTTCTGCTAATGTTATCATGAGTTTCTGTTTAAGTTTTGTGTTGTGAAGTTTTCAAGTTTTGGGTGATGTTCTTATGGACAAAGACATAAGGAGTGGAAAGAGCTCAATCATGGGGATGGCCAAGGCATCCCAAGCCAAATTCAAGGACACCAAAAAGGCTAAGCTTGGGGATGCCCCGGGAAGGCATCCCCTCTTTCGTCTTCAATCCATAGGTAACATTACTTGGAGCTATATTTTTATTCACCACATGATATGTGTTTTGCTTGGAGCGTCTTGTATCGTAGGAGTCTTTTCTTTTTGTTGAGTAACAATCATCCTTCCCGCACACATTTTGAGAGAGACATGCACTCATCGTGATTTTGCTAGAATGCTCATCGTGCTTCACTTATATCTTTTGAGATAGATAATTTTGCTCTATGTGCTTCACTTAGATCTTTTAGAGCATGGCGGTGCGTGACTTGGTAGTTGGCTTGTGCTATGAATGTAGTCCCAAAGGTGATAGGTACCCAAAGAGGATACAGAAACCTCCATCTTCATGTGCATTGAGTAGAAAGAGAAGTTTTGATTCCTCTCAGTTAGTTTTGAGACGTGGATTTGGTAATACTAAGAGTTATGTTAGTAGGGTGTTGTGAATCTAAAAATACTTGTGTTGAAGTTAGTGATACCCGTAGCATGCACGTATGGTGAACCGCTATGTTAGGAAGTCGGAGCATAATTTATCTATTGATTGTCATCCTTTGTGTTGAGGTCAGGATCGCGCGATGGTTAACACCTACCAACCCTTCCCCTAGGAGTATGCGTTTAACACTTTGTTTTGATTACTAATAAAACTTTCGCAACAAGTATCTGAGTTCTTCATGACTAATGTGAGTCCATGGTATAGATGCACTTCCACCTTCCACCATTCCTAGCCTCTCTAGTACCACGCAATTTTCGCCGGTGCACAAACCCACCATATGTGTTCCTCAAAACAGCCACCCTACCTACTAGGGCATTTTCATAGCCATTCCGAGATATATTGCCATGCAACTCCCACCATTCCGTCTCATGACTTGTGCTGTCACTCTCATATTGCCATTGCATGATCGTAAGATAGCTAGCGAGATGTTTCAACATCATACGCCAAGCTAGATCGTTGCGCATCCCGGTACACTACCACAGGAATTTCCTATAGAGTCATCATCATTCTGAGCTTTGAGTTGTGAGTGAATAAAAGTGTGATGATCATCATTATTAGAGCATTGTCCCATGTGAGGAAATAAAAAAAAGAGGCCAAAGAGCCCAAATAAAAAAAAGAGAGAAAAAAAGAGATGCCCAAGAGCCCAAATAAAAAAGGAGAGAAAAAGAGAGAAGGGACAATGCTACTATCTTTTTCCACACTTGTGCTTCATAATAGCACCATGTTCTTCATGATTCAGAGCCTCTCGTTTCTTCACCACCATATGATAGTGGAAATCTTTATTATATAACTTGGCTTGTATATTCCAATGATGGGCTTCCTCAAATTGGCCTAGGTCTTCGTGAGCAAGCAAGTTGGATGCACAACCACTAGTTCTCCTTTTGAGCTTTCACATACTTATAGCTCCAGTGAATCCTTTGTATGGCAATCCCTACTCATTCTCATTGATATCTATTAATGGGCATCTCCATAGCCCTTTGATACGCCAAGTCAATGTGACCATCTCCTCCTTTTTTGTCTCACAACCACCACCACACACTATTCCACCTACAATGTTATATCCATGGCTCACGCTCATGTATTGTATCATAGTTATAAAAAGTTTGAGAAAGTAAGAGTGCGAAAACAATTACTTGGGCAATACCGGGGTTGTGGATGATTTAAATTAGTTGTGTGAGGATGATGGAGCATAGCCAGACTATATGATTTTGTAGGGATAACTTTCCTTGGCCTTGTTATTTTGAAAGTTCATGATTACCTTACTAGTTTTCTTGAAGTATTATTGTTTTCATGTCAATAGCAAACTATTGTTTTGAATCTTACGGATCTGAACATTCATGTAACATGAAAGAAGTTACAAAGGACAAGTATGTTAGGTAGCATTCCACATCAAAAATTCAGTCTTTATCACTTCCTTACTCGAGGACGAGCAGGAGTTAAGCTTGGGGATGCTTGATACGTCTCCAACCTATCTATAACTTTTGATGGTTTCATGCTATTATCTTGTCAAACTTTGAATGTTTTGTATGCCTTTTATATCTTGTTTGGGACTAACTTATTAACTCAGTGCCAAGTGCAAGTTCCTGTTTTTCCGTGTTTTTGACCGTTTTCAGAGGAGGATTTCAAACGGAAAGAAACTTCGAAAAATATTTTTTCCAAAACAGAAGACGATCGGGGAACTTGAGAACCAAGGCAGGGGGCCACCAGGGACCTCACAAGCCCCCTAGCCGCGGCCAGGGTGGGGGGGGCGCCTCCCAGGCTTGTGGGATCCCTGGTCCTCCACTACACTAGGTCTTTCGCCTATATATTCCCTAAAATCCTAGAGAAAATCAGGAGATCATCGAAAGTACTTTTCCGCCGCCGTAAGCTTATGTCTCCACAAGATCCCATCTGGGGCACGTTCTGGTGCCCTGCCGGAGGGGGGATTCGTATACGGAGGGCTTCTTCATCAACACCATGATCTCTCCGATGATGCCTGAGTAGTTCATCATAGACCTACGGGTCCATAGCTATTAGCTAGATGGCTTCTTCTCTCTCTTGGATCTTCAATACAAAGTTCTCCATCATCTTCGGGGAGAGCTATTCGATGTAATCTTCTTTTGCGGTGAGTTTCTTCTGATCTCTCTTATGCATGATTTTATATCCTTGTAATTCTCTTCGAGTTGTGGGTTTTGTTTGGCCAACTTGATCTATGATTCTTGCAATGGGAGAAGTGCTTGGTTTTGGGTTCATACCGTGCGGTGACCTCACCCAGTGATAGAAGGGGTAGCGAGGCACGCATCATGTTGTTGCCATCAAGGGTAAAAACATGGGGTTTTCATCATTGGTTTGAGTTTATCCCTCTACATCATGTCATCTTTCTTAAGGCGTTACTCTGTTTGTCATGAACTCAATACACTAGATGCATGCTGGATAGCGGTCGATGTGTGGAGTAATAGTAGTAGATGCAGAAAGTATCGGTCTACTTGTCTCAGACGTGATTCCTATATGTATGATCATTGCCTTAGATATCGTCATGACTTTGTGCAGTTCTATCAATTGCTCGACAGTAATTTGTTCAACCACCGTATTATTTGCTATTTTAAGAGAAGCCTCTAGTGAACAGTATCGCCCCCGGGTCTACTTCACACCATATTTTCAGCCTTACTCTTTTACTTCGTTGCACTTTCCGCCTTCAGATCTCACTTTGAAATCAATCTTGAAGGGATTGAGAACCCCTTTATAGCGGTGGGTGCAAGCTCTTTTGTGTTTGCGCAGGTACTCTGGATTTGACGAGATTCTCCTACTGGATTGATACCTTGGTTGTCAAACTGAGGGAATTACTTACTGCTCCTGTGCTGCATCACCCTTTCCTCTTCAAGGGAAAAACCAACGCAAGCAAGTCTACGTCAACATGTCAATTTCTGGCGCTGTTGTTTGAGAAGTAGCAGCCGTCGCCCCCGGTGAGTCAAAGATGAGTTTTAGATGTATTTTCGTTTTAGATTTAATATTAAATTGGATAAGTCAAAGATGAGTCAAAGCTTTTGCAAATTTAGTTTTAGATGTATTTTAGTTTTAGATGTATTTTAGGTTTAGTGTTAGATTTGTTTTTTCGCGGTAAAACATGAGGGCTTTGAATATATTAATTCCTGATTTATTCTTTAAATAGTAGGGCTTTAAATAGTTTTAGAAATTCTTCTTGACGTCGATGATGCCCATCCCGCATCCTCGTCATCGACTCGGTGGCAACCACCTGCTTGATAGGCGCCAGCATGTGCGGGACTAGGCTCCACCAGGCTGGCACTGGGAGGTGCTACCTTCTGGGGCACACATCTTGGCGAGGAATTAGGCTCCCGTCATAGACCCGGAGCTTCTTTGGTGGCGGTCGCGTGGGCCACTTTCGGTGCGGAGGCAGCCGGCCCCCGAGGAGGAGGTACTTCGCCGTGTGATGGAGGAGGACGAGCTCGCCCGTTGCTACCTGGTTGCGTTGGACGCCAAGTTCTCCAATACCTGCCAGGTTCTTCTAGGATCTCACCCGATCTATGATCCTGTTATTGTTCCTTCCGTGTGGATTTCCACCGCGCGTGCCTCAGTACAACGACAGCTCTTTGGGTGATCAGTTGCTCCTTGTATTCGAGATTATATTCGATAAAATTTGAGATGTATTAAGTTAATTATTGGTTGTAACTGAAAGAAAACCTTTTTGCTTCTTGAGATCTATTGCATTATATATCATAAAGTACATCTATGAACTATTCAACATTTGGAAATGAAATATAAAAAAGTTTGTGCATGTTTAAAATATACAAGTTTGTGTAATTCGGTTATTCATACAAGGAGCTGAAATATTTGGAGAAACTATGGATCAAAGAGAGTTGGAACAAGACCAGTTGTTGGGGGAGATAATCCTCGGCAGAGGTGATATATTGTCGTATCTCAACAATGAAATATTTATGGAAGGAGAGGATGACGGCTCGGGTGATCAAACAATGGAGGAGGAAGGATGTGATCATGATGGCTCCGGTTACCGAATGCCGGAGGAAGAAGAAAACCATGATGACTGCTCCGTTGACCGAACGGAGGAGGGGCTGTTGCAAAGTCCAGCGAGGTATATATTATATTAATTAAGGCCAAAAGTATGTACATATATTAACTGTTCTTTCTTCTTTTATAGCCCTCCGTATTGAGCCAAACTTCGTTAAAGAGACGAGGCCCGAAGATAAGGTTGTGCATGGATTAAAAGTTCACGATCACAACACTCACGGAAGATTGCCTACCTATTCTACCCATTTGGACCAAGGATGCATTTTATGCTCAGTCCGGAGCTATTGTTAGCATCCTGATCAGCATGAAACAATGGAATACGCCTAAGGGCGACGACGTCCGTGAAGGGGATTATGTCACCGATAGGTAGAAAGATGATCTTTGGACCGCGCTGAAGGCAAATTTCACCCTACCGCCAGAGGAGGATCCGAATAAGCCAGTTATAGAGCCCCTGGTCAAGGCACATCTATTCAGGAGGTGGAAGACTGATTTGAAATCAAAGTTTGTCGACAAAGGGAAGACTCCGGAATTCATCGGCCGATTTGAGAAGATAAGAGATCACTGGCCCGCATTTGTGTCCTACAAGACATCGGACAAGAGTAAGAAAATGTCAAAGAAAAACAAGAACACTGCCGCAAAGAAGCAGTTTCACCATGTATATATAATTATCCTCACTATATATATTATGCAGATTGAAGATCGTCGAATTAAAAAAAAGCAGGAATCGTCGACGTTGGGTTCATTAGCCAGATGCCGTAAATGAATTGGCGGTACGAGACTCAGTCAAAGAGACCAAGGAGAACTTGCTAAACTCGTTCCTTATACATCAAAAGAAACGGGAAATAATCTTTCCTTACAACTTCAAGTGAGTGTTGTTGTCTTCTCTGTATACTTGGTTTCTCTTACTCGAGGTTAAGTAATATAATTGATGAGTTATATATGCGTGCGCAAATACCACTTTATTCTGCTATCCATTGAAGTTAGCAGGGCAATAGTAACTGTCTTAGACTCGAGACGTAAAGCAGAAGAGGATTATGCGGACATGACTGAAATGCTCAAGAAGTAAGTCCAGTCAATACCAGGACCATATCGGCATGCAACTTTCATTCATGGGCTGATATCAAGTAATCATTTTCTTTGCCTGGCAGGGTTTGGAAGAAGTTCGCCAATAAGGTTCTTGGTCTAAACAAAGAGTTGCAATTTACACACCCCAAAGTAAGTAGTACTAGCTAGTTCTGCATATCTCTAATTGATTCAAATTTTCATCAATATATCATTACCATGATTTCTTTTCAATTTGATTGAACTCTATTCTCGTAAAGTGTTTGTACCAGAAAGAAGGGACTGTTTTATGTGGATACTACGTACGCGAGTTCATTCGCCACTCAACCTCTGAGCGGGGATTCTCTAAGGAAATATTTTAAGTACATAAATAATATTCACAATCTTATTTTACATACTACCATCAATTGTGTTGAGTTTTATTCATATATATGCATGTATTGACCCCCTTCTTTAAATTAGATATGCGAGATGAGGTATCAACTCCTACCATATGATCGCATACGAGCAATTGAAGAGGAATTGGCGAGATTCTTTCTTGACCACGTAATACCTAAACACGGAGAATACCATGTGGATTTGTGATTGGATCTTAATTAGATGATGTTAGGGATTGTAGAGGATGTTATATTGTATATATATGGTAGGGATTGTAAATGGTTTCCTTCATTTTCTTATTAGCTAGCATCAAGTTCTTTCTATATGTATAGTAGCTAGTCGACCAAGCACGGAGAAAGAGAGGCCACTTCTCTCTATTAGCTAGCTAACACAATATGAAACCACTAAATTAACCCTCCAAAACACGCCAACGCCCCACCGCCCCATTCAAAAAAACCCCATCTCCGGCCACATGCTGACGCGTGGATGCAATTTGATCCCAGTTGGTCTAAAGTTCCTCCTGCATGGGCTCAGCGGCCACGTGGAGCTCCATTGGGCCTGGTTCATAAGCCAACCTGGACGAAAGGTTTGGGACTTTACTATTGACCCTTTTGTCCCGGTTCAGGAACCGGGGCTAACGGGCCTCTGGAACCGGGACAAATGGACCTTTTCTACTAGTGAGTATTGGCTTTCCTATGGACTCAAATGTAATTTCTTACAAAGTGTAAAATGAAGAGTCTTCTTGCTTGAAGCTTGAGCCAATCTTATTTCTTCCTTCATTAGGGGGCATCTCCACTCAATCCTATAGCCAAAGCATCTTTCAAACTTTTTTGAAATATACGTGGAAAAAACTCATCAGTCCCATGATGCATTGTTGTGATTAATTACCAAAACCACCTTAGGGAGCAATTGTTCTTTCATCAACCATATTTATCAAGCTCCCATGGCACTAAAGAAGGCCAGGGGAGCATTAGCACCCGTTGCACCTTCGTCCAAGCTACCCACACCGACGGCTACACGCGACAGAGGCGGGAACGAACGTCGCATTTTTAACGTCAGAGAGCGCAGCCACAACACTATGCACAACTCCATGAATCGTGACCCAAACCCAACCGTTCTGACGTCCCAAAAATGCACCGGCGAGGTCCAAAGCTGGCACTACGACGGCAGCGACAGATAATGTGGCTATCGCCATGACTAAAGCCACGATGCGTACGACGGCGCCTCCGCCGCGTAATTTCCAAGACCACCGCAATCAACTCCCCGGGGGAGGCCACTCCAACCGGCGTGCAGAGAAGACCCTTGTACACCAATATGAGGGTGCGTAGGGATAGCATCATCCACAACCTCCTGGTGAGAATGGGCAGCAGACTATGACACGCTGAGGTGCTCCTTCTGGCTTTGTTAGGAGTCAGAGCACCACCCATGCCTCACATCACTCCATGTCCAAACGGGGGGGGACACATGTGCAGGCCCATCTTCTCTTGAACTTCCTTCTCGCACGAGAAAACATGCAAGAGTGGAGGGTGACCATCCATAGTCTACTCAGCTTTGCAAATTACGACCGGCCACACGCGGTGGAAGCTTCACACGCGCGTCACGCGGCCCCAATGAGGCCTACCATTGGTCATGATGCTGGCAGAGCACCTACACTACAGCCGCCCCATGACATCAATCAGCGCACATGACCAACATACAGGACGAGATGTCCCACGCTTCGGCAAACACGCGGCTGTAGAAGGATCAACGCCAGGTCTTGATGGATAGGCGCAAGGAGGACGTGCGCACCACCATCAAGAGGCGACGAGAGACACGTCGCCAATCATATGGTCGCGATGATCGATTCATTGATGAGCCAACACCGGGGGCACCTTGGAGCCTACCTTACGAGGTCGGTTGCCTGACGTTCGCCCGCGAGTTACGTCAAGTCCACTGGCCTTGTAGCAGATCTATCAAGCCGGAGCTACTCGACAAGTACAGGTGCAAGATCAGCCCGTCAGAGTTCCTTGGCAACTACACCATAGCGGTGCAGGCTGTCGGGGGATGCGATGAAAAAGTGCTCACCAACTACTTCCTATGGCACTCAAACCCATCGTGAGGAGTTGGCTCATGAACTTGTTGTAGGGATATATTTCCTCCTAGGCTGATTTGTGCAATTAGTTTGTTGGTGCCTCCCACGAGGGTCACAAACTCCCGGGGCGGCCTAGCAATTTGCATGTGATTCCTAAGAGAAATGGTGGGACCTCCACAAGTATAACCAACGATTCAGCCGTGTACACTACAACATCCCGGACATCCACCCTGTCGTGGTGATTATTTCGTTCCATACGAACATACACAACCGCCGGATGCACTGGGAGATGAGTATCAACAAGATACGGGACCTCGCCGAGCTCTACGCTCTAGCCGACAGGTGTGCATGGGTTGAAGAAGGAAGAATGCTTCTCGAGGAGGGCTGATAACCAACAAGTATAGGGGATCAAGACAATTTTCACGAGTAGTATTTCACACTAATTTATTGAATCGACACAAGAGGAGCCAAAAAATATTTATTGGCTGTAACAGTTGAGTTGTCAATTCAACTGCACCTGGGATATATCTCTGCAGCAAGGATTTAGTAGCACATCAAATGATAGTCGTAACAGTAACAGTGATAGCAGCAATTTTGGTAACAGTAGTAATTGTATCAACAGTAGCAATTGAGTAGCACGTGTGACAGTAGCAGCAAGAGTAGTAACTTAGCAAGCTGCAGTATATATAAAGCATAGGCGCGTGGATTTGTGATTGATAATGATTTAGATGACATTGATCATATAACAGTTACACACTAGGGCGACACTGAACTAGCTCCAATTCATAAGTATAGTGTAGGCATGTATTCCGTATATAGTCATACGTGATTGCGATAAGAACTTGCATTACATCTTTTGTCCAACCCTCCAGTGGTACCGGGGTAATATTGGAAACTAAGGGATATTAAGGCATCATTTTAATAAAGAACTGGAACAAATCATTAACACATTGTGAATACATGAACTCCTCAAACTACGGCAATCACCGAAAAGAATCCCAATTATTGTCACCTTGGGGTATGCGGATCAAGACACATAATAGGTAACTACAACTTGCAAGATAGGATCCAAATCACTCTCATATTCATGAAAACATAAGAGATTCAGATCTCAAATCATGGCACTCGAGCCCTAGTGATAAGCATTAAGCATAGCTAAGTCATACTAACATCCATCTCAGAACATAGTGGGTACTAGGGATCAAGCCCTATCAAACTTAACTCCATTACATGATCAATCTCATCCAATCCCACCACCGTATAGAAATCCTACAAAGTAAATACTCACTCCCAATGGTGAGCATCATGACGGTGTTGATGAAGAAGGGTTGGTGATGATGACGGTGACGAATCCCCCTCTGCGGAGCTCCAAACAGTCTCTTGATCAGCCCTCTGAAGGAAGAACAAGAGGTGACAGTGGCTCTATCTAGAGAAACGCGATGAAAACTTCTCTCATTTTTTCCTCCGAAGATGTGATTTTATGGGACTGGAATTAGGGCCAGACGAGGCAAGTGAGCCCCACAAGCCATCAGGGCGCGACCAGGCGGAGGGACGCCCTATTAGTTTGTGGCCCCCTGGTAGCGTTTTTCCGACAGGTCTTCGCTCCATAAATACTTATAAATTCTAGAAATAATTCACAAAAAGTTTCGTCCGATTCCGAGAACTTTTATTTCTGCACAAAAAACAACGCCAAGGTAGTTCTGCTGAAAACAGCATGAGTCCGGGTTAATTCCATTCAAATCATGCAAAGAGGTCAAAACCAAAGCAAAAGTGTTTGGAAAAGTAGATACCTTGGAGACGTATGCACTCCCCCAAGCTTAACTCATTGCTTGTCCTCAAGCAATTCAGTAGATAAACTCAAAGTGATAAGGAACACTTTTATAAGCTTTTTTGTTCTCGTCGTTATACATATGCTTAGCTAGTGTTCAATTTTTCAGCATACATCATAAATAAACACATCCATGATAAGAATTTAAGCATCATATCCAATCATGTCAATACATAACCATCTAGTAAGAAATAAAAAGATATTTCACATGCTAACAGTTTGTCAAAACAATCACGGTATAATATGGTGACATGGTATCTTGGAAGCCCTTTCTGAGACCACAAAACATAAATGCAGAGCACCTCTAAGATCCTAATCATACTCATTTCCAACATTGGCTAGACTCAATGCATAAAAATGACAATAGTGCTCTCCAGTCTGGTGCTCTATGTAAGAGGGAGATGACTCAACATAAAACTAAATAGATAGGCCCTTCGTATTGGTTAGCATTGATTTGCAGAGGTTGTAAAGCTCAAGTTTTTAAAGCAGGAATGAGAATATAATTTTGAGCGGTGTTCTTTACTTTCAATGTTACGACAAAGTTTTTTAGTATCTTCCATGCTAAACTCCTCATTGGTGGTTCCCAGACAGAATTGTAAACTTTTAGTCCTATCCACCGTCCATACACAACCATGGCTAGCTGAATTCACAGGTGCCCTCCAACATATCAACTTTCCGAAGGAGTTTTGTATTAATTTAATTTTGATGACGCGGGGCTGGGCATCCTTGTTAGCAACCTCTCTCGTGCAATGACGATGAATAAACACTCATTGTGAGAGAAACTTACTTAGCATGCAAGATCGAGTGCCTTGGTGCTCCATGAGTGGTATGAGTGCACAAAACATATGTTTATTTGAAGATTTTAGAGGTGACACATGCAAATTTACTAGGAACGGAAGGGTAATAGTGCTTATAGGTAAGTATGGTGGACTCATGTGGAATAACTTGTTTTTAAGGATATTCGATGCACAAGCAACATTCACGCTTAGTAGAGGTGGAGGCTAGCAAAAGATTGGGAAGCGACCATCTAGAGAGAAACAACGGTCATGAACATGCATTGAAAATAATCAACTCTGGACAAAGCATGAGCATGATATAAACACTCTGAATTTAAATACCATGAAGGTTTCATTGGTTTTGAATCAAACCACCCAAGTTACTCGGAGGAAAATACCATACTACCATATCACATCATAACCATTTTAATGCATGTTGACACACAAGGTAAATCATTATCAACTGCTAGATATGTAAGCATGTCATGAAAAGCTATGATCTCTAAATGATATCACTAACATGTTCACTACGGGGTGCAAAATAGCTAATGTTGGGGCACTGAGACCACCACCCTGCTCCATAGAAATTATGCATTTTCCTATAAACAGAGAGAAATAATGCATAGAAGGAAAAGGCAAACTAGTGGCCCTACCGTTTGATACACCCCTAGTTTCCCCCACAATTAAGGTGAGCAGGAAACCCTAAAATTACTCAGGCTTAGGCTTGTGTATCCCCCGGTTAGAGGGAAGCAGGCATATTGCACAAAATATATCAAGAGGCAATTCATAGTTTGTTGCATATAAGTCAAAACATACCGTGGGAGCATCGGGTGTGTTTATGAAATAGAAGTTTTGAACGAAGGAATTAGTAAGGAGATAGTATTGATCGCACTTATCTGCGAGGATGTTGGTCAGCCCGGCATTCACAACGAATTGCGTGAAGTCTAACCTCCGTGCTGCAAAAGATCTTGATGTCACTATCCCGAGTCCTTCACGCAACTCCCTTGGTATTCTCGCTGAAAGAATCCTTTCTTGAGGAACATCTCCTTAAGAAGCTCATTTTCGTACACACAATTTATGAAAAAATTTGAGCAAAAAATATGTCAATAAAACATTATAATAATGATAGCAACTATTCATATGGATACTTAAAAGCTATATCAAGCATTCATGCTACTTGTAACTTAAAGGATTTAACATGCAAGCTCATTTTCTGTAGGACCAAGTGTAGCAATTTATGCCAAATATAAAACACTAAGGCAAAAACTAATCAGAGAGATGCAGGAGTCACATACCAAGGAGCAATTTCCTCAAAACAGTTGTGGAAACGGGTTTCCGAGCAAAGAGATCGAAAATTTCAGTTTTTGGAGGAAGATCGGGTGTAAGATTCTGCCACTCTAGCCACCTACTCTAAGTGAACCATGAACATATTGCAACACCCTATAGCGTGAATGCTTGATGTGTGCGCCTCACGGAAGGCACCTTAGGACGACACCAAAATAAAAAATACACTCAAATGAATCAAGATCATCAATCAACCCAAAGGACAACATAGATCTACTCAAACATCATAGGATGGAAAAACGTCATTGATTAATAATATGTGGCATGAAACACCATGTTCAAGTAGGGAATTACAAAGGGGTTCGGGAGCGTGGACCTCCATAGATAGATGAGGGAAGGTGATGGAGATAGTGATGTTGATGAAGATGATCACCGCAGCGATGGTTCCCCGTGCGGCACTCTGATGCCGCCGGAAGAGGGAGGGAGAGAGTCTCCGCCCTTAGAATTCCTCCTCCATGGCCTCTCCTCATCTAGGGAGAGGTTATCCCTCTGTTCCTTGGCCATCATGGCTCCCGGAGGGGCGAGAACCCCTCCGAGATTGGATCTCTCTCTCTGTTTCTCTCCTGTTTTCGCTCCTATTTTCTATCCCTTCACCGTTTCTTAAATATGCGGAGATATGTAACTCCTATGAGGCTGAAATTTTTGAGGGGATTTTTATTGGGAAAATATCTTTGTTCGGGCGAAATAAGGGCCCCAACTGACTTAAGGGGTGGCTACAAGTCCTCAAGGTGTGGCCACCCCCTCCCCGTGCCCTGTTGTCTAGTGAGAGCCTCGAGCATCATGCGGTGTTGATTCTTCTTCCCAAAATTCACATATATTAAAAAAATCTCTGTCAAATTTTATCATGCTTTGAGTCCATTTGATATGGATTTTTTGCAAAACAAAAAAACAGGAACTAGCACTTGGCACTCAAAAAGTCAGTTAGTCCTAAAATAACATAAAATTTTGCCAAAAGTATATGCAAGCTTTAGAATATTAGCATGAATACTTCATAAATTATTAATATGTTGAATAGGCGTGTGAGGCCCACGGTTCGCCGAGAGTGGCGGCGTCAGGGGCATTGCGGAGGGCAAGATAGAGGGGGAGAGGTGGCTCCCGACACATCAGTGTGTCGCGAATGCCGAGGCGCCTTGAATAGCGCAAAGGAGGGACTCGAGATGGCGTAGGGCATGGGCAATGCCTGAGGTCAACCCTTGGCATGTCCTGTAGCACAATATAGTGCGGCTTGTTGGACGGCATGGACATGCCACTAATGCACTCTAGCGCGGCCACTCATGTCCACTAGGTGCGGGAGGAATAATTTAGAGAGGAGGGAGAATTGGATGATCTCTATGCTGGCCAGGAGAGGGGGAGGTCGAGAGAGGAAGGAATCCTTAGTGTCCAGGGTGTAGAAGTGGGGGTTTCAGCACCTCAATCATGGAGCTAGCCGTTGGGGTTGCTACTCAAGATGATGTGGGTTTGTGAAGTTTTGGTAAAAGTTTGGGATCAAGGGGAATGGTAAAAGAGATTGTAACATCCCAAAATTATAAATTTTGGAATGTTAATATAATTATTCGATTGATTGTTTGTTTGTTTGTTTGAGTGATTGAAACTTGAGTGAAATTTAAAAAAACAAAAACTTTTTAAAACTTTTGAATGAGAGGGAATAAAATGACTTTCCCCTTTTTTTCTATGAATTCAAATTCATCCATTTAAAATCAGTGAGAGAAGATAACATGACTTCTTCAACTATAAAGAATTTGAATCAAGGTGGCATTTGAATTTATTTCAGTATTTGATTCGAATTTATTTTTGGCACAAGATTTCAACCACAAAATTTTTCCTGACAATATACTTGCCAAGCAAGAAAGAGAGGAGGTAACATGACACCCCCAAAAAATAAAACTCAGTAAAAAAGAGTGCCAAAATTTTTAAAGACAAAATTTGTAATTTTATTGGATTTTAAAAAAATAAATTTTTATAAAGTTTTGATTTTGTGAAAAATAAAATGTCCACGTGGTGGGGAATTTTTTCTCAGAATTTTGATATATAATATTGTATTTTTCGGGAAATGATTTAATTCCTTTTGTAGCTCTCTTTCCTGTTTTAAATTAAAAGGAAAGAAATCACTTTTATTAGGAAAGTTATCTGGCTTATTAGGAAATCCGAATCTGGCCCATTATTTCCTTCTTCTACCTCGAGAGCTTTCCTTCCGTGGCCATGGCAGGCACCTCACAGGAAGCTTCCTCTCACCGTTTCGCGGGATTCCTTCCCTCCCCGCACCTCCCACCACCCCTATAAGAATCCCCTTGACCTCCTCTTTCCATTCCCCTAGAAAAATCTTTGTTTCCTCGCCCGACACCACGCCGCCCCACTCGACGGAATTCCTGCCAGGACCAAGCTCGCCAGGAGCACGTGGTGCGAGCTGCTACGTCGCCAGGAGCGCCTCGTCGCCCATGGGAACCCACCCTTCCCCGTCGAGATCTCCTCCGCCGGTTACACCCCTCCCCGCCGCCGTCTTACTCCCCAGAGCGCTCCCACCCCGCTGCTGCAGGAGATCCCGTTCTTCCTCCTCTGTCACGTAAGGCTCCTTCCCTCATCTCTTTTTTTCCCACCCTTAGATCTCATCTGGATGGTTCAGATTAGACATAACTTTCCCCTTCGGTTTATTAGATTAAACCACCGGTTCCAGTAGTTAGATTATAAACTGAATAGTTTTTCTTACATTACGACCGACCTCTAGATAGCCTAAAACGTGCACACCTCTCAGCCAATAGGAATCTGCCATGTCACCCTTTTCTTTTTAATATTTTTCTGTTTTTAAATCCGAAACAGATTTGAATATAATTTTAGTATGCCTACAACTGTTATTCTATAAATCCAAATGAGGTGATTTTTTTTGCATTGGATCACAAATTTCATGTAGTTTCTGAAAATATAAAATTTGACTATGTTTGAATTTATAAAATTTGAGTTAAAACAGATTTGGTTTAAATCTTATTTTGTGAATACCAAGAGTTTAAAAATAGATTTTGAATTGATCCTTTTTGCTAGTGATCACTAGTGATCGTATTTATCAGTAGGTTCAGTTTCTGAATTTTTAAGATATATTATCTTGGGGTTTTCACCAAAACAGATTCTAATTTGGTTATGGAAGACATTTTTTCACATTGTGCTATAGCTACTTTTGGTTATTGCTTTATTTTGATAACTTGCCATTGTGATGCTTATTTTGTGAAATTGTTTGCTTCGTTAGATTGTCCAGAGTGCGAAGCTTGTAATCTAGACGCGCTCGAGTTCGAGAATTGTCAACAAGGCAGGTCACGTTGATCATATTTCCTATGTTTTATATGCATTGTAGATCAACCATTCTTCACCTATCGCATGCTAAGTAGGAACTCGAAAAATTGGTTCTTGATGTAGTATCATGTGGTAGGCACCCATCACCCTTGTTACTTGGCCCAGGACGATACATGTTATTTTGCTATGCTTCAGTAGACGGGGTTTTTGGTTGAGGTTCTATCGCGAGTGTTGTGAGAAAAATTTAATAATCAAGACCGGATATGTCAAGAATTTTCGAGACCTCGTGATGCAATATACCTCTGGGTGAAGGACGGTTTTGATTGGCCCCCTCGGATAAACCAGCAGAGGACCCGGGATGCATGGACAAGCGCCATGACATCTTGCGGAAAGCTTCACTCACGCACGAAGAGATGGATGGATGCTTCAAGACCCAAGGCTTACCTGCACAGCCACAAGTCAATATGGTATCTTGCATGGTTGGACAACGCGGCCACTCTGGACGGGCGATGCTACGAGATGTAGAAGAACGGTATGATTTGATGGGCACCGACAAAGGCTCAGATGAACCCGTTGAAAGGCCATGTTTTGATCATCCGGTCCTTAAACACCCTATAGTGCGAGGACATTCAACGGAGGCGATCAAATCTTGTGGGGAACGTGTGCAAAACTTTGTAGAGTACCCAAACCTAATCGATTAGCCGTGTCCACGGTCATGGACAACTTGAGCCGAAGGAACTGAAACTATCTGGAATTCTCAACACAAATAATATTAATGATGTGGGTATTATTGACAACTTGGGTATGAGAATTGGTTGGTGGAACCATCTCATTAACAACCAACAATGTAGTAAGTTTTGCTTTTACCCTCTCTATTGTTGTAGGAAAATTTGTTTTATGCAAAACTTAAACTACAGCCCCACCTGCCATATATGCATATAGTATAGATGATATTTTCACCCCTCTCTTTTGTGACTTGCCGGCATATTCAATATGCTAACCTACACGGCTGCAACGTCTTATGTTGGAGATACATTTCTTCGACGAGTAAGAGTACGATTCAGGGTTACGGTCCGCACTCAACTTGTCGTTGGTGTTATTGGGACTCTACTCCCCTTGACTGTTTCCGCTGAGATTTTGAGGTATATATCAGTTTTATCTTATTTACATGTGATTGCACTTTGATATATACATTGATGTACTGTGTGTGCCAGCATACTGATCCAGGGATGGCACAGATACACAGAGGCTTGACTCGTTTCGAGTCGGGTCGCTACAAATATGGTATCAGAGCACATGTTGACTGTAGGACGTGACCCTAGAAACTGGAAATCCCTTAGGAAAGGATCTTTCTAAAATTTTATTTCCAAGAACATCTTTTACTTATCATCTCTTCTGATTTCATCAAATGTTCTCTCTCACCTCAAAATAGTTAGACAATACCTTTTCCCCTTTGACCACATGAAGGATGAACTGAGTCCCACTTCCAAGTAAAGAGGATTTCACCATGCATTTGAAGAATTGAAGCTGCACCAATTGAATACTCTGAAGACCCGAAGAAATTCAAACACCCTGAAGTGTTCCAATATTTATATGGCCATTAGAATTTCCAAACCCCTGTTATATACCCACGTTAGATACGATTATTTATCAGCCGTCATTTGTCTGTGTTTTCCGACAGCCACAAATAAAATCTATTCTCAAAAGTATTGTTTGTATTTGGTGTATCTCCCTCTTTCCCTCTCTCTCTTACCCATCTCATCCCTAAAACCTTGGACCCAATAGATGGCGTATGAAGCTGGACTTGTAATCTCTAGACCAATGACCCAGCTAAAAGTTGAAATATGGATTCAGAACATGGAGAACCACTTCGGGAGCAATTTGATTTTAAGGAAGTATGAAGTTGCACACGCTCTTTACTACTTTACCCAAGGTGATGCTATCTGGTGTAAAATGCATCATGCCATACAAGGATTTAGTGGAGCAGGAACCTGGGACGAATTCAAGAAGACTCTGTTAAGATCACGTCTCGTTTAGAATTGCTATGATAACCCGATGAGCAAGCCTTGCGCATGCAAGATCTGTGGAGAAATAGGACACACCCAGGAAGAACACAAGGATGGATGCCCTCATTGTGAAGAAAATCACTCATCAGAGGAATGCCCTACTAGTCAGGTGACTTGTTTCTTGTGTGAAGGAGCCACCCACTACCCAGCCCAGTGTCACATCTGCCCCAAGGTGCAACAACTTGTCAAGCAGCAGAAAGTAGTAATGAAGGAAACGTTCAAGAAGAAGTTTCTAGAAGAACCTGTGATGAAGGAAAATATAGAAGACCATTATGAACAAGGTCTAACCAGATTTTTCTCCAATGCATGCTACTCATGTGGACAAGAAGGACATTATTCACATGATTGCACAAGGGAAAGCCATAAATATCTGGGAGACTTCCCGACAGAAAAAGTAGAGTTGGATCCACTTGAAATAGAAGAACTGGCCAGAACGAAGGAGTCCGGAAAGAAGAGAAAGTACACCAGCCAGAGTCAAATCCCTACACATAAAGAGCTGAGTCATACCATATGTTTCAAGTGTATGGAATTTGGCCACTACAAAAATATGTGCCCAAAAAGGAAGCAGGAAAACCAAGGAGTAATAGTCAACTCAAGAAGCCCCGAGACTTGTCGGAACTCATTTGTTTTCATTGCAAAGAAGAAGGACATTATGCTAGTAATTGTCCACAGGGGAAGAAAGCTAAAATGGAGTAGTTAAGTTTGGACAATGACAATAAGTGTGACATGAAGCACTCTTGTTTTCATGAGATTATGGAGTTGAATTTTGTAATAGAAGACTCAGAGATTGTAATAACTTCATGAATCAATAAATTTATTGTGTCATGATTTCCTATGTTGAAACTGTATGCATTGTTTCTCTATGAACAAAGACCTCTAAATAATTATAAGGACATGAGAAATTATGGTCTATGCAGGCATGAGTATATCGCATTTTAAGTGTGGTAGCAATGGGTAAACCCACAGGATCCAATGAGTAGGAATGTACCATGCATACTAAGGAGAAACATACATTCCTATGAGTACCCAATTTCTCACACCTGCAGATGACAACCCTCTACGAGTCCTTCCTTAAGGGCCCAGAAACGATCATGACCATGACTAGTGATCATGATTACTCGAAAATCCTGAATGACATGATGAAGCACATTCATCTTGAAGGAGATGCAGTCTACAAAGGCTACCCATTCAGAGAAAGTGGAGTGCAACTTTGGTATGTGGAAGTACACCTCCAGCATGTGAAAGGAGTTTGTCCAAAGACTATGGGGCAATAATTTTTCATTTCACATGTACCACGAGCAACCTTCTTTGATGTTGTCCGTGAAGCTCCCATGGAATCCATACGTCAGATTGGAAAAATACTTGAAGCAAGCCTCCATCATACACAGGAATACCTGAGTGAAATGCATGCGGAGATGATGGAGATGAAGCTCATGGCCACCATGATAAAGCAAAAGATGGATGATTTCAAGAAGCACCTTGGAAAGTTCCAGTGGGACTAAAGTATCTCCAAGGGAGACAAATGAATAAAGTTGGCAGAAATGCTTGACCATACCGAATAATGTTGATGGCAACATTTTTAATAAAGTACTTTTGTATTGGAGTTTTTAGAAGAAATTAAGGATGTAATAAAGGATTGAATATGAAATGAATATGATTTATGGATGAACCAATACCTTCTAATGGTAAACACAGCAATGGAAAAAAAGTATCCCACAGAGTGGAGTGTGTACCAAAAATTAAGTCTGAGGATTATTATTATATGATGGTTACCCCAAGAGTATGATGGAATGAAACACTATAGGATTTAAAGGCGGAGTAATTCCAAGTATGAGTTAAAGTGGGCCTGCAACCCACAGACCCCGGGACTAATAAGGATCAATCACTACCTTTATGAAGAAAGAAACTTGGAAGAAGCTATGATTGATCAGCAAACATTTTCTTAGGAGCATACGAAAAACTCGAGAGTTGTGAAGAAATGATAGATGTTTGTTCAGCTTGCAGAATCATTGGATTTATCCGAACTTCGTTCATGAACAAGAGAAATTCTACAACGCTGTGCGGATACCCAAGTGTTAGAAGGCGAGATTCGCTAAACCTTATACAAGGTAATGATTTTAGTGCGACATGGCTTGGCCACCATGACGACTTACTCTTATCATTCTCTTGCTATTAGTAATGGTAAATCTGAGAGACTTACCCATAGTGAGAGACGACGTTCTTTGATGCTTTAGTTTAAGCCTTAGAATGGTATGATGAAAGCCCATGTACATGGCAATTGTTGTCACGCGTAGGAAGTTTTACGGTGAGGATGAAGCCAAGAACCCTCTCTCTGCAGGATAACCATAAATGGTAGACCACCATGAGAATCATCGATAGGTTATTTAGAATGGTCACGAGAGTTGTCAGTTAAGAAGACTCTGTGACGGAAGAAGCTTATATCAACAGAAGAACCCTCGATTTTGATGGAAACATTATGAATATAATGGAAGAGCTTCACCAAAGTAGTTACCATGAAGAATGTGAGGAGTCAGATGCCAAGTCCCCAGAGGATTGCTAAATTTTGAGAGACAGGTAACTCTCATTTTAAGTGTGGTAGTATCCCACTTTATAGGAAATTGGATTTGTTAGAAGACCTCCGAAACCCTAACCTTTTCTTTCTAGCCTCTTCGAATCTCAAGGACGAGATTCATTTTAAGTGTGGTAGTTTATAACATCCCAAAATTATAAATTTTGGAATGTTAATAAAATTATTAGATTGATTATTTGTTTGTATGAGTGATTGAAACTTGAGTGAAATTTAAAAATACAAAAACTTTTTAAAACTTTTGAATGAGAGGGAATAAAATGAATTTCCCCTTTTTTCTGTGAATTCAAATTCATCCATTTAAAATCAGTGAGAGAAGATAACATGACTTCTTCAACTATAAGGAATTTGAATCAAGGTGGCATTTGAATTTCTTTCGGTACTTGATTCGAATTTATATTTGGCCCAAGATTTCAACCACAAAAATTTTCCTAATAATATACTTGCCAAGCAAGAAAGAGAGGAGGTAACATGACACCCCAAAAAAATAGAAGTCACTAGAAAAAGTGTGCCAAAAACATTAAAGACAAAATTTGTATTTTATTGGATTTATAAAAATATTTTTTTGTAAAGTTTTTATTTTGTGAAAAATAAAATGTATACGTGGTGGGAAATATTTTTCGTAGAATTTTGATGTATAATACTTGTATTTTTCGGGAAATGATTTAATTCCTTTTGTAGCTCTCTTTCCTGTTTTAAATTAAAAGGAAAGAAATCACTTCTATTAGGAAAGTTATCTCGGCCTATTAGGAAATCCGAATCTGGCCCATTATTTCCTTATTCTACCTCCAAAGCTTTCTTTCCGTGGCCATGGCACGCACCTCACAGGAAGCTTCCTCTCCCGGATTCGCGGGATTCCTTCCCTCCCCGCACCTCCCACCACCCCTATAAGAATCTCCTCGACCTCCTCTCTCCATTCCCCTAGAAAAATCTCTGTTTGCTCGACCGATACCACGCCGCCCCACTCGCCGGACTTCCTGCCAGGAACAAGCTCGCCAGGAACCCGTGGTGCGAGCTGCTACGTCGCGAGGAGCGCCCCGTCGCCCGTGGGAACCCACCCCTCGTCGTCGAGATCTCCTCCGCCGGTTCCACCCCTCCCCGCCGCCGTCCTACTCCTAGAGCGCCCCCACCCCGCCCTTCAAGTCGGTTGCTGTAGGAGCTCCCGTTCTTCCTTCTCTGTCACGGTAAGGCTCCTCCCCTCATCCTTTTTTTCCCACCCTTAGATCTCATATGGATGGTTCAGATTAGACATACCTTGCCCCTTCGGTTTATTAGATTAAACCACCTGTTCTATTAGTTAGATTATAAACCAAATAGTTTTTCTTACATTACGGCCGACCTCTAGATAGCCGAAAACGTACACACCTCTCAGCCAATAGGAATCTGCCACGTCACCCTTTTCTTTTTAATATTTTTCTGTTTTTAATTCCAAAACAAATTTGAATCTCATATTAGAATGCCTACAACTTTTATTCTATAAACCCAAATGAGGTGATTCTTTTTGCATTGGATCAAAAATTTCATGAAGTTTGTGAAAATATAAATTTGACAATGTTTGAATTTATAAAATTTGAGTTAAAACAGATTTGGTTTAAATCTTATTTTGTGAATACCGAGAGTTTAAAAATAGATTTTTAATTGATCCTTTTTGCTACTGATCACTAGTGATCTTATTTATCCGTAGCTTCAGTTTCTGAATTTTTAATATATTGTATCTTGGGGTTTTCACCAAAACAGATTCTGATTTGGTTATGGAAGACAATTTTTTCACATTGTGCTATAGCTACTTTTGTTTATTTATTTATTTTGATCACTTGCCCTTGTGATGCTTATTTTGTGAAAATCTATTCCCCCTAATGTACCACTTGGTGTAGCATCATTATTTGGGGACTAGATCACTCCTACAAAGTTTGAGAGCCGTTGGAAAAACTTGACAATGTAGACTTGCTCAAGTTTGGTTCTGGACAAAGAGGGTTTTGGAAAATTTTGGTGAACCAAATCAACTTGGATTGAGAAGAAACTTGGCAAGATAGTCACATATATCATGTGTGACTTGCTAGAATTTTCCTTGAATTATTGATAATGTTTCGTATAGAAATATTTCAAAAGCTTGGAATAGACATAAAGGGTTTTGGAGGGTTTTCTTCAATATTTTGAACATGACGAGGCGTCCAACCTCTTATATATGGGAACTATATGTCCAGTGAGTTTCCCTATATTCTTTCTAATATTTTTTAAGCAAGAAAATAATTTCAATTTGTAAAAGACCATTTATATCCTGAAAAAAGGTATTTAAATAAAATAGAGAATTAAATTTTAAAATAGAGAATTAATTTTATGCTTTTGGAAAGTCCTTTTGATAATAGTATCCAAATAAAATCGTTGGGGCAAACCATCTACCCTAATTTGAGGACTTGTAGTACAAACTGCAGTTGAGGGTGTTTTGAAAACTTAAATTAAGAAAAGCATTTTGTTCAGAAAATATTTGATAAAAATAGTTTTAGGTCCTATACACATGGTATGGTCATTGGGAAGGTATTTGGAGAAAGAAGATGAGTTCTTGTGAGAAGGGAATTTTTTTGAATAAAGACCTAAAATAGGCAAACAAGCACATATCAACCAATTCAATCATCACAAGCATACAAAAAAGTTATAATTGGTTCCAAATTTTATAGAATCATATTGTAGCAAAGTGGTACAAACACATGGTGTGACACATAAAACCCTACGTCAGGTGTTTTGGTGGATTGTGTGAATGATCATAATACACACGCGCTCACCTCACAAGGGTGCTCGAGGGCACCAGCTACGCGTGTGGAATAAACAGAGTGTCGACCTTTCTAAGGGTAGCCATGGACGTCCTTTTAAAGTCCAAGGGGTTGCCACAATGTCTAAATTAGTCTTTGTGTGGGAGAATAGTCCACAAGATAACTGCCAAAACTACTCAAAGAAGCAATAGTGGGAAATACCTAACTCTGACGGACACAGACACACACATTAAATGCATCGTGAGGTGGTGGGCTGGCGATGTTCCCCGGCAAGAATTACCTATCCTTCTTGTCATTCGCCCAACTACGTTCTATTTGTTGGACACGTCATGGGACGGGTGTCACTAAAGTGACTGCATGCCTCTGACTAGACCCAGCTAACCGCATGCCCGCTCGACACCTCACTAACGCTGAGAATCAGCCTGATGAGGTGGAGCGGTGGAGATTTCAAGGGGTATTTTCGGGCGTGGTTATTCTCTGGTTTTCCTTCTCCAGTCAAGGTCGCTTGTCAGAGCCTTGTTTATGGTGTTCGCTCGTTGTCGTCCGAAGGTTGGCGTTACCTGGCAGGGTCTTACCGGTCCGGGGGCACGATTGCCTCTGTACAAGTCTAGGTACTAAAGCCCCCATATTTATTACACCGATAGCGGGACTTCTTTTGACGATTGCTTGAGGAACCTTGATCGAGTTTTACACAGATGTGAAGAAACTAATCTTGTCCTAAATTGGGTGAAGTGACACTTTATGGTGAATGAAGGTATAGTGCTTGGGCATAAAATTTATGAATGAGGCATTGAGGTAGACCAATCTAAAATTGATGCAATTGATAGAATGCCATGTCCTAAAGATATCAAAGGTATAAGAAGTTTTCTTGGTTATCTGGTTTCTATAGGTGTTTCATCAAATATTTCTCAAAGATTTACAGGTCACAAACTAATCTTATTCAAAAAGATATCCCTTTTGTTTTTATGATAATTTTGTAGAAGCCTTTAAAATACTTAAGAAAGCCATGATTCTACACTTATTGTACAACCACCTGATTGGAATCTACCAATTGAAATTATGTGTGATGCTAATGACTATGTCACTGGTGCTATTCTAGGGCAAAGAGTATACAAGAAATTGAATGTTATCCCTTATGCTAGTAAGACCCTAGACAATGCTCAAAGAAATCACGCTACCACTCAAAATAAATTTTTAGCACTCATGTTTGCATGTGATAAGTTTATAGCATGCATTGTTGATTCCAAAGGAACTATTCACATTGGTCATGCTGCTATAAAATACCTTATGGAAAAGAAAGATGCTAAACCTAGACATATTAGGTGGGTGATTTTACTTCAAGACTTTGACTTGCATATCGTAGATAACAGGGGAGCTGAAAACGTGTAGCAGATAACTTTTCTAGGATGAAAAATGTTCTTGATGACCCACCGCCTATTGATGATAGTTTTCCTCATGAGCAACTTGATGCTATAAACACTTCACATATATAGTACTCCTTGGTAGGCATATTATGCTAACTATATTCCCGCTAAGTATATACCACATAATTTCATGTACGGACAAAATAAAAAAAGTACTTTTATGTTTTGCAAAATTACTAATGGGATGACCCACATCTTTATAAAGGAGTTTATGGTGTTATTAGACGTTGTGTGTGTGAGCATGAACACGAATAGATCCTATGAAGGTGCCACTCTGAAGCTTACTAAGGACACCATGCTTGTCACAGAACTGCACACCACGTCTTACAATCCAGTTTTTATTGGCTTACTCTTTTTAAGGATGCTCATAAGTATGTCATTTCATGTGATGAATGTCAATGAATTGGTAACAATGGTAGACGTGAGGAAATGTCTATGAATTATTCACTTGCTATTGAACCATTTGATGATTGGGGCTTTGATTATACGGGACATTTTCCTTCCACTAATGGGCATACTCATATTCTAGTTGTCGTTGATTAAGTTGCTAAATTGGTAAAAGCTATTCCAACTAGTAGTACTGATCATAATACTTCTATTTAGATGCTTAAAGATATTATCTTTTCGAGGTTTGGAGTTCCTAGATATTTAATGACTGATGGTGATTGACATTTTATTCATGGTGCTTTCCGTAAACTGCTAGCCAAATATGATATTAACCTTTGGATTGCATGACCTTATCATCCCCAGTCTAGTGGCCAAGTTGAATTGAGAAATTGAGAAATAAAACTAATTTTGCAAAAGACTGTTAATAGATCTAGAAAGAACTAGTCTAAGAAACTCGTTGATGCTTTATGGACTTATAGAACAGCTTATAAAAACCCCATGGGAATTCCCCCCCTATAAAATGATCTGTGGAAAAGCTTGTCATTTACCTCTTGTGTTAGAACATAAATATTATTGGGCAATTAAAAAACTCAACTATGATTTCAAACTTGCTGGTGAAAAGAGGCTATTTGATATTAGTTAATTAGATAAATGGAGGCCACAAGCTTATGAAAATCAAGTTGTTTAAGGAAAACGTTAAAAGATGGCATGACAAGATAATCCAAACACGGGAATTCAATGTAGGAGACCTAGTTCTTTTGTACAATTATCGTTTTAGATTTTTTGCAGGTAAGCTTCTCTCCAAATGGGAAGGCCCTTATGTCATTGACGAAGTCTATCGCTCTGGTGCTATAAAGATTAAGAACTTCGAAGGAAAAAACCACAGAGTGGTAAATGGGCAAAGAATTAAACACTATATCTTAGGTATGCCCTAAATATTGAAACTAACATTATCCAAGTTTTTACTCCCGAAGAAGAGATAGGAGAGACCTTCCGGAACCCCAGAACAATATTGAAACTAATATTGAAATTAACACTATATCCCAGAATGTTGAAAATGATCTCATTGCCAATTCACAAGTATATGTGCATCTAGATCCTTATAGATGGTCAACGGAGGATGAGACTAACTTAAAGAGGATTGAACCCTCGAGCGATGAAGAAGAAGGAGAAGTACCTCTGCGCTAGCCGGTTGATATGCATGTGGAATTCAAAAAGTCAAGCTTACCAAACAAGGTTACATCTTCCTATACACGTTTTACCGCTTATTTTCGTACACAGGTAAACTCTACTATAACCTCCTCTAGTAAAACTCATGCTTTGATGGAGGGGGCAATGATTATCACCAACCTATTACATAACCACCACCACCCAAGAAGGACAGATGAGTACATCGGTATGGGAACCACCCTTAGCTTGTCCCAAGCTTGGGGCAGGTGTCCAGTATCGTATCACCATCTCTTCTGTCATTACCATGTGTTTTAGTTCGATCCTTAGCTATGTCATGATTTAGAGAAATAAATTTCATATTTTTCTTTGCTTAGATTTTTTGCTTTGAGATCTATCTATCCTTGTAATTGAGTGTGAGAGTTATATAATAAATATTAGTTGAGATGGTGTGCTTTACTCTCATGCATCTATCATCATAGCAAGGAAATGATAGAGATAAAAGATCATATGCTAATCCCATGAAGAGTAATGACTTCACATAGAAAAAGTATTAGTGATAAATGTTGTTTGGGAATATGCAAATATAACATTATTCATTGTTATAATCGATGCAAGATATGATAGAGGATAAAAGACTCACATATAAATACACTATCTTGGACATCTCTTATGATTATAAACCCTAACCAACTATTATATAATGAGCAAGTGTTGATGTTGGACATGGAAGCCAACATAATGATCACGACACTTTATATTCACGTAGAAGTTATTTTGTCTCGGATCATCGAACATGTGCTTCTTGTTTTAGATCTTTTGCTGGCCAAAATTTTATGCACTAGGTAGAGATACCACTTGTGCATCAATAACCCTGAAACCTAGTTTCTTGCCATCAGAGTCCAGCATACTGACCTATCGATTGAGTACGCTCATTCAAGTAAGTTGTCGTCGATGCACCAAGTAATAAAAATTGCTCTTAAACATGTATGATCATTTATTGTAAGGGAAAATGAGGTTTGTACAATCTTGTGATGGCAAAGAAATAAAAGCGATATAGTGCATAATAAAGTTTTCTATCATAAGGGGTAATATAAAGTGACGTTCCTTTGCATTAAGAGTTTGCGCATGCAACCTAAGAGCGCATGACAACCTATGATTCCCTCTGTGAAGACCTTTCTTATATCTTGATGAGGTTAGTTTTGTGCAAGAGTCAATAAAGTTATCCCTACTCCAACCTCTTAACTCTCTAGTAGGCAAGCATCATGTGTTGGAGATTGATCAAGATATATATATCCAGTTGAATGTAGGAGATCGTGAATCGTTATTGCTGACATTATCCTTGAGGTAAATAAGTTGGGGTGGCAAAACAATGAAGTCTGTATCTTCCTATGTGTCCGATGAAAACATTAACTCCAAAAATATGCAATGAGTGGTAGAAATCATATAAGACTAAATGATAGTTGGGTATCCAAACTTCCTAATGTAAAAGCTGTTACATAGACTCTCCTCTGAAATATGATGAATTATGATTGTCCCAAGGACTAAGAACATGGTTTGTTGTTCACCAATAAATTTTATGCTTCATACTTCAACAATTGTGGAAAGATTATTACTTGTTTATGAGAAGCTATATGATGAAAAACTTGATGCTATGTTAATATTAATGATCCTCTCATGTCCATATTCTATTTTATCGACACCTCTTATCATGTGGTTGTTTTATCGAGTCCGTCTTTCACTTGAGGACAAGCGAGGTCTAGGCTTGGGGGAGTTGATACGTCCATTACGCATCATGAATACTTATTAATATTTATGATATTCTTGTCCATTATTACCCACCATTATACAATTCTTATGTATTTTCTCTTTGAATATGCAAGGTACACCACAAAGAGGGAAATTACTAGAAACTAGAATTCTGGACGTGAAAACCACGAAAACACGTAAAAATCCGCACGACTCCAAATGAGCTGAAATTTCACGAAGAATTTTTGTGGAATATATAAGAGTTATTGGGCAAAAATTATACCAGAGGGGGCCACATGCTGGCCACGGGGCAACATGGCGTGCCTTGTTGCCTCGTGGGCCCCCAGCACGTCTCCCGGCCCCTGTCTTCTCCTATATGGTGTGGTTTGACATAAAACAATTATAAGGATACTTTCAGGACAAACTGACGCCTATCAAGGCGAAAACCTGGGCAGAGGACCTTTTGCTCTTCGGTATATAGATTCTACCGGGGGAATTTCTCTCGGGGGGGGGGGGGGGGAATCGAAGCCATCATCATCTCCAAAGCTTCCTCCTTCGTGGGAGGACCAATATTCATCAACATCTTCACTATCACCATATTATCTCCAAGCCCTAGTTCGTCTCTTGTATTCAATCTTTGTCTCAAAACCTTAGATTGGTACATGAGGGTTACTAGTAGTATTGATTACATATCGTAGATGATTCTTGTTAGATTACTGGGTGGAAGATATTATGTTCAGATCCTTAATTACTATTGTTATATCTCTGATCTTGAACATGTTGATGAGGTGTGAGTAGTTACTATTGTTCCTGAGGACATGGGACAAGCCTTGCTGTAAGTAATCATCTGAAGTTGGTATCCGTTCGATATTTTGATGATGTGTCTGTTGTTTCTTCTCTTAGTGGTGTCATGTGTACGTTGAATACACGACACTTTACCATGTTATGGGCCTAAGGAAGGCATTGTGGAGAAATAAATAGATGATGGGTTGTGAGAGTCACAGAAGCTGAAACCCCAGCTTATGCGTTGCTTCGTAAGGGGCTGATTTTGATCAATATTTTTCATGGTATGGTTAGATTTATATTAATTCTTCTTTCGTAGTTGCGGATTCTTGCGGGAGGGGGTAATCATAAGTGGGTTGCTTGTTCAAGTAAGAACAGAACCTTAGCACCGGTCCACCCACATTTCAAATTATCAAAGTTACAAATGTGAATCAACTCAACATGATGAACATGACTAGATAATAATTCCCATGTGTCCTCGGGAGCATTTTCTTTATATAAGAGTACTTTTAGGCATGTACTTTGCTATAAAAAGGATTGGGCTATCTTGCTACACGCTACGATTGTTACTTGTCACCTACTATGAATTATATTGCTACAAAACTATCTATCACTGTTACTTATAGTGCTCTCAAAGAATATCTTGTTGAAAACTTCTTATCATTTCCTTCTTCTCCTTGTTGGGTTTGGCACTCTTACTTATCGAAAGGAATATGATTGATCCCCTATAATTGTTAACTGTAAATTGGTTAGGAAACATTTTTGGTATGTGCTGAATTTTACTGTTGTTTGTTACTATGGATGGTCACCCTTTGAGTGGCTTGTTTGGGGCATCTTCGCCTCGAACAGAACTTGAAAAAGTTGTTCCTCAACCTACTGATCCTACTAAAAATATTTACCATGATATTCCTTTGGGTATGCTAGAGAAACTAATAACTAATCCTAATGATGATACAACTCATCTTGATTACCACTTGATATATGTCGATGAGGTTTGTGGATTATGTAAGCTTGCAGGTTTCCTGGAGACTTCTAGGTTCATGTCCACACGATTTGGAGGCTCACAAGAGACACCTAACAAATCTAGGAGACATCACTCTCCAAAAGGTAATAGATAAGATAGCCTCCTCAACACTCAATCACTCTTTCATAGATTTGGCTTGGTAGAATAGATTGATTGTGTGGAAAGCAACTTGGGGAGGCTAGAAATCAAGATTCATATGGTTGGAGTGGAATATCTTGATTTCAACACATGAATAGGTGGTTCTCTCTCAAAAAATGGATGGGGAAAGTGTTGGCTTGTTCTAAGTGCTATCTCTACGAATCATAGGGAGGTGGATGGGTATATATAGGCATGTCCAAAATACAAACTTTACAACATTATTTCCCAACTCGGTGGAACTGGAGTAAAAAACTCGGTTACACCGACTAGTGCAAAATGTGGCAAGTTTTTGCGTTTCGATGAGAACGATATACAAATCTCGGTGAAACCGACTCGGGTTACCTTGGGCAAGTTCAACTCTCTGTGAGACGGAAGTTTGAAAAACGGAAATTGTGATTCTCAAAACTTGGCCAACATAAAGTTGGCACGTACTCGGTAGGGCTGAATGGGAATACTTGGTGGCACCGAGAGGCTAGGGTTTGGCTTTGGATTCTGTTTAAGGAATACTCGGTAGGGCTGAATGGGAATACTTGGTGGCACCGAATTTGGATGTTTGGGTTTTAACACAATATTTTTATGGGAGAATACTTGAGGTATTTTGGTGGATAACTTTAAGCACCAGAGAAACCAGATCATGATAGATAACTCACCCCCTTTTAATAGCATTGGCTTTCCTATGGACTCAAATGTGATTTCTCGCAAAATGAAGAAAGTAGAGTCTTGAATATTGTTGCAAATAGACGTTCCGTGCATCTAGGGGATCTCCTCACAAACCTTTTCCAATCCGTTCGTTGAACTTTTCCTTCAACATACTTGGTAAAATCATTAGTCCAATGTTGCTATTAGTTACAAAAACCACCAAGGGAGAAGTTGTTCTTTCACCATCCCCTCTAGGGTTTACCCTAGGGTGGAGGTGTTTCCCTAAGGGGATGTCTTGGCCCCCCAAGTCAAGGCGGGCGGCGAGCACCCTGGGGTTTCCCACCCTTGGACGCATGGGCCTTTGGGAGGGGTTCGCGCTTAGCCCACTAATACTTGTGATCTGCGTTGGGTTTTCCGTCAAGAGAAACGGTTTACCACAACACAATGTGGGTAAGTATTTCCCTTAGTTATGAAACCAAGGTTTACTAAACCAATAGGAATATCAACCACAACTGTCTTCTGCGACTGCACACAAAAGAACAAACAACTTGCACCCAACATCGGCAAGAGGTTTGTCAATCCTCTTGTCTTGTTATTTGCAAGCAAGTGAGGTGTATAGATAATTGTAGATAGCACGATAAACTAAAAACAAGTAAGTGGTAGGAAGGTGTTGAAGGTTTTATCAATATGTTGTGAACAAACCTGGGGGCACAGCTTTCCCTATTGGCATCTCACATGAAAAATAGCATACACTGGGTAAACAAATTACATATTGGACAGTTGACAAAAAAATGGATAGTTATGCGATATTCACGACAATGATCATCAGTATATAGGAATCACGTCCATAATCAAATAGGCCGACTCCTGCTTGCACCTATTACTATTACTCCACTCATCGACCTCTATCCCATAGGCATCTAGAGTATTAAGTAAAATAGAGTAATGAATGGAGAACACCGACATGATGTTGACAGAGTAAACTCAAGAAATATGAATAAACACCACCGTTTATCCTTAGTAGCAGAAACACAAAGACACATCTTATCCCCTTCTGTTACTCGTATATAGAAATTCGTCAGGTTAAACCTACAACAGCGCACCTCTCTCACCGAAGAAATATCGATCTAGTTGGCCAAACTATTTAAATAGATCATAGAAAATTACAAATCTATCATAATAATTCACATAATAATCATATAAGTATACATAGAAGACTCAAATATTTATCATGAATAATCTGAACATAAACCCACAATTCATCGGATCCCAACAAATGCATCACACAAAAGGAATTACATCATACGGATCAAAGCGAATATGTGATGATCATTGTATTGAAGATCAAACAGAGAAGGAGAGAGATCCCTATCTAGGTACTGCTATGGACCCATAGGTATGTGGTGAACTACTCACACATCATTTTGATGGAAGTAAGATTGATGAAGAGGCCCTCCATGATCGGTCCCCCCTCCGGCAAGGTGCCGGAACGGAGCTCCACATGGCCTCCCATCGGAGCAGAGACTTATGGCGGTGTAAAAAGTGTTTTGGGACTCCCTTTGGTGTTTTTAGGGTAGATGAGAATTTATAAGCCAAAGAATGGAGTCAGAGGGCCATGAGGGAGGCACAAGGCATTAGGGCGCCCCCAGGCACGCCATGTTAGGTTGTGGGCCCCTCGTGAGGCCTCCACCCTTCTTCTGATGCTAGTTGGTCTTCTTCTGGTCCAGAAAAAATAACCAAGAAGTTTTAGGGAAATTGGACTTCGTTCGGTATGGAAAACCTGAAGAGTGAAAATACGCAGAAAATAGGAACTAGTACTAGGCACTGGGTCAATAGGTTAGTGCTCAAAAAAATATAAAATGGTAAATAAATAATCCAAAAGTGTTCTATAGTGATAATATATTAGCATGGGACAGTAAAAAGTTATACATACTTTGGAGGCGTGTCAAGCATCCCCAAGCTTAATTCCTGCTCGTCCTCGAGTAGGTAAATGATAAAAACATAATTTTTATGTGACATGCTATCCATGATGTAACCTTATGCATGCATGCTCATTGAGAAACGATGAATTAACAAACACTAACATAGCAATACTTCTAGGTATAAGCAGCAAATCATTAATCTTTCAAAGTACATGATCATCAAAGATTGTTTTACCCCCATCCATCTTTATTACATTAGCAAGGCATGGCTCCATGTTCACCACATTAATACAAATGTCAAGCACCACGGTGTTCAAGTAAGGTAATTGGATCGTACATTTTCAATATACATCACGTTTTATTCTTCACGCAATACATGAGCGTGAACCATTGGACATAGCATAAAGGTGGAATAGAATATCATGGTAGGTTTCAAAGGGGTAAAAGTGGAGAAGATAGTCTCACATCAACTAGGTGTATCAACGAGCTATGGATATGACCTTCGATAGATATCGACGCGAGGAGTAGGTATTGCCATGCAAATGATGCACAAGAGCTATAAGTGTATGAAAACTCCACTAAATCTAAGTGGGGTTTGTATCCAACTTGCTTGCTCATGAAGACCTCGGGCATTTGACGAAGCCTGTCATCAGAATATAAAGCCAAGTTTATGAAAAAGTGACTTCCACTAGACTATGAATCATATAACATGAGACTGCACATATGGAGAACAAGGTGCCACTTTGAGGCACAAGTGTGGTAAAGGATAGTAGCAAAGTCCCTTCTCTGTTTTTCTCTCATTCATTTTTTTATTATGGTTTGCTCATTTGGTCTCCCGCATTTTTATTTCCTCGCTGGTACAATGCTCTAATAATAATCATCATGAAACACTTATATAATTAAAAATCAATATCAAAACTAATAGGACGATATGACTCTGAATGAATGCCTCTGACGGTGTACCAGGATGTGCAAAGATCTAGTGTGACATGTACCAAAATATGATAAATGGTGTCTTTGCCACAAATACTATGTCCGCTCTATATGATCATGCAAAGGATTATGATCATGAATGAACCAGTCATGTGAAGTGACGATGGCATTCGCATGGAAATATATCTCGGAATGGCTATGGAAATTCCATAATAGGTAAATATGGTGGCTGTTTTGAGGACGATATAAAAAGGTTTATGTATAACAGAGCGTGTCATGTCACGGGGCTTGGATGCACTCGGAAAGTTAAAATTATCCTCAAGGTGAGAACGGGCGATGCACGTACCGAAGAGGCTAGGAAATATGAGGAGATGAGAGTGCCTATGTCCATGGTGTCACATTAGTTGTGAAGAACTCATATACTTATTACAAATTTTTATTAGTTTTATCACAAATCAAAGTACTACTCACATGCCCCGAGGGAGAGGGTTGGTAGGAATTAACCATCACGCGACTCTGACTCAAAACAACACAAGGATTTCAACGAGGAATAGAAATGCTCACACATCATCACCATGCCTTTTTAATTTTTTTGCTGAACAAGAAGTTTAACATCTATTAATATCAACATCTATCTGGATTAAAAATAATGCACCCACACCTTTTTCATATCACCACATCAATATCTTTAACCCACAATTTCTCTATATGTGCTACATGATAGTTTTAGTTATCACTCATTGAATACTCATTATTTTGATCTATTCTTACGTCCCATGAAAATTACCTTCACTATTTGTCAAGATATCAAAAAAATATGTGAAGAACGAGAGCATAATATCTCTACAAAATCTACACACCACCGTGCTAAAAAAGAAATAAGTGAAGTACTAGAGCAACTACTAAGCTCAAAAGATAGAAGTGAAACACATAGAGTATTCTAACAAATTGTGATGATGTGGTATCTCTCTCAATTAGGTGTTCCAGCAAACAATGATTGTGGAAAACTGAAAGTAAAAGCAAACAAAAGCAAATGACGCTCCAAGCAAAACTCATATCATGTGATGAATAAAAATATAGCTCCAAGTAACATACAGATGGATTGAAAAGAAAAGAGGGGATGCCTTCCGGGGAATACCTAAATCTTAGACGCTTGAGTCTTCCTAGAATATTACCTAAAGGTGCCTTGAGCATCCCCAAGCTTAGGATTTTTCTGCTCCTCGATCCTTTGTCCATCGGGGCAATACCCAAAACTTGAAAACTTCAATAACAAAAAACTCAACAAAACTTCGTTAGATTCGTTAGTATAAGAAACATATCAAATACTTTCAGGTGCTGTTATGAATTTATTGTTATTTTATTTTAGCATTGGGTACAGTATATTAACTCCTCCATGGATTATATCCGCCGATACAATCCATAGCATCATCAAAAGAAGCAAATTACACATGCAAAAACAAAATTTGACTGAAATAGAACAGTCCATAGTAATCTATAATGAACCTATACTTCTGTAACTCCAAACATTATTACAAATTAGGAATTTTTATATCAATGAAGTGTAAAAAAGTCAGCTTAAAAAGACGTTCCATAAAATCAGAGAAATTTTGCACTCGTCGTAAAAGAGTCAGTTTTTGCACTGTATCACTTTGCACAAATACTAACTAAAACATAAATACACAATCATTATAGAGGAAATGATCATTTTATCACACAATAACAGGAAATAAAAAGAAAAATAATAATATAACTATTGGGTTGCCTCTCAACAAGCGTTATTGTTTTATGCCGTTAGCTTGGCATATTGCATATTTTCAAGTGTTCTCATCTTTCACACTCAACCCATAAGTGGCTCTCATGATAGATTCATATGGTGGCCTAATTCTCTTCCTAGGGAAGTGTTCCATTACTTTCTTTAATGGAAATTGAAACCTTATATTTCCCTCTTTCATGCCAATGATTCCACCTATAGTTCGTAGGAAGGGTCTTCCAAGTATAATTGGACAAGAAGGGATGCAATCAATATCGAGCACAATGAATCTACAGACACATAATTTTTGTTTGCAATTATAAGAAAATCATTTATTCTACCCCAAGGGTTTATTCATAGTAGAATCCACAAGATGCAAGTTTAGGGAAGATTCTTCAATATTAGTGAGACCAAGCACATCACATAAAGTTTTAGGTATAGTTGAAACACTAGCACCAAGGTCACACAAAGAATTGAATTCATATTTATTTATCTTAATTTTGATAGTAGGTTTCTTGGTGTTGGTGTGCACATGGTAACCTATGGGACCTTCGGGCCTTTGTGGTTCGGCGGGGAGGTCGTACCACACAATGAGCAGAGGCTATGAAACAACACGGTGATGAGACTTGGGGTTTTTACCCAGGTTCGAGCCGTTGTGAAGCGTCGAACCCTGCTCCTGCTTTGGTGAGTTGATTAGGGAAGATGAAGTTTACACAAAGCTATACCCCATCAAGCGTTGCCGGGGAGAGCTAGCACGCGTGTATGCTTACACTTGGCTCTCATCCCAGGGGGGCCTAATCTACCAAGTGCTTAATATCTAAGCGCTTGAATGCCCAAAGATCTGAATCTCAGACCTCCTTTAATACCTCAAGGGGCATCCACAGTGGCAACTGAGATGATCAGATACCTAATAGTGCTATCATTCCTAACTCTGGCACTTAATACGGAACGCCATAAATGCGGCCCTAGGTGGCGATTGGGGGTGCGTTACTGGCAGGCCTCTCCCACCTATGAGCTGGCCACGGCTTCTGGTCTTGACACGCCTTTGGATGATTGTCAACAGGCTGCAACCTATCTTCCGGCGCGGTGCCAATTAGCTAGCGAGAGACACCTAGCCATCTACGGGCTTGACACCTCATCGTCATACCGATAAGATGGATCTATGGCAGGCTGCCTCACGCCTGCTAGGGAGGTGCCTTGCCGGGTCTTGGTGAGGATGGTTGCGCCTTCGTACATGGTAGATACCAAGGGTTCTTGGCGTGTCTTGGGCTATTGGTGCTGGTCTTCAGAGGTGATGCTTCCGACGCCCGTGTAAGTATGGGGCACCAGGTACCCCATTATTAGTGCACCGACAGGAGCCCCTGGGCCTGGGCCATACTCGCTCGCCTAGCGTTGTTGGGTCGGGCCCAAAGTTCATGCGCGAGCACGGAGTTCACGAAGAGGTAACCGTCATCCCACTCTCCTGCGTCGTCCCACCTCCTTAGTTCGTTTCCGTCACACGCGTCGCATGCATTGCATGAAACTCGCAACAGGTATGCATGACTGAAAGGCTTGGTAGTGGCAGGAGCCGCAGTGACATGGATTAGATTGATGGGGTGGTTACTTGTTCTGCCATGAGGTGGAGGTGGTCGGCGACCCTTGGAGCATAGGAGAGCCAGCCCCCCACACCCTCCATATAAAAGCGGGTGGGGTGCCGGAGATGATGCTCATCCATCCTTCTCCTCCTCTCCAACCTAGTGTTGCTTGGTTTTCTCTTCTGTGCTGGCTCTTTGAGGTGGCTTCGGTTCTTGGCCATGGTTGGGAAGCGTGGGCAACCCCATCTTCATGGAGGGCAGCAAGAGCTTCCCATTCGGATCATGCAGCCGCTTCAGTCATAGTGTCGGGGGTTGATCAACCGCAGGGAGTGTGGTCCCATGTGTGCGGTGACCCGACAGTGAAGGCATCGGTGGTTCTCAGGATATCACAGCGCGACCTGCTGTCCATGGCGCCATGTTTGGCATGCATGGGTGGGAGATTTTCTCCTGCGAGTTTTTCTTGAAGGTAGGGTGGATTCCCCGCCTTTGGACACTAGGGACGACCATTCTCTCTGTGATAAATCTATGGATCATGGCGTCCTCTCTCGGCCACGCAGCGGATCCAACGGTGGTGGCGGCGTCTGCTGGGTGATGGAGATCATGGAGGTCACGGTGGCGGCGACCTCTGGTGCTCCGGGGGCAGGGGAGGCGATTCAGACCCGTCGCGACGGCCGACAACACCATCATCAATAGCTGGCCCCGGCGGCACCATCATCTGCACCTGCACACTTCTCCCCTATCAGTATTGTACGCCCCTCCGGGCGTAGGGACTCCTTGGTCCTGGCAGGGAGGAGTCCCTTCGGTCTTGGCGGGGAGGCACTGAATCCCATCTGGGTGCGCCCTTCGTACGCCTTCCCTCCATCATCCAATCTCTAAACAAAGGGGGATAAGGAAGGCGTTACATGGCAATTATCTTTTTATAAAGAAAAAGTTTATAGGAATTTTATAATTTTTTTACTTGTGTAATTGTAATCTATTTTATCCATTATGTACCGAAGAAATGAATAAAGTGATAGCCGTTCCTTTTTCCTTGAGTACTATCCCTGCGTCATCATCTCTCCACATTGTGTCATACATTTCCACCGCATGGGGTTCCTTGTGGTGTTGGCGCAAAGCACAAGTGTCAAAGGGGGAGCGAGTCCCCGGCAATAGACGATCATCGTCCACCGGCAAGGCCCCTTGCCGGCACCAGCGCGATCTTCCCCCTCCTTAGAGGCTAGTGAGCGACGAGGGGCGATAAGATGGCCTATCCCGACAAGGGTCCCTATCATGAGGAGAGTCCCATCGCACACAAACAAAAGATGAGCGGCAAGGGTTTCCTCAAAGGAAGGAAACGGAACCACATTCGATATAAAGTGGTTTGAACTTGTCTCCTTGGGGGAAGCCCCCTTGAAGGTGCAATGGTTCCTTGTCTTCGTCTTTGCGCTGCCCTTCGTTCACCTAGAGGCAAAACATACAGAGCAAAAGAGGGGCTCCGTCCTCTTGAGAACAGGGGTGACCGAGTAACAAAGACTACAAGTCCATCAAGCACTCTTAATAACTGGTAAGCTAGGGCATTAGTTACATCATAACACAAGTAAATGCACAATGCATGATGCATATGCCAATGATGACATGATGCAGTGCCTAGCTTTATTTATGCACAGGGTGTGGCTTTGTACAAAGGGTTACATGCAACTTCGGCAAGGCTTGTACATAAGGTGGTTGCTGGGGACTAGGCCCGGTAACCGCGCCTTATGGGTAGAACTTACAAAGATGCTCAATATTCCATGAGTTAAGCACCTTGATACCATCTTCGATCTCCGGGCGGACTGCACCAGGCCTTGTGACTCGTACTACCCGCTAAGGGCCTTCCCATTTTAGCATCAACTAGTTGGAACCTGATACGTCTCCAACATATCTATAATTTTTTATGGTTCCATGCTATTTATCATGTCAACTTTGGATGTTTTATATGCATGATTATGCTATTTTTGGGACTAACATATTAACTTAGTGCCAAGTGTCAGTTTATGTTTTTTCCGTGTTTTTGACCTTTTTAGAGAAAAATATTAAACGGAGTCCAAACGGAATAAAACTTGCGGGATGATTTTTTCCATAACAGAAGATACGCAGGGGACTTGAGAACCAAGGCAGGAGACCTCGGGGGAGATCACAAGCCCCCTAGCCGCGGCCTGGGGGCACGCCTCGTAGGCTTGTGGGCCCCACGTGCCTCCTTTGCCCTACCTCTTTCGCCTATAAATTCTCTAAAATCCTGAAACCAAAGGGGAGATCCACAAAAATACTTTTCTGCCCCCGCAAGCTTGTGTCTCCGCAAGATCCCATGTGGGGACCGTTCTGGTGCCCTGCAGGAGGGGGATTCGGACATGGAGGGCTTCTTCATCAACACCATTGCCTCTCCGATGATGCGTGACTAGTTCACCATAGACCTTCGGATCCATAGCTAGTAGCTAGATGGCTTCTTCTCTCTCTTGAATCTTCAATACAAAGTTCTCCATGGTCTTCATGGAGATCTATCCGATGTAACTTTCTTTGCGGTGTGTTTGTCGAGATCCGATGAATTGTGGATTTATGATCACCTTATCTATGAATATTATTTGAGTCTCCTCTGATCTCTTATATGCATGATTTCGGATCCTTGTAGTTCAATTTGAGTTGTGGGTTTCGTTTGGCCAACTTGATATATAATTCTTGCAATGGGAGAAGTGCTTCGTTTTGGGTTCATACCGTGCGGTGTCCTCACCTAGTGACAGAAGGGGTAGCAAGGCACGCATCGTGTTGTTGCCATCAAGGGTAAAAAGATGGGGTTTATACCATATTGCATGAATTTATCCCTCTACATCATGTCATCTTGCTTAAGGCGTTACTATGTTTGTTATGAACTCAATACACTAGATGCATGCTGGATAGCGGTCGATGTGTCGAGTAATAGTAGTAGATGCAGAAAGTATCGGTCTACTTGTCTCAGACGTGATGCCTATATGTATGATCCTTGCCTTAGATATCGTCATGACTTTGCGCGATTCTATCAATTGCTCGACAGTAATTCGTTCACCACCGTAATACTTGCTATTATGAGAGAAGCCTCTAGTGAACACTATGCCCCCCGGGTCTACCCCACATCCTATATTCAGATCTACAAAATTGCCTTGTTGCACTTTTCACCTTCATATCTCAGCTTGCAAATAACCGTGAAGGGATTGACAACCCCTTTATAGCGTTGGGTGCAAGTTTGTTTCTTTTCGCACAAGTACATTGGTGCCTCATCTTGATACTCCTACTGGATTGATACCTTGGTTCTCAAATAGAGGGAAATACTTATCACTACTTTGCTGCATCAACCTTTCCTCTTGAAGGGAAAAACCAACGGAAGCTCGAGAGGTAGCAAGAAGGATTTCTGGCGCCGTTGTCGGGGAGTATTCAAAGTGAAGCATATCCAAGTAACTATCGCAAACTCATATCTTGCATTAACTTTATTTGCCTTTTGTCTCTCGCTTTCCTCTCCCCCACTTCTGAAAAAACAAAATTTCCAAAAATATTTGCCTTTTTCGTTCGCCCTTTTCTTTCGCTTTCTCTCTGTTCGCTTGTGTGCTTGTCTGCTTGCTAAGTCACCATGTATGAAAACACCAAATTGTGTGACTTCTCGAATACTAATAACAATGATTTTATTAGTACTCCGATTTCTCCCGCCACTAGTGCGGAATCATGTGAAATCAATGCTACCTTATTGAATCTTGTTATGAAAGAGCAATTTTCCGGCCTTCCTAGTGAAGATGCCGCATCCCATCTTAATACCTTCATTGAGTTATGCGATATGCAAAAAAAGAAAGATGGGGGTAATGATATGATTAAATGGAAGCTATTTCCGTTCTCATTATGACATCGACCAAAAGTTGGTTTTCATCTTTACCCAAAAATAGTATTGACTCTTGGAACAAATGTAAAGATGCCTTTATTTCCAAGTATTTTCCACCAGCTAAGATTATCTCTCTCCGTAATGATATCATGACTTTTAAGCAACTAGATCATGAACATGTTGCACAATCTTGGGAGAGAATGAAATTGATGATTAGAAATTGTCCCGCTCATGGCCTAAGTCTTTGGATGATTATACGAATCTTCTATGCTGGTTTGAATTTTGCTTCTAGAAATATCTTGGATTCCGCCTCTGGTGGAACTTTCATGGAAATCACTCTAGGAGAAGCAACAGAACTCCTAGATAATATCATGACAAACTATTCTCAATGGCACACTGAAAGGTCACCTACTAGTAAAAAAGTGCATGCTATAGAAGAAATTAACTCTTTGAGTGCTAAGATGGATGAGTTAATGAAATTGTTTGCTAGTAAAGGTGCTCCTCTAGATCCAAATGATATTCCTTTGTCTTCCTTGATTGAGAATTGGAATGAAAGTCTGGATGTTAATTTTCTAATGTCAATCCTAATGATGATGCGGCTGGATATGAATCCACTTTGGGTGAGAAACGCCCCAATGATTCGGAGTCCACTTATCTTGATGCTAAAAGCACTAAAAGTGGAGTAGAGGATATCAAAACTTTGAGTAGTGATGACATTACTACTTTGGATTTCAAGGAATTTAATTATGATAGTTTCTCTTTGATTGAATGTATTTCCTTGATGCAATCCATGCTAAACTCTCCACATGCTTATAGCCAAAATAAGGCCTTTACCGATCATATCGTTGATGCTATGGTGAAATCTCTTGAAGAGAAACTTGAGTTGGAGATATCTATTCCTAGAAAACTTCATGATGAGTGGGAACGTACTATCAAAATCAAGATTCAAAATCATGAATGCAATGCTTTGTGTGATATGCGTGCTAGTGTTTCCGCTATTCCAAAGTCTTTATGTGATGTTCTAGGCTTCAATGAGATTGATGAGTGCTCTCTTAATTTGCATCTTGCGGATTCTACTATTAAGAAACCTATGGGAAGGATGAATGATGTTCTTATTATTGCAAATAGGAACTAAGTGCCCATATATTTCATTGTGCTTGATATTGATTGCAATCCGACATGTCCCATCATTCTTGGTAGACCTTTCCTTAGAACTATTCGTGCTGTTATCGATATGAAGGAAGGGAATATTAGATTTCAATTTCCATTAAAGAAGGTCATGGAACACTTTCCTAGAAATATAGAAATATTTCGTTATGAATCCATGATGAGGGCTACTTACGGTTCGAGCACTAAAGACGACGATACTTGATTCTATCGCCTTATGCCTAGCTAACGGCGTTAAACAATAGCACTTGTTGGGAGGAAACCCAATGAATTTATTTTTGCTTTTTGCTTTATGTTTTGTTGTTTCCACACCATAATAATTCTGTTATGATTGTGTTTTTTATGTTTTCTTTTAGTGTTTGTGCCAAGTAGAACCTTTATGATCAGTTTTGGTGATAATTGTTTGATCATGCTGAAAAAGACAGAAACTTTGTGCTCACTTAATTATTTTTAATTCCTATCCAGAAAGAGCTTTTGAGTTGATTCTTTTTTATGCTGGTTGATATGCAAATTTCCCTAATTGTCATAATTTTTCCGAATTTCTGGGATACCAGAGGTATATGAAGTATACATATTGCTACAGACTGATCTGTTTTTGACAAATTCTGTTTTTTGTTGTGTTGATTGCTTATTTTGATGAAATTATGGTTAGTATCGGGGGGTACTAGCCATGGGAAAGTGAGAATACAGTAATATAGCATCAATATAAATATAAATCAAGTTTACTACAGTACATAAAGAGTTGGTAATTTGTTTTCTGATGCTAATGATATCACAAGTTTATGTTTAAGTTTTGGGTTGTGAAGTTTTCAAGTTTTGGGTGATGCTCTTATGGACAATGGAAAAAAGAGTGGAAAGAGCTTAAGCTTAGGGATTCCCATGTCATCCCAAGCCAAATTCAAGGACACCAAAATGCCTAAGCTTGGGTATGCCCCGGCAAGGCATCCCCACTTTCGTCTTCAATCCATCGGTAACGTTACTTGGAGCTATATTTTTATTCACCACATGATATGTGTTTTGCTTGGAGCTGCGTGTATTATAGGAGTCTTTGCTTTTTTTTGTCACAATCATCCTTGCTGCACACCTTTTTGAGAGGTAAATGCACTCATCATGAAATTGTTAGAATACACATTGAGCTTCACTCATATCTTTTGATCTAGATAACTTTGCTCTAGTGCTTCACTTAGATCTTTTGATCTAGATAACTTTGCTCTAGTGCTTCACTTAGATCTTTTTAGAGCACGACGATGTCGTATTTTGAAGAAATAAAAACTCTCGATCTTCACTTATATCTTTTTGAGAATGCACTCTCTAAGTAACTTGGTAATTGGCTTGTGCTATGAAATTAGTCCTAAAGATGATAGGCATCCAAAGAGGATATAATAAAAACTTCCATATTCATTTGCATTGATTAGTAAGAGAAGTTTGATTCCTCACAATTAGTTCTGAGATTTGGATATGGTAATATTAGAATCATGTTAGTAGGGTGTTGTGAATCTAGAAATACTTGTGTTGAGGTTAGTGATTCCCGTAGCATGCACGTATGGTGGACCGCTATGTTAGGAAGTCGGAGCATAATTGATATATTGATTGTCATCCTTTGTGTGGCGGTCGGGATCGCGTGATGGTTAACACCTACCAACCCTTCCCCTAGGAGTATGCGTTTAGCACTTTGTTTCGATTACTAGTAAAACTTTCTCAATAAGTATATGAGTTCTTCATGACTAATGTGAGTCCATGGATTATACGCACACTCACCCTTCCACCATTGCTAGCCTCTCTAGTGCAGCGCAACTTTTGCCGATGCACAAACCCACCATATACCTTCCTCAAAACAGCGACCATACCTACCTATTATGGCATTTTCATAGCCATTCTGAGATATATTGCCATGCAACTCCCACCGTTACGTCTCATGACATGTGCCGTCACTTTCATATTGCCATTGCATGATTGTAAGATAGCTAGCGAGATGTTTCAACGACATAACCTAAGCTAGATCGTTGCACATCCTGGTACACTGCCGGCGGAGGCATTTCCTAAAGAGTCATCATTGTTCTAAGTATTGAGTTGTAAGTAAATAAAAGTGTGATGAACATCATTATTAGAGCATTGTCCCATGTGAGGAAATAAAATAAAAGATGCCAAAGATTCCCACCAAAAAAATGAAAAAAGATGCCAAAGAGCCCAAACAAAAAAATGAGAGAAAAAGAGAGAAGGGACAATGCTATTATCTTTTTCCACACTTGTGCTTCAAAATAGCACCATGTTCTTCATGATAGAGAGTCTCTTGTTTTGTCACTTTCATATACTAGTGGAAATTTTCATTATATAACTTGGCTTCTATATTCCAATGATGGGCTTCCTCAAAATTGCCCTAGGTCTTCGTGACCAAGCAAGTTGGCTGCACACCCACTAGTTTTCTTTTTGAGCTTTCACACACTTATAGCTCTAGTGCATCCGTTGCATGGCAATCCCTACTCATTCACATTGATATCTATTGATGGGCATCTCCATAGCCCATTGATACACCGAGTCAATGTGACCATCTCCTTTTTTTTGCCTCACAACCTCCACCACACTCTATTCCACCTATAGTGCTATATCCATGGCTCACGCTCATGTATTGCAAGAGAGTTGAAAAAGTTTGAGAAAGTAAGAGTGCGAAAACAATTGCTTGGCCAATACCGGGGTTGTGCATGATTTAAATTCGTTGTGTGGGGATGATGGAGCATAGCCACACTATATTATTTTGTAGGGATAACTTTCTTTGGCCTTGTTATTTCAAAAGTTCCTGATTACTTTGCTAGTATGCTTGAATTATTATTGTTTTCATGTCAATAGTAAACTATTGTTCTGAATCTTACGGATCTGAACATTCATTCCACAAGAAATAAGTTACAAAGGACAAATATGTTATGTAGCATTCCACATCAAAAATTCGGTCTTTATCACTTCCCTACTCGAGGACGAGCAGGAGTTAAGCTTGGGGATGCTTGATACGTCTCCAGCGTATCTATACTTATTGATGGTTCCATGCTATTATCATGTGAACTTTGGATGTTTTATATGCATGATTATGCTATTTTTGGGACTAACCTATTAACTCAGTGCCAAGTGCCAGTTTCTGTTTTTTCCGTGTTTTTGACCTTTTTCAGAGAAGAATATTAAACAAAGTCCAAACGGAATAAAACCCGCGGGATGCTTTTTTTCCATAACACAAGATACGCAGGGGACTTGAGAACCAAGCACGAGACCTCGGGGAGATCGCAAGCCCCCTAGCCACAGCCTGGGGGCGTGCCTGGCAGGCTTGTGGTCCCCACGTGCCTCCTTTGCCCTACCTCTTTCGCCTATAAATTCTCTAAAATCCCGAAACCAAAGGGGAGAGCCACGAAAATAATTTTCTGCCGCCACAAGCTTATGTCTCCACAAGATCCCATCTGGGGACCGTTCTGGTGCCCTACCGGAGGGGGATTCGGACATGGAGGGCTTCTTCATCAACACCATTGCCTCTCTGATGATGCGTGAGTACTTCACTACAGATCTTCGGATCCATAGCTAGTAGCTAGATGGCTTCTTCTCTCTCTTGGATCTTCAGTACAAAGTTCTCCATGATCTTCATGGAGATCTATCTGATGTAACTTTTTTTGTGGTGTGTTTGTCGAGATCCAATAAATTGTGGATTTATGATCAGATTATCTATGGATATTATATGAGTCTCCTCTGATCTCTTATATGCATGATTTCGTATCCTTGTAGTTCTCTCCAAGTTGTGGGTTTCGTTTGGCCAACTTGATCTATAATTCTTGCAATGGGAGAAGTGCTTGGTTTTGGTTTCATACCGTGCGGTGTCCTCACCTAGTGATAGAAGGGGTAGCGAGGCACGCATCGTGTTGTTGCCATCAAGGGTAAAAAGATGGGGTTTATATCTATTTCATGAATTTATCCCTCTACATCATGCCATCTTGCTTAAGGCGTTACTCCATTTGTTATGAACTCAATACACTAGATGCATGCTGGATAGCGGTCGATGTGTGGAGTAATAGTAGTGTATGCAGAAAGTATCGGTCTACTTTTCTCGGACGTGATGCCTATATGTATGATCATTGTGTTAGATATCGTCATGACTTTGTGTGATTCTATCAATTGCTCGACAGTAATTCGTTCACCCACCGTAATAATTGATATCATGAGAGAAGCCTCTAGTGAACACTATGCCCCCCGGGTCTATTTCACATCCTATATTCAGATCTACAAAATTACCTTGTTGCGCTTTTCACCTTCAGATCTCACCTTGGAAATAATCGTGAAGGGATTGACAACCTCTTTATAGCGTTGGGTGCAAGTTTGTTTGTTTTTGCGCAGGTACATTGGTGCCTCATCTTGATACTCCTACTGGATTGATACATTGGTTCTCAAACTGAGGGAAATACTTATCGCTACTTTGCTGCATCACACTTTCCTCTTCAAGGGAAAAACCAACGCAAGCTCAAGAGGTAGAAGAACCCTTGGCGAACTGAGCGCGCCTCAGGGCAAGGTCGCCTTCATCAAAGCTCTGGGCATGGACCTGCGGCTATGAACTTCATAGCTCACTACGTCGTCACCTTTCTCACTAGCACTACCTCAGGCCATTTCGTGACCTTCTCGATTGCTCCATACAAGAACTCAAAATCCCTGACAGCGTAGGGGAAGGGGCCCAGGATATCGAGCCCCCAGACCAAGAAGGGCCCGAATAGAGGGATCGTCTCGAGGGTTTGCTCTGGTTGATGTATGATCTCGACATGGAACTAACAGGCTTCACACTTTGTGACCAGCATAGTCGCATATTGGAGGGTTGTGGGCCAAAAGAAACCATGGCGGAAAGCTTTCCCGAAAAAGGCCCTTGATCCTATGTGTGACCCACAGATGCCTCCCTGAATCTCTGCCAACAGCCTTAGTCCTTCTTACCGGCAGATGCACCTCAATTTCACATCGTTGGTCCTTCTTCTGTACAGAGTGCCATCGACAAACATGTACATACTAGACCGGCGGGCTACTCTTTCATCCTCTTCTTGCTCTTCGGGAAGTTCTCATGTCTCAAGGAATTGGACAATGTGATGTGCCCAAGATAGAGCCTACGGCTCTACAGCAAGGACTAAAGGTATTTCTGTGTTCGTCGGAGCGTTTGCCTCTACCACGAGAACTCAGGGTTCCTCAGGAGGGAGCAGCTCACCACGCGAAACGGAACCGCCTCCAGCAGCTCCTCTATCAGGCGCTTCAGGAAGCTCTGCCAAGAAATGCTTATCGGAGTTCAGTTTTCTTATCTTCTGGATCATCGTCGAGGGGGACACTGAGGGTTGAGTGAGATGAAGGACAAAAACTACTCGTTCCATAGGAAGCTTCTGCCGGCACACTTCGACACGTGATCGACAATGTTGTTTTCTACGCGTGGCACATGTTTCGCCTATAGCCCGTCAAAGTGTCCCTCCAACTTCCTCACTTCCTCCACGTATGCCTCCATCATCAGGCTCTGATAATACTTAATGACCTGCTTCACCACAAGCTGGGAGTCCCCTCTAATGATCAGCTTCTTGATCCCCAACTCCACCACAATTGTGAGTCCCACGAGGAGCCCTTCATACTCAGCGGTATTGTTGGTAGATTATTCCCAGGGAAAGTGCATTTGGACCATGTACTTGAGGCGCTCCCTGGTGGGGTGATGAGGAGCACACCTTCCCCGACACCCAGGAGTGAGTAGGCACCATCAAAGTACATGACCCATTCCTTGGGTGTTTGCCTGCCGAGGAGAGTGGTTTCTTGGGCTTCTTCATCTGGTGTGGGCGTCCATTCGACAATGAATTCCACTAGTGCTCTACTCTGGATGGTGGAAGTGTGTTTGTACTTCATCCCGAAACTTGACAGCTTTAGTACCCACTCGACAATCCTGCATGTAGCTTCGGGGTTCCTCAAGATGCGTTGTAGTGGTAAATTGGTGACAAACGTGATCTCATGGGCTTGGAAGTAGTGGCGCAACTTCCTTGAGGCCATGATCTGGCCAAAGATTAGCTTTTGCACTCCAGAGTACCTTGATCTAACCCCGTGTAACAGGGAGCTGACAAAGTACACTGGCAGCTGCACCACCTTCTTCTTCGCGAATTCCTTGGAGCCTTCATAGCTAACCTACAGGTTTTATTCTAAGCAAGAATTCGGCGTTGTCGCGGATATTTTGGCTTCATCCCCGGTAGCATATACCATGGAGGCTACATCTTCATCTATCTCCCGCTCTCCCACCAAGGCCGCGCTAACCACTTGATTTGTGGCCGTCAAGTATAGCAGCTGCAGCTCCTTTGGTTTGGGCGCGACCAAAGTGGGAGCGGAAGAGAGGTATTTTTTTCAGATCTTGCAGTGCCATGTCTGCTTCCGGGGTCCACTTCATCAGGCCGGCCTTCTTCAAGATCTTGAAGAACGGCAAAGCCCGTTTGGCGGATTTGGAGATGAATCGACTCAACGGGGCAACGTACTCGGTCATGCATCTCATGTCCTTGGCTGACTTGGGGCCTTGTATCTGCTCGATGGCTTTGATCTTGTTGGGGTTGGCTTCCAAACCTCGCTGAGACACAAAGAACCCAAGTAGCTTGCCGGACGGGACACCAAACACACATTTCTTAGGGTTGAGCTTCAAGTTGATCTTGCGCAGGTTCACAAAGGTCTCTTCTAGGTCTTGCACGATGGTGGCTTCATCTGTGGTCTTGATCACTATGTCATCCATGTATGCTTTCACGTTCCTGTGCAGCTGAGGTCCAAATGCTATTTGCACGACCCTGTCAAAGGCAGAGTCAACGCCCTCTAAACCGAAAGGCATTCATACAAAACTTTATGTGCCGCATGGGATTATGAACGAGGTCTTTTCTTCATCCTATTTGGCGAATAAAATCTGGTGATATCTGGAGTACGCGCGAGGAAGGAAAGCCGGTCACACCCGGAAGTGGCGTCAACTATCTGATCAATACACGGCAAGGGAAATGGGTCCTTCAAGCATGCTTTGTTTAAGTTTGTGAAATCAATACAAAGCCTCCATTTCACATTCGCCTTGCGTACCACTACTGGGTTGGCTAAACACATTGGATAGTACTCCTCGGATCAAACCAGCCGCTTCCAGCTTCTTGATTTACTTGGACATAAATTGTTGCCTCTCCAAGGCCTGCTTCCTAACCTTCTGCTTGATGGGTTTGGCGTGAGGGCAGACCACAAGGTGGTGCTCAATTACCTCTCTGGAAACACCGGGGATCTTGGAAGGTTGCCAAGCAAACACATCGACATTCGCCCACAGAAAGGCAATGAGTGCGCTTTCCTATTTGTCACTAAGGGTGGCGCTGATGGTGAATGTACCATCAGATCCATCCTCCCATACCAGGACCTTCTTCGTTGCAGGGTAGGAGACATTGGATTTCCCCCAGTGGAGGTCTCCGGAAGGTCATCGACGGGTGGAATGCACTTCACTGAGGCGCGCTTCTTGTAGTCCTTGCCAGGGCTTCCATTGGACTTCTTATTCATCTTGCTTCTGGTAGGAGTGGATTCTCCTATCATTTCAGCTGCCACCGCATCTCAAAACATGAGATCTACGCAAATGACGACATCCTTCTTGTCGGACAGGATGCAGATTACTCTAATGGGGCCTCGCATGTTCAAGACATTGTAGGCATAGTCGGATGCTGCCATGAATTTTGTCAAGGTCGGGTGCCCAAGGATTCCATTGTATGGTAGGGACAGCTCGACCACATCAAAAGCGACCTTTTTGGTCTCGTAGTTAAACTCTCCACCAAATGTAACCGGCAAAGTTATCTTTCCCTTTGGCGGGCCTCTTTCGGGGTTGATCCCTTGGAATGAACCCGTTGGCTTGAGCTCGCTGTCGGGGATCTGTAGTCTCTTCACCACTTCGGTAGAAATCAGATTCATCCTTGCCCCATCGTCAACTAACAACTTACTGACCTTGAGGTTGCGGACCATCGGGGAAACCAACAGCCGCAACCACCCAATGACGGTAATGCGGTCATGGTGATCCTCTGTGTTGAAGATGATAGGCGTGCGGGGCCATTTGAGTGGTCTTCGAGTCTCTACCGCTGGCTCCATGGCGTTAACCTCGTGCACCCACTGTTTGAGCTAGCGGTGAGAGGAGTGCAAGGACTCACCCCCGTCAACACACATGGCATCGGTTGCTTTCTCGAACTCCTTGTCACCGGAATCACCTCCATCATCTTCGTTATCACACGCGTCGTCAACTTCTTTCGTCTCGAGGCCTCTGGTAGGTTTTCCTTCTGCTACGTCCTCCTTTGCCGCCGCAGCCCTTCCCGGCAGCATTATCTTGGCCCTTCTCCTTGTCGCGCTTCTCGTATTTAGCCTCCTACTTCTCAAAAAGCTGATCTACTTGGCGGTATTCATGGAGAGCGTGTCCCTTGGTGCGATGGATCTTGCAGTATGGCCCACCAGACTTTCCGGCATTCTCTGCTGCGGCGGCCTCCCGATAATTAGTGCACGAAGCTGCTCCCTTGCCGGATGTCTCGGCATTCACTTTCTTGTCGGCACTGAGAGTGCCAGAGCCTTCAACGGCCAACACTTCCATGCCTTTACGATTCTTATTGTCCTTTTGGTTCCTCCCCTTCGAACCAGGGGCATCGTCGTCCTCATCAAAGTTGACGTTCATGCCTGCTTCCTCTCCGGGGAGTCGCCTTCTTCTTCTGCGCGAGCAGACTTGTGTGCCAACGTGTACAGATTGTTGATGGTCTTCGTCGGCTTGACGTTCATCTTGGCCTGCATTCTTGTTTTGCGCACGTTCGGTTGGAATGCGACAATCACGTCTGTGAGATGTATCTCCGGAATGTTGCGATGTACTCTGCTGAATCTCTGGATGTATTTTTCACAGGGTTTCACCCTCCTTCAGCGGGAGGACCTGCAAGTCGATGGGCTGTCCTGGCTCCTGGTGGCCACCTTTGAAGGCACCAACGAACTCATTGAACATGTCAGCCCACGATGCAATGGAATTCTCTCGTAGGTGCATCGGCCACGATCTAACATTCGGCTTGAGTGCCAAAGGGAAATAGTTGGCGAGCACCTTCTCATCTCTTCCTCCACCGACTTGGACGGCAATCGTGTAGATGCCCAAGAACTCACCCGAGTTGAGCTTCCCGTCATACTTTTCCATCAACTCGGGCTTGAAAGCCCGGCTCGACGGCTAGCGGATCCTTCGTAGCTCGCGAGTGAAGGCGGGACACCCGACCTCGTAAGGTAGGTTTTCGCCAGCACCGGGCACGGGGTTGCCACTGTCCAGTTTGTCGGATTGACGGTGTGCTTCCCGATGTCGCTCAATGGTGGTGCATGCATCCTCCTTCCACCGGTCTTCTAGGACTTTCCCTTGGTCGTGCGGGCCGGTCGAGGCCATAGATGCCTCGTCGGGCCTTCAGTGTGCGGAACTTGTCGCGGTTGTCCTTGAACTTGCTATCGACGATGGGATTGCACCGTCGGCAAGGCCTCGCTACGCCGACCGTATGTTTAGGCCACCATTGCCATTCGTGGACGATGGGACGGCCCTGCTTACTATGATTTGCCGGCTTCGACGAAGCCGATGAAACTTTGGATGGTGGCTATCCACTCGTCCATCTTTTCACCCGTTGGTGGGAAGTTTAAGAGTAGCTGAGCCATCGACATTCCCTTTGCGGTCGTGTCCACCATGGGTAAAGAGGCGGACAACGATGTGGCTCGATTCCTGGTGGAACTTGGAAGAGCCTCAGAGCATCCTTGTCGCCATGCGTTGGCCGACATGGTGGCCTGACGTGTGGGAGGCTGGATGCGTGCATCTACGGCCCCGCTAAGCACTCCATCTTGTTCAGGACAAGGTGTGCGCCTAGCAGCCGCGCCCATGGCTGGTGCAACTGGTGGACCACGTATTCCCTTAGACTGGGTGCCGCTGTTGTGAGCGCGGTCACTGATGCAGTGGATGTGTGGGGCCTGGGTGTCCCTTTCGCGCACGGCACTAGGAACAGGCTCACTATGACATCGCTGTTGTTCGCCTCTCGCGCCCCTCGTTCTGGCTTCGACCGTAGGGGACACGATGACGGTGCCTCCTGCGCCGACCGTGTCGCCCACGGAGTCCGCGGCTGCAAGCATCGCGGCCTTCGAAGTAGAAGGGTGAGGAACTGCATCGGTCTTCTTCTTGGGAGCCATCGTGAAACAGAGAAGGTCGCGACGAAGATCAGCATGCTTCTCGTATCCTCAGGTTTGCGTGAACGAAGCCCCCTGCCTGGCGCGCCAAAGATGTTGGTTCATGTGTGCACACGTTCACCTATGGGACCTTTGGTCCCCTTGTGGTCTGGTGGGGAGGTTGTACCACACAAAGAGAAGAGACTACAAAACAACACGGTGAGGAGACTCGGGGGGTTTTACCCAGGTTGGGGCCGCTCTGAAGTGTAAAACCCTACTCAAGCTTTGGTGGATTGAATGGGGAAGATGAAGTTTGCACGGCTCTATACCCCGGCAAGGGTTGCCAGGGAGAGTTAGCATGTGTGTATGCTTACACTTGGTACTAATCCCACGGGGACCTAATCTACCAAGTGCCGAATCTCTAAGCACTTGAATGCCCGAAGATCCAAAACATTTCCTAAATTGCCTCGGGCCTCCTTTTATAGCTCAAGGGGCGTCCACAGTGGCAACTGACATGATTAAATAGCTAAGAGTGCTATCATACCTAACTCTGGCACTTAAGAGAGAGTGCCATAAATGCAGCCCTAGGTGGCGAGTGGGTGTCCGTTCCCGGCAGCCGTGTGCCACCTATTAACTGGCCACGGCTTGAGGTCTTGACACGCCTATGGACGGGTGTCAACAAGCTACAATCTGTCTTCCGACGCGGCTCCATGTAGCTAGGGAGAGCCACCTAGCCATCTAGGGGCTCGTAACCTCATCGACAAGCGACTGGTGTAGCGATGAGGTGGAGCTATGGTAGGCTGGCTCACGCCTGCCGGGGAGGTGCCTTGCCGTGTCCTGGTGAGGATGATTATGCCTTCGCCCCGGCAGATGCCAAGGTTTCTTGGAGCATCTTGGGTTGTTGGTTCTGGTCTTGAGAGGTGATGCTTCCGACGCCCGTGCATAATTTGGGGGCACTAGGTACCCCATTATTAGTGCACCGACAGGGTTACCACTCATCATGCAACTTTCTAGGAATAGAAACTTCAAGTTCAAGTTTCTCATCATAAGCTTTCACCATAGCTTCCACTATATGTTGAGTAAAAGATTTGTTTTGTTCATAAGCATTGAATGAGATAATAATGTATTTCAGCAAGGAAATACATTCTACTAAAGAGCAATTATCATAATTAAAGGTCTTGTAATTGAGAATAGTGGGCACATCACTAGTTAAAGTTTTATCCTCTCCAAACCCACCTTTTTCAGCTTTAGCAGTAAAATCATCACCCTCCAATCAGATATGAGATCCTTCACTAGAATTCGCTTATCTCCAATCACTTTATCAGTAACATTCATATAAGTAAACAAAGATTCAATAGGATAAGTACCAATCATTTTGAGAGCTTCGTCATGATTGTGGTAAAAACCGGGTGGAAGAGCTTTTTCTAAGAATTCCCACTTAGCTTTCATCTTGGACGTCATCTCTTTACTTTCATTAATATAAACTTGGATATGTTTAATAGTACCATTAAGATCATGCTTAGGAGGCAAAGCTATTTTAAGAGTTTCCACATCAAGAACAATCCTATCCATGTTTTTAACAAAGTATCAACAACATGCAATTTTTCTTCTACCAAAGTATTGAAAACTTTTTGATAATTAATGAATTTATTTATTGTGTTTCTAATATTAGAGGGTATCCTATTATAATTTTTAGAGGAATTAATATAAGAGTTACCATAAGAATTTCCATAACTATTAGGATTATTACCGGGATACGACATAGCATTGAAATAACCCTTATACGCATTGTTGTTGAAATCATTTCGCGACACAAAGTTCACATCAATAGCATCATTTTTTTTCAATCAAGGTATACAAGGGAAAATCATAAGGATCAACATGAGTATTTATATTAGCAATCAAAGTCATAAGAGCATCCACTTTTTCATTCAACGTAGCGATTTCCTCAACAGAATTTACTTTCTTACCAGTCGGAGCTCTTTCGCTACGTCATTGAAAATAGTTGGCCATGATGTTGTCCATAAGTTTGGTGGCCTCTCCTAAGGTCATCTCCAAGAAGGTACCTCCTGCGACAGAATCTTGAAGATTTCTAGAAACAAAGTTTAGTCCAACATAGAAATATTGGGTAATCATCCACAAGTTTAAGCCATGCGTGGGACAATTTCTTATCATCAATTTCATCCTCTCCAAAGATTGTGCAACATGTTCATGATCTTGCTATTTAAAATTCATTATTTCAGTTCTAAGGGAGATGATCTTAGCAGGAGGAAAATACTTGGCAATAAAAGCATATTTACACTTATACCATATTCCAATACTATTACGTGGTAAAGATGAAAACCAAGCTTTAAGTGTTTCTCTTAGTGAAAAAGTAAACAATTTTAATTTCACAATATCATTAGCCATGTCCTTTTTCGTTTCCATATCACAAAGTTCAACAAAGGTCTTGAGATGTGAAGCGGGATTCTCACTAGGATTTCCTAAAAATTGCTCTTTCATGACAAGATTCAGTAATCCAACATTAACACCAAAAGCCTCCGCACTAGTGGCGGGTGGTAGTTTATAAGTCACAAAAAATAGTAGTACCTTGAGACATGGTGACCTAGCAAGCAAAGTAACAAGCAAGGCAATCAAACTAGAGAGCGCAAATGCAATCCACTAACAAGCTAAGAAAGCAAAGATAAATATATTTTTTTGTATTTTTATTTGTATGATACAAACTAAATATGCCAGACAATAAAAATATGGACAAGTGAATGAAATTTTGTGTGGAGTTGCATGGTAGTTCTTGATGATATTCCCCAGCAACGGAACCAAAAATCCTTCATGACACTTGTGATTTGCGTTGGGTTTTCCGTGAAGAGGAACAGGTTATCGCCGCACAATGTGGGTAAGTATTTCCCTTAGTTATGAAACCAAGGTTTATCGAGCCAATAGGAATATCAACCAAAATTATCTTCAATGGCTGCACACATAAGAATGAACAACTTGCACCCAACGCGGCCAAGAGGGTTGTCAATCGTCTTGTCTGGTTATTCGCAAGCAAGCGAGGTGTGTAGATAATTGTAGATAGCAAAATAAAATAAAAACAAGTACATGGCTGGAAGGTGTTGAAGGTTTTATCTATATGTTGTGAATAGACTGAGGGGACATACCTTTCCCTAATGGCATCTCTCATGAAATCATGGGTAAACAAATTCATGTTGGGAAATTGACAAAAAAGCAGATAGTTATGCAATATTCACGACAATGATCATGTGTATATAGGCATCACGTCCATAAACAAAAGGCCAACTCCTGCCTGCACCTATTACTATTACTCTACTCATCGTCCACTATCCAGCATGCATCTATAGTATTATGTAAAATAGAGTAATGCATGGAGAACAATGACATGATGTAAACAAAGCAAACTTAAGAAATATGAATAAACCCCATCACTTTATCCTTAGTAGAAGCAACACAAAGACGCATCTTGTCCCCTTCTTTCACTAGGATATAGGAATTCGTCAGGTTGAATGTCACATCCCTAACCCTTAAGCAAGATAGCATTGTGCTCATGTCTTCTTTGCATTTGCATCTAAGAAGTTTCAACAAAAAAACAACAAAGTGGCAAAGGAAAAAGTCAAAACCCTAGCCACCATTTCAACTAAAGGAAATTTCAACTAGATCAAAATCAATGAACCCAAAATGGCCTCAAGAAATGTTCAAACTTTCTGATAAATCAAGAAAGTAAATGAGCATTGGAGAAAACTATTTTCTTGACACTTTAAGCATTTTAAATAAATGCAAAAGCCACTGGTTTCAAATTTAAAAACTTGAAATCACAAACTATAATTTTCCAAAAATGTTGAAAGTCTTGGAAATGAGTGGGGATATTATAATAAATATTTCAGGAGGTCTAAAATAGTCTTTACTTTTTGTTTTGGAGCTGAAATAATTAGCAAAGCAATAATTAGCAAAACAGAAAAACAAAAACAGAGAAAATGGGAACAAAACTTACCTATCGCCCAAGCCTGGCCCGGCCCATCTCCCCGCTCGTCCCCTCCCTCGCGCCAGTAGGCAGCAGGAGGTGGCCGCCGCCTCCTCCGGCGCGGCCACGCACGTGCGTGCCTGCCTGGCCGCCGGTTCGCGCTGGCGACGACGGGGATAAGCTCCCAGAGTTTCCCCTATCCATTCCCCGCCTCGGTTCTTCCCCTCCTCCCGGATCCCTTCCTTCTCCCTGCTGCCGCCATTAGAGCCGAGCTCGAGCTCGAGCTGCCCGTGCCCCTGGCCATAGGATCCCCTCCCGGAGCACGCCATTAGCTCCGCCTCGTCGCCCTGGTCGTCTCTGCAGAAGCCGAAGCCTCCTCGAGCCCTGCAACGGCCGCAACGCCGTCGTCTTACTCCTCCGGCCGCCGGACCTCTCCCGTCGATTCGTCGCCCCCAGGCCTTCCCCGAGCCGTCTAAGCTCTGCTCTGCACTCCCTGTGAGCATGCGGTCGTTTCCCCTAAGTTTTCCCCGTCGATCCCCTCCTCTAGCCCTAGTTTCACCGGAGCCCGACGAGGACCGCCGCTGCCGCTCGTCGCCGGCAGCCCTCCGATGTCCAGCTCGTCCTTCCGAGGGCACCAACAGCTCCAGGACGACGCGTAGATGCCGTAGCAGCTAAGAATCGAGCGTAGATCCCTCTGATTCAAAGACCCCGATGACGGCCGAGCCTTGGCCGCCACCAAGCTCGTCGCCGGCGTCATCTCCGGCCAGATCAGCCCGGGCTAGGCGCAGAAATGAAGCTGCGGGAGACGTGTCGTTCCTCTGGTGCTCTCCGCGCAGCATTTGGCCCCCTCTGCGCCGTTTCCGAGCCCCTCCGCCGTGCTGGTGGTCGCCGGAGGCTTCCCGCCGGCGAGGACGACCTCGCCGCCGGTGGAGGTCGACGTGGCAAGCTAACCCAGCCGATTAGTGACTTAATCACTCGCTGACAAGTGGGCCCAAGGCCAAGTCAAACCTCAGTTAGTGCTGGTCAGCGCAGGATTAGTCCCAGAGAGGCTGACCAGTGGGGCCCCCCTGTCAGGTTTGACCTGAACAGGTCGGCAGACCTGCTGACGTCAGACTGATGCAATAAATGGAATTTCCAGTTTAAAACTAATTCACGAAATTGCTAAAAATTTTAAAAATCATAGAAATTAATCTGTAACTCCAATGAAAATAGTTTATATATGAAAAAGTATCCGAAAAATTCAAGGATTCTGATTATGTTATTTTCAACTATGTTTGAAAAAGTTACAGAACCCTAAATTGTGAAATAAGGAATAATTCAATTCTTTTAATCACTTTATAAATGGAATTTGCAAAAATATTCAAATTTCATTATATATGCAATGATCACACACTGCCCTAATTACAAATCAGTACCATAACATGACATTTCATGCATGTTAACATCAAGTTGATCTGAGCATCAGGTCGAATCAATTAAACCGGTATCCGAGAATACCCCGTTTGAATTGCTATTTGAATGTGATTCAAATCAACTCTAAACCTATTACATGCTTAAAATAATAAATTATCACCTTGCATTCTCATGCCATGCTCATGCATCATTTTGAGTGCATATGATTGTTATTGATTGTTGCCATTCATTTCGGTAGGCTCCGCACCCCCGGATTCCACCGAATATCCGTCTGACAGATATCGTTCCTCCTCTGAGCAACAAGGCAAGCAACCCTTTTGATCATCCCGATAACTCCTATGTTCTTGCTCCTGCACCTATTTATTGCATTAGGATCAAATGCTTCAACTGCTTTTGCCACGATAGTTGGACCCACTTCCTTTGCATGACTTAACCTTGTCACAGTAAATAGCCGAACCTTGCAACCTAGCATACCTGGTAGTTGCTTGAGCTATGATGTGCCTTATACTGCTATGCATGCTATGCTTAGAGTTGTGTATGGTCTGTCATCTGGGAGATGAACGGAAATGTGCAATGTGTTAAGTGAGCAAAGGTCGTGTGTTGAACTTGATTTGGTAAAGGTACCGGTGAAAGGCTGTGTAGGAGTACATGGCGGGTTGTTTCATTGGAACTGTCCTTAGGAACTGAGTTCCGTGTATGTAATCCAAGACTAGATACTACCACATGCTGGGCCCTGAAATATGACCCCGCTCGGCCTATTAATCGCGTAGTACTCGGTCCAGGAGTTGCAAGTAGTTTCTGGTGTTTATAGAAATGCTGGAGGCCGTGCATGGTGCTGACCTGAGAGGTGGACCGTGATGCGGTAGGCAGTGGCACGGTGTACCAAGTGGCACCCGGATGGTAGGCTTGGGAACCCTGCGCACATCATTTGAGGCCGTGGCGGAAACATCGGCCGGACTTCCGTACGGGTTACTCTCAGATAGGCGATAAACCTGGACTATGTACTAGTGTGGTTAACGGTCGTGGCCGACTCCCTCGCTGGGCTTCCGCTTGAAGGTTGCCGAGGTGCATGATGTGCACATGGCGATAAGTGGCGAGAGCGTGTGTGACGAAGTACACCCCTGCAGGGTTATGATCTATTCGAATAGCCGCGTCCGCGGATATGGACTACTTGGAGACATATGTTGTTCATAGATAACTTCAATGGCTACTCATAAAATTGTCAAGATAAGCGTGAGTGTCGTGGACGGCATTTCCGTATGGAGACGAAATGATTCCACGATAGTGTATTGTTGTGGTGTTAGTGGACTCGTTCTGCGAGAAATCAAGTTGTCAAAACTAATTTCAAAAAGCAAGTTGTCTAGCCACGAGTCAAATGATGGCTTTCCGCCTGAAACCCCACAATACCTTTTGATACCTTGCATGAGTAGTTAGTTCTCATAAAGTCTTGCTGAGTACCTTTGTACTCATGTTTGCTTAATAAATGTTGTAGAGGTTGCTAATGACCCTAATGGAGGGTTCTTCGTAGATATCGACGACGACGAGTAGCTGGTGTCCCAGCTACGATCTGGCCCTACGTCGGCTCTGTAGTATAGTCAGGCCACGTGCCTACTAGTTCCCCTGTCTGTACCCAGACAGTTTATGACTCTTCCGCTGGCTTGTATTGTATGACTGCTATTATGGGTCGTGAGACCCTTACTGTGTAATATTATGTGTGTGGCTCTTCCGAGCCTCTTAAATAAAGCTTGTATGGTTATGGTTATGTTGTGATGCCATCGATGTATCTATACATATCGGTATGCCATGCGTACGTGTGTCTTACTTGATATGTATGGGGTTCGAATACCTAGTCGTGAACTTTAGTAGCACTCCTTACAAGGAAATGCCCCTTTGTGATCTAACGAGCCTTGGTAGTTCGCTACTGCTCCGGACACATTGGTTGACCGGCATGTGTCCTTCTTAGCTGATGTGTCTGTCCCCTTTGGGGAAATGTCACGCGACGTAATGGAGTCCTTGTAGCTTGCTACGACTCGTCTACGTTCGTTGATGACCGACACCTGCCTTGTTGGGTCATGTATGTCTGTCCTCGTGCGGAACTGCCACTTTGGTTTATGACTAGACATGTCGATCCGGGTTCTTTGACATTGGATTGGTAGCGACACTATCGCATACATGAGTCAAAAGACGCAAACGGTCCCGGCTAAGGTAAGGCTGCAGCCGTGGAGTTAACCGTGCGTGAGACCACAAAGGGATGCGATGTGTTATAGGCTGGATTCCTATGGCTTAGGATCGGGGTCCCGACAGCGTTGGTATCAGAGCCTGACTAACTGTAGGATTACTAAGCCAAACTGGTCGAAGTTGAGTCTAGAATTTCTTAGTTATATATAGGGGAATTGTTTGTGGAAGGGAACGTAACACTCTTGTTCTCTTCTCAACATATTCTATCCTGGTCATCCTCGTCTTTTCCGCGGGAATTAAGGACTAGATTTCTCATCTTCTCCTAGGCTCGTGTTTCCGATCGGTAGCTTATAGGACTACGGGTCGAGAGATATTGGGTTTATTTTATTCCTAGGAAGCAGGAAGTAAGTTTGATGATCAGAGAGTTGAACTTGATAGTTGAGTGGTTACGCTGTTCTATTTTTGGGTTGTCTCAAAAAATTTTTTTGAGCATTTACAGCCGTTATGCTGCCCAATTTTGCATTCAGAGCTCTAATGCTTTTGCATTACTCTCTATTTACACGTGCCTGTTCGTCCTTCTCGTCAGGTGGTACGTTTGACCAGGTGCATTGATGTACCGGGTCATACGGCCATGCTGGTCAGGGTGATGTCGGTGTGCGGTTACCGCTGGTACCCCGAGTACACGGTAGAGGAACAGTACCGAGACTTCAACCAGAGCCAGTACATCTGCACTGTTAGGGTATTTCCAGACTACCCTGGAGCGGAGAAGCCAATCCATTGGTCCTATGGGTTGGGAGTCACTGTTGACATGGCAGTACAAGATGCTGCCTATTCAATGCTGACTATTATGAGAGCGAGACATGCACTACTGCAGAATTCAGAGTTCTGCTATGTTCCGGCCTCTCAGTCTGGTGAAGAGGGATACCTCAGTGGAGTCTATTTTGATTCTTCTATGGAGGATCCACTTCTGCAGTCCACTGTTGAGATGCTAGAGAACAGAGACAAGGATGCTCGTGCTCTTCGCATGGAGCTTTATGCTACCCGTGCCCGTCTGTAGACAGCTTTGACGCAGCTGGCACCGGTAGTCCACACAGGGTATGGAGAGATGGAGATGTTGAACCCTGTTAGGAACCATCTTCCGGCCCACGTTGATTGGCCAGCTATAGGAGGAGTTACACCTCTTCGGGGAACCCTCTTACCACCAGTCAGGGGACCAAGGCCACATCCGTGTCCTTATGGATCCCAGGGATCTCAGGCTAGAGTGTTTCCTGATCCGCAGGTTGAACTTCCAGGTCATGGAGGTAATCTCTATGAGATGTTCTATGCGGATGCCTGAGCTGTGAGCGGAAGGATAGTATGGTAGTAGCCGTACGTTCACAGTCCTGCGTGACTTGTGAATTATGGTAGTAATGTGAAACGAATTCCGGAGGCCTAGATAAATAATGTATAGGAAGCTTGTACGCCTCTGATGAGTAGTTTCACAATTTCAGCAGTTTGCTCTACGGTTAAGGTTGTACTGAGCTATGTAAGGGTGTGTATGAACCATGGTGTATATATAGCAGTTGCTTGTTACCATGTTGTTCGGATATTCATTTCCGCATTCTGTGTGTTCAGTACATTCTTAATCCATAGCCAGTATTGATTTGATATTGGTCTAAGCTATGAGTTTGTTTGTCAGGATGGTGTCCACCAGCTTGAACCGTGCCCCTGCTCATGAGCAAGGTGAGGGTAGTCAAGCGTCGCAGGAAGACCTGCCTCACCCACCTTCTCTGGTAGAAGTGATGCTTGAGGCAGAAAGAAACAAAAGGGAGACCAACCGACTGCTAGAGCGTATTGAGCAGAATACGACTCGACAGCCTAGGAATGCTGCAGTGTCCCTCAATGACTTTGTGAAGCTGAATCCTCCAAAGTTTCATCATTCCGTCGATCCCCTCGACGCTGATGACTGGTTGTGCAGCATCTCACGCAAGATTCGCTCTGCAAATGTGTCTGAGGCCGACAAGGTGACCTTTGCGGCGTATTTCCTGGAGGGACCCGCCAATCTGTGGTGGGAGAATTTTGAAGCTATGCGTCCCGCTGAACCAGTGGCCACATGGGCAGACTTCAGTGCAGCTTTTCGTCTGCACCATATTCTAGAGGGCTTGATGGACAGAAAGAGAGAGGAGTTATGTGCCTTCACTCAGGGCAAGTTGTCTGTGGATGCCTATAGCCGCGAGTTCGGTAACCTCGCCCGCTATGCAACACAGGAGGTGTCTACTCATGCCAAGAAGCAAGCAAGATTCCGTAAGGGTCTGAGCCCTGAGCTCCGTCGTGATCTGCGCCTCCATGAGTGTGCAAGTTTTCAAGCCCTAGTCAACAAAGCGATCAGTGCGGAGACTGGTCATTCTGACTTCGAAGCCACAAGGAAGCACTCCCGTGACTTCGGCTCGTCTTCTGGTTCCACGTTTCCAAAACGCATGCTGTGGGTTCCAAACAGTTCTCTGCCGCCAAGATACACTCCGAGGCCATCCTACATGGCGCCTCAGACGAATCAGGCCAACCCTCCAGCAAAAGCTTATGGTGGTCCAGCTAGCAATGCTGCACCATGTGCCAACCAGGTGATATGCTACAAGTGTGGAGAACCAGGGCATTATTCCCGTGAGTGTCCTCAGAATGTGGGTGCCAAGCAACCCGGAAAGTCCGTCGGGCAGGCCAAGTCGGGCAAAGCGTTCTATGTGAAGCCAACTCCTGCACGTGGCCGTGTGAACTATGTGTCAGCAGAAGAAGCTACAGAGGATCCCGACGTCATGATGGGTACGCTTCTTGTTAATCATCACCCAGCGTCCGTTCTCTTTGACACTAGGTCTTCTCATTCCTTCATTTCAGAAAGCTATGCACAGTTGCATAACATGTCATTTTGTGATATGCCAACCCCATTGGTTGTCCAAACCCCTGGTAGTAAATGGCAAACCTCTAGGATAACCTATGATAATGAAATTCTAGTAGACAGGCTAGTTTTTCTAGCTTCATTGATAGCATTGAAATCTTCGGATATTAATATCATCTTGGGCATGGACTGGATGTCAGCTCACTATGCCAAGATTGATACTCAATCTAGAAATGTCCAGCTTACCCATCCCTCGGGTGAGATAGTAAATTTCTCTACTCGAGTTGCCAAATGCCAACTCTATTCCCTAAATGCCAACCCTCTTCCGGAACTTGAAGACATTCCGGTAGTCCGTGACTTCCCGGATGTTTTTCCAGAGGAACTGCCAGGAATTCCACCTGACAGAGATGTAGAGTTTGTAATAGATCTTGTTCCGGGAACTGTCCCAATAGCCAGAAGACCTTATAAGATGGCACCCCTGGAGCTAGCCGAACTTAAGAAGAAATTAGATGAGGCCTTGAACAAAGGTTTCATTCGTCCTAGCTCTTCTCCTTGGGCTTGTCCCGTCCTCTTCGTCAAGAAGAAAGACGGAACGGATCTGATGGTTGTAGATTACCGACCAGTTAACCTGGTCAACATTAAGAACAAGTATCCGCTCCCCAGGATCAACGACCTGTACGATCAGCTCGCTGGATCCTCAGTCTTCTCCAAAATGGATTTGAGGTTGGGATACCATCAAATCAAGATTAAGAACGGGGACATTCCAAAAACGGCCTTTGTTACTCGTTATGGCCAATATGAGTACACCGTTATGTCCTTCGGTTTAACCAATGCCCCAGCCACCTTCTCTCGGCTGATGAATTCAATCTTCATGGAGTATTTGGATAAATTCGTTGTGGTATACCTCGATGATATTCTCATCTACTCAAAGAATGAACAAGAACATGCCGAGCATCTAAGGCTGGTATTGATGAAACTTCGAGAGCATCGCCTTTATGCCAAATTTTCAAAATGTGAATTCTGGTTACCAGAAGTGACCTATCTAGGCCACGTAATCTCTGGTAAGGGTATTGCTGTCAATCCCGAGCGAGTTCAAGCTGTCCTTGATTGGACTCAACCTGAATCGGTTAAGCAAGTTAGGAGTTTTCTTGGTCTAGCGAGCTATTGTCGCCGCTTCGTCGAGAATTTCTCCAAGGTTGCAAAGCCTCTAACTGAACTCCTCAAGAAGGATAAAAAGTTCGAGTGGACACCACAGTGTGAGCATAGTTTTCAGGAACTGAAAAGACGCTTGACTTCCGCACCTGTGTTGCTACCACCAGATTTTTCTAAGGACTTTGTTATCTATTGCGACGCCTCGCGACAAGGATTAGGTTGCATTCTCATGCAAGATCGTCATGTGATCGCATACGCATCTCGACAGTTGCGTCCACATGAGGATAATTATCCCACACATGACCTTGAGCTTGCAGCTGTGGTCCATGCACTAAAAACCTGGCGACATTACCTTTTGGGTAATCGTTGCGAAATATTCACTGATCACCAAAGTCTGAAATATATCTTCACCCAGCCGGATTTGAATCTCAGGCAAAGACGGTGGGTTGAGTTGATCTCGGATTACGACTTAGGGATAACTTACACCCCGGGGAAGGCCAATGTTATGGCCGATGCACTAATTCGTAAATCTTATTGTAACAATTTGATGCTACAACAAGGTCAACCACTTCTCCATGAGGACTTTCGGAAGTTGAATCTTCATATTGTTCCTCAAGGATTCCTTTCTACCCTGGTGGCGAAGCCTACTCTTAAGGATCAAATTATAGCTGGCCAAAAGCGTGACAAGGGTATATCACGGATCAAGGAGAATATTTTTAGCGGAAACGCTAAAGAATTTTCCATGAATGATCAAGGTGTGGTGTTCTTCCAGAATCATTTAGTGGTTCCTAAGAACCCGCATCTAAGGCAGTTAATCCTTAAGGAGGCTCATGATTCCCCTCTCACCATTTATCCCGGTAGTACTAAGATGTATCAGGACCTACGCCAGAGGTTCTGGTGGACTAGGATGAAGAGAGAAATTGCTGAGTTCGTTGCTAACTGTGACGTTTGTCACCGAGTTAAGGCAGAACATCAAAGGCCTGCTGGCACCCTTCAACCTTTAGCTATTCCTGAATGGAAATGGGATAAAGTTAGCATGGATTTCATTACCGGATTTCCCAAGACCAAGAAAGGAAATAATGCTATCTTTGTGGTCATTGACCGTCTTTCCAAAGTGGCTCATTTTCTTCCTGTTCGTGAGAGTATAACAGCTAGCCAGCTAGCAGAGTTATATATCTCTCGAATAGTGTCTCTTCATGGTGTTCCCTTGGAAATTAACTCGGACCGTGGGAGTATCTTTACTTCTCGCTTCTGGGAAGTTTTCAGAATGCCATGGGGACTCACCTATCTTTTAGCACTGCTTTCCATCCTCAATCAAGTGGTCAAGTAGAAAGAGTGAATCAAATTCTAGAAGATATGCTCTGAGCTTGTGTTATTTCGTTCGGTATGAATTGGGAGAAGTGCCTTCTATTCGCCGAATTCTCTTATAACAATAGTTATCAATCAAGCTTAGGCAAAGCCCCTTTTGAAGTTCTCTATGGAGGAAGCTGCCGAACCCCTCTTAATTGGTCCGAAACCGGAGAGAGGCAACTCTTTGGCCCGGACATGATCCAGGATGCAGAAGAGCAGGTTCGCATTATTTGTGAAAAGTTGAAAACAGCCCAGTCTCGTCAAAAGAGCCAGTATGATCGTCATCATAAGGCTGTGACCTTTGAAGTTGACGAGAAGGCTTACCTTCGGGTTACACCTTTGAAGGGTACCCATCGTTTCGGTATCAAGGGCAAGTTGGCTCCTCGTTACATTGGACCTTTTCGCATTCTTGCCAAACGAAGAGAAGTTGCCTACCAGTTGGAACTTCCTCCGCATCTTTCCAAGGTTCATGATGTTTTCCACGTCTCGCAACTCAGGCGTTGCTTTTCGGATCCTATCCGCGAAGTGGACCATGAAACGCTTAATCTACAAGATAACCTTTCTTACCGAGAATACCCCGTGCGTATTCTTGATCAAGTTGAGCGTACCACTCGACGTCGAAACCTCAAGTTTCTTAAAGTTCAATGGTCAAATCATTCTGAAAAGGAGGCAACTTGGGAAAGAGAAGATCGTCTCCGACTCGAATATCCTGCGTTATTCCCGACGACTTCTAAATCTCGGGACGAGATTCTTTTGAGTGGGGGTGAGTTGTCACATCCCTAACCCTTAAGCAAGATAGCATTGTGCTCGTGTCTTCTTTGCATTTGCATCTAAGAAGTTTCAACAAAAAAACAACAAAGTGGTAAAGGAAAAACTCAAAACCCTAGCCACCATTTCAATTAAAGGAAATTTCAACTAGTTCAAAATCAATGAACCCAAAATGGCCTCAAGAAATGTTCAAACTTTCTGATAAATCATGAAAGTAAATGAGCATTGGAGAAAACTATTTTCTTGACACTTTAAGCATTTTAAATAAATGCAAAAGCCACTGGTTTCAAATTTAAAAACTTGAAATCAGAAACTATAATTTTCCAAAAATGTTGAAAGTCTTGGAAATGAGTGGGGATATTATAATAAATATTTCAGGAGGTCTAAAATAGTCTTTACTTTTTGTTTTGGAGCTGAAATAATTAGCAAAGCAATAATTAGCAAAACAGAAAAACAAAAACAGAGAAAATGGGAACAAAACTTACGTGTCGCCCAAGCCTGGCCCGGCCCATCTCCCCGCTCGTCCCCTCCCTCGCGCCAGTAGGCAGCAGGAGGTGGCCGCCGCCTCCTCCGGCGCGGCCACGCACGTGCGTGCCTGCCTGGCCGCCGGTTCGCGCTGGCGACGACGGGGATAAGCTCCCCAGAGTTTCCCCTATCCATTCCCTGCCTCGGTTCTTCCCCTCCTCCCGGATCCCCTCCTTCTCCCTGCTGCCGCCATTAGAGCCGAGCTCGAGCTCGAGCTGCCCGTGCCCCTGGCCATAGGATCCGGTCCCGGAGCACGCCATTAGCTCCGCCTCGTCGCCCTGGTCGTCTCTGCAGAAGCCGAAGCCTCCTCGAGCCCTGCAACGGCCGCAACGCCGTCGTCTTCCTCCTCCGGCCGCCGGACCTCTCCCGTCGATTCGTCGCCCCCAGGCCTTCCCCGAGCCGTCTAAGCTCTGCTCTGCACTCCCTGTGAGCATGCGGTCGTTTCCCCTAAGTTTTCCCCGTCGATCCCCTCCTCTAGCCCTAGTTTCACCGGAGCCCGACGAGGACCGCCGCTGCCGCTCGTCGCCAGCAGCCCTCCGATGTCCAGCTCGTCCTTCCGAGGGCACCAACAGCTCCAGGACGACGCGTAGATGCCGTAGCAGCTAAGAATCGAGCGTAGATCCCTCTGATTCAAAGACCCCAATGACGGCCGAGCCTTGGCTACCGCCAAGCTCGTCGCCGGCGTCATCTCCGGCCAGATCAGCCCCGGCTAGGCGCAGAAATGAAGTTGCGGGAGACGTGCCGTTCCTCTGGTGCTCTCCGCGCAGCATTTGGCCCCCTGTGCGCCGTTTCCGAGCCCCTCCGCCGTGCTGGTGGTCGCCGGAGGCTTCCCGCCGGCGAGGACGACCTCGCTGCCGGTGGAGGTCGACGTGGCAAGCTAACCCAGCCGATTAGTGACTTAATCACTCGCTCACAAGTGGGCCCAAGGCCAAGTCAAACCTCAGTTAGGGCTGGTCAGCGCGGGATTCGTCCCAGAGAGGCTGACCAGTGGGGCCCCCCTGTCAGGTTTGACCTGAACAGGTCGGCTGACCTACTGACGTCAGCCTGATGCAATAAATGGAATTTCCAGTTTAAAACTAATTCAGGAAATTGCTAAAATTTGTAAAAATCATAGAAATTAATCGGTAACTCCAATGAAAATAATTTATATATGAAAAAGTTTCAGAAAAATTCAAGGATTCTGATTATGTTATTTTCAACTATGTTTGAAAAGTTACAGAACCATAAATTGTGAAATAAGGAATAATTCAATTCTTTTAATCACTTTATAAATGGAATTTGCAAAAATATTCAAATTTCATTATATATGAAATGATCACACACTGCCCTAATTACAAATCAGTACCATAACATGACATTTCATGCATGTTAACATCAAGTTGATCTGAGCATCAGGTCGAATCAATTAAACCGGTATCCGAGAATACCCCGTTTGAATTGCTATTTGAATGTGATTCAAATCAACTCTAAACCTATTACATGCTGAAAATAATAACTTATCACCTTGCATTCTCCTGCCATGCTCATGCATCATTTTGAGTGCATATGATTGTTATTGATTGTTGCCATTCATTTCGGTAGGCTCCGCACCCCCGGATTCCACCGAATATCCGTCTGACGGATATCGTTCCTCCTCTGAGCAACAAGGCAAGCAACCCTTTTGATCATCCCGATAACTCCTATGTTCTTGCTCCTGCACCTATTTATTGCATTAGGATCAAATGCTTCAACTGATTTTGCCACGATATTTGGACCCACTTCCTTTGCATGACTTAACCTTGTCACAGTAAATAGCCGAACCTTGCAACCTAGCATACCTGGTAGTTGCAAGAGGTATGATGTGCCTTATCCTGCTATGCATGCTATGCTTAGAGTTGTGTATGGTCTGTCATCTGGGAGATGAACAGAAATGTGGAATGTGTTTGGTGAGCAAAGGTCGTGTGTTGAACTTGATTTGGTAAAGGTACCGGTGAAAGGCTGTGTAGGAGTACATGGCGGGTTGTTTCATTGGAACTGTCCTTAGGAACTGAGTTCCGTGTATGTAATCCAAGACTAGATACTACCACATGCTGGGCCCTGAAATATGACCCCGCTCGGCCTATTAATCGCGTAGTACTCGGTCCAGGAGTTGCAAGTAGTTTCTGGTGTTTATAGAAATGCTGGAGGCCGTGCATGGTGCTGACCTGAGAGGTGGACCGTGATGCGGTAGGCAGTGGCACGGTGTACCAAGTGGCACCCGGATGGTAGGCTTGGGAACCCTGCGCACATCATTTGAGGCCGTGGCGGAAACCTCGGCCGGACTTCCGTACGGGTTACTCTCAGATAGGCGATAAACCTGGACTATGTACTAGTGTGGTTAACGGTCGTGGCCGACTCCCTCGCTGGGCTTCCGCTTGAAGGTTGCCGAGGTGCATGACGTGCACATGGCGATAAGTGGCGAGAGCGTGTGTGACAAAGTACACCCCTGCAGGGTTATGATCTATTCGAATAGCCGCGTCCGCGGATATGGACTACTTGGAGACATATGTTGTTCATAGATAACTTCAATGGCTACTCATAAAATTGTCAAGATAAGCGTGAGTGTCGTGGACGGCATTTCCGTATGGAGACGGAATGATTCCACGATAGTGTATTGTTGTGGTGTTAGTGGACTCGTGTGCGAGAAATCAAGTTGTCAAAACTAATTTCAAAAAGCAAGTTGTCTAGCCACGAGTCAAATGCTGGCTTTCCGCCTGAAACCCCACAATACCTTTTGATACCTTGCATGAGTAGTTAGTTCTCCTAAAGTCTTGCTGAGTACCTTCGTACTCATGTTTGCTTAATAAATGTTGCAAAGGTTGCTAATGACCCTAATGGAGGGTTCTTCGTAGACATCGACGACGACGAGTAGCTGGTGTCCCAGCTACGATCTGGCCCTACGTCGGCTCTGTAGTATAGTCAGGCCACGTGCCTACTAGTTGCCCTGTCTGTACCCAGACAGTTTATGACTCTTCCGCTGGCTTGTATTGTATGACTGCTATTATGGGTCGTGAGACCCTTACTGTGTAATATTATGTGTGTGGCTCTTCCGAGCCTCTTAAATAAAGCTTGTATGGTTATGGTTATGTTGTGATGCCATCGATGTATCTATACATATCGGTATGCCATGCGTACGTGTGTCTTACTTGATATGTATGGGGTTCGAATACCTAGTCGTGAACTTTAGTAGCACTCCTTACAAGGAAATGCCCCTTTGTGATCCAACGAGCCTTGGTAGTTCGCTACTGCTCCGGACACATTGGTTGACCGACATGTGTCCTTCTTAGCTGCTGTGTCTGTCCCCTTTGGGGAAATGTCACGTGACGTAATGGAGTCCTTGTAGCTTGCTACGACTCGTCTACGTTCGTTGATGACCGACACCTGCCTTGTTGGGTCATGTATGCCTGTCCTTGTGCGGAACTGCCACTTTGGTTTATGACTAGACATGTCGATCCGGGTTCTTTGACATTGGATTGCTAGCGACACTATCGCATACGTGAGTAAAAAGATGCAAACGGTCCCGGCTAAGGTAAGGCTGCAGTCGTGGAGTTAACCGTGCGTGACACCACAAAGGGATGCGATGTGTTACAGGCTGGATTCCTGTGGCTTAGGATCGGGGTCCCGACAGCGTTGGTATCACAGCCTGACTAACTGTAGGATTACTAAGCCAAACTGGTCGAAGTTGAGTCTAGAATTTCTTAGTTATATATAGGGGAATTGTTTGTGGAAGGGAACGTAACACTCTTGTTCTCTTCTCAACATATTCTATCCTGGTCATCCTCGTCTTTTCCGCGGGAATTAAGGACTAGATTTCTCATCTTCTCCTAGGCTCGTGTTTCCGATCGGTAGCTTATAGGACTACGAGTACCCGAATACCAAGTTATCATATATGAATCTTTACTTCTGGACCATTTTGGAGCTCCTCTTCTCGTTTGGGATCACATCCGAGAGTCCAAGTAACATTCAGTCACCAACATGCATAACTCAATAAGACTATATCATCATCGTACGTTAAGCATGCACACCCTACGTGTTCGAGACTCATGTAGGCATGACCGAGACACCTCTCCGGTTAATAACAAATAGAGGGACCTGGATGCCCATATTGATTCCTACGTATTCCACGAATATCTTTATCAGTCGAACCATGATGTCAAGCATTCAGACAATCCCGTATACAATTCCCTTTGTCCATCGCTATGTTACTTTCCCAAGATTCGGTCGCTGGGATCTTCATACCTAGTTCAAACTCTTTACCGGAAAGTTCCTTTACTCGATCTGTAATACAAGATCCCATGACTAACTCATTAGTCACATTCCTTGCAAGGTTCTTGTGATGTTGTATTACCGTGAGGGCCCAGAGATACCTCTCTGTCATACGGAGTGACAAATCCCAATGTTGATCCATGCCAACAAAACAGATACCCTTAGAGATACCTGTAGAGTACCTTTATGATCACCCAATTACGAACTGACGTTTGATAAACACAAGGAATTCCTCTATTGTTAGGAAGTTGCATGATCTCATGGTCTTAGTAGCAGATACTTAATATGAAGAAAAGAGTAGCAATAAATTAAGTGATACGATCAAATCTTATGCTTACGGATGGGTCTTATCCATCACATCATTCTCCCAATGATGTCATCCCGTTATCAAATGACAACTCATGTCTATGGTTAGGAAACCTTAAACATCTTTGATCAATGAGCTAGTCTTGTATAAGCTCACTAGGGACACAATGTTTTTCATATATCCACACATGTATTTAAGTTTCCGGTCAATACAATTCTAGCATGGATAATGAAGGATTATCATGAATAAGGAAATATGATGATAACAACTTTATAATTGCCTCTAAGGAATATTTCCAACCAAAATTTGGTCGGTGATGAAGATGTCGCCGCAACTAGTGGTGTTGTTGATCCGAAGATGAGCCCTCGATCTGGGTCCACCACACGGTGCTACCTGTATGGGCCACCAGTGTCGGTGCTAAAACCAGCTGATCAAGGGTAGTGGCCCCGAGTTGTGGATCTAGGATCGATGGTAACAAGGGACTCAGGGAGATGGTGTTTACCCAGGTTCGAGACCTCTCAAGGAGGTAAAAATCTATGTCCTGCTTTGATTGTATTGATGATAGGGTATCAAGTACAGGATAATGATCTACCTTGACATCATTGTGTATGTTCCAACCCTAAGGCGAATAAGTTGTCCCCCGATACTTGTGATCTGCGTTGGGTTTTCTGTGAAGAAGAACGGGTAATTGTAACACTATACGGGTAATTATTTCCCTCAGTTAAGAAACAAAGGTTTATCGAACCAATAGGAATATAAATCTTCAATCATCTTCAGCGGCTGCATAGAAAAGAGAAAACAACTAGGATCCAACGCGGGAAAGAGGGTTGTAAAACCCCATGATCTCGTTATTTGTAAGCAAATGAGGTGTGTAGATAATTTTAAATTGCAAAATAAAATAAAATACAAATAAACGCAGCAAGGTAAAGATAAGTTTTTTGAATATATAAGTGAATAGTCCCAGGGGCCATAGTGTTCTCTAGTGGCATATCTCATGAAATAAACATACGATGGGTAAACAAATTACTGTTGTGCAGTTGACAGAAAAGCGGATAGTTATGCCATTTTTCATGGCAATGATTATGTGAATATAGGCATCATGTCCATAAGCAAATCGGCCGACTCTTGCATGCAACCACTACTACTATTACTCAACTTCAAGAGCGCTTCTATTCTTGCCTCTCTGCATATTAAGTTCATGTCAAACAGAGTAATGCTTGGAGAATGATGACATGATGTAGACAAACTAAAGTCAATCAATATGATCAAACCCCGTCATTTTATCCTTAGTAGAAACAATGCAAAGACATATCTTGTCCCCTTCTATTACCGGGATATTGAAACCCGTCAGGTTGAACCCACTACAACGCAAACCTTTACTGAAGAACTATCAATCTACTTGGCCAAAGCAATTAAGTAGATCGAAGAGATTTGCGAAGCTATGATGATCATGCAATTAAGAATCATAATAATTTCTGAGAAGACTCAAATACTTTTCATGAATAATCTGAACATAAACCCACAATTCATTTGATCCCAACAAAAATACCATACAAAAGTATTACATCGGATGGATCAAACGAAATATGTGATGATCATTGTATTCAAGATGAAGAGATATATAGAGAGATAGCCATCTAGGTACTAAGTGCGGACCCGCTGGTCTGTTGTGAACTACTCACACATCATCATGACAGAAGCAAGGTCAATGAAGAGGCCCTCCGTGATTGATTCCCCCTCCGATAGAGTGCTTGAAGGGAGCTCCAAATGGGATCTCCATGGAACAAAGACTTGCAGCAGCAGAAAAGTGTTTTGCGATTCTCCCTAGGGTTTTGGGAATGTATGTGAATTTATAGGCTAGTGAACGGAGGTAGCGGGGCCACCAAGGAGAGATAAGCCATGAGGATGTATCGTCGCCCTGGACACGCCCTGTTGACTTCTGCCTCCCTCGTGTTGCTTCTGGTCTTCTCCCGAGGATTCCAAGTTTTCTCTTGGTCGACAAAAAAACATATAAAAGTTTCGGAGCAATTGGACTTTGTTTGGTACTGTAAACCTGATATGGTGCTAGGCACTGGGTCAATAGATTAGTGCTCATAAATATTGAAATTGGTAAATTATTACTCAAAAAGTATCCTAGCATGATAATATAATATCATGGAAGAATCTAAAATTATAGATATGTTGCAAATGTATCAAGTATCCCCAAGCTTAATCCTTGCTCGTCATCGAGTAGGTAAATGATAAAAACAGAATTTTTGATGTGACATTCTACCCAATATGTAATATTTTGCATGTATGCTAACTCAGAAACAATGAATTAGCAAACATTAACATAGTAATATTTATAAGAAAAGGCAAAAAAACATCAATCTTTCAAATTATATGATCCCAAAAGAATGTATACCCCTATTCATCTTATCATATTAGTAAGGCATTACTCCATATTCACCTCATTAATACAAATGTCAAGCACAACGGTGTCAAAGTCAGGCAACTGGATGTACTTTTTCAATGTGCATCAGCTTTTTATTATTCACGCAATACATCGTTATAACAAAATAGCCATGTATGGTCGCTTTTTATGGGGTGCTCTTTGTGTTCGTCTCTACGCTCATGGACAGTAGAAAAATAAAGACACTATTTAAGACATTTATAAAGTGCCACATTATTCTTTGGTAATTATGCAGTTAGAAAATAAATACATATTTCTGTCGAATTAGAGATGACTTTTGAGATGTTTTAGTATACGATTCTATTCTTGGACTTGAGAAACTTTGAGTATTGTATTTTGTTTACCTTGGATAGTCATCAAAATTAGGTTTTCTAATTTCACTCACAAGACCTGAGTAGTTCAGATTCTAATAAATTGAAAGTAATTTTGATTAAAATTCGAAATTATGTGTGCAGCTAATCATTTTTCACCCCTACTCTCGTGACCGAGGCAAACCACCACTCCGGTGTTAATAGTCGGCTCCGTCTTCCTGCGTTTGTCACTTGTGCGACTAGAGGGGTGAGGACCCAAGAGTTTCATCCATTAATGGTAGAGTTAGGAAAAGTTTGGTGTTTGTCTTTGGTGGTGGGGATACGATTATGACGTCTTCAGATGAAATCGTATCTCCCAACCTCGTCCTCCTTCCAGTGGTACTTCGTACCTCTTGGTGGCGTGTGGTGTATGGTGTGGTCCTTGCGGAGGCCGTGCTCGACAGATCCAATGCTTTGTAGCATATATGGTCTTCAGATCTCTCATCTACCAATCAACGAGCTCGATTCTAGAGTCCATCGTTCCCTTGGGTAATACCATTGAAATAATATTCTTATATATTTTTCTTCTAATATTTCAACAAGAACTACGCCATTCGACCCAATTATTTTCTGTTGAAATAGATATATCTAGACATATTCGGGTGCTAGATATACGTCCGTTAATTTGAGCAAAAAGTAATATGGATTGGAGTATCTAATATTCCCCAAACATACCTAACAAGCAGCTTGCCGCACCGCCGGTCGGCCCCATGCTCACCCTGTCCTGAACCCCCATGTGGCTCAACTTTGCTCCCGTGCTGCTCGAACATATTACGAGTGGTGGATGCAAAATTCGATAACAATAGTGGATGGGAGGCCCATACCTCGTACATTACTTACCGGTGCTAGGTAGGTTTGGCAGCCAAACTCCTAGAAATTCTCCACATAAATAAATGTACTATAAAATGTGTCTATATGCATCTAAATGAGAAAAAAGTTACAACATCTTATACTATTTGTTTATTGAGGGAATGCTATTTATCATATATTAATGAGACAAATTGTCGGTGCACTAGACACTGGGATCTTCTGTGCCCCAGACTTGTGTACAGGCACCAGCAACATACTTGGCGGCAACACACCAAGCCAGCCGACGGGCAAAGGAACCCCAGGCTCTCCAAGACCACACCCCAACGAAGGTGTGAAGAGCCAAACCAAGCTACGAGGACCCGGTGAGCCCTCTTTGTTGGGAAAACTCACAAGGCCCCCGCGAGCCCTGAGCCGGGAAGAGTCAGCAGCCAAATCGCACACCTGAGCGCCCATAAAACTTGAGGTATAGCATATTATCCTCCGCTAGCTTGAACCGAAGGACATGCCCGTCCTCAAGGCTATGTGCGTGGGCGAAGGCTTTCTAGCCCCGCCCGAGCAACATGGAGCGGCGTTTCGGGTACTCCACGTGCACCTGCATAGCACCGTGGGAGCAACCGTACGCCCGCAACCACAAGACGGGAGGCTTGGCGGCCTCCATCGCCCAAGCATAGGTGCAAGGGAGGTGCAGATGGCCCCGAGGAACGCCGTGCAGCTCCACGACAAACTCCAGTGTCGTCCCGTCCGAATGCCCGCCCCACGAAGGAGAAGCTGGCGCTGGGGGAGAAGGCGGAGGTGCTGGAGTAGCACTCCGCCTTCCCTGGCCATGGCCTCCGCGGCGACCGCGGCCCCTCGCCCCTCCGCCACCTCGGGCACTCGGGCCGCCGTCCGCAGCTGCGTCCCCTGAAGCTATGGCATAATCCGAATGGGATCCTCTTGTCGTCCTGACGGCCGATGGTGGCCGCCCTTGTACCCTAGCCATGGTTAGGGGCGAGCGCCGCCTCATGCTGAAGAAGACAACGCACACACAAGTCGGGTATGCTGAATGTCTCAGGAGTTGGATGGATGAGAAAAACCCCCTCGCAAACTTCTTAATTTATAGGGTGAGGCGCGGGGGCTAGCTCTCCTCACTCTAGAAACCGCCACCCCTCCCGCCGAGTCACTCATCATCACGGGCGAACAGGGAACCGCCCTGCTGCACCAATGCATGTGGGGCTGGGCCCTGCCACGACTGCACCCTTTCAAGCCACGAACGCCACTTGCCTAACCATTACTACGTATGCCTCACGCATGGTAGTAATGCTCCGGGAGGTGGGGAGGCCACCGTGCGCGCACCTCTCCACCTCGCGCGCTCGATGCACGATGTGGGGAGGGCCACTTGCAACGGCTCCAAACTGACGAGCAGAAGCCCATGCACCACTTTGGCCCTGGCCCAACTATGCCTCACATGCATGTGTGGCCCAGGCCCGGGGGCTCTTGTCGGTGCACTAGAGACTGGTGTCTCCCGTGCCTGAGACTTGTGAATGGGCACGAGCAACACACTTGGCGGAAACACACCAAGCCAGACGATGGGAAAAGGAACCCGAGGCTCGCCAAGACCACACCCTGCCAAAGGTGTGAAGAGCCAACCCAGGCTATGAGGCCCCGGCGAGCCATCCTCGCCAGGAAGACTCACAAGGCCCCGGTGAGCCCTCCTCGTCGGGAAGACTCACAAGGCCCCGGCAGACCCTCCTTGCCGGGAAGACTCACAAGGCCCCGACAGACCCTCCTTGTCGGGAAGACTCACAAGGCCCCGGCAGGTCCTCCTTGTCAGGAAGATGTCCAAGACCCCGGCAAGCCATCCATGCCGGGAAGATGGGCAGGGTTGTGGGCAAGGACGCCAGGCCGGTAGGCTCTCTTTGCCCGCTAGGTGTCCCTCCTGCCAAAGTATCACCGACTCCCACAACTTCAACGCATCCCTCATGCGCCAGCACAGAGCCCATGTGTCAACACACCTGGGCACGTGTCGAAGCCACCTTGATGCAGGTCAGGGGCCAGACAAGGCATTTACTGCTCCTGACACCATAGTAGAAACATAAGAGGTGAACCCTATTCACTATGCAACCCGTGAGCGCACTGTTGGTGACCCCTTTGCCTATAAAAGGAGACCGAAGGCTCATTTTCTAGGGGTTGGACCTTTTGGGTTTTGAGACTCCCTAATCACGAGCTAAATTACTATAGCAAATAACCCTACAGTAAGCCCCCAATACAAACAAAGCAGGACTAGGGTTTTACGCGCCAAGCGGACCGAACCTGGGTAAACGACCTTGTCGGTGATGATCGCTAGCTCCGCTCTAAGCACCGCCTCTCTCCCTCCGCCAAACGATCACGAGACCCTTAGAGCTTCCCATAGGTGTCGATTTCCCCGACGCACATATTATCATGCAAAATATTCGTATTTTTCTTTTATTTTCAGTTATTAAAAAGCCTATAAATTTGGCGCACCCAATCTATATTTTGCTTTATAAAATTTGGGGTTCCTATTTTTCTGGTTTACCGCCTAGGGCTTCCCGCTTTTTCTACTGAATTTATTTCGCTCCACATACCCGTGCCGCATCTTTTCCCGCCCCACTCCACCATACCCCACCTCCGTACCGGTTCCAATCTACGCCGGCAACAGCCTACTTGATGTGCCATCCATTCTCACATTTGGGGCGGATGCAACATCACCCATGTACTAATCTCCACCGCCAGCTCCAGCCTCCTCGATGACTTCCCTTTCTCCTCCGTCAGCAATCTTTCCAGTTGGAGCCCCGTCGGTGTTCATCTTCCTCACCATCGCCAAGCCGCGCTCCTCACAGCCGTCATCTTCGTTGTCACCAAGTTGAATACATGTGGGTGTCATCCTCTACCCGAAGCTCCGTCGCATGTTGCATCGCTATACTTTCCGCAAGCACCTGTCGACACCATCCAACATCTTACGACTTCCACCCCTTCAATCAAGTGGTTCCATGAGTCCCATCCCATTTGTAGTGTTAGCATTAAATTAGTGAAAGTAGCCTCCTTCAGTTCGGGCATGTTTGGTTCTTGGGTTTGTTTCCCCAAGGGGAATCAACACATATGGTTTCAGGTTAACCCCTTATGCTACTCTATTGCCCTTGGGGTTTTAGTTTCCAATACATGTATAATCTTCCCACTAACAGTCTGTTGAGTTACAAAAGGATCAAAAGTGGTGGTTTGGCTGTGACAATGCTAAACTGCAATCATATATGACTAGTAATTTGACACTAGCAGTAATGTGACAATCCGATGGATTTTTTCTGTGCAAGAAACTACTGAATTGGTCAACAAGTTGTAGTCAGATGAAAAGTTAGTATAGCTAAGGGACACACATATTGTAGATATATCATGGTTGTAGTTAATTCGTACAATGAAATGATGCAATTTGCACAACCATATTTTCACCCAACACGTTGTGTTCCTATGATGCTCTCACAACTAAAATAGATGGAAGTGATCACTAATCATAGTTCAAGCAACACGTGCACGCAAACATGCCGACCACTCTAGCAAACCATTTGTTTCACTATACAACAAATTCAACCATGCAATTTTAGTCCCCCTAACCCTGATATGTATTGTAATATTCAGAAACTCCTTTCTGAATTTCACAAATTTCTTTACTATGCACACCTTATCTTTTTACCATATCTAGATCGTCCTGTGTATAACTATGTTTTCAAACACCTAGATCATACTCTGAAAAAATGATGGGCATTTATAATACTCAAAGTCCCTGAAGTGATTATTAAGGAAATTAAAGTTGTAAAAATAGGTCGGTACAAGACGCCCTACATGAATAAAACTTGATAAAAGACTTAAGACATGGTGACACGTTTCATCCTCCTCCGACGTTGGATTTTGGCCATGGGTTCAACGTTTACGGTTGGAGCAAGGGACCAAATCATTTGCAACCTTGATGCAAGGGGGCAGTACATGGCTAGCTGTACATACAATGCACAATTTCAGGGTAAAATAAATACAGAGTTCGAGAAGATCATCTGGAAGTCCAAGGTTACAGGGAACATCAATATCTTCGCTTGGCTTCTAGCACATAATCGGTTATGGACAAACGATCGGTTACAAAGACACGGATGGACAAACAACTATGTCTGCCCTCTTTGCATCCACAATCTAGAGACAGTGCATCACTTGCTCTCGGAATGCCCTTTCTATACAGAAATATTGACGAGGATGGGCACAAGATGCGGTTGCCAACAGCTCTTACGGATCAACCATGAATCAAAAGGGACTACCATAGACATCATGAAGAATTTGGTGAATGCGTCTCAACCTTCTCAAAGGGAAGCAAACAAGGCTGTTTCTCTCCTGGCATGCTAAGAGATGTGGAAGGAGAGAAACAACTGCGTTTTCACGGGGAAATGCCTTCTGTTGAGGATATCCTGAAGGCCATTGAGATCTCCATTAAGTTATACTCCAGGCGGGGAGAACATGTCTAGAGAGCCCATTCTGGGATCCGCCATGAGGAGTCCAAGTCAAATCCAGGGCCGAGGCGGGCAATGGAGGTGCCTCGAAGTTGCACTTGTAAACTGGTCCTAAGGCCTACACAACACCTTCTGTATTTCCCATTGCTTCCTGCTTATGAATGAAATGACAACGGTTTGCTGGGTCTTTCAACAAAAAAATTGTAATGGAACATATAATTAAGTTGTTATTTGGCTTGATCCTATAAAGAGACAACAATCCCCGATTGTTAGTACTATTAGCTAAGAAAACAAAAGGTTGAATTTCCTGTTTTTATTGCCTAGTACGGCTAATGTTGGATAAATGGAGACATTATATGTGGTCGCTCTACATTCATTGCGCTAGTAAGAACATAGCTCAAGATGTATGTATGCAATTTTCTGCTACTTTCAGTTTTCCCTATTTGATCTCACATGGTTTAGTTGTTTATTAGATAATGCAGTGCAATGCATGACCTGGACATGTGTTTATATGCAAACGTTTCCTTAATTAACTTGTGTATTATTTTATGATTTTAACATTGCTTTGGCAAAGATATGACATTAAGGATAAGCTAAGTACGATGCATCTGTTCATGAAGTAGAAACTCTCTCGAGTGAAATGGAGAAATAAAATTGTAGCCGTCGTAAGTGATGAAGTTGACATATGAACAACCTCTCTTTTTGTGAAGGTAAAAGTTTGGGTATTAATATTATATTACCATGTTCTTGTTTCAGGTTGGTTTCGTAACAAGAGTTATTCGCAATGATTTACCACATGAAAAATCACCTGACAATGTGGATCCTCCACATATTGTTATGTAGGTGATGCAATTGTTTCTTCACTAGTAAGTTAGCACTAGTTTTTTATCATACTTAAAAACAATTGTTCATCATAAGTTACATGAATTTCTTCCTAGCAATTGTGTGAGAACCAAATAGGGTTACACCAGATCATGTTTACAACATGAACACTTCATTGCTAAGGTATCAAACAATGTCTGCGTATACATAATTTTTTTATTTGTTATTAAACAATGCCTATGTTTTGTACAATTTTACTTACAACCGAAAGGAACCTCAATTGCAGATGCATACGTTCAAAAGTTTGATAGGGCTAATCCATGTGCAGAATCAACCATATCAAGATGAGCAGTTATTTAAGTAGGTATATTCAAACTACACATCAAATGTGGTGTCCTTCTTTTTACAAGTAGGGTATTTGCCTGCTGCTGTTTTTATAGGAAACATGATATCGTGATGGAATAATTATTTCCAAGGTTTTGTTAATGCATGTGCTAATACTATTTATTTTCAAAGAACTACTAATAGTAGTTTCATAAAAGAATAAATGCTACTCATGAACTAGTACCAATAGAAGTAAAAGTAGCAAGTAACCCCTAGTGCAACAAAATGGGGTAATCATAGAAATCCGTAGTACATGATAAGATGAGTTTGCCTCTTAGTCATGGTAATAATATCACTGATGAGCAATTGCACTATGTAAAATCATGGAGCTGGCATAGAAAAGAGTACAGTTTAGAAGTGTCTATGGTACAACTAGGAACTAGATAGAATCAATATGTACATAATAAGGTTGATGACTTTGTGCATTTGTTATACATGGCAAAGAACTATAAATTATATTCCCTGATTAGTGTGACCATTGTACACTAACATGTATTATTACTGAAGTAAGTGTTTTTTCTGGAAATAATACAGAAAAGTTGAAGTATTTGTTTTTTATGAACTCGATAAGAAAAGTAAAGTCGCGACCAATGGAACTTTAGTGATTTGAAGAAACATGCTTGGAGAGAAATATGTTGGTGTTTCTGTTCGTAGCATCATTTCTAATCTTGGAGATGAGAGACTAGTTAGATCATATGAAAATATCGAATCAAGACAGTAAGGGATGCAGTTATGTTATTGCTTGGCCTTGATCACATGTAAGTCTGATTCCATACAAGCATCGTGTATGCTCCAATGTCCATTAAGGTTTATCATTTATGAAGAAATTTGTAGTTTTTTAGGTCAAAATACCTACGAAAATTGCTCCAACAACACCAAAAAACATTTTTACTCCAACACAACCACAAAATGCGAGTATGGTACATCACTTACAATTCATCAGAGGATATTTCAATTTGCACTAGTCCAAAAGGTTATGTTCATGTAAACTCGTATTCGTTCTCTTTCTTTTTTAGGTAAGCTAAGGCTTTAGCAAAGTGTATTGCACGATCCAGGAGTAGTTGTAGATTGATTAGTTTTTAAATGAACAAATATAATCAATTATTTATATATTTTCGCTTCATAGGAAAACTTAGCTCTAGTTTGTAGGATCTTTTCTTAATTATTTGTATCTTTCATATGAATGTCTGATTTGATTCAGTTGTGAACTCCACACACTTCTAATACATGTATTTGTTCCTACTAATTAGTCCATTGGATTTGCTACTGCGGACGCTTATTGCGGGAATACAATTGGTGATGTGAATTGAGGCCTTCACATATTGACATTTGATCAGATTACACATGCCTATGTGTCATGATAAAGTCATCGAATTTGAAATGATGAACTAGATAATCAGAATAAATCAAATAATATTTAACGTAAAATAAGTCATGGCGATAGAAAAACTTATATATTAAGAAATGAATATAATGTCTCTACAAAGTGTGTAGAAGCGTTGGGCCCATGATGAAACCTCTACTCTCACTTCAACTATGTGTACCAACGAGCTATCGAGATGACCATCGATAGATATCGATGCGAGGAGTAGGGATTGACATGCAAATGATGAAGAAGAGCTATAAGTGTATGAAAGCTCCACTGAAGCTAAGTGGAGTGTGTATCGAACTTTCTTGCTTATGAAGACCACGGGCATTTGAGGAAGGCCCTCATCGGAATATACAAGCCAAGTTTATAATAATGAAAAACTTATTCCCACTAGCATATGAAAATGACATTTCATGAGGCTCTCTATATGAAGAACATGGTGCCACTTTGAGGCACAAGTGTGGTAAAGGATAGTAGCAAAGTCCCTTCTCTCTTTTTCTCCCATCCATTTTTTTAATTATGGTGGGCTCATTTGGCCTCCCCCATTGTCATTTCCTCACTGGGACAATGCTCTATTAATGATCATCATCATACTTTTATTTACTTACAACTCAAGGAAAACTCGATATGAAGAACTATGAAGCAATATGACTCACTATGAATGCCTCTCGCGGTGTACTGATAACACACAAGTATAGGGGGTCGCAACAATGCTGACGGGTAGTATTTCACCCTAATTTATTGATTCGACACAAGGGAGCCAAAGAATATTTAGAGGACTTGATAGGTGAGTTATCAATTCAACCACACCACAGATATCTCTCTGTAGAAAAATATTTAGTAGCACGACAAATAGTAGTGGTAGCACTCACAGTGATTGCAGCACTTTTAGTAACAGCAGTAATAGTAGCAATTGAGTAGCACGTGTGATAGCAACAACAATAGTAGTAACTTAGAAAGATTTGTAAAGCATAGGCACATGGATCAGAGCCGAGAAGATATGGATGGTGTCTATCATGTAACAACTACACACTATAGCGACACAGAAGTAGCTCAAGTTCATCAATGTAATGCAGACATGTATTCCGTATATAGTCATACGTGCTTGCGATAAGAACTTGCATGACATATTTTGTCCTACCCTCCCAGGATAGCGGGGTCCAATTGGATACTTAGGGATATTAAGGCCTCCTTTTAATAGACAACCAGAACAAACCATTAACACATAGTGAATACATGAACTCCTCAAGCTACAAAAGTCACCGGAAAGAATCCCAATTATTGTCGCCTTGGGGTATACGGATCAAGACATGTAATAGGTAACTACAACTTGCAAGATAAGATCCAAATCACTCTTATATTCATGAAATCATAATAGGTTCAGATCTGAAATCATGGTACTCAGGCTCTAGTGACAAGCATTAAGTATAGCAAATTCATAGGAACATCAATCTCATAACATAGTGGATACTAGGGATCAAGCCCTGTCAAAGTTAACTCGATTACATGATGAATCTCATCCAAACCTCATCAATATCTAGCGAGCCTACTAAGTAATTACTCACAGTCCGTGATGTGCATCATGGAATTGTTGATGGAGAAGGGTTAACGATGACAATGGCGATGAATCCCACTCTCTAGAGCTCCAAACGGACTCCAGATTAGCCCTCCCGATGAAGAATGGGAGGTAGCGGTGGCTCCGTCTCGTAAAACATGATGAAATCTTCTCCCTATTTTTTCTCCAATAATAGGAATTTACAGGACTGGAATAAGGGTCGAAGAGCCACGTGGGACTCACAAGGCATGAGCACATGGCTAAGGGGTGGCCGTGCCTGGTTGCCTTGTGGGCCACACGCAGCCCCCCTTTGGTGGTTCTTCTCTCCAAAAATCCTTATTTATTCTAGAAATAATTCATAATTTTTTTTTGCAATTCCTAGAACTTTTATTTCTGCACAAAAATAACACCAACTTTTATTTCTGAAAATAGCAGAAGTCCGAGTTAGTTCCATTAAAATCATGCAAATTAGAGTCCAAAACCAGAGAAAAAGTGTCTGGAAAAGTAGATATTTTGGAGACGTATCAACTCCCCCAAGCTTAACTCATTGCTTGTCCTCAAGCAATTCAGTTGATAACCTGAAGGTGTTCAAGAAAACATTCACAAACTCTTTTGTTCTTGTTGTTGTATGTATGCTTAGCTTGTGTTCAGGTTTTCAGCATAAACCATAAGTAATCGCATCCATGAGAACAATCAAGCATATTATTCAATCATAGCAATACAAGACTTACTAGTAAGCAATAATAAGATATCTCATATGCCAAGAATTTGTCAGAACGATCATGATATAATATGGTGTCATGGTATCTCACTAGCCCTTTCTGAGACTGCAAAACATAACTGCATAGCACCTCTCAGGTTCAAGCGGCGACTAAACATTATATTTCAGATTAGAAAAGATCGATTTCATGCTCACGCACACTATTAACTAGACACAATGCATAAGAAATACAATAATGATATCCGGTGTGGTGCTTTTACTAACATGGTGATGACTCAACATAAAAGTAAATAGATAGGCCCTTCGTAGAGGAAAGCATTGATTTACATTGGTGCCAAAGCTCAAGTATTAAAGATGGATGGAACAAATATAGTTTTTGAGTGGTGTTCTTTAGTGTCAACATTTCGACAAAGGTTTCCAATATATTCCATGCTAAACTCATTATCGGTGGTTCCCAACTAGAATTGTAAAGTTTACTCCTATCCACCATTCATACACAACCATGGCTAGTCAAATTCACTGTTGCCCTCCAACATATCAACATTCCCAAGGAGTTTTGTTTTAATTAATTTTGATTATGTAGGACTAGGGATCCTTTTTACCAACCTATCTCTTGCAAGGATGGCGAATAAACATCTGTCTTGAGAATAACTTACTTAGCATGGAAGATACCGATCGCCTCATGGCTCCATGAGCGGTACGAGTGCACAAAACAGATGTTTTCTTGAATAATTAGAGATAGCACATGAAAATTTACATGGAACAACAGTGTAATACCGCATATAGGTAGGTACGATGGACTCATGTGGAATAACTGGGTTTAGGATCTTGGACGCACAAGCATCGTTTCCGCTTAGTACAGGTGAAGGATAGCAATAGAATGGGAAGCGACGAGCCAGAGAGCAACAACGGTCATGAACATGCATTGCGAATAATTAACAGTGGGTATTAGGATGAGTTGGATATTAGCACTCTGAATTTAAACATCATGAAGGCTGCATTGGTTTTGAATCAACTACATGTTTGCACATGGGCCAAGTCAAGCCGCTTGAATCACTCAGAGGGAAATACCATACTACCATACCACATCATAAGTATTGTAATGCATGTTGATACACAAAATAAATCATTATCAACTTCTAGATATTTAAGCATGGAATGAAAAACTATATTCTCTAATTATCGTCATAAACATGTTCACTCATGATATATTGAATCAAGATCGAATGAGCCAACAAGTTTACAAAAACGAAAAACAGGAAGAGTTCATTCCCATTTCCTTTGCCACAATCACTTCATAAATTTCATCATTATTGCCTTTCACTTGCACGACTGAATGATGTGATAATAATAGAAGTGCAAGGGTGCCGTGGACCAAGCTAGAATCTGCACGACAGTTTTCAACGAGGAGAGGACATGGTAATATTGGCTGTTTGTTAGATCAACATCTGAGAATATGGGATCCACTCAACATTTTCATCATGGTCTTCTTCTTTCCACAACTCAAAGAAAAGAAAAGAAATTCAGAGAAACACACTAAAAATATTTTTGGAGTTTTTGATTTTCTCACATGGAATGAAAACAAGCAAAGGAAAAACAAAATTGAGTAAAACTATTTACATGGGAAAGATCCCAACAAGATAAGGAAATCCTTTTGGGTTTTCTTTTAATACTACCACTAATTAAATGAGAAAGAAATAAAAAAGAAGTGAGAAATATTTTTGGATTTTCTAAAGTTTTTCAAACACATGAGAAGACAGCGGAAAAATAAAACTAACATGGATTTACAATGAAAGATGATGACCACCGACAGTTTATATGGAGTGTGTAAACATGAAAGTAATGCTGGTGAGAAATACATATTCCCCCAAGCTTAGGCATTTGGCTAGCTTGGTGATCACCACTGATAATTGCCGCCAGGTATGGGAAAATATTGTTGCTGAGGCACCTAAGCATCCCAAGCCTTGGCCTTGGCCTCTGCAGTAGCTAACTCGTTCCGGTAAGCAATTATGTTTGCTGGTGCGACGTTGTATCCATTCGTCTCATGAAAGTTAAACAAAGAGGTTCCAGGCAGAAAAATGATATTAAGAGAGTTCTTGTTGTATACTAAGTAATAATGAATGTGTTGTGGGGGCTTAGGCAACTCAATGAATTGGTGCTCTACCATAGATTGGTGGTCAAGATAAACTTTGGACAACTCGTAATCAGTAGCGCGAAAATCAACCTTAAAATGCTTTGTCAGGCGGGTGGCATAAATGCCACCATGAACTTTGCCTCTAGTCCGGTTATAATTTAGGCGGCACACAACAATAGCTCCCAAATTGGAAGTGTTATCACCATAAAGTGTGCGACACAAAATAGCAAGAGTGGGGGCACTAAGACCACCACCCTCCTCCATAGCGTTTATGCATTTTCCTAGAAACAAAGAGAAATAATGCATAGAAGGAAAATTCACACTAGTGGCCATAGCGTTTGATATGCCTCCAATTTTCCCCATAGTTGGGGTGAAGAGGAATTCCTCGGATTCCTCATGCTTAAGCTCATGCACTCCCCCGTTAGAGGGAAGCAAGCATATTTGACAAAATCTAGAAAGAGGTAATTCGTAATGTTCAGCATACAAATCAAAGCGCACTGTGGGAGCATCGACGCTACTCGAGAAATAAAAAATTCACATGAAAGAATTAGTGATTAGATAGTATTGATCACACTTATCTGCGAGTAAATTTGTGAGCCCGCCGATTGCGGCAAATTGCACAAATTCTTCATGAAAACCCACTTCGTTCATGAAGCGGGTATATGCCAATTCGCATGGCCTAACTTCTGTGTTGCGGAAAATGATAATGTCGTGATCCTGCTCGGCAAATACCTTAGGGATCCTGCTCGAAGAAGCCTTGCTTGAATAACACCTCATGAAGAAGTTCCATTTCCTACACACAAATTTCTGAAATTTTTGGACCACAAAATTCTATCAATAAAACCTTGCAAGATTGATAGAAACTACTCATATGGATGCCTAGAGGTAATATCAAGCATTACTACTACTTGGAACTCAAAGAATCAAATATGCAAGCTCATTTTCAGTAGCACGAAGTGTAGCATAATATGCAAAATATAAACCACTAAAGCAAAAACCCATTGGATGAATGGGGGAGTCACATACCGAGGAGAAATTCTTCAAAACAGTTTTGGAAACGGAGTTCTGAGCAAAGAGATCGAAAATTTCAATTTTTGGGGGAAGGACGAGAGAGAGAGAGACACACACAGAGAGAGAGAGAGATAGAGATTTTCTAGTGGTAGGTGACAAAGTGAGCTAAAGGGATAAGGCAGTGGGGCCTTGTGGGACCCATAAGGTATCACGACATGGCCAGGGGGTGGCCACGCCCTCTTATCTTCTGGCCCACAAGATCACCTCCCTGCTACAAATCTTATGCTAAAAAATCTTAAATATTCTAGCAAAATTCATGTTAAAATTTTGTGGCATTCTGAGACTTTTTTTGGGTCATTTTTCTATTGATCGTAAAACTCAGAAAACAGGATAATCATGTCATTTTATTTTTCTATAGACAGGAGAACAAAGAATGAATTTGTGATAGAGAGAATAGTGAATACTCAATTCATCAATCACATGTATTTCAAAAAGGGTCCATTAATAAGGTGATCAAGTCTTATTAATAACCGTTTTCTGATTGGCATGAAACCAAATATTTTCATATATCACTAGGTTACCTCAATGGGGATTTGCATCTCCCCAGCAATAAGATTGTAGTATTTATTTTAGAAGTAGAAAGAGGGATTTGAAAATCTCCAATGATAACCGTGGCACAAGGCTCAACGACATTAATGTTATTAACCAATGTTTTCTTCTTTGGAAATTGCACGGTATGTTTCTTGCCATTGACATGAAAAGTAACCTTGCTTTTATTGCAATCAATAACAGTCCCTGCAGTATTGAAAACGGGTCAACCAAGGATGATCCACATATTGTGATCCTCGAGCATACCAAGAATAAGAAAGTACATTCAGATAGTAATATTTGCAACCACAACAGGAACATCCTCAGAAATTTCAGTATGTAAAGTAGTGGATTTATTAGCCATTTGCAAAGATATCTCACTGGGTGTAAGCTTATTCAAATCTAGTCTTTTATATAGAGTGAAGGGCATCATACTAACAACGACTCCTAAATCACATAGAGCAGTTTTAACATAGTTTCTTTTAATAGAGTAAGGTATAGTGGGTATGCAAGGATCTCCTAAATTCTTATGCACTCCACCACCCAAAGAATAATTAGCAAGTGTAGTAGCAATTTCAGGTCCAGGTATTTTTCTTTTGTTGGTAACAAAATCCTTCATATACTTAGCATAGGGAGGCATTTTTAATATATCCATCAAGCAAGTGCACAAAAAGACAGGTCTAATCATTTCAACAAAGCGCTCAAATTCTTCCTCGTCCTTACCTTCAGAAGGCTTACGAGGGAAATGCATGGGTTTATTAACCCATTCCTCTCTTTCTTTTCCATGCTTTCTAGCAACAAAGTCTCTTTTATCATCATGTTTATTCTTAGGAGGTGGGTTATCAAGATCTTCATGAGGTTCTATTTCCACATCATTATTAGGTTTCTTATTACTATCTAGCGGAGCTTCTACATGAACATCATTGTTACCATTATCATTATCACTAAATTCATGTTCACTACCAGATTGTGTCTCACCATCAGAAATAGAAACATCATTATGATTCTCAGCAGGTTTCTTGAAACCAGGTTCAGTAGGAGCATGCAAAGACCTCTCATTTTTATTTTTCCTTTTCTTCTTAGAGGGACTAGGTGCATAATCATTAGTTCTATGAGAATCTTGTTCTATTCTTTAAGGGTAACCTTCAGGGAGAATAGGTTCCTCAGTCATTCTACCTACCCTAGTCATTACTCTAACAACATGATCATTCATATTACTATTCATTTTAGCAATAAAATCATTTTGTGACTTAGCAACTTGGTCTAGTTGGGAATGAACCTTGGAAGCATGTTTACCTAGACTTTCACATAATTAGCAATTCTAAACATCAAGAAACTTAAGTGGTCTATCATCATGGTATTACGTCTTAATTGATCTTTGACATAATTATTGAAGTGCTTTTGCTTAACAACTTAATTATAGAATTCATCCACGCATTGTCTAGGAGTCTTAGTGTAAGATATTTAACTTTCATTGAAGGAACAGAGAGAATTTACCTTTGTTACGTCTATCGGGATATTGAGTCCGTGGAGTTTTTCAATAGGTGGTAAATTCTTAACATCTTTAATTTTAATAACCTTCTCTTTCATAGATCTTTGTTCTTCTTGCATATCTTCAGGGTCGAGGAATAGAATATATCTCTTCTTTTCAATAGGTTCCGTTGGTGGTTCAGGGATAGCTCAATCACCGACTTTTTGCAATATGTTATTCAATAATTCTTCAACTCTACAAGAGTTCTTTCCCTGAAAAAACAACCAGGACAACTATCTAGGAAGTCCCTAGAAGCATTAGTTAGCCCGTTATAAAATATATCAAGAATTTCATTTTTCAAGAGGATGATCAGGCAAATCTCTTAGTAACTAGAGAAGCCTCTCCCAAGCTTGAGGGAGATTCTCTTCCTTAATTTTCAAAAGGTTAAATATTTCCGGTAAGGTAGCTTTTTCATGGGGACTACGTATGCAACCAGGAGCCAGAGAAAGGAACCATTCCTTGGCCTCGCTTTTAAGCGAGAAAGGAAAAAACTTAAGGATATAATAGTAGCGTATCCTTTCATCATTAGTAAACAGAGCAACAATATCATTCAGCTTCATGAGATGTTCAACGACAATTTCATTTTGATAACCATGGGAAGGATCGGACTAAACTATAGGAATCAGTTCAGGGTCTATAGAGAATTCATAGTCCTTATCAGTCACAAATATAGGAGAAGTAGCAAATTTAGGATCACGTTTCATTTTCTCCATCATAGTTTTTTCTTTTAGTTTGCATAGTAGTTTCTTCAATTCATTCCAATCTTCACAAGCAAGAAAGTCCCTAGATATTTCCCCATCCATAACATAACCTTCACGAACATAACGCAAATCATTTCTATTAGGAGAGCAAGCATAGCATGTGATTAAAAATGTTCATCAGTTTTAGCATTATCAAGTTCTCTAGCTTTAGCAAGATGAGCATTAAGTAATTCCTTTAGTGGCATAGTTTCAGTTTCGTCAAATATAGCAATAGTATCTGTCGGATTTTGGGCTCCGCAAAACCCTAAGGATTCAAACTTAGGGGCACGCGCGGAGACCACTTAGCAGCTTCGGTTCACCTGACTTGCTACTCGACGAACAAGGCAGAGAACTCACTCGATGGTGAGGAAGGCAAAGGACACAACAGTTTACCCAGGTTCGGGCTGCTGGGAAGCGTAATACCCTACTCTTGCTTTGGTGGATTGCCTCTCGAGGCGGTTGGTGGATGAACTAGTACAATGCTTGGGAGACTCCGGAGGCTGGGTGTCTTTTCCTGGTGCTAGTGGGTGAATGAATGGTTCGGGGTCCTCCTCTACGAAGCAACCTATCCTCTATTTATATTGGCAGCCCCGGTCCTCTTCCCTTATAGTTTCGGTGGCAAGGGATCCCACATCGGCCCATTTTGAAAGGCAACAGGGGAACATGCTCCCATGTCCAAAGGTGGTCTTCGCCTGCAAAGTAGCTGCCCTCGTTGCAGGGACGGGCCCGGGGATGACGTGTGCCCTGATGGCGGGCGGTGGTGGCTTTGTTGCACCAAAAGGGAATCCTTTGGATGACGCCTTCGAGTCCCGCGTACGTCCTTGCCCCCTTTGCACTAAAGGGGAAACTATACTGCTCTGTCGTCTGCGGTTGGCCTGTCCTTCCCCTGCGTCATCCTTGACTCTGGAGGTCGGGCTTCGCCTCGGAATATCTGCCGCTCCGGAGGTGTCCTGTGGAGGCCCCCTGCAGGTCTTGATGCAGTTCCTCCTCATGAGGCTTGGCCCCGCCCGAGGGCCTTGCCTTGAGTGACGCCGAGCCTGCGGGTGTTCGGTTGATGAAGTGGGCCAGCCCTGGGCCGCACGCAAGCAGGTCTGGGTACCCCCATTCCCATAACGCCAATAGTTGCCCCCGGGCCCAAGGCGTGCCCGGGCTGGCTTCCTGGCGAAGCCTTGGGGGCAGCCTGAAGCATCGCAAACCCTTAATGTCTGCAGACCAGGCTTCACACGCGCCGCACAGCCAAGTGGCAACACCCCCAGTTCTCGAGGCACCCGTAGATGTGCCTGCTCAAACTGATGCGACGCCTACATGTTGCGCCACCCATCATTGCTCCTTAGGGGAGACGCCTGCACACACGCCACGTGGGCATGCCCCTCCCAAACTACGTGGGCTTGGGAACGCGAAGAGGCGCCAGCCCACTCTCGGCTACCTATTTAACCCGGTGGGGGAGATAAGGCTCACATCGCCTCCGTCTTCTTCGTCCACCACCTTGGTCCCTCCACTCCCTCAGCATGGCACGAATGAGGAGATACTCTACCGCCGAGAAGGGGAAGGTTTCTGGTGAAGGTCTCGCTGCCCCAACTACCAAGAGGGGCCAAGGCTGCCCTCATAAGTACGCCACGGTGCTGACAGCGGCCTCCGGCGAGTGCGGCCGTGGTTCTGCCCGCCCTGGAATCACCATCAGCAGTGATGGCGGAGAGTCGATTGGCACAGGAGCCCATAGCAGCAGAGGTGGGAGGTCGGTGATGGCCTCCCAGCCGCCACGCCCGCGGCTTCACTGAGCTGACATGGTGATGGAATTCATGATGTGGGTGGAGAGCTAGAAATTGCTTGGTTCCAGCTTCCGAACTTCTTCGTGAAGGTACTCCCGGTCGGCGGGCTCCCGGGCCTCTGCTTGCAGGCCGAAGGCTGCTGCGGCGGGGCATCCTGGGTCGAGGTCGAGGTCGAGGTCACCCCCCGTGACTACATATACCTGAACAGCGGGTGGCAGGCGTTCGCCTGTGCTCGAGGCTTGAAGGGGAGGCGCTACCTCCACTTCAAGTACGACGAGGAGGTGACACTCTTCGTCAAGATCTTCAGGGACGAGGGCGAACGTTTGGGTTGCTGCCCGGAGGACGCCAGCCGCGGCGTTCCCGTAGATGAGCCCTTCTCTAGTGGTGGGCATCGTGCTTCCAGCAGCAGCGACACCCCCTCCGGAAGGAGCCCGAGCGACAGCAGCGACAACAGCTACGATGAGCCGCCTCGCCGCTGTGACCGAGCTTCGGGGAGGAGCCCCCAAGCGCGGCACCTCCCGTCTGCTCCTGCGGCGCGCGTAAAGGAGGAGGAGTACATGGACTGAGCATCGGCGTGCGGGTGTCGAACGCCTGCGGCGGTAGCCCTCCTCCGGGATCTCCATTGCTAGCTGTCTCCTCCTTGATTTTGATCTTGCGTCCACGAAAACAAGGATAGGCCCTTCGGGCATGTGATGGATTTGGGCAGCCACCCCTTTTATTACCACCGTTGCTTCTTAATCGGTTTGGATACTTAGCTTGGTATGCTTGCAGTGAACCTCTTTGTTGTGAAGCATGACTATGGCGCTCGAGGGGCTTGTTGATTGGTTGGTTTCTCCTTGTTGTGGGTGAAGTGGGTCAATGCTCTATGTCAGCAGGCCCCAGTCCCGCACATTTCCCTGCCGCCGTGGGGTGCGACCCGTTACCAAGCTCGTTCCTCACGGGGCAAGGCCATGGCACCAGGGTGCCAAGTGGCTTTGTGACCGGTAAGGCTCCTGAGGCGCGATGCTTAGGATCCCCCTTAGACATTCAAGCGGTTCTACGTCGACAAGTCCCAGTCCTGCACATTTCCCTGCCGTGAGGAACGACCCGTCAAGGTCGTCCTCATGGGACAAGACCCTGGCACATGGGTACCAGGTGGCTTTGTGACTGGTAAGGCTCCTGAGGCGCGATTCTCAGGAGCCCCCTGAGACGTCCAAGAGGCCATCATGGATTCTGCTTTCTGTGTTTGAAGGGTCGGGTTTCAGGAAATCCCTAATCTCCATTCAGGAAGCTCTGCATCAGCATGTCCCAGTCCCGCACATTTCCCTACCATCGTGAGGCGCGACACGTTACCAAGGTCGTTCCTCATGGGGCAAGGCCCTGGCACCAGGGTGCCAAGTGGCTTTGTGACCGGTAAGGCTCCTGAGGCGCGATGCTCAAGAGCCCCTTAGGTGCTCAAGCTGTCCCAAGAGTAACAACTGTTGTAAGAGAAGTCCAAATTTGTTCCCTCTCCAGGATGGTGTGTGCGAGCCGTGAATGGGACTCTTGAGCGAGTATCAGATGGCACGAGTCTTCCGACTCGTCCGTGAGTGCCACGCAAGGGTCCGGGCACCAAGGCCTTGGCGAGGTGCTGGCACCGTGCCCCCCAGCCCCCGCACACGGGGTACGAGCAGGTGGGGACAGGCGAAGGCTCGACACAGAGGAAGAGAGCGTGCCACGAAGAGTGGGAAGAAAACAAGTTTTCACAAAGGCTTCATTTGGAAAGGCCCTGAGTTTTGATTTCGTAAATATCAGGAAATCCAAGCCAGAAAAAGCAAATGCAAGACGCGTCTGGCACCTAATCTATTCACCGCCTCCAACTCCACCATCACTGAGCATAGGGCTTCCACTAGGCGACGGGTGGACCCCATCCGCGTCCTCGGGGGGCCTTGGGCGTATACAGCCTCGACTCGTTATTACGTGAGAGTGTCACGGTGGGGGTGTATCTTGGATGTCGAGAAGACGCTTTGGCCTTGTGAGTGTCCCTACCCCCGAGGCATTAGGGTCCTCATTCCGAAAGTCATCGGTGGACTCTGTTGATAGCCTCCGTCTTCTCCACTAGGCGTGGTGTGGACCCCTTCCGCGTCCTCGAGGGCCCTGGGCGTATGCAGCTGATACGTCTCCGTCGTATCTACTTTTCCGAACTCTTTTGCCCTTGTTTTGGACTCTAATTTGCATGATTTGAATGGAACTAACCCGGTTGACGCTGTTTTCAGCAGAATTGCCATGGTGTTGTTTTTGCGTAGAAATAAAAGTTCTCGGAATGACCTGGAAATCTACAAGGTTTTTTTGTGGAATGTATAAAAAATACTGGCGCAAGAATCAACTGGAGGGACGGAGCCAGCAGCTCACAAGCCCACCAGGCCCGCCCCCCTGGCCGGGCCTCGCAGGCTTGTGAGCCCCTCGGGACTCGGCCGTCCCGAATACCATCTGTATATATCCTCTTTCGTCTGGAAAAAATCAGGGAGAAGAGTTCATCGCGTTTTACGATACGGAGGCTTCGCCACCTCCTGTTCTTCCTCTGGAGGGCAGATCTGGAGTCCATTCTGGGCTCCGGAGAGGGGAGATCGTTGCCATCGTCATCATCAACCTTCCATCATTGCCAATTCCATGATGCTCTTCACCGTTCGTGAGTAATCTCATCTTAGGCTTGCTGGACGGTGATGGGTTGGATGAGATCTATCATGTAATCGACTTAGTTTTGACGGGGATTGATACCTAGTATCCACTATGTTCTGAGATTGATGTTGCTACTACTTTGCCATGCTTAATGCTTGTCACTAGGGCCCGAGTGCCATGATTTTAGATCTGAACCTATTATGTTGTCGCCAATATATGTGTGTTTTAGATCCTATCTTGCAAGTTGTAGTCACCTACTATGTGTTATGACCCGGCAACCCCAGAGTGACAATAGCTGGAACCACTCCCGGAGATGATCATAGTATGAGGAGTTCAAGTATTCACCAAGTGTTAATGCGTTTGTCCGGTTCTTTATTAAAAGGAGAATCTTAATATCCCGTAATTTCCATTAGGACCCCGCTGCCACGGGAGGGATGGACAATAGATGTCATGCAAGTTCTTTTTCCTAAGCACGTATGACTACATACGGAATACATGCCTACATTCGATTGACGAACTGGAGCTAGTTACATATCTCTTCGTGTTATAACTGTTGCATGATGAATAGCATCCGGCGTAATCATCCATCACCGATCCAATGCCTACAAGTCTTTCCTACTGGTCGTTGCGACATTACTTTGCCGCTACTGCTGTCACTGCTGCTACTGTTACTCTATTGCTACTGCTGTCTCTTTGCTGCTACTAGTTACCGTTGCTACTGTTGCTATGAGACTACTTTGCTACTGATACTTTCCCGTAGATACTAAGTCTTTCACGTGTGGTTGAATTGACAACTCAACTGCTAATACTTGAGAATATTCTTTGGCTTCCCCTTGAGTCAAATCAATAAATTTGGGTTGAATACTCTACCACGAAAACTGTTGCGATCCCCTATACTTGTGGGTTATCAACAGCCTCGGCTCGTTATTACGTGAGAGTGTCACGGGATGAAGTGAGTTCCGGAAGAATTGAAGGATGATGCAGGGTCGATGCAGAGGTGATGCAGAGGCGGTGCAGAGGCGCTGCAGAGTCGTTACTGGTAGAACTTGCAGAGGTGTTGGATGTTCCAGGCGTTCTGGATGGGGACTCCGTCTTGAGTCTCCACACACACGGAGCCTGGCCTGGAGACGTGGACGACCTTGAATGGGCCCTCCCACATGGGCGAGAGCTTATGCAAGCCCTCCGTGGATTGGACCCGCCTTAGGACGAGATCGCCGACTTTGAGGATCCTCGAGCGGATGTTGCAGCAATGGTAGCGTCGCAAGGCCTGCTGGTACCTCGCGACTCGGAGGGAGGCCCGGCGGCGCGCGTCCTATCGAAGCACGAGGTCTATCCCCCGCGCGGCCTTCTGACGCTCCTCATCGAATGCCGTGACCCGCGGGGACCGGTGCTTGATTTCGTCGAGAAGGACCGCCTCGGCTCCATAGACGAGGAAGAACGGGATTTGGCCGGTGGGTTTAGTTACAGTGATGAGGATGGACCACATCATCGACGGGAGCTCGTCGACCGAACCCCGGCCACAAGCTTCGAGCTTCTTCTTGAAGCTCCTCACTTTGTGACCCCGCAGGACCTCCACGTTGGCGCGCTCCGCCTGGCCATTACTCCACGGATGGGCTACCGATGCATAAAATATCTGCTTACTGAGGTTAGCACTGTAATTCTTGAAGAGACAACTGGTGAACTGCGAACCTTTATTGGTGATGATGCGGTTGGGGACGCCGAAGTGGCTCACGAGGCCCTTAATGTACTTGGCGAACAACCCGGCTGGCATGGTGCGCACGGGCTCCACCTCCGCCCACTTGGTGAATTTGCCGATGGCGACGTATAGGTAGCAGAAGCCCCCCGCCGCCCACATGAAGGGCCAGAGTATGTCCAGCCCCCAGACTGCAAAGGGCCAGGAAAGGGGAATGGTCTGGTGGCCTGCGTGGGCTGGTGGATCTGCTTGGCGTGGAACTGGCAGGCCGCACAAGACCTGACCAACTCGGTGGCGTCGTCCAACATTGTAGGCCAGTAGAAACTTGACCTGAACGCCTTACCTGCGAGCGTGTGCAAAGAGGTGTGATGCCCGCAGTCCCCTCCGTGGATGTCGGCCAGTACTTTGCGCCCCAGCTCCCTGGAAATGCACCGCAGCGCGACACCGTTCGGGCGCCTGTGGTATTAGGCGCTATCTCGTATGCAGTAGGTTGAGGCTTGTAGTGCTACGCGCTCCGCATCTTCCTCCATCTCTGGCAATGTGTCGTGGAGCAGATACGCCCCAAGTTCCTGCATCCAATGATCGGCCTGAGCCTCCAAGGCAAGGAGCAGTCAAGCCCCCGAGGCCTGGCCGCAGTCCGAAGCCCCCGAGGGTGGTGCTGGGTGATACGTCTCTGTCGTATCTACTTTTCCGAACTCTTTTGCCCTTGTTTCGGACTCTAATTGGCATGATTTCAATGGAACTAACCCGGACTGACGCTCTTCTCAGCAGTATTGCCATGGTGTTGTATTTGTGCAGAAATAGAAGTTCTCCGAATGTCCTGAAAATTTACGGAGATTTTTTCTAGAATAAAAGAAAAATACCTGCGTAAAGATCCACCGGAGGGGGCGTGCCAGTGGGCCACAAGCCTACAAGTCGTGGCCACCCCCCGAGGCCGCGCCGTGCTTACTTATGGGCCCCACGTGGCACCACCGCCCCCAAACTCAGCTCTATATCTTCCGTTTCGCTCGGAAAAAAAATCAGAGAGAAGGTTTCATCGCGTTTTGCGATATGGAGGCGCCGCCACATCCTGTTCTTCATTTGGAGGGTAGATCTGGAGTCCGTTTCGGGCTCTAGAGAGGGGAAATTGTCGCCATCGTTATCATCCACCTTTCTCCATCGACAATTCCATGATGCTCTTCATCGTTCGTGAGTAATCTCATCGTAGGCTTGCTGGATGGTGATGAGTTGGATGAGATCTATCATGTAATCGAGTTAGTTTTGACGGGGATTTATCCCTATCGTATCCACTATGTTCTAGATTGATGTTGCTACTACTTGGCTATGCTTAATGCTTGTCACTAGGGCCCGAGTGCCAAGATTTCAGATCTGAACCTATTATCTTGTCTCCAATATGGGTGTGTTTTAGATCCTATCTTGCAAGTTGTAGTCACCTACTATGTGTTATGACCCGGCAACCCCGGAGTGACAATAGCGAGAACCACTCCCGGAGATTACCATAGTATGAGGAGTTCATGTATTCACCGCGTGTTAATGCGTTGGTCCGTTTCTTTATGAAAAGGAGAACCTTAATATCCCGTAGTTTCCATTAGGACCCCACTGCCACGGGAGGGATGGACAATAGATGTCATGCAAGTTCTTTTCCCTAAGCACGTATGACTACATACGGAATACATGCCGACATTAGATTGATGAACGGGAGCTAGTTACATATCTCTCTGTGTTATAGTTGTTACATGATGAATCACATCCGTCATACTCATCCATCACCGATCCACTGCCTACGAGTCTTTTACTACTGGTCCTTGCTACGTTAGTTTGTCTAGGCTTGTCCCTTGCTACAGAAGGGATTGGGCCACTCTGCTACTGCTGTCACTTTGTTGCTACTGTTGTTACTTTGCTGCTGCTGCTACTGCTGTTCCTTGCTACTCTGCTGTTACTCGTTGCAAGATCTTTTCCGACACTGTTGTCGGGGAAGAATGGTTGCTCGTCACCGTACCTTTTTTTGGCGCCATTGATACAACGGTTAGGAATAGTCTGCCGTCAACAAATCTTTTCTGACACCGTTGCTATCATACTACTTTGCTACTAATACTTTGCTTGCAGACACTAATCTTTCAGGTGTGGTTGAATCTGACAAACTCAGCTGCTAATACTTGAGACTATTCTTTCGCTTCCCCTTGTGCGAACCAACAAATTTGGGTTGGATACTCTACCCTCGAAAACTGCTGCGATCCCATACGCTTGTGGGTTGTCAAGGCTTTTTCTGGCGCCGTTGCCGGGGAGGCCAAGTCAAGAATATTCTCCCGTCAACATGCTTTTTCTGGCGCCGTTTCGGGGAAGCACAACTATATTCTGTGAGTCACTTGGAATTTACGTCTGCTGATCACTATGAGGAATCCGAAAGATCCAAGAACTAAAATCCTGCCTTCCACTACAAGGAGAGGTAAGGAATTGCCATCTAGCTCTGCACTTGATTCACCTTCAGTTTTGAGTAAGTTTGCAACATCGCCTCCTGCTAGAAATCTGGATATGTCGCCTGTGCTTGATGATGCTACTTCTGCTGCTCATGATGATATGCTTGATACTATGCCTGATGATGCTATGCTTGATACTATGCCTGATGATGCTATGCTTGATACTATGCCTGATGATACTATGCTTGATACTATGCCTGATGATGCTATGCTTGATACTATGCCTGGTGATACTATGCCTGATACTGCTTTGCCACTTGGTGCATTCCTTGATGCACATATTGCTAGAGTTGCTACTAGATGTGATGATACTTCTGAGACTGCTGATACTATTGAAGTAAAACCTGCTACTATGCATGTTATGCCTGATACACGTTATGTTATGGAGGGAGAGATAGCTGAGGATTTTCTTGCGTGTAAGGATAGCTATGATGTTGAGAAACTTCTGCGCAAGTGGAAAGAAAAATCTCTCAATGCTAGGATGAAATACGACCCGAAGTTTGCCACTTCCCCTATCTTTGTGACCGATAAAGATTATGAATTCTCTGTCGACCCTGGGTTAATCACTCTAGTCGAGTCTGATCCTTTTCACGGTTATGAGTCTGAAACGGTTGTAGCCCATCTTACCAAACTGCATGATATAGCCACCCTATTCACTAGTGAGGAAAAGATCCGCCACTACTATATGCTCAAGCTGTTTCCTTTCTCGCTAAAGGATGATGCTAAGACCTGGTTCACTTCTGTTGCTCCTGGTTGTGTGCGTAGCCCCTAGGATATGGTCTACTACTTCTCTGAAAAATATTTCCCTGCCCATAAGAATCAAGCTGCCTTGCAGGAAATATACAACTTTGCTCAAGCTGAAGAAGAGAGTCTCCCACAAGCTTGGGGGAGGCTCATCGAGCTGCTGAACGCTTTGCCTGATCACCCTCTTGATAAGAACGAAATACTTGATATCTTCTATAATGGACTTGCCGGTGCTTCCAAAGACCATCTAGATAGTTGTGCTGGTAGTGTTTTTAGGGAATGAACCGTAAAACAAGCTGAGATTCTACTGAACAACATCTTGTGCAATGAGAATGCTTGGACTATTCCCGAACCATCCCCTAAGCCAACTCCTAAGAAAAGAGGTATTCTATTCCTCAGTCCTGAAGATATGCAAGAAGCCAAGAAATCTATGCGAGAGAAAGGCATTAAATCTGAAGATGTCAAAAATCTACCACCTATCGAAGAGATCGATGGTCTCCATAACCGATACAGGTAGTAGAAGTAAATTCTCTGCATAGGTTTGATGAGAGTGATATTCCTTTTGATAAACCTGCTAGCTTATGCCTGGATGAATTTGATAACTTCGTTGCCAAACAACAAAGTTTCAATGACTATGTTAGCACATAATTGGAAAAGAATGCTAGTATGCTTAGTCATTTAAGTGCTTGTCTGGACAGAAACATCAATGATCTTAAACTTATGAGTAAACATGCTTCTATGCTTACTACTCAGGTAGAACAAGTACTTATTGCTCAGAATGACTTGCTCAATGAGTTGAATGACAATTCTGTCAGAGTCGTCACTAGAGGCGGTAGAATGACCCAGGAACCTCTGTATCCTAAGGGTCATCCGAACAGAACTGAACAAGATTCTCAAGGAGTTAGCACTGATGCACCTAGTCATCCTAGAAAGAAGAAGAAACATTATAGGAACCTGCACGCTACCAACCCTGTTGCTGCTACATCTGGGAGTCCAAACGATGCCTCTGTTTCTGATGCTGAAACACAATCTGGTGATGAACATGAGCCTAATGATAGATCAATAGTGATGTACATGAAGATGCTCAACCTCGGAATGAAAAGGATGTGGAGATTGAACCTGATCTTGATAACCCACGGCCTAAGACCAAGAGAAACGATAACAATGACTTCACTGCTAGGAAGCACAGTAAATAAAGGGAGCCATGGGTTCAGAAACCTATGCCCTTTCCTCCCAAACCATCCAAGAAAAAGGATGATGAAGATTTTGAGCGATTGTTGAAATGATTAGATCTGTCTTTCTGCAAATGCGTTTGACGGATATGCTCAAGATGTCTCCGTAAGCTAAGTACATGAAAGATATTGTGACTAATAAGAGGAGGATACCTGAGATTGAGATTTCTACCATGCTCGCCAACTATACCTTCAAGGGTGGAACTCCGAAGAAACTAGGTGATCCCTGTGTGCCTACTATACCTTTATCCATTAAAGGTAACTACGTTAGAACTGCTTTATGCGACCTTGGGGCCGGTGTTAGTGTTATGCCTCTCTCTCTTCATCGTAGACTTGAACTGGACAAGTTGACAACCACTGAAATCTCTCTGCAAATGGCCGACAAATCAACTGCTTTCCCTATCGGCATTTGCAAGGATGTGCCTGTTGTTGTTGCTAACACCACTATCTTAACAGACTTTGTTTTCTTGGATATTCCCGAGGACGATGCCATGACTGTCATCCTTGGAAGACCCTTTTTAAACACTGCAGGGGCTGTTATATATTGCAACAAAGATAATATCACTTTCCATGTCAATGGTAATGAGCATACGGTGCACTTTCCGAAGAAACAATATCGAGTACATTGCATCAATGCTATCGAAAAAACTTCATCGATTCTTATTGGGAGCTTTGAATGCCCTATTACTCGTGTCAAGATGAAGTATGATTTTGTTGTTGGGGAGATACACATCCCCATTGAGGTGACCTGAGGATTTGATCAACCCCATTGACGGATTTCTTTCGATGACCATGAGATGGATGAATCAAGGACTCACAAACCTCTGTTCCAAGCTTTCACTTTTGGTTGCTTAGAAGAAAAATGATAGGTTTAGTTTAGTTTTGCCTGTTTTCTGTTTTAGCGTCCGGTAGAAAAGTACCCCGAAAATCAAAGTTCTCCGAACGCTGTGAAAATCAAGTATGATTTCTTCTGGATTTTTTTGAAAAATTCTGGGACAAAAAGTCTGTCTGGGGGCCACACCAATGGGCCACAAGCCCTAGGGGCGCGGGCACCCCCCTAGTCGCGCCACCCAGGCTTGTGGGGCCCACAGGCACCCCCTCTACTCATTCTTTCTCTCATCTGGTTGTCCTACTTCCAGAAAAAATTGTTTCGCAGCTCAAACCCGTGTTCTTGCTCCTCTTTTCTCAAATCACCATTCTCCAAACTGTTTTGGGGATATTACTCCTTGGTAAGTGACTCCTCCATTGGTCCAATTAGTTTTTGCTCTAGTGCCTTATACTCCGCGTATTTTTGCTGCCTTGGTGACCATGTTCTTGAGCTTTGCATGCTGATTCTAGCTGGTCCCAAGTAGTTTTGATGCGTAATATGGTCTCTAGGCACTTGTGGGAGTAGTTGCTACGAGTTTTGTTGAGCCTTGTTCACTTTTCCTTGGAATTACTAAAAAATTCAGAAATTTTCAGAGACGAAAAGGGAAAAGATGAAGAGGTTCTTAAGAGGCTTGTCAAGCCGTGACCCCAAGGATGATGGGAGTGAGAAGAAGCCCAAGTATTTGGTCCTACGAGTCGCAGAAGTTCGAGCGTCCGAGTGGCCAAGCGACGTGTTATTACGCGCCGCTGGAATTTATGAGGACTTTTATCACTTGGTGGAGAACGCAGGCCTTACCGCCTTCGTTGAAGATAAGTGTCTGCAATACCACCTCCTCACTAATATCTTTGTACAAAACTTTCAGTTCTATCTGAGGAAGAATCCTCCTATGGTTGAGTTTAAACTTTATGATATCCCGCAGCGCATGTCACTCCATGATTTTTGCAATGTTTGCAAATTACCTTACGTTGGGGATATTCATGAACCTCGTCCACAAGACTTGGAAGCTTTCATCGATACAATTGTTGTAGGAGAGGAGAGAGGAGTGTCTCGCGCTAGAGCTGCTAGCATTCATTTTCCCGTTCTTCGGTACATCTCATTATTTGTGGGAAAATGTTTGATTGTGCATGGGAAAGTTGGGTCACTTAGTTCCCTAGATCTTGCGATCTTGCGCGAAGCCATTTATAACGATAAAACTTATAGCTTGGGCGCTATAGTAGCTCAATGGTTGAACCTGAACCGTTCTAAGGGTGTTGTCTATGGAGGTATCTATGCTACTCGACTTGCTAGACACTTTGAGATACCTATTAGATTGGAGGAGGAAGAAGAGATTCTTCTTCCCGAGAGATATCTAGATTACGATAGCATGGTTCTCCATGAGTTTCTTGATAGAGATATAAGTAGAAGGATGATTTATAACCTGGTTTTTAGTCAGGCTACTTGTGAGACTATTACTTTGCCTGCTCCTCCTTTGTTCAATCTTCATGCAGGCAGGTACACTATTATGCCCTCGGACATCTACGCATATTGGGGCTTAGCCCAACCACAGGTGCCAGTGCCCGAGCCACCAGTCGAGTACCGGACGACAGTTTATCAGTGGGAGCCACAGGAGCTCACACAGCAGTGGGATCCTTAGTCCACTCCGGAGTACCCCGAAGATGGTCATTTCCCTCCTTGGGAGTAGACCAAGTTAGGCCAAAAGCCTAAGCTTGGGGGAGTACGTGTTCTCAACGACTTTACATTCTTGCTTATGCTTTCACTTTGTTAGCCGGTGTTCACACTTTGCCACTGTATCATCCATGCTAGTTTATTTTCTTTTTCTCGTTTTCTTCTCGTGTGTCTGTCTAGTTTGACAAATACCAAAAAGATTTTGTTTTTCTTATTTTTCTTGTTGGGAGCTTTCCCGTGTAGATAGTTTTCTTTTTCTTTGGGTCAACGTAGAAGATAATGGTTACAATGTTTAGTGGCTCTTGCATGCGTACCTGTTTAGCTTTCAAAGAGCCATATTACTTTGTCTTCTCCTTTGTGTTTGCCTGCAGATTCCAGTGTAGTCCAATGCACGAGCACTCCTATTATTGTTCACATCGTTCGGTCGTGCAAGTGAAAGGCAATAATGACGATATATGATGAAGTGACTGAGCCTGGAAAAGCTGGTATGAACTCGATCTATTTTGTTTTTGTAAATATGACTAGCTCACTGTTCCTAGTTCAGCTTTGTTGTGAGAGAAACATGTTTGCAATGACAACTTGGAGATCATAGTTTCTTATGCCATGCTTATTTAAATAGGAGCTTATAATGGTTTGTCTTGGTTGCCAACATGAATGTTGAAATGACTATGATGTAGTATGATAGGATGGTATCCTCCTTTGAATGTTTCAAGTGGCTTGACATGGCGCATGTTTACGCATGTAGTTGAAAAAAAATCAACATAGCCTCTATGATGTTCATGTTCATGGTGATTTATGTCGTACTCATGCTTGCACTCAATGTTAGTTACTCTTAATGCGTTTTGATGACAGTTGTCGCTCTGTAGTTGGTCACATCCCAATCTTTTGCTAGCCTTCACTTGTACTAAGCGGGAATACTGCTTGTGCATCCACCTCCATAAACCCAAAGTTGTGCCATATGAGTCCACCATACCTACCTATGTGCGGTATATTCATGCCGTTCCAAGTAAATTTGCATGTGCCACTCTCTAAATCTTCAAAAAATAATCTGTTTTGCATGCCCGAACCTCTCATGTGGTGACAGGGGGCTATTAGTATCTTCCATGCTAGGAGTGTTATCCTCGATATGTGTTTATTCACTTTCATTCACGAGAAAGGGGCCCATAATTCGAATTCCCAGTTCCAGTCTCAAATCGAAAAGATAATTGCAAACAAAACTCCCCCAGGATTGATGTTGGTATGGACGGTACCCGAGGATTCGGCTAGCCGTGGAGTGTGATTGATTGGTGGTGGGGGAGTCAAAACTTTACTTTTCTGTTTGGGAACCGCCTATAGCATGTGTAGCGTGGAAGATGTTGAGAACTCTTAGTCATTGCGTTGACAACGAAAGCATGCGACCCAAAATTATTATCTCTGTTTTCAAAGCTTGAGCTCTGGCACCTCTTCAAATCAATGTTTCCCTCCGCGAAGGGCCTGACTGTCTATGTTCTTGTTAAGTCATCCTCCTCTTACAAAAGCACCAATTAGAGAGCACCTCTGTCATTTTTATGCTTTGCTTTTAACTGTGTTGAGTATGACTCTGACTGGTTCTTCATTGCCTTGAATTACAATGTTTAGTTAGCCCTTGGTCTTTGAAGGTGCTATGCATTTATGTTTTGCGGTCTCAGAAAGAGCTAGCGAGATACCATCTATTTGTACTGCTTCATGTTGTTCTGATTGAAGTGTTGACACTTGAGGCTTATTATTATTTGCTCGCTAGTTGATTATGCCATTGATATGAGTTTACCGTGAGACCTAGATGTCATTTGCTTATGTGGTTTGCTTGTGATCTTGCTGAAACTCTGGATATGAGTTAGACATAGTTGCAACAACAAGATCAAACAGAGTTCATCAAAGTTTTTCTTTTGTCTCTTTCAGTTTGTCAACTGAATTGCTTGAGGACAAGCAAGGCTTTAAGCTTGGGGGAGTTGATACGTCTCCGTCGTATCTACTTTTCGGAACTCTTTTGCCCTTGTTTGGGACTCTAATTTGCATGATTTGAATGGAACTAACCTGGACTAACGTTGTTTTCAGCAGAATTGCCATGGTGTTGTTTTTGTGCAGAAATAAAAGTTCTCGGAATGTACTGAAAATTTACGGAGATTTTTCTGGAATAAAAGAAAAATACATGCGCAAAGATCCACCGGAGGGGGCGTGCTAGTGGGACACAAGCCCATAGGCCGCTTGTGGGGTCCACGTGGCACCACCGCCCCCAAACTCAGCTCTATATCTTCCGTTTCGCCTGAAAAAAAATCAGAGAGAAGGTTTCATTGCGTTTCGCGATACGGAGGCGCCGCCACATCCTGTTCTTCATCTGGAGGGCAGATCTGGAGTCCGTTTCGGGCTCCGGAGAGGGGAAATCGTCGCCAACGTCATCATCAACCTTTCTCCATAGACAATTCCATGATGCTCTTCATCGTTCGTGAGTAATCTCATCGTAGGCTTGCTGGACGGTGATGAGTTGGATGAGATCTATCATGTAATCGAGTTAGTTTTGACGGGGATTAATCCCTAGTATCCACTATGTTCTAGATTGTTGTTGCTACTACTTGGCTATGCTTAATGCTTCTCACTAGGGCCCGAGTGCCATGATTTCAGATCTGAACCTATTATGTTGTCTCCAATATAGGTGTGTTTTAGAGCCTATCTTGCAAGTTGTAGTCACCTACTATGTGTTATGACCCGGCAACCCCGGAGTGACAATAGCCGGAACCACTCCCGGAGATGACCATAGTATGAGAAGTTCATGTATTCACCGCGTGTTAATGCATTGGTCCGGTTCTTTATTAAAAGGAGAACATTAATATCCCGTAGTTTCCATTAGGACCCCGCTGCGACGGGAGGAATGGACAATAGATGTCATGCAAGTTCTTTTCCCTAAGCACGTATGACTACATACGGAATACATTCCTACATTAGATTGATGAAAGGGAGCTAGTTACATATCTCTCCGTGTTATAGCTGTTACATGATGAATCACATCCTTCATACTGATCCATCACCGATCCACTGCCTATGAGTCTTTTACTATTGGTTCTTGCTATGTTACTTTGTCCAGGCTTGTCCCTTGCTACAAAAGGGATTGGGCCACTCTGCTGCTACTGCTGTCACTTTCCTGCTACTGTTGCTACTGCTGTTACTTTCCTGCTGCTGCTACTGTTACTCGTTGCAAGATCTTTTCCGACACTATTGTCGGGGAATAATAGTTGCTCGTCAACGTACTTTTTCTGGCGCCATTGATACAACAGTTAGGAATAGTCTGCCGTCAACAGATCTTTTCTGACACCGTTGCTATCATACTACTTTTCTACTGATACTTTGCTTGCAGACACTAATCTTTCAGGTGTGGTTGAATCTGACAAACTCAGCTGCTAATACTTGAGAATATTCTGTCGCTTCACCTTGTGCGAACCAACAAATTTGGGTTGAATACTCTACCCTTGAAAACTGCTGCGATCCCGTCTGTATAATACTCTAATACGCGAAGCTCTTTTGGCGATGTCGTCTGCCTCCTTGTTTTTGCCTCGCGGAACGTGCTGCAGCTCAAGGCCCTGAAAACCTTTCTCAATCTTACGTAACTCTTGCAGATATGCCTCCATGTTCTCGTTCTTGGGTGTGTACTCTTTGTTGGAGAAGTTGACGAGAAGCTGAGAGTCGCCCATCACGGTGAGGCGACGGACCCCCAACGCCGCCGCCGCCTTGAGGTCAGTGATGAGGCCCTCGTACTCCGCTATGTTTTTGGAGACCTTCTCCCCACGCTGGAAGGAGAGCTGTACGACGTAGTGGAGCTTGTCTCCCATCGGGGAAGTAAGCAGGACACCAGCCAATGCTCCCCTTTGCGTGAAGGCTCCGTCAAAGCGCATGGACCATCCCTCGGGTACCTCCACATCGGGGGCAAGGGATTGGATCTCTTCCAGCCCCCGGTTTGGTGCGTCCATCCACTCAGCCATGATGTGAACCAAGGCTGCTCCCTTGGTGACCTTGGTCGTGCTGAATTCGATGTTGAAGGCATGAAGTTCGATGTTCCATTCGGAGACCCTTCCCGCCGCGTTTGGATTGTGCAGGATCTTCTCTAAGGGGTAGGCGGAGATGACCTTGATCGGGTGTCCTTGGAAGTAGTGATGCAGCTTGCGCGAGGAGACAAGGAGTACTAGAAGGAGTTTCTGATACATGGGGTAGCGCGAGCGCGCGTCCCGCAGTACCGTGCTGACGAATTACACTGGTGCTCAACGAGGGTGTGTCATCCTAGGGCGTCATGCTCCTCGGCAACTTCAGGAGGTTGGGGTGTTTCGTTGTCCGGAGGAGGAACCGGGGCCTCAAGAGGGCTGGGCACCTCGTGACACGATCCTGCGGTCTGGGCCTCAAGTCCCTCTGTTTGCCGGGGAATTGGAGCTCGTCAGTCGTGCGAGCCCCTAGACGCCTCGGGAGGGGGCCCGCCGGGGCTCCCCGAAGTAGCGCCCTTGCTAGTTCGCTCCTCCCTTACTGCCACCAATGCGACGCTGGCAGAGTGGCGGGTGGCAGCGAGGTACAGAAGCAGAGGCTCCCGGGGGCGAGGCGCAACCATGACCGGCGGGCTCATGAGGTAACACTTGAGCTCATCGAAGCCGGCTTCGGCCTCCGGTGTCCATTCGAAGGGCCCCTTTCTTTTCATGATCTTAAAGAACGGCAGGGCCCACTCGCCAAGCTTGGAGATGAAACGATCCAATGAGGTAACACACCCCACCAACTTCTACATCTCCTTGAGGGTTGTGGGCGCGCTCATATTGTTTATGGCATTGACCTTCACTGGGTGGCCTCGCTCCCCCGGTGCGACACGAGGAAACCGAGCAGCTTGCCTGATGGGACCCCGAAGACGAACTTCCCGGGGTTGACCTTCAGGTTCACCTCCCAAAGCCTGGCGAAGGTCTCCTCCAGGTCCTCCACCTGATATTTTGCCTACCTTGACTTGACCACAATGTCGTCGACGTAGGCCTCTGCATTCCTCCCGAGCTGCGTTCCTAGGGCGATATGCATCAATCGCTCGAAGGTTGCCCTGTGTTCCGTAGCCCAAAGGGCATGCATTCGTAGCAGTATACCCCACACGGAGTGAGGAGGGCTGTCTTCTCGACGTCCTCCACCGCCATCTTGATCTGTTGGTAAACGGAAAATGCATCCAGGAAGCAGAGGAGATTGCACTCCGCGGTGGACTCCACGATATGATCGACGCGTGGTAGCGGGAACTGGTCCTGAGGACAAGCCTTATTGAGGCTCGTGAACTCGACGCACATGCGCTCCTTCCCACACTTCTTCGAGACAACCACCGGGTTGGCTACCCATTCTGGGTAGCGCACCTATCGAATGACCCCTGCTTCCTTCAATTTGTGCACCTCCTAAGCGATGAACGCCTGCTTCTTCGGCCGGGGCTTGCCTCCTTGCCTTCTGCTTCAATGGACGCGCGTTCGGCCACACCATGAGGTGGTGCTCGATGAGGTCCCTCGGGACCCCCACCAGGTAGGAGGCGCTCCACGCGAACGCGTTCTTTTTCGCCCTAAGGAAACCCACCAATGCCCTCTCTTGGTCATGAGGGAGGTTCACGCCGATGGTGAAGGTGGGAGCCGAGCTTCCTTCATCCACCGTAACCTGCTTCGTCTCCACACTGTCCTAGGAGAACAACTTCTTCTTCTTCAATTGCGCGATGTCGTGGACGTCCCCTCGGTACTTCATGGTGCGCGCCTCGCCCATGAGGTTGGCACGCGCCACGACCGCGTACTTGTGGGAGAGCTCGAGCACCCGCCTGGCATCCTTGATGTCCCTCACGCCGCCGCTCCCGGGCATCTTGACGACGTTGTAGCCCGGGTGCGTCGCCACCATGAATTGCGCAAGGGCGGGGTGATGACGAGTTGATGGATATACCTCTCGCCCCTCGTTGGTTACCCCAAGTGGAAGGTGGAGATGTAGTCAGCAGCAGATTTCCCTTACACGAAGACTGTAAGGTTTATTGAACCAGGAGGACTCCTAGGCTCAACAAGTAGGTGTCTCCTGTCGTGGTCAGCAGAAGACGTGGACCTGCACACACAACAAATAACTTTGCTCCCAACGAGTACAAATAGGTTGTCAATCTCTCCGACCTTGTAGTTTGCCAATGATCAAAACACAAGCGGGGAGGTAATAGTGATTGCAACGGAAAAGTAAATGAAAGCGGTAAATGATGAAGGTGTAAACAATGATGGTGATATGGACCAGAGTCACATGATGTTCACTAGTGATGTATCTCTCCCAAAAGACGATAAACAACTATGCTTGGGTAAACAAATCACAGTTGGGCAATTGAGAGAATTATGATCGCACCGCATTGCTAATTATGCTACTTGATAGTTAGAGGTTCAATAGTAATGGGCAGTACGCCAAGACAAGTAGACGGTTTATTCTTCAACATCTACTTACTAATAATCCACCTTGAGATGTCCATCCAGAACATCTCGCCGGTATTAAGTTGCGAGCCCCACCAAAAGAGTAAACTCAAAGCAACGGACAACTGCATTAACGAACTATGCATAAGGTAAACAATCCTCGCAATCGTGGTCACAAGCACCGTTGTTTTCTCCCTGGTGGCAACAAGCACATCCCCTAGTCTCATGTTTCTGTCACTCAAGCTAGACATCGAGAGGCATGAACCCACAATCATGCATAACGCTCCCTCTTGGAGTTACAATCTACTACTTGGCCAAAGCAATAAATAACAACGGAGAACATGCATGAATCACTAAGGAACATAATATAAAAGGATAATCAAATATATAACTCATAACAATCTGAACGTAATCTCATAATCCATCGTATCCCAACCAACCGAGTATAGCAATAGCAAGAGAATTACATACATGCCTTGATCATGTAGGGCAGCTCACAAGGACTAACCATTGAAGCACAAGATTGGAGAGAACACATCACGTAGCTATTGGTCATGGACTCGTGGTCAAAGGAGAACTAATCACGGCACGTCCGGGAAACGCCCATGATGGTGCAGAAGCTCCCAGAGGTCAATCCTCCCTCCGGTAGGGTGCCGAGAAGAGGTCTCCTAACGCTCTCGATCTCGGAAGCGCTGCGGCGGCGGAACAATGAAGAAATTCGCGAATCCAGAAAGTCTGCGAGGGTTTCTTCTCGGGACTCTAAATATAGGCCAAAGGAGGGCATCGGAGGAGGTGGGACCCACCCAGGTGACCTCTTGGCGCGGCCAAGGGCCTGGGCGCGCCAGCAGGCCGCTTGGGAGGCCCCTGGCCCCCCTCTGGCCCATCTTCGGTGATCCGGAAGCTTCCGTTTCGCTGATTTTATATATATTTTTTATGGAATTTTTCGGGCTTCGGAAAATTGGGTAAAAGCGCGTGCAAAATAGAGATCAGCCACAAAAACTGGCACTGGGTGCACTGAGTTAGTAGGTTAGTCCAAATATGTGTAAAATGATATAAAAGTGTAGCAAAACATATAACAATGTCACCCAAAAGATCATGTAACAAGCATAAATTATAGATATGTTTGGGACGTATCAAGGGGTAGCCGAGTATTGCATTGTACGGTAGATGGATGTGGGCGACGTCGAAGTCGATCTGCTCGGTGATTAAATTGGAGCGGGTGCCGAATGTGACGGGGACGTTAATCCGTCCCACGGGGGTGACGGATCCTGCCACCACCCTAGAGAAGGGCTTTGAGGGTGCAAGCCGCTCCCGAGGTAACCGCAGCGCGTCGAAGGACTCCACTAAGATGACGTTGAGGTCCGCGCCGCCGTCGATGAGGGTTTGGGAGACGGCCACACCGGATATGGTCGGCGTTCTCAACATGGGAACCGTCTCGGTGGCCGTCGTGGCCTTGGGTGATTGTCGGGGCTGAAGGTGATGTTGACCTCTCGCCACACACGGCCTTCCGGGGGCTTGAGCATTGGGTGAGCCGCCACCCCCCAACCGCGCGCGCTGCAGGAAACGCTTGACGTGACGACTAGAAGGTGGCGCCTGCGATCCGCCGAGAATGCAAGCAACCGCATGGGCGGCCCTGCTTGCTCGGACGCTGTCCACTTGAGTCCGTTGGTGGTTGCACTTGCCATGGTGTCGCCGAGTCAAGATCTGGCTCTTGCTGTTGGCGTGGAGGCTCCGACACACGCCCCCTACCTGGCGTGCCAAATGTCAGATTTCGGGCTCCACAAAACCCTAAGGATTCGAACTAAGGGGTTGGGTATCTTTTTGTGGTGCTAGTGGGTGAATGAATGGTTTAGGTTTCTCTTCTATGAAGCAACCTATCCTCTATTTATAGTGGCGGCCCCGGTCCTCTTCCCTTATAGTTTCGGCGGGAAGGGATCCCATAGTGGCCAATTTTGAAGGGGAACACAGGAACATGCTCCTCTGCCCAAAGGTGGTTTTCACCTGCAAAGTAGCTGCCCGCGCTGCAGGGACGGGCCCGGGGCTGACGTTTGCCCTGCTGGCGGGATGGGGTGGCTTTGTTGCACCAAAAGGGAAGCCTTTGGAAGATGCCTTCGAGTCCCGCGTACGTCCTTGCCCCCTTTGCACCAAAGGGGAAACTGCACTGCTGTCATTTGCGGTTGACCTGTCCTTCCCGTGCCTCATCCTTGACTCTGGAGCCCGAGCCTCGCCTCGGAATATTTTCCGCTCCGGAGGGGTCCTGAGGAGGCCCCCTGGGGGTCTTGATGTCGTTCCTCCTTGCGAGGCTTGGCCCCTCATGAGGGCCTTGCCTTGAGTGACGCCGAGCCTGCGGGTGTTCGATTGATGAAGTGGGCCAGCCCTGGGCCGCAGGCAGGCAGGTCTGGGTACCCCTATTCCGAGAACGTCAACAGTATCATCATTAGTTTCTGAAGTAGCATCATCAAGTTCATGATATATCAAGACGAGCAATAGATGGTGGTGTAACAAGCTAATTCTAAACAGTAGGTGAATCAAAAGCAGAGCTAGATGGCAGTTCCTTACCTCCTCTCGTGCAAGAGGGGATGATCTTAGTTCGTGTATATTTTAGATTCTTCATAGTAGCAATTGGATAATATCAAGTTTACACAATAAATATAGCTATGCTGCCCGACAACGGTGCCAGAAAAAGGTCTTGATAACCCACAAGTATAGGGGGTCGCGACAATCTTCACGGGTAGTATTTCACCCTAATTTATTGAATCGACACAAGGGGAGCCAAATAATATCTAGATGCCTTGAGAGTTGAGTTGGAAATTCAATCGCACCTCGGATATCTCTCTGTAGCCAAAGAGTTGGTAGCACGACAAATAATAGTGGTAGAAGCGACATTGATAGCAGGAGTTTCAGTGACAACGATAATAGTAGTAATTGAGTAGCAGGTGTGATGGCAACATCAACATAAGTGACATAGCAAGCTTTAGTATTTGTAGAGCTTAGGCACATGAATCAGCCATGAGACGGTGCCAAAAAAAGGTCTTGCTAACCCAGAAGTATAGGGGATTGTGACAGTCTTCACGGGTACTATTTCACCCTAATTTATTGATTGGACATAAGGGTAGAAAAATAATATTTAGAGACCTTTATAGTTGAGTTGTCAATTCAACCGCACCTAGGATATCTCTATGCAGCAAAATATTTAGTAGCGCGAAAAATAATAATGATAGCAGCGACATTGAAAGTAGCAGTTTCAGTAACAAAAGTAACAGTAGCAATTGAGTAGTAGGTGTGACAGCAACAACGACAGTAGTAACTTAGCAAGATTCAGTATTTGTAAAGCGTATGCACATGGACCAGTGATGAGAATATATGGATGACATCAATCATGTAACAGTTACACACTAGAGCGACACAGAACTATCTCCAATTCATCAATAAAATGTAGGCATGTATTCTGTATATGGGCATCCGTGCTTCCGATAAGAACTTGCATGACATCTTTTGTCCTACCCTCCCGTGAGAGCGGGGTCCTATTGGAAAATTAGGGATATTAAAGCCTCCTTTTAATAGATAACCGGAACAAAGCATTAACACATAGTGAATATATGAACTCCTCAAACTACGTCAATCACCAGAAACAATCCCTATTATTGTCACCTTGGGGTATGCGGTTCAAGACACGTAATAGTAACTAAAACTTGCATGAAAGGATCCAAATCACTCTTATATTCATGAAAACTTGCATGAAAGGATCCAAAATCATGGCACTCGGGCCATAGTGACAAGCATTAAGCATAACAAAGTCATAGCAACATCAATCTCAGAAAATAGTGGATACTAGGGATTAATCCCTATCAAACTTCACTCAATTACATGATCAATCTCATCCAAACATCATCACCATACATCAAGGCTTTACTCACATACAGTGCTGTGGATCATGAAATTGTTGATGGGGAGCGGTTGATGATGTCGATGACGAATCCCCCTCTTCGGAGCCCAAAGCAGACTCCAGATCAGCCCTCCCGAGGAATAACAAGAGGTGGTGGCGGCTCCATCTTGTAAAATGCAATGAAATCTTGTCCCCTAATTTTCTCCAAGAATAGGAATTTATAGGACCAGAATTAGGGTCGGTAGAGCGACGTGGGCCCCACAAGGCATCAAGGCGTGGCCAGGGGGTGGCCGCATCCTATTTCCTTGTGGGCCACACGCAACCCCCCTATGGTGGTTCTTCGCTCCAAAAATACTTATTTATTTGGGAAATAATCCGGAAAAAGTTTAGTCCAATTCCCAAAACTTTTATTTCTGCACAAAAATAACACCAATGTAGTTCTGTTTAAAACAACGTCAGTCCGGGTTAGTTGCATTCAAATCATGCAAATTATAGTACAAAACTAGAGCAAAATTGTTTGGAAAAGTAGATACATTGAAGACGTATCATCTACTAGGATGTGCAATGATCTAGCATAACAAGTATTAGTAATATGATGTGAAAGTGTATTTTATCGACTAGAGGCGGTGAATAGGTGATTTTTACTAATTCATCACTTAGGAATTTCTTCTTGAGGAAATTTCTAAGTGACGAACTACTTGGAGCGGAATAAGTACTCAGGTGCAAGCATGGCATGGCAGCAGAATAGGCATCATAGCAAAATAAAACATAAAGAGAGTGCGAGTAGCACGAAACAGGATAAGCATGTGAAGAACAAGGTGACTGAAGAATTTGAGATGAGGAAATAGAGAAAGTCCCTAGTCAGATTCTTGAAACAACAACGATCAATTTCATCAACAAGTATACGACGAAATGAAAGAGTTAAGGAAATGGAACGAGGAGCTTGATGAAGACAATGATTTGACGACCTAGTTCCAACTAGTGTGACAGTCGTGCATCTCGTTTCAAGCGGCTTGGTATTGAAGCTGAAGGACACAAAGCCCGAGGACACACAATCCTTACTATATTCTCCTTGAGCTAAGCTTACACAGACCTGCCCACCACTCGGGGTAAGTCTTTAGGCAAACTTCCATACCGTCACAAACTCGGTCACCCGGCAATCCATAATTTACTGTTGGATGCTCTAGACCATTTGATGCCTAACCGTCTAGAAGATACACAGGCTTGGAAGGTAACAAGCATCAGTTCCACACACGAACAATATCTTCAATGATGCTCAATCACTTCGGGTTTTTGGTTTTGGTTTGGGTTTTTGGGTTTTTCCTCGGTGATGATTTTCTCTCAAAGTCCTAGGAGGATGGGATGCTCTCAAATGGAAAGTCTCAAGTTCTCTCTCGGGTCAGCTAACCAGCTAGTGGTTGTAGGGGACGGCTATTTATAGCCAGGGTGCAACCCGACATGATATGACATAAATGCCCTCAATGATATGACTGCTATATGGATAAGATTTGGGGACAGTTGGCGCAAAACACAACTATTGTTAGAATTTTGAACTATGAAAATCCTCACATCTATCATGTTCCTCACTTGTAGGAAATTTTCACAAGAAAAATCCTAGCTCCTCACCTAGAACAATTTCCTCAAATACCAAAAGAGCTTCATCTCTATTACTGAAGAACTTGACTAAACTGCAAGAGATTTCCAAAGGCTTCACTTGAATGATTGGTTATGTGTAGGCTTTGAGATGAGCATCAGTTGGAAATTTTTCCTTAGTATTACCTCGACCCCCTTTAATAGTACGGCGTTCCTATGACTCAAAATGAGGAAATGAAACTATGAAAACAAAAGTCTTCATGCTTAATAGTCCTTGCATCAATATCTTCAAGGACACAACAATTTCCTCACTTTCAAAGCATCAATATTTTGATATGATGTATGTTGTCTTTTCCTCTAGTGGTGTTATCTGAACGTCGACTACATAACACTTCACCATATTTGGGCCTAGAGGAAGGCATTGGGGAGTAGTAAGTAGATGATGGGTTGCTAGAGTGACAGAAGCTTAAACCCCAGTCTATGCGTTGCTTCGTAAGGGGCTGATTTGGATCCACTAATTTAATGCTATGGTTAGACGTTGTCTTAATTCTTCTTTCGTAGTTGCGAATGCTTGCGAGAGGGGTTAATCATAAGTGGGATGCTTGTCCAAGTAAGGTCAGTACCCAAGCGCCGGTCCACCCACATATCAAACTATCAAAGTAACGAACGCGAATCATATGAACATGATGAAACTAGCATGACAGAAATTCTTGTGTGTCCTCGGGAGCGTTTTTCCTCTTATAAGACTTGGTTCAGGCTTGTCCCTTGCTACAAAATGGATTGGGCCACTTTGCTACACCGTTGCTTCGACTTGTTACTTTTTACGTTTCAGCTCACTACACGATCACTTATTACCGCTACTTTCAGTGCGTGCAGTTATTACCTTGCTGAAAACCGTTTATCAGAGCCTTCTTCTCCTCGTTGGCTTCGACACTCTTACTTATCGAAAGGACTACGATTGATCAACTATACTTGTGGGTCATCAAGACTCTTTTCTGGCACCGTTGCCGAGGAGGAAAGCGCCTTTGGTAAGTGGAATTTAGTAAGGAAACATTTATATACTGTGCTGAAATTTATTGTCACTTGTCACTATGGAGACTGTTCCTTTGAGGAATTTGTTCGGGGTATCTTCACCACGAACGGAAGCACGAGGAGTTGCTCCTCAACCTGAGGTACCTACTGAAAATATCTTTTATGAAATTCCTTCGGGTATGCTTGAGAAACTGTTGGCTAATCCTTTTACAAGAGATGGATCTTCACATCCAGACTTGCATCTAATCTATGTAGATGAAGTTTGTGGTTTATTTAAGCTTGTAGGTTTGCCCGAGGATGAGTTAAAGAAGAAAGTCTTTCCTTTATCTTTGAAGGATAAGGCGTTGACATGGTATGGGCTATGTGATGATACTGGATCATGGGACTACAATCGGTTGAAATTGGAATTTCATCAAAAGTTTTATCCTATGCATTTAGTACATCGTGATCGGAAATATATTTATAACTTTTGGCCTCGTGACAAGGAAAGCATAGCTCAAGCTTGGGGGAGGCTTAAATCAATGCTCTATCATGCCCCAACCATGAGCTCTCGAGAGAAATTATCACTCAAAACTTTTATGCTCGGATTTCTCATGAAGATCGTACCATGCTTGACACTTCTTGTGCCGGTTCTTTTATGAAGAAGGATATTGACCACAAGTGGAATTTATTGGAAAGAATCAAATGTAACTCTGAAGATTGGGAGCTTCAAGAAGGTAAGGAGTTAGGTATGAATTTCCAGTTTGATTGCGTTAAATATTTTGTTGAAACAAACACTTCCAGAGATGTTAGCGCTAAGTATGGACTTGACTCTGAGATAGTAGCTTATCTATCTCACATACAAACCTTTCTCAACACTGTCAATGCTCACATTGATTGCATTAAACTGACTGTCACTTTTAGTTTCGAGGGTGTGTCTCATGAATTTAACTTCTCCAAGTTTGGAAGACAACCCCATAAAAAAGAGTCGTCTGGTAGGGATGAAATCATTGCTCTTGCCTCTATTGTCGTGCCTCCTATGGATCATTTAGAGTAATATCTGGTTGAGCATGAAAATGATATGCATATGGATGAAAGAGATGAGATAGATAAAACTGTTCTAGAACAATATCCTATTCTCAACAATAATCTGCCTGTTGAATTGCTTGGGGATCCTCCCCCACCAAAGGGTGATCCTGTGTTCGAGCTAAAACAGTTACCAGATACTCTTAAGTATGCCTATCTTGATGAGAAGGAGATATATCCTATTATTATTAGTGCTCACCTCTCGAATCACGAAGAGAAGAAGTTATTAAAAACTTTGAGGAAGCACAGTGCTGCTATTGGATATACTCTCGATGATCTTAAGGGTATTAGTCCCACTCTATGTCAGCACAAGATTAAAACCGATCCTAATTCTAAGCCAGTTGCTGATCATCAACGGAGATTAAATTCGAGGATGAAAGAGGTTGTGAGAAAAGAAATATTAAAGCTTCTGGAAGGAGGAATCATTTATCCTGCTGCTCATAGTGATTGGGTAAGTCTAATACATTGCGTACCTAAGAAGGGAGGTATCACCGTCGTTCCTTATGATAAGAATGAACTAATCCTACAGAGGATTATTACTAGCTATAGGATGGTGATAGACTTCCGGAAACTGAACAAGGAAACCACGAAAGACCATTATCCTTTGCCCTTTATCGACCAAATGCTAGAAAGGCTATCTAAACACACACACTTCTGCTCTCTAGATGGTTATTCAGGTTTCTCACAAATACCTGTTGCACAATCTGATCAGGAGAAAACTACTTTCACCTACCCCTTCGGTACCTTTGCTTACAGACGTAAGCCTTTTGGCTTGTGCAATGCACCTACCACCTTTCAAAGATGTATGATGGCTATATTCTCCAACTTTTGTGAAAAGATTGTTGAGGTTTTCATGGATGATTTCTCCATTTACGGTTCTTCCTTTGACGATTGCCTCAGCAACCTTGATCGAGTCTTACAGAGATGCAAAGATACGAACCTCGTCTTGAACTGGGAGAAGTGCCACTTCATGGTTAATGAAGGCGTTGTCTTAGGACACAAAATCTCTGAGAGAGGCATCGAAGTTGATAAGGCAAAGATTGATGCAATTGAGAAAATGCCTTGCCCCACAGATATCAGAGGTATACGAAGTTTCCTAGGTCATGCTGGTTTCTATAGAAGGTTCATTAAAGACTTCTCTAAGATTTCTAGGCCTCTTACCAACCTCTTGCAGAAGGATGTTCCTTTTGTTTTTGATGAGGATTGTGAGGAAGCTTTCGAAATACTTAAGAAGGCCTTGATAACCGCACCTATTGTTCAACCACCTGATTGGAACTTGCCCTTTGAAATCATGTGCGATGCTAGTGATTATGCTGTTGGTGCTGTTCTAGGACAAAGAGTTGACAAGAAGTTGAATGTCATTCACTACGCTAGTAAAACTCTGGACAGTGCCCAAAGAAACTATGCCACTACAGAGAAGGAGTATTTAGCAGTCGTGTTTGCATGTGAAAAGTTCAGATCTTATATAGTTGACTCCAAAGTCACTATTCACTCCGATCATGCTGCTATTAAGTACCTTATGGAGAAGAAGGACGCTAAGCCTAGGCTAATCAGATGGGTTCTCCTGCTACAGGAATTTGACTTGCACGTTGTTGACCGAAAGGGTGCTGATAACCCTATAGAAGATAACTTGTCTAGGCTAGAGAATGTCCTTGATGACCCACGACCTATTGAGGACAGCTTTCCTGATGAGCAATTGAATGTCATCCGCACTTCACATAGCGCACCGTGGTATACTGACTACGCAAACTATATCATAGCCAAATACATACCACTCAGTTTCACCTACCAGCAAAAGAAGCAATTCTTCTTTGATTTGAGACACTACTTTTGGGATGATCCTCACCTTTATAAGGAAGGAGTAGATGGTGTTATTAGACGTTGTGTGCGTGAACATGAATAGGGACAGATCCTGCAGAAGTGTCATTCTGAAGCCTACGGAGGACACCATGCTGGAGATAGAACTGCTCGTAAGGTATTGCAATCAGGTTTCTATTGGCCCACTCTCTTCAAGGATGCCCGTAAGTTTGTCTTGTCTTGTGACGAATGCCAAAGAATAGAGAATTCTCAGTAAGCGTCAGGAAATGCCTATGAACTATTCACTTGTCATTGAACCATTTGATGTCTGGGGGCTTTGTTTATATGGGACCTTTCCTGAGTTCCAATGGTATACTCACATCTTAGTTGCTGTGGATTACGTCACTAAGTGGGTAGAAGCTATCCCCACTAGAAATGTTGATCACCACACCTCTATTAAGATGCTTAAAGAAGTCCTTTTCCCAAGATTTGGAGTCCGTAGATATCTCATGACTGATGGCGGTTCACACTTCATTCATGGTGTTTTCCGCAAGATGCTCGCTAAGTATGATGTCAACCATAGAATTGCATCTCCTTATCATCCTCAGTCTAGTGGTCAAGTGGAGTTGAGTAATAGGGAGATCAAATTGATCTTACAAAAGACCGTCAATAGATCTCGAAAGAATTGGTCTAGCAAACTTGACGATGCACTATGGGCATATAGGAATGCTTATAAGAATCCATGGGCATGTCGCTATATAAAATGGTTTACGGTAAGGCCTGTCATTTACCTCTTGAGCTGGAACACAAAGCTTATTGGGCAATCAAAGAGCTCAACTTCGATTTCAAACTTGCCGGTGAGAAGCGGTTGTTTGATATCAGCTCATTAGATGAATGGAGGGCCGAGGCATATGAGAATGCCAAGTTGTTCAAGGAAAAGGTTAAGAGATGGCACGATAAAAGAATACAAAAACGAGAGTTCAATGTAGGTGATTATGTCCTGCTATACAATTCTCGCTTAAGATTCTTCGCAGGCAAGCTTCTCTCTAAATGGGAAGGTCCCTACGTTGTCGAGGAAGTATATCGTTCCGGTGCCATCAAAATCAATAACACGGAAGGTAATTTTCCTAGAGTGGTAAATGGGCAAAGAATCAAGCATTATATCTCTGGTACTCCCATAAATGTTGAGACCAATATCATCAATATCATAACTCCGGAGGAGTACATAAGGGATGTTTATCAGCCTGTTTCAGACACTGAAAACGAAGAGGTATGTGTTTCGGTATGTAATTGGACTCCGAAACTTTTCCAATAGGAAATTTTCTCCATTTTGGAATTTTTGGAAAATTAGAAAAATAAAAAGCAGTCCGGAGAGCGCACGAGGCGGCCACGAGCTTGGTTGCTGTGGCCTCCCCCCAGTCGTGGCAACAGGGCTTGTGGGCACCTCATGTGCCTCCCGGACTCCGTTTTCTTGTGGAGCACTCCTTCTGGTCCAGAAAAAATCATTATATATACGCCCGAGGGTTTTGATCTCCGTATCGCGCAGTTTTCCTTTGTTTTTGTTTCGAGCCTGTTTCTGTTGCAGATCTAGATCGTCATGACTTCCCCAAAGGCTCCTAAGGACAAGATCTTCGAGAGGGTCATCAATCCCTACCTCACGGATGTATTGCAGCACCCTCAATATATCAAGATGAGCGAGGGGATGTTGCACATCCGTGATGTTGAGGGGCCTAAGAAGACCAAAAGCATGGAGACGAGGTTCGAAGCAATGGAGCAACAAGTCTTCAAGTGCCAAGGGATGGTGGAGCGTGGACTCAACGCCAACCACATGATACTCACGGAGTTCACCAACAATCACAAGATGGATGCCATTGACATTGGGAAGCACCTCTCCAGGCTCTATGACAGGGTTGATCAACTCCAGGGCCAGATCTATGACCTGCAGAACCAAAACTGTGAGTATGAGTATAGATTTAAATCAATAAGGTTGGCTGCAGATTTGAGGATTCCGGCGACTCGTTCATCCTGCCATAATGGAGCACCTATGCCTTGGAAGACGGAGGATCAAACTCATGTTGCAACTCCACCACCATCACCATCAAAGGAAGACAACTAAGCATTGGTATGGGCAATCCCCTTGGCTTTTGACAAGCTTGGGGTAGTTGCCTTGATATCGTATCACCTTTATATCTTTTGCTTTTACCTTTGTTTTAGTTCTTTTCTTTTCAGTTTTTGTTTCTTTTCTTAGTGGAATAAGTCTTTAGTGTTTAGTTTGAGTCTTTTGCCTTGTGTCTTCCCCGATGTATTCGAGTTTGCGAGCTATATAATAAAGAGTATCTTAGTCAATGTCTTTTCTTTGTGCCATGATCAAATGTATGAAAAGAACGATAGCATGAAAGATCATGAGATGATCTTATGGAAAGTGATAGCTTCACATATAACAAGTATGATGATTGAAACTTGTTGAGAATAGACCAACATAGACCTCGGTCATTGTTGCAATTAATATGAAGTAATAAGGAAAGAGAGGTTCACATATAAATATATCATCTTAGACACTTTCTATAACTGTGAGCACTCACCAAACTATTACATGCTTAGAAGTAGATGTTGGACAAGGAAGACAACATAATGAATTGTGTTTGCTTAGTTCCAAACAATGTTATATGATTAGAGATCCCTTAGAATGTGACGATTGCTTCCACCTCATTTTAGCCAAAACTCCCGCACCAAGTAGAGATACTACTTGTGCATCCATAAACCTTCAACCCGGTTTTGCCATGAGTGTCCACCATACCTACCTATGGATTGAATAAGATCCCTCAAGTAAGTTGTCATCGGTGCAAGCAATAAAAATTGCTCTCTAATATGTATGATCTATTAGTGTGTGGAAAATAAGCTTTATACGAACCTGTGATGAGGAAGACACAAAAGCGACAGACTGCATAATAAAGTTTTTTGTCACAGGGGGCAATATAAAGTGGCGTTCCTCCGCACTAAGAGGACACGCATCCAAACCTCAAAAGCGCATGACAACCTGTGCTTCCCTCTGCGAAGGGCCTATCTTGTACCTTTACTTTTTTCCCTTGTAAGAGTCATGGTGATCTTCACCAATTCCTTATTTAGCCTTTTTCTTGGTGAACGTCATATGCTTGGGAAAGATCTATATTCTTATATCAACTTGGAGATGAGTACTTATTCTTTATTATTGTTGACTTTACCCTTGAGGTAAATGGTAGGGAGGCAAAACTATAAGCCCCTATCTTTCTCTGTGTCCAGCTGAAACTTTGATACCATGAGTACCACGAGAGTGGTAACAATTGTGGAAAACAAAAGAGATGATTGAATATGTGGATTTGCTTTACAAGATCTTACTTGACTCTTTCTGATGATATGATAAATTGCAATTGCTTCAATGACTATGGATTGTTGTTGGCTACTTCTCTGTAAGGTTTTTATGTCATACTTTGCTTTGTGAAAGAATTGTTACTTTCCCATAAGAATCTTTATGATGTATTGTTGTTCTATGTGTGATCATGATGCCCTCATGTCCGTATTATGTTTTATCAACACCTTCATCCCTAAACATATGGACATGTTTATGGATCTTGGTTTTCATGTTGATACTTATCGCTTTATTTTTTATCAACACCTTCATCCCTAAGCGTGGGGGAGTTGATACGTCTAGTTTGCTTCATGCTTTCATGTTGATATTTATCGCTTGATGGACTGTTATTATACTTTGTGGTACCATACTTATTCCTTTTCTCTCTTATTTTGCAAGGTTTATTTGAAGAGGGAGAATACCGACAGCTAGAATTCTGGACTGGTAAAGGAGCAAGTTTGAGTCCTCTATCCTGCGCAACTCCAAATGCCCTGAAAATCAACGTGGATTTTTTTGGGAATATATAAAAAATACTGGGCGAAAGAAGTGTCAGAGGGGAGCTGCCAGGGGCCCACAAGCCTGGTTGCCGCGGCAACAGGGCTTGTGGGCACCCTGGTGGCCCACTGGCCCCCCTCTTTTGCTATATGAAGGGTTTCATCCGAGAAAAAATCAGGGTGGAGCTTTTTTGTGGATTCGCCGCTGCCACGTGGCGGAACTTGAGCAGAACCAATCTAGAGCTCCGGTAGGACGATCCTGCCGGGGAAACTTCCCTCCCGGAGGGAGAAATTGTCGCCATCGTCATCACCAACACTCCTCTCACCGAAGGGGAGTCATCTCCATCAACATCTTCATCAGCACCATCTCCTCTCCAAACCCTAGTTCATCTCTTGTAACCAATCTCCGTCTCGCGACTCCGATTAGTACTTCTAAGGTTGCTAGTAGTGTTCATTACTCTTTGTAGTTGATGCTAGTTGGATTACTTGGTGGAAGAGTTTATGTTCAGATCCTTGATGCTATTCATTACACCTCTGATTATGATTATGACTATGCTTTGTGAGTAGTTACTTTTGTTCCTGAGGACATGGGATAAGTCATGCTAATAATAGACATGTGAATTTGGTATTCGTTCGGTATTATGATATGTTGTATGTTGTCTTTTCCTCTACTGGTGTTATGTGAACGTCGACTACATAACACTTCACCATATTTGGCCCTAGAGGAAGGCATTGGGGATTAGTAAGTAGATGATGGGTTGCTAGAGTGACAGAAGCTTAAACCCTAGTCTATGCGTTGCTTCGTAAGGGGCTGATTTGGATCCACTAGTTTAATGCTATGGTTAGACGTTGTCTTAATTCTTCTTTCGTAGTTGCGGATGCCTGCGAGAGGGGTTAATCATAAGTGGGATGCTTGTCCAAGTAAGGGCAGTAACCAAGCGCCGGTCAACCCACTTATCAAACTATCAAGGTAACGAACGCGAATCATATGAACATGATGAAACTAGCATGACAGAAATTCCTGTGTGGCCTCGGGAGCGTTTTTCCTCTTATAAGACTTCGTTCAGGCTTGTCCCTTGCTACAAAAGGGATTGGGCCACTTTGCTGCACCGTTGCTTCTACTTGTTACTTGTTACTTTCCGCTTGCTACGTGTCACCTCACTACACCATCACTTGTTACCGCTACTTTCAGTGCTTGCAGTTATTACCTTGCTGAAAACCATTTATCAGAGCCTTCTTCTCCTCGTTGGGTTCGACACTCTTACTTATTGAAATGACTACGATTGATCCCCTATACTTGTGGGTCATCAGTACACCACTTGAAGACTAAGTCAAATTTCTCCCCTTTAGCATCAAGTGACAAAAAAAGGATGAAACTGAGGTGGTGGAGGAGCGCCAGCGTTGTTGGGGTCATTTGTCGATGAAGGGCCTATAGCAGTGTCGCCAAGGTCCCGAGCTTCATCCTTCGAGCGCGATGAAGAAAATGATCTTGTAAAAGCTAAGGAACTTGAACTTTCTCGAATTTCTTCTTTGGTGGATATGACTAGTCAATGTCCTGCTGAAATTCCATTTGTGCAAGTTGTTCATGAGTCTTCAAGAGAGACAAAATGGCCCATGTGCGATCGAATATTTCATGTAGATAGTACTGATTCTTTCTCACAGAGTTATGTGTGACATTCATGTCATGAAGAATTGCACCAAACCAACATTTTACACACGTATGGTTGTGATCGACCTTCTGATGAAAACTTAGAAGAAGCTCACGATCGGTCATCACTCATGGGGCAGATTCTCGAGGAAGTTGTGCTAAGGTTTTGCTCCGGAATCGTGAGATGTCGTGTCATCATTGGTGGATAAGAAGCAACTTGACGAAATTGTCCATCCAGAGGCCACGATCAGTCATGAATAACAACTTTTCCGTTTCCTTCCTTTAAGGAAAATGTCTTCTTGATGACTTCAAATGGCGGCAGAAAGCTGAAATGATATTGAAAATATGCTTGATAAGGGATTAAGGATCTTGCTCCGATGAACTTCATGATGCATGGAGCATATGGCTCCAGTTCAAACATTGACAAAGCAATGTTGGCCAAAGTCCTAATGACGAAATCATGAAGGTTGATGGGAATCCCATGAACAATATTAAACAACATATTCTTCATGATTCCAACCACGTCTTCTTCTTCAGAATTGTGACCCTTGATATGACACAGGGTTTTGGTCTACATGTGATAGACCGTCCTGGGCACATAGAGCAAATCCTTCACCAGGAAGGTGCTTATCAGAGCTTGTCCAGGTGCCAAAGGCTTCATTAGCACCTGCATAAGATGATTTGGCAGTTGAGGTTCATCATAGATACATCTTGCACCTTCTAAGGGTATACCTACTCGGACCACATGAAGCAATCCAGTTGTGAGAGCAGTATAGTGTGTGTCTTTAGTCATCCAGTCAAGTATTCGTGTGTTTATACCATGTGCTTCACGAGAGATGTGCAGAGTTTCATAGAACTGAAGAATTTGTTCTTCATTCTAGTCATAGATATCAATGAAGAATGGCAAGGGTCCAACTTCATGAAGAACATTGATTAATGGGGAGAAGCACAAAATGAACTCCATATCTGCATGAGGAATTTGAAGGTGCTTGAAGATTTTTTTCTTGTCAAATGGCACAACACCTTAGAAGTTGATCTGTGTTGATGTCCAGAAGCTCTTGCGCCTTATCCTCGAAAATTCATAGGCATTTTCACCAATGAAAAATGATGCTCATCATAGAAATTCTCCTTGAGGAATTTGGGTCGCTTTGTGCCTTTTTATGGATGAACGGGCATGGGCAGAAGATTTGGCTTGTGTCGCCCTACAAGTCCTCTAGGCACAATAACTGCTTCAGTTTGAGGACCTTGTGCCCCAAAAACTACAGACTCAGGATTTTGAATGATCGGCTCTTCAGCAACAGTTTCATTGTTGATTATATCAACCTCTCGTTCCTCAACTATTGGCATGGAAATTTGAGGTGTCGTTTCTTCACCCATCGTCTCTTCACACTAAGGAATTTGTGTAGAAGATTCTTCACGCATAGTGTGAGTGTGATTTTCTTGAGCAGTTTATCTGGATCGATAGAAGGGGTGTCTAGAGGGGGGTGAATAGACTACTTGCATAAGTTAAAATCCTAGCCTTTTCCCAATTTTAATGGTTGGCAGATTTTACCAATTGTAACAAGGCTAGTGCACCCTACACATGCTAGTCAACAAATATGGTACCGAAAAGTGAAGACATTGCACATGTAAGTAAGGAGTAGAGTTTGGGAAGATCAAATGGAAACATGACATGGCGATTTTTGGCGTGGTTCCGATATGTGGTGCTATTGTACGTCCACATTAGTGGAGACTTCAACCCACGGAGGGTAATGGCTGCGAGAGTCCACGGAGGGCTCCACCCACAAGGGGTCCATGAAGAAGCGGCATTTTCTATCCCACCATGGCTTACATCCACACAAGACTAGCCTTAGTCATGGTAGATCTTCACAAATTAGGCGATCTCCTTGCCCATACAAACTTCTTGGTTCAACTCCACCACACAAAGTACGCCGCTACCAAGCGACACCAGACCAATCTAGGAGGCACCACCATCCAAAAGGTAATAGATGCGGTAGAACGATGAACTCCTTCCTCTTGTGCTTAAAAATATAGTTTCCTCAACACTTAATCACTCTCTCACAGATTTGGCAGGGATAGGAGAGATTGATTTTGTGGAAAGCGACATGGGGAGGCTAGATATCAAGTTTCAAATGATTGGATTGGATTATCTTTATCTCAACACATGAGTAGGTGTCTCTCTCTTAGAAAAATGGATCTGGCAGGTGTAAGTGTGTTATGAGTGCTTCCTCTATGAATGAGAGGAGGTGGAGGTGGTATATATAGGAATCCCACAAAATTCAACCGTTACAACATTATTTCCCAACTCGGTGACACCGAAATCAATCTCGATGGTACCGAGTTGCAATAAATGCGAAAACTTTTGAATTCTCAGTGATACGGATATATAAATGTCGGTGGTACCGATATGATGATCTGGGTCAGTTTCCAAATCTCGGTGAGACCGACTCCAATCTCAAAATTTCTGATTTTTAGAATTAGCTCAACAGAAAGTTGTTCACTAATCTCAGTGGCACCGATATGGAATGTTGGTGTTACCAAGATGGTAGGGTTTGGCAAAGGATATGTCTCGTGGAAAATTGGTAGGGCCGAGTGAAAAAAGTTGGTGGCACCGATTTTGGTGGTTTGGCTTTCGAGAGAGATATTTCTAGGAGAATGACTGGATATTTTTGGTGCCTATCTCTAAGCAGTTGAGCAACCAATTCATCATAATACCTCACCCCTTTTAATAGTGTTGGCTTTCCTATGGACCCAAAAGTGATTTCTCACAAATGTAAAATGTAGAGTCTTCTTGCTTGAAGCTTTAGACAATCCTATTCCTTTCCTTGCATCAAGGGCCTTCTCCTTGCAATCCTTTGGGCAAGGCTCTAAGTAGAATGAAATATACTAGGTAAAAGTGTTAGTCCAAGAGACAATTTATGTTTTCATGAAATATCAAAACACCAAGGGAGCATATGTGCTTTCAATCTCCCCCTTTCTCGTAACTGATGACAACATACAATCAAAACTTCAATTAAAGATAGGCATTATAATATGATAGCTTTGAAAGATACATGACTAGTACAGGCTCCACCTAAATGTGTGCAATCCCTTTTTAAAGGATAGTTGCTTTGGAATGCATGGGCACACACATGGTAGAAGGAAAAAACAAGTCACATAAATCTTGGCTATGTGCACCAAACATATGTGAATGAAGAACTTCCATGTTCAAGACTCTCTCTTGCAAACAACATGTGCAAGAGAAGAGAGAGCTCATATTGAAGAAGGATACGATGCATATACTTACCTTGAGGTTCTTGAGCGTCTTAGCACTACGCGTACATTCGGGAAAACAAATGTTAGATAACACAAGAGTACTCTATTGTAAATATGCAAAGAGCTTCAAAAGTACAAATATATGGAGAAATATGAGAAATCTGATTTGAAGATAAATATGTCTCCAAGAAACTTTGGAACTTTCTACCCTAAGAATGAATATGTAGGATGTCCTCTCCCCGTGAATCATAGCATGTAGATATTGGGAGTAAGTAGGGTGATACAAGTTCAGTCCATAGATAGAAATAAAACAATTATATCTCTCTCCCCCTTAATGGTATTTCTCCCCGTGAGTATGTAAGGTTTGATATATCTGCCCCTTTGGCACATCTCCCCTTAGGTAGATATATCTCCCCTTTCGACTGAAGCTTATTGTAAGCATTGATATTTCTCCCCCTTTGGCATTAATTTATAAAAAGGTGAGAGGGTAAGGGATCATTGAGAGAAAGGGATCCTAGATTCTTCTCTCTTTAATTAGGGTTCCTTGAATTTGACTTTCCTCACCTTAATAATATATAAGAGTTCCTTGAACTATCTCCCCCTATGTGACGGATCCTGGATGTTTCTCCCTCTTGTATTGTGGGCTCACTGAAGAGTTTTCTCCCCTAGAGAAGTTTCCCCCCTTGAAAATTTTGTTAAGCAAGATTATATCCTCCTTTGGGAAAAAGGGAAATGTTCAATATGACTTTAGGAGGTAAATAAACTTGGGATCACTGAACATTTTTACCCCCCTTTGGCAAAAGTTCAGAAATATGAGAAGATCATAGCCAGTGATAAATTTTGGAGTCACCGAGGCATAAAGGTTCGATAGAACCGATAATTATAATAAGCCTCTGGAAGAAATTGATTAGACCGACTTTTCCAAATCGGTGAAACCGAGTTGCAATGAAAATCAACTCCTTAGCTCAAAATTGACAGAAATATCCACAGACTTTGAAAAGGAAATTTCCAAATATTTAGAAAGAAAAAAAGAAAAAACATATATATTTTTTGTTGTTTTGTTATTTTTGAAATATATAGATACATACAAATTAGAGTTGAATGGTTCCAAGAAATCATGCAACAGAAATGTGAACCATACAAGAATCTCCATCTAAATGTTGTGTGGTGACTAGGTCACCTATATTAGAGTACATTGACTTGAGGAGACAAGAAAAAATGCTTGATCATTGGTCATACTCATCATTAAGCGCAAAGTGGGGTTACCATTTGTCTATTTAGCTTTTTATTGTCTTCATATCACTTGAGTTGCTTTACCTCATGACTTGGTGCAAATCTTTATCAAAGGATATGAGTACATACCTTTGAATGATGTTGATCGGGTGGCATGTAGGTGAAATTGTCGTGGATGCTCAAAGTTGACGATTATCATCTTGAGTTGGTTGCTATCCTTGTCGTTTTGGTTCACTTTTCACCTACATTGGTACTCATGCAAGGAATACCGTAATATATCCAAATAACATGAGTGAATTTCATCATCATATAACTGTCAAGGATATGATTTTGTTGTGTTCTTCCTTCATCTCCGAAGTAGGGGTTGTTGATACTTGGCTATGACAAGATTGCTTTTGATGTGTGTTTATGGCAATCGTGTGGAGAGTATATCTTCCAAGTACCTACAAAATCTTAGATGCAATACAAGGAAGCATAGTTCTCCAAGATATAAGACAGTACCATATCAATAGCATAAAGGAATAGAAAATCAAGATCATGCCCTTGCATGCATCCGAGTGAGTCTAGCTCAAGTATGAAGCATCAATGATGTTCAAATCGCTCCTCAAATTACAACATACTTTCTCCTCAAATGGTTTGCTAACTATATCAGCTAATTGTTTGTCGGTATGAACATGCTTGAGATCTATATCTCCTTTACCATCATGATCACGAATGAAATGATGTCGCACCTGAATTTGTTTAGTTCGAGAATGTTGCACATGATTATAGGCAATTTTAATAGCACTTTCATTGTCACACAATAATGGAACATGTATCACACGTAAACCATTATTCTTAAGAGTTTCAGTCATCCATAGTAATTGCGCACAACATGGTCCGACAATAATGTATTCCGCTTCAGCAGTAGATAAAGATACCAAGTTTTATTTCTCGGATGACCAAGACAAAACAGATCTCCCAAGAAATTTACATGTACCCGAGGTGGATTTTCTATCAACCTTGTCTCCGGCATAGTCCGAGTTGGAATAGCTAACAAGATTAAAAGAAGATCCCTTGGGATACCATATGCCAAAGTTTAGTGTATGTATCATGTATCTCACAATTCTTTTCACATCCAATAGTTGACACTCCTTACATGTCGCTTGATATCGGGCACATATGCAAACACTCAATATGATATCGAGATGGGAGGCACTTAGATATAACAATGAACCAATCATTTCTCGGTAAACCTTTTTATCAACTGGTTTTTCCTCCTTAGTGAGGTCAACATGTCCACTAGTAGGCATGGGGGTTCTCATACCTTGGCACTCTTGCATGTTGAACTTCTTGTTTAAGTCCTTGGTGTACTTTGTTTGAGAGATAAACGTGTCTTCTCTAGATTTTTTGATTTGCAAACCAAGGAACAATTTTAGCTCACACATCATAGACATCTAATACTTCTCTCACATCAACCTTCCAAATTTCTCACTAAAATGTGGGTTAGTAGAATCAAACATAATAGCATCCACATATATTTGGCACACAAATAGTTCACCATTAACTCTTTTAGTGAACAAGGTTTCATTAATTTTACCAATCTCGAAACACTTTTCAATGAAAAACTTTGTTAGGCATTTGTAACAAGCTCTAGGAGTTTGTTTGGGACCGTATAAAGCTTTACGAAGTTTGTAAACATGATTAGGTTTCTTAGGGTTCCCAAAGCCGAGAGGTTGTCTCACATAAACCTACTCCTCAATTTCATCGTTTAGAAAAGCACTTTTGATATCCATTTGGTAACGACTAATATCATGGTGATCGATATAAGTGAGAAAAACGTAAATGGCTTCAAGTTTAGCAACGGGGGCATAGGTCTCACCATAGTCCATACCTTCGACTTGCGTGTATCCTTGGGCTACGAAACGTGTCTTGTTGCGTACAACTTGACCATCTTCAACTTGCCTGTTTTGAAACACCCATTTTGTACCAATGGTGTTGTGCTCGTCATTGGGATTTACAACAAGTGTCCACACTTGATTCCTCTCTAAATTGTGTATCTCTTTGTAAGGCATTCACCCAATCCGGGTCTTGAAGGGATTCTTCTACCTTCATAGGCTCAATGTTAGAGATAAATTAATAATGCTCACAAAAGTTAGCTAAACGAGATTTAGAGTGAGTGATTCTCCAGGTTTGTATGTCACCGAAGAGTTGATTCAGTGCATGATCTTTTTCCACTTTTGCTTGAACTCGTGACAGCTTCTTCTTGTTGGATGGTCGACCTTCTGCATCATCATCTTCGTGCTCGTTGTCATTGATGGTCTCATATCCTTGAGGTGGTGGTGAGGAAGGTTGAGATGGATCATAATGATGTACTTCTTCCTCTTCTTCATCATGTCGTGTACGCTTGAGGATGCGTCCATGTTGTTTTGTGGTTCGCCTTTACACAAAGTAGGAGCTTGCTGATAGGTAGATTTTGGATGGACTCCGAAGGTTCCTTATCTCCTTCATAATTTGGCAATTGTTCGACTTGGGAATCGTTAGATTGTTCAAACTTCACATCTACCATCTCTTTAACTTTTTGAGTGAAGGTGTTGTAGACACGGTAAGTGTGAGAGTTTGATCTGTAACCAAGTAGGAATTTAGAGCGACGACGCTTATAGATAATGTAGCACTTAGAGCCAAATACTTGATGTTGGAAATATGCCCTAGAGATAATAATACATTGGTTATTATTCTATTTCCTTGTTCATGATAATCGTTTATTATCCATGCTAGAATTGTATTGATTGGAAACTCAAATAGAAGTGTGGATACATAGACAACACACTGTCCCTAGTGAGCCTATAGTTGACTAGCTCATTGATCAAAGATGATCAAGGTTTCCTGGTCGTAGACAAGCGTTGTCACTTGATAACGGGATCACATCATTAGGAGAATGATGTGATGGACAAGACCCAAACTATGAACCTAGCATATGATCGTGTCAGTTTATTGCTACTATTTTCTACATGTCAATGTATTTGTTCCTATGCCCATGAGATCATAGAACTCCGGGATGCTGGAGGTATAACTTGTGTGTATCAAACGTCACAACATAACTGGGTGACTATAAACGTACTCTACAGGTATCTCCGAAGGTGTATGTTGGGTTGGCATGGATCAAGACTGTGATTTGTCACTCCGTGTGACGGAGAGGTATCTCGGGGCCCACTAGGTAATACAATATCACAATAAGACTTGCAAGCAATGTGACTAAAGTGTTAATCACGGGATCTTGTATTACATAACAAGTAAAGAGACTTGCTGGTAACGAGATTGAAATAGGTATGGAGATACCGATGATTGAAACTTGGGCAAGTAACATACCGATGGACAAAGGGAACTGCATACGGGATTTATTGGATCCTTGACATCATGGTTCGACCCATAAAGATCTTTATAGAATATGCAGGAACCAATATGGGCATCCAGGTCCATCTATTGGTTATTGACCGTAGAGGTGTCTCGGTCATGTCTGCATAGTTCTCGAACCCGCAGGGTCTGCACACTTAACATTCAGTGATGCTAGAGTAGTATTGGGATATGTATGTTGATGACCTAATGTTGTTCAGAGTCTCGAATGAGATCCCGGACATCACGAGTAGCTCCGAAATAGTCCGGAGGTAAAGATTTATATATGGGAAGGCCTATTTTGGTTACCGTAAAAGTTTTGGGTTTTATCGGTATTGTACCAGGAAGCTTCTTGAAGGTTCCAAAGGGTTCCGGAGGAGTCCGTAAGGGTCCCTCCAGACCCTAGGATGTGCATGGGCTGTAAGGGGGCGTCCAAGCCTTGTTGGGCCAGGCCCCAAGGGCCCATGCGGTTGGGAGGGAAGAGTCCCTAAAGGGGAAGGCACCTCCTAGGTGCCTTTAGGAGGGAGGAAACCTCCCTAGGCCCATGCCCTCTCCTTGGAGGAGGGGCTAGGGCTACGACCCAACCCAACTCCTAGCCTTCTATATATAATGGGGGAGAGGGAGGGGCTGAACACACCAATTCCCACGCCCCCGTGGCAGTCCTACCTCTCACATAACTCTGTTTTCTCCTCACATCGGTTCCGGCAGCGCTTGGCGAAGCCCTGCTGACACTGCTCCACCATCATCTCCACCATGCCGTCGTGCTTGGTTGAGATACCATCTACTTCTCCTTCCTCTCTTTATGGATCAAGAAGGAGGAGACGTCATCGAGCCGTACGTGTGCTGAACGCGGAGGTGCCGTTCGTTCGACGCTAGATCGGGAAGGATCGTGATAAAATTGCGGGACGGATCGTGATGAGATCGCAGGACGGATCGTGATAAGATCGCGGGACGGGCTGCGATTTGGATCGCAAAGATGTTCACTGGATCAATCGCATTATATATGCTTCCACTTAACGATCTACAAGGGTATGTGGATCCAATCTCTCCTCTCGTAGATGGTCATCACCATGGATAGATCTGGTGTGCGCGTAGGAAATTTTTGGTTTCCCATGTGACATTTCCCAACACTTGAAAGTATCCAACTTGGGGTTTGTTACCCATAAGATTCCTTCTTCGTCAAGAAAATTATCTACATTTGTGTTCTTAAACTATGTTTTGTTGTTGCTCCAAACTTTCTTACTCTTCACTTCAAACTAATTTTGAGCTTTCTGAGCGAAGTTCTTGAAGATCTTTTGTACCCGTGACTTATCATCAAGAAAAAAATACTCACGTAAATCTGGAAAAATCATCAACAATGACTAAACCATAAGGACTTCATATGAGGCTCTTGTAAACGTTGGGACCAAAGAGATCCATGTGAAGCAGCTCGAGTGGCCTTTTTGTATTCATGATGTTCTGCATGAGATGACTTCCACCGATTTTCTTTCCTGCTTGACAAGCACTACAAAGTCTATCTTTGTGAAAGATAACATCTTTAACAATAAGAATATGATCACCTTTGATAAGCCTATCAAGGTTACGCATACCAACATGTCCTAGCCTTCTATGGCATAACCAACCTTTAGAATATTTTGCAATAAGACATGTACGGGGTTTGGATTTTTTTAGTTATATCGATAATGTGTAGATCACCTTTGCGAAAACCAGTCAAGACCATGTTATGACTGTCCCTAGGAAACACTTGGTAGTCAATTTTTGAAATAGCACATTGAAACTGAAGTCTGCTAGTCTAGATACGGAAAGAAGATTGTAGCCAAGGGATTCAAAAAGCATGACATGTTGAATGGAGCTATCATGAGATATGTCTACCTTATGAAGACCAAGTACCTTACCCTTGGAGTTCTCTCCAATAGTCACATCCCTTCGAGGTCAATGGTTTGGTGTGATCTCATGGAACATGTCTTTATCTTCCATCATGTGATCGGTGCATCCAATATCAAGTATCCACTCTTTTCCTCCGGTCATTTAGTCTCTAAGGTTCGCCATAATACTAAGGTTCCTCATGGTCTTCTCATAGTCGATGTTAAACTCTTCATCTTTATCTTAGTAGCCATGCTCCACATTATCATTGTTAGATGGAATATCCTCGACATAAGAATGAACAATTTCATCAGAAATTTGACTATGAGAATGTTCATGTTTATGGATGCGAATGTCTTCAACAATGACATTGCTAATGGTAATGACATCTCCTTTAGCACGCATGAGGTCAAGAAGCTCAAATAGACATTTATCAAAATTAGGATCAGTTGGCTTAATTTTTTGAAAGGCAATGCATTTATGGAAAATGATATCAAGGTTTTTCAAGTAAGGTATGAGCACACTCAAAAATTTATAATCGATTAAATAGATTTCTTGGTAGTCCTTTAATGATTAGATTTACAGTTTTAAGATTACCAAGCATATCAAGTTCTTCATCATGAGAAGGATGTAAGGGATCAATGGGAGGCTCATAGGAATATTCAACATACTTGCGCAAATGGAATTCATTAAATATATCAAACATTTCATCTTTCCATTGTCTATAATATTCCCCATCAAGAACATGCACTATACAACTAATATTCTCCAAACTAGGCATATCAATCTTCCTCCAATGGTGTTTAAACCAAGGCTATGGAGACCTTTCTCTCATACTAATTGTTGGATCGATAGAAGAGTGTCTAAAGGGGGGTGAAAAGACTACTTGCATAAATTAAAATCCTAGCCTTTCCTCATTTTAATGGTTGGTAGATTTTAGTAGTTCTAATAAGTCTAGTACACCGTACACATGCTAGTCAACAAATATGACAGTGGAAAGTAAAGACATTGCACATGTAAGTAAGGAGTAGAGTTTAAGAAGATCAAGCACAAAGAAGACACAACATTTTTGGGATGGTTTCGATAGGTTGTGATATCGTACATCCACGTTAGTGGACACTCCAACTCACGGAGGGTAACGACTGCGAGAGTCCACGAAAGGCTCCACCCACAAGGGATCCACGATGAAGCGTCCTTGTCTATTCCACTATGGCTTACGTCCACACAGGACAAGCCTCACTCATGGTAGATCTTCACGAAGTAGGCGATCTCCTTTCTCGTACAAACTTCTTGTTTCAACTCCACAACATGAAGTAGGATGCTCCCAAGCGACACCTATCCAATCTAGGAGGAACCACCCTCCCAAAATTTAATAGATGCGGTAGAACGATGAACTCCTTGCTCTTGTGCTTCAAAAGATAGTCTGCACAACACTCAATCACTCTCTCATAGATTTTACAGGGGTAGGTGAGATTGATTTTGTGGAAAGAAATTTGGGGAGGCTAGAGATCAAGTTTCAAATGGTTGGATTGGAATCTCTTGATCTCTACACATGAGTAGGTGTCTCTCTCTCAGAAAAATGGATCTGGCAAGTGTAAGTGTGTTCTTTGTGCTTTCTCTATGAATAAGAGGAGGTGAAGGGGTATATAGGCATCCCCCAAAATCCAACCGTTACAACATTATTTCCCAACTCGGTGACAGCAAAATGAACCTCGATGGTACCGAGTTGCACTAAATGTGTCAACTTTTGAATTCTCGGGGAGACCAATATATAAATCTTAGTGGTACCAATACGATGACCTAGACCAGTTTCCAACTCATTGTGAGACCGATTCCAATCTCGGAAATTCCGGTTCGTGGGATTAGCTCAACAGAAAGTTGGTCACTGATCTCGGTGGCACTGATATGGAATGTTGGTGGTACCGAGATGGTAGGGTTTGGCAAAAGATCTCTGTGGTGGAAAATCGGTAGGGCCGAGTAGTGGAAAAAGTTGGTGGCACCGATTTTCTTCGTTTGGCTTTGGACAGAGATATTTGTGGGAGAATGACTGAATATTTTTGGTGACTATCTCCTAGAGCTTAGCAACCAATTCATCATAACACATCACCCCCTTTTAATAGTATTGGCTTTCTTGTGGACTCAAAAGTGATTTCTCACAAATGTAAAATGTAGAGTCTTCTTGCTTGAAGCTTGAGACAATCCTATTCCTTTCCTTGCAACGAGGGTCTTCTCCTCACAATCCTTTGGCCAAGGCTCTGTCCGCACTATACGTGAAATATACTAGGTAAAGGTGTTAGTCCAAGAGACAATGTATGTTTTCATGAATTATCAAAACCACCAAGGGAACATATGTGCTTTCATAGTTTCTTCAGTTGTTGCAGCTAGAATTCCTTCGACCACAGGCTCTCCAGATTGTGTTATGAGAGGAATGATTTCATCATCAGCTGGAATTTCTTCAGCAATAGTTTTGAGAGGAGTGAGATGTCCCTCAGACCCTGTGAGAATTTCTTTAGTCTTGGCAGGCGGCTGAGGAATTTGACTTAAAGGAGTGGCCATTGCTGAATTTGGGTGTGCAACTTCCTAGTATTCATCGTTGATCACCAGAGTAGTCTAGCCAATGTCCACGTCCACTACTATTTCTTCAACACCAGCCTCTTTAGTAGTGACTGAGGCTGGGTGATGATACCTCAAGGGGTGAAGTGTTCACATACACCTCAATTTCTTCATCGATCGGCTCTGAGGAAGCATCACATCGATTTTCTTCATCCTCTACATCTGGGATGACATAGTCTTCACCAAACGGTGCCATTTCATAAGATGGTATAGAGGTGATAGGTGTTGCATCAATTAACTTAGCTGAGTAACTTTCCAAAATCCTCAATCACTTGGCTGTTGAGGATTCTACTCTGGATGATGCTTTTTGCTTTCGTGTGGCTTCCTTTTTAGAGCCTTGGTGTTCTTCGCTTCTGATGCACAAGGAAGTATCACTCTCTCCACCATTGAAGTTTTTTTTTGATTTTGAACATGGTGAAGTTGATGCAAGTTCTTCTGGCAGGATTGATGTAGTCATCCTAACAGGTGCAATTTCTTAAGGTGCAATTTCTTAAGGCACATCAGTTTCTTCAGATGGCCTGATAGTCTCCTCAGGTGCAACAGTGTGGGTTGCCCTGGTAATTTCGTCAGGCGCTGCAGTTTCTTCAGCACCCATGCTAGTGTCTTCACGAGCTACATCTTCTTGAGAAGTCCTGGTAATTTCTTCATCCAGTAGAGTTTCTTCAGCAGGCTGAGCAGCTTCTTCATGAGGCTGAGCAGAGGAGCTAGCATGAGTAGTTGATGGTTGCGATGGAACTACAACCCTTGTGTTGTGGTCAGTCATGGCTCTCGTAGCCACATTGGCGAACCTGACCTTGGCGCCTTTCCAATCAGCATGATATCGATTGTATTCTTCACTGAGGTGTTTAATCTCAGTCTATGCAGTAATGAGTTGGTGTGGAGTCAGGGAGAGAACGTTGTTCTTGAGAAACCATTACTTCTTGCTCTGCTCCTTTCTGGCCCTTTTGGCCTGTGCAAAATTCCATTTTTCTTCAGCAATGAAAGCCGTCAGCATGTGTCGTGGACCAAGAGGCAATTCCGGATCATCAATTAGGGTTTGAGGATCTTTGTACGAGACATCAATGAAGTCCAACATAATTCTTGGGTCAAACATTAAAGGTAATTGAGTGCCCTTTTCTAGGGCCACTCTCTGTTGTTTGCTTCTGATGATTTCAACGAGTTTTTCATCATTATCTCATCATCCTAAGATGTTGAGGGAACATAGAAGAACACCTTGCGAGGACTTGGTCTTTTGCCTTGTTTAGGAGTCATCTTCTTCTTCATGGTTTTGGCACTCGAAAAAGTGCGAGAGAAGCCAATTGCATATGTGCGTGAGGGGATTGAAAATCCAAGGGTTCACTCACACGTTGCTAGATGCACATGCGTTAGATCTTTGTGGCAGCATCGAAGGAAGTGGCAGCTAGAGAAGGAGCTGGTTGAGGAATTTGTTGTGAGGAATTTGAACTTGAGGACTTTGTCTTCACAATAGATTTCTCCATTATAGCTCATTTTGGTGTTGTTGCACAAGCACATGCTTTAGCAGCAGATGAGGTAGAGGCAGCAACAGCAGCAGCATTGTCAAGGTTAATATTCCTCATTGACTCTATAAAAATCTTCTACAACTTGGCTTGGAGCTTGGCCCACTCCTTGTGAAATTCTTCACCACTTACAATGATGGTGGGATCAGCTACTTGGCCGCAAGTGTACTTTGGAGTAACGTATCTGTACGCCCTCCATTCCCTTGTTGATGTCTTCTCTATTTTCCGAATGCTCGTTTTGCTCGTCTCTTTGGTCTCCTTGCCATATATCTCCTTATTAGGAGTGTAATATTCATCATACATATCTTCAGGGATTTTGAAGGCAGTATTGGTTTGTGACTTCTTTCCTCCTTTCTGAGGTCTTTTCCCTTCACCCACTTTCTTCAGTTGAGGAATCTACAACAATATACAGTCATCATGAAGAAGAGCAGGTTCCGACTACGGACAAAAACAAACGATAAAAAAACGACGTCCATCCTTGCTATCGTAGGCTGCCGACCTAGAACACATCGTAGATCGATGAAGGAGAAGAAGGAGAAACTCCAAATAGGACAATTAACGCGCTCACGTCAAAGTAACTCTTGTCATGTACCTGCAACTGGTGTTGTAGTAATCTATGAGCCACAGGGGACTCGGCAACCCCACTTCCAAAGGTATCGAGACTAGCAAAGCATAATGCGTGAGGTATGGTTAAGTGGTGAGGTTGCAGCAAGCGACTAAGCATTTATTTGAGGTGGCTAACTTATGAGTACAAGAATAAGAGGGGGATGATCTACACATAGCGTACGTGAGCTACTGATGATCAAATGAATAATCCTGAACACCTACTTACGTCAGGCATAACCCCACCGTGTCCTCGACCAGAGAAGGAGTTCACGGAAGAGACAGTCATGGTTACACACTTAGTTGATAAGTTTGAATTAAGTTTACTTTAGGTCGTCTAGAACTGGATGTTAAACAAAGTTTCCAAGTCGCCACATAACCGCGGGCACGGCTTTCCGAAACATTTAAACCTGCAGGCATGCTCCAACTAGTCCATCACAAATTACCACAAGCCAAATAGAAATCCTCAATCACGAAACTCGTGATCTCCTCGGATTCCTTAGTGGAAAACCTCAACTCTGAGAAGATCCAAAGTCTCACCAGAATCCCGATGCACAAGATCTTTCGTAAAAGGTAAAACTAATCCATCAAGGCCGCCCGGCATGCCGACAGTCCCGATAGGAGCCGCGTATCTCGTTCTCAGGGAACGACCGGATGAGCTAGACGTCGGGTTGGCTGAAACCCCGGGTGACCAGGGGGCACCGGACATTGCTCAGGTTGGACGAACACTCATGAGGAGCACTGGCCCGGGGGTTGATTAAATTTCCTCGAGTTAATTGCTCGCTGGTTCATTTGTTATTAGGAAAATATAGTACCAAAGCTGGGCCTTGCCAGACCAGTTTTAATGTAAGACAAATCATCAAGGGGGTCCCCATAACAACCCCGATCGGGTTAGGAGCGCTCAATTATGGAATATAATACCGATAGCCAAAACTAAGGCGGCAAAGGTGGAACAAAACATCAGGATAGAAAGTCGAGCCTTCCACCTTTTACCATGTATATAGGTCCATTAAATTAACTAGCAATTAATATGGTGATATAACAAGAAACCCATGTTATCACATGGAAGCAACTACACCTGCAACTAGCAACGCTAACACATGGTTAAGCAAGCAGTAACATAGCCTATCAGTGGTTTGCTAGGTTATAGAAGGTTGAATGTTTCATTGTAGAAAGAAATGAGACAACAAGCAGAAAGAAATGAGACATTTAACAGGTGGTAGGAAACGATACATAACGAAAGAAACGAGACAGCTAGCATGGCATTGCTAGTAATGGTATCTAGGGAAATGATCATCTTGCCTGAGATCCCGTTTGGAAGAAGAACGATTCCGTGAAGCAGACGAACCATTGTAGTCGAACGGACCCTCACATTCTGACACACTGGCGAAACTCTATCGAAACAAAGAAAACCGAAAACAAGAATCGACGCACGGTAACACCACAGCATATGCACGACATGATGCACACCCTAATTTGATGCATGTCGAGTTTAAATTATGAAAGGCATGGCATGACAATTTCACAACAATCAAACACTACACATTAAGTGAAGCTCAATATGCAATGACTTGCATAGTGACGAAACTCCACATTTACTTATTTAGTTCACTCCCGTTTATTACATGGAAATATAAATGTTCTTCAAATATGGCAAGGGCTGAACCATAATTAATCTACCTATCTAAGCATATTAATTGAGGCCGAAAATGACATATAGCATCTCCGAAACGACCCCACGTGTTACATCCTAATTCTATACAGATTTTTCCTAGTCACATTTTATGTTTGTTAAACGGCAAAAAAAAGTGGTTCACGTGATTCTACTCGTCGTTCTAGTCCATTTACATATATGGCTCATCTACAACGGAGCTATGATTAATTAACTATGAAATAAACCGTTTCTATCACGGCGACACTCAAAACGATGCAAACAACAAGCTAAACAGCTTTAAACATGCAAGTGAGTTGGAAAACATTATTCTATGTGAAATTCTACACGTTTTACATATACAACTTGTTTCGATCCGATGCACGGTTTAAAAACTACGGGCGTTTGAAAATATGCATGTTTTTCTGAAATTAATAAATTCGCCGGAATAAAAAAAATCCTACAGGCCGAATCTGCTATGGGTCCAAAACAGAGCACGGGCACAAATCAACTAAAGAACACACTGGGCGCTAGATAGTATGTTCAAATAACAACTACGGACCGAAAGTACGCACTGGCCGATTTAGTGGGGCGCAACTTAACTAAGTTATGCCTGAGCGTGGTTTTAGGGCATGCGGGGCTCACCTCATGCGACTGGCCCATGTCGCTGCAGGAGAGGCGAGGCAGAGTAGGCTGGGGCGTGCTCAGCTGGTCGATGGGAGGAGATGGCCGGCTCACAGGCTGGTGGAGGCGCTGGGCCTGGCCTGCTGCTGGGCCGTGTGAGGCTTTGGTGGGTGCGGCCCACGAGACGGTCAACGTCGCTGGTAGCGTATCTGGATCAATCCAGATTGCACGGGGCGACGGCTCAAAGTAGCGCTCCTGGCAAGGGCTCCCAGGAGTGAACGGCGGCGGCAGGCTTCCAGCATGGCGGCTCGGGCTACCGGCGCAACGGGGGCGGCCGGAGGGGTGCGGTGCGGAGTGTGTCTTGTTCGGAGTTGGGCGGAGGCGGGCCACGACGCTGATGCAGAACGGGGCCGGCGATGGAGCAGCTCGGGCATTCCATGACAGAGGCGGAGGAAGGCGGCGGTGGGACCTGCCAGAGCTCCGGTGGGTAGCGGTTGAGGAGGCGCACCGGCACGGGGAGACCGGTGGAGCTAGCGGGGGCTTTCGATGGGCCTCTGGTGGAGCTCGGGGAGGAGCTGGCTTGGGGAAGCCGGCGGCGCGGGCTAGGTCCGATCCAGTCCTGAGGAGGTCCGAATCTAGGCACGGGCGGGCCCTGGGTGGCGGGGAAGGAGAGAGAGGTGGAGCTGTGTGGCGGCTAGGGGATGGAAAGCACGAGAGACGAGGTGGATTAGGGTTTGGGTCCGAATTAGTCAGGGATGGCTGTTTATATATAGCCAGGGGGCTAGGGTTAGCAGGTTTGGTCCGAATTTAGACCGCAGGATCGCAATGTGGCCACTCCGGCGATGGCTAGGGTGTAGCGACCCGACTCAAGACGAGTCAAGCCTCTGTGTTTCTGTGCCATCCCTGGATCAGTATGCTGGCACACACAGTACCTTAATTATTTCAGTGGAAGCACATGTAAATAGCGTAAAACTGATATATACCTTAATTATTTCAGTGGAAGCAGTCAAGGGAGTGGAGTCCCAATAAACACCAACGGCAAGTTGAGTGTAGACCGTAACCCTGAATCGTACTCTTACTCGTCGAAGAAAAATATCTGCAACATAAGACGTTGCAGCCATGTAGGTCAGCATATTGAATATGCCGGCAAGTCACATGAGAGAGGGGTGAAAAGTAATCATCTATACCATATGCATATATGGCAGGTGGGCTATAAGTTTTTAGCGAAAAGCAAGTTTTCTCCTACATCAAGATGAGGGCTAAAAGCAGAATGTTACTACGTTGTTTGTTGTTAACGAGATGGTTCCGCCAACCAATTCTCGTACCCGAGTTGTCAATAATTCCCACATCCAATATATTTAATGGTGTTGAGAAATCCAGATAACTTCAGTTCCTTTGGCTCAAGTTATCCATGACCGTGGACACAGCTAATTGATTAGGTTTGAGTACTCTGCAGAGTTTTGCACACGTTCCCCACAAGATTTGATCGCCTCCGTGTATGTCCTCGCACTTCAGGGTGTTTGAAGACCGGATGATCAAAACATGGTCTTTCAACGGGTCCCTCTGAATCCCTGTCGGTGCCCATCCAATCCTACCGTTCTTCTACATCTGCTAGCACCGCCTGTCCTGAGTTGCCGCGTTGTCCAACCAAGCCAGAGCCCATAATGACTTGTGGCTTTGGAGGTAAGCCTTGGGTTTTGAAAATATCCGTCCGTCTCTTTGACCCTGGGTGAAGCTTTCCGCACGATGTCGTGGCCTCTCCAGCATCCTGGGTCATCCACTGGGTTCTCCAGGGAGCCGATCAACCGTCCTTCACCCAGACTTGCATTGCGTCCGAGGTCTTGAAAATCTTGTCTTAACCGGTCTTGATTATTTAATCAACCTCGCATCACTCGTGTTATGCACTCAACCGAAATCCCGTCTACTCAAGCATAGCAATATGAAATTTGTCGTCCCGGGGCCAAGTATCGGGGTTGTTGTGTGCCTACCACATGATACTACAATCTATACTAAAATTTCCAACTACCTAAGCATCATGCAATTGGGCATAGGATGGTAGAACTACGATGCATAAAACATAGGTGATAGTATGATCAAAGTGACTTGGCCGGTGATGTTGATGAAGGAGAATTTCTCGAGAAATAACTTGATAGACTACTCGTCACTCTCCGATGAAATCTATATAACAAACATATCATTCACATAAGCACTCATACTAGCAATCATTCTAGCAATCAAAACAAAAGAGAGAGCGAATAGGAATCCGAAAGAAACTTCAAATAAGACTAGGGAGTCTTCAACTACCGCAAACACTAAAGGGTTTTTTCCAATAGAAAGTAATAACAAGGAACTAAGATATAAATTTAACTAAGTTAAAATAAAGTATTTTTCACCAAACTATTTGAAAGTATTTCCAAACGGGATTTGAAACAGTGGAGAAACCAATTGCAAGTTATGAGGGAACTAGAATTGATTTCATGAAAACAAATAAAAAATAAAATAAAAACTTGTTGCAAAACTATTGTTTAACTAACATAAACAAAACAATAATCTTTCTGAAATATAAAAGAAAATAATTTAAAACAATTTAGAGAAAAAGAAATAGCCATAGTCCTAAAAGAGGTGAAACAGAAATTGTTTCACAAGAAACAATGAGCTAAAATACTCAAACAAATCTGAAATTTTTACCACTGATAAATAAGATCACTAGTGATCAGTAGCAAAAGGAATCAAATTAAAATCTATTTTAAACTCCTGGAATAGGCAAAACAAGGTTTAAACTAAATCTAATCTAATTCAAATTTGAAAATTTCAAACATAGCCAAATTATATGTTTTTAAAAGCTACAGAAAAATGGTGATCTACTGGAAAAAGAATCAACTCCATTGGAGTTGTGGATCAAAAGTTATGAAGGAAATAAAAACAGAACTGGTTCTGTTTTTAAAACTAAAACAGAAAAGAAAAATCTAACCTAGCGAACAGGGGTCCACGTGGGAGCTCGTGATTAGTCAGGGGGTGTGCGCTGCGGTGACTAACTAGCGGACGGCCGCAATTTAAACAAAAGCTCTCTGGCTAAATAATAAGTGAATAAAACCGTTCGGTTTTTGTTTAAAAAGCGAAGGGTTATCCTACTTCTAATCGTGCGCGTAAGATCTAGATCCAACGGCTAAAAAGAGGGGACGGAGTTCACAGGGGCTGGCTCACCGAGGCAGAAGCTTCTCCGGCGAGCAGGGAGGTGGCGGGGTCGAGGTCGTCGCTCCGGCGGGTCTTAGGGGCGTCCGAGGGCACCAGGGGACGCGGCAAGTCTCCTCCGTCGAGAGGAGGCGGCGGCGAGGTGAGTCGTGGCCGGGGAGGAGCAGGGGAGGTCGTGGAACTTCGGCCGGCTCGGCAGCTCCGGCGAGGTGGCTAGGCGGGCGTGGGCGGCGAGGAGCTCGGCGTTTGGGGGGGGGGGGGGAAACGGGACACGGTGGTTGCGGCGAGGATGCCGGTGATCTCGGGTGGTGCGGGGAGGCGAGGTGCTGGCCGGGGCGGAGCGGGGAAGTTCCCTGGAGTTGCTTCGGCGAGCAGGGGGCTCGGGTGTAGGGGTGGCGGAGGCTCGGGCTGGGGCAGGGGAATGGGTGCGGTGGCGAGGGGGGCTTTATAGGGGAGAGGGGGCCTCGGGAGGGAAAGGAGGAGGGAGATCCGGGGAGGGAATCGGCCATGGAAGGAACTCGGGCTCTGGTTGGGAAAGAGGAGGGAGGAGGGAGGAAGGTGATCGAGCGGGAGGGACTTCGGGCGGTGGGGCCCAGGCGTCGGTGAGGGAGAGAGGAAAGGAAAGGGATCGGCCACCCGATCTGGAGGGGTTTCCGTCCCGGGTCAGGCGGGATTCGGCCCAACATGGCTATAAAGCGCCGGCGGCGCTTTCCCTTTTTTAAAAATGTTTCCTGAATTTTGATTTTTAATAAAACAGAAACAAAAAGGAATAAAAAGGAAACAAAATAAAATAATTAATATAGGGTATAATATACCAAAATTTTCAGAAAAAAATCTCTACACTATTAACATTTTTCCACGGCAAAAATAAAAACTTCAGAAAAAATTATTTTCACAAAATTGCCTAAAAGATTTATTTTCTTTTGCAAATAATTTTCAAATGACCCTCTACGTTTTAGGGTTCAAATAACTTTCAAAATGCCCGTGTGTTTGAGGGTCATGTTCCTCCTCTCTTTTTTGTTTGACAAAATGTATTTCCCGGCATTTCTTGCACGAAGAAAACAAATAGAAATGCAAAAGAATTCAAATGCAAATATCTCCGTTCAAATTCTTTATAGTAGAAGAAGTCATGTCATCTTCTCTCTTTGCTTTTAAATGATTGAATTTGAATTCACCGGAGAAGGGGAAAGTCATTTTATTCCCTCTCATTCAAAAGTTTTGAAAAGTTCCAAATTTCACTCAAGTTTCAATCACTCCATCAAACAAACAATCATTCTAATAATTATTTTAACATTCCAAAATTTGGGATGTTACATAGGGTCTAGGTTAGGCTAGTAGGGTTGTGCTAGAGAGGCTAGGTGGGGAAGAGAGGGAATGTTAGCGGCCCGACATAAGATTTTACACACCAAAAACGTCCGACAATAAACCGATGACGGCGCCGCTACAGTCGAAAGTTCGGGTATCAAACGTACTCCGATTGCCACGAAATTTGGCAGGCGGCCTATCTACAACAAAACAAGACCGCACACCAAGTTTCCACCCAATCTGAGAAAGTTTTGTTCACACTTTTAAAAAACAATATATTTTAACGATGTCGCGGGAGCGTGCGTGTGGTCAACGACGAAAACGGAGAGAACCGGAACTAAACGAATGCAAATTTCTAAAACTGGTGGCAGCGGAGTGCTGATGCAATGCAAATGATGCGCATGATGCTATGATGAATGCGACAGAATATCTAATCGCACGATGGCAAAGAAATAAAAGGGGAATCTTCTCGAGCGTCGGTCTCGGGCTGTCACACTAATGCACTTTGTTTCACTTAACGGGGGTTAGTGTACTCAAATGCATATGCAAAGAAATTCTTCGAGGATTTCTCAACATAATGATTTGAAGAATGATTCACATATTCATAACCCTTAGATTTTCCCTGCAACACATAAGCATTAGCACGAGCATGAGTATAATTTTGACCATATGTTGAATTTGATCTATGTGAAGACTTTGGTCCATTTGAGGAATATGTTGTGGGTTCTTGTTCTTCATGGCTGGTGTCATGAGGACATTCACTTGAAGATTTTCCACACAGCTTTTGGGAACCTAGATTTTCCTCAAAGGTGGTCCATTTGTGCAGTTAGTTCCAACATATCTAGCAAATACTTCACCTTTCTAATTTTTGAACAGTTTATAGTTGGAGTCGAATGACTCATCAAAGGAATATGATTATTCATAAGTAAAGCCAGATAAGGTGGATGGATCTAGAGGAGGTCCTTTTGCAGCAACCCATGAGGTTTTGGGATACTACTTAGGTTTCTAGTAAGATTCATTAGCATTCAATTTCCTTTCAAATGCAATACCTTCTTTCCTATGGTTTCTGTTCGGAAACTGCTTTTTAAGCACATCACAAAGGGTTTGATGCCCTTTGAGACATTTGTATATCCCTGTCACATACAATTCCTTCAAACCTGCATTTTCGTCAGTGATATTCGTGGCTTCCTCAAGTGAGGAATATGTGACCACAAATATATTTGAAGAATTTGCAGCAATAGAAGCATTTGAACATTCAGGTGAAGAATTAGTTGTTTTACGATCGACGCAATTAAAGCATGGTGGAATTATCTCTTCCTGAGTGGACCTAATCTATTGAGCAACCAAAGAATCATTTTCCCTTTGAAAATCAACATGATACATTCTTAGTTTCTCAATATTTTGCTTTCTTTGAATAAATTTGTAAGGAAACTTGACGTGATCAGCTAACAGAGTTCCATGACGACATTCAAGTCTATAAAACTTATATTGAGGACATTGAAAGTGATCAGCCAGAGTTTGTGTCCAATCCATTTCCTCGTTCAACAGGTCATCGCTTTTGTCTAGCAGTTTGTGAAGCTTTTCAATATCATTATGTTGCTTACTCGCAATATTAACAAGTTTGTAGAACTAGGTTTCTGATTATCATCACATTCATCACTTGAGTGAGATGAGGAAGCATGATTGAGTACCTTGGCACCTTTTGCCATGAATAAATAGGAAGGGATAGAGTCGTTATTGCAGTCATAAGTGTCATTAATGATATCATTTTATTTAAGGTTGAAGATGGATTTGCTTACGAATGCGATGGCAAGCGCTAGGCTGGCCACACCAGACTCTGACCCCTCCTTAGATCCTCCCTCTTCTTCACATTCTTTAGATTCTTCCTCAGAATCCATTTCGTTGCCAATAAGAGCGTGAGTTTTCTGTAATTATTCTTATTTCACGATAATGACTTTGAAGATGAGGGCTTTGAAGATTTATTATTTTTCTTTGAGTCATCAAAACTGTCATCTTTGTACTTCTTCTTCTTAGATTCCTTTACCTAGCGAGGACAATCAACAACGTAGGGGCCTTATATCTTGCATTTGTGACAAGTTCTTTTCTTGTAATCCTCACATGAAGATTATCATTACTTCATATTTCTTCTTGAAGATTTTCCAGGCTGACCTCTTCTCGAGAACTTCTGGAATTTTTTCACGAGCATTACAAGTTCCTGACCAAGTTGTTCTCGATCACCAAGACTGCAATCAGATTATTTTTCTTCACATGAGGAAATTACATTTTCCTTAAGTGCACGAGATCTTCCATAGCTTGGCCCATGGAGATCTATTTTCTCAAATTGTTGGAATTAATGAGTATTGAGTCTCTCGAGAATATCAGGAAGATCTAGTGATTTGTAGTCTCCACACTCTTGAATAATCAAAGCAAGTGTATCAAATGAGGAATCAAGAGATCTCAATAGTTTTTTCACCATCTCATGGCCGGTGATGTCAGTGGCACCAAGAACTTGGAGCTCATTGGAGATATCAGTGAGGCGATCGAAAGTTTGTTGAACATCTTCATTGTCGAGTCTTCTGAAGAGGTTGAAGAGATTGCGAAGAACATCAACCTGAGAGTCGTGTTGAGTTGAAATTTTTGCGTTGACTTTGGACAGCCTGTCCGAGAAAAGCTTTGCAGATCCCAAAGCACTCACTCTTCCGTACTCACCTTTTCTCAGATGGTCACCTATGATATTCTTCTCTTGAGAGTTGAGGTTCTTGAATCTCTTCACATCAGCAGCGTTGATAGATGGGGTGACGGAGGGAACACCATTTTCCACAACATACCAGAGATCGTTGTCAATTGCTTCGAGATGCATGCGTATCTTTTTCTTCCAGTAGGGGTAGTCCGTCCCTTCAAAGGTGGGATGGCCCACACATACTTTGATCATACCTTCAATCGATATAACTAAAACTCCAGGTGGTTAAACCAAAATCACATAGAACAAGGGAGTACCTTGATGTGATACCAATTGAAAGTGCGTTAAATCGACTAGAGGGGGGTGAATAGCCCATTTTTACAATTTCTTCACTAAGGAATTTTTGCTTCAGGAAATTTCTAAGATATGAACTCCTTGCAGCGGGATAAGTACTCAGGTGAAAGCAGCACATGGCAACAACACGTAATCATAGCGAAATGAAACATACAAAGAGTGCGAGTAGCGTGAAGCAGGATAAGAAGATCAAGAACAAGGTGTGTGTGAAGAATTTGAGATGAAGAAATAGAGAAAGTCTCCAGTAAGAGTCTTCAAACAATAACAATCAATTTCATCAATAAGTATACGAGGAAATGAAACAGCTGAGGAAATGGAACAAGGAGCTCGATGAAGACAGTGATTTGATGACCTAGTTCCAACTGTTGTGAGAGTCGTACGTCTCGTTAGGAGCAGCTTGGTATTTAAACCAAAGTACGCACGGTCCCAGGACACATATAGTCCTTACCGTATTCTCCTTGAGCTAAGGTCACACACACCTCGCCCACACTCGTGGTAAGTCTTAAGGGAAGACTTCCAAACCCTCAGAAACTCGGTCACTCGTCAATCCACAATTTACTATTGGATGCTCTAGACCATATGACTCCTAACCGTCGCGAAGATACACTGTCTTCAAAGGTAACAAGTGTCGGTTCCACACAGGAAGAATCTCTTCAGTGATGCTCAATCACTTTGGGTTTTTGGTTGTGGTTTGGGTTTTGGTTTTTTCCTCGCTGATGATTTCTCTCAAAGTCCTCGGACGACGGGATGCTCTCAAATGACAAGTGTCAAGTTCTCTCTCGGAGCGGCTATTTATATCCAGGGTGTAATCCAACATGATATGAGATAAATGCCTATAATCATATGACTCTGATGTGGATAAGGTTTTGGGGACAATGGCGCAAAGCACACCAACGGTCGGAATTTCAAACTATGAAAATCCTCAGATCTATCATGTTCCTCACTTGCACGCAATTCCCACTTGCAAAATCCTAACTCCTCACCCAGACCAATTTCCTCAGATAACAAAAGAGCTTCCTCTCTGTTACTGAAGAAATTGACTGAACTGCAAGAGATTTCCAAAAGCTTCACTTGAAGGATTGGTTATGTGTAGGCTTTGAGAAGAGCATCATGTGGAAAATTTTCCTTAGTATTACCTCGACCCCCTTTAACAGTAGGGTGTTCCTATGACTCAAAATAAAGAAATGAAACTACGAAAACAAAAGTCTTCACGCTTCATAGTCCTCGTAAACATATCTTCAAGGACACACCAATTTCCTCACTTTCAAAGTCTTCAAGAAAATATCAATGTCTTTAGTTGAAGACATTCATTTTTTCGGGTTGACATTCTTCAAATATATCAAACTCCTCAGCGACTTATAGAGCATGTGTTCACTGACAAACATATTAGTCCCTTAACCTATAAGTCTTCAATACACCAAAATCACTAAGGGGCACTAGATGCACTTACATGATGAACAGTGGCTTTACAAGAAATGCTATGTCGGCTCTATATGACCATGCAAAGCAATATGATGATGAACGAACTAGTCATATGATGTAATTGTTGAATTTGAATGGAAATGTATCTCAGAATGGCTATTGAAATGCCATGATGGTAGGTATGGTGACTGTTTTGAGGAAGACATAGGAAGGCTTATGTGTGATAGAGCGTATCATGCCACGGTGTTTGGATGCACCAGCGAAGTTTGCACTGATCCTCGAGGTGAGAATGGGCAATGCACGATACTGAAGAGGCTAGCAAAATATGACTAGGTGAGATTGCGTATGTCCATGGTACATTAGTCACGAAGAACACATATACTTTTTGCCAAGTTCTATTAGTTTTATCACAAATCAAAGCACTACTGGCATGCCCCGAGGGAGGGGTTTGGGAGGAGTTAATCATTGCGCGTCTCCGACCCGAAATAACAATAGGATTTTAATGTGGAATAGAAATGCTCACACATCCCCACCATGCCTTTTTAATATTCAGAAAACAAGAAATTAACACCTCTTAAAACCGATACTTCTACAAATCAACAATTATGCACTCACACCTTTTCATATTACCACATCAATATCATTAACCCACAATTTCTCTTTATGTTCTACATGATGGTTTTGATTATCACTCGTTAAATACCTATTATTTTTGGACTAGCCTTATGACCCGCACAAATTGCCGTTACTATTAATTAACTCTCAAACAAATATAAGTGAAGAATGAGAGAGCAAATAGTTTTGTATAATATTTACGCCACCATGCTCAAAAAGATATAAGTGAAGTACTTGAGCAACTCCTATGCTCAAAAGATATAAATGAAGCACATAGAATATTCTAACAAATCATGATGAAGGTGTCTCTCTCTCAAATATGTATGTACAGAAAACGATGATTGTGGAAAACTAAAAATAAAAGAAAACGACCCTCCAAGTAAATCTCATATCATGTGATGAATAAAAAATTAGTTCCAAGTGACATACCGATGGACTGAGATGAAAGAATGAATGCCTTCCGGGGCTTCCCCAAGCTTAGACACTTGAGTCTTCCTAGAATATTACCTTGGGGTTCCCTAGGCATCCCCAATCTTAGGCTCTTGCCGCTCCTTATTCCTTTTTCTATTGTGGTAACACCCGAAACTTGAAAACGTCAATCATACAAAACTCAACAAGACTTCATGAGATTCATTAGCATACGCATCATATCAAACACTTTAGGTATGATTATAAATTGATTCATATTTCATTATTGCATAATAGCTATTTCATACTCGTGATCTTCATTGGGTTTTCCATGAAGAGGAACGGGTTATCCCAAAAGTGGGTAAGTATTTCCCTCGGTTATGGAATGAAGGTTTATAAAACCAATAGGAATATCAACCACAATCGTCTTGAGAAGTTTCACACAACTTGCACCCAAGACCGGCAACAGGGTTGTCAATCCATTTGTCTTGTTATTTGCAAGCAAGTGAGGTGTGTAGATAATTGTAGATAGCAAGATAAAACGAAAAAAAGTAAATGGCATCAAGATAATGAAGGTTTTATCAATATGTTGTAAATAGACTCGGTGGCCATAGCTTTCCCTAATAGCATCTCCCATGGAAAATAGTGTTGGGTGAGTAAACAAATTACTGTTGGGAAATTGATAGAAAAGTGGATAGTAATGTGATAGTCACGGCAATGATCATGTGTAGATAGGCATCACGTACATAAAAAAATAGGTCGACTCCTGCCTACAACTATTACTATTACTTCACTTCAAGAGCGCTTTTATGCTTGCCTCTCTACGTATTAAGTTCATGACAAACGAAGTAATGCATGGAGTAAGATGACATGATGTAGAAAAATTAAACTCAAGCAATATGAATAAACCCATTGTTTTATCCTTAGTATAAGAAACACAAAAATGCATCTTGTTCCCTTCTATCAAAGGGATATAGTAATTCACCTGGTAGAACGTACCATAACGCACCTCTCTCACTGAAGAATTACCGATCTAGTTTGCCAAACTATTTCAATAGATCACACAGAATTACAGAGCTATCATAATCATGCACATAAGGATCATATAAGTATTCACACGTGACTCAAATATTTATCATGAATAATCTGAACATAAACCCACAATTCATCGGGTCCTAACAAACGCAACGCACAAAAGGAATTACATCATATGGATCAAAGCGAAGATGTGATGATCATTATATTGAAGATAAAAGAGAGATATTGCCATCTAGTTACTAAATATGGGACCGTAGGTCAGTGGTGAACTACTCACACATCATTGTGAGGGCAGCAAGGTTGATAAAGAGGCCCTCCATGATCGACCCCCCTCTGGCAGGGTGCCGGAAGAGAGCTCTAGATAGCCTCCCATCGGAACAGAGACTTGCGGCGACGTAAAAAGTGTTTCGAGACTCATTTTGATGTTTTTACGGTATAAGACACTACTGGAATCAGAGAATTTTCCATCTGCTGCTTCTTTGCCGTCTACGGCAAAGAGCAGGCTGATGGCAAAGAGTGTCTAGAGAATGTATGATGGATGTTGGATTTGCCAAAACTACTATGTCAGCTTTATATCATCATGCAAAGCATTATGATGATGAACGAACTAGTCATGTGAAGTGACGATGGCATTTGCATGGCAATATATCTCGGAATGGCTATGGAAATGCCATGATAGGTAGGTATGGTGGTTGTTTTGAGGAGGATATAAAAAGTTTATCTGCACCAGAGCATGTCATGCAACGGGGTTTGGATGCACTGGCAAAAGCCACGCCGATCCTCAAGGTGAGAACGGGCTATGCACAGTTGAAAGGGATCAAGATGGACCTATAGGGGGTGAATAGGTACAGTAACACATTTTAACGGTTACTTAGCAATTTTAGGCAATAATGCGGAATATGAAAATGAGCCTAACAATTGCAAGCGTGAAGTTTAGGCTATGTGTATCAAGCACGGCAACAAGTACGATATGATAAAGCACAAGTAAGTAATCAAAGACTAGTAACAAGTAGGAAGTTAGGGTTAAGGATAACTGCACATCCGAGAGACAAGGATGTATGCTGATGTTCACTTCCTTGGAGGGAAGCTACGTTACCGTTTAGAGAGGTGGGTGTTACCTTGAAGGTACACCAACGCCCCGAAGGCTAACCCTATTCTCTCCTTGAGATAACGACACGAAGGCGTTTCTCAACCACTAGTGGTAAGCCATTGAGGTGGCCTCCAAACCCTTACAAACTTTTCGGGGGAAATCACAACGGCTTGATTCCTCTCCGAAGAACTCATACCACCTAGGAGTCTCCAACATCCAAGAGTAACAAGATCACGGGGACTGCTCAAATCTTGTTCAAATCAAAAATAGCTTGGGTTGAGAGGACGAGAGGGAGACGGTCTATCTTTTGATTGGAACAACACTCAAGGGAACTCACATATGCTCTTGGGAACTAAGACTTTGGTGTAGGGAAATGGGAGTGAGAGAGAAAGGTTTTCTTGGAATCTTTTCACTATATCAGACCACTCCCACTCGAGGTGGGAGAAGACTATATATATATAGTGATGGCAGAAAAGTGGACGTTGGAGCTACTTATGATGTGAAGTTGCTGTACGTTCGGCAGTTCACGGTCGTCCGGACAACCACGAGGGGTCGGACGTCCGACAGTGGTCGGTCGTCCGAAGATGCAGAAAGTATCAAGTTACCACTGTATTTGGTGGAGACGTTATCAGCATACGAATGTCCGGAAGACGTCGCTCATCCGAAGATACAAAATATATTAGCACAACATCTGGTGAAAAGGAGAAAAACATACGGACGTCCAAAGGCATCGGCCGTCCTGGGCACGGTCGTCCATAAATGGTCAGAAGTTCGACATTTTGAATCTGTTGAGTGGCAACGTAATTCCTACCGTACCCGGACGTCCGGTCCTTGGACGACCAGAGGATCCCGAAATCCGAGGGTTTGAATATGTTGGCTGGCTCCGGATTTCCGGAGTGCGTCGGTCATCCGGCGTATGGACGTCCGAGAACCACCGGACGATCGAACAAGAGAAGACCAACAACAGAAGATAGAGAGAGAGGAATTTCCTGCAGTTTTGAGCAAGTTTCTCGTGAGACCCAGTGATCCCCTCTTAATAGTGTGGGTCCCTATACTCAAGAAAGACAAATAGAATGATAGACCACTTCGTCTTGTTTCTTCATTTTTGAGCAGCCTGGACAAATTAGTAATGATCCATACAAAAACTCTCATGGGAACAAAACCAGAGATACCCTCGATTAAGATGATTAGTTTCCTATATGTATGTTGTCAACAACATCAAAATATGATTAAGGGTATGATTTCACTTTCAGTCTCCCCCTTTCTTGTAGTTGATGACAACATACATATTGCTCACAAAAAGTAAAGTACACTTATGTAGTTGAGGAGAGATTTGTTACGGAGCTCCCCCTAATTATATGCATAGTAAAATAATTATGGTCGGGAGACCCCCTTACTTTGATAATGAGTGCATCGAAGATATCATATAGATCAATGAAATAGCATGATAACACATCATCCATATATGTCATAATAGTTTGGCATAATTCATCATCCATATATTAAGGGTAACAAGTCGAATACTAAGATAATGTCATCCCTCTTTGACATAAAGTACCGAAAAGGGAAGGACCAGGATATGCAACAACGCACTTAGAGACCACTGCCATCCTGATCATCACCATGGGTGCCACTCCCACCTGCCTCATCAAGGAAATCAGTCCACTCAGGGCCAGAGGGAAAACCGAAGTTGGAAGGAGGAGCAGGGGGAAGATCATCATCCTCACTCACATCAGTTGCTCCCGAGTCTCTCAGACGAGCCTTGAGAGCGTTCTTAGAAGAGATCATGCGAGTGACCACATCGTGGTTTTGTGTGCACTAAAAGGTGAAATCCTTCATTATGGTAGAATGTGATTTCCCAAGAAAAATAGCAAAGCGACCGAAGGAGGCATAGCTAGATGAGATAGACCTAGACCGAGCAGCAGCCCATCGAGCAGGAGCGTATGAGGATTTCTTGGGAGCCCAATCATTCGCCATGTGAGGGGGAATGACCCATTTTTTATTGACATGAGTGCGAGCAATATAAAAGGGGCCCATATGTTCAATGAGAGCCTGAATAAAAGGGGCACGAGGAAAGGCTCGCTTGTATTGAAAACTAGCAAGGCGAATCTCATGCTATAAAAAGTGAGGAGCGTTGATCTTCATTTTAGGATGTTCATTAAGATGGTTCATGAGATCAATGCAATATCCGCTACAGGTTCCCCTGTCACCATCTCGAGATAGATGGTGCGGATGACGCACTGAAAAATAATGAAGAAGGGAGATATCCAAATAGAAACTTGATTGAGATCTTTGCCTTCTTCCTCTTCATCAAGCTCATCAAGGCTTTTTAAAAGATAGCCACATGCTTCAATGGCTCTAGGTGCATGATTTGGGTCACTCTTATTGATCTTTAAGCCGGCGTCTGGAAAACCAAGAGCAGCGACCAACTGGGCATAAGATGATGAGAGCTCGGTGTTGGACGTCATCCTAGTGACGGTGTTATATGGACCAAAGAAGCAAGCTGCATAGAACTGATGAATGGCAGCATGATTGAAGTCATGCTAAAAACCAAAGGGTGCAACAAGACCAGATGAATCGATGAGATTAATGGCACCTGGATATTTCGCCGGGTGAGTGCGAATATGCTCTAAGTCAATATAGTGATGAAACGACAGACCTTTTGGAATAATGACACTGGAGAGAATGTTTTCCTGAACATTTGTGTAAAAACGTGAGTCCATGGAATCATGCACAACAAAGAATTAATCAGTGTCACGACGAAACTTAAGATAGGCAGATTTAGGGACCTTGGTGGAATCCTTAATTTCGCGACCAAGAGAAGGAGGGGGCTCAAGAGAGATGATGCGAGAATCACCTTGAGTCTGGTCCGGATGCGGAGGAGGCATGTATGATGGTCTCCGAGTGCCGGGCTTTGCAATATTTCTGTGAATCCCAACAAATTCTGCTCGTTCTTCATACTCCAGCTCTTCTTCGTAGACGGATACCTCCGAGGATGAGACGGTTCCACGAACCGGACGCTTGGCGACACGCTTGGAGGGACGAGAGGACGAACTGACGGGGATCTTGCATGCGGAGTGCTTGATATTCGACATGGAAAAAACTCCTACAACCATGTTTTAGAAACCCTAAGTCTGGGACCGGATGCATTTGGAGCACCAAGAGCAGAACTGCAGGGAAAGAATCGGTTCAAAGAGAGAGAGAGGGAGGAGGTTACCTGGAGGCGCAAAAAGAGAGAGGCTCCGGCCAGAGAAGCGGCCTGAGGGAACCTAGCGGTGGCCTGGCAACGCAAGTGAGAAGAACGAGGACGGGAGGCGGCCCGGGGAGTTAGGGCAAATGCCCAGACCTGCGGGCCTCCATACTTTATATGGGGACCGAATCGTGGGACGAGCAACTAATGCCGGACGAGTGGATACTAATAAATCGTCGGACGACCGACACTCGTCGGATGTTCGGACATCAACAGGTCACAGGATGGCCGAGACACGTCGGACGTACGAAAGGGAAAACAGGAGAGAGAGAGGCTAACATGGAGAGTTTTTCCTTTTTTATGTCACCCATGATAGTGAGATGATGGAGAATATCCTAACACATGTAACACCCAAGATTGTCTCAAATAGTGACCATTCTAGCTAAACATCTCTAACGATGTTCATTATAGGGTGTGGGTGGTGGTTTAAGCCACCATGTTTGAGTAAACGTGGGATGTCACTACAAAGATAACTTGATCCCATCACTACAACTCCATCATTTAAAGCACCAAGTCACCAAGGTGAACAATGTAACTTTGAGAGTGTTGGGTTGATTTATGCATCATATAGGGTGAGGGAACTCATGAATTGAATGTCTCCCCGTAAATACATGCCTACACCTAGACAAAACATGAAGTAAGTGTATGTAGGTGTACAAGATTTCACATAATGTTATCAAGCTCCAAGATACTGAGTTCATGCCTAAGTTGACATAACCTTGCTTCGTCCAATGGCTTGGTGGCACTTTCATTATAACATAAAAGAGGCACATGTCTATAGGTGATACCATAATCCTTTAAAGTTTGGCTCATCCATAGCAATTGAGTTGCACAACTTGTTTTTGCAATGTATTCAACTCCGGCAGTGGAGAGGGAAACACAATTCTGCTTCTTCGAGGATCAAATTACCAAGGAGCATCCAAGAAACTAACATGCACCGGAAGTGGATTTCCGTCCCACTTTGTCACCAGCCCAATCCACATCTGTGTACCCAATGAGGTCAAACTTTGCATCCTTGAGGTACCATAAACCCAACTTTGGGGTGTGAACAAGGTATCTAAGGATATGCTTAACCGCCATATGATGGCTTTCCCTGGGGAAGCTTGAAATCTTGCACATATGCCTACACTTAACATGATGTCTGGTATAGATGCACAAAGCTAAATCAATGAACCAATCATAGAGTGGTAAATAGATGGGTCAAAAGGAATACCGTTGGTGTCTTTAGTGAGAACAAGTTTTGTGGACATGGGTGTCTTACATGGTTTAGCATTTGTCATGTAAAACTTATCTAGAATGTCCTTGAGGTATTTTGTTCGAGACAAGAAAATTCCTTCTTGAAATTGTTGTATTTGAAATCCAAGAAAGAACTTCAAGTCCGTATGAGGAAATTTCAAAGATCTTGGTCGTGGAGGTCGCATACTTCTTGCACAAATGAATGTTAGGAGAACCAAAAATGATGTCATCCACATAGATTTGGCATGAGATTAAATCACCTTTATCCCTCTTAGTAAAAAGAGTTGGATAGATCACCCCTCTCACAAAGCCATCATCGAGTAGAAACTTCTTAAGATGATCATACCAAGCACGCGGTGCTTGTTTGAGTCCACACAAAGCCTTGTGAAGTTTATACACATAGTCTTTGTGACCGAGGTCAACAAACCCATGTGGTTGTGATAAATATACTTCTTCTTGTAGAGTACCATTAAGAAAAGAACTCTTCGCATCCATTTGATGCAACATAAAACCATTGAAAGAAGCATAAGCCAGTAAAATGCGAATAGACTCAAGACGAGCAACAAGAGCAAAGGTCTCACCAAAGTCCAGACCTTCAACTTGGGAGTACCCTTGCGCCACTAACCTTGCCTTGTTGCTTGTTCTTAAAAATCCATTTTGGTCCAATGACATTTTGTTCCTCAGTTGGTCTTTCGACTAATGACCATACTTTGTTGCGTTTAAAACTATTCAACTCTTCTTGCATAGCAACGAGCCAATCATTGTCCCACAATGCATCTTGTACCTTGAGTGGTACAACACTAGAGACAAACGAAAAGTGAGCACAAAAGTTTGTTAATTGTTTATGAGTGACTCTACCTTCCGATATGCCGATAAGAATTTTGTCAACATTGACACGACCGTCCACTCGTGGAATGATGGAGGTCAGGGTTTCACGAGGTTCAACTTCAGTTCCATCATCTACATCCTCAACATATGGATCATTAATGTGTGGTGGAAGATATTCTTCTTTATGTTGCATTTGTTGAGGTTCATCATCAATGATAGCATGTTACTGGTCTAGCTCTTGATGAAGATCTTGTTCTTGAATGTAATCATGGTGAGGGGCGTGTTGTCCTTCTTGATCCTGAACAACTGGCATGGTTTGATCACTAGGATCTTGTGGAGGTATGGGTGTTGAGTCGACTTGAGCATGAGGGAAACTTCCATCTTCTTCATCATCATCATGAGGCTCTTGTTCCATTGGAAGAAGGTCACGAACACCCGTGGTCAAAATATCTTGAGAGGGATCTTCTTCACCTACATCACTTAGATCAACTTGCTCCCCATGGGAGCCGTTAAATTCATCAAACATCACGTCACAAGTTTATACAACACATCCATTGGATTTGTTGTAGACTCTATAGGCGTGAGAGTTTGATCCATAACCAAAAAATATCCCCTCAATTATTTTGGATTGAAATTCTTCTAACCGTTCACTTTTGTTGAGGATGAAACACTTAAACCCGAATACACGAAAGTACTTGACATTTGGCGTGTTCCCGGTTAGGAGCTCATATGGAGTCTTCTCCAATATTGGGCGGAGGAAAAGCTGGTTTGATGCATGCCCTGTTGTGTTGACACCCTCAGCCCAAAAACTATGTGGTGACTTGTATTCATCCAGCATGGACCTTGCCATTTCCACAAGTGTATGGTTCTTCCTCTCGGCTACACCATTTTTTGAGGAGTGTAGGGTGCGGTATATTGATGTCCAATCCCCTCATCACTAAGAAATTTTCCAAGGTGTAGTTCTTGAACTCGGAGCCATTATCACTTCTTATTGCCAAGATTTCTTTGTCAAACTTGTGTTGGCCTTGCTTGGCAAAATCAATGAAGGTGATCTTCGTATCGTCCTTGGACTTGAGGAAAAACACCCATGTATATCTTGAATAATCATCAGCAATGACAAGTCCATACTTCTTCCCACCAAGACTATCCCATGACGGAGTCCCAAAAAGATCCACATCAAGGAACGCCAAAGGCCTTGAAGTAGATACAATATTCTTGGGTGGGTGCTTTGATTGATGTTTCTTCACATCTATGCATGCACTACACACATGATATTTCTCAAAGGAGACATTGGTTTGTCCAAGGATGTGATTATCCTTTAAGATATTTTGAAGATTTCTCATGCCGACATGGGCTAGCCGGCGATACCATAGCCATCCCTTGTCGGACTTAGCCATTAGACAAGTTGCATGGAATGTGCTCACTTTTGATAAATCAACCATGTAAAGGTTGCCATCCAACTCTCCAACAAAATCCACTTAGAGAGTATCTCTCTTAAAGACTTTCACATCCGTTAGTCCAAATAGTGTATCATAACCAACGGAAGCCAATTGGCGAAAAGAAAGCAAATGATATTTAAGGGATTGGACAAACATGAAATTTGCAAGAGACACGTCATTTGTGATAGCCACCTTGCCCAACCCGAGTACGTGTCCTTTTGATCCTCCACCGAACACAATGCTCATAAATGGTTGAATAGCTTCCATGAAATCAAAAAGCAATTTGCTATCTCTGGTAATATGGTTGGTGCATCCACAATCAATCACCCATTTGCCTCCACCACATAAAGCAAACTACACAGAATTTATGACTTGGGTAGAGGCTCCCATTTTGCTATGGGAGCTCTCAAGTTAGTTACAAGGGTCTTAGGGACCCAAATAGCATAGAACCGGAATGCATTACGAGGACCAACAAATTTAGCATAAACCTCTACATCCTTTGTTTTACGAAGTACATATGATGGAGGCATGAACTCTTTTGGCTTCCCACTCACAACCTTAGCTTTCTCCTTGTGCCCTTCTCATACAAATGTTTCTTTGAGAGGGGTGGTGCACTTGAGAGGAGACATATTTTTCTTGCTTGTTCTTGGGTCAAACCCGAGCTCTTCCTTGGCAAACACCTCATTGTGTTGGCTCAAAATATCATTAATATTATTTTGTCCTTTTGCACATGTCATGAGTCCTTTCTCTAGTTGTGCCTTTAGAAAACGGTTTTCCTCAAGAATAGATGCTAGGTCACCAGTAGATTAGTAGTACAAGTATCAACATTGATAATAGGCGAGGAGTAAACCTCGGATATGTAAGTTTGAGCGTCTAAAAGCACTTTGTAAGAAGAGTGAGCTCCTCTTCTTTAGCCTTGAGGGACACGGATAAAAGGTAACAATCCTTAGAGAGAGAAGCATGCGATTTCACAAGCTTACTTTTATCATTCATCAACTCCTTGCACGAGTTCTTAGACTTTTCCAAGGAGGCAAGATTGTTAGCATGATTATCAATATTTGCACCAATTTTTAAGCATAGTTCATCATTTTGTGCTTCCTCATATTGGAATTTCCTCTCAAGGATTTCTTTATTTTCCTTTTCCTCGGTGACGAGGTTTTCGAGTTCCTCAATGGTATTGGTGTGTTTACTCACCATCTCCATAAGCATATGAAACATAGTGAGCTTCTTTCCTTTAAGGGAGCACATGAACTTATTTATTTTAGCAAGCATAGGATCATCTATATCGTCATCATCATAGTTATCCTCCGCATGAAGATACTCATCACAAGGAGTAGACAATAAAAAGGGGGAATTTGAGTGTGGAGTTACCTTAACCTTGTCAGGAGAGTTTTGTTCCTCTCCATCTTCTATGACGGCCTTTGCGATCAAGCACTTGTGAGTGTTGCCCTTGTAGTCTTTCATATAGTTGTAGGAGACAACATCACCACTCTTTTTTACTAACCTCAAGGTGCTTTTTGAATCTTAAGCTAGTCCGGCAACCCCACCAACATCTTCTGGATCGGATTCTTCATGAGCAACTATTGCTTTCACATCTCTCCTCTTGAGCTTGGAGTTCATGGGGTTTGGCAACTTCTTCTTTGCAAAGGTCTTGGGAAACCTTGGTTTATCTTATCTCTTCTCATAAGGGAAATCGTTGGAGAAATGGTTGGTTTTCTCATAGTTTTAGAATTTTCTCACCTTCTTCTTCTTCTGGAATCTTCCCTTGAATTTTCCTGCACTAAACTTCTTTACAAAGAGGGCAATATCTTCATATGATGGGCTCTCATCGGAGTCAATCTCATCACCATCTTCATAATCATCATCATCATCTTCTTCTTCACTTTGCTCTTGCTCACATACATGCTTGGCCTTCAAAGAAGGATTTATCTTTGATGTTGAGGTAACATGCATGGCAAGATGTTTTGTAGCATTTTCCTTTGACTCTTCAAATAGATGAAAAGTGGATATGATGTCATCCGGAGTCATTTCCTTAAACCCATGATGTTGTTTTATATCCCAGACCATTTGGTGATGATATGGAGCAAGGGCGGGAAGTAGCTTGTCCACGAGAAATCTCTTGGTTAAGTTAAATCCATCTTGTGTCTTGTCACAGTCGCAGGACTCAATGTCGGTGGTGAGAGTCATGAGCCGCTCTAGAAGCTTCTTGGGGGATTCACCCTTTTCCATAAAAAAATTGCAATTGCCCCTTGGCAATTTCATACTGAGCAATCGGAGGGTGGAGGTACTGGTCTTGGTCCTTACAATGTTGTCCCATAATTCCTTGGTACTTGTGATGTGCATGTAAGGTCTCCATTGCTTATCATTCATTCCTTTTCTTATGCACATTATTGTGGTGACGTTGATATGCTTGTCATAAGTTTCTCTTCGAGTGAGATTCTTTGGGTCGACAGGGTGGTAGCCATGTTTCACAATGTCCAACATTTCATCATTGACGTACCTAAGATGATCCTGCATACCAACTCTCTACAAGGCAAAATCGGAACTATCATCAAGCAAAGGAAGTTTTCCTCCAGGATTATACTTAGGTTTCTCAACTTGAGGTCTAGTATAAAGCCATGGAACACTAGTTTGGTCATTGCTAGGAGGTTTTTGGCCAGGTAAAGAAATAGGCACATTTGGCCTCAAGGCCCCACCACTTGGAGGTGATGCCATCATCGTAGATAATGTGGCCAATATAATTTGGATCAAGGCCTCAAGAGAAGCATCATGCTCCTCCTTCTACTTAGCAAGATCCCGTTCCAGATGCTTAGAAGTGAAGGAGTTGACTTTCATGAAAGTTGCGCCCTTATCCTTTGGATATGCAATGAGGGGAGTCCCATCGGGGTTCATCTCGCTCTAGGGCGGTTAAGCCACAAGAATAGAGCACGACACTCTGATACCAATTGAAAGGGATCGAGAGGGACCTAGAGGGGGCATGAATAGGTATAATTGCCAATTTTAATGGTTACTTAGAAATTTTAGGCAATAATGCGGAATATGAAAATGAGTCTAACAGTTGCAAGGGTGAAGGTTAGTCTTTGTGTATGAAGCACGACAACGAGTAGGATATGATAAAGCACAAGTAAGTAATCAAAGACAAGTAAGAAATAGGAACTTAGGGTTAGGGATAACCTCAACTCCAAGAGACAAGAATGTATGTCGATGTTTACTTCCTTGGAGGGCAGCTACATCACCGTTCAGAGAGAGGTGGGTGTTACCACGAAGGCACACCAACGGCTTGATTCCTCTCTGAAGAACTCCTACCGCCTAAGAGTATCCAACCTCCAAGAGTAACAAGATCACGGGGACTTCTCAAAACATGCTCAAATCACAAATAGCATGGGTTGAGAGGAGGAGAGGGAGACAATCTACCATTTCATTTGAACAACACTCAAGGCAACTCACAGATGCTCGTGGGATCTAAGATTTTCGTGTAGGCAAATGGGAGTGAGAGAGAAATGTGTTCTTGGAATCTTTTCACTGTGTTAGACCACTCCCACTCGAGGTGGGGGAAGACTATATATATAGTGGTGGTAGAAAAGTGGTCGTTGGTGCCACTTATGTTGTGTAGTTGCCGGACGTCCGGCACTTCACGATCGTCAGGACAACCATGAGGGGTCGGACGTCCTATAGTGGTCGGTCATCCGAAGATGCAGAAAGTATTAGGTTACCACAGTATTTGGTAGAGAGGTGATCAGCATACAGACGTCGGCCATCCGAAGATACAGAATATATTAACACAACATCTAGTGAAAAGGAGAACAACATACCGACGTCCGAAAGGCATCGGCTGTCCGGGGCACGGTCGTTTAGAAATGGTCAGAAGTCTGACATTTTGAATCTCTTGAGTGGCAACGAAATTCCTACCGTACCCGGATGTCGGGTCCTCGGATGAACGGAGGAGCTGGAAGTCCGAGGGTTTTAATTTGTTGGCTGGCTCTAGATTTCCGGAGGACGTCGGCCATCCGGCGTCTGGACAGCCGAGAACCACCTGTCGACCGGACAAGAGCACAACAACAACATAAGATAGAGAGAGAGGAATTTCCTAGAGTTTTGAGCAAGTTTCTTGTGACACCTAGTGATCTCCTCTTAATAGTGCGTGGTCCGTATACTCAAGAAAGACAAATAGAACGATAGACCACTTCGTCTTGTTTCTTCGTTCTTGAGCATCCTGGACAAATTAGTCACGATCCATACGAAAACTCTCATGGGAACAAAACCCGAGATACACTTTATTAAGTTGATTACTTTCCTATATGTATGTTGTCAACAACATCAAAATATGATTAAGGGCATGATTGCACTTTCAATAGTACCGAAGAGGCTAGCAAATATGAGGAGGTGAGAGTGCGTATGTCCATGGTGTTAGATTAGTCATGAAGAACTCATATACTTATTGCAAAGTTTTGTTAGTCTTATCACAAATAAAAGTACTACTCGAATGCCCCGAGGCAGAGGGTTGGTAGGAATTAACCATCGCGCGACTTCGACTCAAAAGAACACACGGTTTTCAATGAGGAATCAAAATGCTCACACATCATCACCATGCCTTTTTAATTTTTTAGATGAACAAGAAGTTTAAAATATCTTAATATTAACATCTATCTTTATTAATAATAATTCGCTCACACATTTTTCATACCACCACATCAATAACATTAACCCATAATTTCTCTATATGTGCTACATGATGGTTTTTATCATCATTCATTGTATACTCATTATTTTTGATCTAGTATTATGACCCATGCAAGTGACCGTCACTATTTTTCCAGATCTCGAACAAATATAAGTGAAGAATTAGAGCATAATATTTCTATAAAATCTACATGCCACCGTGCTCAAGAATATATATGTGAAGTAGTAGAGCAACTGATAAGCTCAAAAGGTATAAGTGAAGCACATAGAGTATTCTAACAAATTGTGATGATGTGATATCTCTCAAATAGGTTTGTCCAGAAAAAAATGATTGTGTTATTCTCAAATTAAAAGCAAAAAAGCAAATGATGCTCCAAGCAAATATCATATCATGTGATCAATAAAAATATAGCTCCAAGTAACATACCGATGTATTGAGACGAAAAGAGGGAATGCCTTCTAGAGCACCCCCAAGCTTAGACTCTTGAGTCTTCCTAGAATTCTACCTTTGGGTGCCTTGGGTATCCCCAAGATTATGCTTTTTATGCTCCGCAATCCTTTGTCCATCAGGACAATACCTAAAACTTGAGAACTTCAATCACATAAAACTCAACAAAAGTTTGTGAGATCCGTTAGTATAAGCAACATATCAAATAATTTCGGGTGTTGTTACATATTGATTCTTATTTTATTTTAGCATAGGGTACTATATCTTAACTCCTCCATGGTTTATAACCCCGTTACAGTCCATTGCATTATCAAAACAAGCAAACTACACATGCAAAAACAGAATGTGACTGAAATAGAACAATTTGTAGTAATCCGTAATGAACCTATACTTCGCTAATTGGTATACTCCAAAAATTCTAAAACATTAGGAAGACCTGAGTAATTTGTATAGAAATACTATGTCGAAAATTCAGGTTAAAAATACGTACTGGCAAAATCAGAGAAATTCAGCACTAGGCGTGAAAGTTTCTATTTTTGCACCGCATCAATTCTCCTCATCATGCAAATCATGCCAAAGGCTTTACTTGGCACAAACACTAATTAAAACATAAAAACACAATCAGTACATAGGCAATAATCATGTTATCACACACTAACAGAAATAAAACGATAACTATTCGGTTATCTCCCAAACCAGTTGTTTCTTTATATCCATTAAGATAGGTATGTGGTAAAAATGATGCTCACACAAAGACAAGAATTGAAGTACAAAGAGAGCATCACAAAACATGTCACAAGCACATTTAAGTCTAACATAGTTATTATGCATAGGTATTTTATAAGCAAACAATTTATCAAGAGAAGAAGTGTCTAGCATAAGCAAGTTGGAAGAATGAAGCATTAAAAATTTGAATATCAAGAGAGGTAAGTCAGTAACATGAAAATTTCTATAACCACATTTTCCTCTCTTATAATGATTACATGTAGGATCGTATTCAAATTCAACAATATAGAAATCATGCTTTTCATTCAACGAACTATCATGAATCAATATACAAATTTCAAAAAAATTAGATTCATGATTTTCAAACAAGACCTCATAAAGATAATCTAGTGCACTCTCACTAGCAATTGTTTCAACATAAACGGGTCTTTTGAAAAGATTAGCTCGTGGATGAGGATCCATTTATCTTTATTTTTGCTTTTTATTTTTTGTTAGTGCATGACAAAAATAAAGATAGCATAGCTAGGAAAGTAAATTAGGGAGCAAAGATGCAATCTAGTGACAAGATAAGCAAGCAAAGATAAATATATGTTCTATTTTTTATATGAGAAAAACTAATTATATCAGCAAATAAAAAGAGGAACAAGTGAGTGAAATTTTGTGTGGAGTTACTTGGTAGTTTGTGATGATATTCCCCGTCAATGGCGCTAGAAATCCTTCCTGATACTCGTGATCTGCGTTGGGTTCCCGTGAAGAGGAACGGGTTATTGCACCATAAAGTAGGTAAGGAATTCTCTTAGTTATGAAACCAATGTATAACGAACCAATAGGAATATCAACCACAACCGTCTTCAGCGGCTGCACACAAAAGAACAAACAACTTGCACCCAACGCGGGCAAGAGGGTTGTCAATCCTATCGTCTTATTATTTGCAACCGACTAAGGTGTATGTAGCGACCCGACTCAAGACGAGTCAAGCCTCTGTGTTTTTGTGCCATCACAGGTTCTTCTAGAATCTTCTTCTTGATGGTTTCCTTCACTGCATCTTTCTGCTGCTTGACAACTTCTTGCACCTTGGTGTAAATGTGACACTGAGCTGGGTAGTGGGTGGTTCCTTCACAAAGGAAACAAGTCACCTGACTGCTTGGGCACTCCTCAGCTGGGTGATTTTCTTCACAATGAGTGCATCCATCCTTGTGTTTTTCCTGGGTGTGTCCTATTTCTCCACAGATCTTGCATGCACAAGTCTTCTCCTTCGGATTATCATAGCACTTCTGAATAAGTCGGGATCTTAACAGGGTGTTCTTGAATTCGTCCCAAGTTTCTGCTCCACTAAATCCTTGTATGGCATGGTGCATTTTCCACCAGATAGCTGCACTTTATGTAAAGTACTGAAGAGCGTGTGCCACTTCATACTTCCTTGAAATCAAATTGCTCCCGAAGTGGTTCTCCATGTTCTGAATCCATATTTGAGCCTCCAGCTGGGTCATTGGTCCACAGACTACAAGTCCAGCTTCATACTCCATCTGGTAGGGTTGAGGTTGTGGGGATGAGACGGGTAAGAGAGGGAGGGAGATACACACAATACAAACAATATTTTTGAGAATAGGTTTTAGTTGTGGCCGTCGAAAAACACACACCAATGACGGCTCACAAATCATCGTAGCTAACGTGGGTATATAACAGGGGTTTGGACTTCTAATGGTCATATAAATATTCGAACACTTCAGGGTCTTCGAATTCTTCGGGTCTTGAGAATCTTCAATTGGTGCAGCTTCAATTCTTCAATGCATGATGAAATCCTCTTTACTTAGAAGTGGGACTCAGTTGATCCTTCATGTCATCCAAGGGGTAAGGGTATTGTCTAACTATGTGAGGTGAGAGAGAACGTTTGATGAAATCAGAAGAGATGAGAAGTAAAAGGTGTTCTTGAAAAATAGAAATTTTGAGAGATCCTTTCCTAAGAAATTTCCAGTTTCTAGGGTCACGTCCTACAGTCAACATGTGCTCTGATACCATTTCTATAGCGACCTGACTCAAGACGAGTCAAGCCTCTGTGTTTTTGTGCCATCCCTGGATCAGCATGCTGGCACACACAATACATCAATGTATATATCAAAGTGCAATCACATGTAAATAGCGAAGCAGTCAAGGGAGTGGAGTCCCAATAAACACCAACGGCAAGTTGAGTGTAGACCGTAACCCTGAATCGTACTCTTACTCGTCGAAGAAAAATATCTGCAACATAAGACGTTGCAGCCGTGTAGGTCAGCATATTGAATATGCCGGCAAGTCACATGAGAGAGGGGTGAAAAGTAATCATCTATACCATATGCATATATGGTAGGTGGGCTATAAGTTTTTAGCGAAAAGCAAGTTTTCTCCTACATCAAGATGAGGGCTAAAAGCAGAATGTTACTACGTTGTTTGTTGTTAACGAGATGGTTCCGCCAACCAATTCTCGTACCCGAGTTGTCAATAATTCCCACATCCAATATATTTAATGGTGTTGAGAAATCCAGATAACTTCAGTTCCTTTGGCTCAAGTTATCCATGACCGTGGACACAGCTAATTGATTAGGTTTGAGTACTCTGCAGAGTTTTGCACACGTTCCCCACAAGATTTGATCGCCTCCGTGTATGTCCTCGCACTTCAGGGTGTTTGAAGACCGGATGATCAAAACATGGTCTTTCAACGGGTCCCTCTGAATCCCTGTCGGTGCCCATCCAATCCTACCGTTCTTCTACATCTGCTAGCACCGCCTGTCCTGAGTCGCCGCGTTGTCCAACCAAGCCAGAGCCCATAATGACTTGTGGCTGTGGAGGTAAGCCTTGGGTTTTGAAAATATCCGTCCGTCTCTTTGACCCTGGGTGAAGCTTTCCGCACGATGTCGTGGCCTCTCCAGCATCCTGGGTCATCCACTGGGTTCTCCAGGGATCCGATCAACCGTCCTTCACCCAGACTTGCATTGCGTCCGAGGTCTTGAAAATCTTGTCTTAACCGGTCTTGATTATTTAATCAACCTCGCATCACTCGTGTTATGCACTCAACCGAAATCCCGTCTACTCAAGCATAGCAATATGAAATTTGTCGTCCCGGGGCCAAGTATCGGGGTTGTTGTGTGCCTACCACATGATACTACAATCTATACTAAAATTTCCAACTACCTAAGCATCATGCAATTGGGCATAGGATGGTAGAACTACGATGCATAAAACATAGGTGATAGTATGATCAAAGTGACTTGGCTGGTGATGTTGACGAAGGAGAATTTCTCGAGAAATAACTTGATAGACTACTCGTCACTCTCCGATGAAATCTATATAACAAACATATCATTCACATAAGCACTCATACTAGCAATCATTCTAGCAATCAAAACAAAAGAGAGAGCGAATAGGAATCCGAAAGAAACTTCAAATAAGACTAGGGAGTCTTCAACTACCGCAAACACTAAAGGGTTTTTTCCAATAGAAAGTAATAACAAGGAACTAAGATATAAATTTAACTAAGATAAAATAGAGTATTTTTCACAAAACTGTTTCAAAGTATTTCCAAACGGGATTGAGAAACCAATTGCAAGTTATTAGAGAACTACAATTGATTTCATGATAACAAATAAAAATAAAATCAAAACTTGTTGCAAACCTACTGTTTAACTAACAGAAACAAAACATAATATTTCTGAAATATAAAAGAAAATAATTTAAAGTAATTATAGAAACAGTAATAGCCATAATCCTAAAAAGAGGTGAAACAGAAATTGTTTCACAAGAAACAATGATCTAAAATACTCAAATAAATCTTAAATTTTTACCACTGATACACAAGAACACTAGTGATCAGTATCGAAAGGAATCAAATTAAAAGCTATTTTTCAACTCCTGTAATAAGCAAAAAAGGTTTACACTAAATCTGATCTAATTCAAATTTGCAAATTGCAAACATAGACAACTTATATGTTTTCAACAACTACTGAAAATTTGTGATCTACTGGAAAAGGAATCAACCTCATTGGAGTTGTGGATCAAAAGTTATGATCAAAACAAAATTGAAACTCTCTCTGTTTTGGAATTAAAACAGAAAAAGAAAAAAACTGATTTGTGGACAGGGATCCACGTGGCATCTTCTGATTGGCTAAGGGGGGTGAGTGCTGCGGGGATAACTAACAAACGGCCGCTATTTAACTAATTCGCTTCGGCTAAACTTAAGTGAAAGAAATACCGATCGGTTTTATCTAAAAGACCGAAGGGGTAACTGCTTTTAATATACACAGTTGGATCTAGATCTAACGGTAAAACTACACAATACAAGAAAAACAAGTAAAAGAAAAAAGAAAAGAAGGAGGAGTTACCTCCCGTGGATGAACGCAGCAGAGGCTGCTCCGGCGATGGGGAGCTGCGCCGGCGTGGGGGAGAGGGCACTCCGGCGAGGGAAGATCTCCCGCGGGGAAGGGGCCAGTGGAGGAGGGGAGGGCACTCCTGGGAGGGGGCGAGGGAGTCCCTAGGGGGGGCGAGGGAGTCCCTGGCTCCTCGCGCTGCTCCTGCTTCCAGGGAGCCGGCGGTGGCCTGCAGGGCGACGGGGTGGGGTGGGGTGGGGCGGCGGAGGAGGGGCCGAAGGGGTGGGGAGGCGCGGAAGGGGTAGGGAGGGCTCGGCAGGGAGGGGAGGGGGTGGAGGGGCGATGGGGAAGATCGCCGGCGAGTTCCTGTGGCCGACTCCGGCGAGGTCCACAGGGGGAGGAGGAGGTGGGGAGAGGCGGCGGTTCCAACGGGAATGGAACGAGGAGGACCGGGGCCTTCTTATAGGGGCAACGGGAGAGGCTAGGAGGGAAGGAACTTCGCGAATTCCGGAGGTGGGGATTTCTTGGCTCCTGCCATGGAAGGTCCTGTGTACGTGAGGAAGAGACAGAGGAGGAAGAAGATCCTCTGTTGGGCTAAAATAGGAAAACTCTTAATGGGCCAGCAAGAGTTTCCAAATAAAAGTGATTCCTTTCGTATTTTTTAAAACCGGAAAGTAAACAATTAAAACGGAAACTAAATAAATCCGGAATATAGAGTTTATATATACTAAAATTATCAGAAAAATAAAATCTAAATGATGGGCATTTTTCCACGGCCAAAATAAAAACTAAAAAAATGTTTTTCCAAAAAATCCATAAAATCATTATTTCTTTTTGCAATTATTTTGCTCAAATTAAATTGTGTTTCCTTGGCTCAAAATACTTCAACAAATGCCCCTGGCTTTGGAGGGTCATGTTCCTCCTCTCTTTTCTGTTTGACAGCATATTATTCCCCGGCATTTCTTGAGTGAAGAAGAGAACAAAATGCAAATGAAAATCGAAAGGAAATTCAAGTGCCACCTTGGTTCAAATTCTTTGTAGTTTAAGAAGTCATGCTATCTCCTCTCGCTGGTTTTGAAAAGATGAATTTGAACTCACAGGAAACGGGGAACTCATTTTATTCCCTCTCATTCAAAAGTTTTTGGAAAGTTTCAAATTTCACTCAAGTTTCAATCACTCAAACAAACAAACAATCAATCTAATAATTTTATTAACATTCCAAAATTTGGGACGTTACAGTGTATAGATAATTGTAGATATCAAAATAAAATAAAAACAATTAAATGTAAGCAAGGTAATGAAGGTTTTATCAATATGTTGTGAATAGACCTCGGGCCATAGCTTTCTCTAATAGCATCTCTCATGGAAAAATAACATACGATGGGTAAAGAAATTATTGTTGGGCAATTGACAGAGAAGTGGATAGTTATGTGATATTCACAGCAATGATAACGTGTATATAGGCATCACATCCACACAAAAATAGGCCGACTCCTTCCTGCACCTATTACTATTACTTCACTTCGAGGGCACGTCTATGGTTGCCTCTCTATAAATTAAGTTCATGACGAACGAAGTAATGCATAGAGTAAGATGACATGATGTAGACAAAGTAAACTCAAGCAATATGAATAAACCCCATTGGTTTATCCTTAGTAGCAGAAACACAAAGACGCATCCTGTCGCCTTCTTTCACTAGGATATAGAAATTTGCCAGGTTGAACATACCACAATGCACCTCTCTTGGCGAAGAAGTACCGATCTAGTTGGCCAACCTATTTCAGTAGATCGGAGAGAATTACTAAGCTATATAAATCATGCACATAAGAATCATATAAGTATTCATAGGTGACTCAAATATTTATCATGTATAATCTAAACATAAACCCACAATTCATCGGATCCCAACAAACACACCGCACAAAATGAATTACATCATATGGATCAAAGCTAAGATGGGATGATCATTGTATTAATGATCAAAGAGAGATATTGCCATATAGGTACTGACTATGGACCCGTAGGTCTATGGTTAACTACTCACACATCATCGTGAGGGGATCAAGGTTGATGAAGAGGCCCTCCGTGATTGATCCCCCTCCGGCAGGGTGCCCGAACAGAGCTGTAGATGGCCTCCCATCAGAACAGAGCCTTGCGGTGGCATAGAAGTGTTTCGGGACCCCCTTTTGTGTTTTTAGGGTAGATGAGAATCTATGAGACAAAGAATAGAGTCAGGAGGGCCATAAGAGGCACAAGCTATCAGCCCCCTAGGTCGCACCCTGTTACCTTGTGGGCCCCTCATGAGGCCTCCAGCCTTCTTTCGATGCTTGTTGGTCTTATTTTGGTCGTGAGAAAATTATCAAAAAGTTTCACGGAAATTGGACGTTGTTTGGTATGGAAACTTGCAAGGTGAAAAACACGAAGAAAACAGCAAGTGGCACTAGGCTAGAATGAAAAAATATCATCAATAGGTCAGTTCTCAAAAATAATATAAAGTGGTAAATAAATATCCCAAAAGCATACTAGAATGATAAAATATCGGCATGTAACAATCATAAATTATAGTTATGTTGCAGATGTATCAGTATTGTATTCTAAATTCTATATGCATTATACCTCCCAACACAATCCATAACATCATCAAAACAAGCCAACTATGCAAGCAGAAAGAGGATGTGTCTAAAACAGAACAATCTGTAATGATTTGTAACAGTCCTATACTTATGTAACTAAAAAAATAATTAAATATTAGGACCAGCTGAGGAATTTGTATAGAAATACTGTCAAAAACTTAAAATTAAAAAGATGTTTCACTAAAATCATAGAAATTGTGCATTGGACGTCAAAGTTTGTGTTTTTTGCACCGTAACAATTTGACTTATCATACCAGTTATCCCAAAGGCATTACTTCACACAAACACTAATTTAAACATAAAAACAGAATCATCAAAAAGGAAATAATCATGTCATCACACCGAAATAGAAAGTCAAAAGGAAAAATTAAGATAACTATTGGGTTGCTTCCCAACAAGAACTATTGTTTTATGCCCTTAGCTAGGCATAATGCATATGATCAAGTGTTGTCATCTTTTGGAAGACAACTCGTCATGCTATAATCATATTCCCTCCTTTCAACAACAAGTTTTCTAATTGGTGAACAAAAATAATTGACAGGACTGAATTCCAAAACACAAGGATCTGTGAGGTCTACCTCGGGAGGAACATGAGGCTCTTCTTTAGGTTTTTCATAAGTGATAGTCAACTCCTCATTATATAGGTTGAGATAGAGGTATTTTCTTAATTCTATGTCAAGCTCAAAACCCAATCCAAGTTTTTGATCTAGCAAATTGATCATTGTGTTTAGAAAGCTTATCAACTAAGACATTAAGTGGAACCTTCTTTCTTAGATTTTCATCATAAGCAATATAGTTTGTGGATCTTGGCTTTCTTATTTATTCCATATCATAGATAATCCCCTCTATGGGTGGGCAGTCACCATTAACCCTATAATGAGAAAATATATCTCTAGCCTCTTGCATGATATTATTAAATTCTTGAACTAGAAATATAATGGCTAGACGTTTGGTAGAAGCTTCATGAATATTAGAGAATTCTAGAAACAACCATTGTATGAAAGGATGTGAAAGCGTGTTCTATCGACTAGATGGGTTTGAATAGGCGATTTTTATAAATTCATCACTAAGGAATTTCCTTGTGAGGAAATTCCTCGGTCACGAACTGCATGCAGCGGAATAAGTACTCATGCAGGTGCGCAAAACAGCGATAGCATAATCATTAAAGGTAAATAAAACATTTCGATTGCACAAGTATCGGGTTCGGGATACGCAGGTGAAGACTAAGTAAGGTGAAGAATTTGAGGTGAGGAAATTGTGAAAGTCTTCAATCAAATTCTTCAAATAGTAAAGAGTAAAGTCGTCAACATACAATTGAGGAAATGAAAGGGTTGAGGAATTTGAACCAGGTGCTCGATGAAGACAATGGTTTGATGACCCAGTTCCAACTATTGTGACAGTCGTACGTCTAGTTTGGAGCGGCTTGGTATTTAAACCAAAGGACACAGTCCCAGGACACTAAGTCCTTACCGTATTCTCCTTGAGCTAAGGACACACAGTACTCACCCAACACTCGTGGTAAGTCTATAGAGTAGACTTCCAAACCCTCAAAAACATGGTTACCCGGTGATCCACAATTCACTGCCGGATGCTCTAGACAATGACGCCTAACCTCCTAGAGGATGTACAGTCCTCAAAGGTAACAAGCATCAGTTACACACATGAACAATATCTTTAGTGATGCTCAATCACTTTGGGGGTTTTGGGTTTTGTTTTGGGTGTTTCGGGTTTTTCCTCACTTATGATTTTCTCTCAAAGTCTTCGAGGAGTGGGGTTGCTCTCAAATGACAAGTGTCAGTTTCTATCGCGGAGCAGCCAACCAACTAGTGATTATGGGGGGGATATTTGTAGCCGGGAAGCAATCCCCACAAGAATTGACATAAATGCCAAATGATATGACTGTTATGTTGAAAAGGTTAGGGATAGCTGGCGCGAGGCGCAGCAACGGTCGAAACATCTCGATTGTGAAAGTCCTCATGTCACTCATGTTCTTCATTGGTAGGTAATTCGCACTGGCGAATACCTAACTCCTGAGTTAGAGAAAATTTCTCAGAGACCAGAAGATCTTCGTCTCTCTCACTAAAGAATTTGGCTAAACTTATGAAGATTTCCAAAGGCTTCATTCGAAGGGTTTCTTTGTGTAGGCTTTGATATGAGCATCACTTGGAAACTTTTCCTTAGTTTTACCTCGACCCCCTTTAACATTACATTGGTCCTATGACACATAATACAGTAAATGAAAACTACGAAAACAAAAGTCTTCATGGTTCAAAGTCCTTGCATATTTTTCTTCACGGACACACCATTTTCCTCACTTTCAAAGTCTTCGAGGAAATAGAAAAGTCTTTAGCCGAAGACATACATTTTTAGGGGTCACTATTCTTCGAATAACTCAAAATACTCAGTGACTTATAGAGCCTGTGTACACACACAAACACATTAGTCTCTTAACCTATATGTCTTCAATACACCAAAGTGATTAAGGAGCACTAGATGCACTTACAGGATGGATGTGCACAAATTGTCTTTCCAATTGTACTATAAGCAAAGATATAGCATCCGCATAACATGTAGTTATGGCAAAAATAGAGCCTCCTATCAAGGTTAGTGATCCCGCACAAGTGAAAATATCTTGAATCAAAAAATTTCCAATAATATTATAACTACCTATGCGGAGTTTCTTAGTTTGCATAATAGGTTATACCTTAGAAGGATCATCATCCACAAGATTATCAAGTTTATATTTAGCAACTTCATGAAAATTTATTTTAGCATTCTCATCACAAGGTGAAGTTGGATAATTAAGGGCTTATGCACTAGAGGCGGAGGTACCACTAATTTCAAACTAAGAGAGGATAGCAACTTTCGAGCAAATGTAACAAACAAAACTAGCAAAGGAGTAACAAGCAAAGATAATTTTTTTTTTCAAGCAAGCATAATTAACAGCAAATAAAAAGAATAACAAGTGAATGATAATTTGTGTGAATTTACTTGATAGTTGGTGATGATATTCCCCGACATCGGCGCTAGAAATCCATCCCGATACTTGTGATCTACGTTGGGTTTTCCATGAAAAGGAACGGGTAATTGAAGCACAATACCCGTAAGTATTTACATAAGTTAAGAAACCAAGGTTTATTGAACCAATAGGAATATCAATCCTCAACCGTCTTGAGCGGTTGCACACAAAAGAGCAAACAACTTGCACCCATCGTGGACAAGAGTGTTGTCAATCCCCTTGATCTTATTTTTTTGCAAAAGAATGAGGTGTGTAGATAATTGTTTAAAATTCTAAATTGCAAAATAAAATAAAATACAAATAAAGGCAGCAAGGTAAAGATAAGTTCTATTAATATATAAGTGAATTGACCTAGGGGCATAGTGTTCTCTAGTGGCATCACTCATGAAAGCGACATACGACGGGTAAACAAAATAATGTTGGGCAATTGACAAAAAAGCGGATAGTTGTGCGATTTTCATGCTAATGATCATGTCTATATAGGCATGACATATATAAGCAAATAGGCTGACTCTTGCATGCACCTACTATTACTACTCCACTTCAAGAGCGCTTCTATGCTTGCCTCTCTACATGTTAAGTTCATGACAAATAGAGTAATGATTGGAGAACGATGACATGATGTACACTATGTAAACTCAATCAATATGAATAAACCCCATTGTTTTGTCCTTAGTAGCAACAACACACGAATTTACCTTGTCCCCTTCTATCACTGGGATATAGAAACCCGTCAGGTTGAACCCACTACAACGCACACCTCTCACTAAAGAACTATCAATCTACTTGGCCAAAGCAATTAAATGGACCGAAGAGATTTACGAAGCTATGATTATCATACAATTAAGAGTCATAATAATTTCAGAGAAAACTCAAATACTTTTCATGAATAATCTGAACATAAACCCACAATTCATCGGATCCCCACAAACATACCATACAAAAGTATTACATCGGATGGATCAAAAGAAAGATGTGATGATCATTGTATTGAAGATCAAGACATATAGAGAGAGATAGCCCTCTAGGTACTAACTACGGACCCATGGGTCTATGGTGAACTACTCACACATCATCATGAGGGCATCAAGATTGATGAAGAGGCCCTCTATGATCGACTCACACTCCGACAAGGTGCCGGAATGGAGCTCCACATGGGATCTCCATGGAATAGAGACTTGCGACGACGGAAAAATTGTTTCACGATGCTCCCTAGGGTTTTAGGAATATATGGGAATTTATAGGCCACATAACTGAGGAAGAGGGGTCACCAGGGAGGGACAAGCAATCAGGGCGCACCGACCCACCTTGTCGTGCCTTGTTTGCTTGTGCATCCCTGGTGTGGCGCAAGTTTTCTTTTCCTGAGGCTTCTCCTGAGGCTTCCAAGTTTTCAAGTTTTCTTTTGGTCCAAAAAAATCATAAAAAAATTCGGAGCAATTGGACTTCGTTTGGTATTGTAAACTTGAAAAGTAAAAAACACATAGAAAGCCACAATTTGTAGTAGGCGCTCGGTCATTAGGTTAGTGCTAAAAAGGAATATAAATTGGCAAAATTATTACTCAAAAAGTATCCTAGAATGATAATATAATAACATGGAACAATCAAAATTATAGATACGTTGGAGACTTATCATCCCCTAAGAACTACACACCTTGGGCCTATTGAACGTCTCAAATGTAGCGGTAATTTATAGAGTATTCATGCCATATTCACCTATGTTTACAATACTTTTATATGGCTTTGATGCACTTTTTGTGATTTAATTATAAATAACCCGGACTAGCACTATTTTCATCAGAATTTATCGTGGTGTCGTTTTTTGTGTAGAAAATGAAAGTTCTTGGAATTGCCCAAAACTTTTTGGTGATTTATTCTGTAACATATGAGCAACATTGTAGTGAAGAAATACCAAAGCCTCCCTATTGGCCACAAGCTAACAGGGCGCTCCGGGGGGGTCAATGGGCCCTGATGGCTTGTGGGGCCTCGTAACTACTCTTTTCCTCATTCCAAAGCCAAAAAATCATATAAATAGAGAAACCATCAGCAATTAGGAGAGACCCTCTGCCTCTTTGCTGCAACTCTCTATATCGACGAAAAACCAATCTGGAGAGAAAACAATAGAAAAAAAAGAGAGAAACGACGAGGGAGATCCAATCTTGGAGGGGCTCTCGCCCCTTCGGGAGCCATGGCGGCAAAGGACCATAGGGGAGAACCTCTCCCCATCTAGGGAGAGGCCATGGAGGAGGAAGCCTAAGGGGGGAGACTCTCTCCCCCTCTCTTCCGGTGGCTCCATAGTGTCGCCGGAGGAACCATCGCCGCGGTGATCGTCTTGATCAACATCATCGTCTTGATCACCTTCCCTCATCTATATATGGCGGTCCACTCTCCCGAGTCATATTATTAATGAATGATGTGTTGCCATTCTATGATGTTTTAGTTGATTTATGTTGTCATTTGGGTTGATTGATGATCTTGATTGATTTAAGTGTATGTTTTATTTTGTTGCCGTCCTATGGTGCCCTTCGTGCCACACACACATGAGGGAATTCTCACTGTAGGGTTTGCAATATGTTTATGATTTTCTTATAGTGGGTGGCTAGAGTGACATGAGCTTACACCCGAGTAAGGGAATTGTTTGCGTATGGGAGCAAAGGGGACTTGATGTTTAATGATATGGTTGGGTCTACCTTAATGATTTCTAGTAGTTGTCTATGCTTGCTAGAGATCCAATCGTAAGTTAATATAATCCAAGTACGGAAAGTATGTTAGCTCATGCGTCTCCCTCATATAAAATTGCAATAATGATTACCGATCTTGTTATGAATTGCCTAGGATGATTTCGCACAGCATACCATCATTATTCCACACTCGCTATTTGTAATATATTGTGATATATTCTAACTCCATTCAGTGCAGGAACTATTTTTCATATTTTAGTCCTCCAATATCATGCAAAGCTATCCTCTCTATACCCACATCACGGTTTTATTTCTCGTTACTGGATAGAAGTAAATGTTCGGTGTATGTAGAGTTATATCGATGGCAGGTAGGACTTGAGAGAGTATTGATCTTATCTTTAGCTCCTTGTGGGTTTGACACTCCATACTTACCACTTCCATATTTGTAAATTGCTACAATGGTTCCTTGCACATGGGGATAATGAATCTCTTTTCCGGCGCTGCAGCTGGGAAGCAATAGCATGGGGTCAATATTTTCTTGTGTGCTTGTTTTCTTTTATCACTAAGTAGATATTGTTTTTCTTTTGTTTCTACTTTCTTGTTTTGTTTATTCTTTGTGGGTGAAACATACAAAAAAATGGAAAAATTAAAAACACATTTTTTTACTTGCCTCTTAAAAGAGAAACGATTGGAAAGTTATGCATTGAAGAAGTGAGGGTCGACCTTGAACACTTGTGTTCAAGCTCATGGAAAAAATGTAAAAAATTTCATGGAAGTTTCTCATAAAAATAATTATACCCTTGTGTATACCACTGTAACATAAAATAATGTGCTCGTTATAACAATCATGATGTTCGTTTGCATGTTTCAGCTACCATTCTTATGTGAACATCATTGAAATTATTATGCCTAGCTAAAGGCTTTAAAGAGAAGCTCTTGTTGGAAGACAACCCAACACTTATACTTTCTATTTTTCTGTGTTCACATGATTAAGCTACTATAGTAATCATGTTTTGTGTGTATTATTTAAATAATGTGCCAAGTAAGTCGTTGGGGTGATAAGGATGATAAGTAGAATTGATACCGTGCAAAATAGAAACTTTTACGTCTAGTGCAAAATTTCTGTGATTTTACTGGAATGCCTTTTTGATAAGAATTTCTCACACAACATTAATATACAATTTCCATATGTCTTCCTAATTTTTTTAGAATTTGTTGAGTTACACAAGTATGGCGTTTGTGCTGAGCATTATAGAATGTTCTATTTGAGACATATTCTGTTTTTGCTTGCACAGTTTGCTTGTTGTGATGATGATATGGATTGTATCAGGGTGTATAAGTGAAGGATAAGTTAGATTGAAGTACCTTATGCAATAATTAAATATGAATCAATTTATAATAATACCTAAAGTTTATGATTTGCCTATTACACTAAGGGATCTCACGAGGTTTCTGATAAGTTTTGTGTTATTGAAGTTTTCAAGTTTTGAGTGAGATACCGATATGGGGAGAATAAGGACCATCAAGTATGCTCAATTGCATGTGTGAGGTGTGCTGTATAAAAACAGAAACTTCTGATGTAATATTTCAATTATTAGATTCTACTGGAACATGGAAAGTTTCTAAATTTTTTATACATTACTGTCATACAACTCGTTAGCTTTTGCTAAAGTTGCAAACAAATTGGAGATACATAAGTACATAAGTACACTTTTCTGTTTGGGCACATTGCTGTCATAGTTTTGTTATCTACTTATCCTAGAGTTTTCATGGATTATATTGGTATATATAAATTACGGAAATGACAGTATACAATACCTAATGTTTGAAAATTATTATGCAACTTGCCTTGGCAATGGAAGAAGTGTTGATTTATTCTCATATGTACTAACCTATCTCACAAGTTCTTTTCAAATTTTGTGTGGATGAAGTTTCTAAGACTTTGGTGAAAACAAGATATGAGAGGATTGAACAGGGTACAAAAGCTCAAGCTTTAGGATGACAAAGGCACCCCAAGTCAACATTAGAATAAGTTGCAAGCAACTAAGCTTGGGGATGCTACGCATCCCAGCTCTCTTCGTCAACAATTATCGGTTAGCCTATGTTGATCCTAAGTTTTCAATCATTCACATGTGCTATTCTTGGAGCATTTTTTTGTTTGCTTCTCCCTTTTATTTTAGGAACCATGCTGGTATGAGATGATCCTTGGTTGATTTATAGAATGCTTCATGTGCTTCATTTAAATCTTTTGAGTATGGCTTTATAGAATACTTCGTGTGGTTCACTTATATATTTTGAGCTTGGATATTGCTCTCTCTATATTCATTGAAGAATTCTCTATGAACTTCACTTATATCTTGTTGAGATTATTATGATGGTCAATCTTGTGCTTCACTTATATCCAAAGAAAAAATGTTGAATGAATTGAATGTCATAAATTGTGAAATTGTTTAAGCTCCATATGCTTGTCCCATGGGGAGTATTCCATTCACATACTAATAGTATAAGAAATCAAATTTATTGGAGGTTACGAAACATAGCATTGATCAATTGAACAAGTCATGAAAAAATATTGAAGGAAGAGATATTTCACATATAAATATACTATGTTGGACATATTCCATGATTGTTAGCTCCATTAATTATTTTCAAACTTGATCAACTAGTTGATGTTGGACAAGGAAGACAACATAATGGTTATGTTTGCTTTTATTCACATAGTATTTATATTGTCATAGATCCTCTAACATGTGGTGCTTTCTTAGGTTCTTTTGCTAGCTCAAAAATTTGCACTAAGTAGAGATACTACTCGTGTAACCATAACCGTTAAACCGAGTTTCCTGCCATGACAGTCCACCATACCTACCTATGGATTGAATAAGATCCTTCAAGTAAGTTGTCATTAGTGCACAAAGCAATAAAAATTTCTCCTAAGCATGTATGATTTTTTATTGTAATGAAAAATAATATTTGTAAGATCTTGTGATGCCAAAGAAATTAAAGCGACGGACTACATAATAAAGTTTGATATCAGAAGGGGCAATATAAAGTGTCATTCCTTTTCATTAAGAGATTGCACAACCAAAAATAGAAAGCGCATGATAACCTATGCTTCGCTCTATGAAGGGCCTATATTTTACTTTTCTATTTTTACTTTTATGCAAGAGTCAATAATGTTCATACCTATTCAAATCTATTAATTCTTTAGTTGGCAAGCATCATGTGGTGTGAAAATATCGAGGCACATGTATACAGTTGGATATAGGTGCTCGTGATTCATTATTGATGGCATTATCCCTAAGATAAATAAGTTGGGAGGCGGAACATTAATCCCCTATCTTCATATGTGTTTGATTAAAATTGCTTGTTCTCAAAATATGCCTTGAGTATCAGCATTCATCGAAGACTAAATGATAGTTGAATATGTGACATTTGCTAAATCAAATCTTTTACATAGACCCTTCTTGAAAATAAGATGAATTGTAATTGTTTGATAACTGAAAACATAGTTTGCTAGTTTTGAAGAAAGTTTATCGTATACAGTTTAACATGTGAATAGCTTGTTACTTTATCATGAGAAGTTCTATGAGAAAAGTGTTGTTGTTTTATGATTCTAGAAAAAGAGATTGGAAGTAAAAATGATTAAACTTATATACTATGCTAGCACTCACACTTGATAAATTATTTCTTCTATCATGTACCTACTCGAGGACGAGCAGGAAATAAGCTTGGGGATGCTAATACTTCTCCAACATATGGATAACTTATGAAGTGTCCATGCTATATTCACCTGTGTTTGCAATACTTTTATATGGCTTTGATGCACTTCTTGTGATTTAATTAGAACTAATCTAGACTGACATTGTTTTCAGCAGAATTACTATGGTATCGTTTTTGTGTAGAAAATGGAAATTCTCGGAATCACCCAAAACTTTTTGGTGAATTTTTTGGAACATATGAGGAACATTGGAGGGAAGAACCACTGAAGGGGCCCTTGTTGGCTACAAGCCAATAGGGCATGCCCAGAGGGGGAACAAAGGGCCCTAATTGCTTGTGGGCCCCTCATAACTCCTCTATGCGTGATTCTGACGCCAAAAAATGATATAAATAGAGAAACCATCAGAGATCGGGAGCGACTCTCTGCCTCACCACCTTAACTCTTTGTATCGATGAAAAACCAATATGGAGAAAAATAGTGGCGAAAATAGCAAAGAAACAGAGAGAGAGAGAGAGAGAGAGAGAGATTCAATCTCGAGGGGCTCTTGGCCCTCCGGGAGCCATGGAAGCCAAGGACTAGAGGGGAGAACCTATACCCATCTAGGGAGAAGCCATTGAGTAGGAAGCCTAAGGTGGGATACTCTCACCCATCCCTTTCGGTGGCACCAGAGTGCCGTTTGACGAACAATCGCAGCAGTGATCATCTTGATCAACATCACCGTCTCCATCACCTTCTCTTATCTATCTATGGTGGTCTACTCTCCCACACCCAACTCTAATCCCCTAATTGAGCATGGTATTTCATGCCACATATTATTAATCAATGATGTGTTGCCATCCTATGATGTTTGAGTTGATTTATGTTGTCCTTTGGGTTGATTGATGGTCTTGATTGATTTGACTGTATGTTTTATTTTGGTGTTTTCCTATGGTGCCCTTCGTGTCGTGCACACGTGAGGGAATTTTTGTTATAGGGTTTGCAATATGTTCATGATTCACTTATAGTGGGTGGCTAGAGATACAAAAGCTTACACCCGAGTAAGGGACGTGTTTGCGTATGGAAGTAAAGGGGACTTGATGTTCAATGATATGGTTTGGTTTACCTTAAGGATTTCTAGTGGTTGTGGATGCTTTCTAGAGATCCAATCATAAGTTCATATGATACAAGTACAGAAAGTATTTTAGCTCATCCCTCAACCTCATATAAAATTGCAAGAATGATTACCAATCTTGATAACAATTGCCTGGGTTGATTCCGCACAACATACCGTCTTTATTCCACACTCGCTATTTGTAATATGTTATGATATATTCTAATTCTATTAAGTGCGGCAACTATTTTTTCATATTTTATTTCTCCAATATCATGCAAAGCTATCCTCGCTATACTCACAACACGGCTTTATTTTTCGTTACTAGATATCGATGTATGTAGAGTCTTATCGGTAACAGATAGTACTTGAGAGAATATTAATCTTACCTTTATCTCATGTGGGTTCGACACTCCATACTTACCACTTCCATTTTGGAAATTGCGGAGATGATTCCTTGCACTTCGGGATTATGACCTATATAGGTACCCTGGGGGTCTAGGTTACATGACAAGTCAGTTGCAAACAAGTCAAATATAATATTATCTCTGGAGTGCACGCCAAGTCTTGTATAGTCTCCTTCTTGTATACGAGTATATCTTGATATTGTGGCCGTCCATCAAGTGGTGGCTTAACAGGCCCTACGTTGGGCCATACACTCTAATCACTTCGGGATAGTACCCCCTAGTCCAGGACACCCTTACATGGGTCAACTACGGTGCCCCTTTTTGCCATGTTACCATCTAACCAAGATCACTAGTGATACGTCCATTTTGCATCATGAATTGTTATTGATATTTGCGTTATTCTTGTCCATTATTCCCTATTATCACACAATTCTTAAGTTCTTTCTCTTTGAATATGCAAGGTATATCACAAAGAGGGAAATATGTGGAAACTGGAATTCTCGGCCGGGAAACCGAGAAAAAGGGAGAAAAATCAACATGCTCCAAATGACCTGGAATTTCAGGAGAATTTTTCTGGAATATTTAAGAATTATTGGGCCAACAATACACCAGAGGGGCCCCTTGTTGGCCCCAAAGCAAGAGGAAACTCCCCCTGACCCCGCCCTAATGCCTTGCGGGTGCCCTACTAGCCCTCTGACGCCCCTCTTCTCCTATATGGTTTGTTTTTCTATAGAAAGAAATCATAAGCAACCTTTCGGGATGAGGAGCCGCCATCTCGAGGTGGAAACCTGGGCAAAGGCCCTTTCGCTCTCCGACAGAGAGATTCCACCGGGGAAACTTCCCTCCGGGAGGGGGAAATCGAAGCCATCGTCATCACCAATGCTTCCTACTTCGTGGGAGGACCAATATTCATCAACATCTTTACCAGCAGCAACACATATCTAACCCTAGTTCATCTCTTGTATTCAATCTTTGTATCAAAACCTTGGATTGGTACCTATGGTTTACTCGTTGTGTTGATTACATCATGTAGTTGAAGCTTGTTGGATTACTTGGTGGAAGATATTATGTTCGGATCCTTAATTATTATTATTACACATCTCATCTTGAACATGTTGATGAGGTGTGAATAGTAACTATTGGTCTAGAGTACATGGGAGAAGTCTTATTATAAGTAATCATATATAAGTTGGCATTTGTTCAATATTTTGACGATATGTATGTTGATACTTCTCTTAGGGGTGTCTTGTGAACGTCGACTGCATGTTATGGGCCTAAGGGAAGTCATTGTGTAGTAACAAGTAGATGATGGGTTGCGAGAGTTATAGAAGCTCGAACCCCAGTTTATGTGTTGCTTCATGAGGGGATGATTTGGATCCACACGTTTAATGGCATGGTTAGATTTTTCTTAATTCTTCTTTTGTAGTTGCGGATGCTTGCGAGAGACGGTAATCATAAGTTTGTTGTTTGTTCAAGGAAGAACATCACCTTAGCATCGTTCCACCCACATATCAAATCATCAAAGTAGTGAACTTGAATGAACTCAATGTGATGAAGATGACTACACAAAAATTCCCATGTGTCCTCGGGAGCTTATGCTTTATATAAAAGTACTTTCATGCCTATCCTTTGCTACAAAAAGGATTGGGCTACCTTTCTGCACCTTTGTTACTATTTTTACTTGTCACTTGTTATGAATTATCTTGCTACAAAACTATCTATCATTCTTACTGACAGCACTTGCAGAGAATACATTGCTGAGAACCGCTTATCATTTCCTTCTGGTCTTTGTTGGGTTCGAGACTCTTACTTATATATAGGACTATGATTGATCCGCTATACTTGTGGATCATCAAGACTCTTTCCTGGCATCGTTGGTGTGGAATGAAGCGCCTTTGGTAAGTGGAAATTGGTAAGGAAACATTTTTGGTACATGCTGAAGTTTACTATTGCTTGTCACTATGAACGATCACCATTTGAGTGGATTGTTCGGGACATCTTCGCATCATACGGAAGTTGCTGAAGTTGTTCCTCAACCTACTGAATCTACTAAAAATATTTATGATGACATTCCTTCGGGTATCGTAGAGAAATTGTTGGCTAATCCTTATAATGGTTGAACTCATCATGATTAACATTTGATATATGTTGATGAGATCTGTAGATTGTTTAAGCTTTCAGGTCTACCCGGAGAGAAAGTTAAGAAGAAAGTTTTACATTTATCTTTGTAGTTAAAAGCATGAATGTGATACAGGCTATTAGATGATATTGGATCATCGGACTGGAATCGCTTGAAGCTGGAATTTCATCAGAAGTTTTATCCTATGCATCTAATTCATCATGATCGGAATTTTATTTATAACTACTAGCCTCATGAAGGAGAAAGTACCGCTCAAGCTTGGGGAGGCTTTAGTCTATGACACACACTTGTCACAACCATGAGCTCTCAAGATAATTGATTATGCAAAAAATATGCTCGACTTTCTCATGATGATCGAACATTACTCGATTTTTTACTATTGGTCCTATATGAAGGAGACAATTGAGTTCAAATGGGATATTATGGAAAATATTACACGCAACTCTAAAGATTGGGAACGCGATGAAGGTAAAGAGTCAGGTATAAAACTTATTTTTTATTGCGTTAAATATTTTATGGAAAACGACTTCTTTCCATGAGTTTAGCAATAAATATGGTCTTGACACTAAGATAGTAGCTACTTTCTACGGATCTTTTGCAACCTATGTTGATCTTCCCAAGGAAATGTGGTCTTAAAATCATTGTCCCATTGAAAAATTACCTCAAAAACCTGTTAAAATTAAGAAGGAAGAAATAATTGTTAACCATGTTGATCCAATTGTTCCTACAACTTACATTGAGAAACCTCCTTTCCTGTTAGGATTAGGTAACATGTTGAGCCTACAACTGCGGTTAATAAAAGTTATGTTAGGACACCTAAACCTTTTGAACAAATAAATTTGAGCCTAATGTTTTTTTAGTTAAAGATCTCCTAGTTGGTAGTATTGATGGGCAGGTTGTTTACCTTTGTGATGAGGCTGGTAGGATTGCGAAACCTATTAGAAACAAGTGAGATGTACTCGATAAAAATAAACTAGTGGTAGGCATTCCTATCATCTCAGTTAAAATTGGAGATCATTTATGTCATGGCTTCTGTGATATTGGTGATAGTGTTAGTGCTACACCCTTTACATTATATCAAGAAATTACGCATCATATAGGCACCCTCTCAGATTGAAGGTATTGATGTCACTATTAAACTTGCAAACGGTGATACTATTTCAATACTTGGGATTGTTAGAGATGTTGAGGTCTTGTGTGGAAAAGTAAAGTACCCCACTGATTTCTTAGTACTTGGTTCATAATAAGATAACTTTTATCCCATCATATTTGGTAGACCTTTCTTGAATACTGTTAATGCTGAAATTAATTTTGCTACTCAGATGGTCAAAGTGAGATTTGGTGATATGTTTCATAAGTTTAATTTCTACAATTTTAGTAAATAGCCACATGAAAAAGGATTGCCTAATAAGTATGAAATAACTCGTCTTGCTTCTGTTGATGTGCCTCCTACCAATCCACTAGAACAATATCACTCGCCTTGCTTCTATTGATGTGCCTCCTACCAATCCACTAGAACAATATTCGCTAGACCATGAGAATGATATCATCTAGATGAAAGGAATGAAATAAATAAGATATTCTTTGATTGACAACCTATATTTAACTGTAACCTACCAGCTGATATTTTAGGTGATCCTTCTCCACCCAAGGGAGATCCCGTGTTTGAGCTTAAGACATTACCTGATGATGGGGGTATAGTCCTAGGGTAGGGTCATAGGCCTGTCATGTAGGTCCTACCCAAGGACTACCCCTCACAAAGGACAAGGCCCTTAGTCAGTTCCTACTGAATTAAGGAGTCCCCACCATCCAGTCGGAAACAGGTCCTTGACCATCCAGTCGGAGATTAACATTCGGAGGATATCAAGCTAACCGACTGGATGCCACTCAGTACATCGTAACCCCCCTGGAGGAAACGGTCGTACGTTTCCAGGTGCATTTATTAGCGTTTAGGGCGTACGTAACCTGTAATGTACACATTCAATCCCCACTACTCCACCCCTGTACCGGAACCATTGTGGAGGGGAGAGCACTCTATATAAGCCACCCTCCCCCACTGGTAGAGGGGTTAGCAACTCATTGTATTCTATATTTCCACTCGACTACAAGCTCCCTGAGCACTGAGACGTAGGGCTATTACCTCCACCGTAGAGGGGCCTGAACTCATACAACCTCGCCGTAGCTAAGGCTCTGCCCATCCTTTTCGTACCCTACACATCTACTGTCAGGCTTATACCCACGACAGTTGGCACCCACTGTGGGGCAGGCGTCTAAGCGACTTCCAGCGAGTTTGCGACTACTTCCTTTCGTCATGTCGTCTGGTGGAGATTTGAGCATGGGTCACCAGATCTTCTTCGGCGCTCTCTCCTTCATCGTCGACGGTTCGGTGTGGCTTCGGGATGCGCCCCTCGACGTCGAGGCGCTTCCCCATCGCGGGGCTACGCACTTCTGTGACGGCGCCCGCGGCATTCTTCTTCTCCAGCAGTCGGCTCCGGTGTCGACCTACACCGCCATCACGCGCCGCGTCAAGCGGTCCCGCCGTCTGTGGCTCCATCGTTGGGTGCAACACGCCCAGGCACGCCAGAACGCATCTTCACAAGTGGCGGTTCTAGAGTCAGTTGTGGTTGCCCCGCCGTCCCAGTGCTCGGGCTCGGTTCCGACTGAGTTTCCTTCCGAGTACGCGGGTCGCGGGCCTGCAGCAGTACACATGGCCAATTCACATGAAGATCCCCGTCAAGCTAGCCGGAACGAGCACGAGATCGGCAAAGCGTCCGACGCACGTCGTCCACCTCGCCATTCTGCCAGTCGGCACACTCGGCGGAGCAACGTGGAGTTGTTCCGCACACCCCTCCTCAACTTGGCTGCAGCTGCCAAGATAGCCGATTCCCTCCAGCCGACTTATTCAGAGGCTGGTAGAGGGATGGAGCAGATCCGAGCCCTATTGCACACGGCGCAGCAGCAGAATTCGGCGGTCTCCCAGTCGCACAACAGGATCTATAATAGTTCTGTTCATGCGAATACGCATCGGTCGGTTCACAGCCCAGGTTCCCATCGGCGCACAGAGGAGGCAGCCGTTCCATAAATCACGAAGATCGCCGCCGTTCACGCACCCCTCCGTGGGGTGGGCCCTACGGGCACCGACATCATGATGATCAGCGTTCAGTCGGTGACACTTACGACCCAAGGCCCGACGCAAGAGGGCATATCGCCCAGCGGAGGGTCGACAGGGGTCGGGCCCACCGTGATGGTCGTGATATCGACCGTCCGAGTGGAAGCAGGGCCACCATTTCTGGTCCCGAGTGTTTCAGTTGAGCCATCCGTTCGGCTGACATCCCTCCCAACTTCCGATTGGCGACGGGAATTAGCAAGTTCACAGGAGAGTCCAAGCCAGAAACGTGGCTGGATGACTACCGAGTGGCAGTCCAGATCGGAGGAGGGGACGACCATGTCGCCATGAAGCACCTCCCTCTGATGCTCGACGGCTCGGCAGGAGCGTGGCTGAACCAGTTGGCTCCTTCAAGCATCTACAGTTGGGAAGATCTGGCCCGAGTGTTCATCAGGACCTTCGAAGGGACGTGCAAGCATCCTGCTAGCCTTGTGCAGCTCCAGCACTGCGTTCAGAAGCAGAATGAGCCCCTATGTGACTTCATCCAGTGCTGGACAACTCTCTATCACACGGTGGAGAACGTCACCGAGCATCAAGCAGTCTACGCCTTCAAGGCAGGTGTGCGGTACAGGGATCTGTACCTGAAGTTTGGCCGAACAGGCGACATCCCCATGAGCAAGATGATGGAGATAGCAACACGCTATGCAAATGGTGAAGAAGAGGACCGCATCCGATGCGGCAAGCACAAAACAGTCGCTGATGGCGATGGGGGCAACACTCGGAAGCAGAAGCAGAAAGCTCCAACCGCTCCGCAAGCAGAAGCTGCAGCCGTAACCAATGCCAAGTTCATGTTGGAATTATGCCCTAGAGGCAATGATAAATATAGTTATTATTATAATTCCTGTATCAAGATAATTGTTTATTGTCCATGCTATAATTGTATTGAATGAAGACTCATTTACATGTGTGGATACATAGACAAAACACCGTCCCTAGCATGCCTCTAGTTGGCTAGCCAGTTGATCGATGATGGTCAGTGTCTTCTGATTATGAACAAGGTGTTGTTGCTTGATAACTGGATCACGTCATTAGGAGAATCACGTGATGGACTAGACCAAAACTAATAGACGTAGCATGTTGATCGTGTCATTTTGTTGCTACTGTTTTCTGCGTGTCAAGTATTTATTCCTATGACCATGAGATCATATAACTCACTAACACCGGAGGAATGCTTTGTGTGTATCAAACGTCGCAACATAACTGGGTGACTATAAAGGTGCTCTACAGGTATCTCCAAAGGTGTTAGTTGAGTTAGTATGGATCAAGACTGGGATTTGTCACTCCGTGTGACGGAGAGGTATCTCGGGGCCCACTCAGTAATACAACATCACACACAAGCCTTGCAAGCAATGTAACTTAGTGTAAGTTGCGGGATCTTGTATTACGGAACGAGTAAAGAGACTTGCCGGTAAACGAGATTGAAATAGGTATACGGATACTGACGATCGAATCTCGGGCAAGTAACATACCGAAGGACAAAGGGAATGACATACGGCATTATATGAATCCTTGGCACTGAGGTTCAAACGATAAGATCTTCGTAGAATATGTAGGATCCAATATGGGCATCCAGGTCCCGCTATTGGATATTGACCGAGGAGTCTCTCGGGTCATGTCATAGTTCTTGAACCCGCAGGGTCTGCACACTTAAGGTTCGACGTTGTTTTATGCGTATTTGAGTTATATGGTTGGTTACCGAATGTTGTTCGGAGTCCCGGATGAGATCACGGACGTCACGAGGGTTTCCGGAATGGTCCGGAAACGAAGATTGATATATAGGATGACCTTATTTGATTACCGGAAGGTTTTCGGAGTTACCGGGAATGTACCGGGAATGACGAATGGGTTCCGGGAGTTCACCGGGGGGGGGCAACCCACCCCGGGGAAGCCAATAGGCCTTGGGGGAGACACACCAGCCCTTAGTGGGCTGGTGGGACAGCCCACAAGTGCCCTATGCGCCAAGGAGAAGAAAATGAAGAGAGAAAGAAAAAAAAAGGAGGAGGTGGGAAGGAAGGGGGACTCCCTCCCACCAAACCTAGTCCAACTCGGTTTGGGGGGGGGGAGAGTCCTCCCCGTTGGACTCGGCCGACCCCCTTGGGGCTCCTTGAGCCCCATGGCAAGGCCCCCTCCGTCCCACCTATATGTACGGAGGTTTTAGGGCTGATTTGAGACGACTTTTCCACGGCAGCCTGACCACATACCTCCACGGTTTTTCCTCTAGATCGCATTTCTGCGGAGCTCGGGCGGAGCCCTGCTGAGACAAGGTCATCACCAACCTCCGGAGCGCTGTCACGCTGCCGGAGAACTCTTCTACCTCTCCGTCTCTCTTGCTGGATCAAGAAGGCCGAGATCATCGTCGAGCTGTACGTGCGCTGAACGCGGAGGTGCCGTCCGTTTGGTACTAGATCGTGGGACTGATCGCGGGATTGTTCGCGGGGCGGATCGAGGGACGTGAGGACGTTCCACTACATCAACCGCGTTCTCTAACGCTTCTGCTGTACGGTCTACAAGGGTACGTAGATCACTCATCCCCTCTCGTAGATGGACATCACCATGATAGGTCTTCGTGCGCGTAGGAAAATTTTTGTTTCCCATGCGACGTTCCCCAACAGTGGCATCATGAGCTAGGTTCATGCGTAGATGTCTTCTCGAGTAGAACACAAAAGTTTTTGTGGGCGGTGATGTGCATTTTTCTGCCCTCCTTAGTCTTTTCTTGATTCCGCGGTATTGTTGGATTGAAGCGGCTTGGACCGACATTACTCGTACGCTTACGAGAGACTGGTTTCATCGTTACGAGTAACCCCCTTTGCTCAAAGATGACTGGCAAGTGTCGGTTTCTCCAACTTTAGTTGAATCGGATTTGACCGAGGAGGTCCTTGGATGAGGTTAAATAGCAACTCATATATCTCCGTTGTGGTGTTTGCGTAAGTAAGATGTGATCCTACTAGATACCCATGGTCACCACGTAAAACATGCAACAACAAAATTAGAGGACGTCTAACTTGTTTTTGCAGGGTATGATTGTGATGTGATATGGCCAACGATCTGATGTGATATATTGGATGTATGAGATGATCATGTTGTAATAGAAATATCGACTTGCACGTCGATGGTACGGCAACCGGCAGGAGCCATAGGGTTGTCTTTATACTAACGTTTGTGCTTGCAGATGCGTTTACTATTTTGCTAGGATGTAGCTTTAGTAGTAATAGCATGAGTAGCACGACAACCCCGATGGCAACACGTTGATGGATGATCATGGTGTGGCACCGGTGACAAGAAGATCGTGCCGGTGCTTTGGTGATGGAGATCAAGAAGCACGTGATGATGGCCATATCATGTCACTTATGAATTGCATGTGATGTTAATCCTTTTATGCACCTTATTTTGCTTAGAACGACGGTAGCATTATGAGGTGATCTCTCACTAAAATTTCAAGACGAAATTGTGTTCTCCCCGACTGTGCACCGTTGCTACAGTTCGTCGTTTCGAGACACCACGTGATGATCGGGTGTGATAGACTCAACGTTCACATACAACGGGTGCAAAACAGTTGCGCACGCGGAACACTCGGGTTAAGCTTGACGAGCCTAGAATGTGCAGACATGGCCTCGGAACACATGAGACCGAAAGGTCGATCATGAATCATATAGATGATATGATTAGCATAGGGATGCTTACCACTGAAACTATACTCAACTCACGTGATGATCGGACTTGGGATAGTGTAAGTGGATCATGAACCACTCAAATGACTAGAGATATGTACTTTTTGAGTGGGAGTTTAGCACGTAATTTGATTAAGTTAAACTCTAATTATCTTGAACATAGTCTAAGTCCACTTTGAATATATTTGTGTTGTAGATCATGGCTCACGCGACAGGCATCCTGAATTTTAATACGTTCCTAGAGAAAGCTAAGTTGAAAGATGATGGAAGCAACTTTGTAGACTGGGCTCGTAATCTTAAGCTAATCTTACAAGCCGGGAAGAAGGATTATGTCCTTAATGCTGCGCTAGGAGATGAACCACCCGCTACGGCTGATCGGGATGTTAAGAACGCTTGGTTAGCACGTAAGGAGGACTACTCAATAGTTCAATGTGTAGTCTTGTATGGCTTAGAACCGGGACTTCAACGTCGCTTTGAGCGTCATGGAGCATTTGAGATGTTCCAGGAGTTGAAGTTTATCTTTCAGAAGAACGCCCGGATCGAGAGGTATGAGACCTCCGATAAATTCTATGCTTGCAAGATGGAGGAAAACTCGTCTGTCAGTGAACATGTGCTCAAAATGTCTGGGTACTCAAACCGTCTAGCTGAGCTGGGGATTGAACTCCCGCAAGAGGCTATCACTGACAGAATCCTTCAATCACTGCCGCCAAGCTATAAAGACTTTGTGTTGAACTACAACATGCAAGGGATGAACAAGTCTCCCGGCGAGTTGTTTGCGATGCTGAAAGTCGCAGAGTCTGAACTCCGTAAAGAGCATCAAGTGTTGATGGTGAATAAGACCACTAGTTTCAAGAGAAACGGCAAAGGCAAGAAGGGCAATTCGAAGAAGAGCGGCAAGCCTGTTGCCAATCCGCCGAAGAAACCCAAAACTGGACCTAAGCCTGAAACAGAGTGTTTCTATTGCAAGGGTATGGGTCACTGGAAGCGCAATTGCCCCAAGTATCTGGCAGATAAGAAGGCGGGCAAAGAAAAATCAGGTATATTTGATATACATGTTATTGACGTGTACTTAACCGGCTCTCGTAGTAGTGCCTGGGTTTCGATACCGGTTCTGTTGCTCATATTTGCAACTCGAAGCAGGAACTGCGGAATAGACGAAGGCTGGCGAAAGACGAAGTGACGATGCGCGTAGGAAATGGCTCCAAGGTTGATGCAATCGCCGTCGGCACAGTGTCACTTCAGCTACCATCGGGATTAGTGATGAACTTAAATCATTGTTATTTAGTGCCTGCGTTGAGCATGAACATTATATCTGGATCTTGTTTATTGCGAGACGGTTACTCTTTTAAGTCTGAGAATAATGGTTGTTCTATTTCTATGAGTAACATCTTTTATGGTCATGCACCGAATGTGAGAGGATTGTTCATATTGAATCTTGATAGCGATACGCATATACATAACATTGAGACCAAAAGAGTTAGAGTAAACAATGATAGCGCCATATTTTTGTGGCACTGCTGCTTGGGTCATATTGGTGTAAAGCGCATGAAGAAACTCCATGCTGATGGACTTTTGGAGTCACTTGACTTTGATTCACTTGACACGTGCGAACCATGCCTCATGGGCAAGATGACTAAGACTCCGTTCTCCGGAACAATGGAGCGTGCAAGTGACTTATTGGAAATCATACATACCGATGTGTGTGGTCCAATGAGCGTGGAGGCACGCGGAGGATATCGTTATTTTCTCACCTTCACTGACGATATAAGTAGATATGGTTATGTCTACTTGATGAAGCACAAGTCTGAAACATTTGAAAAGTTCAAGCAATTTCAGAGTGAAGTAGAAAATCATCGTAACAAGAAGATCAAGTTCCTACGGTCTGATCGTGGGGGTGAATATCTGAGTTTCGAGTTTGGTGCTCACTTAAGACAATGTGGAATTTTTTCACAGTTAACACCGCCTGGAACACCACAGCGTAATGGTGTGTCCGAACGTCGTAATCGTACTTTGTTAGAGATGGTGCGATCTATGATGTCTCTTACTGATTTGCCGTTATCATTTTGGGGTTATGCATTAGAAACAGCTGCATTCACTTTAAATAGGGCACCATCAAAATCCGTTGAGACGACACCATACGAACTGTGGTATGGCAAGAGGCCAAAGTTGTCGTTTCTTAAAATTTGGGGATGTGATGCTTATGTCAAAAAGCTTCAGCCTGAAAAGCTGGAACCCAAAGCGGAAAAGTGCGTCTTCATAGGTTACCCAAAAGAGACAGTTGGGTACACCTTCTATCTCAAATCCGAGGGCAAAGTGTTTGTTGCTAAGAACGGAGCTTTTCTCGAGAAGGAGTTTCTCTCGAGAGAATTGAGTGGGAGGAAGATAGAACTTGACGAGGTTGTCGAACCTCTCATCCCTCTGGATGGTGGCACAGGGCAAGGGGAAACCTATGTCGTTGCGACGCCGGTTGAGGAGGAAGTTAATGATGATGATCATGAAACTTCAATTCAAGTTTCTGTTGAACCACGCAGGTCGACGAGATCACGTGCTGCTCCAGAGTGGTACGGTAATCCCGTCTTATCAATCATGTTGTTAGACAACAATGAACCTGCAAGTTATGAAGAAGCAATGGTGGGCCCAGATTCCAACAAATGGCTAGAAGCCATGAAATCCGAGATAGGATCCATGTATGAGAACAAAGTGTGGACTTTGGAGATACTACCTGAGGGCCGCAAGGCTATTCAGAACAAATGGATTTTTAAGAAGAAGACGGACGCTGACGGTAATGTGACCGTTTATAAAGCTCGACTTGTGGCAAAGGGTTTTTCACAAGTTCCAGGAATTGACTACGATGAGACTTTCTCACCCGTGGCGATGCTTAAGTCCGTCAGAATCATGTTAGCAATAGCTGCATTTTTCGATTATGAAATCTGGCAGATGGATGTCAAAACGGCGTTCCTTAACGGTTTCCTTAAGGAAGAGTTGTATATGATGCAACCCGAAGGTTTTGTCGATCCTAAGAATGCTAACAAGGTGTGCAAGCTCCAGCGATCCATTTATGGACTGGTGCAAGCATCTCGGAGTTGGAACAAACGCTTTGATGAGGTGATCAAAGCATTTGGGTTTATACAAGTAGTTGGAGAATCTTGTATTTACAAGAAAGTGAGTGGGAGCTCTGTGGCGTTTCTAATATTATATGTGGATGACATATTACTGATTGGAAACAACGTAGAGTTTTTGGAGAGCATAAAAGGTTACTTGAATAAAAGTTTCTCTATGAAGGACCTAGGAGAAGCTGCTTACATTCTAGGCATTAAGATCTATAGGGATAGATCAAAACGCCTAATAGGACTTTCACAAAGCACATACCTTGATAAAGTTTTGAAGAGGTTCAAAATGGAACAGTCCAAGAAAGGGTTCTTGCCAGTTTTACAAGGTACGAGATTGAGTAAGACTCGGTGCCCAGCAACTGATGAAGATAGAGAGCATATGCGCTCCGTCCCCTATGCTTCAGCCATAGGTTCTATCATGTATGCGATGCTGTGCACTAGACCGGATGTTAGCCTGGCCATAAGTATGGCAGGTAGGTTCCAGAGTAATCCAGGAGTGGATCACTGGACAACGGTCAAGAATATCCTGAAGTACCTGAAAAGGACTAAGGAGATGTTTCTCGTATATGGAGGTGACGAAGAGCTCACCGTAAAAGGTTACGTCGATGCAAGCTTTGACACAGATCCGGACGACTCTAAGTCGCAAACCGGATACGTATTTATTCTTAATGGGGGTGCAGTAAGCTGGTGCAGTTCCAAGCAAAGCGTCGTAGCAGATTCTACATGTGAAGCGGAGTACATGGTTGCCTCGGAGGCGGCTAAGGAGGGTGTCTGGATGAAGCAGTTCATGACGGATCTTGGAGTGGTGCCAAGTGCACTAGATCCAATAACCTTGTTCTGTGACAACACGGGTGCCATTGCCTTAGCAAAGGAACCACGGTTTCACAAGAAGACCAGACACATCAAATGACGCTTCAACCTCATCCGCGACTACGTCGAGGAATAGGACGTAAATATATGCAAAGTGCACACGGATCTGAATGTAGCAGACCCGCTGACTAAACCTCTTCCACGGCTAAAACATGATCGACACCGGAACTGTATGGGTGTAATTCACATGGTGATGTGAGGGCTAGATTATTGACTCTAGTGCAAGTGGGAGACTGTTGGAATTATGCCCTAGAGGCAATGATAAATATAGTTATTATTATAATTCCTGTATCAAGATAATTGTTTATTGTCCATGCTATAATTGTATTGAATGAAGACTCATTTACATGTGTGGATACATAGACAAAACACCGTCCCTAGCATGCCTCTAGTTGGCTAGCCAGTTGATCGATGATGGTCAGTGTCTTTTGATTATGAACAAGGTGTTGTTGCTTGATAACTGGATCACGTCATTAGGAGAATCACGTGATGGACTAGACCCAAACTAATAGACGTAGCATGTTGATCGTGTCATTTTGTTGCTACTGTTTTCTGCGTGTCAAGTATTTATTCCTATGACCATGAGATCATATAACTCACTGACACCGGAGGAATGCTTTGTGTGTATCAAACGTCGCAACGTAACTGGGTGACTATAAAGGTGCTCTACAGGTATCTCCAAAGGTGTTAGTTGTGTTAGTATGGATCAAGACTGGGATTTGTCACTCCGTGTGACGGAGAGGTATCTCGGGACCCACTCGGTAATACAACATCACACACAAGCCTTGCAAGCAATGTAACTTAGTGTAAGTTGCGGGATCTTGTATTACGGAACGAGTAAAGAGACTTGCCGGTAAACGAGATTGAAATAGGTATACGGATACTGACGATCGAATCTCGGGCAAGTAACATACCGAAGGACAAAGGGAATGACATACGGGATTATATGAATCCTTGGCACTGAGGTTCAAACGATAAGATCTTCGTAGAATATGTAGGATCCAATATGGGCATCCAGGTCCCGCTATTGGATATTGACCGAGGAGTCTCTCGGGTCATGTCTACATAGTTCTCGAACCCGCAGTGTCTGCACACTTAAGGTTCGACGTTGTTTTATGCGTATTTGAGTTATATGGTTGGTTACCAAATGTTGTTCGGAGTCCCGGATGAGATCACGGACGTCACGAGGGTTTCAGGAATGGTCCGGAAACGAAGATTGATATATAGGATGACCTCATTTGATTACCGGAAGGTTTTCGGAGTTACCGGGAATGTACCGGGAATGACGAATGGGTTCTGGGAGTTCACCGGGGGGGCAACCCACCCCGGGGAAGCCCATAGGCCTTGGGGGAGACACACCAGCCTTAGTGGGCTGGTGGGACAGCCCACAAGTTCCCTATGCGCCAAGGAGAAGAAAATCAAGAGAGAAAGAAAAAAAAGGAGGAGGTGGGAAGGAAGGGGGACTCCCTCCCACCAAACCTAGTCCAACTCGGTTTGGTGGGGGAGAGTCCTCCCCTTGGACTCGGCCGACCCCCTTGGGGCTCCTTGAGCCCCAAGGCAAGGCCCCCTCCCTCCCACCTATATATACGGAGGTTTTAGGGCTGATTTGAGATGACTTTTCCACGGCAGCCCGACCACATACCTCCACGGTTTTTCCTCTAGATCGCGTTTCTGCGGAGCTCGGGCGGAGCCCTGCTGAGACAAGGTCATCACCAACCTCCGGAGCGCCGTCACGCTGCCGGAGAACTCTTCTACCTCTCCGTCTCTCTTGCTGGATCAAGAAGGCCGAGATCATCGTCGAGCTGTACGTGTGCTGAACGCGGAGGTGCCGTCCGTTCGGTACTAGATCGTGGGACTGATCGCGGGATTGTTCGCGGGGCGGATCGAGGGACGTGAGGACGTTCCACTACATCAACCGCGTTCTCTAACGCTTCTGCTGTACGGTCTACAAGGGTACGTAGATCACTCATCCCCTCTCGTAGATGGACATCACCATGATAGGTCTTCGTGCACGTAGGAAAATTTTTGTTTCCCATGCGACGTTCCCCAACAGTTCAAGGGCAAAGGGAAGGCACAATTCACCCCCAAGAAGAAGCAGTTCAATAACCCCATCCTGGACCAACCATGTCCATTTCATACGAAGATGGATGAAGAGAGCAACCCCATATATGCGAAGCATACCACTCGACCGTGTCGCCTCCTGATCCAGGGGTACAGCGAAGGGCAACCGAGTGAGAAGGACCATGAACAGGATGAGGAGGATAATGAGGATCCGTTCCCCCAAGTCCATGCAACCTTGATGATCTTTGCTGACGTCGAGAGTAAGAGCCGACTGAAGCTGGTGAACAGAGAGGTGAACATGGCCATCCCTACCAACCCCAAGTTCCTCAAATGGTCTCAGACTGCGATCACTTTCGACCAGTCGGATCATTCGGCGCATGTACCCACCCTGGGGAGACAGGCTCTGGACGTCGACCCGGTGGTAGAAGGAGTCCGACTGCGCAAAGTCCTCATGGATGGCGGCAGCGGCTTGAACATCATGTACACCGACACACTCAAGGGGATGGGCATCCCGATGTCCAAACTTAGCGAGAGCAGCATGCAGTTCCACGGAGTCGTCCCTGGACGGAAGGCCAGATCACTCGGCCAGATCGCGTTGGATGTCGTTTTCGGCTCCGACAAGAACTTCCGCAAGGAAAAGCTGACGTTCAAAGTGGTTGACTTCAAGAGCGCTTATCACGCAATTCTGGGTCGCCCAATGTATGCGCAGTTCATGGCCCGTCCATGTTACGTATACCTGAAGCTGAAGATGCCAGGCCCGAAGGGTGTGATCACCATCACAGGCAATCGGCAGCGGGCTGAAGAGTGTCTGCAGCAGGGATCAAGAATCGCTGACCAGCAGATGGCCGTCCTCGAGCTGGACGAGTACAAGAAAACAGTCGACCCCGCCGACCCGATGCGCTCGAAGAAGCCAGCTTCAAAGTCTGCATTTCAGTCGGCGGGAGAGACGAAGAAGGTCAGCATCCACCCGATGGACGCCACTGCTGCCCCGACGAACATCTCCACCACCCTCGATCCTAAATAGGAAGCCGAGCTCACCCAATTCCTCCGTGAGAACTGGGACATCTTCGCATGGAAACCCTCCGACATGCCAAGTGTACCCAGGGAGTTGGCCGAGCACCGACTGCACGTGGATTCCACTGCTCTGCCTGTCCGAGAGCGCCTGCGCCGGTCCGACGCGCACAAGAGGAAGGCAATCGGGGAAGAGCTGGCCAAGCTGCTGGCAGCCAACTTCATTCGCGAGGTTCACCACTCCGAGTGGCTCGCCAATGTTGTCATGGTGCCCAAGAAGGACAAGTCGCTCCGAATGTGCATCGACTTCAAGCATCTCAATAAGGTCTGCCCGAAAGACCATTTTCCGCTCCCCCGCATAGATCAAATTGTCGATTCGGCTGCGGGTTGCGAGCATCTGTTATTTCTTGATGCCTACTCGGGCTATCATCAGATCCGTCTGTATGGTCCCGATGAGTTAAAAACAGCCTTCATCACCCCATTCGGGTGCTTCTGCTACATCACTATGCCATTCGGTCTGAAGAATGCAGGAGCTACCTTTATGCGTATGATCCAAAAATGTCTCCTCGACCAGATCGGTCGGAATGTGGAGGCGAATATTGATGATATCGTAGTCAAGTCACGTAAAGGTTCCGACCTGTTGACTGATTTGGCAGAAACATTCACCAACCTTCGTAGGTACGATATCAAGCTCAACCCCGCCAAATGTTCATTCGGCGTTCCCAGCGGAAAGTTACTCGGTTTCTTCGTTTCCGAACGAGGGATCGATGTCAACCACAAAAAGATCGGGACCATCGTCCGAATGGAGAGGCCGGTCAGAATACACGATGTTCAATGGCTCACAGGTTGCCTAGCGGCTTTGAGAAGGTTCATCAGTCGACTCGGCGAAAAAGCACTTCCTCTGTACCGACTCATGAAGAAATCAGATACTTTCGAGTGGACAGATGAAGCCCAAGTCGCATTCGACGACCTCAAAGTCCTACTTTCCACCCAACCGGTTCTTACTGCTCCGCTCAGTAAAGAGCCCCTTCTTCTGTATATCACGGCTACAAATCAAGTCATCGGTACTGTTCTTACAGTCGAACGAGAAGAAGAAGGCAAAGCATACAAAGTTCAGCGGCCAGTGTACTACCTCTCCGAGGTCCTGACTCCTTCCAAGCAGAGGTATCTCCACTATCAAAAACTTATCTACGTGATTTACATGACAGCGAAGAAGGTGGCCCATTATTTCCAAGACCACTCGGTGTCTGTCGTTTCTGATGCTCCATTGTCGGAAATTCTCCACAATCGAGACGCGTCAGGCCGAGTGGCGAAGTGGGCGATGGAGATGCTGTACTGTGACATCAAGTTCGAGGCCAAGAAAGCTATTAAGTCTCAAGCTCTGGCTGACTTCATAGCAGAATGGGTAGATCAACAACAACCGACCCACATCTACTCGGCCCATTGGACAATGTTCTTCGATGGGTCCAAGATGTTGAATGGCTCCGGCGCTGGCGTTGTGATCATATCGCCAAGGGCCGACAAGCTCAAGTACGTGCTACAAATACACTTCGATTCCTCCAACAACGAGGCAGAGTATGAAGCTCTCCTCTATGGGTTGCGTATGGCCATCTCACTCGACGTCCGTCGCCTGATGGTCTACGGAGATTTGGATTTGGTGGTCAATCAAGTGATGAAAGAGTGGGACGTCAGGAACCCCACCATGACTACATACTGCAATGCAGTGAGGAAGCTTGAGAAGAAGTTTGAAGGTCTAGAACTTCACCATGTTCCAAGACTGAAGAACCAAGCAGCTGATGAGTTGGCAAAACTCGGATCCACTCGGAGACCAGTCCCGAGTGACGTCTGCCTCGAGCACCTCCACCTTCCCTCAGTCAAAGAAGATCCTTTCACAGAGGAGCCGGTACAACCAAAGAGTTCAACGGATCCAACTGAAGTTGATGTACCTGATGTGGTTGACTTGGTCATGGAGATTCTTGCCGTCATCCCCGATTGGACTGTGCCGATCATTGCATATATCCTGAGGCAGGAACTACCAGAAGACGAAGTCCAGGCCAGGCAGATAATCCGCAGGTCGAAGTCGTTCACTGTCATTGATGGCCAATTGTACAAATAAAGTATCTTAGGCATTCTTCAACGATGCATCTCCCCAGAGGAGGGGCAGCTGATTCTGGAGGATATTCACTCGGGGACCTGCGGTCATCACACTTCTTCAAGAGCAATCGTCGCCAAGGCGTTCAGGGCTCGTTTCTTCTGGCTGCAGGCTAACGAGATGGCTAAAGATATGGTTGACCGGTGTGAGGGCTGCCAGTTCTACTCCAATAAGTCCCACAAGCCGACGTCTGCGTTGAAGACGATCCCTCTTGTGTGGCCGTTTGCTGTTTGGGGATTAGATACAGTCGGACCATTCAATACAGGCCAAGGTGGATACACACATCTGTTGGTGGCAGTCGACAAGTTCACGAAATGGATGGAAGCGAAGCCCATCAAGAAGCTCGACGCCTCAACAGCCGTCAAGTTTGTCAGGGACATCATCTTCAGATTCGGTGTACCTCACAGCATAATCATGGACAACGGGACAAACTTTGACTCGGACAGATTCAAAGGTTTCTGTACAAGCCAAGGCATCCGAGTGGAATTTGCTTCCGTAACGCATCCTCAGTCCAATGGACAAGCAGAGCGGGCAAACGGACTTATTTTGCAAGGTTTGAAGCCCCGACTCCTGCGAGAGATAGGACATGCCGCTGGCGCTTGGGTTATCGAGCTACCTTCAGTGCTTTGGGGACTTCGCACAACCCCGAATAGATCTACAGGGCGATCACCATTCTTCCTCGTTTATGGAGCAGAAGCGGTCCTTCCGAGTGACTTGCTTCACAATGCGCCACGAGTCGAACTATTCTCCGAAGCCGAAGCAGAACAAGCAAGGCAAGACGGAGTGGATCTTCTGGAGGAGGAGCGCGAGATGGCACTAACTCGCTCAACCATTTATCAACAAAATCTGCGGCGTTTTCATGCACGCCACGTCAGATGTCGCACATTCCAAGCAGGCGACCTGGTGCTCCGAGTGGACCAGCAAAGACCTCACAAGTTGGCTCCGGCCTGGTAAGGACCCTTCATCATCTCCAAGGTGCTGAACAACGGAGCATACAAACTCTACAACATCGAGAGGGAGACAGACGAGCCGCGTGCATGGAACGGAGATCTCCTGAAGCGTTTCTACACGTGACCGTCGCCTGAAGCAATGTAAAGAACAAGTATTGGTGAAATAATATAAAGCAGATTGAGTTTTTTGCAGGTTCAAAGTTCTTCCGCGGTCGAACACTCCGGTCTCAAAAAAAACTTAGCTGCGATCCAGAATCGCATAAGTATTAACTTTCTCCGAGTGTGCACTTCACGTCACACACGGGGGCTTAGCTGCGATCCAGAATCGCCTAAGTATTAACTTTCTCCGAGTGTACACTTAACGGCAAACTCGGGGGCTTAGCTGCGATCCAAAATCGCCTAAGTATTAACTTTCTCCGAGTGTGCACTTCACGTCACACTCGGGGGCTTAGCTGCGATCCAGAATCGCCTAAGTATTAACTTTCTCCGAGTGTCCACTTAACGTCACACTCGGGGGCTTAGCTGCGATCCAGAATCGCCTAAGTATTGACTTTCTCCGAGTGTGCACTTCACGTCACACTCGGGGGCTTAGCTGCGATCCAGAATCGCCTTAGTATTAACTTTCTCCGAGTGTACAATTAACGTCACACTCGGGGGCTTAGCTGCGATCCAGAATCGCCTAAGTATTAACTTTCTCCAAGTGTACACTTAACGTCATACTCGGGGGCTTAGCTGCGATCCGGAATCGCCTAAGTATTAACTTTCTCCGAGTGTGCACTTCACGTCACACTCGGGGGCTTAGCTGCGATCAGAATCGCCTAAGTATTAACTTTCTCCGAGTGTGCACTTAACGTCACACTCGGGGGCTTAGCTGCGATCCAGAATCGCCTAAGTATTAACTTTCTCCGAGTGTGCACTTAACGTCACACTCGGGGGCTTAGCTGCGATCCAGAATCGCCTAAGTATTAACTTTCTCCGAGTGTGCACTTCACGTCACACTCGGGGGCTTAGCTGCCATCCAGCATCGCCTAAGTATTAACTTTCTCCGAGTGTGCACTTAACGTCACACTCTGGGGCTTAGCTGCAATCCAGAATCGCCTAAATATTAACTTTCTCCGAGTGTGCACTTAACGTCACACTCGGGGGCTTAGCTGCGGTCCAGAATCGCCTAAGTATTAACTTTCTTCGAGTGTGCACTTAACGTCACACTCGGTGGCTTAGCTGCGCTCCAGAATCGCCTAAGTATTAACTTTCTCCGAGTGTGCACTTAACGTCACACTCGGGGGCTTAGCTGCGATCCAGAATGGCCTAAGTATTAACTTTCTCCGAGTGTGCACTTAACGTCACACTCGGGGGCTTAGCTGCGATCCAGAATCGCCTAAGTATTAACTTTCTCCGAGTGTACACTTAACGTCACACTCGGGGGCTTAGCTGCGATCCAGAATCGCCTAAGTATTAACTTTCTCCGAGTGTGCACTTAACGTCACACTCGGGGGCTTAGCTGCCATCCAGCATCGCCTAAGTATTAACTTTCTCCGAGTGTGCACTTAACGTCACACTCGTGGGCTTAGCTGCGATCCAGAATCGCCTAAGTATTAACTTTCTCCGAGTGTGCACTTAACGTCACACTCGGGGGCTTAGCTGCGGTCAAGAATCGCCTAAGTATTAACTTTCTCCGAGTGTGCACTTAACGTCACACTCGGGGGCTTAGCTGCGCTCCAGAATCGCCTAAGTATTAACTTTCTCCGAGTGTGCACTTAACGTCACACTCGGGGGCTTAGCTGCGATCCAGAATCGCCTAAGTATTAACTTTCTCCGAGTGTGCACTTCACGTCACACTCGGGGGCTTAGCTGCCATCCAGCATCGCCTAAGTATTAACTTTCTCCGAGTGTGCACTTAACGTCACACTCTGGGGCTTAGCTGCAATCCAGAATCGCCTAAATATTAACTTTCTCCGAGTGTGCACTTAACGTCACACTCGGGGGCTTAGCTGCGGTCCAGAATCGCCTAAGTATTAACTTTCTTCGAGTGTGCACTTAACGTCACACTCGGTGGCTTAGCTGCGCTCCAGAATCGCCTAAGTATTAACTTTCTCCGAGTGTGCACTTAACGTCACACTCGGGGGCTTAGCTGCGATCCAGAATGGCCTAAGTATTAACTTTCTCCGAGTGTGCACTTAACGTCACACTCGGGGGCTTAGCTGCGATCCAGAATCGCCTAAGTATTAACTTTCTCCGAGTGTACACTTAACGTCACACTCGGGGGCTTAGCTGCGATCCAGAATCGCCTAAGTATTAACTTTCTCCGAGTGTGCACTTAACGTCACACTCGGGGGCTTAGCTGCCATCCAGCATCGCCTAAGTATTAACTTTCTCCGAGTGTGCACTTAACGTCACACTCGTGGGCTTAGCTGCGATCCAGAATCGCCTAAGTATTAACTTTCTCCGAGTGTGCACTTAACGTCACACTCGGGGGCTTAGCTGCGGTCAAGAATCGCCTAAGTATTAACTTTCTCCGAGTGTGCACTTAACGTCACACTCGGTGGCTTAGCTGCGCTCCAGAATCGCCTAAGTATTAACTTTCTCTGAGTGTGCACTTAAAGTCACAATCGGGGGCTTAGCTGCGATCCAGAATCGCCTAAGTATTAACTTTCTCCGAGTGTGCACTTAACGTCACACTCAGGGGCTTAGCTGCGATCCAGAATCGCCTAAGTATTAACTTTCTCGGAGTGTACACTTAACGTCACACTCGGGGGCTTAGCTGCGATCCAGAATCGCCTAAGTATTAACTTTCTCCGAGTGTGCACTTAACGTCACACTCGGGGGCTTAGCTGTGATCCAGAATCGCCTAAGTATTAACTTTCTCGGAGTGTACACTTAATGTCACACTCGGGGGCTTAGCTGCGATCCAGAATCGCCTAAGTATTAACTTTCTCCGAGTGTGCACTTCACGTCACACTCGGGGGCTTAGCTACCATCCAGCATCGCCTAAGTATTAACTTTCTCCAAGTGTGCACTTAACGTCACACTCGTGGGCTTAGCTGCGATCCAGAATCGCCTAAGTATTATCATTCTCCGAGTGTGCACTTAACGTCACACTCGGGGGCTTAGCTGCGGTCCAGAATCGCCTAAGTACTAACTTTCTCCGAGTGTGCACTTAACGTCACACTCGGTGGCTTAGCTGCGCTCCAGAATCGCCTAAGTATTAACTTTCTCGGAGTGTGCACTTAACGTCACACTCGGGGGCTTAGCTGCGATCCAGAATCGCCTAAGTATTAACTTTCTCCGAGTGTGCACTTAACGTCACACTCAGGGGCTTAGCTGCGATCTAGAATCGCCTAAGTATTAACTTTCTCGGAGTGTACACTTAACGTCACACTCGGGGATTTAGCTGCGATCCAGAATCGCCTAAGTATTAACTTTCTCCGAGTGTGCACTTCACGTCACACTCGGGGGCTTAGCTGAGATCCAACATCGCCTAAGTATTAACTTTCTCCGAGTGTGCACTTAACGTCACACTCGGGGACTTAGCTGCGATCCAGAATCGCCTAAGTATTAACCTTCTCCGAGTGTACACTTAACGTCACACTCGTGGACTTAGGGAATTCCACGGACCCTCAATGAGGCTCATGCAGATGTCAAAACAAGTGACATGTTCCGAATGTTTGCTTTTGACTTCACCAAGAAACGCCAAACAAAAACTCGAGTCAACATTGCAACAGAAGAGCAAAAGATTCGATTCAAAGTTCAACCAAAGATAGTAGCTCGGTGTGGATCAAGCTTACCCACACAGAACCAAGAATGTGACGGCCAACAGTAGTGGCCAAAGTTTCTTACAGATCAACACTCGGCATACCGAGGATAAAAGTGTTTTTACGCTTCATCTGGATTAACACCAGGACTGGAGGCCTCTACGAAGGTTTCCACGAAGTCTTCGAATCGAAGTTTCTTCGTGTTGGCCACCTTCAACGTCTTCAACTTCTCCTCGCGCACCTCCTTGCAATGGACTCGGACCAGGGATAGAGCAACATCTGCACCACAACGAGCTGCAGATTTCTTCCACGACTGCACTCGGTTCGGAATCTCCTCCAGTCGAGTCATCAGGTTCTCCATCCCCTGCCGCGACTCATCTTCTGGCCAAAGCTCCTTATCGATTCGGCCCACGACTTCTCTAAGTCGACCGATGAAAGGACCAACTTTGCCCACGCGGATGTCCGCACGGAGCAGATCCCGATTGGCGTCCTCGCCGAGTGGAACGTTCTCGAGAATCGACCGCTCAACATCGGCTGCTTCAGCTTCAGCGTCAAAGCAAAAATCTGCGACAACAGGACACACAAACAATAAGCGACTAGTGTGACGCGCATAACACAAGCACTCGGAAAAAAGCAGGACTTACCAGCCAGACACGTCATCATCTGTCGAGCCCAGTCGTGACGTATTTCTCCTGTGACCTGCACCGTTTGTTCAGCAGATCCATTTGTCCCATCAGAGCAGTCCTTTGTTTCCCCATCTTTTCAACTTCTTCAGTCAACACCTTGTTCGCTTCACGCGCCTGCTCCAATGACTTCTCTCATCCCGCCAGAGCATCCTTCATGTCAGCCATTGCAAGCAGCGCCGCATCAAGCTCACCAGCTAACTGATTCTTCTCCGCCCTAAGAGTCTCATAGGTTGTTCCCATTTCACAAGTTTTCTGCCAGCAAACACCAAAGGACAATCAGGAAATCCAACAACAAAAGTCTAACTTCTTCAGACCCCTACCGACGCAAGCAGTCGACAGCGGCCTCGGGGACTGCACCCAGTGGGTTCACTAAGAGTGACCCCACTGGCATGCAACTCAAGCAGGCCCGCCCTATTGAGATGCATGTTACCACCTCCGCCTATGAGGCCAATACTACCCGAATTGAGTACAAATTACTCTCGGGGACTCTTAGAGTAAGTGCACTCCGAGTGCCACAACTACACGCACTCGGTCATGTTATTTACACACCTGACCAAAGCAAAGACAATATGTATAAAGACAACTGCCGGTGCAAGCACTCGACAGAAGTCTCGGGGATTACACCCACTGGGTTCACTCAGAGTGAACCCATTGCAAACAACAGCTGCTATCCAAAAACACCCAGTGGGTTACAAGAGAAAAGTAAATACTTACTAGCCCACTTACTCGGATATCATCCCGCAGCTCCAAGCTCCGCTGGTACAAGGACACGACGGAGTCATAGGCCCTCTTGGCTTCCCCAGCCATCCGCTCCGCCTGCACCATGGCTCCCTTGGCCGATCCCACCTTCTCCTCCGGGAGACGCTGGATGTTGAACTCGACATTCGACGAGCCTGGCATCGTCGGAAGTTCCTGAGGCATCCCGAGGTCCGCTCCAGTCGGCACCTCAACCACCAGCGCCGGTTCAGTCTCTGCAGCGCCTCAGTCGGCGGCACGTCGACGACGAGAGCAACAACAGGCGGAGCAGCCTCAAGAGCGGGCTCCGCAGTCTGTTCAGCTCTCCCGTGATCGCCCTCGTCCACGCGAATCGCCCCTGATAGACCGAACGATGCAAGATCTCAGAAAAAGAAAGAGGCAGAACCTATGATAGAATAAAACACTCGAAGTCACTACAACACACCTGGCTGGGACGAGACGACGTTGTCCGTGTCCATGGGGTCATCTTCTTGGCGCGCCGGAGAGGTGGCAGAAGTAGCGACTCTGTCGAGTGAAATCCATTCGACCAATGAACAAGAATTCACTCGGATATCAGAAGAAATTAGAATATCGATACACTTACGTGGAGGTGACGGGGACAGCAACCCTCATCCGCGGCAGAGCCTTCCGAGGTTTGGACCCGCTCGGTTTGGCCGCCTTGGAAGATTGACCCGCAGGCTCAGCGGCAGCATCCCTGGCCCTTTTGGTGCTCCGAGCACTCGGGACCACCGGGGCAGTGGGCGGAGCACTCGAAGATGCTGGAGGGGCCGAGGGAACGGCAGGCTCGTGTCGGCGCTTGATCCGATGCACTGTTTGCGGAGGCGGCGAGTCCTGCTCTTCGTCTTCCTCCTCTTCCTCGCTACTCTCTTCCACCGACTCCCCGCTGTCGGAGACATATTCAGAGCTCTCCATGCTGCCCTCCTGGCTGCTTTCCTCGTCCTCGGTCGGGTTCCCGTTCGAGACGCGAGAAAACCAGTTGGTCCACTCCTGCATAAAATTCAGTCGACGACATCAGACGTCACACAGAGATTCAAGCAAACGATAAGATTAAGACAATTAGGAGCACTCGACAAGTGCCACTCACCTGATTCGCAGGAGGATTATCCGCGCAGAAGGGCTTCACTCGCCGAGATCCTTTGGGATTCTCGCAGGGGCCTTTGATCTGGAGCACCCACGAGGTCACCCTCTCCTCAGTCACGCCCACAACGTTGGTCCGAGTGGAATCCTTGGGCCCCGTATAATGCCACATGGCGTGGCCGCGAGCCTGCAGGGGTTGGATACGCCGACCGAGGAAGACCTCCAGCAAGTCTATGCCAGTGACCCCCCTCCTGAGACATCTACGAGCGCCCAGACCAGAGGCTGGATGTCGTTCTTCTCCGCCCTCGAGAGAGCGAGTTGCTTAGGTGGGGCGGGCCGATCTAAGCTAAAGGGAGGCAGCCCTGTCGAAGCATTCGGACAGGCGATATCCTGGCAGTAGAACCACGTCGACTGCTAGTTCCTGACCGACTCACTTAGCTGGAGGACAGGATAACTGCTCAGGCTCTTTTTCTGGAAACCTAGACCCCTGCAGAGCTGGAGAAGATGTGTTTTATCATCCGACTGGCTAAGTCGTTTGATGGTCTGGGATCTAGCAGAAAATATGTGCTTGAACAGCCCCCAATGGGGAGGACAGCCAATGAAACACTCGCACAGAACTATAAAGGCAGAGAGATGGGCAATGGCGTTCGGGGGAAAGTGGTGAAGCTGTGCCCCGAAGTGATTCATGATGCGCTTAAAGAAAGGATGCGGGGGCAAGGAGAAACCTCGATAGACGTGGCTGAGAAGCAAGACGCGCTCCCCCTCCCGGGGCGCCGGCTCGACCTCGTTCTCCGCCGGCAGCCTCCAAGTCTTGTGCACGATCATCACGTGCTCGACCAGCTGCAGCAGATCCCTCTCTGTCACCGTGGAGGGGAGGAAGCCGCCTTGAATCCACCCCGCCGGCAGCGGCCGCTGCCGCCGCTGAGCAGGAGCCGCCGCCTTCCCCTTCTTCTTCCTCGCCTCCATCTTGCTCGTCTAACCCTTGGTCATGGCGGAAACTGCGAGCCCGCGGGAGGAAGGGGGAGGGAAGAGTGTAGATGCACTGGAGGTGGCGAGAGAGACGGAGCAGGCGAAGGCAAGAGATTCGGCGAGCGTAACGAAGAACCCTCGCCGCCGAGATTTAAGTAGGGCTCCGACTGGGTCGCTGGCGGGTGGGCCCGAAACCTTATCCCCCGACCCACCGCGACGATATTAGTGGAGAGGTTGAAGGCGCGAGAATCGAGACGTCAGGCGCTACTCGAGCGCTATGGCGTCATCCCCGCTGAGCGCATGGAACCCGAAATTTGAGATCCCGGAAAATCCGCCGTTGTCAGTTGACCGGTCGCGTCAAAAGATGCCGCAGAAGCACTCGGCTTCCGACAGTCTGTTTCGCGAGTACTTCCACTCGGATCGTTGGTCAGAAGAGATAAAATGGATTGAGGCAAGCAAAAGGCCAAGCCAAACCCGCTCCAGTCGGATGCAAACTTCAAGCATCGCTTCGTCGTTTCAACCCCAATCCATTCGGGGACTAATGATGGGGGTATAGTCCTAGGGTAGGGTCATAGGCCTGTCATGTAGGTCCTACCCAAGGACTACCCCTCACAAAGGACAAGGCCCTTAGTCAGTTCCGACTGAATTAAGGAGTCCCCATCATCCAGTCGGTAACAGGTCCTCGACCATCCAGTCGGAGATTAACATTCGGAGGATATCAAGCTCACCGACTGGATGCCACTCGGTACATCGTAACCCCCCTGGAGGAAACGGTCGTACGTTTCCAGGTGCATTTATTAGCGTTTAGGGCGTACGTTTCCTGTAACGTACACATTCAATCCCCACTACTCCACCCCTGTACCGGAACCGTTGTGGAGGGGAGCGCACTCTATATAAGCCACCCTCCCCCACTGGTAGAGGGGTTAGCAACTCATTGTATTATATATTTCCACTCGACTACAAGCTCCCTGAGCACTGAGACGTAGGGCTATTACCTCCACTGCAGAGGGGCCCGAACTCATACAACCTCGCCGTAGCTAAGGCTCTGCCCATCCTTTTCATACCCTACACATCTACTGTCACGCTTATACCCACGACACCTGATACTTTGAATATGCTTATCTTGATGCAAAATATATATATGATGTTATTATCGGTGCTAACCTTTTAGAGCATGCAGAAAAGAGATTACTCGAAACTTTAAGGAAGCATTGGGCCGCTATTGGTTATACTTTTGATCATATTAAGGGCGTAATCCCCACTCTTTGTCAGCATATGATTAATATGGAACCAGATGATGAACTAGTCATTGATCATCAATGTTGTCTCAACCCTAAGATGAAACAGGCGGTAAGAACTGAAATACTAAAATTTATGTAGGCGGGTATAATTTATCTTATTGCGAATAGTAGATGGGTAATTCATGTTCATTGTGCTCCTAAGAAAGCTGGTATAACTGTTGTTCGTAATGATAAAAATGAACTTATTCCACAATGGATAGTAACTAGTTATAGGACGGTAATTGATTTCAAAAACTTGAATAAAGCTACTGGAAAAGATCATTACCACTTGCCTTTTATTGATCAAATGTTAGAAAGATTATCTAAGCACACATACTTTTTCTTTCTTGATGGATATTCTAGATTCTCACAAACACATGTGTCCAAGAGGGACAAGAGAAAACTACCTTTACTTGCCCTTTTGGAACTTATCCTTATACGTGTATGCCTTTTGGTCCATGCAATGCACCTGCTACCTTTCAAAGATGTATCACTCTTATATTCTATAACTTTTGTGAAACGATTGTTGAGGTTTTCATGGATGATTTTTCCGTTTACGGGGCTTCTTTCGATGATTGCTTGAGCAACCTTGGTCGAGTTTTGTAGAGATGTGAAGAAACAAATATTATCTTGAATTGGGAGAAGTGTCACTTTATGGTGAATGAAGGTATAGTACTTGGGCATAATATTTTCGAACGAGGTATTGAGGGTAAGGCCAAAGTTGATGCAATAGAGAAAATGTCATGCCCAAAAGATATCACAGGTATAAGAAGTTCCCTCGGTCATGCTAATTTCTATAGGTGTTTCATTAAATATTTATCAAAGATTTCTAGGCCGCTAACTAATCTTATTCAAAAAGATGTTCCTTTTGTTTTTGATGATGATTATGTAGAAGCCTTTGAAATACTTGAGAAATCCTTAATTTCTACACCTATTGTTCAACCACCTGATTGGAAATTACCCTTTGAAATCATGTGTGATGTTAGTGATTATATTGTTGGTTCTATTCTAGGACAAAGAGTTCATAAAAAATTAAATGTTATCCATTATGCAACTAAAACTCTAGACAGTGCCTAGTGATATTATGCCACCATTGAATGTTATTCATTATGCTAGTAAGACCCTAGATACTGCTCAAAGAAATGATGCCACTAGTGAAAAGCATTTTTTAGCACTTGTGTTTGCATGTGACAAGTTTAGACCTTACATCATTGATTCTAAAGTAACTATTCACACTAATCATGCTCGTATTAAATACCTTATGGAAAATAAAGATGCTAAACCTAGACTTATCATATGGGTGCTTTTACTCCAAGAATTGGACTTGCATATTGATGACCCACAAGTATAGGGGATCAGTCATAGTCCTCTCAATAAGTAAGAGTTTCAAACCCAACGAGGAGCAGAAAGAAATGACAAGTTGTTTTCAGCAAGGTAATTTCTACAAGCACTAAAATACCAGTAAAAAGTTGTTTGATAGCAAGATACTTGTAACAACTGACAAGTAGCAATAGTAACAATAGGTGCAGTAAGATAGTGCAATCCTTTTGTGGCAAAGGATAGACCAGAGCGGTTTTTATAATAGGCAAAGCATTCTTGAGGGCACACGGGAATTTTTTTTGACCGGCTACTGTAGGGAAAACCCCCCACAGCCTTTTTTCTTTGATTCCCATATACGATATCATTATGTACAAGAGGAAAATAGAATGTACAAAGGGGAAGAGGAGCAAAGACTACAAACCTCAAGGAGGCAAAAAGGAAACCCATTTAAGGAGAACATCCCTAAAACTAGCCTTAATTCTATGAGCTAACAGGGAAATGTCATGAATGAATCCAGATCTCCATTTTCTGAACTTTGGCTGCTCCTGGTTGAAGACCTTTGCATTTCTGATAGTCCGGATGTTCAAACATGCAGTGAAGACCACATCGGGAAAGAAGGGGTTATGGAAGTCCCTTTTAGCAGCAACAGTAGCACTCCACATGGATGGACCCTGCCTTGTGATCTGCAGGTAATTCCAAACCCTGGTACTGAAAAGACAGTTGAAGAATAAGTGATCCCTGTCTTCCTTGACTCGAGCGTGACATAGAACACAGAGATTGGAGTTGGAAACATTCCAGTGACGTCGTTCAAGCATGTCTTGAGTATTAAGCCTGTCCATGATGAGCATCCATGCAAACATCTTAATCTTCATGGTACAGCAGCTTCTCCAGATCCAGTTGAGTAAAGGGTTTGGTGTAATACTGCTGTGAATGTGAGCATAGTAACTCTTGGCTGTGTAGGCCTTAGCATCCTTTCCCCATACCCATCTATCAGAGGCCTGATGGTCAAGATCCAGGTCTTGAAGAAAAGATTGGACAGAGAGCAGCTCCTGGTAAGCTTGAGCAGACAGTGGTAAGTGGAACATGGAGAGCATGTTGTCATCATAAAAGTTTGTAAAGACCTCTTGAGCTGTGCAGAAAGGATCGGTCACAAAAGAAAACAGTCTTTGGAATCTGGCAGCCAGTGGCATAATGGAGTTTCAAATCAACCAGGAGTCAGACCAAAACAGGAAGGAGTCACCCTTGTTCGGCAGAACATATGTAACTGATCTGAATTTGTCAAGCCATTTACAGATATCCTTCCACCAAAAAGAACCACAAAGGACAGTTCCCTGAGGTACTGTGTCATGATAGTAAGTGTTCCAAATCAAGTGAACCCAAGGGATATCAGCATGATTGAGGAATTTATCAACATGCTTGAGCAGGAGTGCTTCATTCTGGACTGCTAGGTTCATAATTCCTAGCCCCCCTTAATTTTTAGCACGATTGAGGAATTTCATCTATTCACTTTCGTCATGTCGGGTTAATTCACATTCGGTACTTTGACAATTTGATATGTGGGTGGACCGGTGCTTAGGTGTTGTGCTTACTTGAAAAAACCTCCCACTTATGATTAACCCTTTCGCAAGCATCCACAACTACGAGAAAAGTATTAGGTATAAATTTTAACCATAGCATTAAACATAGGAATCCAAATCAGCCCCTTATAGGATAGTGCATAAACCGGGGTTTAAGTTTGTGTCACTCTCACAACCAACCATCTCATTACTACTCCACAATGCATTCCCTTATGCCCAAAGATGGTGAAGTGTTATGTAGTCGACGTTCACATAACAACACTAAGGGAATCACAACATTCATATCATCAAAACATCGAACGAATATCATATTCACATGACTACTTCCAACATGACTTCTCTCGTGACCTCAAGAACAAAAGTAACTACTCACAAGTGATAAACATGCTCATGATCAGAGAGGTATTAAATAACATACTGGATCTGAACATATGATCTTCCATCAAATAAACGATAAAGTATCAACTACAAGATGTAGTCAACACTACTAGTCACATCCGAGGTACCAATCTGAGGTTGCGGTACAAGATTGAGGACAAGAGATGAACTAGGGTTTTGAGAGGAGATGGTTCTGATGCAGATGTGGATGAAGATTTTCCTCCACAAGATCAGAGGGTTGTGGGTGATGACTATGGCCTCGATTTCGCCCTCCGGGGGGGAAGCTCCTCCGGTAGAATTGCTCCGCCAGAGGGCAAAAGTGCTCGTCCACACGTTCCACCTCGAGATGGCGACGCTTCTCCCGAAAGTCATCTGCTTATTTTTTTTCCAGGTCAAAAGAGAATTTATACCAGAAGATGGTTGTCAAAGGTGGGCCAGGGGGGGCACTACCCTCCAGGCCACGCCAGCATGGGCTTACACGCCCTTGTGCCTGGTGGGCACCTAGTAGGCCCCCTCTGGTACTTATTTCCTCTAGTATTTTCATTTATTCCAAAATAAATATCCATGAATTTTCATCCCATTTGGAGATTTGCAGAATAGGTATCTTTGATGTAGATTTTTCAGGTGCACAATTCCACCTGTCGGCATTCTCCCTGTTGGTGTAAACCTTTCATATTATGAGAGAAAATGCATTAGAATTACTCCACCAAGGGGTATAATGCATCAAACACTAAAAATAACAGTAAAAAAACATGATTTAAAATGGAGGTATCAACTCCCCCAAGCTTAGACCTCGCTTGTCCTCAAGTGAAAGCCAAAAACGAAAATCATGACCACATGCTTTGAGAGAGAGGTGTCGTTAAAAACAAAATACGGACATAGTAGCATCATGCTCATTATTATAACAACAAATAGAACTTTATAAAATACTTCATGACAACATTTGATCATATAACTTTTATCATAAAGGCTTCTTATAAGAAAGTAATGATTAATCACATCGTCAAAGTATGAAGCATAAACTCTGTTGCAAACTAACAAACTATGTTTTCAGTTGATTTTGCAACACAATTCATCATATTTTCAGGAAGGGTCGCATATCAGAGCTTTTAAGCAAGTCTACATACTCAACAATCCTTTAGTATTCTATGATTGCTAACACTCATTGCATACATATGAACAAAAGGTTTCAACCTGACACATAGAAATATAGGGGCTTAAAGTGTTGCCTCCCAACGTATTCACCTCAAGGGTGATGTCAACAATAATAACTCATGTCTATTCACATTCAGCTGGATATAAATTCTTAGATCTTCCCCACCACATGATGCTTGCGAAGGAGAACATAAAAAGGAGTAGAGAAGAATACTTTGACTCTTGCATAAAAGTAAAAGATAGGCCCTTCGCGGAGGTAAGAAGAGGTTGTCATGCGCTTATTAGTTATATTGTCCCTTATGATGGAAACCTTAGTGCAAAGGAACACTACGTTATATTGTCCCTTGTGATGGAAACCTTTATTATGCAGTTCACCGCTTTTATTATTGCCATCACAAGTTCGTACACCGCTTAATTTCCCTTACACTAAATGATCAAACATGTTTAGAAGCAATTTTTATTGCCATGCGCACCGATGACAACTTACTCAATCCATATGTAGGTATGGTGGACTATAAAAACATGGATTTGGGTTTAAGGTTTTGGATACACAAGTAGTATCTCTACTTAGTGTGGAGTTTTGGCTAGCAAAGATATTGGGCAAGAACCACATGTTAGAGCATATATAACAATATAACTTTTATGTGAATGTGAACAAACATAAATCATTATATTATCTTCCTTGTCCAATGTCAACAGTTTTCGCATACTATAATTAATGAGGGCTCACAATAATGAAAGATGTCAAGTAAAGTTCATAAGTAAAGGGTTCGGGTAAGAGATAACCGAGGCACGCGGAGACGACAATGTGGATGCTAATCTCCGTTCGGAGCGGTGTGGAGGCACAATGCTCCCCAAGATGCCACTAAGGCCATCGTAATATCCTCATGCCCTCGCACAATGCAAGACGTCGTGATTCCACTAAGGGACCCTTGAGGGCGGTCACCGAACCCGTACAAATAAGGTTGGGGCAATCTCCACAACTTAATTGGAGGCTACCAACAACACCACGAAGCTTCACCACAATGGCATATGGCTTCGAGGTGACCACAAATGCTCGGGGCAATCTCCACAACTTAATTGGAGACCCCGACTCTTTCTCGGAGGTTTACACCACAATGATTGAGCTCCGAGGCACCACCAAGCTTCTAGGGGTACCAAGTACCCAAGGGTAATAAGCTTCTCAACTTCTCACTTCCACGTAAAACCGTGGAGAACTCAAACCGATGTAACTAATCAAATGGCAAGAACCCACGAAGTGGTCAAGTCCCTCACACTCAAATCCCTCCACAACAACAAAAGTTGTGGAGAAATATGAGAGGAAGAACAAGGAGATCACAAAGAAATCCCATATCAAGATCCAAGGGGTTCCCCTCACATGGAGGAGAAAGTGATTGGTGGAGATATGGATCTAGATCTCTTCTCTCTTTTCCCTCAAGAACTAGCAAGAATCATTGGAGGGATTGAGAGTTAGCAAGCTCTAAGAAGGTCAACAATGGGGGAAGCACACGAGCTCAACGGATGGATAAGGTCCAATGGGGAAGAAGACCTCCTTTATATAGTGGGGGAACGAATCCAACCGTTACCCCCACTCACAGCCCGACTGGAGCGGTAGTACCGCTGCTCGGAGTGGTACAACCGCTCCTAGAACGTCCGAGGAAGCGGTACTACCGCCCAGGAGAGGTTGGTAGTAAAAAATTAATACCGCTCTGGGGCGGTACAACCGCTCTAGGAGCGGTACTACCGCTGGCACCAAGAGCGGTAATACAGCTATATACTGAAACTGCTCTAACTTTCGTATACGAACTCCAAATCGATCAAACTCAAGCTTGTTCAATTCACAATGACAAGAGATATCCAAGAGAGACATAAAATCTTAAGAACATGCAGTTAGAAAATTCCAATGATATAGAGAAGTGAGACCTCTATGAATGAAGAACCGACAAAAACTTCCAACATCGAAAACATCATAGAAGATGCATATGGACTCCGTTTTCGATGAACTCGAGCTTGTCATGAAGATGACCATAAGCTCTAAAACTCACAAAGAGAAACACCAAACAAGAACCAAGAAATATGATGAAAGGATGCAAATGGTTTGAGCTCTCAACGAACGATACGATCAATCTACTAACTTGAGAGCCCCCTTGACAGTACGACAATCTATCCTAAAATAGAAAACCTAGCAAGTACAAACCTATACCTTGCACCTAAATGATGATGATCTCGGCTTCCTCAAGATGGACCACCTTTCTTAATTTCCTTGGTTTGACGAAGACTAGTTGATTGCTCCCCCATACTCACTATGGGTGAGCCACTCTTCAGCACATATTCACAAGTCCATTGCCAGCACAATGGACGGCAAGCTTCAAGCATGATATCTTCGTGATGCTCCACTTGAACTAGCACACCGCAATCTTGATGACGATCACCACTTGATGTCATCCTTCATAGGTTGAATGAGATCTTCCTCTTGAGGCAAACCCATGGTGACACACCTAACCCCACATAGAACACTCACAAGGACTATGGGTTAGTACACAAAAGCGTTATGGACAATGCTTACCATACCATGGGATCACTTGATCCCTCTCGGTACATCTTGTACACTTTGTGTGTTGGTCAACTTGATTAACTCTTTCCTTAGTCTTGATCAACCTTGTATCTTTATGACCAATCTTTGGATAATACCTTGAATACCACCTTGGTCATCATATAAACTCCTTTACACTAATAAATGGACTTCAAGAAGTGCCTATCGAAAAATCCTTCGAATATAACTTAAGGCAACCATTAGTCCATAGGGATTGTCATCAATTACCAAAACCACATATGGAGAAATATGCTCTAACAACTACTTACTATAACGTTAACATATGAAATTTTTCGTTATTTTCCTTTACTTTGATTGCAGCAAGAAAGTAAAGAAACAAAACTCAAATTATACTTTATTATATAACTCTCACTCGATTACATAGATAGATAGATAGATCACGAAACTAGCACTCGAAAAGATGAACCAAACAAAACTTTTATTTGACTAAATCATGAAATAGCTAAATATCAAACTAATATGGATAAAGATAATAAGAGTGATGGTGATACGATATCGGGGCACCTCCCATGGTAAGGGGAGTGCCCATACCCATGTACTCAAGTCTCCTTCTTTCGTGATGAAGATGGAGGTGGTGGTGATGATGAGGTAGCATCAAACTTGTCTAGAGTCCTGCAACTGGCAGCTAAACTCATACCTTTAAGCCTTGCTTCATACTCAAATATTAGGTTTTGAAACTCGAAGATTTATCCTTGCAGAAAATTGATTTTCTCGTTAAGGGTGAACACGATATCGTTCAAGGACCTGTCATCCACCCTTTGATCATGGGTGAATTCCATGATCATGGAGTGGTTGGAACTAAGTCCAGGCTCCACCATGCCTTGGCACCTGAAGATCACTTTCTCCACTGCCTCGAGCCTAGCTTCCATGGTCCCCATCTTGTTGGGCCCTTGAACATCCCGGATGCCAAGCATCCCCTCACGCACCTCAATGGTTTGAGGGTGATTCATTTGTGACGCCCTCAATTTGATCGTACGCTAATCATACACCAAATGCATACGACCAACCTCAAGGACTCATGGGAAGATATCACAACACAACTCTAGACACAAATAAAACACACGAGCTTCGTATTACAAGCCAAGGGCCTCGAGGGCAAGAATACAGAAGCTCGATAATCACTGAGACAGTGGAAGCAACGAATATCTAAGTACAGACATGAAACGTGATAATGCCTTAGAGAAGGCTAGCACAAAAGGTACAACGATCGAACGAGGCGAGGCATGTTGCATGGGAACCTCCTAATCTACTCCTGCGTGGATACGTCATCTCCTGGGCTTCATCATCTGGTCGCAGCAACCAATCAAGGGGGAAAAGGGGGAGCAAAGCAGCGGTGAGTAATCATCCAAAGTAATCGCAAGAATGACATCAGAACTATGCTAAGTATTCATCAGTATCAAAGGAAAGGGATTTTATGTGGACTGACTCCAGCAATGAGGGAATAGAGAGAGAAGGCCTAGTCCTATCGAAGACGAGCATCTTCAAGGGTCTTGCACCAATAGACGACAGTAGACAAGAAAAAAATAGTCATATTGTTGCAGAAATATTAAATGAGGTCATGCCCAAAGATTCTTCCACGACTCCCCTGCAAGGAAGCAATCCCGAAGCAAACATTCCAGTTAAGTAATAGTTGTAGTTGTATAAGATCGGGGCACAACTCCAAATCGTCTTGTAACCGTGAAATGGCTATTCAAATAGTAAGTTTTCATCCCTGTAGGGGTGCACCACAGTACCCAACACGCTTGATAAACTCTGGCCGGACACACTTTTCTAGGCCATGCATGGCCTAGGAACATCAACACGTCGCAGCCCTACCAAAGGTCAACATAGAGGCCAGCTCGCCGTCTAAATCCTAAGCATGCAGGGGTCATGGGCCCATCACCCTTTGCACTCCTGCACGATGCAAGGGCGGCCGGTGTCAGTCCTGGTACCTCTTATACAATAACGATGCTTACTCGGGCCACTCGGGCGAGCGCCGCTCCATTGCCGACGTCTGAATAGCTTCGACCGATACCACGACATCGAGTACGCATAACTTCTCCCATGTGAAGGTTAGTGCTAAAAAGGTCTCCCGACCAACTCAAGTCGAATACCCAAATCCATTAGCATTTTAATTAACTCATCATCATATCCATGCAGGAATCGACCCGCAACACACCATTCATCAAGTTCCGAATAACAAGGTCAACTAGCTGTGTGGCTTGATGACCCAAAAGTATAGGGGATCAATCGTAGTCCTTTCGATAAGTAAGAGTGTCAAATCCAACAGGAGCAGAAGGATCTGACAAGTGGTTTTCAGCAAGGTAAAATCTGCAAGCACTGAAATTATCGGTAACAAGTGATTGTGTGGTGAGATGATTCATAGCAAGCAACAAGTAACAAAAGTAGCAAGAGTGCAGAAAAGTGGCCCAATCCCTTTTGTATCAAGGGACAAGCCTGGACAATGTCTTATATCAGGAAAAACGCTCCCGAGGACACACGGGAATTTCTATCATGCTAGTTTTCATCATGTTCATATGATTCACGTTCGTTACTTTGATAGTTTGATATGTGGGTGGAACGACGCTTGGGTACTGCCCTTACTTGGAAAAGCATCCCACTTATGATTAACCCCTCTCGCAAGCATCCGCAACTACGAAAGAAGAATTAAGACAAAGTCTAACCATAGCATTACACTAGTGGATCCAAATCAGCCCCTTACGAAGCAACGCATAAACTAGGGTTTAAGCTTCTGTGACTCTAGCAACCCATCATCTACTTACTACTTCCCAATGCCTTCCTATAGGCCCAAATAATGGTGAAGTGTTATGTAGTCGACGTTCACATAACACCACTAGAGGAAAAACAACATACAACACATCAAAATATCGAACGAATACCAAATTCACATGACTACTATTAGCATGACTTATCCCATGTCCTCAGGAACAAAAGTAACTACTTACAAAGCGTAATCATATTCATGACCAGAGAGGTAATGAGTAGCATCAAGGATCTGAACATAAAATCTTCCACCAAGTAATCCAACTAGCATCAACTACAATGAGTAATTAACACTACTAGAAACCTTACAGTACCAATCGGAGTCGCGAGACGGAGATTGGTTACAAGAGATGAACTAGGGTTTGGAGATGAGATGGTGCTGATGAAGATGTTGATGGTGACAAGTCCCCTCCGATGAGTGGAGTGTTGGTGATGACGATGGCGAAGATTTCCCTTCATATAGCACAAGAGGGGGGCCAGAGGGCCAGCTGGGTGCCCACAAGCCCCCTAGGCGTGGCCAGGGGGTGGCCGCGCCTAGCAGACTTGTGGCCACCTGCTGGCTCCCATCTATCACTTCTTCGGCCCAGTATTTTTTACAATTCCCGAAAAAAATTCTCGTTGATTTTTACGGCGTTTGGAGTTGCGTAGAATAGGTATCTCAACTTTTCTCCCTTTTCAGGCCAGAATTCCAGCTGCCGGCATTCTCCCTCTTCAAGTAAACCTTGCAAAATAAGAGAGAAAAGGCATAAGTATTGTACCGTGAAGTGAAATAAAAGCCCAAAAAGCAATAAAGATCAACATGAAAGCATGATGCAAAATGGACGTATCAACTCCCCCAAGCTTAGACCTCGCTTGTCCTCAAGCGAAAGCCTAGCTCAATAAATATGTCCACATGTTTAGGGAGAGAGGTGTCGACGAAACAAGATACGAACATGCATGCATCATGATCATGATCAGAACAACAATACCAACATATAATCTCTCATGCTAAAGTGACAATTCCTTCACAAAGTAAAGTATGGATTAAGAACCTTACCGAGAAGTAACAACCGATAGCCTTTAGTCACTGAAGCAATTGCAATTTATCACAACATCAGAAAGAGTCAAATAAGAGCTTGCAAAGCAAATCCACATACTCAATCATCTTTTCGTTCTCTACAATTGCTACAACTCACGTGGTACTCATGAGATCAAAGTTTCAGCTGGACACAGAGAAAGATAGGGGCTTGTAGTTTTGCCTCCCAACTGCTTACCTCAAGGGTTATGTCAACAATAATAATTCATGAATACTTACTTCCAAGTTGACATAAGAATATAAATCTTTCCCTAGCATATGACGTTAGCTAAGATAAAGGCGAAACAAGGAATTGGTTTATATCACCATGACTATTTCAAGGGCAAAAAGTAAAGGTACAAGATAGGCCCTTCACAGAGGGAAGCAGAGGTTGTCGTGCGCCTTTGAGGTTTGGATGCGCGTCCTCTTAGTGCGGAGGAACGTCACTTTATATTGCCTCCTGTGATAAAGAACTTTATTATGCAGTCTGTCGCTTCTATGTCTTCCTCATCACAGGTTCGTACAAAGCTTATTTTCCACACACTAATAGATCATACATATTAGGGAGAAATTTTTATTGCTTGCACCAATGACAACTTACTTTAGGGATCTTATTCAATCCATAGGTAGGTATGGTGGACTCTCATGGCAAAATTGGGTTGAAGGTTTGTGGATGCACAAGTAGTATCTCTACTTGGTGCGGGAGTTTTGGCTAATATGAGGTGGAAGCAATCATCACATGCTATGGGATCTCTAATCATATAACATTGTTTGGAACCAAGCAAACACAATTCATTATATTGTCTTCCTTGTCCAACATCTACTTCTAGGCATGCAATAGTTTAGTGAGTATTCACAATCATAGATGGTGTCAAAGATGATATATTTGTATGTGAAACTCTCCTTCTTTATCACTTCCTATTAATTGCAACAATGACCAAGGTCTACGTTTGTCTACCCTCAACAAGTTTCAATCAACAATCTTTTTATATGTGAAGCCATCACTTCCCATAAGATCATTACATGATCTTTCATGCTTTTGTTCTTTTCTCACTCTTTTGATCAGGGCAAGAGGCAAAGCCCTTCAAATAAGACACTCTTTATTATATGGCTCACGAGCTCGAATACATCGGGGGTGACACAAAGCAAAACGCAAGACTAAAACACTAAGACTTTTAAACTACTAGAGAAAGAGAAAACTGAAAAGGAACAAACTAAAACAAAGGTAAAGGCAAAAGATGTGATGGTGATACGATACCGGGGCAACTCCCCCAAGCTTGGCACAAGCCAAGGGGATTGCCCATACCCATGCTTAGTTGTATTCCTTTGGAGGTGATGGTGGTGGAGTTGTTGCAGTCTTTGATTCCAAGAGGGCCATCAATCTTTGATTTATACCTTGGAGATATGTGATATGTTTCTCCAGCAAAACAACTTCACGAGTGACATAAGTATTGCGAGCACGAGTTGTTTCACAAAACCTCAAGAGTTCAATCAAGGATGGAGACAGTAGGTGGAGGTAGGGTTGGAGGAAATCCACTTCTTGAACAACTTCCTTGTTGAGCACAGATTGCACTTCATCCCATGCCCGATTCTTCTCCTTAGCTTTGCCCTTGGTTTCGTTAGGTAGCCTTTCCTTGGCCTCCATGGCCTCCATCCTTTTCAGATCAGCATGTACTTCTCCATAGACTTGAGGGAGATTATTCTCCCCCATGGATTCCTGGGACGACATCTTGCTTTAAATCTGCGGCAGAAAATAGGCTCGAAATGAAAAGCGAGAAAATCTGCGTGATACGAGTGTCAGACCTTACGGGAGAATATATATTGATTTTTTCCAGACCAGATGGACTACTCCGCACGAAAACGGAGTCCAGGAGGCACACGAGGTGGCCACAAGCCCCCCAGGCGCGGGCAGGGGGTGGGCCCGCGCCTGGCAGGCTTGTCGCCTCCTCGCGCGCTTTCGGGACTACTTCCAATTTCTCTATTTTTTAAGTATTCCAAAACGGAGAAAAATTCCTACTGGAAAAGTTTTGGAGTCAGTTTTCTTACCGGATCACATACCTCTTTGTTTTCGGAGTCTGAAACAGGCTGATAAATATCCCATCGGTATTCCTCCGGAGTTATGGTATTGATAATATTGCTTTCAACATCTATGGGAGTACCTGAGATATAATTCTTGATTCTCTTCCCATTTACAACTTTCGGACAATTACCTTCTGTGTTGTTGATCTTGATAGCACAGGAACGACATACTTCCTCAACAATGTAGGGACCTTCCCATTTAGAGAGAAGCTTGCGTGCAAAAAATCTTAAACGAGAATTATATAGCAAGACATAATCACCTACATTGAACTCACGCTTTTGTATCCTCTTATCATGCCACCTCTTAACCTTTTCTTTGAACAACTTGGCATTTTCATATGCCCGAGTTCTTCATTCATCAAGCGAGCTAATGTCAAATAACCTCTTCTCACCAGAAAGTTTGAAATCAAAGTTGAGCCCTTTGATTTCCCAATAAGCTTTATGCTCTAGCTCAAGAGGTAGATGACATGCTTTACCATACACCATTTTGTAAAGAGACATGCCCATGGGATTCTTATTGGCAGTTCTATAAGCCCACAGTGCATCATCGAGCTTCTTAGACCAATTCTTTCTAGACCTGTTGACAGTCTTTTGCAGAATTAGTTTAATCTCTCTATTGCTTAGCTATACTTGACCACTGGACTAAGGGTGATAGGGAGACGCAATTCTATGGTTGACGTCGTACTTCGCAAGCGTTTTATGGAAAGCACCATGAATGAAATGTGAACCACCGTCGGTCATTAGATATCTAGGGACTCCAAATCTAGGGAAGATATCTTCTTTAAGCATCCTGATAGAAGTGTTGTGATCAGCACTACTAGTGGGGATAGCTTCTACCCACTTAGTGACGTAATCAACAACAACTAGGATATGAGTATACCCATTGGATTTTGGAAAAGGTCCCATATAATCAAAGCCCCAGACCTCAAATGGTTCAATGATAAGTGAATAGTTCATAGGCATTTCCTGACGTTTACCAATATTACCTACTCTTTGACATTCGTCACAAGACAAGACAAACTTACGTGCATCCTTGAAGAGAGTGGGCCAATAGAAACCTGATTGCAATACCTTGTGTGCAGTTCAATCTCCTGCATGGTGTCCTCCATAGGCCTCGGAGTGACACTTCTGTAGGATCTATCCGTGTTCATGTTCAGGTACACAACGTCTAATAACACCATCTACTCCTTCCTTATAAAGGTGAGGATCATCCCAGAAGTAATGTCTTAAATCAAAGAAGAATTTCTTCTTTTGCTGGTATGTGAAACTAGGTGGTATATATTTGGCAACGATATAGTTTGCATAATCAGCATACCACGGTGCAGTACGTGAAGCATTGATGACATTCAATTGTTCATCAGGAAAGCTATCTTCAATAGGTTGTGGGTCATCAAGAACGTTCTCCAACCTAGACAAGTTATCTGCTACGGGGTTATCAGCACCCTTCCTGTCAACAACGTGCAAATCAAATTCTTGTAGCAATAGAACCCATCTGATAAGTCTAGGTTTAGCGTCTTTCTTCTCCATGAGGTACTTAATAGCAGCGTGATCAGTGTGAATATTGACTTTGGAATCAACTAAGTAAGACCTGAACTTTTCACATGCAAACACAACTACTAAAAATTCCTTCTCCGTAGTAGCATAGTTTCTTTGGGCACTTTCTAGAGTTTTACTAGCATGGTGAATAACATTCAACTTCTTATCAACTCTTTGCCCTAGGACAGCACCAACAGCATAATTACTAGCATAACACATGATTTTAAAAGGTAAGTTCCAATCAGGTGGTTGAACAATAGGTGCGGTTATCAAAGCCCTCTTAAGTATTTCGAAGGCTTCCTCACAATCATCGTCAAAGAGAAAAGGAATATCCTTTTGCAAGAGATTTGTAAGAGTCCTAGAAATCTTAGAGAAGTCTTTAATGAACCTTCTATAGAAACTAGCATGTCCAAGGAAACTTCTTATACCTTTGATATCTGTGGGGTATGGCATTTTCTCGATCGCATCAATCTTAGCCTTATCGACTTCAATTCCTCTTTCAGAAATTTGATGTCCTAAGACGATGCCTTCATTAACCATAAAGTGGCACTTCTCCTAGTTCAAGACAAGATTGGTGTCTTTGCATCTCTGCAAGACTCGATCAAGGTTGCTGAGGCAATCATCAAAGGAAGACCCGTAAACGGAGAAGTCATCCATGAAAACCTTAACAATCTTTTCACAAAAGTCAGAGAATATAGCCATCATACATCTTTGAAAGGTGGCAGGTGCATTACATAAGCCAAAAGACATATGTCTATAAGCAAAGGTACCGAAAGGGCAGGTGAAAGTGGTTTTCTCCTTATCAGATGTTGCAACTAGTATTTGGGAGAAACCAGAATAACCGTCTAGAAAGCAGAAGTGTGTGTGTTTAGACAGTCTTTCTAGCATTTGGTCGATAAAAGTCAAATGGTAATGATCTTTCCTAGTGGCTTTATTCAATTTCCTAAAATTGATCACCATCCTATAGCACTAATAATCCTCTGTGGGATCAATTCATCCTTATCATTAGGGACAACAGTAATGCTTCCATTCTAAGGGACGCAATGCACCGGACTCACCCAATCACTATGAGCAACAGGATAGATAATACCTGCTTCGAGGAGCTTTAGTATTTATTTTCTTACTACTTCTTTCATCTTAGGATTTAATCTCCTTTGATGATCAGCAACTGGTTTGAAATCAGGATCAGTTTTAATCTTGTGCTGGCATAGAGTGGGACTAATGCCCTTAAGATCATCAAGAGTATATCCAATAGAAGCACGGTGCTTTCTCAGAGTTTTTAGTAACTTATTTTCTTCACGCTCTGAGAGGCTATCACTAATAATAACAGGATATATCTCTTTTTCATCATGATAAGCATACTTAAGAGTATGAGGCAATTGTTTAAGCTCGAACACAGGATCACCCTTTGGTGGGGGTGGATCCCCAAGAAGTTCAACATGCAAGTTATTCTTAAGGATAGGATATTGTTCTAAGACAACTCTATCTATTTCATCCCTTTCATCCATATGCATATCATTTTCATGTTCAAGCAAGTATTGCTATAAGGGATCAGTAGGAGGCACGACAATAGAAGCTAAGGCAATAGTTCCATCCTTACTCGGCAACTCTTTTTCATGAGGTTGTCTACCAAACTTGGAGAAACTGAACTCATGTGACACACCTTCAAAGACAACAGTGACAGTTTGCTTCTCACAGTCAATATGAGCATTGACGGTATTGATAAAAGGTCTGCCAAATATGATGGGACAAAATCTATCTTGTGCGGTAGCAAGAACGAGGAAATCAGCAGGATACTTCATTTTACCACACAAGACTTCAACATCCCTAACAATTCCCACAAGGCAGATAGTATCTCTATTGGCAAGCTGAATAGTGACATAAATAGGCTCTATCTCAACAGGTGCAATCTCGTCTTTGATTTCATCATATAAGGATTGAGGTATTGCACTAACACTAGCACCTACGTCACATAAACCATGATAACAATGATCTCCCATCTTAACGGAAACAACAGGCATGCCAACAACATGCCTATGTTTGTCTCTAACATGAGGTTTATTAATTCTAGCAGCATCTTCACAGAAGTGAATATTATGTCCCTCAACATCATCGGACAGAAGATCTTTGATGATAGCAATGCTAGGTTCAACTATAATTTGCTCAGGGGGTGTAGGTGTTCTAATGTAGCCTCTATGTATCACAGTTGAAGCTTTAGAATGATCCTTTATCCTAACAGGGAAAGGTGGTTTCTCAATTTAAGCACTGGGAACAATAGGATCATTATACGCAATGACTTTCTCTTCAACTGGATTGGGTTTAACTAAATTGACTTCTAAGGGACGATGATATTTAAACCACTTCTGTTTGGGGAGATCAATATGAGCAGCAAAAGATTCACACAACAAAGCTACTATCTTAGAGTCAAGTCCATACTTAGTGCTAAAATCACTAAAGGTATTTGTTTCAACACAGGATTTAACGCAATAAAACTTGAAATTCATACCTGACTCCTTACCTTCTTCAAGCTCCCAATCTTCAGAGTTGTGTTTCATTCTCTCCAAGCATGGTGCGATCATCATGAGAAAGCCGGGCATAGAAGTTCTGAATGATAATTTCTCTCGAGAGCTCATGATTGGCGCATGAATATAACATTGATTTAAGCCTCCCCCAAGCTTGAGCGATGCTTTCTCTGTCACGAGGCCAAAAATTATAAATATAATTCCGATCACGATGTACTAAATGCATAGGATAAAACTTTTGATGAAATTCCAATTTCAACCGATTGTAGTTCCATGATCCAGTATCATCACATAGCTTATACCATGTCAACACCTTATCCTTCAAAGATAAATGAAAGACCTTCTTCTTGACCTCATCCTCGGGCAAACCTGGAAGCTTAAATAAACCACAAACTTCATCTACATAGATTAGATGCAAGTTTGGATGTGATGTTCCATCTCCTGTAAAAGGATTAGCCAGCAGTTTCTCAAGCATACCCAAAGGAAATTCAAAGAAAATATTTTCAGTAGGTGCAGCAGGTTGAGGAGCAACTATTTGTGCTTCCGTTCAGGGTGAAGATACCCCGAACAAGCCCCTCAAAGGATAAGAATCAATAGTGACAAGTGACAATAAATTTCAGCACACTATATGAATGTTTCCTTACCAATTTCCACTTACCAAAGGTGCTTCACTCCCCGGCAATGGCGCCAGAAATAATCTTGATGACCCACAAGTATAGGGGATCAATCATAGTCCTTTCGATAAGTAAGAGTGTCGAACCCAATGAGGAGCAGAAGGATCTGACAAGTGGTTTTCAGGAAGGTAAAATCTGCACGCACTGAAATTATCGGTAACAAGTGATTGTGTGGTGAGATGATTCATAGCAAGCAACAAGTAACCAAAGTAGCAACGATGCAGCAAAGTGGCCCAATCCCTTTTGTAACAAGGGAAAATCCTGGACAAAGTCTTATAGGAGGAAAGACGCTCCCGAGGACACACGGGAATATCTGTCATGCTCGTTTTCATCAGGTTCATATGATACGCGTTCGTTACTTTGATAGTTTGATATGTGGGCGGACCGGCGCTTGGGTACTGCCCTTACTTGGACAAGCATCCCACTTATGATTAACCCCTCTCGCAAGCATCCGCAACTACGAAAGAAGAATTAAGACAAAGTCTAACCATAGCATTAAACTAGTGGATCCAAATCAGCCCCTTACGAAGCAACGCATAAACTAGGGTTTATGCTTCTGCCACTCTAGCAACCCATCATCTACTTACTACTTCCCAATGCCTTCCTATAGGCCCAAATAATGGTGAAGTGTTATGTAGTCGACGTTCACATAACACCACTAGAGGAAAAACAACATACAACACATCAAAATATCGAATGAATACCAAATTCACATGACTACTATTAGAATGACTTATCCCATGTCTTCAGGAACAAAAGTAACTACTCACAAAGCATAATCATATTCATGACCAGAGAGGTAATGAGTAGCATCAAGGATCTGAACATAAACTCTTCCACCAAGTAATCCAACTAACCTCAACTACAAAGATCAATTAACACTACTAGCAACCTTAAAAGTATCAATCAGAGTCGCGAGACGGAGATTGGTTACAAGAGATGAACTAGGGTTTGGAGAAGAGATGGTGCTGATGAAGATGTTGGTGGTGACGAGTCCCCTCCGATTAGAGGAGTGTTGGTGATGACGATGGCGACGATTTCCCCCTCCGGGAGGGAAGTTTCCCCGGCAGGATCGTCCTGCCGGAGCTCTAGATTGGTTCTGCTCAAGTTCCGCCTCGTGGCGGCGGGGAATCCTCGAAAAAGCCTCCTCCTGATTTTTTTCGGACGAAACCCTTCATATAGCAGAAGAGGGGGGCCAGAGGGCTAGCTGGGTGCCCACAGGCCCTCTAGGCGCGACCAGGGGGTGGCCGTGCCTAGCAGGCTTGTGGCCACCTGCTGGCGCCCCTCTGTTACTTCTTCGTCCCAGTATTTTTTATAATTCCCGAAAAAAATCCTCATTGATTTTTACGGCGTTTGGAGTTGCGCAGAATAGGTATCTCAACTTTGCTCCTTTTTCAGACTAGAATTCAAGCTGCCGACATTCTCCCTCTTCAAGTAAACCTTGCAAAATAAGAGAGAAAAGGCATAAGTATTGTACCGTGAAGTGAAATAACAGCCCAAAAACCAATAAAGATCAACATGAAAGTATGATGCAAAATGGACTTATCATGGCTTTAACATCAAAAGCATGCGAGGTATCACGTTCGATTGATTCCGAACGATGTAGCCATCAAGGTGGCCAGGGAGGAAGCACCCTCGATGGTCACACTTGATGGGTTGCATGGCCGAGTCGTTATTGGAGGCGGTGAAGGAGGAATCACCCTCCGAGAACCATCGCCGGTCAACTACACTACAACGCTAACATCAGAGTACGTAACGAGGTGTCACCCTTGGTACTTGATACTAGCTCTGCAACATCATACAACTAAGGGGGGGTGTGATTGCTGTGACGGGTCATGGCTCGTCGATCAGATGATCGGGACTTAATAAAAATCAGGGGCAACTGGACTAAGGGGGAAAAGGGATGACTGAGCCACCTATACTAAGCAGTTTAAAGTGCGGTACAGTAAAGTAGCAGTTCATCAAAAACAAGCTATGCATCAGATATAGGAGCTATCTACAACAATAACAAAATCTAATGCAAGCATGAGGGAGAAAGAAATAGGCGATATAGGAATGATCAAGGGGGTTTGCTTGCCTGGTTGCTCTGTAGACAGTTAAGAATCCTCGACCGAGAAGTAGTCGATCACCAGATCATCAATGGACTTGGGGTCTATCAGAAAGGAAGTAACGTAGGGGAAACACAATAAATAAGAGAGCAATCAAACGCATCACAAAGCATAACATGGCTAAAAGCAATGCTAGGCATGAGCTAACGCGGTACTACACGTCGTGGACGGATCGGGAAAATATCTGACGATATTTCCCGGGTCTCTCGCTACTACCGGACATGTGAAAACGAGCGAAAAGTTTCATGTTCGCTATGCTAGGGGCACGTGAGAGACGAATGGACACCGTATCCGAATTCGTCTCGTTTTCTGATCAACTTTCATGTACAAAATATTTTCATCCGAGTTATAGATTATTTTATCTGATTTTCAAAGATTTTTAAAAAATAATCTAAAATTAATAATTGAATAGAGACAGAATATACTTTTGCTACACAACCATTGCGAGCCGCAACCAATGACATATGGGGCCCCTCGACTGGGTTGACCTAGTCAACATCTGACTGGTCAACGGATGAACAGTGCATGCGGGCCCTGTTTGTCATCCACACAGGAACTTATAATTTAACTTAACATTTTAATTAAGATGGAGGGCCCCCCATGCCAGTGTCTAACTAAACCCTAACCAATTATACACTAACTCTAATCTAAATTGGTCGGGGGCCACAAACAGTGGCACAAGGCCGCACACAAAATGCACACCACGCGTACCTGGCCGCTCGGCCATGGCCAGCAGCAGAAGGCGGCGAGGGGGAAGGTGAGGCCACGTGCGGGCCGCGGCCTTGCCGGGGCCACGGTCCGGAGCGTCGGCAATCACGAGGTGGCTGCAGGTGGGGCGACAATGGACGCACGGGGCAGACCCTGGCACGGCAAGGCAGCAACAACGGCTGCAACAACATAGCAGCGGCAAGTAATGAGGGGAGTTGCAGACGCATGCCACGGCAAGCAGCGGTGGTGAGCGGACGTGCGATGACGGGGCGCGTGCAGGGATGCGGCTGGGCAAGCAGGCGGGCGTAGTGGCACGTAGGTAGTAGTAGCAGCAGCAGGCGGGGCAGAGCAGCAAGAAGCAAAGGCAGTAGTAGCAGTAGTCGCAGGGGCGAGCGGGGGTGTGCGTCCATGCTCAGAGCGCCGCTGGGGAAGCTAGCGGGGTTCGGTCGATGCGGGGCATGAGAGGGACGGCGCGCGCGGGACACGACGATCGGAGGAAGAAGACCAGGGGAGTGGGCGTGGAGCTTACCAGGGAGCTCGCGTGCGAGCTCGAGGGGGAGGTTGGGGATGATTGGAGCAGCTCGGGGAAGCCGGGGGGATCTCATGGAATGATGGTGGCGGGGGCCGGCAAGCGGGGCGAGGATGATCTGACGGAGGGGATAGACATGAGCGGGGTCGACGCGACCCCGCAACAACGTAGAGGAAGGGGCGAATGGAAGAGGAGGAGTGGGTTAGGGTTCAACACAGGAGGGGGGCGAGGTCACCGGATTTTAAGACCGGGGGCGGCAACCGGATGGCCGGCGCGTGGCGGGGGGTTGCCGTGGCGGCCATCCCCTCCCCACGCCACTTTAGCGAGAGGAGGGAGACAAGGGAAGTGGGTTGGACCGGCCATTTGGTTAGACGGACCATCGTGCCTAGTATAATAGGCCCTTTTCAGTTTATTTACCTTTCCTATTTCTTTGTTGAGTCTTAACTTCATCTATTTTAAATAGGAATTGTGATTTGTAAAATATGGAACTTGGCCCATAAATCAATTGTAATATAGCACTCTCACAGAAAGTTTGGTAGCCATTTGAAAAAGTTTGAAATTTTCATAAATCAAAAGGCATTTAATAAATAATTAGTCATTTATTTTAAAGGTTTCTAAGCTTTTAATTACTTACAAAAAAGTTGGTTACAATTTTATATTTACCAGGTGATTATTTACAACCCATTCATGATTTTTATTTTATAGTTTCAAGAAATAATTTATTTGACTTTATTTTAAATTTGAATTTAATTTTGGTTTTTTTTTCAAGGGGCAATTCAACTTAGTTAATCTTGATGACATGGCACTATTAGCATGTGATTATTGTAGCTTGATTACACGGGTTATTGTAGCCTAATCCGGGGATGTCACATTCATCACCTCCGGCAAGTAGGGGTTGATGACCCTCTCGAAGTACTTGTCCTTGGAGGAGCTTGATGAAGCCATGGTGATCTAGATATGTCAGAAAGACAACACAAAACAAGAACAGAGGATTTTTCCGTGGTACGGGGGTCAAATTAATGGAAGATATATAGAGATAATTTTTATACAAGGAAGTATGTGTCCACAAGAAAACGGAGCTAGGAAGGTGCCTATGGGGCCTACTAGCCACCAAGCTGTTCTAGGGGGCTCGCGTGCCCTAGTGCCTAGTGGGCACATAGGTTGTCTTCCCTATGTTTATCAATTTCCTATTTTCTAAAATTCCAAAACTCACAGAAAATATTTTTGCGGATTTTTCGAAGTTCGTTTACTTACCATATCACATACCTTTTCCTTGTAGGGGTTCTGGAGTGTTTTGGAAGGTCTCCTTAAGGTGCTCCTCCGGTGTCATGGTTTGGATAATATTTGTTTCAACATTAATTGGTGTACGTGAAATATAGTGCTTTCTAGTTTGTCCATTGACCACCTTTTGGTTAGTGACTCCGGGATTATTGATCTTAATAGCTCCAGACCAATAAATTTCTTGTAGGATATATGGTCCTTCCCATTTGAAGAGAAGTTTTCCTGCAAAAAATCTAAGACGAGAATTGTACAATAGAACATATTGACCAACTTTGAATTCCCGCTTTTGGATTCTTTTGTCATGCCATCTTTTAACTTTTTCTTTGAATAGTTTAGCATTTTCACAAGCTTGGGTTCTCCATTCATCTAATGAGCTAATATAAAATAACCTCTTTTCACAAGCATGTTTGAAATCATAGTTGAGTTCTTTAATTTCCCAATAAGCTTTATGGTCTAACTCAAGAGGTAAATGACATGCTTTCCCATAAAACATTTTATAAGGAGACAAACCAATAGGGGTTCTATAAGCTGTTTTGTAGGCCCACAATGCATCATCTAATTTCTTAGACCAATTCTTTCAGGACCTATTGACAGTCTTTTGAAATATTAGTTTTGTAAATTCTACTTGACCACTAGATTGAGGATGATAGGGAGATGCAATTCTATGGTTAACATCATATCTAGCAAGCAACTTACGAAAAGCACCATGAATAAAATGTGAACCACCGTCAGTCATTAAGTATCTAGGGACTCCAAAACATGGAACATAACTTCCTTAATCATTTTAATAGAGGTGTTATGATCAGCACTATTGGTTGGAATAGTTTATACCCATTTAGTGACGTAATCAACAGCAACGAGAATATCTGTATACCCATTAGAGGAAGGAAATGCTCCCATATAATCAAATCCCCGGACATCAAATGGTTCAATAACAAGTGAATAATTCATAGGCATTTCTTTATGTCTACTAATATTCCCATTTCCTTGACATTCATCACAAGAGAGGACGAACGTACGAGCATCTTTGAAAAGAGTAGGCCAATAAAATCCAGATTGTAATACCCTGTGTGCAGTTCTATCTCCCGCATGGTGTCCTCCATAAGCCTCGGAGTGACATTTCCGAAGGATTTGCTCCTGTTCATGCTCACGTATGCAACGTCTAAAAATACCATCTACTCCCTTGTTATAAAGATGAGGGTCATCCCAAAAGTAATGTATTAAATCAAAGAAGAATGTTTACTATTGTTGATAGGTGAAACTAGGTGGTGTGTATTTAGCAACAATGTAATTGGCATAATCAGCAAACCACAGTGTGTTATGAGAAACATTGACCATATCTAGTTTTTCATGAGGGAAACTATCATCCATAGGTAGTGGGTCATCAAGAACATTTTCTAACATAGACAAGCTATCATCTATGGGTTTCTCAGCTCCTTTCCTATCGATAATATGCAAATAAAATTCTTGTAACAAAAGAACCCACCTAATAAGTCTAAGTTTAGCATCTTTATTTTCCATAAGATATTTAATAGCAGCATGATCAGTGTGACCAATTACTTTAGAGTCAACAATGTAAAATCTGAATTTATCACAAGCAAATACAACTACTAAGAATTGTTTCTCAGTGGTTGCATAATTTCTCTGGGCACTGTCTACAGTTTTACTAGCATAATGGATAGCATTTAATTTCTTATCAACTCTTGGACCTAGAATAGCACCAACAACATAATCACTAGCATCACACATAATTTCAAAAGGCAAGTCCAATGAGGTGGTTAAACAATAGATGCAGAAGTCAAGGCTTTCTTAAGTGTTTCAAAGGCTTCTACACAATCATCATCAAAAACAGAAGGAACACCCTTTTGTAATAAATTAGTGAGAGGCCTAGAAATTTTAGAGAAGTCTTTAATAAACCTCCTATAGACACCAACATGACCAAGAAAACTATGAATATCTTTAATATCTTTAGGACATGGCATCTTCTCAGTTGCATCAACTTTAGCCTTATCCACCAGAATACCTCGTTCGAAAATTTTATGACCCAAGACAATACCTTCATTTACCAGAAAGTGGCACTTCTCCCAATTCAAGACAAGGTTAGTTTGCTCACATCTCTGCAAAACTCAATCAAGGTTGCTTAAGCAGTCATCAAAAGAAGTTCCATAAACGGAAAAAATATTGAAGACCTCAACAACCTTTTAACAAAAATCAGAGAATATAGCAGTCATACATCTTTAAAAGGTAGTAGGTGCATTGCATAATCCAAAACACATACGGCTATACACATAAGTTCCAAAAGGACAAGTAAAGGTGTTTTCTCTTGATCAGGTTATGACAAAAGTAGTTGAGAGAAACTGGAATAACCATCCAGAAAGCAAAAAATGTGTGTGCTTCGATAATCTTTCTAGCATTTGGTCTATGAAGGGTAAAGGATAATGATATTTTCTAGTAGCTTTGTTTAATTTTCTAAAATCAACTAACATTCTATAGACATTCACAATTCTTTGTGGAATGAGTTCATTTTTATCATTAGGAACAACAGTAATACCTCCTTTCACAGGAACAGAATGAATGGGACTTACCCATCAGCTATGTGATAAATTATACCTGCTTTTAAAATATTTAATATTTCATCTCTTACAACTTCTTTCATTTTTTGATTCAGTCTTCGTTGGTGATCAACAACGGGTTTAGCATGTGGTTCCATATTAATATTGTGCTGATACAGAGTGGGACTAATGCCCTTAAGATCATCTAGAGTATACCCAATAGCATCTCGGTCCTTCCTTAAAGTTTTGAACAACCTTTCTTCTTTATGCTCTTTAAGGTTAGCACTAATAATAAAAAGATATATCTTCTATTCATTAAGATAAGCATATTTCAAAGTGTCACATAATTGTTTTATTTCAAACACAGGATCACCCTTGGGTGGAGGAGGACCTCGTAGAGTTTCCATATGCAAGTTGTGTTTAAGGACAGGCTTTTCCTCAAAGAACATATTATCTAGTTCATTTCTTTCACACACATGCATATCATTTTCATGGTCTAGCAAATATTGTTCTAATGGATCAGTAGGAGGAATGGCAATAGATGCAAGACTAATTACTTCATTTTTACTAGGCAATTCTTTATCATGAGGTTGTTTACTGAACTTAGAGAAATGAAACTCATGAGACATACCATCAAAATTAACACTGATAGTTTCCTTTTTGCAATCTATGTGAGCATTGACAGTGTTCAAGAAGGGTCTACCAAATATTATGGGACAAAAATCATCTTGTGGTGAGCCAAGTAATAGAAGATCAGTAGGGTATTTTTTTCACATAATACTTCAACATATCTAACAATCCCAAGTGGTGTGATGGTGTCTATATTAGCAAGTTTAATAGTAACATCTGTGTATTCTCTTTCAGCGGGTGCTATCGCATGCATAATTTCTTGATATAAGGTAAAAGGAATAGAACTAACACTTGCACCCATATCACATAAACCATGATAGGAGTGATCTCCTATTTTGACTGAAATGACATGCATGCCAACGACGAGTCTATTTTAATCTTTAGTATCAGGTTTGGCAATTCTAGCAACATCATCATAGAAATATATAACATGTCCGTCAATATTATCGACCAAGAGATATTTGACCATAGAAATACTAGGTTCTACCTAGATTTTCTCAGAGTATTTGGTTGTTCTAACAAATTTTTTGTTAACCACTGTTGAAGCTTTAGCATGTTCCTTTATCCCGAAAGGGAAAGGTGGTTTCTCAATATAAGCAGTAGGCACAACTGGGTCAACATTGTAAATGATAGTTTCATCCTCAACTTTAATTGGTTCTTCAAATTTTTCTTTAATAGGTGGATGATATTTAAACCATTTATATTTAGTTAGATCAACATGAGTAGCAAAGATTTCATAGGATGAGACTACTATCTTAGACTCAAGTCCATATTTAATGCTAAAATCATCGGAAGTATCGGTGTTCATAAAAGATTTCACACAATCAAACTTAAGTTTTATACCTTGCTCTTTACCTTCGCAGAGTTTCCAATATTCAGAGTTGCATTTAATTCTTTCCAAAAGATCCCACCTGAAATAAATAGTATTCTTCATAAAAGAACCAGAACAAGAAGTATCGAGCATGGTTTGATCATTACGAGAAAGCCAAGGATAAAATTTTTGAATAATAATTTCTCTCGGGATCTCATGATTTGGGCAAGAATATAACATTGACTTCAGCCTCCCCCAAGCTAGAGCGACACTTTCTCCTTGATGAGGCCAAAAATTATAGATAAAATTTCGATCACGATGAACAAGATGCGTAGGATTTTTTTTTTTGGTGAAACTCCAATTGCAATTGATTTTCAGTTCCAAGATCCTTTATCGTCACATAGCCTATACCATGTCAATGCTCCCCCACCCAAAGATAAAGGGAAAACCTTGTTCTTGACTTCATCTCCGGATAAAATTGCATGCTTAAATAATCCACAAACTTCATCCACATAGATTACGTGCATATCAGGATGTTTTGTTCCATCTCATGCATAAGGATTAGCTAGCACTTTCTCTAACATACCCGAAGGAATTTTATAATAAACATTTTCAGTAGGTTTAGCAGGTTGAGGTACAACTCTTGATGTTTCCGATCGAGGTGAAGATACCCCGAACAAACCACTCAAAGGATTACTTTCCATAGTGACAAGTAACACTAAATTTCAGCATGTAATATAATTCTCCCTTACCAAATTCCGCTTACCAGAGGCACTTCATTCCCTCGCAATGTCACTAGAAATGTGTCTTGATCACCCACAAGTATAGGGGATCAATCGTAGTCCTTTCAATAAGTAAGACTGTCGAACCCAACGAGGAACACAAGGAAATGACAAGTGGTTTTCAACAAGGTAATTTCTGCAAGCATTGAAACAGCAGTAACAAGTTGTTTATTAGCAAGATAATTGTAACAAATGGCAAGTAGCAATAGTAACAATAGTTGCAGAAAGATAGCACAATACTTTTGTGGCAAAGGACTGGTTGGAATGGTTTCTTATAATAGGCAAAGCATTCTTGAGGGCACACGGATGTGACGCCCTCGATTTGATCGTACGCTAGTCATACACACAAATGCGTACGACCAAGCTCAAGGAATCACGGGAAGATATCACAACACAACTCTAGACACGAATAAAACATACAAGCTTCATATTACAAGCCACGGGCCTCGAGGGCTAGAATACATAAGCTCGATAAACACACGAGTTAGCAGAAGCAACAAATATCTGTGTACAGACATTAAACATTGTGTGCCTTAGAGAAGGCTAGCACAAAAGATACAACGATCGAATGAGGCAAGGCCTCCTTCCTAGGAGCCTCCTAACTACTCCTGGTCTTCAGCAGCCTCCACGTAGTAGTAGGCACCGTCGGGGTAGCAGTCATCGTCGGCGGGGTACTCCATCTCCTGGGCTCCATCATCTAGTCGCAGCAACGGATCAAGGGGACAAAGGGGGAGCAAAGCAACAATGAGTACTCATCCAAAGTACTCGCCAGACTGACATCAGAACTATGTTAGTATACATCAGTATCAAAGGAAGGGGGTTTATATATGTACTGACTGCAGCAAAGCGAGAATAGAGAGAGAAGGCCTAGTCCGATCAAAGATTAGCATCTTCAGGGGTCTTACAGCAATAGATGATAGTAGAACAAGTAACACAATTAATAGTCATATTGTTGCAGCAATAGTAATATGAGGTCACGCCCAACGATTCTTCCTCGACTCACTGCGAGGAAGATATTCCAGAGCAACAAATCCAGTTAAGTAATAGCTGTAGTTGTATAAGATCGGGGCACAACTCAAATTCGTCTTGTAACTGTGGACACGGCTATTCGAATAGATAAGTTCTTCCCTGAGGGGTGCACATCATATTCCCTGTCATGCTCGATAAAACTCTGGCCGGACACACTTTTCTGGGTCATGCCCGGCCTCGGAATATCGACACGTCGCAGTCCCACCTAGAATCAACAGAGACGCGAGCCCGCTGGTCTAAATCCTAAGCACACAGGAGTCATGGGCCCATCACCCTTCGCACTCCTGCATGATGCGTGGGCGGACAAGGTCAGTCCTAGCACCCCTTATTACAAGCGCGATGCATATACGGACCACTCAGGTGCGCGCCGCTCCATTGCTGACGTCTGAAGAGGTTCGGCTCATACCACAACGTCGAGTACCCATAATTCTTCCCACATAGACGGTTACTACGTAATAAGGGCTTCCGACCAACCCAGATCAAATACCCAAATCCATTAACATTTTAATTAACTAAACGACACAACCACGCGGGAATCCACCTGCCAAACATTATTCATCAATGTTCCTTTTAACACGGTCAAGTAACTGTGTGGTTGTAACATCAGCAGGATCCGAGGTATCACCCTCGTTGGATCCCGAACGATGTAACTGGCAAATTGGACTTAGAGGAATCACCCTCGAGGGTCTCACATTTGAGGGGTTGCAAGACAGAGTCATCGTCGGGAGTGGTGAAGGAGGAACCACCCTCAATAACCACGACCGACTAGCTGCCCTACACATATATCATCATGAGTACTTCGCGAGGTGTCACCCTCGCTACCTGCTACTGCAACAAAAGACCTTCCAACAGCGCCAAAAACACGTGGTGATGGGAGACTGTTCTTGCCTTGATACTCCTCAGCAACGGCACCAGGAATCCTTCTACTACGGCTACGCCTTTAGGGAATTCCTAGGAAAATATGCAAAGGATTTCCCCGTGGCCTTGGAGCCTTGCTTTGGTGTTCCCTCGAAGCGGAAAGGGTGATGTAGCGCAGCGGTGGTAAGTATTTCCCTCAGTTTTGAGAACCAAGGTATCGATCCAGTGAAGGAGTATCACAAGTGCCAGCACAAACACAAAAACTTGCTCCCAACGCTATGAAGGGGTTGTCAATCCCTTATAGATTGTTTGCCAAGTGAGAACTGAAAGCAACAAAGTAACAAAGCAAAGTAAAAGAGAAAGTGGAAATGATAGTTGTGATTAGACCCGGGGGCCGTAGTGTTCACTAGTGGCTTCTCTCATGAAAGGAAGTCGACGGTGGGTGAACAAATTGCTGTCAAGCAATTGATAGAACCGCGCAAAGTCGTGACGTCATCTATGGCAATGATTATATCTATAGGCATCACGTCCAAAACAAGTAGACCGATACTTTCTCCATCTACTACTATTACTCCACACGTCGACCGCTATCCAGCATGCATCTAGTGTATTAAGTCCAAAAGAACAGAGTAACGCCTTAAGCAAGATGACATGATGTAGATGGACAATCTCATATCTATGACAAAGCCCACCTTGTTACCCTTGATGGCAACTACACGATGTGTGCCTTGCTACCCATACTGTCACTGGGAATGGTCACCACACGATATGAACCCAAAACCAAGCACTTCTCCCATTGCAAGAATCATAGATCTAGTTGGCCAAACAAAACCCAAGACTCGGAGAGACTTACAAGGATATCAAATCATGCATATAAGAAATCAGCAAAGACTCAAATATATATCATAGATAATCTGATCACAAATCCACAATTCATCGGATCTCGACAAACACACCGCCAAAGAAGATTACATCAGATAGATCTCCATGAAGATCATGGAAAACTTTGTATTGAAGATCCAAGAGAGAGAAGAAGCCATCTAGCTACTAACTACGGACCCGTAGGTCTGAAGTGAACTACTCACGAGTCATTGGAGGGGCGATGATGATGATGAAGAAGCCCTCCAACTCCAAAGTCCCCTCTAGTAGGGCACCGGGAAGGGTCTCCAGATGAGATCTCGCGGAAACGGAAGCTTGCGGCGGCGGAAAAGTGTTTTCGTGGATTCCCTGATTTTTATATATTTTAGAGAATATATAGGCGAAGGAGCTAGGTTAGGAGGGCGCCAGGGAGGCCACATGCCTGCTAGCCGCCGCCCCCCTGGTGGCGTCTAGGGGCTTGTCGGCCCCCTGTAGCTTTCCTGGCTTGGCCCTCAAGCCCCCTAATCTTCTTCTGTTCGGGAAAAATTTATTTCGGGGATTTTATTCTGTTTGGACTCCGTTCCAAAATCAGATTTGAAAAGAACCAAAAACAGGAACTGGCACTTGGCACTGAATTAATAAGTTAGTCCCAAAAAGATATAAAAGGTACATAAAACATCCAAAGATGACAAGATAACAAAATGAAACCATCAAAAATTATAGATACGCTTGAGACGTATCAAGCATCCCCAAGCTTAACTCCTGCTCGTCCTTGAGTAGGGAAGTGATCAAGAAGGAATTTTTGATGATTTCATGCTACCTAGCATAGATGTCCTTTGTAACTCCTCTTATGTGACGTGAATGTTCAGATCCATTAGATTCAAAACAATAGTTTGCTATTGACGTGGAAACAATAATACTTCAAGCAAACTAGCAAGGTAATCATGAACTTTCAAAATAACAAGGCCAAAAGAAAGTTATCCCTACAAAACCATATAGTCTGGCTATGCTCTATCATCATTGCACAACGAATTTAAATCATGCACAACCCCGGTATTGGCCAAGTAATTGTTTTCACACCTTTACTTTCTCAAGCTTTTTCAACTCTCATGCAATACATGAGCGTGAGACATGGTTTTAGCACTATAAATGGTGTGGAGTGTGGTGGAGGTTGCAAGACAAACAAGGAGAAGATGATCACATTAACTAGGCATATCAATGAGCTGTGGAGATGCTCATCAATAGATATCAATGTGAAGGAGTAGGGATTGCCATACAAATGATGCACTAGAGCTAAGAGTATGTGAAAGCTCCTAAAGAAAACTAGTGGGTGTGCATCCAACTTGCTTGCTCACGAAGACCTAAGGCAATTTTGAGGAAGCCTATCATTGGAATATACAAGCCAAGTTATGTAATGAAAATTTCCCACTAGCTATATGGTGGTGAGAAAACGAGAGACTCTCAATCATGAAGATCATGGTGCTTAATATGCACAATTGTGGAAGGATGGTAGCATTGTCCCTTCTCTCTTTTTCTCTCATTTTTTTGTGGGCTCTTTGGCCTCTTTTTTTTGGTGGGCATCTTTGGCCTCTTTTATTTCCTCACATGGGACAATGCTCCATCAATGATTATCATCACACTTACAAATCAAAACTTAGAGCAATAATGACTCTATATGGAATGCCTTCGGTAGTGTACCATGGGAATGATCTAGCATGTCATAGACATTAATGGAAACATCGTGCTAGCTATCTTACGATCATGCAATGGCAATGTAGAAGTGGTGGCACATATCATGGTGGTAGTTGCATGGCAATATATCTCGGAATAGCTTTGAAAAAGCCATAGTAGGTAGGTATGGTGGCTGTTTTGAGGGAGGCTAATGGTGGGTTTTGTGCACCGACGAAAGTTGCACGACACTAAGAAGATAGTGATGGTGGAAGGTGAAAGTGCATCTAAACCATGGACTCAACATTAGTCATGAAGAACTCATATACTTGTTGAAAAAGTTTTATTAGTAATCGAAACAAAGCATTCAACGCATACTCCTAGGGGAAGGGTTGGTAGGTATAAACCATCGCGCGATCCCGACCGCCACACAAAGGATGACAATCAATAGACTAATCATGCTCAGATTTCATCACATAGCGGTTCACCATACGTGCATGCTACGGGAATCACTAACTTCAACACAAGTATTTCTAGATCCACAACACCTTACTAGCATAACTTCAATATTACCATAACCGCAAATCAAAACTAATTGAGATGAATCAAACTTCTCTAACTATTCAATGCACATGAAGGTGGAAGTTTTCATATCCCTTTGGATAACTAACCCTTTTGAGACTACTTTCATATCATAGATCAACTACCAAGCCACACACCGCCGTGCTCTAAAAGATACAAGTCAAGCACATAGAGCAAAATCAACTAGCTCAAAAGATATAAGTGAGGCATATGTGAGCTGAATTGTCTACCAAGGATATAAGTGAAGCTCGACAAAATCACGGTGAGTGCATGTCTCTCTCTCTAGGTGTGCAGCAAGGATGATTGTGACACAACAAAAATAAAAGACTCCTACGATACAAGACGCTCCAAGCAAAACACATAACATGTGGTGAATAAAAATATAGCCGAAAGTAACGTTACTGATGGATTGAAGACGAAAGAGGGGATGCTTTTACGGCATCCTTGAATCTCTTGGGGTGCCTTGGGCATCCCCAATCTTGAGATCTTGCCACTCTTTATCTTTTTGTCCATAAGAACTTCACCCAAAACTTGAAAACTTCACAACACGAAACTTAAACAGAAACTCGTGATAACATTAGTATAAGAAAGCAAACCACCACTTCCTTAGGTACTGTAGAAAACTTAAATTCTACTTATGTTGATGTTGGGCTACTTAATTTTCAATCTTCCATGGCTAATACCCCCCGATACTATCCATAGTTTCATCAAAATAAGCAACCAACTCAACAAAAACAGAATTTGTTAACAGCACACAAGTCTGTAGCAATCTGTATACTTCGTATACTTATGGTACTTCCAAAATTGTGAAAAATTACGACAGTATGAAGAATTTGCGTAGCAATCATCAGCAAAATGAATCAACTCAAAAGGTCTCACAGAAGAAAAAAAATGAAAATTCTTTTCGTGAGCAGAAAGTTTCTGTCTTTTCCAGCATGATCAAACGATCATCCCCAAGACTAATCATAACGGTTTCACTTGGCACAAACGCAAAAGAAACACAAAAAACACAATCACAACAGAATTATGAAAGTGTGGACGCAACAAAACAGAAAGAAAAAGATAAATTTATTGGGTTGCCTCCAAACAAGCGATGTTGTTTAACGCCCTTAGCTAGGCATTGATAATTCAATGATGCTCCCACAAAAGACAAGAATTGAAGCACAACGAGATCATCAGAAGGCACGTGAAAATCACATCTAAGTCTAACATACTTCCTATGCATAGGCATTTTATAGGAAAACAAATTGGCAAGACAACCAATAGTTGCCAAATGCAAGTAAGAAGAAAGAGACAATAGCAATCTCCATATAACGAGAGGTAATTTAGTGATATGAACATTTCTACCACCATATTTTCCTCTCTCATAATAATTACATGTGGGATCATGTTCGAATTCAACAATGTAACTATCACATAGGATATTCTTTTCATGATCCACATGCATGCAAAGTAGATGCTCTTCAAAAATAGTGGGATTATCATGAACTAAAGTCATGACTTCTCCAAACCCACTTTCAATAATATTGCAAATATCATATTCATCATGAGGCTTAAACAAATTTTCAAGATCATAAGAAAAATCATCGCGCCACTCATGATCATTGCAACAAGTAGTGGACATAGCAAAACTAGCATCCCCAAGCTTAGGGTTTTGCATATTTTTAGCATGATTGTAACTAATAGAATTTATAGTGAAACCATTGCAATCATGCTTTTCATCCAAGGAGCCCTCGTGAATCACTTCATAAATTTCTTCCTCACAATTTTTAGATTCATGCATATCAAGCAAAACTCCATAAAGATAGTCAAGTGCACTCAACTCACTAGCAATTGGATCAACATAATTGGATCTCTTAAAGAGATTAGCAAGCAGATGAGGTTCCATATCACTAGATTTTCAGCAAGCGAAGATGCAAGCATATTGAAGGCACATGGCACACAAGCGAACAGAAAGCAAGCGTGAGAAAAGGGCGAACGAAAAAGGAAAACGAAAAAGGCAAAGGAGAAAGGCAAATGAAAACGGCAAACGTGAAGTGGGGGATAGGAAAACTTTGTATTGAAGACCCAAGAGAGAGAAGAAGCCATCTAGCTACTAACTACGGACCCGTAGGTATGAAGTGAACTACTCACGAGTCATTGGAGGGGCGATGATGATGATGAAGAAGCACTCCAACTCCAAAGTCCCCTCTGGCAGGGCACCGGGAAGGGTCTCCAAATGAGATCTCGCGGAAACGGAAGCTTGCGGCGGCGGAAAAGTGTTTTCGTGGATTCCCTAATTTTTTTCTGTATTTTAGGGAATATATAGGCGAAGGAGCTAGGTCAGGGGGGCGCCAGGGAGGCCACAAGCCTCCTAGCTGACGTTTGGACTCCGTTCCGAAATCAGATCTGAAAAGAGCCAAAAACATAGAAAAACAGGAACTCGCACTTCGCACTGAATTAATAAGTTAGTCCCAAAAAAGATATAAAAGGTACATAAAACATCCAAAGATGACAAGATTACAGCAAGAAACCATAAAAAATTATAGATACGTTTGAGATGTATCAGTACCCGATAGTAGCTCTGTAGCGTCGTACAACTAAGTGGGGTGTAAGTGCTATTTCGTGTCCTGGCTCGTCGATCAGGGATCAAGGCTTGACGATAAAGCGGGGCAACTGGACAAAAGGGTCAGAGGGGGTGACTGCTCCACCTATACTAAACAGTTTTAAGGTGCGGTACTCAAAGTAGCAGTTCATTGAAAATTTGGCTATGCATCAGATATAGGAACTAACTACAAGAGTAGCAAAATTCTAATGCAAGCATGATGGAGAAAGCAATGGGCAATATAGGAATGATCAAGGGGGGGGGGGTTTGCTTGCCTTGTTACTCTGCGAAAAAGCATTGGTTGTCAGGAGGGTAGTCATACCCGGCAGCAGCGTCAGTCTCGGGATCTACCGGTAAGAAAAGGGAGAAGAAACAATAAATATAACACTATGCAAACACTAATTATGACATGTCAAACCAGGGTTAGGCATGAGCTAACGAAGTGCTATCGGTCATAGATGGATCGGGAAAATATCAGATGATATTTTCGGGGTCTATGGCTACTACAGGTCATATGAAATTGATGAAAAAGTTCCACCTTTGCTATGCTAGGGACGCGAGACAAACAAACAGATAGCGTTTCTGGGTTCGTCTCGTTCTACAGATGAACTTTCATGTTCAAACTATTTTCATGTGAGCTACGGATTAATTTATATTAATTTTTAAAGTTTTATTAATACTCTGAAAACTAAAACCGATTTCATGTTCAAAACTGACCAGTGGGCCCCACATGTCATTGACACCATTTTAATGAGGTTTAATAAATAAATAAACAACCTATACCTATACTAATTTAAGACTCCCTACAAATTACCATGTTAATTAGATTTTACGAGCCGTTAATCTGGTGGGGCCGAATTATTACGATGTAGATCGACTCAGAGAAAAAAAAATATGTATCTCTCTCCCATGAAGAAAAAAAACACGCATGTCTCTCCCGTGACCTTAGTCTCTCACCTATATGTAACAAACTCTCATGTACAGTTAAAAAAGCTCTGATGTAAAAAAGCTCTCACGTATCTGTTTCTCAAGGCCCAACGACCATCTCAATCTATCTCTCCCCGTTTATAAAGGAAATAACAACACCATCAAACAAATCTGGTGGCTGATTTGTTGGCCATAAAAAAACACGCATGTCTCTCCCATGATCCCGTGTGTTTTCTTGATTTGTTGGCCTTCGCCTCCGCCATAGTCCGAGCAGTTGAGCGTTTACCTTGGCAACGCCCTAGCCGAAACAGTGATGACCACGTACATGTTGGGGACAAGCTATTGATAACTCCACCGTTTCACGACGATGACCTCAGTGTCCTGCAGAAAAAGACCATGGAGATGGACAAGGAAATGGTAGCTGCTATGATACAATTACTTCTATTGCGAATTTTGAACTCTAGATGATTTTTCCTCTTATTTCATGTCATAGCTATGGGTTTGAATTGCAGATGTATCACACAGATTATCAAGAAAGGTCTAGGAATGTGCTGCGAGTTGAGATCAGCATGGCCTGCAACCACAACACGACGCCTACCATGCATATATGTTCCTTTCAAATAGCAACAACTTGACTATGTTGTCTACAACATAAGAAGGGCGAAATCTGACACCCATCTACATGTGTTAATCCTGTCAGCACAATACGTTAAAGTTTGCACCATAAGTTTTTTTTGCCAGCAGTTTAAATAATCACATCATGGGTTATTTCTCTTCAGATGATTCTGCTGATTTACAGTTGAAAAAGAATCAAATTATGAATGAACGCTAGCAATATATGCTTCAGATCAGCGGTCAAGATCCTAAATTTAATCTATGATATGGTGCATTGCATGGTATAGGCTGCCATGATAGCTGTTCTTATCCAGGTATATTTTCTTGATGCTTGGAGAGTCTTATTGCTGCAAATGAATTATATACATTTTTTATAAACATTAAATATAGTAGATGGTGTGCTGTAGTCAGATTAAATAGTTTGTCAATTGGCCATGGTTTTATTATTGCTGCAAATCAAATCAACAGTAATCTCTCTTATGTTTGTTATAAAATTTAGTTACATGTCGAGAATTATTAATGTTTCTTGTAGAACCAAGTAGATGATGAGAAATAAATGGTGCTATTTTTATTTGTTTTCTCACATCAAGTGTGCTTGATTGAATTCAGATGGTGGCTCTTTGGAAGGAACGATCAAGAGTAAGCTGCAGATAGATCTGTTTTCTCCTACTTGGATTTGGTTTCTTCTTCCCAGATTCTACTCCGAAATAGTTTTTGGTTTGGAGCATTTTCAGTGTTTCTTCCCGCGTTTCGTTCTTCTCTTCATAGTCTATCACTTCTCTATCAGAATATTATACTTAATGTACTCTTGGTTTTCTAACATGTGTGATTTTTTTGCTGCTAGGATTATTTTGACATGTCTACACCTTGATTTTTATGAACAAGAGCCTGTTTTTTGGCACGACTCCCAGCTGCAGGTAACTATTTTTGAATAAAGGAGATCTCCCTATTTAGTTGTTAGATCTTTATGAGTTTCTATTAGCCTACTATAATTTGCACGTATATGTGTAATCGCACGATGGTATTTTGGGGTTGATTTCCACTTACAGCCAGAAAACAATAGCAATAGCCACAAATGGTCCATTGCTTTCCAGCACACATAAAATATAGTATTAGTATATATAGGTTGCCTTTCCTAAAGAAGGTCAGGCAAAATAGAGTCTCAGTTATCAATTATATTATGAATAAGACAATCATACTATTGGATGATAGAAAATAAGCATATATGAAGAGGTAAACTGATTTAAGGGCCAAAGAATTTAAATTATAAGGCGTGCTTCCATACACACCATATAAATTTTGTTCTTCATGCTTACTACCACTCTGGGTTAAGCATACATAAGAGAACTACACACACAATATACTCACTTGAAAGTATCTTATATATAGTATATCAACATACTAACAATGATAAATTAGTATATATACTATCACATGATAATATAAATCAGTATATATATATATATATATATATATATATATATATATATGTATTATTTTAGCAATTTAGTTAAGTATAATATAATACACCTGACTTTCGCTGAAATATTATGCTTGAATGTACAACATTGATCCATCAAACTTTCTAATATATTATTTAAGGGGGCATACCAACAAACACATCATAAGCTTATTGTCAATGAAGGTATCTTTCAGTTCGTCCATTTCTATTTCTGCACACTGCTAACTGCGTCATGCTAGATGCGTGTACCACATTGTACTTCTAATATATATGTAATAATCAGAACAGATAGTTGTTACACCGTCAATACAGAACTGGTAGTATATTTGTCTTAATGTGGAAGCATATAAATCTCTCCCATAAAATTGAAATGAAGAGAAAGATATCGCGAAGAAACCATATATTACTGCTGAAGTTAATCACCGAGTTGAACCGCATAGGATGGGGACATATAATCAGTACATAACACAAAAATAAAATCCTGCAAGAATTTGCACAAAACACAGAAAAAATCAGGCAGAAGACATTGCAGCAAATCAGATTAGGGGAGTTAACAATAAAACTGTACTTGAGAACATATTGTTAACGTGCCATAAGTGATTAGAATAACACATAGTGCATTTGGCCCGTGCAATTAAAGCTTTTGTTCCTGATATCTGATACCTATGTTTGCTCCTTATTTTATGAATGATTGATCCACTTTATTCGAAATAAATAATTCTAAAGATGTCTCGGACTTTCAGCATCGATATGCAAGCAAATGGCTAGGGCGAATTAATTGGTCACCATACTCAGAAAGATTGGATTGACTATACCACATAGTCATGTGGTGAAGAATTATTTTGTTCTCTTTGTCAATGAGCATCAGAAGTAGATGATCTTCTCGAGTTACAAAATTGGCCGAATAACCTTTTCCTACGGCTCATTTTTTCCAATGGTAGTGTACAGGTTAAAATTTCAAACTACTTCTATTTGGTTGTGTATAATTAAATATAAAAGTAAATTTAAACAAATTATATATAATAAAAAGTACCAATTAAATAAAGTTAAATATGATTGGATTTTGACTTTCCGTATGATACTAGCCCGTGCAAGTGCACGGGTGAGCGACTAGTCTATACCTGTACTAATTAGAGACTCCCTAGAAATTCCTATGTTAATTAGAATTTATGAGCCGTTCATCTAAGGTGGGACCGAGTTATTACGGTGTAGATTAATCTTTGAAAAAAAAAGACACAAATCTTTCATCCAGTTTACTTCGGCTGGAAATATATTAAGTATGGTAGTTGTTCACCAGCGTTATTTAAGATAAAATAATTTAAGATAAAAAAATACCCATAAAATATGTACCTCCAGCGTCTATTCTTCTCCAAGTAAAAAATAGCAAGTACGTGACACAATCTCAATCTCCCTCCCCCTCTCAATCTCTCACGTCTCCCTCTCTCTCACGTGTCTCTCTTTCTCTGTCATGTCTCTCTTTTTTTCTGCATGAAAAACAAATCTGAACAGTTTCTCTCTGGAACTGAAGCAAAGGAACATGGGGCATGGATCCTGTACCTCTCTCTCCCACGTCTCTCTCCACCTCTCTCTCTCATCCCACTTTTTCCTCCCACATGAAAAACATATACGTATCTCTCTCAAATTGGAGGAAAGAACTTGGGGCATGGATCCTGTGCATCTCTCTCTTTCTGACAGGTCTCTTTCTCTTTCTCTCTTATGTCTCTCTTCCTCCTACATGAAAACAGATCAGTATTTGTATCTAAATAGATCAAACATCAAACAACTTCGGATGTGAGCCCTCTACCCCCCCCTCTCTCTCTCTCTCTCTCTCTCTCTCTCTCTCACGTCTCTCTCTTCCACTCTGAAGTCTCTTCCTCCCCCACATGAAGAACATATACATATCTCTCTAAAATTGGAGGAAAGAACTTAGGGCATGGATCACCTGTGTCGACGGGAAAAAAGTTGGGGCATGAATCACGCGCACTGACGGAGGTTATCGTATTAAAATTGATTCCTCATCTAGATCAGATTTCTATTCGCACACTAATCAGTTATGTATTTGTTCTTTTTTGCCAATTTATATTTAAATCGACCGTATCTTTTGCATGTTGATTTAGTAGGTATATGCCTACTATATTCCTTTCTGCTATTTTTCTTGAGTATACAGAGATCGCTGCACCACGCAAACTTATTTGTAAGGCTACTATGGCATAGAATCTACAGGTGGTGCATCTGGCTTGAAATTCTAGACCCATATGTCCAACCGTAGTCTAGAGGTACATAGAAAGACAAGAAGCACGGAATAGTTTTATGATAAATGATGGTTGCATCGAAAAAAACTAAGCATACACCATGCATGATAGTTCACACGTACGTAAGGCCGTAGTTGTCCAAGACATAGAAGTCCTCTATTGTTTGTTCTTAACTATGAGTTTATAACAGGATCCGTATATGCTTAGATCAATTGAATTATGTGCCTTCCCTTCATCCTACCTTCCCTCAATCCTTTTCAAAAAGGATGTCAGCATCCATATACCATGGCAAAAAAAATGATGACACAGACAGTGCCGCCAAGGAAGAACACAGAACTTTGTGATGGTGATGCAGGATGAAGCATGTGTTTGTAATTTGTTCTTTTAAACCTGACCATAGTAACTCTTATTTGTCTCTATACATAATGGGAAGAAGGCCTTTCAATATGCATTTCTATGATGATTATCAGTACAAGGTCAATGACCAATAAATATTCACTTGGTTTTAATTTCTTCAATCATTATGGCATACCAATTCCGGATTGCAGGATCTTAGCTGATTGCATTTGAACCAACATTAGTGTGCCGACTAGATTCAACATCATGGATGGTCGAACAAGTAATTTTGTCGGGAGTGTGCATGCATGAGATCGAAACTGTGTGGCACCTATTCTTCCTCTACAAGGTTGCCAAGTAGATTTGGGCTAAGCCCTTCCGTATATGGCTACAATATTGTGAACCCCGCAGCTATTTCTCTTGGAAGAAGATTATCAAAAGTCTGCCAACTAAGTACATGAAAGAAATTAAATTCCCCTTTTAATTGTCACCGAGAATATTTGCCTGGATAGGAATATCAGCGATATTATGGAGAAGCGTCCTTGATCAATGTTGTATAACTGATGGAAGTTGCATATAGAATGGTAGTGAACACTCTTTACCAACTATTGTTCCGATAAAATGCAAATACTGCCATGTAATATGTACGTAAATATGAAATAAAATAGTTCATCTAAAACTATCAACGATTTAGTAGTATACAATCTAAAATAAAAAAGTAAGTCAAGATATATACATATTTTATTATGTGTTAGGAGTGAATCTAATGCAGTCTGCTTTGTTATAGGTTTTCCATTGATGTTGACATAAGCTCTCTATGACTTTTCATGTTCTCTTATTCGCACTTTGTTATATTGGGCGTTGTTTATTCAAATTTATTTTTTGTATTATTCGTTAAATGATATCAATTCACTTACTTGAGAAATATGTATTCTCTGGCTACTTCTTTTCCTCTAGAGGGATATTAATTATCAACCATGATAGTATATGTTTGTTCACTTTTTTTCTAGAATGAGTTACTAAATTGAGTAGACCAAAATGACGATGAAGGAAATAAACATATTATTATAAATAATAGTTTTTTAAATACAATACTCCCTCTATATAAAAAATAAGTGTTGTTTTGGACACTCACATGGCCTTCGTGATGTAACATTAGCTATTTATTTCTAGAATGAGTGCATATGATTTTACATGTCCAATCTAAATAATACAAAAAGTCATAGTCAATTTTAAAAAAGGTTTGATTTAAGGTAAATGCAACACATTACTCATTATGATATGAAGGGAGTATTTCATATCTAACTAACATCGACAATCGTGTGAACATTCTTAGGGAGTTAGTCTGCATGAATTTAAAATAGACATTCAGTCGGAGATATCTATAACTTATTCACAAAAACATATTACCCTATGAGTTAGTCCTGGTATGTCGATTCCTTTAGGTTTGGACGTTATGTCGGGTTAATGTTGTTTTACAAAACAAATTTCCATTTTCTATGGTATGAAATTTCTAAGTTAATATTTTACAACTAGCCCGTGCGAACGCACGGGTTCACGACTAGTTTAATTAATGGGGTGGGAAAGAGGTGTCATACACTCTTTAGGCTAATATATCTATCTTAATTAACAGAATTCTTAATTAATCTATTTACTCCTAATCATATTAATAATACCAAATTACCTAATTAATTAATTAGTTAATTAAATAATTATTTACCGGTTATTTATTTATTTATTTTTAAACATATTTTTCTTTATATTATCATTTTAGAGGGGGGTCATGGCCCCCTTTGTCAGTCTCAGTGGAAGGGGCAAAATGCCCCAAACTAATTAGCAGTACACGGGGGGGGGGGGGGGGGGGGGGGTTAATCCCCCTGTTTAGAACAGATCGGCCAAGGCCAGCCGAATCGGCGCCAAGGCTAAGACCAGGGGGCGCTGCGTCCGGGGTGTAGCATCGGTGGCGGAGCATGCCGTAGGTGGCCACTGGCGGGAGGGTGGGGACGCAGCGCGGGAGCGTGCGGGTAGCACGCGGGAAAACGGCGACGAGGTCGCAGTCGGAGGGCGTAGGGCGCGTGGTGGCGTGATGGTCGGACCGGAACAGGATGGGTCCTCACCGGCGATGCAGGGGGCTGGGGCGTCGAGGTTTGGTGGAGCCATTGAGGAGGAGGCGGGAGGCCGATGAGGTGGAGGTCGGAGGAGGCCAGCGACGATGGAGGAGGGGAACCGGCGAGGTGATGTAGTGGCCGGCCGGAACGGAACGGAGGAGGGCCGGACGAGGAGGGGCGTGATGCTTCTCCAACGTATCTATAATTTTTTATGGTTCCATGCTATTATCTTGTCAACTTTGGATGTTTTGTATGCATGACTATGCTATTTTATATCTTTTTTGGGACTAACCTATTAACTCAGTGCCAAGTGTCAGTTTCTTTTTTTCCGTGTTTTTGACCTTTTTCAGAGGATACTATTAAACGGAGTCCAAACGGAATAAAATCCACGGAATGATTTTTTCCATAACAGAAGATACGCACGGGACTTGAGAACCAAGGAAAGGGACCCCGGGGGAGGTCACAAGCCCCCTAGCCGCGGCCTGGGGGGCGCGCCTAGTAGGCTTGTGGGCTCCCCGTGGCTCCTTTGCCCTACTTTTTCTCCCTATAAATTCTCCAAAAATCTGAAACTGCCACAGAGAGCCACGGAAATACTTTTCCGCCGCCGCAAGCTTCTGTCTCCGCAAGATCCCATCTGGGGAACGTTCTGGTGCCCTGCCGGAGGGGGGATTCGGATACGGAGGGCTTCTTCATCAACACCATTGCCTCTCCGATGACGCGTGAGTAGTTCACCACAAACCTTCGGGTCCATAGCTAGTAGCTAGATGGCTTCTTCTCTCTCTTGGATCTTCAATACGAAGTTCTCCATGATCTTCATCGAGATCTATCCGATGTAATCTTCTTTTGCGTTGTGTTTGTCGAGATCTGATGAGTTGTGGATTTATGATCAGATTATCTATGAATATTATTTGACTCTCCTATGGTCTCTTATATGCATGATTTCGTATCCTTGTAATTCTCTTCGAGTTGTGGGTTTCGTTTGGCCAACTTGATCTATAATTCTTGCAATGGGAGAAGTGCTTGGTTTTGGGTTCATATCGTGCGGTGTCCTCACCCAGTGACAGAAGGGGTAGTGAGGCACGCGTCGTGTTGTTGCCACCGAGGGTAAAAAGATGGGGTTTATATCTATTGCCTGAATTTATCCCTCTACATCATGTCATCTTGCTTAAGGCGTTACTCTATTTGTTTTGAACTCAATACACTAGATGCATGCTGGATAGTGGTCGATGTGTGGAGTAATAGTAGTAGATGCAGACAGTAACGGTTGACTTGTCTCGAACGTGATGCCTATATGTATGATCATTGCCTTAGATATCATCATGACTTTGCGCGGTTCTATCAATTGCTCGACAGTAATTCATTCACCTACCGTAATACTTGCTATCATGAGAGAAGCCTCTAGTGAACACTATGGCCCCCGGGTCTACTTCACATCATATTTTCAGCTCTACACTTTTACTTTGTTGCACTTTCCACCTTCAGATCTCACCGCGCGATTAATCGTGAAGGGATTGACAACCCCTTTATAGCGTTGGGTGCAAGTTTGTTTGTTTTTGCGTAGGTACTTTGGAGACTTGTCTTGATACTCCTAATTGATTGATACCTTGGTTCTCAAACTAAGGGAAACACTTACTGCTACTGTGCTGCATCACCCTTTCCTCTTCAAGGGAAAAACCAACGCAAGCTCAAGAGTTAGCAAGAAGAATTTCTGGCGCCGTTGCCGAGGAGTATCAAGTCAAGAATAGTCTCCCTTCAACGTGTCAATTTCTAGCACTGGGGACTATTCTAAGTGAAGCTTATCCAAGTAACTGCCGCGAACTCATCTCTTGCATTTACTTTTTTGCCATTTGCCTCTCGTTTTCCTCTCCCCCACTTCTGAAAAACAAAAAATTACAAAAATATTTGCCTATTTCGTTCGCCTTTTCTTTCGCTTGCTTTCTGTTCGCTTGTGTGCTTGTCTGCTTGCTAAGGCACCATGACTGAAAACACCAAATTGTGTGACTTCTAGAATACTAATAATAACGATTTTATTAGTACTCCGATTGCTCCCGCCACTAGTGCAGAATCATATTAGATCAATGCTGCTTTGCTGAATCTTGTTATGAAAGAGGAATTTTCTGGCCTTCCTAGTGAAGATGCCGCATCCCATCTTAATACCTTCATTGAGATATGTGATATGCAAAAGAAGAAATATGTGGATAATAATGTTATTAAATTGAAGCTATTTCCGTTCTCATTACGAGACCGAGCAAAAACTTGGTTTTCACCTTTACCCAAAAATAGTATTGATTCTTGGAACAAGTGTAAAGATGCTTATATATCCAAGTGTTTTCCACCGGCTAAGATTATCTCTCTCCGTAATGATATCATGAATTTGAAGAAACTAGATCATGAACATGTTGCACAATCTTCGGAGAGAATGAAATTGATGATTAGAAATTGTCCCGCTCATGGCTTGAGTCTTTGGATGATTATACAAATCTTCTATGCTGGTTTGAATTTTTCTTCTAGAAATATCTTGGATTCCGCCTCCGGTGGAACTTTCATGGCAATCACATTAGGAGAAGCCACAAAACTCCTAGACAATATCAAGACAAACTATTCTCAATGGCACACTGAAAGGTCACCTACTAGTAAAAAGTGCATGTTATAGAAGAAATTAACTCTTTGAGTGCTAAGATGGATGACTTAATGAAATTGTTTGCTAGTAAAGGTGCTCCTCTAGATCAAAATGATATGCCTTTGTCTTCCTTGATTGAGAATAGCAATGAAAGCTTGGATGTTAATTTTGTTGGTAGGAATAATTTTGGCAACAACAATGCTTATAGAGGTAACTTTATTCCTAGGCCTTTTCCTAGTAATCCCTCTAATAACTTTGGAAATTCCTACAACAATGCTCATGGAAATTACAATAAATTACCCTCTTATCTTGATAGTAATATTAAAGAGTTTATCAACTCGGAAAATATTTTCAATGCGTCCATAAAAGAAAAACTGCTCAAAATCGATGACTTGGCTAGGACTGTTGATAGAATATCTCTTGATATTGATTCTTTGAAATTGAGATGTGCTCCTCCCAAGATTAATATGGATGAAACTTTGAAATCTATGCGTGTTTCCATGAATGAGAGTAAAGAAAGAACATCCCAAATTCGTGCTAGACATGAATGGCTTAAAAAGGCGTGTCCTCGTGATGAGAATCACGAAGATCTTAAAGTGCTTGGTGTGACTCCTATTGAATCCTTGTTTTCTAATGTAAAACCTAATGATGATGGGGCTGGATATGAATCCACTTTGGTTGAGAAACGCCCCAATGATTCGGAGTCTATTTGTCTTGATGCAAAAAGCACTGTAAGTGGAGTAGAGGATATCAAAACTTTGAGTAGTAATGAAATTACTACTTTGGATTTTAAGGAATTCAATTATGATAGTTGCTCTTTGATTGAATGTATTTCCTTGATGCAATCCATGCTAAACTCTCCACATGCTTATAGCCAAAACAAGGCTTTTACCGATCACATCGTCGATGCTATTATAAAATCTCTTGAAGAGAAACTTGAGTTGTAGATATCTATTCCTAGAAAATTTCATGATGAGTGGGAACCTACTATCAAAATCAAGATTAAAAACTATGAATGCAATGCTTTGTGTGATTTGGGTGCTATTGTTTCCGCTATTCCAAAGTCTTTATGTGATGTTCTAGGCTTCAATGAGATTGATGAGTGCTCTCTTAATTTGCATCTTGCGGATTCTACTGTTAAGAAACCTATGGGAAGGATCAATGATGTTCTTATTATTGAAAATAGGAACTATGTACCCGTAGATTTCATTGTGCTTGATATTGATTGCAATCCGACATGTCCCATCATTCTTGGTAGACCTTTCCTTAGGACTATCGGTGCTATCATCGATACGAAGGAAGGGAATATTAGATTTCAATTTCCATTAAATAAAATAAGATTGCCTTATGAATCCATGATGAGGGGGCCTTATGGTTTGAGCACCAAAGACGATGATACGTGATTCTATCGCCTTATGCCTAGCTAAGGGCGTTAAACAATATCGCTTATTGGGAGGCAATCCAATGAATTTATCTTTTCTTTTTGCTTTATGTTTTGTTGTGTCCACACCATCATAATTCTGTTATGATTGCGTTTTTGTGTTCCTTTTTGTGTTTGTGCCAAGTAAAACCTTTATGACTAGTTTTGGTGATGGTTGTTTGATCTTGCTGAAAAAGAGAGAAACTTTGCACTCACGAAATTATTTTTAATTCCTATCCAGAAAGAGATTTTGGGTTGATTCTTTTTTCTTCTGGTTGATATGCCAATTTCCCTAATTGTCATAAGTTTTCAGAATTTTTGAAATAACAGAAGTATACGAAGTATACATATTGCTACAAACTGGTCTGTTTTTGACAGATTCTGTTTTTGTTGTGTTGATTGCTTATTTTGATGAAACTATGGATAGTATCGGGGGGTACTATCCATGGAAAAGTGAGAATACAGTAATATAACATCAATCTAAATATAAATCAAGTTTACTAAAGTACCTAAGGAGTTGGTAGTTTGTTTTCTTATGCTAATGATATCACGAGTTTGTGTTTAAGTTTTGTGTTGTGAAGTTTTCATGTTTTGGGTGATGTTATCATGGAAAATGGGATAAAGAGTGATAAGAGCTCAAGATTGGGGATGCCCAAGGCATCCCAAGCCAAATTCAAGGACACCAAAAACCCTAAGCTTGGGGATGCCCCGGGAAGGCATCCCCTCTTTCGTGTTCAATCCATCGGTAACTTTACTTGGAGCTATATTTTTATCCACCACATGATGTGTGTTTTGTTTGGAGCATCATGTATTATAGGAGTCTTTTCTTTTTCTTGTGTCACAATCATCCTTGCTGCACACCTTTTTGAGAGAGACATGCACTCATCGTGAATTTGCTAGAATACTCATTGAGCATCACTTATATCTTTTGAGTTATAGGCAATTTAGCTCGCATGTGCTTCACTTATATCTTTTGAGCTAGATAACTTTGCTCTAGTGCTTCACTTAAATCTTTTTAGAGCACGCCGGTCTCATATTTTGAAGAAATAAAAACTCTCTATCTTCACTTATATCTTTTTGAGAGTGCTCTCTCTCAGTAACTTGGTAATTGGCTTGTGCTATGAAAGTAGTCCTAAAGATGATAGGCATCCAAAGAGGATACAATAAAAACTTCCATATTCAAGTGCATTGATTAGTAAAGAGAAGTTTGATTCCTCACAATTAGTTTTGTGATATGGATATGGTAATATTAGAGCTATGTTAGTAGGGTGTTGTGAATCTAGAAATACTTGTGTTGAAGTTAGTGATTCCCGTAGCATGCACGTATGGTGAACCACTATGTTAGGAAGTCGGAGCATAATTGATTTATTGATTGTCATCCTTTGTGTGGCGGTCGGGATCGTGCGATGGTTAACACCTACCAACCCTTCCCCAAGGAGTATGCGTTTAACACTTTGTTTCGATTACTAATAAAACTTTCGCAATAAGTGTACGAGTTCTTCATGACTAATGTGAGTCCATGGTATAGATGCACTTTCACCTTCCACCATTGCTAGCCTCTCTAGTGCCGCGCAACTTTCGCCGGTACACAAACCCACCATATACCTTTCTCAAAACAGCCACCATACCTACCTATTATGGCATTTTCATAGCCATTCCGAGATATATTGCCATGCAACTCCCACCGTTCCGTCTCATGACATGTGCCGTCACTTTCATACTGCCATTGCGTGATCGTAAGATAGCTAGCGAGATGTTTCAACGTCATACGCTAAGCTAGATCATTGCACATCCCGGTACACTGCCGGAGGCATTTCCTATAGAGTCATCTTTGTTCTAGGCATTGAGTTGTGAGTAAAGAAAAGTGTGATGATCATCATTATTAGAGCATTGTCCCATGTGAGGAAATAAAAAAAAGGCCAAAGATGCCCACCAAAAATGAAAAAAAGAGGCCAAAGAGCCCAAACAAAAAAGAGAGAGAAACAGAGAGAAGGGACAATGCTACTATCTTTTTCCACACTTCAGCTTTAAAATAGTACCATGTTCTTCATGATAGAGAGTCTCTTGTTTTGACACTTCCATATACTTATGGGAATCTTCAATATATAACTTGGCTTGTATATTCCAATGATGTGCTTCTCCATAGCCCGTTGATACACCGAGTCGATGTGACCATCTCCTCCTTTTTGCCTCACAACCTTCACCAGACTCTATTCCACCTATAGTGCTATATCCATGGCTCACGCTCATGTATTGCGTGAGAGTTGAAAAAGTTTGAGAAAGTAAGAGTGCGATATCAATTACTTGGACAATACCGGGGTTGTGCAAGATTTAAATTTGTTGTGAGGGGATGATGGAGCATAGCCAGACTATATGATTTTGTAGGGATAACTTTCTTTGGCCTTGGTATTTCAAAAGTTCATGATCACTTTGCTAGTATGCTTGAAGAATTATTGTTTTCATGTCAACAGTAAGCTATTGTTTTGAATCCTACAGAACTGAATATTCATGTCACAGGAAAGAAGTTACAAAGGACAAATATGTTAGGTAGCATTCCACATCAAAAATTCAGTCTTTATCACTTCCCTACTCGAGGACGAGCAGGAGTTAAGCTTGGGGATGCTTGATACGTCTCCAACGTATCTATAATTTTTTATGGTGCCATGCTATTATCTTGTCAACTTTGGATGTTTTGTATGCATGAATATGCTATTTTATATCTTTTTTTGGACTAACCTATTAACTTAGTGTCAAGTGCCAGTTTCTGTTTTTTCCGCGTTTTTGACCTTTTTCAGAGGAGAATATTAAACGAAGTCCAAACGGAATAAAACCTGCGGAATGATTTTTTCCATAACAGAAGATACGCAGGGGACTTGAGAACCAAGGCAAAGGACCCTGGGGGAGGTCACAAGCCCCCTAGCCGCGGCCTGGGGGGGCACGCCTAGTAGGCTTGTGCCCCCCTCGTGGCTCCTTTGCCCTACTTCTTCCGTCTATAAATTCTGCAACAATCTGAAACTGCCACAGAGAGCCACGAAAATACTTTTCCCCCGCCGCAAGCTTCTGTCTCCTCAAGATCCCATCTGGGGACCGTTCTGGTGCCCTGCCGGAGGGGGGATTCGGATACGGAGGGCTTCTTCATCAAGACCATTGCCTCTCGGATGACGCGTGAGTAGTTCACCACAGACCTTCGGGTCCATAGCTTGTAGCTAGATGGCTTCTTCTCTCTTGGATCTTCAATACAAAGTTCTCCATGATCTTCATGGAGATCTATCCGATATAATCTTCTTTTGCGGTGTGTTTGTCAAGATCCGATGAATTCTGGATTTATGATCAGATTATCTATGAATATTATTTGATTCTCCTCTGATCTCTTATATGCATGATTTCGTATCCTTGTAATTCTCTTCGAGTTGTGGGTTTCGTTTGGCCAACTTGATCTATAATTCTTGCAATGGGAGAAGTGCTTGGTTTTGGGTTCATACCGTGCGGTGTACTCACCCAGTGACAGAAGGGGTAGCGAGGCACGCATCGTGTTGTTGCCATCAAGGGTAAAAAGATGGGGTTTATATCTATTGCATGAATTTATCCCTCTACATCATGTCATCTTGCTTAAGGCGTTACTCTGTTTGTTATGAACTCAATACACTAGATGCATGCTGGATAGCAGTCGATGTGTGGAGTAATAGTAGTAGATGTAGACAGTATCGGTCTACTTGTCTCAGACGTGATGCATATATGTATGATCATAGCCTTAGATATCATCATGACTTTGCGCGGGTCTATCAATTTCTCGACAGTAATTCGTTCACACCCGTAATACTTTCTATCGTGAGAGAAGCCTCTAGTGAACACTATGGACCCTTGGTCTACTTCAGCTCCACACTTTTACTTGGTTGCACTTTCCACCTTCAGATCTCACCTTGCAATTAATCGTGAAGCGATTGACAACCCCTTTATAGCGTTGGGTGCAAGTTTGTTTGTTTTTGCGCAGGTACTTTGGAGACTTGTCTTGATACTCCTACTGGATTGATACCTTGGTTCTCAAACTAAGGGAAATACTTACTGCTACTGTGATGCATCACCCTTTCCTCTTCAAGGAAAAAACCAACGCAAACTCAAGAGGTAGTAGGGCGCACACGAAGGAGGGTGATGACCCACAAGTATAGGGGATCAATTGTAGTCCTTACAATAAGTAAGAGTGTCGAACCCAACGAGGAGGAGAAGGCTCTGATAAACGGTTTTTAGCAAGGTAATAACTGCAGGCACTGAAAGTAGCGGTAACAAGTGATGGTGTAGTGAGGTGAAACGTAGAAAGCGAAAAGTAACAAGTAACAAGTAGTAGCAATGGTGCAGCAAGTGGCCCAATCCCTTTTGCAGCAAGGGACAAGCCTGAACAAAGTCTTATAGGAGGAAAAACGCTCCCGAGGACACACGGGAATTTCTGTCATGCTAGTTTCATCATGTTCATGTGATTCGTGTTCGTTACTTTGATAGTTTGATATGTGGGTGGACCGGCGCTTGGTTACTTCCCTTACTTCGACAAGCATCCCACTTATTATTAACCCCTCTCGCAAGCATCCGCAACTACAAAAGAAGAATTAAGACAACGTCTAACCATAGCATTAAACTAGAGGATCCAAATCCGCCCCTTACGAAGCAACGCATAGACTTGGGTTTAAGCTTCTGTCACTCCAGCAACCCATCATCTACTTACTACTCCCCAATGCTTTCCTCTAGGCCCAAATATGGTGAAGTGTTATGTAGTCGACGTTCACATAACACCACTAGAGGAAAAGACAACATACATCATATCAAAATACCGAACGAATATCAAATTCACATGACTATTATTAACATGACTTATCCCATGTCCTCAGGAACAAAAGTAACTACTCAAAAAGCATAATCATAATCATGATCAGAGTTGTAATGAATAGCATCAAGGATCTGAACATAAACTCTTCCACCAAGTAATCCAACTAGCATCAACTACACAGAGTAATCAACACTACTAGCAACCTTACAAGTACCAATCGGAGTCGCGAGACGAAGATTGGTTACAAGAGATGAACTAGGGATTGGAGAGGAGATGGTGCTGATGAAGATGTTGATGAAGATGCCTCCCCTCCGACGAGAGGAGTGTTGGTGATGACGATGGCGACGATTTCCCCCTCTGGGAGGGAAGTTTCCTCGGCACGATCGTCCTGCCGGAGCTCTAGATTGGATCTGCTCTAGTTTTGCCTCGTGGCGGCGGCGAAACCACGACAAAGCTCCTGATTGATTTTTTTCTGGAACGAAACCCTTCATATAGCAAAAGAGGGGGGGGCAGTGGGCCGTCAGGGAGCCCACAAGCTTGCTAGCCACCACTAGGGGGGTGGCGGCTACCAGGCTTGTGGCGCCCTCATAGCTCCCCTCTGGTACTTCTTTAGCCCAGTATTTTTTTATATAATCCCAAAATATTCCACGTAAATTTTCAGGGCATTTGGAGATGTGCAGTATAGTGGACTAAGATTTGCTCCTTTTCCAGTCCAGAATTCTAGCTACCTGAATTCTCCCTCTTCAAATAAACCTTGAAAAATAAGAGAGAAAAGGCATAAATATGGTACCACAATGTAATATAACAGCCCATAAAGCAATAAATATCAACATGAAAGCATGATGCAAAATGGACGTATCAACTCCCCCAAGCTTAGACCTCGCTTGTCCTCAAGCGAAAACCAAGTTCCATAAACATGTCCACATGTTTAAGGACGAAGGTGTCGATAAAACATAAGACGGACATGAGGGCATCATGATCACACATAGAATAGCAGTACATCATAAAGATTCTTATGGGAAAGTAACAATTCCTTCACAAAGCAAAGTATGAAGCAAAAACCTTATCGAGAAGTAACCAACGACAGTCCAAAGTCATTGAAGCAATTGCAATTTATCATAACATCAGAAAGAGTCAAATAAGAGCTTGTAAGGCAGACCCACATACTCAATCATCTCTTTTGTTTTCCACAATTGTTACAACTCACGTGGTACTCATGGTGTCAAAGTTTCAGCTGGACACAGAGGAAGATAGGGGCTTATAGTTTTGCCTCCTAACTATTTACCTCAATGGTAAAGTTAACAATAATAAAGCGTAAGTGCTCAACTCAAAGTTGATATATTAATATAGATCTGTCCCAATCATGTGATGGTAGCCAAGACAAAGGCAAAAATAGGGAATTGGTGAAGATTGCCATGACTCTTGCAAGGGAAAAAAGTAAAGGTACGAGATAGGCCCTTCGAGAGGTTGTCATGCGCTTTTGAGGTTTGAATGTGTGTCCTCTTAGTGCGGAGGAACGTCACTTTATATTGCCTCCTGTGATAAAGAACTTTATTATGCAGTCTGTCTCTTTTATGTCTTCATCATCACAAGTTCGTACAAAGCTTATTTTCCACACACTAATAGATCATACATATTAGAGTGCAATTTTTATTGCTTGGACCGATGACTACTTACTTGAAGGAGCTTATTCAATCCATAGGTAGGTATGGTGGGCTCTCATGGCAAAACTGGGTTAAAGGTTTATGGATGCACAAGTAGTATCTCTACTTGGTGCGGGAGTTTTGGCTAATATGAGGTGGAAGCAATCGTCACATGCTAAGGGATCTCTAATCGTATAACACTGTTTGGAACCAAGCAAACACAATTCATTATGTTGTCTTCCTTGTCCAACATCTACTCCTAAGCATGTAATAGTTTGGTGAGTGCTCACAATTGTAAAAATTGTCTAAGATGATATATTTATATGTGAACCTCTCTTTCCTTATTACTTCTTATTAATTGCAACAATGACTGAGGTCTATGTTGATTTATTCTCAACAAGTTTCAATCATCATATGTGTCATATGTGAAGTTATCACTTCCCATAAGATCATCGCATGATCTTTCATGCTATCGTTCTTTTCATACTTTTGATCATGGCACAAAGCAAAGCCCTTGACTAAGATACTCTTTGTTATATAGCTCGTAAGCTCGAATACATCGGGGGAGAGACAAAAGCAAAAGACTCAAACTAAACACTAAAGACTTATTCCTCTAAGAGAAGAAATAAAACTGAAAAGGAAAGAACTAAAACAAAGGTAAAAGCAAAAGGTATAAAGGTGATACGATACCAGGGCAACTACCCCAAGCTTGGCAGAAGCCAAGGGGATTGCCCATATCAATGCTTAGTTTTCTTCCTTTGGTGGTGATGGTGGTGGAGTTGTTGCCTTTTATTCCAAGAGAGCTAATAATCTTTGATTTATACCTTTGAGATCTGTGACATAGTTTTCCAGCAAAACAACTTCACGAGAAAGGGAAATATTGCGAGCACGAGTTGTTTCAGAAAACCTTAAGAGTTCAATCAATGATGGAGACAGCACGTGGCGAAAGGGTTGGAGAAAATCTACTCCGTCAACGTCTTCAATGTTGAACATAGGTTGAACTTCCTCCCTAGCTTGGGTTTTCTCCTTAGCTTGGTCCCTGGCTTCCATGACTTCTACTCTTTTCAGATCAGCATCTACTTCTTCATGAACTTGGAGAGGATCATTCTCCCCTACAGATTCCTGAGACATCTTTGCTCTAAATTTGCGGCAGACAACAAGCTCGAAATGAAAATAGAGGAAAATTGCGCGATACGGAGATCAAAACCTTCGGGCGAGTATATATTGATTTTTCTGGACCAGAAGGAGTGCTTCGCAAGGAAACGGAGTCCGGGAGGCACACGACGTGCCCACAAGCCGCCTAGCCGCCACCAGGGGGTAGGGGCGGCTACCAAGCTTGTGTCCACCTCGTGCGCTCCCCTGACTGCTTTTTATTTTTCTAATTTTCCAAAAATTCCAAAATGGAGGAAAATTCCTATTGGAGAAGTTTCAAAGTCCAATTACTTACCAAACAGATACCTCTTTGTTTTCACGGTCTGAAACAGGCTGATAAACATCCCTTATGTACTCCTCTGGAGTTATGACATTGATGATATTGGTCTCAACATTTATGGGAGTACCGAGATATAATGCTTGATTCTTTGCCCGTTTACCACTCTAGGAAAATTGCCTTCCATGTTATTGATTTTTATGGCACCGGAATGATATACTTCCTCGATAATGTAAGGACCTTCCCATTTAGAGAGAAGCTTGCCTGCGAAGAATCTCAAACGAGAATTGTATAGCAGGACAAAATCACCTACATTGAACTCTCGTTTCTGTATTTGTTTGTCGTGCCATCTCTTAACCTTTTCCTTGAACAACTTGGCATTCTCATATGCCTAGGTCCTCCATTCATCTAATTTGCTTATATCAAACAACCGCTTCTCACCGGCAAGTTTGAACTCGAAGTTGAGCTCTTTGATTGCCCAATAAGCTTTGTGTTCCAGCTCAAGAGGTAAATGACAGGCCTTACCGTAAACCATTTTATACGGCGACATGCTCATGGGATTCTTATAGACAGTCCTATAAGCCCATAGTGCATCGTCAAGTTTACTAGACCAATTCTTTCGAGATCAATTGACGGTCTTTTGTAGGATCAATTGGATCTCCCTATTACTCAACTCCACTTGACCACTAGACTGAGGATGATAAGGAGATGCAACTCTATTGTTGACATCATACTTAGCGAGCATCTTGCGGAAAACACCATGAATGAAGTGTGAACCGCCATCAGTCATCAGATATCTAGGGACTCCAAATCTTGGGAAAATGACTTCTTTAAGCATCTTAATAGAGGTGTGGTGATCAACATTTTTAGTGGGAATAGCCTCTACCCACTTGGTGACATAATCCACAGCAACTAAGATGTGAGTGTACCCATTGGAACTCGAGAAGGGTCCCATATAATCAAAGCCCAAGACATCAAATGGTTCAATGACAAATGAATAGTTCATAGGCATTTCCTGACGCTTACTAATGTTCCCTCTTCTTTGGCATTCGTCACAAGACAAGCCAAACTTAGGGGCATCCTTGAAGAGAGTGGGCCAATAGAAACCTGATTGCAATACCTTATGGGCAGTTCTATCTCTAGCGTGGTGTACTCCGTAGGCTTCGGAATGACACTTCTGCAAGATCTGTCCCTGTTCATGTTTAGGCACACAATGTCTAATAACACCATCTACTCCTTCCTTATAAAGGTGAGGATCATCCCAAAAGTAATGTCTCAAATCAAAGAAGAATTTCTTCTTTTGCTGATAGGTGAAACTGGGTGGTATGTATTTGGCCACGATATAATTTGCATAATCGGCATACCACGGTGCACTATGTGAAGTGCGGATGACATTTAGTTGCTCATCAGGAAAGCTGTCATCAATAGGTCGTGGGTCATCAAGGACATTCTCTAGCCTAGACAAGTTATCTGCTACAGGGTTATCAGCACCCTTTCGGTCAACGACGTGCAAATCAAATTCCTGTAGCAGGAGAACCCATCTGATCAGCCTAGGCTTAGTGTCCTTCTTCTCCATAAGGTACTTAATAGCAGCATGATCAGACTGAATAGTGACTTTGGAGTCAACTATGTAAGATCTGAACTTTTCACATGAAAACACGACTGCTAAAAACTCCTTTTCCGTAGTGGCATAGTTTCTTTGGGCACTGTCTAGAGTTTCACTAGTGTAGTGAATAACATTCAACTTCTTGTCAACTCTTTGTCCTAGAACAACACCAACAGCATAATCACTAGCGTTGCACATGATTTCAAAGGGCAAGTTCCAGTCAGGTGGTTGAACAATAGGTGTTGTTATCAAAGCCTTCTTAAGTATTTCAAAGGCTTCCTCACAATCCTCATCAAAAACAAAAGGAACATCCTTCTGCAAGAGGTTGGTAAGAGGCCTAGAAATCTTAGAGAAGTCTTTAATGAACCTTCTATAGAAACCAACATGACCTAGGAAGCTTCGTATACCTCTGATATCTGTGGGGCAAGGCATTTTCTCAATTGCATCAACCTTAGCCTTATCAACTTCAATGCCTCTTTTAGAGATTTTGTGTCCTAAGACGATGCCTTCATTAACCATAAAGTGGCACTTCTCCCAATTCAAGATGAGGTTGGTATCTTCGCATCTCTATAAGACTCGATCAAGGTTGCTGATGCAATCATCAAAGGAAGACCCGTAAATGGAGAAGTCATCCATGAAAACCTCGACAATCTTTTCACAAAAGTCAGAGAATATAGCCATCATACATCTCTGAAAGGTGGCAGGTGCATTGCATAAGCCAGAAGGCATACATCTATAAGCAAAGGTACGGAAGGGGCAGGTGAAAGTGGTTTTCTCCTGATCAGGTTGTGCAACAGGTATTTGTGAGGAACCTGAATAACCATCTAGAAAGCAGAAGTGTGTGTGTTTGGATAGACTTTCTAGCATTTGGTCAATAAACGACAAAGGATAATGGTCTTTCTTGGATGCCTTGTTCAATTTCCGGAAGTCTATCACCATCCTATAGCCAGTAATAATCCTTTGTGGGATTAATTCATTCATATCATTAGGAACGACGGTGATACCTCCCTTCTTAGTTACGCAATGTACTGGACTTACCCAATCACTATGAGCAACAGGATAGATGATTCCTGCTTCCAGAAGCTTTAATATTTCTTTTCTAACGACCTCTTTCATCTTAGGAATTAATCTCCTTTGATGATCAGCAACTGGTTTAGAATCAGGATCGGTTTTAATCTTGTGCTGACATAGAGTGGGACTAATACCCTTAAGATCATCAAGAGTATATCCAATAGCAGCACGGTGCTTCCGCAGAGTTTTTAGTAACTTCTTCTCTTTGTGCTCTGAGAGGAGAGCACTAATAATAACAGGATATATCTCCTTCTCATCAAGATAGGCATACTTAAGAGTATCATGCAACTGTTTAAGCTCGAACACAGGATCACCGTTTGGGGGGAGGATCCCCAAGGAGTTCAATAGGCAGATTATTCTTGAGAATAGGATATTGTTCTAAGACTATTTTTTCTGTCTCATCTCTCTCCTCCATATGCATATCATTTTCATGCTCAAGCAGATATTGCTCTAAAGGATCCGTAGGAGGTACGGCAATAGAGGCAAGAGCAATGATTTCATCCCTACCAGACGACTCTTTTTCATGGGGTTGTCTTCCAAACTTGGAGAAGTTAAATTCATGAGACACACCCTCGAAACTAACAGTGACGGACTGCTTAATGCAATCAATGTGAGCATTGACAGTGTTGAGAAAGGGTCTACCAAATATGATGGGGCAAAAGCTATCTTGTGCAGTACCAAGGACGAGGAAATCAGTAGGATACTTCGTCTAACCACACAAGACTTCTACATCTCTCACAATTCCCGGAGGGCAGATAGTGTCTCTATTAGCTAGCGTAATAGTGACATCAATGGGTTCTAACTCAGCAGGTGCAATCTCATCTTTGATTTCGTCATATAGAGAATGGGGTATTGCACTAACACTAGCTCCCATATCACATAAACCATGGTAACAGTGATCTCCTATCTTGACAGAAACAACGGGCAGGCCAACTATAGGTCCGTATTTGTCTTTCATGTGAGGTTTAGCAATTTTAGCAGAGTCCTCACAGAATTTGATAACATGCCCGTCTACATCTTCGACTAAGAGATCTTTGATAATAGCAACACTAGGTTGAAATCTAATCTCCTCATGGGGTGCAAGTGGTCTAATGTAACCCCTACGTATCACAGTTGGAGCTTTAGAATAATCCTTTATCCTAGCAGGAAATGGTGGTTTCTCAGTGTAGGCACAAGGAACAACAGGATCACTAAAAACAATGACTTTCTCCTCAACTAGATTGGTTTTGACTATGTTGCTTTCTATAGGAGGATGATAGTTAAACCTCTTCTCTTTGGGAAGATCAACATGAGCAGCAAAAAATTCACATAGAGAATCTACTATCTCAAAGGCAAGTCCATACTTAGCGCTAAAATCTCTAGAAGTGTTTGTCTCAACAAAAGATTTAACGCAATCAAACTAGAAATTCATACCTCATTCCTTACCTTCCTCCAGCTCCCAATCTTCAGAGTTACGTTTGATTCTTTCTAATAAATTCCACTTGTGGTCAATATCCTTCTTCATAAAAGAACACGTACAAGAAGTGTCAAGCATGGTACGATCTTCATGAGAAAGCCGAGCATAAAAGTTTTGAGCGATAATTTCTCTCGAGAGCTCATGATTGGGGCATGAATATAGCATTGATTTAAGCCTCCCCCGAGCTTGAACTATGCTTTCCCTGTCACGAGGCCAAAAGTTATAAATAAAGTTCCGATCACGATGTACTAAATGCATAGGATAAAACTTTTGATGAAATTCCAATTTCAACCGATTGTAGTCCCATGATCCAGTATCATCACATAGCCTATACCATGTCAACGCCTCATCCTTAAAAGATAAAGGAAATACTTTCTTCTTTACCTCATCCTCGGGCCAACCTGCAAGCTTAAATAAACCACAAACTTCATCTACATAGATTAGATGCAAGTCTGGACGTCAAGATCCATCTCCTGTAAAAGGATTAGCCAGCAGTTTCTCAAGCATACCCGAAGGAATTTCATAAATCATATTTTCAGTAGGTACCTCAGGTTGAGGAACAACTCCTCGTGCTTCCGTTCGTGGTGAAGATACCCCGAACAACCTCCTCAAAGGAACAATTTCCATAGTGACAAGTGACAATAAATTTCAGCACAGTATATAAATGTTTCCTTACCAATTTCCACTTACCAAAGGCACTTCACTCCCCGGCAACGGCGCCAGAAAAGAATTTCGATGACCCACAAGTATAGGGGATCAATCATAGTCCTTTCGATAAGTAAGAGTGTCGAACCCAACGAGGAGCAGAAGGCTCTCATAAACGGTTTTCAGCAAGGTAATAACTGCAAGCACTGAAAGTAGCGGTAACAAGTGATGGTGTAGTGAGGTGAAACGTAGCAAGCGAAAAGTAACAAGTAACAAGTAGTAGCAATGGTGCAGCAAGTGGCCCAATCCCTTTTGCAGCAAGGGACAAGCCTGAACAAAGTCTTATAGGAGGAAAAACGCTCCCGAGGACACACGGGAATTTCTGTCATGCTAGTTTCATCATGTTCATGTGATTCGCGTTCGTTACTTTGATAGTTTGATATGTGGGTGGACCGGCGCTTGGGTACTGCCCTTACTTGGACAAGCATCCCACTTATTATTAACCTCTCCCGCAAACATCTGAAACTACGAAAGAAGAATTAAGACAACGTCTAACCATAGCATTAAACTAGTGGATCCAAATCAGCCCCTTACGAAGCAACACATAGACTGGGGTTTAAGCTTCTGTCACTCCAGCAACCCATCATCTACTTACTACTCCCCAATGCCTTCCTCTAGGCCCAAATATGGTGAAGTGTTATGTAGTCGATGTTCACATAACACCACTAGACTAAGATTTTCTCCTTTTCCAGTCAAGAATTCCAGCTGCCTGAATTCTCCCTCTTCAAATAAACCTTCCAAAATAAGAGAGAAAAGGCATAAATATGGTACCACAAAGTAAAACAACCCATAAAGCAATAATTATCAACATGAAAGCATGATGCAAAATGGACGTATCAGAGGTGTTCTGCCTCCCTGCTCTATCCCTCCTGGATTGAGCGGGGGGGGGGATAGCTGAGGCGAGGTGGGTGAGGGCAGGCCTGGTGGGGATATGGCGCTGGATATCGGTGGGGGTTCGGGTTGCTGGGCGAGCGAGGAAGAGATCAAGGGCAGCGACGGGAGCTGTGTGTTGGGAGCGAGGGGAGGGGATTCGGCTCGAGGGGAGAGGAACGAGTGGAGGGACGATGGGCGCGAGGGAGGCCGAGTAAGGGGCTGGCTCCCTCGTCGGTTCCTGGCGGCAGGGTGGTGAGTGAGTGGGGGTGGGTGAGGCTTTAGGGTTGGGGTTGGGGCTTAAATACCCCGTGGGTATAGATGGCCGGCTGGGTGGATTAGATGGGCCGATTGGGGCCGGCCCAGCGGGGTGGGAAGGGTCTTTTCCCCTTTTCTTTTTTTTCTTTTTATAATTAAACAACGTCCATTTTAAAATAAATTGGGGCACTAAAATAATTCCAAAACTGTCGGTTTCAATTTTATTAAATCTTAGGGATTATTTGCAACCCATCCAACATTTTTATTTTGAGTTTCGCAGAACTTTTAAAATCCACTTTTCACACGAATTAAATTTGCAACGGGATTGAACGGGGTTTGAACCAACGCAAGTTTAACAACAGTAATCATGGTGACATGGCAACATTAGCATGGGATCACTCTAGCTTAATTACATACATTAGTGTAGCAAAAGCTGAGGATGTCACAACTCTCCCCTGCTAACAAGAATTCTCGTTTCATGAATAAGAGGTAGAAGGAAAAAGATCGGGGTATTCATCAGAAGATAATCCTCGCGCTCTCAAGTGGCTTCATCTTAAGAATGATTTGACCACTGCACTTTAAGGAACTTGGTGACCTTGCGACATGTTTGACGTTCAGCCTAATCGAGAATGCGGACCGGATGCTCTTCATAAGAGAGGTCTTGTTGCAGCTCAAGCATATCAGGATCCTCTGCTCGAATAGGATCTTTGAAGCAACGACAGAGCTGAAACACATGGAAGACATCGTGAACCTGAGAAAGGTTCACCGATAGTTCCAATTGATAAGCTACTTTTCCACGCCTTCCTAGAACAGTGAAAGGACCAATATAGAGAGGAGCTAACTTGCCCTTGATCCCAAAACGGTGTGCACCTCTCGTTGGTGTGACACGAAGATAAGCCTTTTCGCCAGGTTGATAGACCATATCTTGATGATGACGGTCATACTGACTCTTCTCACGAGATTGAGCAGCCTTCAAATTCTCATGAATAATGCAGACTTGATCTTTGGCATGTTGGATAATATACGGACCGAAGAGTGATCGTTCCCTAGTTTCTGACCAATTCAGTGGAGTCGACACCTTCGTCCATACAAATCTTCAAAAAGGGCCATTTTCAGACAAGCTTGATAGATATTGTTGTAGGAAAATTCAGCATATGGGAGAGATTCCTCCCATTTCTTACTGAAAGAAATGACACAAGCTCGAAGCATGTCCTCGAGAATTTGATTGACTCATTCAACTTGTCCCTCAGATTTAGGATGAAATGCGGTGCTGAAGGACAAATAAGTCCCCATCGCTTTCTGAAAACTTTCCCAGAATTTTGAAGTGAATAAGCTGCCACGATCCGAGCTGATTACCAACGGATCGAAGCATGTCCTCGAGAATTTGGTTGACTCATTAAACTTGTCCCTCAGATTTAGGATGAAATGCGGTGATGAAGGACAAATAAGTCCCCATAGCTTTCTGAAAACTTTCCCAGAATTTTGAAGTGAATAAGCTGCCACGATCCGAGCTGATTACCAACGGAATACCGTGAAGTGAAACAATCCTAGACATATAAAGATCTATGAGTTGACTAGCATTAATTGTTTCTTTGACGGCCAGAAAATGTGCAACTTTGAACAGTCGGTCAATGACAACAATGATAGCATCATTACCCTTCTGAGATTCGGGAAAACCAGTGAAGAAGTTCAGTTCAACATGGTCCCATTTCCACTCTGGAGTAGAGATAGGTTGCAGAGTTCCAGCAGGCTTTTGATGTTCTGCTTTGATTCGTTGGCAAATATCTCATTCTGCCAGATATCGTGCAATGTCTGGCTTCATATTAGGCCACCAAAATCTTTGATGTATGTCTTGGTACATCTTGGTACTACCCAGGTGAATAGACAATGGTGTGTCGTGAGCTTCTTTCATCACCACTCCGGACATTCGGTGATTTTCCCTCTTTGTTGGTACGAATAAGCTACACTTGAAGTACAAGGAGCCATCATCAGCAACAATTAAGCAAGACGGTTTTACCTTCGCAAGATAGCTTTTATGCCTGTCGACATCATTGTCAAAGCCTTGCATAACTTTGATGCGGAATACGAGGTTTGGTTCAACAACCAGGTTACTGAGGGAACCCTGATTAACAACACGGAGGTTCATCTTTTGATACTCTTCAGGAGGGGGAACAAGGTAACCCTGAGGAACAATATGGAAGTTCAGCTTACGGAATTCCTCTTGCACACGATGATGAACCTTATGAACCTGGAAGTGGTTGAAGTATGACTTGCGACTCAAGGCATCAGCCATTACATAAGCCTTGCCGGGGGTATATGATATAGCATAGTCAAAATATGCTATACGCTCCATCCATCTCTGTTGATGGAGGTTCAGATCCGGCAGAGTGAATATGTACTTCAGACTTTGATGGTGGGTGTAGATCTCACAGCGATTACCGATAAGGTATTGTCGCCATTCTTTCAGCGAATGCACAACTGCAGCAAGTTCGAGATCATCAACTGGATAGTTCTCTTCATGAGCACGCAACTGACGTGAGGCATAAGCAATCACTTTGTGATCCTGCATCAGGATACAGCCTATTCCTTGACGATAAGCGTCACAATATATGACGAAATCCCTTTTTGTATCTGGAGGAGCAAGTATTGGAGCGGATGTCAGTTTGTCCTTGAGTGCCTGGAAACTTTCCTGACATTTACCAGTCCACTCATACTTAACACCTTTGTGAAGCAGATTGGTTAAGGGCTTCACAATCTTGGAGAAGTTCTCGACGAATCGACGGCAATAGCTCGCGAGTCCGACAAAACTTTTGACTTGCTTGACATTCTTCGGGGGAGTCCAGTCAAGAATAGCTTGAATTCGTTCGGGGTTGAGTGCAATACCATCCTTGGAGATCACATGAGCGTAGTACATCACTTCGTCCAGCCAGAATTCACATTTTGAATACTTCGCATAGAGTTTATGCTCCCAAAGCTTATCCAGTACAAGACGAAGATGTTCGACATGTTCTTCTTTATTCTTCAAAAATACCAGAATATCATCCAGATATACCACGATGAATTTGTGGAGGTAGTCCATTAATATATAATTCATCAATCATGAGAAGGTTGTCGGGGCATTGGTTAAGCCGAAAAACATGACGGTGTACTTGTATGATCCATAACGAGTAACAAAGGAGTCTTTGGAATATTCTCTTTGTGAACACGGATCTGGTGGTATCACAACCTCAAGTCGAGCTTAAAGAAGACTAAGGAACCAACAAGTTGATCATACAAATCATTTATCCGAGGAAGAGGATATTTGTTTTGAATAGTGGTCTGATTGATAAGACGATAGTCTTGAACCAAACGATTTGTCCCATCCTTCTTCCTAACAAAGAGAGAAGGTGCTCCCCAAGCAGAGTAACTCGGACGAATGAATCCCACATGAAATGAATTATCAATTTCTTTCTTAAGTTCAAGAAGTTCATGTGTTGGCATTTTATAAGGACGCTTGGCGATAGGAGTGGTATGAGGTACCGAGTCAATGACAAACTCGACAGCTCGAGCAGGGGGAATCCCCGAAAGTTCTTCTGGGAAGACATCTTGAAATTCCCGGACAATTGGAATGTTTTTTATCCCTTCAAGAGGCGATGCATTTGATGAATTCAAGGCATATATCCGTGCCTCAGCATCTCGGACGATATGAGCATGGTAGCTTATTAATTCATCTCAAGGGTGTAGGAGGTGGACTGTCTTGGTGCCACAAATGATTGAAGCCGTATGAGCTTTCAGCTAGTCCATTCCCATTATGAGATCAATGTTGGACGACTTTAGTAAGATGGGGTTGGCAAGGAATTCTAATCCTTCAATTTCAACTGGAACATGGGGGCAAACCAGAGAGGTTCGGCATTCACCTACGGGGGTGTTTACCACTATCGGAATGTTCATATCTTCGCTCCTAATGTCATGCATGTATGCAAACTTTTCTGACATAAAGGAACGCGATGCTCCTATATCAAACAATACAGAAGAAGGTACTGAGTTAACAAGAAGTGTACCCGTCACAATAGCAGGCTGGTCTTGAGCTTGACCCATATCAATGTTGTTGGCCTGATCACGAACATGAGCAGGCTTGGCACTGTTGTTGCGGTTCTGGTTGTTGCCACCGCCAGTTGAAGGAAGTGCCAGTTGATTCTTATTCTACCTGCAGTCTCTAGCACGGTGACCTGGAAGGCCACACTTGAAGCACAGCATGTCCTCATGACGAGAAGGAGGAACTCGACGCGGTGGAGCTGGAAGCCTCGGCTGCCTAGGTGGTGGAGGAGGCAGACGAGGTGTAGCATAGGACGGCCTAGGAGTAGGAGCAGGTGCATGTTCCATGTTGTTGGGAATCCAGATCTTCCGCTTTTGTGTAGATGAGCCCGAAGATGAGCCCATGTCACGATTGCGCTTGCTGCTATCTTTGTATTCCTGCAGACCAGTATCAACCTGAATGGCCTTGTTCATCAGGGTGGCGAAATCAGCATAGTCCTAAACGAGGAGGGCCATCTTGATGTCAGGGTGGAGGCCCTCACAGAATTTCTCCTGTCTGCGTGCATCACTTGCAATGTCTTCTTCAGCAAAGCGAGATAAGTCCCGAAATTCCCGCTGATAAGCATCCACAGTCATGTTGCCCTGGACAAGGTTGAGGAACTCATGCTTCTTCCGGTCTGTGATTCCCTAAGGAATGTAGCGAGCACGGAAGGCAGCCTTGAACTCCGTCCAAGTGATGACAACTCCAATGGTCTGAGAGCGCCTGTGAGTGTCCCACCATTGAGCAGCAGGACCCTTCAGGAAGTAGGCTGCAAAGTTGACATAGCTTGCCACGGGCACATTGGCAGACTCCAACTCATAAGCAATGTCAAGGAGCCAGTCATCAACATCAAGAGGCTGAGTTGAGATGTGATAGATCGCATGGTTGAGGCGGCAGAAGCCTTGCAGTGTCACGCCTTGCTGCTGATTCATGTTCGGCCTTCGGAACTGATCCATGAGCCCTTGCATAAACTTGCGGTTCAATTTAAACTGTTGGGTCATCCCCGCCATATATTCAGGAGGCGGGGCTGGTGCATCGTTGGCGGGGCCACGCGGGCGGCCAGCTGGTCTAACCATCCTGCTAAATATTTAACAGTGGTAGTTTAGCTTAATGTAATAGCAAAGGCATTGCAGGCATTCATGAAGTAATCAAGCATGATAAAAGGGAAATGCGATATTTACTCGATGTAGCTGAGTTCGACATACATACCCGTAAATAAGTTCGATTACAGACCATCGATTACAAAATCAAAATTTTGCGGTAACCTGGACGCATTAGACGATAACCTGGACTCACTAGTTGGCACGCAGGCACGCGGTGGAAGAGTACCACAATGAGACATAACGATAATGCTACATCAACATCAGCGAAAACAATCAAAACCAGGTAGCTCGCGGTGAAAGAAGCTAGGGACATGACCCTTTGTTCCGTGGCGACTCTGGTGAGGGTACTGCATCCAATCGGGGAGCAGAGGTCCAAGTGCAGGGGTACTACCCCCAACATCAGTCCACTCAAGACCTGGTGCTAGCTCTGTCCTGCTCGGCTCAAGGATGTGCGTAGGGTGGACCCTTGGGTGGACTGTTGGCTGCAGCTCTGTCAACGTGTCGTAAATATGGGCACGCATAGCATACAGCTCCACACTCAGAGCTCGAAAAGCACGATCCAGTGCCTCAGTGTACTGCACCAGAACCCGTGCGTCGTAGCGATGCGTCACGTAGGGGGCGCAGACAGCGACGTAGGACCGGTCGTTGCGCTCCCGAGCGCGATTAGTGTAGGCAGTGAGATCAGACCCAGTGTCATCCCCAGCAGGAACATACGGGATGTATCTGAAAGTAGTCCCCTCCAGGTGAGGGTACGCTCCACGGAGAGGGGTGATAGCGATATAGGCCGCATCATGGATGGCCATCTCAATCGACAATCCAATAGCACAGAAGGTGTGGCGCTCGCGGGTGGAGGTTCCCATCTGATCGAAGATGCGAACCTCAACCTCGTATTGGTACTGGTTGAACTCGCGGAATTCCTCGTACACAGTGTACTCGGGGTACGAGCGATATCCCAACATGGTCAAGAGGTCGACCAAAATGGTCGGGAACCCAGTCGTCTCAATGGCCAGTGTTAGGCGCACGTGCTGCCTTGTGGGACGCATCTGAAAATGAAGATTTAAGGATGTCAAATGACAGTGTGTGTAACATATTATCAGAAGAACAACAGTAGATAGTCCAACCCTCAGGGTCGATGTGATTACAAGAACCTAATGTTAGAGTTAGTAAATTCTTCAACCCGAAATAAAAAAAGAGTACAACCCAGAGTATAGAAAAGGAGTAAAAAATACTAATACCACCCAATTGAGATGTGGGACCGTAAGCTACAACATCAAATTTAGTAAGTTTTTCAAGTACTAGACTCAACTTCAGCCAAGGAGTTGGAAAGGGGGCAACCTACAGGCAGACGGCTCTGATACCAACTTGTGACACCCTCGATTTGATCATACGCTAATCATACACGCAAATGCGTACGATCAAGCTCAAGGACTCATGAGAAGATATCACAACACAACTATAGACACAAATAAAACATAAAAGCTTCATATTACAAGCCAGGGGCCTTAGGGGCTAGAATACAGAATCTTGATAAACACACGAGTCAGCGGAAGCAACAAATATATGAGTATAGACATTAAACATTGCGTACCTTAGAGAAGGCTAGCACAAAAGATACAACGATCGAACGAGGCGAGGCCTCCTGCCTGGGAGCCTCCTAACTACTCCTGGTCTTCAGCGGCCTCCACGTAGTTGTAGGCACCGTCGGGGTAGCAGTCATCGTCGGCGGGATACTCCATCTCCTGGGCTCCATCATCTGGTCACAGCAACGGATCAAGGGGACAAAGGGGGAGCAAAGCAACAGTGAGTACTCATTGAAAGTACTCACGAGACTAACATCAGAACTATGCTAAGTATTCATCAATATGAAAGGAAGGGGGTTTATATGTGGACTAACTGCAGCAAAGCGAAAATAGAGAGAGAAGGCCTAGTCCTATCGAAGACTAGCATCTTCAGGGGTCTTGCAGCAATAGACGAGAGAAGAACAGTTAACACAATTAATAGTCATATTGTTGCAGCAATATTAATATGAGGTCACGCTCAGAGATTCTTCCTCGACTTCGTGCGAGGAAGCAATCCCGGAGCAACAAATCTAGTTAAGTAATAGTTGTAGTTGTATAAGATCGGGGCACAACTCCAAGTCGTTGTGTAACCGTGGACATGGCTATTCAAATTGATAAGTTCTTCCCTGCAGGGGTGCACAACATATTCCCCATCACGCTCGATAAAAGTATGGCCGGACACACTTTTCTGGGTCATGCCCGGCCTCGGAATATGGACACGTCGCAGCACCACCTAGACTCAACAGATAGGCCAGCCCGCCAGTCTAAATCCTAAGCATGCAGGGGTCTTGGGCCCATCACCCTTTGCACTCCTGCATGATGGGTGGGTGTCCGTGGTCGGTCCTAGCACCCCTTATTACAAGGGCGAAGCATATCCGGACCACTCGGGCGCACTTCGATCCATTGCTGACGTCTGAAGAGGTTCGGCTGATACCACGATGTCGAGTACCCATAATTCTTCCCACGTAGAGACCAACCAAGGTCAAATACCCAAATCCATTAACATTTTAATTAACTAAATGACACATCCATGCGAGAATCCACCCACCAAACATTATTCATCAATGTTCCCCGTATCACGATTAAGTAACTCTGTGGTTGTAACATTAGGGGGATCCGAGGTATCACCCTCGTTGGATCCCGAACGATGTAATCGTCAAGGTGGACTTAGAGGAATCACCCTCGAGGGTCTCACACTTGAGTGGTTGCACGACAGAATCATCATCGGGAGTGGTGAAGGAGGAATCACCCTCGATAACCACGACCGAATCGCGGCCCTACAGAGATATCTGATACGTCTCCAACGTATCTATAATTTTTTATGGTTCCATGCTATTATCTTGTCAAACTTTGGATGTTTTGTATGCCTTTTATATCTTTTTTGGACTAACTTATTAACTCAGTGCCAAGTGCCAGTTCCTGTTTTTTCCGTGTTTTTGACCCTTTTCAGAGGAGAATATTAAACGGAGTCCAAACAGAATAAAACCTCTGAAAAGAATTTTTTTCGGAACAGAAGATACGCAAGGGGCGTGAGAACCAAGCCAGAGGCCACCAGGGGAGGCCACAAGCCCCCTAGACGCGGCCAAGGCGGCCGCGCCTAGCAGGCTTGTGGGCCCCTTGTGGCTCGTCTGCCCTACTTCTTCCGCCTATAAAATCCCCGAAAAATCGAAAACCATGAGAGAGATCCACGAAAATACTTTTCTGCCGCCGCAAGCCTCTATCTCAGCAAGATCCCATCTGGGGCACGTTCTGGTGCCCTGTCGGAGGGGGATTCGGATACGGAGGGCTTCTTCATCAACACCATTGGCTCTCCGATGATGCGTGTGTAGTTCACCATAGACCTTCGGGTCCATAGCTAGTAGCTAGATGGCTTCTTCTCTCTCTTGGATCTTCAATACAAAGTTCTCCATGATCATCATGGAGATCTATCGGATGTAATCTTCTTTTGCGGTGTGTTTGTCGAGATCCGATGAATTGGGGATTTATGATCAGATTGTCTATGAATCTTATTTGATTTTCTTCTGATCTCTTATATGCATGATTTCATATCCTTGTAATTCTCTTCGAGTTGTGGGTTTTGTTTGGCCAACATGATCTATGATTCTTGCAATGGGAGAAGTGCTTAGTTTTGGGTCCATACCGTGCGGTGACCTCACCCAGTGATAGAAGGGGTAGCGAGGCACGCATCGTGTTGTTGCCATCAAGGGTAAAAAGATGGGGTTTATATCTATTGCATGAATTTATCCCTCTTCACCATGTCATCTTGCTTAAGGCGTTACTCTGTTCGTCATGTACTCAATACACTAGATGCATGCTGGATAGCGGTTGATGTGTGGAGTAATGGTAGTAGATGCAGAAAGTATCGGTCTACTTGTCTCGGACGTGATGCCTATATGTATGATCATTGCCTTAGATATCGTCATGACTTTGCGCGGTTCTATCAATTTCTCGACACTAATTCGTTCACCCACCGTAATATTTGCTTTTTTGAGAGAAGCCTCTAGTGAACACTATGGCCCCCGGGTCTACTTCACATCATATTTTCAGCCCTATACTTTTACTTTGTAGCACTTTCCACCTTCAGATCTCACCTTGCAATCAATCGTGAAGGGATCGACAACCCCTTTGTAGCGTTGGGTGCAAGTTTGCTGTTTTTGCGCAGGTACTTTGGAAACTTGGCTTGATACTCCTACTGGATTGATACCTTGGTTCTCAAACTGAGGGAAATACTTATTGCTACTGTGCTGCATCACCCTTTCCTCTTCGAGGGAGAAACCAACGCAAGCTCAAGAGGTAGCAACAAGAATTTCTGGCGCCATTGTCGGGGAGGATCAAGTCAAGAATAGTCTCCCGTTAACGTGTCAATCTCTGGCACCGGGGATTATTCTAAGTGAAGCTTATCCAAGTAAGTGCCGCAAACTCATCTCTTGCATTTACTTTTTTTTGCCTCTCGCACTACAAGAAATATGCTCATACATGACGTTTTTTAAAATGTCGTTGATGAATTCGTCATAAATATATGACGATTTCATCCGAGATTGTCGTAAGACATTTGAGTGGATCAAATCTACATATAAATTATGACGATGTGACTCAAAAACGTCGTAACCGCATAAGATGAGATCGTCATAATTTTTACGACGATTATAAAAACATCGTAACATGATGTAACATAATTTTTACGACGATTATAAAAACGTCGTAAAATGTATTGAATTTTTTATACCATTTTTCTGTTGGCTATTTTTTCACCTTACTTTTATATTGGGCTTGCTAATGGGATTGTCCACATCATGTGCACCACAGCGGCATTTCCAAACCCTGCTAGCAAAAATTCGGCGCTGCTGGGACTCGAACCCAAGAGCTCTCTGTCCAAACCGCATGGTCCGCACCACCGCGCTAGCCACTAACTTCTGTTAGTTGATACAACTGAAAACATATATAGTAAGTTTAGAAAGATATCCTTCCCTAATTCAGATAGATACAAGAGCGCAGAGGGATGCAGTTTTCAGATGTTGTTGCGGCGGCGGTTCTGGTGACCGCGGCGGTGGCTGATGCTGAGGTGGCCGATGGCGGGGGATGATGCGAAGGTGACCGGCGGCGTGGCTGGTGCGGCCGTGCCCAACGGATGGGGCTGGTGCGGGGGTGCTGAGCAGCGGAGGGAGCTGGTGTGGGGTTCTGAGCGGCGGAGGGAGCTGGTCCGGTGGCGGCGGCACACACTTCTTCCCCTGCTTCTTGGAGGTATGGCACTAGCAGCATGGCACTAGCAGCGTTACTTCTTCTTGTCTCTCAGCATATCCATGGAAGTACCGAGGCACTAGCAGCATATCGATGGAAGTACCGAGGCATGGGAGGGGGAAAAACTGCAGAATGTCTATTCCATCCTGCTTCCTGGCAAAGAGCTGAACTTCAAGCATCACCTCCTGTTCGTGAATACTCTGCACATCACTGAAAATACTCTCTGCAACCGGTTTGGTCATGGTATGGTACAACACGACTTTTCTCCTAACATTGTATCAAGAAGAAGGGGCTTAGCAGTGTAGTGGCATGGCACTAGCAGCATATCCATGCAGGGACAGTGTCTGAAGTGGCATGTGCAGATCTTAGATGAATATGCCGTGGTGAAAGTAGGGACAGGGGCTTAGCAGTGCCTGCATCTACATGTTTTATATTTATATTTATACTTGGTGAAAGTAGAGGCAGTGGCAAGAATTGTTCTCTAGGTTTGGTTTGCTTTTTGCTAGCTACTGTTGGCCTCTGAGCTTTGATTGATGCTAAGTTGGAACATTTCTTGGTCTTTGGCAGATGGACAGGAGCCGGATTAAAGGAGTTAGAAGGCTTTCCGCAGAACATACAAAAGGAGTCGAAGAGTTTATGCAATTTGTTCATAGAAGTGTTGCCGAGGATGCTCATGTTCTTTGCCGATGTCGGAGCTGTCTCAACCGTGTACAACAACCTCTAGGAATTGTAGAGGCTCATCTGTTGATTTATGGGATGGCAAGCACATATGATCAGTGGGTTTGTCATGGAGAACCTTTACATGCTGAACCTGAACCTGAAACCGATGCAGACCCACACCATGTTGATGAAGGAAATGATTTTGTACAAGATGATCCGCGAGCGGGTGCTCGTTTTGAGGAGGGTGGAAATGAAGATGGCAGAATTCCTGAGTTGTTAAAGGATTTCTACAATTCAGAATCGCAAGGTGATCGACAGAAGACAATCTTTGTTGAGCTGTTAGAGGAGGCGAAGCTCCCAGCTAGTGATGGTGGTAAATTGTCCAAATTTTCCTTCACCGTGAAGTTACTTCACGCCAAGTCTTTCTACCGGATTACCAATATTCAATTCAACGGATTTCTCCGTATCATGACCTTGCAATATCCAGATAGCGAAATTCCCAAATCTTATGATGAAGCATTGAGTATAATCAGCACATTGGGACTTGGCTATATGTTTCAATCCATGTCTGCCCGAATAATTGTGTCTTGTTTCGGAAGCAGTTTGCCCACTCTGACGATCCAAGGATTTGCCGCTGATCCAAGGAACTTTAGACTCGACATTGCCGGTGATGGTTTTAATCCATTTGGAAGGATGAGCACATCCTATAGTATGTGGCATGTATTTGTGATTCCATACAACCTTCGGACATGGGCATGTATGGATCAGTCCAACGTCATGATGGTGTTGCTGATTCCGGGTCCAAATTCTCCCGGCAAGGATTTTGATTTCTTTATGGAGCCCCTCGTAGATGAACTGCTCGTGCTATGGAAGGGTGTACTTACGTATGATGTCGGAAGTCCCGAAAAGTTCAATCTACGTGCTGCGATCTTATGGTGCATCCATGATTACCCGGCGCTGCACACTTTATCGGGGAGGACCATAGGGGGTATCAAGCATGCGTTTGTTGTGACAAGGACCCTTGCTCAAAGAGAATAAGGAGCAAGATATGCTTTATTGGGCACCGCCGTTTTCTTAGTCGCAACCATCCTTGGCGGAAAAGCAAGGATTTTAACAGCGAGACTGAAACTCGCGACAAGCAAGCACAATTCACTCAAGAAGAGCTTGAGCAGCAACTTGACAATGTCAAAGATGTCAGACCAGGAAAGCATGGAAAGAAAAGAAAGCATCCGCAGGGTCAATGTTGGGACCGGAGGTCTATTCTCTGGGACCTCCCATACTGGAAACACGTGAAGTTCAGGCATGATCTCGATGTTATGCACATCGAGAAAAACATATGTGAGAATCTGCTAGGGACATTTCTGAATATTGAAGGAAAGACAAAGGACACGGTTAACTCCAGGCTAGATTTGGAAGACATGGGCATAAGAGAAGATTTGCACCTACAGCCTTCTGAAGACGGAGAGTCATTCGAAATGCGAGAAGCATGGTATACGATGACTAAAGAAGAAAATCTTGCATTATGTGAATATATAATGAATGTGAGATTTCCAGATGGGTATGCCGCGAACCTAGCAAAATGTGTTTCTCCTGATGGATGCAAGCTTCAAGGCCGGAAAACACATGATTGTCACATCCTGCTCCAAAGGATTTTACCGGCGGGACTCCGAGGTTTGATGGATACGGAAATATATCAAGCGGTTGCTGAGCTAGGGAATTTCTTTAAAGAGTTGTGCTGCAAAACACTGAAGCTACATGTTCTGAAAAGACTTGAAAAAGAAATCCCAATTATCCTTTGCAAGTTGGAGAAGATTTTCCCTCCATCTTTCTTCACTATTATGGTTCATTTGGCCATCCATTTACCTGAAGAGGCAATGCTTAGAGGACCTGTACAATACGACTGGATGTAACCGATCGAAAGAAGGCTGCTTACACTGAAGCGGTATGTGCGAAACACGGCCAGAACGGAGGGATCCATTGCCGAAGCATATATTGGCGATGAGTGCTTGACATTTTGCTCGAGGTACTTTGACGATGTGGAAACGAGATTTAATCGACCGGGTAGAAATAGAGAGCGGGATGATTCGCAAGGTGGTGATCTCTCGGTTTTCAAGCATGGTGTGAGCTTTCTTGGAACTTCAGATTACGTGCCTGCTGGTGATGACTATGACAAGATGGTTTGGTATGTCCTCAAAAGTTGCCCTGAGGTCCAACCCTATATCGAGTATGGCATCTCTTGTGCACTTAATTGTATCTTTTTCTCTGGTTGGAATGAACACATTATTTAGGCCTGATGCTTTAATTTATTATTTTATTGGCATTACAGCTTGTGCAAGGAAGAGCTGAACCAGCAAGGTATCATAAATGTTGATATATGGCTTGCGAAGGGATTATCTCAATGGTTTAAGACTGATGTGAGATATTTAGCATTTGATCAATTGACACGTAATATTCCATGTGTGTTATCCACCCTGGTTTTATTTGTGCAGATTGGAAAATTACATGCGAAGAACAATGTTAGTGCTAATCTCTTTGCCTTGGCATGTGAACCGGATAAGCGAGTGAGATTGTATTCTGTGTGTATTGTTGATGGTGTCCGGTACCACACTGTTGACCGCGAGAAAGACCGAAAGTCACAGAATAGTGGATTTTTTACGGAGGGAGAACATGAAGGCGCTGACATCAACTTCTATGGTCAGCTCAAAAGCATCATAAAGCTGCAGTATGACACTATCAGAGGTGTCCGTCGTTCAGTCGTCTTATTCCGTTGTGACTGGTTTGATGTTAGTTACAAGAAAACCTACACATGATTCAGTGATGATGGACACTTCATAAGCATTAACACTGGAAAGTGTTGGTACAAGAATGATCCTTTTATTCTAACAACACAAGCAACAATGGTATTCTATGTGCCAGACACTCGTTTGCATGGAAATTGGCGAGTTGTACAAAAGTTTTAGCATAGGCATTTGTGGAGTGTGACTGAAAATGAAATAGGAGATGGTCCCGGTGGTATAGGGCTATCATACCAAGATGATGACACCCCAGAAGTTCAAGTGCAAGCTCAAGAAGCCAATGTGCAAACCAGATTGCGAAGGGATAGGGAAGTCGTGTTTGTTGAGGATGCAGTGGTAGAAAGAATGAAGAAATGGAGGAAGGAGGTAGTGGATGGTCTTGAAAGTGAGGATGATGAAGAGATTGGGACTGACGATACAATCCTCCAATATTGTAGCGACGGCGAGAATGATATCAACGATGACAAGTAGCGTAAGGAAGATTGTCTTGGTTGTAGTTCTCTTCTGTTTTTTTAGAAACGGTTCCCCTCATGTATCAGTGTAATGTCATCGATGGCGAGAATGATACCTGAACTAGGTATTTCACTTTGAGCATGTATCTGTGTAATGTATGGGCAACTTCTGAGCTCATTTTTGCTTCTAGCTCTTTTGCAAGTTGATTCTGTAATAAACATGGTACTTGTCAAACTAGGTACCATCATATGATTTAATAACAGAGAGATAACCAAGATTTAATAACAGGGTACTTGTCAAACTGATTTAATTACAAGGTACCATCATACTTGTCAAACTGATTTAATAGCAGGGTACTTGTCAAACAGGGTACTTGTCAAACTTGATTCTGATCAACCAGGGTACCATCATCTTACATAGCCAGTACCATAAACTGGGTACCATAACATAACACCTAGATAACCAGTGCCATAACACCTAGATAAAAGTACCATAACACCTAGCATAACTAGTGCCATAACACCTAGCATAACTAGTACCATAACACCTCGATAAGTTGTCCATTTTCCTTACATATCACCCTAAACTAGTTTAGTAACTACGATTCTGAGTCCAAGAAAGTGATGGCGGAACCAAAACACAAAGATGTCTCCCCTCCTCATCTTGGTCTTGTCCACAATATCCTTCCAATTGGTTATTATGCTAGCACCCTTGTTCTTTGCCTTGCTGAAGATCATCCTAACTTGAGCAATGTTCTTCGCCTTGTAATAGACCTCGAGGGAATGTTCTTCTTCCAAGGCAAGACGCCTTTTGATGTGTTGAGTGGTGTACGGCTTGTTGAAGTACTACACACAAAAAAACATGGGCAACATGTAAGAAAGGAAACTTCGAGACAACTTATCAAAAAGATGCTTCTTGATGCTTTTTACCATTTTTGCCTTCTTAGGTATTACGTGAGCTTCTTGAATGGTGCATACATAATATGGTATGGTTGGCGTTCGATCACAAACTCGGCGCTTCAATTTCTCAACTTGTGAGGGTTTCAAGGCAACTTTGTGTGCATACACACAATGTTTATCAAAAGCAGCATTTCCTGTTTTCTTGGGACCTCTTGTTGTCATCTTGACAGCAGGCCTAGGAGCAGCCTCATCATCGGAGCTAAGTAGAATGACCTCCGTCAGCCTACGAATGCAAACAATTTGAATAGACAAGTTAGCCATGGTACAAACACATAATATGCAAATGGTAGCATAACAGAGTGATGAGACAAACAAGCTATGTGTTCAGCCAATGAAAAAGAGGGCAGTTTTTGTAGCCCTTCTATGGCCTTTTAATAAAACAAGCTATGTGTTTAGCCAACAAAACTGCAGACACAGCCTGTTATGTTATCTATTTGTTCAGTACACTAAATTCAGTACACTAAATTAACTAAATTTAGCACACTAAATGAAGGGGAGAAAAGCAACCACATAAATTCAGTACAACTTTAACTTTAACTTTAGTAAACTTTAACTTTCTCAAGGCAGACAACTACAGATGTCAGGGAATTAAAACCCCACCCATTTTTGTTAGTCTTGATTGACTGACTGACTGAACATACATCCATCATGCACCAACCATTTTGTAACTAACCAACTACTCTAGTTAATTAACTGCAAGCATGAACAATTAACAAATAAATTAGGTCCAATTAAACAAGGCAGAAACTAGCATAATTAATTGGAGTTAGCTTAGCTTAATCAGGTCCGGTCAAACAAAGAGTGGGGGCAGTGAGCAATCAGAGGAGATCTCCAACTACCAGACCAAATCATTCTCAAGGCAAACACCTACAGGTATCATATATACATTCTTTGTTAGCCTACTTAGTCGCCGTTTTTGGATTTGATGCATGGCAATAACTAGTTAATCTTGGATGCTTAATTATTTGGAGTACCAAACTGTGATTATTAAAACTGAATCGGGCAGCTACCTACATTACTACAAAAGAAGTATAGGACAGAAAACTAGATCACCAGCACACCACCTAGTTAAAAAGCTTGCTGCTAGTTCAGTTTGACACTACAAGCAGAGGACAGAAAACTATAAAAATGGGACTGACTGTTTAAGTCACCAGATTTAAGTTACAATTGACAACTTCAAGTTCCTAGATACCAATGCTACTCAACTTTAAGCTCAAGTCTCGACTCTCCAGTTTCCAGCCATGCAAGATCCTTCAAGAACTACTCCTAATCTGACAACAACATTCATTGTTGTATGTTCAGCTTTATTTTGGGCACAAGAAACAGATGCCCCTCTATTTGGACTCCTAAATTAATGCTAATAAATGGCGACTGAATTGTCATCTCAAGAAACATTCAGTAGCAGATATTTTAACCCTGAGATCAAATACGAGTAGCCGTTAAACAAATATCGCGAGCATTTTTCTGGAACAGAGAACTAGTATTGAAAACTATTCTGCCTAAATGATAAAAGTTGACGTATCCTTCATATACTTCGTTGAGGTCTAGATGAGATGTCACATTCACATTGAAGATCTTCTAAGTAAACTACCCACTACTGGTACTTCCATCAACAACATAAAGCACACTGAGAAGAATGACAGAAATACTTAGACGAGACACAGAACACATGACAGGTCTGTGGTGGTGCAGCTCATGGGTTCCAAATCCTCACTCTCGATATCAAAGACACACATGCAATGGGACTTTGAACCCGCGATAGCAACACAACCTCTAAGAATTACACAAGGTTAAATGACAGCCAAGAACTAGTCTTTGCACAGACACAGGACACAAAGATCACTTGTGAACAACACGCGTGACACATAACACAGCACTACACTAGAGCAAAGCAAGAAGCTTATGCCACTACCACAGTAGCATGCTCTAAAGAGCAAAGGCTTAAACATCAAGTCACCAAGACAGACAACAGCACAATTAGGGATTGGTAGCACCACAATATACAAGCAGCAGATCGGATGCCGATTAGTATGAACGATGTGACCAATGATTCGGGGTGGCAGTATATTTAACAGATTTTCCGCACGACAAGTTGCATGGTAATTAAGCCACAATGGCTTATGCGTGGGAATACTGGCTCCCCATATCCTATCACCATATGCCAAGATAGATATACATGCCTCCTGATTCTTCGCGCGCTGTTCAAAAAGACGGCAACTCCAAATCTGTCGTTGAAAAGTTCAGTTCCCGTGCTTTTGTGTGCCCTAGCTAGCAGAGCAGAGATCACAAGGCATAGATTCGACAATCACATGCTTGCTACACTGGCTCCCTCCAGATCACACACCGGATAAAATAATGATGCTCCTAAACTACACAGAAGTGAACCAGCCGTGGGGCAAGTAACTCGCCGAGCCATCGTGTGAAGTTGATCCCTACGTATGATATGAACCGCGACCACCATGTCAGATTTGACCACGACCACCGCGGCACCACCACGACCACCGGTGACATAGACGCTAAAAGGAGGGGAGGGGAAGGGAGGGGAGGGCTCACCTGCGCTTGGCGGGAGGGGAGCGGCCCCGGGTGCGGACGGGCGAGGACGAGCACGCGGAGCGGGACGAGGACCTTGAGCCCGAGCGGCCGCGGCGGGAGGAGGAGCCCGAGGACGGGAGCCCGAGCGGCCGCGGCGGGAGGACGAGCCCGAGGACGGCGAGCCCGAGCGGCCGCGGCGGGACGAGGACGCGGACGCGGAGCGGGAGGAGGAGCCCGAGGACGCGGACGTGGAGCGGGAGGAGGAGCCCGAGGACGAGGACATGGAGCGGCTGTGGCGGGGCGTCGCCATCGTCGTCCGTCCGTCTCCCCGCGGCGGCGGCGGCTGCTGCTGCGGGCGTGCGTGCGTGCGGGCGGGGTCTGAAGCGCGAGCTAGGGCTTCTATCCGAGGATGGGGACGTGGATTGGTAACTGGCTGAGGTGAAGTGGTGGATGGGTGATACGTCTCAAACGTATCTATAATTTTTGATGGTTTCACGTTGTTATCTTGTCAACTTTGGATGTTTTGTTTACCTTTTATATCTTTTTTGGGACTAACTTATTAATTCAGTGCCACGTGCCAGTTCCTGTTTTTCGGTGTTTTTGACTCTTTTCAGATCTGATTTTGGAACGGAGTCCAAACGGAATAAAAATCCCCAAAATGATTTTTTCCAGAATGGAAGAAGATCACGAGGCTTGAGGGCCAAGCAAGTGGGCCCACATGGAGCCCACAAGCCTTGTTGTCGCGGCCAGGGGGGAGGCCGTGGCAACCAAGCTTGTGGCCCCCGTGGCGTTCCCCTGCCCTAGGTCTTTGGCCTATAAATTCCCTAAAAATCCAGAAAAAATCGAGGGCGTCCACAAAAACACTTTTCCTCCGCCGCAAGCTTCCGTTTCCGCGAGATCTCATCTGGAGACCCTTCCCGGTGCCCTGCCGGAGGGGACTTTGGAGTTGGAGGGCTTCTTCATCAACATCATCGCCCCTCAAATGACTCGTGAGTAGTTCACTTCAGACCTACGGGTCCGTAGTTAGTATCTAGATGGCTTCTTCTCTCTCTTGTATCTTCAATACAAAGTTCTCCATGATCTTCATGGAGATCTATCCGATGTAATCTTCTTTGGCGGTGTGTTTGTAGAGATCTGATGAATTGTGGATTTGTGATCAGATTATCTATGATATATATTTGAGTCTTTGCTGATTTCTTATATGCATGATTTGATATCCTTGTAAGTCTCTCCGAGTCTTGGGTTTTGTTTGGCCAACTAGATCTGTGATTCTTGCAATGGGAGAAGTGCTTGGTTTTGGGTTCTTACCGTGTGGTGACCTTTCCCAATGACACTAGGGGCAGCAAGGCGCACATCGTGTAGTTGCCATGAAGGGTAACAAGGTGGCCTTTGTCGTAGATATGAGATTTTCCATCTACATCATGTCATCTTGCTTAATGCGTTACTCTGTTCTTTTGGACTTAATACACTAGATGCATGCTAGATAGCGGTCGACGTGTGGAGTAATAGTAGTAGATGCAGAAAGTATCGATCTACTTGTTTTGGACGTGATGCCTATAGATATAACCATTGCCATAGATAACGTCACGACTTTGCGCGGTTCTATCAATTGCTCGACAGTAATTTGTTCACCCACCATCTACTTGCTTTCATGAGAGAAGCCACTAGTGAACACTACGACCCCCGGGTCTATTCACACCTATCGTTTACACCTCGGCTTTTACTTTGCTTTGTTACTTTGTTGCTTTTAGTTCTCACTTGGCAAACAATCTATAAGGGATTGACAACACCTTTATAGCGTTGGGTGCAGGTTCTTTGTGTTTGTGCAGGTACTTGTGATACTCCTTCACTGGATCGATACCTTGGTTCTCAAAACTGAGGAAAATACTTACCACCGCTGCGCTACATCACCCTTTCTGCTTCGAGGGAACACCAACGCAAGGCTCCAAGGCCATGGGGAAATCCTTTGCATATTTGCCTAGGAAGTCCCTAAAGGCGTAGCCGTTGCAGAAGGATTCCTGGTGCCATTGCTGAGGAGAATCAAGACAAGAACAGCCTCCCGTCAGCACGTGTTTCTGGAGCCGTTGGAAGGTCTTTTGTTGCATCAGCAATGGGGGCGTGGTAACTGCTTGGGGTGAAGGGGTTTCTCTTCGGGCCCACCCGCAGGGACACTATCAAAATAAAGGAATAGAAAAAATGCAGGAATATAATGGCATGTTTTTTTGTAATCCTAAGGATTTGAAAAAAAAAATTTGATAACACAAAAAAACAAAGAAATTCTACAAAAGGTTTGAGTGGATGAAAAATTTCCTCCAAAATGTAATACAAATGGATCATATTATATAAAACGGCCGTTGTAAGGAACCCGCAAGGGCATCGGTCGCGTCGCGGTCTTCCCTTCCTTCTCGACATACTGCTTGTCGGCTAGCATCTCTCGAAGATCTTGTAAAGCTTGTCTACAAAAGCAATCTGCATATAACAAAGTCGGACCATCTATAAAAAAGGGATATTTCGCACTTCTAGTGGTTGTTGCGACTCACTGTCGAAACAAAGTCGGATTTGCATACTCACAACAATGTCGTTTGTATGTGGCAACCTACATGACAACTGCCAATATGATTATGTATGTACTGGAAGAGGCCATTTGCCAAGTAGTTCAGTTCCTGTCCACTTGATCGAAGATCTATTCGGAAGAGGCCATTGAGTCTGCATCAGATCGCTCACTCTGTTGAGGCGACAATTCCTCTTGGGAGTGATGGCTATGAACGGCGGGCCTATCGGGATACATGGATTTCTCCAAATTCGGATAGCAGCTTCGTTGCCAACACGCCATAACATACCTTTCTTCACAAGAGTTAATCCATGGTCAATTCCTCTCCACTGTGCCGATGCATTTCCAGCAAATACTGTGTCAACTTAACTACCATGTGGGTAGTCTTTCGCTCGAAGGAGTCTAGCACACAGAGAATGTGGTGTCGTCACAACACGCCACACTTGCTTGGCTAGGAGCGCTTGGTTATAGGCCCTCATATCCCGGAATGTGGTGACTTTGGGAGAATTAGCTTGTCCCAATCAGACCATGTCATTTTCCTTCTGTCATTCTCCACTCCCCACCAATACGGATGCATCATTTTGGCGAGATCATCACACACGAAAAACTCCTGTTGAGTTACTTGCAAAATACCCTTCACCTCTTCAACAACAACAACAACAACAACGACAACGACAACGACAACAACAACAACAACAACAACAACAACAACAACAACGACGATGACGACGACGACGACGACGACGACAACAACAACAACAACAACAACAACAACAACGACGACAACAACAACAACAACAACGACAACGACAACAACAACGACAACAAGAACGACAACAACAACAACGACAACAACAACAACAACAACAACAACAACAACAACAAGAACAACCACCACCACAACGACAACAACAACAACAACAACAACAACAACAACGACGACGACGACGACTACAACAACAACAACAACAACAACAAGAACGACAACAATCAACAATGACAACAACAACAACAACAACAACAACAACAACAACAACAACAACAACAACAACAACAACCACAACAACAACGACGACGACGACGACGACGACGATGACAACAACGACAACAACAACAACAACGACGACGACAACAACAACGACGACAACAACAACAACGTCAACAACAACAACGACAACAATTAACAACAACAATAACAACAAACAACAACAACAACAACAACGACAACAACAACAACGAAAACAACAACAACGACAACAACAACAACAACAACAACGACGACAACAACAACAACGACAACAACAAGAACGACAACAACAACAACGACAACAACAACAACGACAACAACAACAACAACAACAACAACAACAACGACAACAACAACAACAAAGACAAAAACAAAAACGACAAGAACAACAATGTGAGAACTTGGAATTTACTTCCAGACCCTCCTGTGTATATTTGTCAACCCCAGGATCATTGTTGACAACACAGCGAAATGGTATCATTGCACGATACATAAAATTATTTTATTACATATTTCCCCAAGGCATACACTGACAAATGTCTCATGACATTTATTACAATAAGAAAACAATGGAAAATATAATGCGTAGCGACTCCATCTCAGCCACAGGCAGTCGATGTAGTCCACATGACCTCAGTCCTACGGATCGCCATAGTGGTCGTAGTCATCACCTTCATCTTCATGTAAATCTGTTGTCAACAAAAGTATTGCCATGAGTACATTACGCACTCAACATGCCTCCCTCGGAGAATGTCCTAATAGCTACATGTGGCTTCAAAGGAAGGCTATATGGCTCATTTGCATAAAAGCTAATTTTATTTGAAAACAATAGCATTTGGATAAAAGTAGTTTTTGATGAGAACATGTTTATGTCCAGAGTAAATTTCATCAAAGTGAGGATCCTCTATGTCAACTCAAACCTTTCATAGGTTCCAACAATTTGGGGCAAAGAGGGAATAAGCAAGACAGGTCCTCTATGTCAAGAAAGATTCATGTGCCATCCATGACCGTGGACACGGCTATTCGAATAGTTTTACACTCTGCAGAGGCAATACACTTTACCCACACGACACAAGACATCTTGATGCCACCTGTGGCCGCTGGTCTAGTACACCATTTGGTATACTGATAGGGAGATTGTGACGAGGTCTTTGGACTAGATCCCCCAAAGATGTGACATGCCCACCGGGTCTGGCGCACAGAACTGAGAGTACGTCCTCAAACCGGTGCCCCCATCTGTGCCGAGGATACTCCTCACAAGGCAGATATCCCATCTACGGTACGGCGACATCGACACGTAAGGCTGACTTGCTTACTTGACCAAGCCAGTGCCCATATAGCATGTGGTTGTACTGTTTACACAATCTTCAAATCCAAGACTTATTAGTCCTCATGCGGCATGGATGACTGATTGCTCCCTTCACCTTGGGCAGCCAATCGCTCCTTCAATCCTTGATTCAGCTGCCGCCCGCGCCAGTATTCAGATGGTAAGTTTCACCCAGAGTAGAAGAGGATAGAGAAGGTCACGAAGGCCAACTGGCCAGCTCAGCTATAAGTTTCAAGTGTCAATGACTCAAAGGTCAATCAACAAGCACCTCTAGGCTAATAAGCATGGCTAAGCATTTCTACTCTACCGGATATTGTATACTTCTACTCAGGTGTCAAATGGATAGGCGACAAGCGGATCAAGGTAATGTGTCAATCGACAAACTACCTACAAGATTAAAAAGATGCATACTGTAACTATAAAGCTCAATGCAATTTATAAAACATAGGATAAGTATGATCAAAGAAGGAGGCATGCCTTCGTTGTTGAGTCCTTCTTCATTAGCCTGTATATCTCCATCCATGTCCAACATCGTCTCTCCCTACTCGTCGTAACGATAGCAAATAAAAACACATGAATACCAAAGCAATAGTAAATCCAGATAACATCCAAAGGAAATTAAGAATGGAATGATAGTAAGATATCGATCAAGATGGAGATTCCAAAGAGATTCTAAAATGAGATAGCATGGTAGGAAGGTAAGAGATGGAATTCAACGAAGGGAAAAGGTTAGGTTGACACGACTAAGGGAGTCTTGGCGATCAAGACTAACATTGTGATACGAATTAAAATGAAGTAGGATCCACTCCCTTATGACAAACTCATACTATGGTACAAAGTAATTAACAAACTTAATAATGAGACACATCTCATGCAATGCATGTGTGTATACAATCATAAAGATGTGTTAACTAATAACACAAGCATCAAACATACAAGTGATCATGAGAATAATTAAACTAGGAGATGTTCTTTATAAAATGAAATAAAAATATCCAATAAACTACTAACAACAAGACTATACCCACATGCTTGTAATACCATGGCAAACTAAGCACACTAAGCATATGAGAAAGGCACAAGTCAACTAACAAAAGGTAAACTATCCAAACTTGTGATGAACTAATGAAACAAGTATTAAACACTCATAATACTAAAATGATACAAAGTCAACATCTATACGGAGGAACTAAGTAGGCACACAGAACATCATGAGGGATGAAAGATGTCTAAGCATAGAATAACGCAATAGCAAGGTAAACAAATATAGCATCTAAACATGGATGATCATCACATGGAATACCACACTAGGCTACCAAGAGAATACAACTCGTAACTATGGAATAACTTAGTTGATATCAACTATCATGAAGATCAAGCATGGCAATAGCATGCAATCTCACATCTAGTCATGACATGTCAGAAGACGAAACCATGGAATAACCACACAACCCAATCATGTTAGGTAATACAGGTAAGCACGTTCATAAAGAGTAATGAGCATGTAGGCAAGTAAACAACTAGATCATATAATCAACTAATCAACATGTATTATACAACATGAATAACATGATGGCATGCGTTTCTAAATAGTATAACCTTAGTTGCAAATGCATATAAGCACAACGAAGGCATCGTACAACTCTCGGGTTGGTACATACATGGACATGTAAGTCAACTAAGCATACATAGCTACCATCCTAGGTGAACAAGACAACTAAGATAAATAACAAGAAGTAATAAAGTAGGTTATATGCTACAACCTAAATCATATGTAACAATACATATCTGAAACGTGACATGAAACAACCAACCATAAATAATGGATAGCAAACATCTATAAAACTACATGATCAAATAGGCGATAATATCTATGCAACGAACTATAATGTAATCACCTCCAATAACAAAGCATCTCATTTGATATCTATCATAATTAACGTATGCAACACACATGAAATAATACAACTAACCTATACTATACATGCATGACTAAATGTTAGCCGACCAAGATAAATATTTAGATAACTCTAAATATTTTTAAAGATTAAATGACAAATAACTATATGCAATAACCCATGATTAACCTTGACTTCGTTTAGCTTATAGAAACTCTAAAACAATATCAACTTACTCTAAAATCTAATGTAACATAACATGCTCATGATAACTGGTAAATGGAAATTAAATATATAACACATGTGATTAGATAAGCGCTAACCTACAACATGACATGACTTCACACATAAACAATCACGTAAGCAACATGATTGAGAAACAATATATGGAACAATCTAATATATTCGCCATGTTAAACAAAAATAAATCAAATCAAAAGATAAATTATTCTAGCGATTAAATAAAGGAAGCAATGAAAATTCTATGCAACTATAAGCATGGCGAACATTATCAAAGTTGTGTGCGCATGCACAAGAGAGGACTATAAAACTAAATAGATAAAATCCTTACAAACATGATAATAATTCACAATACGCGTACGTGCATATATCCTACGACTACTTACCGCATCAAAGAAAAATAACACCTGAAAATAATATGTTCAACAATTTTCAAAAACTATAACCGGTAAAATAAATCTAACAAATCATTTGCCGCATCAAAATTATTTGACACATAAAATGCACTCCTAGGCATAAAACTAACTTATGAACAATAACATATTCACGCATAATTAATGGATGAATAAACTCCGTAAATCTTAACCAAACGACTACACAAATATATATATATATATATTACAATACAATTACCAAGCAAGTAATCCAGTTAATTTTATGTAACTCTTAGAACATCACACAAGTGAAAAAAAAAATAGTGCAAGAAACTTGCACTTAGTGAAATTCCTATGTGAACCCAACAAACATGTAAAATGATATATATGCAAAATCTAAAACCACAAACGGGGTCCTCGGACCACTTAAAATGTCTCATCTATTGATAGCTAGATCAAGCAATGAACAAAAGAAAAACAATGGAAAAAGTCTATAATATTTGGTTCATGCGACGGATAGCATCGATGCGCCCAACGACCAAACTAGGAGGAACTATGATGTCTAGGAGATAAGACCCGTGATGTTGAGACGGGGTGCAAGAGGAATTGGATAGAGACTCACCGAGCATGAAGATACAAAGCGATGAACTCAACGAACAGTGTATACAGACATGCAGAATTCTTCGTGTGTGGTGGATGGATCGCGTTCTTTCTTCTCTGAATGGAGCTGCAGCATGGAGGAGGAGATCCTGGCGCAAAGATTAGGATGGAGATGGTCCGGGTCATCGGAATCGCGACCTCACGTCCATGGAGCTTCGAAGTTCAGGGAGCTTTTACGGGGAGAGGAGGAATGGAATATGCATGAGCTTCCACGGAATTGGAAGAGGAGATGGAGGCACACGTCTACATATCTTCGGTTTTGGAAACGGCAAGAGATCAAGGAAGTTAGAGGAAGAGTGTTTTTCTTCTGTACTTTCTTCCTCTATGAGATTGAGAGCGTAGAGATAATACGAGGAAGAAGAAGAGGCCTTGCTCGTGTGGTTAATAGGAGATGGTTTCGGTGGAGAACATTAGTCCAGTGGATAAGTCGAAGAGAGGAAATTCAAAGGAGGAGGCAGGAGGTGAAGCGGTCTAGCTGTTGGCGTTTCCTCTTAACGTGAATGATACACATGAAGGAGAAGAGCCGAGCGCTGGCTCCTCCGTTTGGCTGGGTTGACTCTGTTGGGAGAGATCGGCTTATTGGTTAGGCCCATGTGAAAAAATAAGAGAGAGGGAAAAAGAAAAGAAAAGTAAACAAATGTGTAGCCCATTCAGTTGTAGGAAAAGATTGAGTCGGGTTGCGCCTAGAAAAATAGATAGCAAAAAGAGTTGACCTTTTACGTCGATGAAACAAAGTAATATACACACATAAAATAAATATGATTGAGGCGGGGAAATTCTGTCCGGAGTTTAATTGACGAAAAGAATTGATTTTCCTACGAGGAAATTATAGAGAATTAGCAGAAGCTCGAACAGATATCAAACGAAATCTAGAAAACCCAAGAAAAAAATTAGATGCACATAACTAAATATGCTCACAACAAAATCCAAGTAAAAGCAGAGAACAAAACATCAATTTAAATTTAAGTTGGTATTTAATCTAATTAAAATCTCCAAACCATAAAACTTAATTCCCGCTTTTATAAAACAAACGAAATTTTCTTGCCCTGATTTTTGAAAAACTTTTCTCAAACATTCTGAGAATCGGGATGTTACAAATCTACCCCCCTTAAAACAAATATCGTCCCCGAGATTTATGCTGACTAAATAGAATGAGTTTGGATAAGCTTCGTCTTCGACACAGTTCTTCTGATAACCCTGTGGAATCACGGTTGATTCTCAACTTGTTCAGAGGTGACCTTGGGTCTTTATTTGAGATACTTCTTGTGTCTAAATTCTTCTAGCTTGCTCAAGGCTTGGAAACAGTCCTTTTATTTTGGCAATGGTAATCTCAAAGCTTCTCCAAGTGGTTCAATATTCTTCGATCTTGTGCTTCTTCTTTAGGACAATCTTTGGTGCAGCTCGAATGATTGATCCTTCCTTCAGGTTGAACTTGATCGTAGGTGTAGTGAAGGTCTTCAAATCTTGTCTTCTTTATGAATGAAGGACTTGAAATCTTCAATCTTGCCATGAATTATCGTCTACTACCCCCCTTAAAAGATGTTTTCCATGTGGTTCACATTGAAAATAGACCTCGATGCATGATGCTGCAACTTCTTTACTCTCAGAGTGTCCTCCATGGTTTATAGAGTAGAGGGAAAGAGCATAAAGATGAGTAAGAGAATCGTACAATGTAGAGATACCCCACAAGATAACCAAAAGACAACACTGAGGTAACCATGAAGCTATCCAAATAAAACTCAAAAGCAAATGATTTTTGCAAATACGGTTTTAGTAAGTCTGCATACGAAAACATCAAAATACAACAAGCAGACAATACTCACACAAAAAGGTTTTGCGTCTACAAACTATGAGTTCTACCACTACAAGGGTGTTAACAAACCTAATCCTATATGGCAGGTCACATCATAACTTGGGGTAGATCATCAACGTTGACGATTGAAGCATCTTGGACCGTTGTTGATTTCTTGAGTTCTCGATGTGTCTTCTCTTGGCAATATGTTGCTACTCAAAGCTCTAGGGGTTGAAGTTGTGTTTCTTGGCACGTCTTCTGGAGCTTCTAACTCCTCAACACCATGGGTCGGGAAAAGGGTTTCACAGCTATAAAGAAGATGGTAGAGAAGTAGAGCTTAGACTTCATTTGAATAAGATAAGATAGGACAAGCAATAATGAATGAGAAGAGTACGATAATGTTTCTTTGAAAAAAATAGTTTCCCTTTGAAAGTAGTTTCTAAGGCTTTCCATTTCTATCTAAGGCCACGAGACTAGGTCGACATCGGCTCTGATACCACTTCTGTGAGAACCTGGAATTTACTTCCAGACCCTCCTGTGTATATTTGTCAACCCCAGGATCATTGTTGACAACACAACGAAATGGTATCATTGCACGATACGTAAAATTATTTTATTACATATTGCCCCAAGGCATACATTGACAAATGTCTCATGACATTTATTACAACCAGAAAACAACGGAAAATATAATGCGTAGCGATTCCATCTCAGCCACAGGCAGTCGATGTAGTCCACGTGACCTCACTCCTACGGATCGCCATAGTGGTCGTAGTCATCACCTTCATCTTCATGTAACTCTGTTGTCAACAAAAGTATTGCCATGAGTAGATTACGCACTCAACATGCCTCCCTTGGAGAAGGTCCTAATAGCTACATGTGGCTTCCAAGGAAGGCTATATGGCTCATTTGCAAAAAATCTAATTTTATTTGAAAACAATAGCATTTGGATAAAAGTAGCTTTTCATGAGAACATGTTTATGTCCAGAGTAACTTTCATCAAAGTGACGATCCTCGATCAACTCACACTCATCATAGGTTCCAAGAATTTGGGGCAAAGAGGGAATAAGCAAGACAGGTCCTCTATGTCAAGAAATATTCATGTGCCGTCCATGACCGTGGACACGACTATTCGAATAGTTTTACACTCTACAGAGGTTATACACTATACCCACACGACACAATCTCGTCTTGATGCCACCAGTGGCCGCTGGTCTAGTACACCATTTGGTATACCGGCAGGGAGCTTCTGACGAGGTCTTTGGACTAGATCCCCCAAAGATGTGACATGCCCACCGGGTCTGGCGCATGGAACTGAGAGTACATCCTCAAACCGGTCCCCCCATCTGTGTCGAGGATACTCCTCACAAGGCAGCTATCCCATCTACGGTACGGCGACATCGACACCTAAGGCTGACAAGCTTACTTGACCAAGCCAATGCTCATATAGCATGTGGTTGTACTGTTTACACAATCTTCAAATCCAAGACTTATTAGGCCTCATGCGGCACGGACGACTGATTGCTCCCTTCACCTTGGGCAGCCAATCGCTCCTTCAATCCTTGATTCAGCTGCTGCCCGCGCCAGTATTCAGATGGTAAGTTTCACCCAGAGTAGAAGAGGAGAGAGAAGGTCACCAAGGCCAATTGGCCAGCTCAGCTATAAGTTTCAAGTTGCAATGACTCAAAGGTCATGCAACAAGCACCTATAGGGTAATAAGCATGGCTAAGCATTTCTACTCTACCAGATATTGTATACTTCTACTCAGGTGTCAAATGGATAGGCGACAAGCGGATCAAGGTAATGTGTCAATCAACACGCTACCTACAAGATTAAAAACATGCATATTGTAACCATAAAACTCAACGCAATTTATAAAACATAGGATAAGTATGATCAAAGAAGGATGCATGCCTTCGTTGTTGAGTCCTTCTTCATTAACCTCTGTATCTCCATGCGTGTCCAACATCGTCACTCCCTACTCATCGTAACGATAGCAAATAAAAACACATGAATACCAAAGCAATAGTAAATTCAAATAACATCCAAAGGAAATCAAGAATGGAAGGATGGTAAGATATCAATCAAGATGGAGATTCCAAAGAGATTCTAAAATGAGATAGCATGGTAGGAAGGTAAGAGATGGAATTCAACGAAGGGAAAAGGTTAGGTTGACACGACTAAGGAAGTCTTGGTGATCAAGACTAACATTGTGATACGAATTAAAATAAAGTAGGATCCACTCCCTTATGACAAACCCATACTATGGAACAAAGTAATTAACAAACTTAATAATGAGACACATCTCATGTAATGCATGTGTGTATAGGATCATAAAGATGTGTTAACTAATAACACAAGCATCAAACATACAAGTGATCATGAGAATAATTAAACTAGGAGATGCTCTATATAAAATGAAATAAAAATATCCAATAAACTACTAACTACAAGACTATACCCACATGCTTGTAATACCATGGCAAACTAAGCACACTAAGCATATGAGAAAGGCACAAGTCAACTAGCAAAAGGTAAACTATCCAATCATGTGATGAACTAATGAAACAAGTATTAAACACTCATAATACTAAAATGATACAAAGTCAAACATCTATACGGAAGAACTAAGTAGGCACACAGAACATCATGAGGGATGAAAGATGTCTAAGCATAGAATAACGCAATAGCAAGGTAAACAAGTATAACACCTAAACATGGATGATCATCACATGGAATACCACACTAGGCTACCAAGAGAATACAACTCGTAACTATGGGATAACTTAGTTGATATCAACTATCATGAAGATCAAGCATGGCACTAGCATGCAATCTCACATTCTAGTCATGACATGTAAGAACACGAAACCATTGAATAAGCACACAACCCAATCATGTTAGGTAATACAGGTAAGCACGTTCATAAAGAGTAATGAGCATGTAGGCAAGTAAACAACTAGATCATATAATCAACTAATCAACATGTATTATACAACATGAATAACATGATGCCATGCGTTTCTAAATAGTATAACCTCACTTGCAAATGCATATAAGCACAACGAAGGCATCGCACAACTCTCGGGTTGGTACACACATGGACATGTAAGTCAACTAAGCATACATAGCTACCATCCTAGGTAAACAAGACAATTAAGATAAATAACAAGAAGTAATAAAGTAGGTTATATGCTACAACCTAAATCATATGTAACAATACATATCTGAAACGTGACATGAAACAACCAACCATATATAATGGATAGCAAACATCTATAAAACTACATGATCAAATAGGCGATAATATCTATGCAACGAACTATAATGTAATCACCTCCAATAACAAAGCATCTCATTTGACATCTATCATAATTAACGTATGCAACACACATGAAATAATACAACGAACCTATACTAGACATGCATGACTTAATGTTAGCCGACCAAGCTAAATATTTAGATAACTCTAAATATTTGTAAAGATTAAATGACAAATAACTATATGCAACAACCAATGATTAACCTTGACTTCGTTGAGCTTATAGCAACTCTAAAAGAATATCAACTTACTCTAAAATATAATGCAACATAACATGCTCATGATAACTGGTAAATGGAAATTAAATATATAACACATGTGATTAGATAAGCGCTAACCTACAACATGACCTGACTTCAAACATAAACAATCACGTAAGGAACATGATTGAGAAAGAATATATGGAACAATCTAATATATTGGCCATGTTGAACAAAAATAAATTAAATCAAAAGATAAATTATTCTAGCGATTAAATAAAGGAAATAATGAAAATTCTATGCAACTATAAGCATGGCGAACATTATCAAAGTTGTGTGCGCATGCACAAGAGAGGACTATAAAACTAAATAGATAAAATCCTTACAAACATGATAATAATTCACAACACGTGTACGTGCATATATCCTACGACTACTTACCACATCAAAGAAAAATAACGCGTGAAAATAATATGTTCAACAATTTTCAAAAACTATAACCGGTAAAATAAATCTAACAAATCATTTGCCGCATCAAAATTATGAGACACATAAAATGCACTCCTAGGCATAAAACGAACTTATGAACAATAACATATTCACGCAAAATTAACGGATGAATAAACTCCGTAAATCTTAACCAAACGACTACACAAATAAATATATTAAAATACAATTATCAAGCAAGTAATCCAGTTAATTTTATGTAACTCTTAGAACATCACACAAGTGAAAAAAATAAATAGTCCAAGAAACTTGCACTGTAGCGACCCGACTCAAAACGAGTCAAGCCTCTGTGTTTCTGTGCCATCCCTGGATCAGTATGCCGGCACACACAGTACATCAGTGTGTATATCAAAGTGCAATCACATGTAAAATAACGTAAACGTGATATATACCTTAAATATCCCAGCGGAAGCAGTCAAGGGAGTGGAGTCCCAATAAACACCAACGGCAAGTTGAGTGTAGACCGTAACCCTGAATCGTACTCTTACTCGTCGAAGAAAAATATCTGCAACATAAGATGTTGCAGCCATGTAGGTCAGCATATTGAATATGCCGGTAAGTCACATAAGAGAGGGGTGAAAAGTAATCATCTATACTATATGCATATATGGCAGGTGGGGCTATAAGTTTTTAGCGAAAAAGCAAGTTTTCTCCTACATCAAGAGGGGGCTAAAAGCAAAATGTTACTACATTGTTGGTTGTTAACGAGATGATTCCGCCAACCAGTTCTCGTACCCGAGTTGTCAATAATTACCCTCATCAAATATATTTAATGGTGTTGAGAAATCTAGATAACTTCAGTTCCTTTGGCTCAAGTTGTCCATGACCGTGGACACGGCTAATCGATTAGGTTTGAGTACTCTGCAGAGTTTTGCACACGTTCCCCACAAGATTTGATCGCCTCCGAGTATGTCCTTGCACTTCAGGGTGTTTGAAGATCGCATGATCAAAACATGGTCTTTCAACGGGTCCCTCTGAATCCCTGTCGGTGCCCATCCAATCCTACCGTTCTTCTACATCTGCTAGCACCGCCTGTCCAGAGTCGTCGCGTTGTCCAACCAAGCCAGAGCCCATAATGACTTGTGGCTGTGCAGGTAAGCCTTGGGTCTTGAAAATATCCGTCCGTCTCTTTGAGCCTGGGTGAAGCTTTCTGCAGGATGTCATGGCCATCCCCAGCATCCCGGGTCATCCACTGGGTTCTCCAGGGAGCCAATCAACCGTCCTTCACCCAGAGTTGAATTGCGTCCGAGGTCTTGAAAATCTTGTCTTAACCGGTCTTGATTATTTAATCAACCTCGCATCACGTGTTATGCACTCAACCGAAATCCCGTCTACTCAAGCATAGCAATATGAAATTTGTCGTCCCGGGGCCAAGTATCGGGGTTGTTGTGTGCCTACCACATGATACTACAATCTATACTAAAATTTCCAAGTACCTAAGCAGCATGCAATTGGGCATAGGATGGTAGAACTACGATGCATAAAACATAGGTGATAGTATGATCAAAGTGACTTGCCTGGTGATGTTGACGAAGAAGAATTTCTCGAGGAATAACTTGATAGACTACTCGTCACTCTCCGATGAAATCTATATAACAAACATATCATTCACATAAGCACTCATACTAGCAATCATTCTAGCAATCAAAACAAAAGAGAGAGCGAATAGGAATCCGAAAGAAACTTCACTAAAGTTAGGAGTCTTCTACTACATCAAACACTAAATAGTTTTTGTCCAACAGAAAATAATAACAAGGAACTAAGATAAAATAAAGTGTGGAAACCAATTGCAAGTTACTAAGGAACTAGAATTGATTTCGTGATAACAAATAAAAATAAAATAAAAACTTGTTGCAAAACTACTGTTTAACTAACATAAACAAAACAATAATCTTTCTGAAATAATAAAGAAAATATTTTAAAACAAAAATAGAAAAGGAATTAGCCGAAATCCTAAAAGAGGTGAAACGGAAATTATTTCTCAAGAAACAGAGAGCTAAGATACTCACACAAATCTGAAATTTCTACCACTGATAAATAAGATCACTAGTGATCAGTAGAAAAAAGAATCAAATACAACTCTATTTTTAAACTCCTGGAATAAGCAAAACAAGGTTTAAACTAAATCTGATCTAACTCAAATTTGAAACTTTCAAACATAGACAAATTATATGTTTTTAAAATCTACAGGACATTTGTGAGCTACTGGAAAAAGAATCAACATCATTGGACTTCGGGATCAAAAGTTATGGGCTAAACAAGATTGGAACTTTTCTGTTTTTGAACTAAATCTGAAAAAACAGAGTAAAAGCTAACAAACTACGTCGCAGTCCCTGATTGGCTACGGGGCTGTGCGCTGCGTAGGCTAACCAGCGAATGGCCGCTAAATAAGAAAAAAATCTCTGGCTAAAAGTTAAGTGAATAAAAACCCGCGGTTTTTGTTTAAAAACCGAAAGGTTATCCTATTCTAATCTACACCGTGGGATCTAGATCTAACGGTAATACAAAAAAACCAACCAGGAAAAGAAAAAAAGAAAGGAGGGAGCCTTACCGTGGCTGGGAAGCTCCCGTGCTGGCAATGGCCGATGGTGGCTGGGTCTGGGTGGAGCTCCGACGAGGGTGGGGAAGGGGCCGGTGGAGGGAGGGCTGCAGGGGGGGCGGTGGAGCTCCAGGGAGGGGAGGGAGGCGAGGTGGAGGGAGGGCGGCAGGGGGGCGAGGGGAGGAGCTGCTGGCAAGCTTCTAGTCGGGGGGTGAAGCGAGGTGGAGGGGCGACGGGGTGGGGAGGTGGTGGCGGGGTGAGGTGGTGGCGGGGTGAGGTGGGCTCGCAGGGAGGATGCGGAGTGCAGGGGCGATGGGGGCTCGTGCAGGTGCTGCTGGCTCGTCTTGGCAGTGGCTCCGGCGAGGTTTGGGCGGGGCGACGCGGCAGGGGAGATGGGGTTGGGATAGGGGAAAACGGAGAGAGGAGGACGGTGGGAATTTATAGGCGGTCTCGGATGGCGTCCGGAAGGAAAGAAGAGGGAGATCGGGAAGGAGAGAATTCCTTCCTCCACGGATGGAAACTCGTGTAACGTGAGGAAGGAGAGAGGTAGGAGATGATCTCTGTTGGGCCAAAAATAGGAAAGGTCTTAATGGGCCAGCAGGTCTTTCCAAAATAAAGGGATTCCTTTCCTATTTTTAAAACTAGGAAACTAAAACGATAAAAGGAAATAAAATCAATTCAGAATAAAGAGTTTTTATATACTAAAATTATCAGAAAAATAAAATATAAGTGATGGGCATTTTTGCACGGCAAAAATAAAAACTTCAGAAAAAAACTATTTTCACAAAATTGCCTAAAAGATTTATTTTCTTTTGCAAATAATTTTCAAATGACCATCTAAATTTTAGGGTTCAAATAACTTTCAAAATGCCCGTGGGTTTGAGGGTCATGTTCCTCCTCTCTAGAATGTATTTCCCGGTATTTCTTGCACGAAGAAAATGAATGGAAATGCAAGAGAATTCAAGTGCAAATATCTCCGTTCAAATTCTTTATAGTTGAAGAAGTCATGTCATCTTCTCTCTTTGCTTTTAAAAGATTGAATTTGAATTCACCGGAGAAGGGGAAAGTCATTTTATTCCCTCTCATTCAAAAGTTTTGAAAAGTTTCAAATTTCCACTCAAGTTTCAATCACACAAGCAAACAAACAAACAACTAATAATAATTATATTAACATTCCAAAATTTATAATTTTGGGATGTTACAAACTACCACACGTAAAATGAATCTCGTCCTCGAGATTCGAAGAGGCTAGAAAGAAAGGTTAGGGTTTGGGGGTCTTCTAACAAATCCAATCTCCTGCAGAGTGGGATGCTACCACACTTAAAATGAGAGGTTCTGGTCCCTCAAAATGCTTTAACGATTCCTCTGGGGTTTTGGCAACTCACATCGCACAGTCTTCATATTAAATCCTTTGGTGATGCTCTCCCGTTGATATAAGCTTCTTCCATCACTGGGCCTTCTTAACTGACAGTCTCGTGATCAATTCTAAATAACCTATCGATGATTCTCATGGTGGTCTACCATTTGTGGTTATCCTGTAGAGAGAGGGGTCTTGGTTTCATTCTCACCGTAAAATTTCCTACGCGTGACAACAAATGCCATGTACTTGGGGCGTTCATTATACCATTCTAAGGCTTAAACAAAAGCTTCAAAGAACGTCGTCTCTCTATATGGGTAAGTCTCTCAGATTTACCATTCCGAATATCAAGATCAATGATAATAGTAAGTCGTCATGGTGATCAATCCATTCCGCACCCAAATCATTTCTCTGTATAAGGTTTAGCGAATCTCGCATTCTAACACTAGGGCATCCTCACAAGCGTTGCAGAATTTCTCTTGTCCACGAACGAAGTTTGGATAATCCATTGGTTCTGCAAGCTGAACGAAACATCTATTGTATCTTCACAACTCTCAGGTCTTCGTATGCTCCTAAGAAAACGTTTGCTGACCCATCATAGCTTCTTCCATAAATCATATCCACTGCATAATCAATCCTTTATTACACCCTTAATTTCTTATCAAAAACTCCAATTCAAAAATACTCTATTACAAATGCTGCCATCCACATTGTTCGGTATGGTCGAGCATTTCTGCCAACTTTATTCATCTGCCTCTCTTGGAGGTACTTTAGTTCCACTAGAATTTTCCAATGTGCTCCTTGAAATCATCTGTCTTTTGCTTCATCATGGTGGCCATTAGCTTCATCTCCATCATCTCCGCACGTACTTCACTCAGGTACTCCTGGGTATGACGGAGTCTTGCTTCAAGTATTTCTCCGATCTGACGTATGGCTTCCATGGCAGCTTCACAAACAACATCAAAGAAGGTTGCTCGTGGTACACGTGAAATGAAAAAGTATTGCCCCATAGTCTTTGGACAAACTCTTTTCACATGGTGGAGGTGTACTTCCACATACCAAAGTTCCACTCCATTTTCCACAAATGGGTAGCCTTTGTAGACCGCATCTCCTTCAAGGTGAATGTGCTTCATCATGTCCTTCAGGATTTTCGGGTAATCATGATCACTGGTCAGGGACATGGTGGTTTCTGGGCCCTTGAGGAATGACTCGTAGAGAGTTGTCATCTGCAGGTGTCAGTAAATAGGTACTCAGAGGAATGTATATGTCTCCTTGGTAATCATGGTACACTCCTACTCAATGGATCATGTGAGTTTACCGATTACTACCACACTTAAATGAATTATACTCATGCCTGCATAGACCATATTTTCTCATATCCTCATAATGTTCAGAGATCTTTGTTCGATGAGAAACAACGCATACAGTTTCAACATAGACAATCATGAGACAATAAATTCCATTAATTCATGATGTTATTACAATCTCAGGGACTTCTGTTACAAAAATTTCACTCCATGATCTCATGAAAACAAGAGTGCTTCATATTACACTTATTGCCACGGTCAAAACTTAACTACTCCATTCTAGCTTTCTTCCTTTGTGGACAATCGCTGGCAAAATGTCATGCTTCCTTTCAACAAAAGCAAATGAGTTCTGACAAGTCTCGAGGCGTCTTAGTGTTTGCCTTTGCTCCGTGGTTTCCCGGCTTCCTTCCTGAGCACATGTATTTGTGGTGGCCAAATTTCATACACTTGTAACATCTGACATGACCCAGGTCTATGTCTGCAGAGATTTGGATCTTCCGAGGGTACTTGTTCTTCTTTCCGGACTCCTTTATTTTGGCCAGTTCTTCTATTTCAAGTGGATCAAACTCCACTTCTTCCGTCGGGAAGTTTCCCAGATACTCTTGGCTTCTCTTCGTGTAGTCCTGTGAATAATGTCCTTCTTCTCCACATGAGTAACATGCATTGGAGAAAAATCTGGTCAGACCTTGTCCATCAGGGTCTTCAATATATTCGTTCATCACCGGTTCTTCTAGAATCTTCTTCTTGAGGGTTTCCTTCATTGCGTCTTTCTGCTGCTGGACAACTTGTTGTACCTTGGGGTAAATGTAACATTGAGCTGGGTAGTGGGTGGTTCCTTCACACAAGAAACAAGTCACCTAACTACTTGGGGCCTCCTCAGCTGGGTGATTTTCTTCACAATGAGTGCATCCATCCTTGTGTTTTTCCTGGGTGTGTCCTATTTCTCCACAGATCTTGCATGCACAAGCCTTCTCCTTCGGATTATCATAGCACTTCTGAATAAGACGGGATCTTAACAGAGTCTTCTTGAATTCGTCCCAAGTTTCTGCTCCACTAAATCCTTGTATGGCATGATGCATTTTCCACCATATTGTAGCACTTTGTGTAAAGTACTGAAGAGCGTGTTCCACTTCATACTTCCTTGAGATCAAGTTGCTCCCGAAGTGGTTCTCCATGTTTTGGATCCATATATCAGCCTCCAGTTGGGTCATTGGTCCAGAGACTATAAGTCCAGCTTCATACTCCATCTGGTAGGGTTGAGGTTTTGGGGATGAGACGGGTAAGAGAGGGAGGGAGATACACACAATACAAACAATATTTTTTTGAGATAGGTTTTATTTGTGGCCGTCGGAAAACACACACCAATGCTGGCTCACAAATCATCGTTACTAACGTGGGTATATAACAGGGGTTTGGACTTCTAATGGTCATATAAATATTCGATAACTTCAGGGTCTTCGAGTTCTTCGGGTCTTGAGAGTCTACTCTTGGTGTAGCTTCAATTCTTCAAACGCGTGGTGAAATCCTCTTTACTTTGAAGTGGGAGTCGGTTGATCCTTCACGTGGTCAAGGGGAGAGGGCATTGTCTAACTATTTGAGGTGAGAGAGAACATTCGATAAAATCAGAAGGGATGAGAAGTAAAGGATGTTCTTGAAAATAATTTTTTTGAGAGATTCTTCCCTAAGGGATTTCCAGTTTCTAGGGTCACGTCCTACAGTCAACATGTGCTCTGATACCATTTCTGTAGCGACCCGACTCAAAACGAGTCAAGCCTGTGTGTTTCTGTTCCATCCCTGGATCAGTATGCTGGCACACGCAGTACATCAATGTGTATATCAAAGTGCAATCACATGTAAAATAACGTAAAACTGATATATATACCTTAAATATACCAGCGGAAGCAGTCAAGGGAGTGGAGTCCCAATAAACACCAACGGCAAGTTGAGTGCAATCACATGTAAAATAACGTAACCCTGAATCGTACTCTTACTCGTCGAAGAAAAATATCTGCAACATAAGGCGTTGCAGCCGTGTAGGTCAGCATATTGAATATGCCGGCAAGACACATAAGAGAGGGGTGAAAAGTAATCATCTATACTATATGCATATATGGCAGGTGGGGCTATAAGTTTTTAGCGAAAAAGCAAGTTTTCTCCTACATCAAGAGGGGGCTAAAAGCAAAATGTTACTACATTGTTGGTTGTTAACGAGATGGTTCCGCCAACCAGTTCTCGTACCCGAGTTGTCAATAATTACCCTCATCAAATATATTTAATGGTGTTGAGAAATCCAGATAACTTCAGTTCCTTTGGCTCAAGTTGTCCATGACCGTGGACACGGCTAATCGATTAGGTTTGAGTACTCTGCAGAGTTTTGCACACGTTCCCCACAAGATTTGATCGCCTGTGAGTATGTCCTCGCACTTCAGGGTGTTTGAAGATCGCATGATCAAAACATGGTCTTTCAACGGGTCCCTCTGAATCCCTGTCGGTGCCCATCCAATCCTACCGTTCTTCTACATCTGCTAGCACCGCCTGTCCAGAGTCGCCGCGTTGTCCAACCTAGCCAGAGCCCATAATGACTTGTGGCTGTGCAGGTAAGCCTTGGGTCTTGAAAATATCCGTCCGTCTCTTTGAGCCTGGGTGAAGCTTTCCGCAGGATGTCATGGCCGTCCCCAGCATCCCGGGTCATCCACTGGGTTCTCCAGTGAGCCGATCAACCGTGCTTCACCCAGAGTTGCATTGCGTCCGAGGTCTTGAAAATCTTGTCTTAACCGGTCTTGATTATTTAATCAACCTCGCATCACTCATGTTATGCACTCAACCGAAATCCCGTCTACTCAAGCATAGCAATATGAAATTTGTCGTCCCGGGGCCAAGTATCGGGGTTGTTGTGTGCCTACCACATGATACTACAATCTATACTAAAATTTCCAAGTACCTAAGCAGCATGCAATTGGGCATAGGATGGTAGAACTACGATGCATAAAACATAGGTGATAGTATGATCAAAGTGACTTGCCTGGTGATGTTGACGAAGAAGAATTTCTCGAGGAATAACTTGATAGACTACTCGTCACTCTCCGATGAAATCTATATAACAAACATATCATTCACATAAGCACTCATACTAGCAATCATTCTAGCAATCAAAACAAAAGAGAGAGCGAATAGGAATCCGAAAGAAACTTCACTAAAGTTAGGAGTCTTCTACTACATCAAACACTAAATAGTTTTTGTCCAACAGAAAATAATAACAAGGAACTAAGATAAAATAAAGTATTTTTCACAAAACTTTTTGAAAGTATTCCCAAACGGGATTTGAAACAGTGTGGAAACCAATTGCAAGTTACTAAGGAACTAGAATTGATTTCGTGATAACAAATAAAAATAAAATAAAAACTTGTTGCAAAACTACTGTTTAACTAACATAAACAAAACAATAATCTTTCTGAAATAATAAAGAAAATATTTTAAAACAAAAATAGAAAAGGAATTAGCCGAAATCCTAAAAGAGGTGAAACAGAAATTATTTCACAAGAAACAGTGAGCTAAGATACTCAAACAAATCTAAAATTTCTACCACTGATAAATAAGATCACTAGTGATCAGTAGCAAAAAGAATCAAATAAAAATCTATTTTTAAACTCCTGGAATAAGCAAAACAAGGTTTAAACTAAATCTGATCTAACTCAAATTTTAAAATTTCAAACATAGACAAATTATATGTTTTTAAAAACTACAGGAAATTTGTGAGCTACTGGAAAATGAATCAACATCATTCGACTTCGGTATCAAAAGTTATGGGCTAAACAAGATTGGAACTTTTCTGTTTTTGAACTAAATCTGAAAAAACAGAATAAAAGCTAACTAACTACGTCGCAGTCCCTGATTGGCTGCGGGGCTGTGCGCTGCGTAGGCTAACCAACGAATGGCCGCTAAATAAGAAAAAATTCTCTGGCTAAAAGTTAAGTGAATAAAAACCGGCGGTTTTAGTTTAAAAACCGAAAGGTTATCCTATTCTAATCTACACCGTGGGATCTAGATCTAACGGTGATACAAAAAACAAAACAAGTAAAAGAAAAAGGGAAAGGAGGGAGCCTTACCGTGGCTGGGAAGCTCCCGTGCTGGCAATGGCCGATGGTGGCTGGGTCGGGGTGGAGCTCCGGCGAGGGTGGGGAAGGGGCCGGTGGAGGGAGGGCTGCAGGGGGGGTGGTGGGGCTCCAGGGAGGGGAGGGAGGCGATGTGGAGGGAGGGCTGCAGGGGGGGCGAGGGGAGGAGCTGCTGGCGAGCTTCTGGTTGGGGGGTGCAGCGAGGTGGAGGGGCGACGGGGTGGGGAGGTGGTGGCGGGGTGAGGTGGTGGCGGGGTGAGGTGGGCTCGCAGGGAGGATGCGGAGTGCAGGGGCGATGGGGGCTCGTGCAGGTGCTGCTGGCTCGTCTTGGCAGTGGCTCTGGCGAGGTTTGGGCGGGGCCACGCGGCAGGGGAGATCGGGTTGGGAAAGGGGAAAACGGAGAGAGGAGGACGGTGGGAATTTATAGGCGGTCTCGGATGGCGACCGTAAGGAAAGAAGAGGGAGATCGGGAAGGAGAGAATTCCTTCCTCCATGGATGGAAACTCCTCTAACGTGAGGAAGGAGAGAGGTAGGAGATGATCTCTGTTGGGCCAAAAATAGGAAAGGTCTTAATGGGCCAGCAGGTCTTTCCAAAATAAAGGGATTCCTTTCCTATTTTTAAAACTAGGAAACTAAAACGATAAAAGGAAATCAAATCAATTCGGAATAAAGAGTTTTTATATACTAAAATTTTTAGAAAAATAAAATATATGTGATGGGCATTTTTCCATGGCAAAAATAAAAACATCAGAAAAAAATTATTTTCACAAAATTGCCTAAAAGATTTATTTTCTTTTGCAAATAATTTTCAAATGACCCTCTAAATTTTAGGGTTCAAATAACTTTCAAAATGCCCGTGGGTTTGAGGGTCATGTTCCTCCTCTCTAGAATGTATTTCCCGGCATTTCTTGCACGAAGAAAACGAATGGAAATGCAAGAGAATTCAAGTGGAAATATCTCCGTTCAAATTCTTAATAGTTGAAGAAGTCATGTCATCTTCTCTCTTTGCTTTTAAAAGATTGAATTTGAATTCACCGGAGAAGGGGAAAGTCATTTTATTCCCTCTCATTCAAAAGTTTTGAAAAGTTTCAAATTTCCTCTCAAGTTTCAATCACACAAGAAAACAAACAAACAACTAATAATAATTATATTAACATTCCAAAATTTATAATTTTGGGATGTTACATGCACTTAGTGAAATTCCTATGTGAACCCAACAAACATGTAAAATGATATATATGCAAAATCTAAAACCACAAACGGGGTCCTCTGACCACTTAAAATGTCTCATCTATTGATAGCTAGATCAAGCAATGAACAAAAGAAAAACAATGAAAAAGTCTATAATATTTGGTTCATGCGACGGATAGCATCGACGCGCCCAATGGCCAAACTAGGAGGAACTATGATGTCTAGGAGATAAGACCCGTGATGTTGAGATGGTGTGGAAGAGGAATTGGATAGAGACTCACCGAGCATGAAGATACAAAGCGATGAACTCGACGAACAGTGTGTACGGACATGCAGAATTCTTCGTGTGTGGTGGACAGATCGCGTTCTTTCTTCTCTGAATGGAGCTGCAGCATGGAGGAGGAGATCCTGGCGCAAATAGTAGGATGGAGATGGTCCGAGTCATCAGAATCGCGACCTCACGTCCATGGAGCTTCGAAGTTGAGGGAGCTTTCACGGGGAGAGGAGGAATGAAATATGCATGAGCTTCCACGGAATTGGAAGAGGAGATGGAGGCACACGTCTAGATATCTTCGGTTTTGGAAACGGCAAGAGATCAAGGAAGTTAGAGGAAGAGTGTTTTTCTTTTGTACTTTCTTCTTCTGTGAGATTGAGAGCGTAGAGAGAATACGAGGAAGAAGAAGAGGCCTTGCTCGTGTGGTTAATAGGAGATGGTTTCGGTGGAGAACATTAGTCCAGTGGATAAGTCGAAGAGAGGAAACTCAAAGGAGGAGGCAGGAGGTGAAGCGCTCTAGCTGTTGGCGTTTCCTCTTAACGTGAATGATACACAGGAAGGAGAAGAGCCGAGCGTTGGCTCGTCCGTTCGGCTGGGTTGACTCTGTTGGGAGAGATGGGCTGATTGGTCAGGCCCATGTGAAAAATAAGAGAGAGGGAAAAAGAAAAGAAAAGTAAACAAATGTGTAGCCCATTCAGTTGTAGGAAAAGATTGAGTCAGGTTGCGCATAGAAAAAAAGATAGCAAAAAGAGTTGACCTGTTACGTGGATGAAACAAAGTAATATACACACATAAAAGAAAAATATGATTGAGGCGGGGAAATTCTGTCTGGAGTTTAATTGACGAAAAGAATTGATTTTCCTTCGAGGAAAATATAGAGAATTAGCACAAGCTCAAAATATATCAAACGAAATCTAGAAAACCCAAGAAAAAAATTAGATGCACATAACTAAATACGCTCACAACAAAATCCAAGTAAAAGCAGAGAACAAAACATCAATTTAAATTTAAGTTGGTATTTAATCTAATTAAAATCTCCAAACCATAAAACTTAATTCCCGCTTTTATAAAACAAACGAAATTTTCTTGCCCTAATTTTTGAAAAACTTTTCTCAAATATTCCGAGAATCGGGATGTTACAAACAATAACAACAACAACAACAACAACAACAACAACAACAACAACAACGACAACGACAACAATGACAATGACAACGACAACAACGACAACGACAACGACAACAACAACGACGAACACAACCATCACAACAACAACAACAACAACAACAACAACAACAACAACAACATCAACAACAACAACAACGACAACAATGACAACGACAACAACGATGACGACGACAACAACAACAACAACAACTTGTAGACGCAGAAATCGTTGCTTCCAGCCCCTGTTTCAATATGATGTATGCACTCGAAGGCCATAATGGAATTATCAGAGATCAATCTTCCCGGGATGAATGCGCTTTGATTCTACGAAATAAGCTATGTAAGAAATGGTCGAAGACGGTTGACCATGCACTTTGTCACTACCTTATGAATTACATTGCATAATGAGAGAGGTCGGAAATCCTTCAAGGAGAAGGGGTGCTGGACTTTGGGAATCAACACGATGGAGGTGTCATTAACCCCTTCCGGCATCAACACCATTGTAAAGAACAGTTGCACCGCCTTCACGGGGGTCTTCATCGGTCCAATTTGAAAAAGGGCATCCGAGATAACTTTCTCTGAGTATGGAGCGATCAGGCTATCATTCATAGCATGCGTAACCTTTGGCATTCATAGCAAACTATGAATTTCTTAATACATTGGTTTCTTTGAATAAATAACACAATTTTCAAAATACCACGTCTAAAATTACTATGGATTTAAATTACTAAGGTTTTAAATTACTATGGATTTGAAAATACTACATTACCAAACTAGCACTAAACCTTTTTTCACAATATTTAAGATTGTATATTTTACATAAAAACTATCTAAAAAATAACACGGAGGATTTCCCTCCAATTCTTATCAAAAAAGGGAAAATTTCCCTTCCCACACCCGCACCCCTCGCGCGCGCCGCCAAATCCCCGCACCCCTCGCGCGCGCGGCCGTAACCCTCCACCCTCGGCCAAAACAAATATTGTTTCCTCCCGAAAAAACCCTCCACCGGCCAAACCCCATTCCCCTCTCCACCCGCGGCAAAACGTCATTCCCATATCCACTTTCCCCATTCGCCTCTGAAGAAACGGACGACGGAGACGGCTTGCGACGACGCGCGACGACGGCGACGATCCTGGAGCAGCTCTCGTCGACGGCTCGCGACTTTGCGGGTAGACGACGCGGGGCAGCAACTGACAACGGCGACGACGCGCGAAGCTGCTCTCGTCGAGGGCGATGACACATGGAGCGGCTCTTGTCGACGACGACACGTTCTTCCTCAAGATCTTCCCTGGTCTTCTCTCGGTTGGTCTCTCAGCCTTCAGCTCTTGGTCAGGGTCATGGCGTTAGGGTTAGGGTTTCGGTCATGGCGTTAGGGTTAGGGTTAGGGTCAGGGTCATGGCGTTAGGGTTAGGGTCAGGGTCATGACGTTAGGGTTAGGCTGGGGGATGAGGAGTCTTCCTCTCCAAAGAAGCGAAGTAGAGAAGTCTTCCTCACGGCGGTAGAGTTAGGCAGGGTCACGTAGCACGAAAATAGAGAAAAACAGAGGGTCTGTGGAACTTTTTACTATTGTGGCTGCTTCACTTTTGGTTTTGCCTCAAGTGTTTGAGTGCTTCACTTTCGGTTTTGACACAACAGAATGATTCCTGTGATGTGGCCTAATGTGGCAATTGATACATACACTTGAGTAGATCCATGAAACTGTATACAGTACGCTGGTATTACTTGCTGTGGATTTTAGTGTTCAATTTGGTTCGTTAAAATTTGGTTCTTATATGATGCTTTAGTTTTCCTCAAGAGTCTGACTGATTCACTTTCAGTTTAACCAAATGAGTAATCAGAGCTTCTTTTTAAGCTTGCAAGTATCATTACAGTAGTATTTAAATCACAGTATTTAAATCACTTGAGCTGCTGCTATGAAGCTATGTGCCATGGGAGTTGTGTTACTGCTGTGAAGTTCCTTCTCCTATTCTGCTGTGAACCTCAAGTTCCTTTTTCCAAAAAAAACATTTGCCTCTGGTTATGTTTTGCTCTTGCCTTTCCCTGTCATGCTGCTGCTACTGGAATTCTATATGCGCTTGCCATATATTATATTGTAATAAATTTCGCAAGTCTGACGTTAGTTTGGGATATGACGAAGGATAATTGCTCCATGTTTCTGATAATCATGTGATGATCTCCATTGAAACACCTTGTACTTCTGATTCTATAAAAGCATAGGATTGAGTTACTCTCCATTCTGTTTATTTTATCAGGCCTTGCTGTTTTGTTCTCCATGTGCACACAACATTTCTGTGTACTGATGAGCCGATTGCTCACTTAATTAAGTATTGCTTTAGATTCCTAGCATGGGATGTGCCTTAGATATGTAAACTGTTGTGATAGTGTATATCAGGCCACTGCTCTTATTTCGAGAAAACGGAATGGATAGCTCATCGTGTCAGTCAAGTCTAATTTAGTTTTCATTCTGTGTTAGATCGACTATAGTTTGTATTCATGCATCTTTAAAATATGTCATCTTAAGCTGCACATGACATCTTAAAATATGTCATCTTAAGCAACAAGTTTTCATTCTGCGTACTATATATAGCAGCTATTTTGGGAACCTCTGATCTTTTTATTGTTGCTTAAGAATTAAATCTGCAAATGATTGCTTGCATTCTCAGTTGAATGTAGCTTGAGTTTTCGGTGTCAACTACTAGCCATTTTATTCCCTGAATGCTTAATAATAATGCTTAAACAAATTGTTTGTGGACATTTTGCAGCTGGGTACTTAGTAATATTTCTTATTCCATTGCAGGTGCCAAGTTTTGGAGTCAAGCTCCTGTGACCGTGTGATAGTGTGGTTATCTCACTTCCCTAATTTCTGTTACTTGTGATTCTGTAAAATTTATGATGTGGAACACTTATGTAAAGTTGTGAACTTATATGGTAGTCTATGCTGTATACGGTAGTGCTCATTGCGAGTGCTCATCACCTTGTAAATAATAAAATCGTGGTAGTAATTTGTTTGTTGTAGGTTTTGATTTGTGCATCTACTAATTCCTGTCGATGTGAACACAATTGTGGATCTGAAGCAAGTGGTCATGTGGCTGGTAGGCTGGTCGTTTTAGTTAATCTAAATAAAGTGTATATGGTTGTTGGTTTGTTATTAACTATTAATGTAAATAGTCTATTGTTAGTAACTCATCTTTTACTTTAATCTATATTTTGTACGGCATCACTAGCCTGTTATTGCATTAAGCTTGATTGGCCTAGTTGTATAAGCTTGTTATATAAGTGCTTCTTCCTAGATATTAATTGAATCTATTGAGTTCTTGGCCCAGTTTATGGTGGTTTTGTTCCTGAAATTGATTGATAAAATATTAGTTCATTGGAGGATCATTCTACTTTATCCCCATTGTATCGCATTCGTGTTCATTCTGTTTTGAAAGCTATTAGGGCAACTTGATACCATCAGCACAATCAGCACATATACAGCCCCTCGAGATCAGCCTACAACCCCTCGAGATCAGCCATGACAAGGACGAAGTAGTCGTCGTCTCGTATACAACTTGCTACTTATTGTACCGCTTGTATTATTAGCCATGTTAAGCTACCAGGATGCATGGGACATTGGGTGCAATACTGTTTGTTTGTAAGTTTCACACAAAATATAGTATTATGCGCCTGGGTGTGTCTTTGTACTAACTATAGAAATGTGCCTAGCTCATGCTTGTAATTTGGTAATTGAAATGTATTGTTTTAGTCCAAACAATTGGTTTATATTTTTCTTGTGCCATTAATGTACTAGGATTAAATAAAACTAAGATCTTGTAGGATACCTTGGTTGTTTGAGTTGTCTTTCTTCCCTATGCATTTCAACCGTTCATCTAATTGTTATGTTTTCTTATTCATGTAAATAAGAACCCCTGACTGAGATCGAGAAAAATAGGGCTAGAACTATGATGAGGAACAACTGACTGAGATCGAGAAGATTAGGGCTAGACCAATGATTAGGAAGTCAAATGCACGTGAAGACGGTAGTGCAGCTACTTGTGATGAATCGGCATCTGCCATAACACAAGCTGGAAGCTCAGACTACAACCCTATAGATGATGAAGTTATTGATGGAGAGGAAGTTCATGACAAATTAGTGAAGACTAAAGGAAAGGTCAAAACTCTATCTTGTTTGGGGTGGGAGTTGTATGTTGTGTGCTTTCTTTTTTCGTACATTGCAGAATTTTCTTGTGATCTAATTCTGCTGTCCTTGCCTTTTATACGACACCCTGCAGGTTTCTAGGAAGAAGAAGTGTGCTAACAGAAACAGGAGGAAAGTTTCAGAAACATCTAGTCCAATGGCTCCAGGAAGGGTGTTAGCTCTATCTCCAGAAGGATCAAAGAGCCTTCTGACACCTGATGAACCAGTTGTGGCTAGACTCACTAGGTAGAAAGTAAGGGAGGATGTTGACAAGAGCCTTCTGCACAAGGGTCAAGGGCCACTGCGAACTGATGATGAGTTGGACTCCATGGAAGAAGGAAACAAGATGTAGCGACCCGACTCAATACGAGTCAAGCCTCTGGTGTTTCCGTACCATCCCAAGATCATGCTGGTACACACTCAGTACATCAATGTATATATCAAGAGTTCAATCACACAGCTTTATTAATAGAAATCTCATATCGAGTACTTTATTACAATAATGAATTACAATAAAGTGGCTGAAGGCCATCTCATGAGATATCTAACGAAGACTAGCGGAAGCATCAGGTAGACAAGTCCATCCGACTCCAGGGCATGTCGATGAGCGTAGATCGTAGCCTCACTCCTGTTCGGAAAAATACTCTGCAACATGATACGTTGCAGCCGTGTAGGTCAGCATATGGAATATGCCGGCAAGTCATCAAAGAGAGGGGAAAAAATAATAACCAACTATCTCTACATGCATATTTGGCAGGTGGGGCTATAAGTTTTAGCATAAAAGCCAATTTTCTCCTACAACAAGAGAGGGCTGAAAGCAAAATATTACTACATTGTTTGTTGTTAACGAGATGGTTCCGCCAACCAATTCTCGTACCCGAGTTGTTGATAATTCCCACATCATTATTAAGTTGTGTCGATAGTTCAGGGAAATTTCAATGCCTTCGGCTCAAGTTGTCCATGACCATGGACACGGCTAATCGATTAGGTTTGGGTACTCTGCAGAGTTTTGCACACGTTCCCCACAAAATTTGGTCGCCTCCGAGTATGTCCTCGCACTTCAGGATGAAATTTGTCATCCCGGGCCAAGTATCGGGGTTGTTGTGTGCCTACCACATGATACTACAACCTATAACTAAAATTTCCAAGTACCTACTCAGCATGCAATTGGGCAAAGAAAGGTGAAACTACCATGCATAGAAAACATAGGAGATAGTATGATCAAAATGACTTGCCTTGATGCTAGTTGTCTTGATCGAGCGCTTCTAAGTAACAAGCTTCGCACTCCGGGTGATCTACCAATACAAACAAATACGCACCATAAGCACTACAATCATCAATAAGTAAAATAACATCACAAGCATAAAGCAGCTATGGCATAAAGTGAAAGAATTCACTTCACCTAACTAAGGCAGAAATTGTTTCTGTTAAAACCCCAAGTAAAAATATTTAAATTTTTTTGAAACTTATACCACAGAAAAAGGAATCAAATAAAAATATAATCACTAGGAAGCAGTAGAAAAAGGAATCAAATAAAAACCTATTTTTAAACTCCTGGAATAAATAAAACAAGGTTTAAACTAAATCTAATCTGATTCAAATTTGAAAATTTAAAGCATAAACAAATTATATGTTTTTGAAAACTACAGAACAATAGTGATCTACTGGAACAAGTTTCAACTCCATTGGAATTCTGGATCAAAAGTTATGATCAAAACAAGATTGGAACTTTCTCTGTTTTTGAATTAAACAGAAAAATAAAATCTGAATTCTATCAGATAGGGGTACATGTGGCAGACACTGATTGGATGTGGAGGTGTTTGCTGCGGGAAATACTAGCAAACGGCCGAAACATAACAAAAATCTCTCTGGCTAAAGTTTACTAATAGAAAACGGAACGGTTTTCTTAACAAAACCGAAGGGGTACCTTCAGATCTAATCTTACGCGTGGGATTTTGATCGAACGGTTAAGAGAGGGGGTGGGGTTGCTCACGTAGGTGGCTGCCGGTGTTGGTTCTTCTCCGGCGAGCAGTGAAGTGAAGGTCGATGGGGATGGGTCTGCGGCGATCTCTGGCGGCGTCTGGAGAGTCCAGGAGGCGGCGGCGATGCTCCTCCTTCGGATGGCGGCGACGGCAAGGTGGCTCTAGGACTGCGGCGTGCAGGGGAGGCTCCAGTAATTTTGGCCGGCTCCAACTCCGGCGAGGTGGCGTGGGGTGGTAATGAGGCGGCGAGGGCTCGGGCTAGGGGCAAAATGGGTTGCGGGGAACGAGGGGGTGCTTGTGGCTGCATCGTTTGGGACGGGGAGGCGAGTGGGTGCGCAGGGTGGCGAGGGCAATTTTCTTCTGGAAAGGGGGGGCTGGGGGCGGCGGCTTAAATAGGGGGGAGGCCTCGAGAAGGAAAGGGGGGAGGGAGATCGGGTGGATCCCGTCGGATACCGACGAGGCAGGAGGTCGCGCCATGGTCGTGCGCTGGGAAGGAAAGGGGGGCACGTGAGAAGAAAGGAAGGAGGAAGAAAGAAAGAGGAAAGAAATAAAAAAAGAAAGAAAAAGAAGGAGCGATGGGGTGCTCGTGGCGAGGGGTGGATCCCGGTGGGATCTGGCCCAAGAGAAAGAAAAAAACGCCCAGGGCGGTTTCCCTTAAAAGAAAATACTTTCCCGATTTTGTATTTCTTTTAAAACAACAAGAGAAAAAGAATAAAAGGAAACAAAATAAAAATAATTAATATAGGGTATTATATACCAAAATGATCAGAAAAATATTTCCTAATTTTTTATCATTTTTTCCAAAATCAAAATAAGAACTTTTAAAAAAAATGTTTTTCTTTCAGAAAAACTCCTTATGTTATATTTTCTTTTTCAAGTTATTTTCTCCATAAATTTCTGGTTTTTCTTGGCTCAATTATTTTCAAAAGTGCCTCACATATTGGAGGGTCATTTTTCTCCGCTCTTTCTTGCTTGCAAGAATTTTGTTGGGGCATTTCTCGTGGGGAGAAAATAGAAAAACAAAAGCAAGTATTTGACGGAAATCAAATGCAAAACTTTATTGAAAACAAAATGCATAGATGCTTACCTACATTTATAGAACATTCCCAATTAGGAAAATTAGGATGTTACAAACCTACCCACCTTAAGATGAATCTCACCCTCGAGATTCGGGTTGGCTAGAAAATAGGTGCGGGCGGTCTCGACGAAGATCTTCTTCTCGTTCCCACGTGGCTTCTTCCTCGGTGTGGTGGCTCCACAACACCTTGCAGAACTTGATGATCTTGCTGCGGGTAACTCTCTTGGCTGTCTCGAGAATCCTGATGGGTTTCTCCTCATACGTCAGATCACTGTCAAGCTGTATGACCTCTAGGGGCACTGTATCTCTCAACGGAACATCAGCCATCTCAGCGTGGCATTTCTTCAACTCGGAAACATGGAAGACATCATGAACTCCGGACAATCCTTCTGGCAGTTCCAGTTTATAAGCAACTTCGCTTCTACGTGCAAGAATTTTGTAGGGGCCAATGAATCGGGGTGCTAACTTTCCTTTCACACCAAATCTCTTGATTCCTCGAAGAGGAGACACCCGAAGATATGCTCGGTCTCCCACTTCGTATGTTACTTCCTTGCGTTTGCTGTCAGCATAACTTTTCTGCCTGGACTGAGCAATCTTGAGTCGGTCACGAATCAGCTTGACCTTCTCTTCAGAATCTCGGATAAGGTCGGGACCAAAAAGTTGTCGGTCTCCAACTCCATCCCACATCAACGGTATTCTGCACCTCCGTCCGTATAGAGCTTCGAAAGGGGCCATCTTCATACTGGTCTGATAGCTGTTGTTGTATGAGAACTCGGCATAAGGCAAATTGTCATCCCAACTAGACCCATAGTCTACTGCGCAAGCTCTCAACATGTCCTCCAGAATCTGATTGAATCTCTCGGTCTGTCCATCTGTGTGTGGGTGAAAAGCTGTACTAAACTCCAATCTCATTCCCAAGGTGTCATGCAGTTGGTGCCAAAATTTTGATGTGAACTGAGTCCCTCTATCTGACAAAATACTCTTCGGTACTCCATGCAGGCATACGATCCTCGTCATATATATCTTGGCCAGCTTGGCACTCGTGTAAGTAGTCTTCACGGGAATGAAGTGAGCTACCTTGGTCAAACGATCAACCACAACCCAAATAGAATCATAGCCAGAACGGGTCCTGGGTAATCCTATGATGAAGTCCATACCAAGCTTTTCCCATTTCCACTCGGGTATCGGCAGAGGTTGAAGCAAACCTAGTGGCTTCTGATGCTCGGCTTTTACTCGCTGACAAACATCGCATATTGCTACAAACTCGGCAATGTCTTTCTTCATTCCTGTCCACCAGAAACCTTCTTTCAGATCCAGATACATCTTGGTATTGCCGGGGTGTATCGAGTACGGGGAATCATGGGCTTCCTGAAGTATCAACTTCCTGAGTTCGGGATCATTGGGCACATAAATGCGATCCTCAAACCATAAAGTTCCGTGTTCATCCTCACGAAAACCTTTAGCCTTCCCGTCTTTCATTTTCTGCTTAATCTCAGCTATCTCCTTGTCTGATTTCTGTGCTTCGTGGATCTTTTCAGTCAAAGTGGACTGAATTTCCAGTGTGGCTACAAATCCTCTTGGAACTATTTCCAATTTGAGCTCTCGGAGATCATCGGCTAACTCCTGGGGTAATCCTCCTGCTATGAGTGTGTCCACATAACTCTTGCGGCTCAACGCATCGGCTACAACATTTGCCTTGCCTGGGTGATAATGCAATCTCATGTCATAGTCCTTGATCAATTCTAGCCATCGCCTCTGTCTGAGGTTCAACTCCTTCTGCGTGAAGATATATTTCAGGCTCTTGTGGTCAGTGTAAACATCACAACTATTTCCGATCAGGAAATGTCTCCAAGTCTTGAGAGCGTGCACTACGGCTGCTAGCTCCAAGTCATGCGTGGCATAACTCAACTCATGGGGTCTGAGTTGTCTATATGCATAGGCTACAACTTTACCTTCTTGCATGAGCACTCCTCCGAGTCCTTGACGAGAAGCGTCACAGTAAACCTGGAAATCCTTCCGAATGTTCGGCAATATCAGCACTGGGGCTGTAACCAGACGTTTCTTCAACTCTTGAAAACTGGATTCACATTCCTCAGTCCAAACATACTTGGACTCCTTCTGCAACAACTCTGTCATCGGCTTGGCGATCTTTGAGAAATTCTCAATGAACCTCCCGTAATATCCAGCAAGTCCCAGGAAACTACGGATCTCCTTAACTGAAGTGGGTGCTACCCATTCGGTGACTGCTGCGACCTTGGTAGGGTCCACTGCTATTCCTTCTCCTGAAATGACGTGTCCGAGGAATCCGACTTCCTTCAACCAAAATTCGCATTTGCTGAACTTCGCATACAGCTGATGCTCTCGAAGTTTCTCCAGAACTAGACATAGATGTTCCTTGTGTTCCTCCTCGTTCTTGGAGAATATCAGTATGTCATCAATGAACACCACGACAAGCTTGTCCAAGTATTCCATAAATACCTTGTTCATCAGATTCATAAAATATGCCGGAGCATTAGTCAGTCCAAATGACATGATCGTGTACTCATACAAGCCGTACCGAGTGGTGAAGGTTGTCTTGGGTATATCCTGTTCACGAATCTTCAGCTGATGATACCCGGATCGAAGATCGATCTTGGAGAACATTCGGGCTCCAACTAACTGGTCAAACAGATCATTCATCATCGGCAAGGGATACTTGTTCTTGATGGTCACCTCGTTCAATGCACAATAATCGACAAGCATTCTCGAGGACTTATCCTTCTTTTCAACAAAGAGCATTGGGGCTCCCCAAGGTGAAGAACTTGGGCGAATATACCCTTTGTCCAACAACTCCTTAATTTGCTTCTTCATTTCTACCAAGTCATTTGTGGGCATCCGATAGGGTCTCTTGGATATCGGGGATGTTTCGGGTAATAGCTCAATCAGAAATTCAATCTCTCTATCCGGTGGCATGCCCGGAAATTCCTCCGGAAATACATCTGGGTATTCTTGGACAATCGGTACTTCCTCCTGGACTACTCCCGTGAGTGAGTTTACCTGTTTACTCAGTGTCGGGCGCTGAGACACATACTTAATCCGCTTTTGCTCAGGGGTGGTGAGCAAAATAGACTTAAGGACACAATCAATATTCCCTTCGTACTTGGCCACCAATCCATGCCTAGGATTACATCCAATCCCCGAGACTCTAATACGATGAGGTCGGTGGGAAACTTATGCTTCCGGATGTTGAGACTCAAAGCATGGCATCCTATCCCGGCTGTCATCATGGCTCCTCGGGAACTGACCTTAATAGGCTGGCTGAGGGTTCTAGTTGGCAAACTATACTTTTCCACAACTACCCTTGATATGAATGAATGCGTTGCACCAGAATCAAAAAGTACCAATACTGGACATGAATTTAGCAAAAACTTACCAACCACACTATCGGCGTGATCATAGACCTCTTCAACATCAATGTGATTCACCTGAGCTCGAGGAAAAGGATTGGGCTTCTTTGCTGCAGAGTTGTCGTTGTCTGGGGACATTGCAACAAAGAGGAAAGGAAGAAAAAAAAGGAGCGCTGGGGTGCTCGTGGCCAGGGGTGGATCCCGGTGGGATCTGGCCCAAGAGAAAAAAAATGCCCAGGGCGGTTTCCCTTAAAAGAAAATACTTTCCCGATTTTGTATTTCTTTTAAAACAGCAAGAGAAAAAGAGTAAAAGGAAACAAAATAAAAATAATTAATATAGGGTATTATATACCAAAATGATCAGAAAAATATTTCCTAATTGTTTATCATTTTTTACAAAATAAAAATAAAAAACTTTTTTTTAAATGTTTTTTTCAGAATAACTCCTTATGCTATATTTTCTTTTTCAAGTTATTTTCTCCATAAATTTCTGGTTTTTCTTGGCTCAATTATTTTCAAAACTGCCTCACATATTGGAGGGTCATTTTCCTCCGCTCTTTCTTGCTTGCAAGAATTTTGTCGGGGCGTTTCTCGTGGGGAGAAAATAGAAAAACAAAAGCAAGTATTTGACGGAAATCAAATGCAAAACTTTCTTGAAAACAAAATGCATAGATGCTTAGCTACATTTGTAGAACATTCCCAATTAGGAAAATTGGGATGTTACACAGGATGTGGATGGACCTCAGCCCTGTTGCACCTTGTGTGGTCAGCAATCATGGCCATCAGTTGAACTTGGCAGTCGTTTCTAGAGAACCTGAGCAGCCAATGGGTGATGAAGGCATGTTCATCTACTTTTCCTTTCTTACTAGTTCATTTTCTAAATGTAAGCAATGCATGTATGGGTGACTACTAGTCTTGACTAATGTTTGCATGTATCCTTTTCAGGCGCTGTTGATGTGGTCAAGAGTTCTAGGAATGGCAAAGGGCTAGACAAGTTGACACGTGCAATGGGATCAAAGGTGAGAATTGAAATCGCTAAAGGGATGAGGCATCCGAAGAAGCCCGTGCAGGCTGCGAAGCTAGCATCTGAGGGAGGCCTCATTGCGAGAGATCATATGCCGCTGCTTCCTCACTTCAAGGAGTATAAAAAGAACCCAAGTATTGTGCAGAACTATATAGCAAAAGGATATGTAAGCTAACTATCTTGTATGATGGTTAATCTTGGTACTCATCTTGTTTGCTGCCTTTGTAGGCAAATTTTGAGATGGACACGGAATCAGGTGTCATTCAGTATGCATGCACTGATATCTTGAAGAATTCGTTGAGGAACAGATGCCATCATGTCAAGAAGGAGTACTTTGACAATGTTGAAGCAAGCAAGGTTAGCATCAAGTCCCCTGTTTCTTACATAACGGATATTGAATGGCAAAGGCTGGTCGAGCTGTGGTCAACTCCAAGACACAAGGTATGTAAATGCTTGACTTTTGCTTTACCTTGCCCATGCAAACTGTGTGATTTTCTTTATTGTATGGAAATGATTATCTGATGTGCACATATGTAGGAGACATGTGCCAATAACAAGGTTAATCGAACAAAAGTCAAGTTTGCACAGAAAACTGGTTCAAGATGATATGTTGCTCATGTGCATGCAACTGCAAGATCAACACCATTGTTCCTTTAGTTGTTTTCCTTTAGACATAAGAATCAATTTGTTGCAAAACCTAATGGTTGGGATGTTGTTGAAAAACATTTCAGCAAGAGCAAAGAAAGGGTGAAGTGTTATCTACATTCGACATTTTCAAGGCGACACACAATAGCACCAAACATGGATTCTCAGAGGATGTTCAAGTTGCTATAGTAAGTAATCTTCCTTGGATTTGTTTCTGGCCTCATGTGCTATACCGTTGTATGCTCTAGGAGTGAAAAACATGGATTTGTTTCTGGATGAGCCACTATAAGTAGTATATGCATCAGCTCCTTTTGTGTCCCGCATTTTATTGTAACAACCAGTAAAATGCCTGTTTGACTTTGTATTATTATCCTCCTATGTGTTGATACATGCTTATACATGAAGTTTGCTGAGTCTAAAATAAAAACCAATAAAATAACAACCAGTATATGGATGAGTCTAAAATATCTTGATTGCTCGGCTTATCAGAATATGGAATACCACACTTTTTATGTGCTGATACATGCTCCTCTCCCTGGTTCTATTAACATGAAACAAGTATTGCTGATACATGCTTGATTTGAGGAAAACATGTTCCTATCTTAGTTTCTAGAAGCATATGTATAGCATTATTCTTCATTATGCTTCATTAATTTCTGTATAAGTAGTTTATGTATGTAGTTTTTGTATAAGTAGTTTCTGTATGTAGTTTCATTATTTCATTAGTTTGTGGTTTTATGTAGTTTCTGGTTTCATTAGTTTCTGTATGTAATTTCTGCATAAGTAGTTTCTCTCCCTGGTTCTATTAACATGAAACAAGCATGTTTGCTTATGTTCCTATCTTAGTTTCTGTATAAGTATTGCCGATACATGCTTTCCTCATTATTGGGCGCTTATTTTGCTTTCTTTCTCATGGATTTAAATTGTTTCTCAATGCATTCATTATCTTTCAGTCTGAGATGGAAGAGAAGATGACTGCTCCTGTACAAGAAGGCGAAGAGCGAAAGTCTTCAGTTTTAGTTGTTGCGGAAGTTCTGACCAAGCATCGCCCATCAAGGAAATTCTTGAAGAATGTTAGTCTGCAGCCAAACTCTACTAACAAGTCCAGCAAGTCAAATGCTGCTGTCAATGCTCGTGTGCTGGATCTACTAGAGCAGCTCGAGATGTCGCATCAAATAAGTGAAGTCATGCGGGAAGAGATGGATGCTATGAAGAGGAAGGCAGCAGAACCTGAAGCTGCACAAGCCAAACGCGACAAGTCGTATGAGCTGCTGCTCAAGAAGGCGGAAGAAAATGATGCAAAGTATGCTTAGTTGATGGCGTTGCTTGGAGCCAAAACAGGGAACTATTTGGTTTTAGAATTAGATTTTGGTAGCAGTTTTGTTACCAGTTCTTGTGCACTTGATAACTATGGTGTGGGCTGAAATTTATTTTGGTTGTGCTACATATTTTGGTAGAAGTTCTTGTGCTACATATTTATGGTGTGGGCTGAAATTTGTGGTTGTGCTACATATTTTGGTTGTGCTACAGATTTATGGTGTGGGCTATATATTATCAGATTTTGGTTGTGCTTCATACTTTGTGATGTGGGCTGAGATGCTTCAGATTTCTGTGTATGGGCTTCAAAGTTCCATGGGCTCAGATTTATGTGTATGGGCTTTGAAGTTGTATGGGCTCAGATTTATTTGGACATAAAATAAAAAAAAGTTGCTGAACTCAAAAATGAAAAAAGGCCAAAACTGAAACTGGATCAAATGTATTTGGGCATGAAAAGGCCAGGGCCCAAATTAGAATGATAAAAAAATTCGAATTTTCTTTTACTAAAGTGGTTGTAAATAGGCCAAGGCCCCAAAAGAGAAGCCCAAAAACATAAAAGGAGCCCATGTGATCAATTGAAATGGGTTGGGCTGATTTCAACCATGACGTTTTGATTTCGTCGTAATTTTGGCACGTAGGACTCCCACATAGGACTGGGTTTGATTGCCAGCGACGATTTAGGATTGTCGTAAAGGTTACGCCAATCCAGGAATCATCGTAAAAGTTACGATGATTTTGATCAAAACGTCGTTGTTGTTCATTTGTGTCGCTCCGTTTTCGACGCTTGGTTTTTCATCGTGAGATCATCGTAAATGAAAAACTATGACAATGTAGCGACGAAAAAATATCGTCGTGTATTAGCATACTCCTTGTAGTGTCATTTTCCTCTCCTCCACTTTTGAAAAACAAAAATTTACAAAAATATTTGCCTTTTTTGCTTGCTTTCCTTTGCGTGTGTGCTATGTGCCTTCAATATGCTTGCATCCTCGCTTGCTAAAAATCTAGTGATATGTATCCTCACCCATTTTCTAATCTCTTTAAGAGATCCAATTATGTTGAACCATTTGCTAGTGAGTTGAGTGCACTTGACTTTCTCTATGGAGTTTTGCTTGAGATGCATGAATCTGAAAATCGTGATGAAGAAATTTATGAAGTGATTCACGAGGGCTCCTTGAATGAAAATCATGATTGCAATGATTTCATTATAAATTCTATTAATGACAATCATGCTAAAAATATGCAAAACCCTAAGCTTGGGGATGCTAGTTTTGCTTTGTCCACTACTTGTTGCAATGATCGTGATTGGGGTGATAATTTTTCTTATGATCTTGAAAATTTGTTTAACCCTCATGGTGATTATGATGTTTGCAATAATATTGAAAGTGGGTTTGGAGAAGTCATGACTATAGTTGAAGTTAATCCCACTATTTTTGAAGAGCGTCAACTTTGTGATAGATATATTGTTGAATTTGATTATGATCCCACATGTAATTTCTATGAGAGAGGAAAATATCGTGGTAGAAACTTTCATGTTACCAAATCACCTCTCATTATGTCTTGACATATGGCAACTATTGGTTGTCTTGACAATCTGTTTTCCTAGAAAATGCCTATGCATAGGAAGTATGTTAGACTTAGATATGTTTGTATCATGTTTCATGATGCTCTCTTCGTGCCCGATTGCTATCTTTTATGTGAGCATCATTGAATTATCAATGCCTAGCAAAGGGCGTTAAACAATAGCGCTTGTTGGGAGGCAACCCAATGAATTTATCTTTGCTTTTTTCTTTCTGTCTTGTCGTGTCCATACCATCATAATTCTGTTATGATTGTGTCTTTTGTGTTTCTTTTCGTGTTTGAGCGAAGTAAAACCTTTATGACTAGTTTGGTGATGGTTGTTTGATCCTGCTGGAAAAACACAGAAAGTTTTTTGGTCACAAAATTATTTTTCGTTTTTATCCAGAAAGAGCTTTTGAGTTGCTTCTTTTTGCTGCTGGTTGATATAACAATTTCCCAAACTTTCGTAATGTTTCAGAATTTGTGAGATAACAGAAGTATACTACGTATTCAGATTGCTACAGACTGGTCTGTTTTTGACAGATTCTATTTTTGTTGTGTTGGTTGCTTATTTTGATGAAACTATGGATAGTATGGGGGGTATTAGCCATGGAAAAGTAAGAATACAGTATTCTAACACCAATATAAATATAAATCAAGTTTTCTACAGTACCTCAAGAGGGGTAGTTTCTTTTCTTGTGCTAATGATATCACGAGGTTCTGTTTAAGTTTTGTGTTGTGAAGTTTTCAAGTTTTGGGTGATGTTCTCATGGACAAAGGAATAAAGAGTGGAAAGATCTCAAGCGTGGGGATGCCCAAGGCAACCCAAGTCAAATTCAAGGACACCAAAAAGCCTAAGGTTGGGGATGCCCCGGGAAGGCATCTCCTCTTTCGTCTTCAATCCATCGGTAACATTACTTGGAGCTATATTTTTATTCACCACATGATATGTGTTTTGCTTGGAGCGTCTTGTATCGTAGGAGTCTTTTCTTTTTGTTGTGTCACAATCATCCTTTCTGCTCACCTTTTGAGAGAGACATGCACTCATCGTGAATTTGCTAGAATACTCTTTGAGCTTCGCTTATATCTTTTGAGTTAGGCAATTTAGTTGGCATGTGCTTCACTTATATCTTTTGAGCTAGATAACTTTCCTCTAAGTGGTTCAATTAGATCTTTTAGCGCACGACGGTGTTATATTTTGGAGAAATAAGAACTCTCGATCTTCACTTATATATTTTTGAGAGTGATCTCTCTGAGTAACTTGGTAGTTGGCTTGTGCTATGAAAGTAGTCCCAAAGGTGATAGGTACCCAAAGAGGATACAATAAAACTTCCATCTTCATGTGCATTGATTATAAAGAGAAGTTTGATTCCTCTCAAATAGTTTTGAGACATGGATTTGGTAATATTAAGAGTTGTGTTAGTAGGGTGTTGTGAATCTAGAAATACTTGTGTTGAAGTTAGTGATTCCCGTAACATGCACGTATGGTGAACCGCTATGTTAGGAAGACGGAGCATAATTGATCTATTGATTGCCATCTTTTTTGTTACGGTCGGGATCGCGCGATGGTTAACACCTACCGACCCTTCCCCTTGGAGTATGCGTTTAGCACTTTGTTTCGATTACTAATAAAACTTTCGCAATAAGTATGTGAGTTATTCATGACTAATGTGAGTCCATGGTATAGATGCACTTTCACCTTTCACCATTGCTAGCCTCTCTAGTGCCGTGCAACTTTCGCTGGTGCACAAACCCACCATATGCCTTCCTCAAAACAGCCAGCATATCTACCACCTATGGCATTTTCATAGCCATTCCAAGATATATTGCCATGCAACTCCCACCGTTCCGTCTCATGACTTGTGCCGTCACTTTCATATAGCCATTACATGATCGTAACATAGCTAGCGAGATGTTTCAACGTCATACGCCAAGCTAGATCGTTGCACATCACGATACACCGCTAGAGGCATTTCCTAGAGAGTCATCATTGTCCTAAGCATTGAGTTGTGAGTAAATTAAAGTGTGATGATCATCATTATTAGAGCATTGTCCCATGTGAGGAAATAAAAAAAGAGGCCAAGGTTGCCCACAAAAAAACAGGGATATGGAAAGAGGCCAAAGAGCCCAAACAAAAAAAAGAGAAAAAGAGAGAAGGGAGAATTCTACTATCTTTTCCACACTTGTGCATCATAATAGCACCATGTTCTTCATGATTGAGAGTCTCTTGTTTTGTCACCGCCATATGCTAGTAGGAATCTTCATTATATAACTTGGCTTGTATATTCCAATGATGGCCTTCCTCAAAATTGCCCTAGGTCTTCGTGAGCAAGCAAGTTGGATGCACACCCACTAGTTCTCCTTTTGAACTTTCACATACTTATAGCTCTAAGTGCATCCATTGCATGGTAATCCCTACTCTTTCACATTGATATCTATTGATGGGCATCTCCATAGCCCTTTGATATGCCGAGTCGATGTGACCATCTGCTCCTTTTTGTTTCACAACCTCCACCACACTCTATTCCACCTATAGTGCTATATCCATGGCTCACGCTCATGTATTGTGTGAGAGTTGAAAAAAGTTTGAGAAAGTAAGGGTGCGAAAACAATTACTTGGCCAGTACCGGGGTTGTGCATGATTTAAATTAGTTGTGTGGGGATGATGGAGCATAGCCAGACTATATGATTTTGTAGGGATAACTTTCTTTGGCCTTGTTATTTCAAAAGTGCATGATTACCTTGCTAGTTTGCTTGAAGTATTATTGTTTTCATGTCAATAGCAAACTATTGTTTTGAATCTTACGGATCTGAACATTCATGCCACATGAAAGAAGTTGCAAAGGAAAAATATCCTAGGTAGCATTCCACATCAAAAATTTAGTCTTTATCACCTCCCTATTCGAGGACGAGCAGGAGTTAAGCTTGGGGATGCTTGATACGTCTCCAACGTATCTATAATTTACGATGGTTCCATGCTACTATCTTGTCAAACTTTGGATGTTTTATATGCCTTTTATATCTTTTTTGGGACAAACTTATTAACTTAGTGCCAAGTGCCAGTTCCTGTTTTTCCATGTTTTTGACCCTTTTCAGAGGAGAATATTAAACGGAGTCCAAACGGAATAAAACATCTGAAAAGATTTTCTCCGAAACAGAAGATACGCACGGGGCGTGAGAACCAAGGCAGAGGCCACCAGGGGAGGCCACAAGCCCCCTAGGCGCGTCCAGGGGGACGTGCCTAACAGGCTTGTGGACCCCCTATGGCTCGTGTGCCCTACTTCTTCCGCCTATAAATCCCCGAAAAATCCAAAACCACGAGAGAGATCCACGAAAATACTTTTCCGCCGCCGCAAGCTTCTGTCTCCGCAAGATCCCATCTGGGGCACGTTCTCGTGCCCTGCCGAAGGGGGGATTCGAATGCGGAGGGCTTCTTCACCAACACAATTGCCTCTTCGATAATGTGTGAGTAGTTCACCATAGACCTTCGGGTCCATAGCTAGTAGCTAGATGGCTTCTTATCTCTCTTGGATCTTCAATACAAACTTCTCCATGATCTTCATGGAGATCTATCCGATGTAATCTTATTTTGCGATGTGTTTGTTGAGATCCGATGAATTGTGGATTTATGATCAGATTATCTATGAATCTTATTTGAGTTTCTTCTGATCTCTTATATGCATGATTTCATATCCTTGTAATTCTCTTCAAGTTGTGGGTTTTTTTAGGCCAACTTGATCTATGATTCTTGCAATGGGAGAAGTGCTTGGTTTTGGGTTCATACTGTGCGGTGACCTCACCCAGTGACAGAAGGGGTAGCGAGGCATGCATCGTGTTGTTTCCATCAAGGGTAAAAAGATGAGATTTATATCTATTCCATGAATTTATCCCTCTACATCATGTCATCTTGCTTATGGCGTTACTATGTTCGTCATGAACCCAGTACACTAGATGCATGCTCGATAGAGGTCGATGTGTGGAGTAATAGTAGTAGATGCAGAAAGTATCGGTTTACTTGTCTCGGACGTGATGCCTATATGGATGATCATTGCCTTAGATATCGTTATAACTTTGCGCGGTTCTATCAATTGCTCGAGAGTAATTCGTTCACCCATCATAATATTTGCTATGTTGAGAGAAGCCTCCAGTAACACTATGGCCCCCAGGTCTACTTCACATCATATTTTCAGCCCTACACTTTTTCTTTGTTGCACTTTCCACCTTCATATCTCACCTTGCAATCAATCGTGAAGGGATTGACAACCCCTTTGTAGCGTTGGGTGCAATTGCTGTTTTTGGGCAGGTACTTTAATTTGGAAACTTGGCTTGATACTCCTACTGGATTAATAACTTGGTTCTCAAACTGAGGGAAATACTTACTTCTACTGTGCTGCATCACCCTTTCCTCTTAAAGGGAAAAACCAATGCAAGCTCAAGAGGTAGCAATATCATTATGACTACTTCGCGAGGTGTCACCCTCGATACCCGATAGTAGCTCTGCAGCGTCGTACAACTATAGGGGTGTAAGTGTTGTGTCGGGTCTTGGCTCGTCGATGAGGGATCGAGGCTTGACGGTAAAGCGGGGCAACTGGACTAAGGGTTAGAGGGGATGACTGCTCCACCTCTACTAAACAGTTTTAAGGTGCGGTACTGAAAGTAGCAGTCCATAAAAAATTAGGCTATGCATCAGATATAGGAACTAACTATAACAGTAGCAAAATTCTAATGCAAGCATGCGAGAGAAATAAATGGGCGATATAGGAATGATCAAGGGGGGATTTGCTTGCCTTGTTGCTCTGCAGCAAACGGATGGTCGTCAGGAGGGTAGTCGTACCCGACAGCAGCGTTAATCTCGGGGTCTACCAGTAAGAAGAGGGGAAGAAACAATAAATATAACACCGATGCAAACACTAAGCATGACATGTCAAAGCAGAGTTAGGCATTTGCTAACGCAGTGCTATCCGTCATACACGGATCGGGAAAATATCAGATGACATTTCCCGGGTCTCTCGCTACTATCGACAGCTGAAAACGGTGGAAAAGTTCCATGTTTGCTATGCTAGGGATGTGAGACACATGAAAGATAGCTTATATGGGTTCGTCTCGTTCTACAAATGAACTTCCGTGTTCAAAATGTTTTCATCTGAGCTACGGTTTAGTTTACATTAATTTTTTAATTTTTATTAATACTTTGAAAATGAAAACTGATTTCATGTTCAAAACTGACAAGTGGGCCCCACATGTCATTGACACCATTTTAATTAGGTTTAATAACTAATTAAACAATTTAATTAATGGGGTGGGACCCAGCAGTCATACACAGTTTAGGGTAATATATCTATCTTAATTAACATAATTCTTAATTAATCTATTTACTCTTAATCATATTAATAATACCTAATTACCAAATTAATTAATTCACTAATAAATTAATTAGTTATTTAGCTAATTATTTACTGGTTATTTATTTATTTATTTATTTTTAAACATATTTTTCTTTATATTATCATTTTAGAGGGGGAGGTCCTCGGCCCCCTCTGTCAGTCTTAGTGGAAAGGGCAAAATGCCCCAAACTAGTTAGAAGTACATGGGGGGGGGTTAAACCCCTGTTTAGATCACAAGGCGATCAAGGCCAGCCGAATCGGGGCCAATGCCAAGGCTAGGGGTCGGAGTGACCACGGTGCAGCATCTACGATGGAGCATGCCGGAGGTGGCCACCGGCGGGAGGGTGGGAACGTGGCGCAGGAGCGTGGGGGGGGGTAGCGGACGGGGAAACGGCGACGCGCACGTGGCCAAGAGCTGCAGCAATGGTGCGGCAAGGTGGGCCGCACGATGCACCAACGACCGGAGGGCGTAAGGCGCGTGGTGGCGTGATGGCCGGACCAGAAGAGGAGGGGGCCTCACCGGCGTTGGAGGTGGGTTGGGGCGTTGAGGCTTGGTGGAGCCGTTGAGGAGGAGGCGGGGGAGGCCGGCGAACTAGAGGTCGGAGGAGGTCGGAGGAGGCCGGGGGAGGGGAACCGCCAGGTGATGCAGTGGCCGGCCGGAACGGGACGGATCGAGGAGGGCCGGAGGAGGAGGGGCGCAGGAGAAGGAGGGGTTCAACCTCCCTGCTCGATCCCTCCTCGATCGAGCGGGAGGGAGGGAGAGCTGAAGCAATGTGGGCGAGGGGAGGCCCGGTGGGGATCTGGCGCTGGCGATCGGTGGGGGTTCGGTTGGCTAGGTGAGCGAGGGAGATATCGACGGCAGCGTCGGGAGATGCTATGTGGGGCAGCGAGCGGAGGGGGTTCAGCTCGAGGGGAGAGGAACGAGTGGAGGGACGATAGGGGCGAGGCAGGCCGAGCGAGGGGTTGGCTCCCTTATCGGTTCGTGGCGACGGGGTGGGGACTGAGTGGGGGTGGGTGAGGTTTTTGGGTTGGGGGTTGGGGCTTAAATACCCCATGGGTATATATGGGCCGGTTGGGTGGATTAGATGGGCCGGTTGGTGCCGGCCTAGTGGGTTGGGAAGGGTCTTTTCCCCTTTTCTTTTTTTCTTTTTATAATTAAACAATGTCCATTTTAAAATAAATTGGGTCTCTAAAATAATTCCCAAACTGTCGGTTTCAATTTTATTAAATCTTAGGGAATATTTGCAACCCATCCAACATTTTTATTTTGAGTTTCGCAGAACTTTTAGAATCCACTTTTCAGTCGGATTAAATTTGCAACGGGATTGAACGGGGTTTGAACCAATGCAAGTTTAACAATAGTAATCATGGTGACATGGCAACATTAGCGTGGGATCACTCTAGCTTAATTACATACATTACTGGACAAAAGCTGAGGATGTCACAACTCTCGCCTACTAATAAGAATTCTCATCCCGGGAATTAAGCGGTAGAAGGAAAAAGCTCGGGGTATTCATGAGAAGATGATCGTCGCGTTCCCAAGTGGCTTCATCTTCAGAATGATTTGACCACTCCACTTTAAGGAACTTGGTGACCTTGCGACGTGCCTGACGTTCAGACTGATCAAGAATGCGGACCGGATGCTCTTCATAAGAGAGGTCTTGTTGCAGCTCAAGCATATCGAGATCCGCTGCTTGAATAGGAACTTTGAAGCAGCGACAGAGCTAAGACACATGGAAGACATCGTGAACCTAAGAAATGTACGCCGGCAGTTCCAATTGATAAGCTACTTTTCCATGCCTTCCTAGAACAATGAGAGGACCAATATAGCAAGGAGCTAACTTGCCCTTGATCCCAAAACGGTGTACACCTCTCATTGGTGTGACACGAAGATAAGCCTTTTCGCCAGGTTGATAGACCATATCTTGATGATGATGGTCATACTAACTCTTCTGACGAGACTGAGCAGCCTTCAGATTCTCATGAATAATGCGGACTTGATCTTTGGCATGTTGGATAATATCCGGACGGAAGAGTGATCGTTCCCTAGTTTCTGACCAATTCAGAGGAGTTCGACACCTTCGTCCATACAATACTTCGAAAGGGGCCATCTTTAGACTAGCTTGATAGCTATTGTTGTAGGAGAACTCGACATACGGGAGAGATTCCTCCCATTTCTTACCGAAAGAAATGACACAAGCTCGAAGCATGTCCTCGAGAATTTGGTTGGCTCGTTTAACTTGTCCCTCGGATTGAGGATGAAATGTGGTGCTGAAGGACAGATGAGTCCCCATAGCTTCCTGAAAACTTTCCTAGAATTTTGAGGTGAACAAGCTGCCACGATCCCAGCTGATTACCAACGAAATATCGTGAAGTGAAACAATCCTGGACATATAAAGATCTGCGAGTTGACTAGCATTAATTCTTTCTTTGACGGCAGGAAAATTTGCAACTTTGGACAGTCGGTCAATGATGACAAGAATAGCATCATTACCCTTCTGAGATTTGGGAAAACGAGTGAGAAAGTACAGTTCAACATGGTCCCATTTCCACTCAGGAATAGAGATAGGATGCAGAGTTCCAGCAGGGTATTGATGTTCTGCTTCGATTCGCCGACAAATATCACATGCTGCCACATATCGTGCAATGTCTGGCTTCATATTAGTCCACCAAAATCTTTGACGGGTGTCTTGGTACATCATGGTACTACCCGGTTGAATAGACAATGGTGTGTCGTAAGCTTATTTCATCATGGCTACAGACATTCGGTGATTTTCCCTCTTTGTTGGTACGAATAAGCAACACTTGAAGTACAAGGCACCATCATCAGCAACAGTTAAACAAGAGGGTTTTACCTTCACAAGATAGCTTTTAATCCTGTCGACATCATCGGCAAAGCCTTGCATACCTTTGATGCGGAATACGAGGTCTGGTTCAACAACCAGGTTACTGAGGGAACCCGGATTAACAACACGGAGGTTCATCTTTTGATACTCTTCAGGAGAGGGAACAAGGTAACCCTGAGGAATGATACGTCTCAAACGTATCTATAATTTTTGATGGTTTCACGCTGTTATCTTGTCAACTTTGGATGTTTTATATACCTTTTATATCTTTTTTGGAACTAACTTATTAATTCAGTGCCAAGTGCCAGTTCCTATTTTTTCTATGTTTTTGACTCTTTTCAGATCTGATTTTGGAACGGAGTCCAAACGGAATAAATCCCCGAAATAAATTTTTCCACATCAGAAGAAGGTCAGGAGACTTGAGGGCCAAGGCAGGGGGCCCACAAGCCCTGTTGCCGCGGCCAGGGGGGCCCGCGGCAACCAGGCTTGTGGACTCCCTGGAACTCCCCTACCCTAGCTCTTTGGCCTATCAATTCCCTAAAATCGCAGAAAAAATCAGGGCATCCACGAAAACACTTTTCCGCAGCCGCAAGCTTCCGTTTCCGCGAGATCTCATCTGGAGACCCTTCCCGGTGCCTCTCCAATGACTCGTGAGTAGTCCACTTCAGACCTATGGGTTCGTAGTTAGTAGCTAGATGGCTTCTTCTCTCTCTTGGATCTTCAATACAAAGTTCTCCATGATCTATCCGATGTAATCCTCTTTGGCGGAGTGTTTGTCGAGATAAGATGAATTGTGGATTTGTGATCAGATTATCTATGAATTATATTTGAGTCTTTGCTGATTTTTTATATGCATGATTTGATATCCTTGTAAGTCTCTCCGAGTCTTGGGTTTTGTTCGGCCAACTAGATCTATGATTCTTACAATGGGAGAAGTGCTTGGTTTTGGGTTCATACCGTGTGGTGACCTTTCCCAGTGACAGAAGGGGCAGCAAGGCACGCATCGTGTTGTCGGCATCCAGGGTAACAAGATGGGATTTCATCATAGATTTGAGATTGTTCATCTACATCATGTCATCTTGCTTAAGGCGTTACTCTGTTCTTTTGGACTTAATACACTATATGCATGGTGGATAGCGGTCGACGTGTGGAGTAATAGTATTAGATGCAGATAGTATCGGTCTACTTGTTTTGGACGTGATGCCTATAGATATAATCATTGCCTTACATAACGTCACGACTTTGCGCGGTTCTATCAATTGCTCGACAGTAATTCGTTCACCCACCGTCTACATGCTTTCATGAGAGAAGCCACTAGTGAACACTACGGCCCCCGTGTGTATTCACAACTATCGTCTCCACTTTCACTTTTACTTTGCTTTGTTTACTTTTTTCTTTCAGTTCTCACTTTGCAAACAATCTATAAGGGATTGACAACCCCTTCATAGCGTTGGGTGCAAGCTCTTTGTGTTTGTGCACGTACTTGTGACTTGACGCGATCCTCCCACTGGATCGATACCTTGGTTCTCAAACTGAGGGAAATACTTACCGCCGCTGTGCTACATCACCCTTTCCTCTTAGAGGGAACACCAACACAAGGCTCCAAGGCCGCGGGGAAATCCTTTGCATATTTGCCAAGGAAGTCCCTATAGGCGTAGCCGTAGCAGCAGGATTCCTGGCGCCGTTACCAGGGAAGGTCTGTTGTTGTAGTAGCAAGGAACAATATGGAAGTTCAGCTTACATAATTCCTCTTGCAGACGATCGTGAACCTTATGAACCTGGAGGTGGTTGCAGTATGACTTGCGACTCAAGGCATCAGCCATTCAATTAGCCTTGCCGGGGGTATATGATATACCATAGTCAAAATCTGCTATACGCTCCATCCATCTCTGTTGACGGAGGTTCAGATCCGGCTGAGTGAACAGGTACTTCAGACTTTGATGGTCGGTGTAGATCTCACAACAATTACCGATAAGGTATTGTCGCCATTCTTTCAGCGAATGCACAACTGCAGCAAATTCGAGATCATGAACTGGATAGTTCTCTTCATGAGCACGCAACTGAAGTGAGGCATAAGCAATCACTTTAGGATCCTGCATCAGGATACAGCCTATTCCTTGACGATAAGCGTCACAATATATGACGAAATCCCTTTTTGTACCCGGAGGAGCAAGTACCGGAGCAGATGTCAGTTTGTCCTTGAATGCCTGCAAACTTTCCTGACATTTATCACTCCACTCATACTTAATACCTTTGTGAAGCAGATTGGTTAAGGGCTTCAGAATCTTTGTGAAGTTCTCGACGAATCGACGGCAATAGCTTGCGAGTCCGAGAAAACTTCTGACTTGCTTGACATTCTTCGGGGGAGTCCAGTCAAGAATAGCTTGAATTCGTTCGGCGTTGAGTGCAATACCATCCTTGGAGATCACATGACCAAGGTACATCACTTCGTCCAGCCAGAATTCACATTTGGAATACTTCGCATAGAGTTTATGCTCCCAAACCTTATCCAGTACAAGACGAAGATGTTCGGCATGTTCTTATTTATTCTTCAAAAATACCAGAATATCATCCAGATATACCACGATGAATTTTTCGAGGTAGTCCATGAATATATAGTTCACCAATATAGAGAAGGTTGTCGGGGCATTGGTTAAGCCGAAAAACATGACGGTGTACTTGTATGATCCATAACGAGTAACAAAGGAGGTTTTTGGAATATCCTCTTGTTGGAAATATGCCCTAGAGGCAATGATAAATAGTTATTATTATATTTCCTGTTTAAATATAATCGTTTATTATCCATTCTATAATTGTATTGAATGAAAACATAGATACATGTGTGGATAAATAGACACAACAATGTCCCTAGCAAGCCTCTAGTTGCCTAGCCAGTTGATCAAGGATAGTCAAGGTTTTCTGACTATGTGCAAAGTGTTGTTGCTTGATAACTGGATCACATCATTAGGAGAATCATGTGATGGACTATACCCAAACTATGAACGTAGCATATCGATCGTGTCATTTTATTGTTATTGTTTTCTGCGTGTCAAGTATTTGTTCCTATGACCATGAGATCATATAACCCACTCGCACCGGAGGGATACCTTGTGTGTATCAAACGTCACAACATAATTGGGTGACTATAAAGGTGCTCTACAGGTATCTCCGAAGGTGTCCGTTGGGTTAGTATAGATCAAGACTGGGATTTGTCACTCCGTGTGACGGAGAGGAATCTCGGGGGCCCACTCGGTAATACAACATCACACACAAGCCTTGCAAGAAATGTGACTAAGTGTAAGTCACGAGATCTTGTATTACGAAACGAGAAAAGTAACATACCGAAGGACAAAGGGAATGACATAAGGGATTGCCTGAATCCTTGACACTGAGGTTCAACCGATAAGTTATTCGGAGAATATGTAGGATCCAATATGGGCATCCAGGTCCCGCTATTAGATATTGAACGAGGAGTACCTCGGGCCATGTCTGCATAGATCTCGAACCCGCAGGGTCTGCACACTTATGGTTCGGCGTTTTAGTATAGTTGAGCTATATCTGTGGTTACCGAATGTTGTTCGGAGTCCCGTTGACGTCATGAGGGTTTCCGGAATGGTCCGAACATGAAGATTGATATATAGGATGACCTCATTTGATTGCCGGAAGGTTTTCGGGCATTACCGGGAATGTACCGGGAGTGATGAATGGGTTCCGGATGTTCACCGGGAGGGGACCAACCCACCCAGGGAAGCCCATAGGCCCTAGTGGTGGCGCACCAACCCTTGGTGGGCTGGTGGGATAGCCCAATAAGGCCTTGATACGTCCATTTTGCATAATGTTTTCATGTTGATATTTATCGCTTCTTGGGCTGTTATTTCACTTCACTGTACAACACTTATGCCTTTTCTCTCTTATTTTGCAAGGTTTACATGAAGAGGGAGAATGCCAACAGCTGGAATTCTGGCCTGAAAAAGGAGCAAAGTTGAGATACCTATTCTGCGCAACTCTGAACACCGTAAAGATCAACGAGGATTTTTTTCTGGATTTATAAATAATACTGGGCCAAAGAAGCGGCAGAGGGGCGCCAACAGGTGGCCACAAGCCTGCTTGGTGCGGCCGCCCCCCTGGCCGCGCCAAGGGCGCTTGTGGGCAGCCTGCTGGCCCACTGGCCCCCCTCTTCTGCTATATGAAGGGTTTCGTCCAGAAAAAAATCAAGGAGGAGATTTTTGTGGATACGCCGATGCCACGAGGCCGAACTTGAGCATAACCAATCTAGAGCTCCGGCAGGACGATACTGCCGGGGAAACTTCCCTCTCGGAGGGGGAAATCGTCGCCATCGTCATCACCAACACTCCTCTCAACGGAGGGGACTCGTCACCATCAACATCTTCATCAGCACCATCTCATCTCCAAACCCTAGTTCATCTCTTGTAACCAATCTCCGTCTCGCGACTCCGATTGGTACTTGTAAGGTTGCTAGTAGTGTTAATTACTCTTTGTAGTTGATGCTAGTTGGATTATTTGGTGTAAGTGTTTATGTTCAGATCCTTGATGCTACTCATTACCTCGCTGGTCATGAATATGGTTATGCTTTGTGAGTAGTTACTTTTGTTCCTGAGGACATGGGATAAGTCATGCTAATAGTAGTCATGTGAATTTGTTATTCGTTCGGTAATTTGATGTGTTGTATGTTGTTTTTCCTCTAGTGGTGTTATGTGAATGTCAACTACATAACACTTCACCATTATTTGGGCCTAGAGGAAGTCATTGGGAAGTAGTAAGTAGATGATGGGTTGCTAGAGTGACAGAAGCTTAAACCCTTGTTTATCCATTGCTTCGTAAGGGGCTGATTTGGATCCACAAGTTTAATGCTATGGTTAGACTTTGTCTTAATTCTTCTTTCGTAGTTGCGGATGCTTGCGAGAGGGGTTAATCGTAAGTGGGATGCTTGTCCAAGTAAGGGCAGTACCCAAGCGTCGGTCCACCCACATATGAAACTATCAAAGTAACGAACGTGAATCATATGAACATGATGAAACTAGCATGAACATGTCCTCGGGAGCGTTTTTCCTCCTATAAGACTTTTTCCAGGCTTGTACCTTGCTACAAAAGGGATCAGGCCACTTTGCTGCACCATTGCTACTTTTGTTACTTGTTGCTTGCTAAGAATCATCTCACCACACAATCACTTGTTACCGATAATTTCAGTGCTTGCAGATATTTCCTTGCGGAAAACCACTTATCAAATCCTTCTGCTCCTCGTTGGGTTCGACACTCTTACTTATTGAAAGGACTACGATTGATCCCCTATACTTGTGGGTCATCAGGCCTATGCGCAAGGGATAAGAAAATCAAAGAGAAAAGAAAAAAATAGGTGAGAATTAAGGAAGGGAAGGACTCCATCTTCCAATCCTAGTTGGACTAGGATTGGAGGTGGACTCCTCCACCTCCTTGGCCGGTGCACCCTTGGGGTGTTGGACCCCAAGGCAAGCCTCCCCTCCCCTCCTCCTATATATAGTGGAGTTTTAGGGCTGATTTGAGACAACTTTTGCCACGGCAGACCGACCACAAACACCACGGTTTTTCCTCCAGATGATATTTCTGCGGAGCTCGGGCGGAGCCCTGCAGGAGTAGATCGTTCACCACCAATGGAGCGTTGTCACGCTGCCGGAGAACTCATCTACTTCTCCGTCTTGCTTGATGGATCAGGAAGGCCGAGATCATCGTCGAGCTATACGTGTGCTGAACGCGGAGGTGCCATCCATTCGGCACTAGATCGGAACTGATCGTGGGACAGGTCGCGAGACGGTTCGTGGGACGGTTCGCGGGGCGGATCGAGGGACGTGAGGATGTTCCACTACATCAACCGCGTTTCTTAATGCTTCTTGATGTGAGATATACATAGGTACGTATATCCAAATCTCCTCTCGTAGATGGACATCACCAAGATAGGTCTTCGTGCGCGTAGGAATATTTTTGTTCCTCATGCGACGTTCCCCAACAGTGGCATCATGAGCTAGGTTCATGCGTAGATCTAATATCGAGTAGAACACAAAGGGTTTTGTGGATGGCGATGTTCCATTTGCTACCCTCCTTAGTCTTTTCTCAACTCTGCGGTATTGTTGGATTGAAGCGTCCCGGACCGATATTATTCGTACGCTTACGAACGACTGGTTTCATCGCTTGACATGCAACCTCGTTGGATAAAGATGACTACCGGGTGTCGGTTTCTTCAACTTTAGTTGAATTGGTTTTGACCGAGGCGGTCCTTGGAGAGGTTAAATAGCAATTTTCACATCTCCGTTCTGGTATTTGCGTAAGTAAGATGCGATCTACTGGATACCCATTGCAACCACGTAAAACATGCAACAACAATTAGAGGACGTATAACTTGTTTTTGCAGGGTATGCTTGTGATATGATATGGCCAATGATGTGATGTGATATATTGGATGTATGAGATGATCATGTTGTAATAGTTAATACGACTTGCACATTGATGGTACGGCAACCGGCAGGAGCCATAGGGATGTCTTTAAACTAACGTTTGTGCTTGCAGATGCGTTTACTATATTGTCTTTAAACCCCGATGGCGACACGTTGATGGACACCATAATGATGGATATCATGGTGTGGTGCCAGTGACAAGAAGATCGTGACGGTGCTTTGGTGATGGGGATCAAGAAGCACATGATGATGGCCATATCATGTCACCTATGAATTGCATGTGATGTTAATCCTTTTATGCACCTTATTTTGCTTAGAACGACGTAGCATTATGAGGTGATCTCTCACTATAATTTCAAGATTAAATTGTGTTCTCCCCGACTGTGCACCGTTGCTACAGTTCATCGTTTCGAGACACCACGTGATGATCGGGTGTGATAGACTCAACATTCACATACAACGGGTGTAAAACAGTTGCAGACGCGGAACACTCAGGTTAAGCTTGACGAGCCTAGCCTGTGCAGACATGGCCTCAGAACACATGAGACCGAAAGGTCAAGCATGAATCATATAGTTGATTTGATTAGCATAGGGATGCTTACCAATGAAACTATCCTCAACTCACGTGATGATCGGACTTGAGCTAGTGAAATTGGATCATGTACCACTCAAATGACTATAGAGATGTACTTTTTGAGTGGGAGTTTAGCAAGTAATTTGATTAGTTAAACTCTAATTATCTTGAACATAGTCTAAGTACACTTTGAAAATATTTGTGTTGTAGATCAATGGCTCACGCGACAGTCACCCTGAATTTTAATACGTTCCTAGAGAAAGCTAAGTTGAAAGATGATGGAAGCAACTTTGTAGACTGGGCTCGTAATCTTAAGTTTCTCCTACAAGCTGGGAAGAAGGATTATGTCCTTAATGCTGCGCTAGGAGATGAACCTCCCGCCGTGGCTGAACAAGATGCTAAGAATGCTTGGCTAGCACACAAGGAGGTCTACTCAGTAGTTCAATGTGCAGTCTTGTATGGCTTAGAGCCGGGACTTCAACGTCGCTTTGAGCGTCATGGAGCATATGAGATGTTCCAGGAGTTGAAGTTTATCTTTCAGAAGAATGCCTGGATCGATAGGTATGAGACCTCCGATAAATTCTATGCTTGCAAGATGGAGGAGAATTCGTCTGTCAGTGAACAGGTGCTCAAAATGTGTGGGTACTCAAACTGTCTAGCTGAGCTGGGGATTGAACTCTCGCAAGAGGATATCACTGACAGAATTCTTCAATCACTGCACCAAGCTATAAGATCTTTGTGTTGAACTATAACATGCAAGCGATGAACAAGTCACTTGACGAGTTATGAGCGATGCTGAAAGTCACAGAGTCAGAACTCTGTAAAGAGCATCAAATGTTGATGGTGAATAAGACCACTAGTTTCAAGAGAAACGGCAATGGAAAGAAGGGTAATTCAAAGAAGAGCGGCAAGCCTGTTGCCAATCTGACGAAGAAGCCCAAAGCTGGACCTAAGCCTGAAACGGAGTGCTATTATTGCAAGGGTATGGGTCACTGGAAACGCAACCGCCCCAAGTATCTGGCTGATAAGAAGGCGGCCAAGGAAAAATCAGGTATATTCGATATACATGTTATTGATGTGTACTTAACCAGCTCTCGTAGTAGTGCTTGGGTATTCGATACCGGTTCTGTTGCTCATATTTGCAACCCGAAACAGGAACTGCGGAATAAGCGAAGCCTGGCGAAGGATGAAGTGACGATGCGCGTGGGAAATGGTTCCAAGGTTGATGCAATCGCCGTCAGCACAGTTTCACTTCAGTTACCATCAGGATTAGTTATGAACTTAAATAAATGTTATTTAGTGCCTGCGTTAAGCATGGACATTAAATCTGGATCTTGTTTATTGCGAGACGGTTACTCGTTTAAGTCAGAGAATAATTTTTGTTCTATTTCTATGAGTAATATCTTTTATGGTCATGCACCCAATGTGAGAGGATTGTTCATATTGAATCTTGATAGTGATAATACACATATACATAACATTGAGACCAAAAGAATTAGAGTTAACAATGATCGCGCCATGTTTTTATGGCACTGTCGCTTAGGTCATATTGGTGTAAAGCACATGAAGAGACTCCATACTGATGGACTTTTGGAGTCACTTGACTTTGATTCACTTGACACGTGCGAACCATGCCTCATGGGCAAGATGACTAAGACTCCGTTCTCTGGAACAATGGAGCATGCAAGTGACTTGTTGGAAATCATGCATACCGATGGGTGTGGTCCGATGAGTGTGGAGGCACGCGGTGGATATCGTTATTTTCTCACCTTCACTGACGATTTGAGTAGATATGGTTATGTCTACTTGATGAAGTACAAGTCTGGGACATTTGAAAAGTTCAAACAATTTCAGAGGTAAGTCGAAAATCATCGTAACAAAAAGATCAAGTTCCTACGGTCTGATCATGGGGGTGAATATCTGAGTTTCGAGTTTGGTGCTCACTTAAGACAATGTGGAATTGTTTCACAATTGACACCGCCTGGAACACCACAGCATAATGGTGTGTCCGGACGTCGTAATCGTACTTTATTAGAGATGGTGCGATCTATGATGTCTCTTACCGATTTGTCGTTATCTTTTTGGAGTTATGCATTAGAAACAGCTGCATTCACTTTAAATAGGGCACCATCAAAATCCGTTGAGACGACACCATACAAACTGTGGTATGGCAAAAGACCAAAGTTGTCGTTTCTTAAAGTTTGGGGATGTGATGCTTATGTCAAAAAGATTCAGCATGAAAAGTTGGAACCCAAAGCGGGAAAGTGCGTCTTCATAGGTTACCCAAAGGAGACAGTTGGGTATACCTTCTATCTCAAATCCCAGGGCAAAGTGTTTGTTGCTAAAAATGGAGCTTTTCTTGAGAAGGAGTTTCTCTCAAAAGAATTGAGTGGGAGGAAGATAGAACTTGATGAGGTTGTTGAACCACTAATTCCTCTTGATGGTGGCGCAGGGCAAGGGGAAACCCATGTTGCTGCGGAACAAGTTGAGGAACAAGTTGACAATGATGATCATGAAACTTCGGATCAAGTTACTGTCGGACCTCGCAGGTCGACAAGATCACGTACTGCTCCCGAGTGGTACGGTAATCCTGTCTTGACGATTATGTTATTGGACAACAATGAACCTACGAATTATGACGAAGCAATGGTGGGCCCGGATTCCAACAAATGGCTGGAGGCCGTGAAGTCCGAGATAGGATCCATGTACGATAACAAAGTGTGGACTTTAGAAGTACTACCTGAAGGCCGCTAGGCTGTTCAGAACAAATGGATCTATAAGAAGAAGACAGACGCAGATGGTAACGTGACCTTTTATAAAGCTCGACTTGTGGCGAAGGGTTTTTCACAAGTTCAAGCAATTGACTACGATGAGACTTTCTCACAGGTAGCGATGCTTAAGTCTGTCTGAATCATGTTAGCAATAGCTGCCTTTTATGATTATGAAATCTGGCAGATGGATGTCAAAACGGCGTTCCTTAACGGTTTTCTTAAGTAAGAGTTGTATATGACGCAACCCGAAGGTTTTGTCGATCCTAAGAATGCTGAAAAAGTGTGCAAGCTCCAGCGATCCATTTATGGACTGGTGCAAGCATCTCGGAGTTGGAATAAGTGTTTTGATCAGGTGATCAAAGCATTTGGGTTTATACAAGTGGTTGGAGAATCTTGTATTTACAAGAAAGTGAGTGGGAGCTCTGTGGCGTTTCTAATATTATATGTGGACGACATATTGCCGATTGGAAACAACGTGGAGCTTTTGGAGAGCATAAAGGTTACTTGAATAAAAGTTTCTCTATGAAGGACCTAGGAGAAGCTGCTTACATTCTAGGAATTAAGATCTATAGGGATAGATCGAAACACCTGATAGGACTTTCACAAAGCACATACCTTGATAAAGTTTTGAAGAAGTTCAAAATGGATCAGTCCAAGAAAGGGTTCTTGCTAGTGTTACAAGATATAAAATTGAGTAAGACTCAGTGCCCAGCAACTTCGAAAGATAGAAAGACAATGAGTTTCGTCCCCTACGCTTCAGTCGTAGGTTCTATCATGTATGCAATGTTGTGCACTAGACCAGACATCAGCTTGGCCATAAGTATGGCAGGCAGGTTTCAAAGTAATCTAGGAGTGGATCACTGGACGACGGTCAAGAATATTCTGAAGTACCTGAAAAGGACTAAGGAAATGTTTCTCGTGTATGGAGGTGACAAGGAGCTCGTCATAAAAGGTTACGTCGACACAAGTTTTGACATCGATCCGGATGACTCTAAGTCACAAACCGGATACATATTTATTCTTAATGGGGGTGCGGTAAGCTGGCGCAGTTCCAAGGAGAGCGTCGTAGCAGATTCTACATGTGAAGCAGAGTACATGGCTGCCTCAGAGGTGGCAAAAGAGAGTGTCTGGATGAAGCAGTTCATGATAGATCTTGGAGTTGTGCCGAGCGCACTAGATCCATTAACTCTGTTATGTGACAACACTAGTGCCATTGCCTTAGCAAAGGAACCAAGGTTTCACAAGAAGACGAGACACATCAAACGACGCTTCAACCTCATCCGCGACTACGTTGAGTTAGAGGACGTGAATAGTTGCAAAGTGCACATGGATCTGAATGTAGCAGACCCGCTGACTAAACCTCTTCCACGGGCAAAACATGATCAACACCAGAACTATATGGGTGTTCGATTTATTACAATGTAAATCGCATGGCAATGTGAGGACTAGATTATTGACTCTAGTGCAAGTGGGAGACTGTTGGAAATATGCCCTACAGGCAAGGATAAATAGTTATTATTATATTTCTTGTTTAAATATAATCGTTTATTATCCATGCTATAATTATATTGAATGAAAACATAGATACATGTCTGGATAAATAGACACAACAATGTCCCTAGCAAGCCTCTAGTTGGCTAGCCAGTTGATCAAGGATAGTCAAGGTTTTCTGACTATGTGCAAAGTGTTGTTGCTTGATAACTGGATCACGTCATTAGGAGAATCATGTGGTGGACTAGACCCAAACTACGAACGTAGCATATTGATCGTGTCATTTTATTGCTATTGTTTTTTGCGTGTCAAGTATTTGTTCCTATGACCATGAGATCATATAACCCAATCGCACCGGAGGGATACCTTGTGTGTATCAAACATCACAACGTAACTGGGTGACTATAAAGGTGCTCTACAGGTATCTCCGAAGGTGTCCGTTGGGTTAGTATGGATCAAGATTGGGATTTGTCACTCCGTGTGACGGATAGGCATCTCGGGGGCCCAATCGGTAATAAAACATCACACACAAGCCTTGCAAAGAATGTTACTAAGTGTAAGTCACGAGATCTTGTATTACGGAACGAGAAAAGAGACTTTCCGGTAACGAGATTGAAATAGGTATGCGGATACCGATGATCGAATCTCGGGCAAGTAACATACTGAAGGACAAATGGAATGACATAAGGGATTGCCTGAATCCTTGACACTGAGGTTCAACCGATAAGTTATTCGGAGAATATGTAGGATCCAATATGGGCATCCAGGTCCCGCTATTGGATATTGACCGAGGAGTACCTCGGGGCATGTCTGCATAGTTCTCGAACCCGCAGGGTCTGCACACTTAAGGTTCGACGATGTTTTAGTATAGTTGAGCTATATGTGTGGTTACCGAATATTGTTTGGAGTCCCGGATGAGATCACGGACGTCACGAGGGTTTTCGTAATGGTCCGGAGATGAAGATTGATATATAGGATGACCTCATTTGATTGCAGAAAAGTTTTCGGGCATTACCGGGAATGTACCGGGACTGACGAATGGGTTCCGGATGTTCATCGGGAGGGGGCCAACCCACCCGGGGAAGCCCATAGGCCCTAGGGGTGGTGCACCAGCCCTTGGTGGGATGGTGGGACAGCCCAATAAGGCCTATGCGCAAGGGATTACAAAATCAAAGAGAAAAGAAAAAAAAGAGGTGGGAAGGAAGGGAAGGACTCCACCTTCCAATCCTAGTTGGCCTAGGATTAGAGGTGAAATCCTCCACCTCCTTGGCCGGCGCACCCTTGGGGTCTTGGAACCCAAGGAAAGCCTCCCCTCCCCTCCTCCTATATATAGTGGAGTTTTAGGGCTCATTTGAGACAACTTTTGCCATGGCAGCCCGACCACAAACACCATGGTTTTTCCTCTAGATCGTATTTCGTTGAAGCTCGGGCGGAGCCCTGCAGGAGTAGATCGTTCACCACCACCAGAGCACCGTCACGCTGCCGGAGAACTCATCTACTTCTCCATATTCCTTGCTGGATCAAGAAGGCCGAGATCATCGTCGAGCTGTACGTGTGCTGAACGCGGAGGTGTCGTCCATTCGGCACTAGATCGGAACGGATCGTGGGACGGATCGCGGGACGGTTCGTGGGACGGTTCATGGGGAGGATCGAGGGACGTGAGGACGTTCCACTACATCAACCGCGTTTCTTAACGCTTCCTGTTGTGCGATCTACAAGGGTACGTAGATCCAAATCTCCTCTCATAGATGGACATCATGATGATAAGTCTTCGTGCGCGTAGGAATTTTTTTTCTCCCATGCGACGTTCCCCAACACCTCTTTGCGAACACGGATCTGGTGGTATCACAACCTCAACTCGAGATTAAAGAAGACTAAGGTACCAGCAAGTTGATCATACAGATCATTTACCCGAGGAAGAGGATATTTGTTTTGAATAGTGGCCTCATTGATAGGACGATAGTCTTGAACCAAACGATTTGTCCCATCCCTCTTCTTAACAAAGAGAGAAGGTGCTCCCCAAGCAGAGGAACTCGGAAGAATGAATCCCACACAAAGCGAATTATCAATTTCTTGCTTAAGTTCAAGAAGTTCATGTGGTGGCATTTTATAAGGAGGCTTGGCGATAGGAGTGGTATCGGGTACCAAGTCAATGACAAACTCGACAGCTCGAGCAGGGGGAATCCCCGAAAGTTCTTCTGGGAAGACATCTTGGAATTCCCGGACAATTGGAATGTTTTCCATCCCTTCAAGAGGCCACACATTTAATGAATTCAAGGCATATGTCCGTGCCTCAGCATCTCGGACGAGATGAGCATGGTAGCTTATTAATTCATCTGAAGGGTGTAGGAGGTGGACTGACTTGGTGTCACAAATGATTGAAGTCGTATGAGCTTCCAGTTAGTCCATTCCCATTATGAGATCAATGTTGGACGACTTTAGTAAGATGGGGTTGGCAAGGAATTATAATCCTTTAATTTCAACCGGAACATGGGGGCAAACCATAGAGGTTCGGCATTCACCCCCGGGGGTGTTTACCACTCTCGGGATGCATGTATGCAACAATTTCTGACATCAAGGAATGCGATGCTCCTATATCAAACAATACAGAAGCAGAAACTGAGTTAACGAGAAGTGTACCCATCACGGTAGCAAGGTGGTCTTGAGCTTGACCCATATCAATGTTGTTGGCCTGACCACGAACATAAGCAGGATTGGCATTGTTGTTGTGGTTCTGGTTGTTGCCTCTGCGAGTTGAAGCAAGTGCCAGCTGATTCAGATTCTGCCTGCAGTCTCTAGCACAGTGACCTCGACGGCCACACTTGAAGCACAGCCCGTCCTCAGGATGGGAAGGAGGAACTCAACACGGTAGAGTTGGAAGCCTCGGCTGCCTAGGTGGTGGAGGAGGCAGACGAGATGCAGCATAGGACGGCCTAGGAGTAGGAACAGGTGCATGTTACATGTTGTTGGGAATCCATATATTCCGCTTCTCTGCAAATGAGCCCGAAGATGAGCCCATGTCACAATTGCGCTTGCTGTTATCCTTGTATTCCTGTAGACCAGTCTCAACCTGAATGGCCTTGTTCACGAGGGTGGGGAAATCAACACGGTCTTGAACGAGGAGGGCAATCTTGATGTCAGGGTGGAGGCCCTCACAGAATTTCTCCTGTCTGCGTGCATCAGTTGCAATGTCTTCTTCAGCATAGCGAGATAAGTCCAGAAATTCCAGCTGATAAGCATCCACAGTCTCGTTGCCCTGGACAAGGTTGCAAAACTCACGCTTCTTCCGATCCGTGATTCCCTAAGGAATGTAGCGAGCACGGAAGGCAGCCTTGAACTTCGTCCAAGTGATGAAAGCTCCAACGGGCTGAGAGCGCCTGTGACTGTCCCACCATTTAGCAGCGGGACCCTTCAAGAAGTAGGCGGCAAAGTTGACATAGCTCGCCAGGGGCACATTGGCGGACTCCAACTCATAAGCAATGTCACGGAGCGAGTCCTCAACATCAAGAGGCTGAGTTGAGCTATGATAGATTGCAGGATTGAGGCGGCAGAAGTCTTGCAGTGTCATGCCTTGCTGCAGATTCATGTTCGGCCTTTGGAACTTATCCATGAGCCCTTGCATAAACTTGCGGTTCAGTTCAAACTGTTGGATCATCCCCGCCATATATTCAGGAGGCGGGGCTGGTGCATCGTTGGCGGGGCCACGCGGACGGCCAGCTAGTCCAACCATCCTGCTAAATAATTAACATGGGTAGTTTAGCTTAATGTAATTGCAAAGGCATTGTAGGCATTCATGAAGTAATCAAGCATGACGAAAGGGAAATGCGATAGATACTCCATAGTAGCTAAGTTCGACATACATACCCATACATAAGTTCGATTACATACCATCGATTACAAATTCAAAATTTAGCGGTAACCAGGACGCATTAGATGATAACCTGGACTCACTAGGCGGCACGCAGGTACGCGGTGGAAGAGTACCACAACGAGACATAACGATAAGGCTACATCAACGTCAGCGAAAATGATCAAATCCAGGTAGCTGGCGGTGATAGAAGCTAGGGACAGGACCCTGTGTTCCGTGGTGACTCTTGTGAGGGTACCGCATCCAATCGGGGAGCAGAGGTCCAAGTGCAAGGGTAATACCCCCAACATCAGTCCACTCAAGACCTGGTGGTAGCTCTGTCCTGCTCGGCTCGAGGATGTGCGCACGGTGGACCCTCAGGTGGACTGTTGGTTGCACCTCTGTTAACGTGTCGTAAAGATGGGCACGCATAGCGTACAACTCCACACTCAGAGCTCGAAAAGCACGATCCAGTGCCTGAGTGTACTGCACCAGAACTCGTGAGTCGTAGCGATGCGTCACGTAGGGGCGCAGACATCGACGTAGGACCGGTCGTTGCGCTCCCGAGCGCGATTAGTGTAGGCAGTGAGATCAGACCCAGTGTCATCCCCAGCAGGAACATAGCAGTCCCCTCCAGGTGAGGGTGCGCTCCATGGATAGGGGTGATAGCGATATAGGCTGCATCATGGACGTCCATCTCAATCGACAATCCAATACCGCAGAAGGTGTGGCACTCGCGGGTGGAGGTTCCCCTGTGATCGAAGATGCGATCCTCAACCTGGTACTGGTACTGGTTGAACTCGCAGAAGTCCTCGTACACAGTGTACTCAGGGTACCAGCGATATCCCAGCATGGTCAACGGGTCGACCAAAATGGACGGGGACCCAGTCGTCTCAGTGGCCTGTGTCAGGCGCACGTGCTGCCTTGTGGGACGCATCTGAATATGAAGATTTAAGAATGTCAAATGACAGTGTGTGTAACATATTATGAGAACAACAACAGTAGATATTCCAACCCTCCATGTCGATGTGATTACGAGAACCAAATGTTAGAGTTAGTAAATTCTTCAACCCGAAATAGAAGAGAGAGTACAACCCAGAGTATAGAAAAGGAGTAGAAGATACTAATACCACCCAATTGAGATGTGGGCCCGTAAGGCACAACATCAAAGTTAGTAAGTTTTTCAAGTACTAGACTCAACTTCAGCCAAGGAGTTGGAAAGGGGGCTACTTACATGCAGACAGCTATGATACCAACTTGTGACAACCTCGATTTGATCGTCTGTTAATCATACATGCAAATGCGTACGACCAAGCTCAAGGACTCACTCGAAGATATCACAACACAAATCTAGACACAAATAAAACATACAAGCTTCATATTACAAGCCAGGGGACTCGGGGGCTAGAATACAGAAGCTCGATAAACACACGAGTCAGCGAAAGCAACAAATATATGAATACACACATTAAACATGGGCTGCCTTAGAGATTGCTAGAACAAAAGATACAACAATCAAACAAGGAAAGGCCTCTTGCCTGGGAGCCTCCTAACTACTCCTGGTCTTCAGCGGCCTCCACGTAGTAGTAGGTACCGTCGGGGTAGCAGTCATTGTTCGCGAGATACTCCATCCCCTGGGCTTGATACGTCCATTTTGCATCATGCTTTCATGTTGATATATATCGCTTCTTGGGCTATTATTTCACTTCACGGTACAATACTTATGCCTTTTCTCTCTTATTTTGCAAGGTTTACTTGAAGAAGGAGAATGCCGGCAGCTAGAATTCTGTCCTGAAAATGGAGCAAAGTTTAGATATCTATTCTGCGCAACTCCAAACGCCGTAAAAATCAACGAGGATTTTTTTCGGGATTTATAAAAAATACTGGGCCGAAGAAGTGCCAGAGGGGCGCCAGCAGGTGGCCACAAGCCTGCTAGGTGCGTCCACCCCCCTCGCAGTGCCTAGGGGGCTTGTGGGCAATCAGCTGGCCCTCTGACTCCCCCCTTTTGCTATAAGAAGGGTTTCGTCCGGAAAAAAATCAGGATGAGGCTTTTTCGAGGATTCCCCACCGCCACGATGCGGAACTTGCGCAGAACCAATCTAGTGCTCCGGCAGGATGATCCTGCCGGGGAAACTTCCCTCACGGAGGGGGAAATCATTGCCATCGTCATCAGCAACACTCCTCTTATCGGAGGGGACTCATCACCATCAACATCTTTATCAGCACCATCTCATCTCCAAACCCTAGTTCATCTCTTGTAACCAATCTCCATCTCGCGACTCCGATTGGTACTTGTAAGGTTGCTAGTAGTGTTAATTGCTCTTTGTAGTTGATGCTAGTTGGATTACTTGGTGGAAGAGTTTATGTTCAGATCCTTGAAGCTACTTGATATGTCTCAAACGTATCTATAATTTTTTATGGTTTCACGCTGTTATCTTGTCTTCTTTGGTTGTTTTATGTACCTTTTATATCTTTTTTGGGACTAACTTATTAATTCAGTGCCAAGTGCCAGTTCCTGTTTTTTCAGTGTTTTTGACTCTTTTCAGATCTGATTTTGGAACGGAGTCCAAACGGAAGAAAAAACCTGAAATGATTTTTTCCCGAACGGAAGAAGACCAGGGGGCCTTTGGGCCAGGCCAGGTGGGCTCCAGGGAGCCCACAAGCCCCCACTCCGCCACCAGGGGGGAGGCAGCGGTGGGCAGGCTTGTGGCCTCCCTGGCCGCCCCCTGACCTAGGTCTTTGGCCTATAAATTCCCAAATATTCCGCAAAAAATCAAGGGAGCCTCGAAAATACTTTTCCGCCGCCGCAAGCTTCCGTTTCCAAGAGATCTCATCTGGAGACCCTTCCTGGCGCCCTGCCGGAGGGGACTTTGGAGTTGGAGGTCTTCTTCATCATCATCATCGCCCCTCCAATGACTCATGAGTAGTTCACTTCAGACCTACGGGTCCATAGTTAGTAGCTAGATGTCTTCTTCTCTCTCTTGGATCTTCAATACAAAGTTCTCCATGATCTTCATGGAGATCTATCCGATGTAATCTTCTTTGGCGGTGTGTTTGTCGAGATCCGATGAATTGTGGACTTGTGATCAGATTATCTATGATATATATTTGAGTCTTTGTTGATTTCTTATATGCATGATTTGATATCCTTGTAAGTCTCTCCGAGTCTTGGGTTTTGTTTGGCCAACTAGATCTATGATTCTTGCAATGGGAGAAGTGCTTGGTTTTGGGTTCTGCCATGTGGTGACCTTTCCTACTGATAGTAGGGGCAGCAAGGCACACATGGGGTAGTTGCCATCAAGGGTAAAAAGATGGGGGTTTTATCATTGGTTTGAGATTATCCCTCTACATCATGTCATCATGCTTAAGGCGTTACTCTGTTCTTATGGACCTAATACACTAGATGCATGCTAGATAGCGGTCGACGTGTGGAGTAATAGTAGTAGATGCAGAAAGTATCGGTCTACTTGTTTCGGATGTGATGCTCATAGAAATAATCATTGCATAGATATCGTCACGACTCTGCACAGTTCTATCAATTGCTCGACAGTAATTTGTTCACCCACTGTCTACTTGCTTTCATGAGAGAAGCCACTAGTAAACACTACGGCCCCCGGGTCTATTCACATCCATCGTTTACATCTCTGCTTTTACTTTGCTTTGTTACTTTGTTGCTTTCAGTTCTCACTTGGCAAACAATCTATAAGGGATTGACAACCCCTTCATAGCGTTGGGTGCAAGCTTTTGTGTTTGTGCAGGATCTTGAGATACTCTTCCGCCAGATTGATACCTTGGTTCTCAAACTGAGGGAAATACTTACCGTCGATGTGCTACATCACCCTTTCTGCTTCGAGGGAACACCAACGCAAGGCTCCAAGGCCACGGGGGAAATCCTTTGCATACTTTCCTAGGAAGTCCCTTAAGGCGTAGCCGTAGCTGAAGGATTCCTGGTGCTGTCGACACAACTATTTCTGGCGCCATTGCAAGGGATACACAGCAAACATCAGAAGTATTTCTGGCGCCGTTGCCGGGGAGGAGAAATCAAGATCTATCCAAGTAGGTCTCACAAACTCTTCTCTTGCATTTACTTTTGTTTCCAGTTGCCTCTCGTTTTCCTCTCCCCCACTTCACATTTCCGTTTTCATTCGCATTTCTCCTTCGTCGTTTTCTTTTGCTTTTTGCCTTTCCCTTTCGTCGCCTGCTCCTAGGTCTGTTCATGAGAGATTTTTCCTCATGGCCAAACCAAACTATTTCAGAAAATTGGAGGAGATTGAAACTAATGTCAAAGGTTTCATGTCTTCATAGTTTAACCAAAATAGTTACTTCCGTAGGGAATTAAAAGAGCAAAATTCCTTTTTGGTCTGCTTGAATAAAGAGGTCGATGATATGGCCAATGATTTCCTTGCACTTAGTTCCCAGTTTGCTCATCTTGAAAAATTGGTGGGCCAAATTTCTGACAAGCAGGCTACCTTAGTCAATAAGATGGCAGCTAAACCTGAAATTTGTGATGAAAATAAGGAAGATCTTAAAGTGCTTGGTGTGTCTCCTCTTGAATCTTTGTTTTCGCGTGTCAAACCTACTTATGGAGGGGCTGGATATGAATCCACTTTGGTTGAAAAACGCCACAATGATTCGGAGTCCACCTATCTTGATGATAAAGGTGTCGAGAGTGGAGTAGAAGAAGTCAAAATTTTGGGTAGTAATGAAACTCCCACTTTGGATTTCAAGGGATTCAATTATGATAATTCCTCCTTGTTTGAATGCATTTGTTTGATGCAATCCATTGCAAACTCTCCACATGCTTATAGCCAAAGCAAAGCCTTTACCGCGCATATCGTAGATGCTATGATGAAATCTCTTAAAGAGAAGCTCGAACTAGAAGTCTCGATACCTAGAAAACTTCATGATGAGTGGGAACCTACTATCAAAATCAAGATCAAAAACTATGAGTGCAATGCTTTGTGTGATTTGGGTGCTAGTGTTTCCGCGATTCCAAAGTCTTTATGTGATATTCTTGGTTTTCATGAGATTGAAGAGTGTTCTCTTAATTTGCATCTTGCGGATTCTACCGTCAAGAAGCCCATGGGGAGGATCGACGATGTTCTTATTGTTGCAAATAAGAACTATGTACCCGTGGATTTCATTGTACTTGACGTAGATTGCAATCCTTCATGTCCCATTATTCTTGGTAGACCTTTCCTAAGGACTATTGGTGCTATCATAGATATGAAGGAAGGGAATATTAGATTTCAATTTCCCTTAAAGAAGGGCATGGAGGACTTTCCTAGAAAGAAAATAAGATTGCCTTATGAATCTATGATGAGGGCTACCTATGGTTTGAGCACAAAAGATGACTATACGTGATTCCATCACATTCGCCTAGCTAAGGGCGTTAAACAAAAGTGCTTGTTGGGAGGCAACCCAACGAATCTATCATTTTTCTTTATGTTTTGTGTTTTTCACACTTTCATAATTCTGTTATGATTGTGTTTTTTGTGTTTCTTTTTGCGTTTGTGCCAAGCAAAACCGTTATGATTAGTCTTGGGGATGATCGTTTGGTCACGCTGGAAAAGACAGAAACTTTCTACTCACGAAAATAATTTTCATTTTTTTTCTGTAAGATATTTTGAGTTGATTCTTTTTTGCTTCTGATTGCTACGCAAATTCTTCAGATTGTCGTAATTTTTCAGAATTTTTGAAGTACCAGTTATACGACACATACAGATTGCTACAAACTGGTCTGCTGTTAACAAATTCTGTTTTGTTGTGTTGGTTGCTTATTTTGATGAAACTATGGATAGTATCGGGGTATTAGCCATGGAAGATTGAAAGTATAGTAACCCAACATCAGCACAAGTATAATTTATGTTTGCTACAGTACCTAAGGAAGTGGTGCTTTGCTTTCTTGTACTAATGTTATCACGAGTTTCTGTTTAAGTTTCGTGTTGTGAAGTTTTCAAGTTTTGGGTGAAGTTCTTATGGACAAAAAGATAAAGAGTGGCAAGAGCTCAAGATTGGGTATGCCCAAGGCACCCCAAGAGATTCAAGGATGCCGTAAAAGCCTAAGCTTGGGGATGCCCCGGGAAGGCATCCCCTCTCTCGTCTACAATCCATCGGTAACATTACTTGGGGCTAAATTTTTATTCACCACATGTTATGTGTTTTTGCTTGGAGCGTCTTGTATCGTAGGAGTCTTTTATGTTTTTTTGTTGTTGTGTCACAATCATCCTTGATGCGCACCTAGGAAGTCACAATCATCGTAGGAGTCTTTTACATCTCCACTTTTACTTTGCTTTGTTACTTTGTTGCTTTCAGTTCTCACTTGGCAAACAATCTATAAGGGATTGACAACCCCTTCATAGCGTTGGGTGCAAGCTTTTGTGTTTGTGCATGGTCTTGAGATACTCTTCCGCCGGATTGATACCTTGGTTCTCAAACTGAGGGAAATACTTACCGTCGCTGTGCTACATCACTCTTTCCGCTTGGAGGGAACACCAACGCAAGGCTCCAAGGCCACGGGGGAAATCCTTTGCATACTTACCTAGGAAGTCCCTTAGGGCGTAGCCGTAGGTGAAGGATTCCTGGTGCCGTCGACACAACTATTTCTGGCGCCATTGCAATGGATACACAGCAAACATCACTACTCATTACTTCTTTGGTCATGAATATGATTATGCTTTGTGAGTAGTTACTTTTGTTCCTGAGGACATGGGATAAGTCGTGCTAATAGTAGTCATGTGAGTTTGGTATTCTTTCGATATTTTGATGTGTTGTATGTTGTTTTTCCTCTAGTGGTGTTATGTGAACGTCGACTATATAACACTTCACCATTATTTGGGCCTAGAGGAAGGCATTGGGAAGTAGTAAGTAGACGATGGGTTGCTAGAGGGACACAAGCTTAAACCCTAGTTTCTGTGTTGCTTCGTAAGGGCCTGATTTGGATCCACTAGTTTAATGCTATGGTTAGACTTTGTCTTAATTCATCTTTCGTAGTTGCGGATGCTTCCGAGAGGGATTAATCATAAGTGGGATGCTTATCCAAGTAAGGACAATACCCAAGCGCCGGTCCACCCACATATCAAACTATCAAAGTAACGAACGTGAATCATATGAACATGATGAAAACTAGCATGACAGAAATTCCCGTGTGTCCTCGGGAGCGTTTTTCATCCTATAAGACATTGTCCAGGCTTTTTCCTTGCTACAAAAGGGATTGGGCCACTTTTCTGCACTGTTGCTACTTTTGTTACTTGTTGCTTGCTACGAATCATCTCCCCACACAACCACTTGTTACCGATAATTTCAGTGCCTGCAGATATTACCTTGTTGAAAACCACTTGTCAGATCCTTCTGCTCCTCGTTGGGTTCAACACTCTTACTTATCGAAAGGACTACAATAGATCCCCTATACTTGTGGGTCATCAAGACTCTTTTCTGGCACCTTTGCCAGGGAGTGAATCGCCTTTGGTAAGTGGAACTTGGTAAGGAAACATTCATATAGTGTGCTGAAATATATTGTTACTTATCACTATGGAAACTAATCCTTTGAGGGGCTTGTTCGGGGTATCTTCACCTCGAACAAAGAACAAAGAGTAGCTCCTCAACTTGCTGCACCTACTGAAAATATTTGCTTTGAATTTCCTTCGGGTATGCTTGAGAAACTGCTAGCTAAACCTTTTACAGTAGATGGAACATCACATCCAGACTTGCATCTAATCTATGTAGATGAAGTTTGTGGTTTATTTAAGCTTGCAGGTTTGCCCGAGGATGAGGTCAAGAAGAAGGTATTTCCTTTATCTTTGAAGGAGAAGGCGATGACATGGTATAGGCTATGTGATGTACTGGATCATGGAACTACAATCGGTTGAAATTGGAATTTCATCAAAAGTTTTATCCTATGCATTTAGTACATCATGATCGGAATTATATTTATAATTTTTGGCCTCGTGACAGAGAAAGCATCGCTCAAGCTTGGGGGAGGCTTAAATCAATGTTATATTCATGCCCCAACCATGAGCTCTCGAGAGAAATTATCATTCAGAACTTCTATGCTTGGCTTTCTCATGAGATCGCACCATGCTTGACACTTCTTGTACCGGTTCTTTTATGAAGAGAGATATTGACTTGAGATGGAATTTATTGGAGAGAACTAAATGCAACTCTGAAGATTGGGAGCTTGAAGAAGGTAAGGAGTCAGCTATGAATTTCAAGTTTGATTGTGTTAAATCGTTTGTTGAAACAAATACCTTTAGTGATTTTAGCGCTAAGTATGGACTTGACTCTGAGATAGTAGCTTCATTGTGTGAATCATTTGCTGCTCATATTGATCTCCCCAAAGAGAAGTGGTTAAAATATCATCCTCCCTTAGAAGTCAATGATCCTTTTGTTCCCAGTGCTTACATTGAGAAACCACCTTTCCCTGTTAGGATAAAGGATCATTGTAAAGCTTCAACTGTGATACATAGAGGCTACATTAGAACACCTACACCCCCTAAGCAAATTAGAGTTGAACCTAGCATTGCTATTATCAAAGATCTCCTTTCCGACAATGTTGAGGGACATAACATTCACTTCTGTGAAGATGCTGCTAGAATTGCTAAACCTCACGCTAGAGACAAACATAGGCCTGTTGTTGGCACGCCTGTTGTTTCTGTTAAGATAGGAGATCATTGTTATCATGGTTTATGTGATGTGGGTGCTAGTATTAGTCAATACCTCAATCCTTATAAGATGAAATCAAAGATGAGATTGCATGTCGGGGAGATAACCCCGGGGTAGGCTCATCAAGCCTACTCCTTCATTTCCTGCCCAAAGGATATGAACAAATACAGTTCCCCAATGCCTAAGTCTTCTGGCCGGCTAGGCTGCGCCCGCCGGCTAGAGGAAGAGGCGGCCAACTCTCTGGCCGGACAGGCAACCCCTGACGGCTAGAGGCGAGACGGCTACCTCTTCCTGACCGTCTTGGCCAAGCCAGCCGGCCAGGAACGAGGCGGCCGTGCCCAGGCCGGCTAGCCAAGCAGGCTAGCCGACCGGGGATCACAAGTCACATTAGATCGTAGGTTAGGATGAGACCTTACGATTAAAGGTAGCTACGCATCGGCAAAGGTACTGGATCGGAGTGTCCGGCAGGTACGAGCGTTGGCGGCCACGCCGCTGACCTACCCCGGCTCTGATCCATCACCTAGCATAGTGTCGGACCGTCACACTCCCACTCCATTACAGCACTCGGCGTGGGGAACAGTGGAGGCGGTCGTACTAACTGCCCAGACGAAGCTCGCTGGACGACGCTCGACGTACAACGCATGCTCAACGTCATCCTTACGTGAGAGCTTTATTGGCCAGCCGGCGGGTCCCACGGCAGTGAGACCATGCAGCTGGCGGGCCCCTCAAGCGACAAGACAAGTCTCTCGTGGGCCCCTGGTCAGCCGGCGAGGCTGCCAGCCGGGTCCCACTCTTGTACTCTTTATCCATATTGTAGGCCGGCGGATTCGTCTATAGAACCCCTCGGTCACCCTCCATGCAGAGGGTCGGTCGAACAACACTTCACACCCACCAACAACATAGAGAGAGGCGGACACGAGACGGCTGCTCCCCTCTTCCTCCTCCCAACACAGCTCCAGGAGCAACCTTGTAATCCATCCATATACATCAAACACTCCGGCAGGACTAGGGGTCTTATCTCTATGGAGAGCCCTCAACCTGGGTACATCGTGTGTTCCATGCTTGTATCAACCTCATTCCAAGCGCCCTCCTTTGTACCTTCGGTTCTCACCGACTTTAGCCTACCTATGGCATATGTTGTGAGTATTCACCGACATTTGGCGCCCACCATGGGGCCGATCGCGGCATCGGCTGGCTTTACGCGCTGGGCGGGGCTCGCACCTACGCCACCGGATGCATCACGTCTGAATCGGTCTGCATGCCCGTGGAGCCCGCCTTCGACGAGGCAACACCGATGATGATCGACGTCCCCGTCCGTCATGCGGATTCGGACAAAGATTCTGATGACGAGGCACTTCCTACTGTCGTCGTCGTTGCTATGGAGAACCTCAGCGTTCTCTTTAGTGATTTACGTCTCAACGACGGTCCTCGCTACTTCGGCGAGGACTTCGACGTTGAGGCGCTCTGCGCCAGCTTCAGCACGCTCGCTATGGCTGAGATGCCTACACATGACGTGTACCCCAGCAACATACTCGTCTTCGATGGCCCTCCGCCGTCGGTAGGGTTCTTCACCCCATACCATGTCGCCGCCGTCTCCAACGTCGTGGAGGTGATGGTTATCGGCGCTGGCACCAGTGCGGCTCATGGAAATGCGTCAGCATACGCTGGTGAGCCCGCTGCTACCACCGTTGATACTCTTCAGGACGCTATCGCTGGCTTGAAGACACCCATCGCTGCTTCCACGAACCCTAACGACGTCCGAGCCTCACTTGAGGAGGCTCGCAAGCATATCTGGGAGGAGGGCATTGCCGTCGCCTCGGCAAAGCTTCGGATGGAGGCCACGCAGTGCGGGTATAACTCCGCATACGGCATCACTCCGATTTCCGAGGCCCCTAGTCGGCTTGGATCGGTCCGCAGCCGTGGCCGGTTCATTGCTGAGATCCTAGGCAGTGATCAGCCCACCTACGAGACCCCTGCGGCCAACATGCGGGCAGCATAGGTGGCCATGGAAGAGATGGCAAGCTTGGAGGGCGAGGAGCGCGCCTTCCAGGAGAAGCGGGTCAAGGATCTCCTTGACGCCGCCAACAAGCAGCACACTCGGCCTGACCCCGGTCAGGCCCAGTCAGAATCTCTGGGACCCAATTCCGGAGCACGCCGCAACCCTAGCGGTCAGCATCACGCGGAGGGATCTTCCTCGCATCGCACCTCCGACCGAAGGGGCGAGGGAAGCCAAGACCGGCGCTCCCAGGGCCAGAGCGAGCACACTTCAAGCAAGCGTCGCGGAGGCGACGAGGGCGATTCAGATTGTGAGGTTCTTCACCCGAGAAGGACCCATGTCTCTGGTTCGCGAGGGCCCTCCCCTCTTGCTACTCGGATGGGCGCTCGCACTCCCCAGGATGATCGGGACGCCCGCAGGCGTCTCATTGTCCTAGCCCAGTCGGCCCTCCTGGAGGAGGACGGTCCCATCGGTCCGGCCTGCTTCAGCCCCCGGATCCGAGGGGAGTTGTTCCCTCGACGCTACACCTTGCCTCGGGACACACCCAAGTACAACGACACTGCCAAGCCAAAGGACTGGTTGATCAACTACACCACAGCCATCGGCATATCCAGGGGCAATAAGTGCGTAGCGGTCCTCTACGTGCCACTCATGTTGGCCGGTTCGGCCCGCACTTGGGTGGACATTGAGGAGGCGTTCGTCCGCAACTTCACTGGCACCTACAAGCGCCCTGGCCGGCCCCGCGAGCTGGCCATGTGCGTCCAGAGGCCCGACGAATCCCTTCGCGACTACGTCACTCGGTGGACGGAGCTCCACAACTCCTGTGAGGGGGTGCATGAGGTACAAGCCATCCAGTACTTCATCGGCGGTTGCCGGGACGGCACCCTGCTCAAGCACAAGCTCATGTGCTCTGAGCCCACCTCTCTGGTAGTGCTCATGGCCAAGGAGGACAAGTACGCCACAGCCGACTCGGCGATGCGCGTCAAGGTGACTGCCTCGGACAAGGCTGTCCCCACGTGGGCTACTCCCAAGCTGGCTGGAGACGGTCGAGGCGGCCAGAACAACAACAAGCGCAAGGCGAATCAGATGGATTCGCGCTCCAACAGCAAGCAGGTAGCTAGCATGGAGGGCGAGAACCCGGCTCCTCAAGCCGGCCCTCCACGAAAGCGTTCCAACAGGAACAACGCCAACTGGCTACCCAAGCAGTCCTTCGAGCAACGGCTTGACGCCCCCTGCAAGATACATTCTGGGGCGCAGCCGTCCAACCACACCCTTCGACAGTGCAGCTTCGCACGCCGGCTGTCATAAGGGGATGGTCTACCGGCTCCCCCATGTGCGCACGCGGCGCCTCATGCATCGGCTCCTGGTCCTGCTCCGGCTCCACCGCCGCCGCCTCGCGACGACGGCTGACTTCACGACGACTACCCCCATCATGATGGGGCCTTCGTCGTCTTCACCAGTGAAGCCGACGACAAGCACAGCCCGCGCCAGAGACGGCGCGAGGTGAATGCCACGGTTCCCCCGGTTCCCTAGTACATGCATTGGTCTGACGAAACAATCACATGGAGCCGGGTGAACCATCCTGCGGTGATGCCCAACCCGGGCTCATACGCGCTCGTCCTCGACCCCACCTTCGCCTCCAAGAGGCTTACCTGCCGGTTCTCCTGGGTACTGGTCGACAGCGGCAACAGCATCAACATCCTCTATCTCGACACTCTCCTCAAGATCGAGCTCAAGGAGACGGACGTCCTGCCGACCAGCACTGTCTTCCACGGCATCGTGCCTGGGCAGTCCTACTCGCCTATCGGCAAAATCCAGCTGGACGTCCTCTTCGGCGACAAGGCACACTTCCGCCGAGAGTGCATATCGTTCGAGGTAGTGGACCTCAGCAGCCCGTATCACGCGCTGCTAGGCAAACCGGGTCTGGCAAAATTCATGGCTATTTCGCACTATGCCTACCTAAAAATGAAGATGCCGGGTCCAAAGGGCATCATCACTGTTGCTCGCGACAACAAGAAGTCGCTCGATTGTGCCCAAGATAGCAGCCGCCTCGCCGACGCCCTGGTGATCGCTGAGGAGAAGCGGCAGATCGACCGGCTCGTGGCCCAGGCTACCGAGAGCCGGCGATTCCTTCTCCTCCGTCCCAGTCGGCCGGCGAGGGCTCTTTCAAGCCGGCCAAAGAGACCAAGCAGTTCCTACTCGACCCTGCCAACCCCAAGCAATGCGTCACCATCGGGGCTGGCCTTAGCCCCAAATAGGAAGGCGACCTCGTCGACTTCCTCCGTGAGAATCGGGACATCTTCGCATGGTCTCCCAAAGACATGCCGGGTGTTCCGAGGAATTACGCCGAGCACAAAATTCACGTGCGACCGGATGCAAAGCCGGTGAAACAAACTTTGCACCGCTTCGCCGAGGGGAAGCGGCGCACAATTGGAGAAGAGATCACCCGACTCCTTGCAGCCGGCTTCATCATGGAGGTTTTCCACCCAGACTGGTTAGCTAATCCAGTCCTGGTGCTGAAGAAGAACAACACCTGGCGAATGTGTATCGACTACACTAACCTGAATAAGGCCTGTCCGAAAGACACTTTCGCATTGCCTAGGATAGATCAAGTGATCGACTCCACTGCAGGCTGCGAATTGCTGCCGTTTCTGGATGCTTATTCAGGCTACCATCAAATCAAGCTCGATCCAGCTCATCGCCTGAAGACCTCCGTCATCACGCCCTTCGGGGCCTACTTCTACACCACCATGACGTTCAGTCTGAAGAACGTTGGTGCGACATTCCAACGCTGCATGCAGCAGTGCCAACTGCCACGGATTGGCAGAAACATCCACGTCTATGTGGATGACATCGTCGTCAAGACGAAGCAGCACTTCAGCCTCCTCGACGATCTGCGGGAGACGTTCGCCAACCTGCTCAAGTACAAGATCCAGCTTAACCCGGAGAAGTGCGTCTTTGGGGTTCCAGGCGGAAAACTCTTGGGGTTCCTCGTGTCCGCTCGTGGCATCGAGGTGAACCCAGAGAAGATCGGCACCATCGAGCGGATGGTGCGGCCGGGCTCGAATCCTAGACGTCCAGAAGTTTGCCGGCTGCCTGGCGTCCCTTAGTCGGTTCGTCAGCCGGCTTGGCGAGAAGGCCCATCCACTCTACCAACTCATGAAGAAGACGACGAAATTTGAGTGGAACGATCAGGCGGATGAAGCCTTCTGCGACCTCAAGCGGGTCATCTTGAGCCTGCCAATCTTGGCAGCGCCGGCTGAAAGGGAACCCATACTCATATACATTGCCGCGACCACTCGTGTGGTTAGTGTAGTGTTGGTAGTTCAACGCAAGGAGGAGGGCAAGGTACTGTCAGTGCAGCGCCCTGTCTACTACCTCAGCGAGGTCTTGTCCGCCTCCAAGCAGAACTACCCCCATTACCCAAAAATGTGTTATGGGGTTTACCTTGCTCCAAAGAAGTTGAAGCAATACTTCCAAGAGCATGCCATCACTATTGTGAGCACTGCTCCACTTTCAGAGATCATGGGTAACTGTGATGCGATGGGCAGAATTTCCAAGTGGTCCATCGCCATGGCGGACCATGATATTTGCTATGAGCCTCGCACCGCCATCAAATCTCAGATGGTGGCCGCCTTCTTAGTCGACTGGGCCGAGACCCAGTTCGAGCCGCCGCCTGCAGACTCCATGCATTGGCGGATGCACTTCGACGGCTCGAAGATGCGGACGGGTCTGGGAGCCGGCATTGTCTTGACGTCTCCGAAAGGAGACCAGCTCAAGTAAGCTCTCCAGATCCACTTCGCCGCCTCCAACAACGTCGCCGAGTACGAAGCACTGGCTCACGGCCTCCGGCTCGCCAAGGAGATTGGCATCCGGCGGCTCATATGCTTCGGCGACTCAGACTTGGTGGTACAGCAAGTTTCTGGCGAATGGGACGCCACGGACGCTAACATGGCAACCTACCGCTTCCTCATCCAGCAGCTCAGCGGCCCCTTCGAGGACTGCGAGTTCCACCATGTTCCCAGAGCAGACAATGAGGCGGCTGATACACTGGCCAAAATCGGCTCCATGAGACAGGCTATCCCAGCCGGCGTCTCCCTCGAGCAACTCCACAAGCGTCTATCACGTCGTCTCCCGAGTCGGCATCGATCTTCGTGCCAGCTGATTCTACGGTTTAAGCACCGTCGGCTCCACCAGCTACGCCGGCTACAGCTCCTGTGTCGGCTACACTGGCCATGCCGACTCCAATAGCGGCACCGGCTGAACCCACGGTGCAAGCGCAGTCGGCTCCACCGGCTACAGCTCTTGTGCCGGCTACGCTGTCCATGCTGACTCCAATAGCAGCACCGGCTATAGCAACAACCCCTGCTCTGCCCTGCCTTGAATCATGTCGTCTCGACACCCAGCGGGTGGACGTCATGGAGGTAGACGGTGAGCTAGCTGCTGCGGCAGCACCAGAGACACCTCGTCTCGAACCCATGACCGATGCTTCACCAAGCGCGGGGGCTGTAGAAGCCCCTAACAGTCAGGTCGAGGCGGAGGCAGCCCTTGTGTCGGCTCCATCATGGGCTCAAAATATCCTGGCCTTCCTCCTTCACGGCGAGCTTCCTCAAGACGAGGCGGAGGCGAGGCAGATCCAGCGCGGGTCTGCAGCCTATGCCATCATCAATCGCGAGCTGGTGCGGCGCAGCGTGACTGGCATGTTCCAGCGCTGCGTCGAATCAGAAAAGGGACAGGAAATCCTCAGAGACATTCACCAGGGGGAGTGCGGGCATCATGCCGCCTCTAGGACCCTAGTGGCCAAGGCGGTCCGCCACGGATTCTACTGGCCCACGGCCCTCGAGGAGGCCGTGGATCTGGTCAACAAATGTGAAGGCAGCCAATTCTTCAGCGCAAAGAGCCACATGCCGCCTTCAGCCCTCAAAACCATCCCCCTGTCATGGCCGTTCGCCGTCTGGGGACTGGACATGGTAGGGCCCTTCAAGACGGCTCGTGGTGGAATGACCCACCTCTTGGTAGCCGTCGACAAATTCACCAAGTGGATCGAGGCCAGACCTATCAAGAAGCTTGATGGCCCCACGGCTGTCAAGTTCATCACGGACATCTCTGTTCGATATGGCGTCCCCCACAGCATCATCACCGACAACGACACCAACTTCGCCAAAGGCGCTCTGGCGCTCTACTGCTCCAAGGTAGGCATCCGACTCGATTTGGCATCAGTGGCACATCCCCAGTCGAATGGTCAAGCAGAGAGGGCCAACGGCTTGATCCTGGCCGGCATCAAGCCAAGACTGGTGGCACCACTTGTCAGATCGGCCGGCTGATGGATCGAGGAACTGCCGGTTGTGTTATGGAGCCTCCACACCACGCCCAACCGGTCGACCAGCTTCACTCCGTTCTTCCTCGTATACGGGTCCGAGGCTATTATTCCCACGTATATCGAGTTCGACTCGCCTCGGGTCACCCTATACACGGAGATGGAGGTGAAGGAGGCAAGAGAAGACGGCGTGGATCTCCTCGAAGAAGCAAGGGACTTGGCCTTGAGCCGGACGGCCATCTATCAACAGAAGATGAGATACTACCACAGCAAAAAAGATCAAGCCTCTCTCTTCCAGAGAGGGAGACTTGGTCCTCCGAAGAATCGAGCGCACTACCGGCCAGCACAAGCTCTCATCCCCATGGGAGTGACCCTTCATCATCAGTAGGGCGTTGCACAACAACGCTTACTACTTAATCGATGCCGAAAAGCCAAGGAAGCGCAAGAGGGACGACTCCGGCCAGGAGACGGAACGTCCATGGAACGCGGTGTTGCTTCGCCCGTTCTACTGCTAGAAGGCCAGTATCAAACAATGGAAAGAGCATGCACATATGTATCTTGATCCCTCTTCAGGGATCCTCAATGAATGCAATATAAAGAGGATGCCTCATGCTTGTTTTTAGAATTCATATCTAGAGTGCTCACTCTGTGACGCCCCTTGCTGGCTCTAATAAGCTTGAGGGCTCGCTAGCCGCCCGAACACCTTCCCTATGTTGTAGAAGAACACATAGTGTAAGCCGGACTGATCCCTGGTCACCTCGAATCAGCTTGCAGACTAGCTCCGGCCGTCCGACTTGCGAGGTGACGCCAGGTAAGGTCGAATGCATGCAATGTTCGACTACAAAAGGGTTGTCGGCTCGGGTTGGCTCGATCAATTTTACGATCTCATTCAGGCCGGCCTCTGCTGGATTATGTCTTAATCTTTAAGTCTTGATGGCTTTGAAAAATCAAAGTCCTGTGTTCTAAGGCCAGAAACCTCGACCCAGTCACAGACCGGCTCCCGGCTGTCGGGCTGGCGGGGTGGAAACTTGGGAATACAGGGATTGGAGAAAAAAGAAGTCAACCAGGAATCAAAAGATAAAGATATAAAACAACACGCGTGGCAATACGAATATAATGCTGAATACATACATTCAAAATGCATTGGCCCTAGGCCGAGTTTCATTACACCCCCAGTGGGTGGAACTGTTGGATAGACAAGAAAATTGAACACAACAAACAGGACACCGGCTACGGGGGTACGGCCTCATCGGTCGCCCAGGCGGATGCTCCTGAAGTGGTGGCTTCACCATCCCCGGTTGCTCCCGAGGCGGTTGTGCCGTCGCCTTTGCGAAGGCTCCCATCTCCATCCGCACCGGAGTCGGCGTACGCCGCACCGCTGGAGGCGGCAGCAGTATCCACACTGTGGGCCGTCTCGTCGGAGCTGCCATCGGGGTCATAGGGCTGAAGGCCATGTAGATCTTCAGGGATCACACCGCCATCTTCACCCCGCTCCAAAACGAGCTCGTCCCAAGCGACGTACTCAGCAATGCCGCTGGCCCTCACGCGCAGCGCCTCCTCCACAGCCTACAGCTCCCCCTCCAAGTCGTCGCACTTCGTGAAGAGCTTGCCCAAGTTCAGGTTTCGATACTAAGACTTGGCCAAGCGCAGGGCCATGTAGGCTCCAGCGCGCGCCGCCGAGGCGCGCCAGGCGTCAAGGCAATCCTCGCCAGCTGCAAGCCAGCGGGTGAGCCGGCTCATCGACGCCAGCTCCACGCCATCCCACTACAGGGCCAACACCATCGACAAGCCTGCAACCTGGAGCTGGGCCACAGACTCACCCAGGGCGTGCCAGCGTGCCCTGAGGCCCACTCTAATCTCCTCCACGCTCCAGCCGGAGGTAGCATCTACCTCCTGCCCAGCCGCGCGGCGCTCCTCACGGCCCACCTCTACGGCCATGTCGGCTGCGACCTGAGTCGCAGGGAAGAGCCCTAAGACAGGAAAAGGAGTGCAGAAACGAGTAAGAAGAGGAGACGGCCAAGAAAGCTCAAGACAAAACAATAAATAGAGACTCACGATGGAAGGCGCCATCGGTCTCATGGGCGCTCTCCAGGACCTCGAGCTCCTGCACCTTGCGCGCACGAGTAAGGCAGGCAACCTCCTCCTGGAGAGTTGCCGCAGACTCCAGGGCCTTGACCAGCTGCGACTGCTTCTGGACAAGGGCTTCCTCCTTCTCCCTCAAGGCGGCGCCCTTGAGCTCCATCTCCTTGAGATGAACCGACGCGAGGCGTTCCACGTCGGCAGAATAGGAGGCTTCCTTCTCCTGCAGCGTGCCGCGCAGCTGCTCCAGCTCGACCCGGTTGGCCGCCTCGAGATCCTTCTTTTCCGTCTGGAGAAGAGCGAGTCGCTCCTGGAGTCGGTTGCCTGTGTCGCGCAGGGCGTCCCGCTCCACGGCGACTTCACCCAGCCGGGCTTGGAGCCTGGCAACCTGGCCATCGGCCGCCTGGTGCTGATCCCGCAGCTCGTTATAAGCCTGCACCTGGGCATCATAGATATCCTGCAAAAACAAAGAAGAAGTAGGACTAAGATTCGGCCTGGTTAAGTCATAACGAGCCCGATTCTCGGGGGCTACACCGAGCGGGTGCTCTAGCGCGCCCCCACTAAAGAACCAAAACAAGAAAAAGAGGCTCAAAGATATTCGGCCCGGCCGATGATCGACCGACCCGATTATTGGGGGCAACACCCAGTGGGTGCGCTGGTGCACCCCCACTGAAGCAAATGGAAATAAAAAATTCAAGACCAGGACGAAGCACTTACCCTGGTGCGGGCCTCCAGGCGCTCCAAGTCGCTGCCCACCACGCGGGCCGACTGCTCCACCTTGGACCGGCTGCTGGAAAACAACAACACTAGCTCCGGGACACGAGTGAGCGTAGTGCCGGCAGGCAGTCACACGCGCACCAAGTTTGCCGCCCGCCACGACTTCATGGGCCGGCTCCCGACCCGGCCACCGGCTCCCAACGCAGCTGGACCGCGGTGGGCAACAACGATGGCGCCGGCTCCAGGAGCCGGCGCGGCGGCTGGCTCTGCCGATGTCCCGGCCGGCGCTGCATCCTCAACGGGAGTTGGATGGGCCGCATCCGGCGCATCCATGGTCACCCATGGCGCATCACGGGCCGCGTCCAGCACGTCCAGGATCAGTTCCTGCGCGTCGGGCGCTGCTTTGGCCCTGGGGAGTCGGGGATCGTCTCCAAGTCCACCAGCACAGAAGCGTCCGGCTCGGAGGGCTGGGCCCCCTCAGCCCTCGGGGCGTGCCTCGAAGCCGCCTCTGTTAGAGCATATATCTCCATATGTGATTTTGGTAATTGATGACAATTCCTATGGGCTAATGGTTGCCTTAAGTTATATTTATAGGATCTGTCGATAGGCTGTAGCGACCCGACTCAAAACGAGTCAAGCCTCTGTGTTCTGTGCCATCCCTGGATCAGTATGCTGGCACACACAGTACATCAATGTATATATCAAAGTGCAATCACATGTAAATAGCGTAAAACTGATATATACCTTAATTATTTCAGCGGAAGCAGTCAAGGGAGTGGAGTCCCAATAAACACCAACGGCAAGTTGAGTGTAGACCGTAACCCTGAATCGTACTCTTACTCGTCGAAGAAATATATTTGCAACATAAGACGTTGCAGCCGTGTAGGTCAGCATATTGAATATGCCGGCAAGTCACATAAGAGAGGGGTGAAAAGTAATCATCTATACTATATGCATATATAGCAGGTGGGGCTATAAGTTTTTAGCGAAAAGCAAGTTTTCTCCTACATCAAGAGGGGGCTAAAAGCAAAATGTTACTACATTGTTGGTTGTTAACGAGATGGTTCCACCAACCAATTCTCGTACCCATGTTGTCAATAATACCCACATCAATATTATTATTTGTGTTGAGAATTTCAGATAACTTCAGTTCCTTTGGCTCAGGTTGTCCATGACCGTGGACACGGCTAATCGATTAGGTTTGAGTACTCTGCAGAGTTTTGCACACGTTCCCCACAAGATTTGAGCACTTCAGGGTGTTTGAAGACCGGATGATCAAAACATGATTTTTCAACGGGTCCCTCTGAATCCCTGTCGGTGCCAATCCAATCCTACCGTTCTTCTACATCTGCTAGCACCGCCTGTCCAGAGTCGCCGCATTGTCCAACCAAGCTAGAGCCCATAATGACTTGTGGCTGTGCAGGTAAGCCTTGGGTCTTGAAAATATCCGTCCGTCCCTTTGAGCCTGGGTGAAGGTTTCCGCAGGATGTCATGGCCGTCCCCGGCATCCCGGGCATCCAGTGGGTTCTCCAGGGATCCGATCAACCGTCCTTCACCTAGAGTTGCATTGCGTCCGAGGTCTTGAAAATCTTGTCTTAACCGGTCTTGACTATTTAATCAACCTCGCATCACTCGTGTTATGCACTCAACCGAATTCCCGTCTACTCAAGCATAGCAATATGAAATTTGTCGTCCCAGGGCCATGTATCGGGGTTGTTGTGTGCCTACCACATGATACTACAATCTATACTAAAATTTCCAAGTACCTAAGCAGCATGCAATTGGGCATAGGATGGTAGAACTACGATGCATAAAACATAGGTGATAGTATGATCAAAGTGACTTGCCTGGTGATGTTGACGAAGTAGAATTTCTCGAGAAAATAACTTGATAGACTACTCATCACTCTCCGATGAAATCTATATAACAAATATATCATTCACATAAGCACTCATACTAGCAATCATTCTAACAATCAAAACAAAAGAGAGAGCGAATAGGAATCCGAATGAAACTTCACTAAAGTTACGAGTCTTCTACTACATCAAACACTATATGGTTTTTGTCTAACTGAAAGTAATAACAAGGAACTAAGATATAAATTTAACTAAGATAAAATAAAGTATTTTTCACAAAACTATTTGAAAGTATTCCCAAACGGGATTTGAAACAGTGGTGAAACCAATTGCAAGTTACTAAGGAACTAGAATTGATTTCATGATAACAAATAAAAATAAAATAAAAACTTGTTGGAAAACTACTGTTTAACTAACAGAAACTAAACATAATAATCTTTCTGGAATAATAAAGAAAATATTTTAAAGCAAAAATAGAAAAGGAATTAGCCGAAACCCTAAAAGAGGTGAAACAGAAATTGTTTCATAAGAAACTATGAGCTAAAATACTCAAACAAATCTGAAATTTTTACCACTGATAAATAAGATCTCTAGTGATCAGTACCAAAAGGAATCAAATTAAAATCTATCTTTAAACTCCTGGAATAGGCAAAACAAGTTTTAAGCTAAATCTGATCTAACTTGTATTTGAAAATTTCACACATAGACAAATTATATGTTTTTACAAACTACAGAAAATTTGTGAGCTACTGGAAAAAGAATCAACATCATTGGACATATGGAGCAAGAGTTATGGGCTAAACAAGATTGGAACTTTTCTGTTTTTGGAAATAAACAGAAAAAAAGCTAACTAATGAACGGGCCACGTGGCGATCTCTGGTTGTCTTAGACCTGTGCGCTGCGGTGCTAAACTAACAAACGTCCGCACATTAGAAGAAAACTGTTTGGCTAAGTAATTAAATAAAACAACCGCTGGTTCTTTTTAGAAAACCAAAGGGGTAAGTACCTATGTAATCTATACCGTTGGAATTAGATCTAAGGGCAAACCAAGAAAAATAAAAAAAATAGAAACAGGAGGAGGAGGAGGGGCCGAAGGGTGGGGTGGTGCGGGAGGGAGGGGAGGGTGCAGGGGGGGCCAAGGTGGAGGAGCTCCTGTGATGTTCTCTGGTGACCGACGTTGTGATGGTGGCGCGCGAGCTAGAGACGAGGAGAGGGGGTTCTCTCGAGAAAAATGGAGACAGGAGGACGGTGGGAATTTATAGGCGGTCTCGGATGGCGTCCGGAAGGAAAGAAGAGGGAGATCGGGAAGGAGAGGATTCCTTCCTCCATGGATGGAAACTCCTGTAACGTAAGGAAGGAGAGAGGTAGGAGATGATCTCTGTTAAGCCAAAAATAGGAAAGGTCTTAATGGGCCACCTCGAGTTTCCTAATAAAAACGATTCCTTTCCTATTTTTAAAACTAGGAAACTAAAACGATAAAAAGGAAATTAAATCAATTCTGAATAAAGAGTCTCTATATACTAAAATTATGATAAAAATAAAATATAGATGATGGGCATTTTTCCACGGCAAAAATAAAAACTTCAGAAAAAATTATTTTCACAAAATTGCCTAAAAGGTTTATTTTCTTTTGCAAATAATTTTCAAATGACCCTGTAAGTTTTAGGGTTCAATTAACTTTCAAAATGCCCGTGGGTTTGAGGGTCATGTTCCTCCTCTCTAGAATGTATTTCCCGGCATTTCTTGCACGAAGAAAACGAATGGGAATGCAAAAGAATTCAAATACAAATATCTCCGTTCAAATTATTTATAGTTGGAGAAGTCATGTCATCTTCTCTCTTTGCTTTTAAAAGATTGAATTGAATTCACCGGAGATGGGGAAAGTCATTTTATTCCCTCTCATTCAAAAGTTTCTAAAAGTTTCAAATTTCACACAAGTTTCAATCACTCGGGCAACCAACAAACAATCTAATATTAATTATATTAACATTCAGAAATTTATAATTTTGGGATGTTACATAGGCACTTCTTGAAGTCCATCTGTTGGGTTCAAGGAGTTTATATGATGACCAAACGGTATTCAAGGTATTACCCAAAGAATGGTCATAGAGACACTAGGTTGATCAAGATCTCAGACAAATAGTAAATCAAGATGATCAACACACAAAGCGTATAAGATGTACCGAGAGGGATCAAGTGATCCCATGGTATGGTAAGCATTGTCCATTACGTGTTTGTGTACTAACCCATGGTCTTTGTGAGAGTCCTATGTGGGGGTTAGGTGTGCTTCCATGGGCTTGCGTCAAAAGGAAGATCTCATACAACCCATGAAGGAAGACGTCAAGTGGTGATCGTCATCAACATTGTGGTGTGCAAGTTCAAGTGGATCAACACGAATATATCACTGAAACTATCGTTAATGATTATGTGTTGATAAGGACAAGCTCATGTGCTAACAAGGACAAGATCAAGATAAGCATTCCTGAGCACTACATGCTTGATTCTTGTGGATGTTCACTTGGTGGACAAATGAAGATGAATACATAAGCTAGGCTTTCCACATTGTGTATGGGAGAGCTGCTTGAAGACTTCATCATGTCTTGCTTTCAACTTGAGCCAAGAAGGAACAACAACATCAAGCTCAAGTGAAAGGGCTAAATCAAAGGTATCAGTTCCTTTGACGTTAGTGGTGCGGAGTGATGATCAGTGAATAAAAGTATACATTCAAGTATGGATCATCAGTACCCCTTTTATGATTCTTGAGTCTTTAGGGATCTCGGACTATTAAGAGGGGATCACAGGTTTTGCGATGAACATGCTCAAACTACATCTCCACTGTTCTGCTCAGACCACATCTCCACTGCTCTGCTGTTATCTGAAAACAGAACCAGTGCCTCGGACATCTGGCTTCCTCCGGACGTCCGAGGGCTGGACGAACGACTGCTTTGGAAATCCGGAATCCTATACCACAGAAACTTGAGCCATATAACTCGGAATTCCGGCTCCCTCCGGACGTCCGAGGGCCGGTCAAGGGTCGGACGACCGACAGGCTTCGGAAATCAGGAGCCCTGCACCAGAAGAACTTGAGCCCTATAACTCGGATTTCCGGCTCCCTCCGGACATCCGAGGGCCGGTCGACCGACCAGCTTTGGAAATCCGAAGCCCTGCACCAGAAGAACGTGAGCTCTATAACTCGGATTTCCGGCTCCCTCCGGACGTTCGAGGGACGGACATCCGTCCCCTTTCGGAAATCCGGAACCTTCCACCAGAAGAAGTTGAGTCGAATAACTTGGATTTCCGGTCCTATCCGGACGTCCGGTCGCTGTTCAATTCACAGTATTTTCAGTGATATCTACAGGCCTCGAACGATCGACCCCTGTCGGACGTCCGACCCCTCGCGGACACCCGGACTTCCAGAAACTGTCGGACGTCCGGACCCTGTGTGACTTAAAGTGTCCCCAACGGCTGTTTTTATCTCCCCACTATAAATACCCCCCTCCCACTTCGTGAGATAGTGCCTAACACAGCCTTATCCTCATAAGAACACACTTCTACCTCACACACATTTGCTCACACCAAATCTTAGATCCCAAGAGCATTTGTGAGCCCCTTTGAGAGTTGTTCCAATCAAAAGATAGATCGTCTCCCTCTCCTCCTCTCAACCCAAGCTATTTGAGATTTGAGGAAGTTTTGAGCATTCCCCGTGATCTTGTTACTCTTGGAGGTTGGAGACTCCTAGGCGGTAGGAGTTCTTCGGAGAGGAATCAATCCGTGTGATTACCCCCCGGAAAAGTTTGTGAGAGTTTGGAAGCCACCTCAAAGGCTTACCACTAGTGGTTGAGAAACGCCTTCGTGGTGTTATCTCAAAGGGAGAATAGGGTGAGCCTTCGTGGTGTTGGTGTGCCTTCGTGGTAACATCCACCTCTCTAACGGTGACTAGCTTCCCTCCAAGGAAGTGAACATCGGGATACATCTTCGTCTCAGTGACCTTGGTTATCATTAACCCTAACTCCTTACTTGTGGTTTACTTGTGTTACTTGAGCATACATACATTGCATATTGTTTGTGCTCATTATATTGTGTTGGCTATTTCTTGTACAAGATTAATCATTCAAGCATACCTTCTATATCCACACGTTCATACTTGCAGCTTTTGATATATCGTGTGATATAGTGTGATCTAGTATCTTGTGTTGTTCACCTACTTGTCGTGTGATATAGCTCAAGTAAGTTTGTGTAACTTACTTGTGCTTGTTAATAACTGTATTGTGTCCATCTTGGTAGATCGTGTTGTTGATACACATTGCAGTGCCTAGTGCATTTAGGATTTGTGCTTGACAAGTACACTCTTAGTTTATTTCCGCATTAGTTTCAAGCCAAATCCGAAGAAGTTTTTAAATAGCCTATTCACCCCCCCTCTAGGCGTCATCGAGGTCTTTTCAATTGGTATCAGAGCTAGGTCTTTGTTTAATTAGGTTTCACGACCTAGAGAGTATCGATGTCGACTATTGGATTAGTGCACAATGGCATCTTTGACTTTGATGGCACAAATTATACCCTATGGAGAATTCGTATGCTTCATCACTTTCGGGCCATGGGCCCAAATACTTTATGAATTGTTCTTGTAGGGATTGCCGACAAAGAGGATGATGCATCTTCATCTACTAATGAGATGTATCTTGATTGTGAGGCTTTTCTTGGCATTCATCGAACCATAAGTCCTGAAGTATTTAAGTCTATCTCGACTTGCAAGTCAGCTCATGAAGTTTGGACTAAACTTGAAGATATATATGGTGGGTCCAATCTTGATGAAGACGGTATTATGATGAAGGAGTTGGTGCATGAGCTCTTCACTCTTTTCGATCTTAAAGAGTCCGCCACTACTTCAATATCCGATTGCTTGCACACCTCAGCATCTTCAATCTCACAAGGTAATGACATGGTGAGTGAAGAAACATATGTTGATGAAAATGTCATAGCCTCTATGGACACGAGCATATCTAGCACCACACATAGTGTAAATTATTGTGCTGATAGGTCATGCATTTCACCTAAAGATCCCTCGACAAATGTCTATGGTGATATGCCTGCTTCCTCGTGTCCTCTTGGTCAAAATATCTTGTTTCTCCCTAGTTGCTCTATGAATAATCATTTAGGGGAAATCAAGAAATATGAAGTACTTTTGACTAATGAAGAATCTGATTCACCAAAAGAATCATCATCAACTCCTCCAGTTCACGTGTGCCTCATGGCAAGAGGTAATAATGAGGTATCATCTTCCCTGTGCAATAACGATGATATTTGCGATGAGGATGATGATGATGATTTGACCGAAAATAGCTATGTGATCAGTAAAATTCTTCATAAAGCTAAAAAATAACGCTCGTCAAAGATTCCAAGATGTTCTTGCTTACTTTGAAAATTGTAATGATTCACTTAATCATGAACAAGCTAAAAGTGAACAACTTGAACATGAACTTGAGAAGAGTCATCAAGCATGTAGAGACTTAAGATCTTCAAAAGGAGAGATTGAAGTTACTCATGATAAAGTTAAAAAGGATTTTGAGGTCCTTCTCCTTGAATGCAATAATGTCAAGGGAGAGCTCATCAAAACCTCTAAGATCTATGAGGAGCTTCAATCTACTCATGAGAAGTCTCTATTTGCTACTTACTCCTCTCATATTGTTGATGATACTTGTATATCTAACTCTACCTCATTTGAAGTATGAACATTGAGGGAGAATATTGAGCTACGTGCTCAACTTGATTTACTAACTAGCAATTATGGGAAGTTGGAAGAAAACCATGTAATGCTCACAAGCTCTCATGCCGATCTTCTAACATCCTATAATGTGCAAAGGTTAGCTCATGAGGCTATCATCACCAATGTAACATCAAGTGAGCCTCATGTGGACAATGGCACTACTTCTAGTCAAAGTACTATATTTCCATGTGCTAGTCCTCGTAATTCGTCTACTCATAATATTGCTACCTCGTGTGATGAATTACTTTCCTTGCCTTGTTTCTCTAACATTGAAGCTTAAACTTCCTCTAGTACTTGCATTGATACTAACCGTGCAGAGGAAATCGAAGAGCTCAAGGCCCAAGTCACTTCTTTGAAGAAAGACTTGAAACAGTGTCATGAAGGGATGTCCACACTCAACAACGTCCTGTGTGAGCAAACATCTCCGAATGACAAAAATGATGTTGGGTTAAACTCAAACAAGAACAAGAGGGGCCTAGAACAAGTCAAGAATTTGGCCAAAATCATTTGCTTCAAGTGCAAAGTTAAAGGGCACCATGTTAGATCTTGCCCTCTGAAGACGAAGTCTCAAAGTCATAAGCAAAAAGGGAAGCGGCCACAAACTCAATCACATATTCAACTACAAGTTGAAGGAAGGCCTCTTCCCAATAAGACCCAAGCCAACACTCCTTGAGGTGAGAAATCAACTGGGAAGAAAGCAAAGGGTAGATGTTGATACTTATGTCGTGAGAAGGGTCACGTCGCTTCGTCTTGCACAAGAGGTAATCCAACCCAATCACTATTGATGATATCTATTCCCTTGGGAAGGATAAGGTTGGCAATGTGTTTGCCAAGTTTGTTGGTACTCAAAATGGTGTCAAGAAAAGAACCATTTGGGTTGCCAAGCCTATTGTGAGTAACCTCTTAGGACCCAACGTAGTTGGGGACCAACAAGTTCAAACTTGATCAATAGGTGACTATGGAGGACATTAGAGACTTGGATACATAATGAAGAATTAAGGGGTCTTCATCATTCATATTATCTCAAGCCAAGTCATTTGAATTATCGAGTTTCTATCTTATATCCAATGTGCCTCCTTACGGTAACTTATACTTAAACTGTTTACATTGTTAGGTGCTTGCCCCTTTGCATGTTGTGGTTTTGTACCTTGCATGCGTTTGTATATGTTGTGCTTCCAACTTGCTTATCTTGAGTAATTGAGTATGTGTATGTTGGTTTGCATATCATGTACATGTGAGTCTTGTATTGAGCCTTTTTGCGTCTTGTTTGTATTTTTGTTGGCTCTTGTGAGAGATTAATGGATTATCCCATTGTGGGGGAGTGATGTGCTTTGCACACCTCACAATCCTATAAATGTGTATACATGGGGAATACCACTTAGTTTTGATATTTCAAGATTATCTAGTTTCTATGTGGTATGTCTTACTCATGAGAAATTCAAATTCTATATGGTCCATTAAGTATCTCTTGTTGGTTTTAATTTGCCACTTGTTAATATTGATGGTTTATCACATTATGGGGGAGTAATATGCTATGTGCATATTACAAAACTAGAAAATGTGTACATTTGAGGTGTTGCCACTTAGTGTTGATATTGTAAATTATCTTGTTCCTAGGTGGCATGTTAGCTCTACAAGTGTCATTTGCTTGCGTTTTATGGGTAAATATGATCTTGGATATATTTGCGATTTACCAATGAGTATCACTTCCAAAATACTTCTTGTCCTTGACAATTGGTATTCCCATCATGTGATAGGAATTGCTAATCGTCTTTACATTGGATTTTGTGTTTCGTTTGTCTTCCATGCCTCCTATGGATCTATTTTAACATGTCTAGTGTTTTTATAGATATAGAGAAAGTGATGATCCCATCGTGTGCATTTTGTATTTAAATGCAAATTCTATATAATGCACGTCCCTTGGGGGAGCTATCCTATTTTCTTTAGAACACTCTCTTTATTCACCCATCATAAAATCTTTTGATCCCCATCAAGTGTGTGTTGATGGGAGGCAAGTCTTGCTCTTTATGATGCTTTGTGCCATCATGAAAATTTGTTGAGGTCTTGGTTTGTTGGAACCTAGCTCTCTTTTGGAAACTAGATACCTTGTGTTTGTTTTCCTTCAATTGGTTTCTTGTTGCCTTCTATTTGGCATGTGTCAATGGATATCTCATTCCTTGAGGTATCTTTTAATTTATATCCTTCAAGTGATAGTTCTTTTTGTTTTAGGATCTTATTATCACTTGATACCTTGTCTTTTGGTGACTTATCAACTTTGTGTTGAGTTGATTCTTGAGAGTCTTGAGCATGCGTATCTAGCTGCTATATACAACTTCTTTTGTTTGCTTTCCTTCTTTGACCCAATATATAGGGGAAACTCCACCTTGTCATAAATTGGCTAAAGTGTGCATGAAATTCAAATACATATCTATATGCACATATGTATGTGGAGTTTGTCCTATGTATTACTGGTTTTCTAACTCTTTGGTCCCAATGAGTTTGGGAACCATTTTGTTTGTTTTGTTGTTCCAGGAACAACTGGAGATGCATTGGATGCTCGGCTCACCTATAAGGAAGATGTTGAGACCATGTGATTATTGGAGCCAAGTTAGGATGATCAAAGAACAACTATCTACTACATCAATCCAATGTTTTCTCGGTAACAAGTATCCACTTCATGCATTCTTTTCTTGCAAAGGACCCAACCTGTCTTTTCTTTTCCAGGTTGCATCATGGCATGAATGTCTTGATTCGTTCTTGTAGTACTTGTTTTCTTTCTCAAAGAATCCGAACGATGATGTCTTACTACTAGTTGGGATGTCTTTGATGTTCGTATGTTGGAATTTCATATTGTACAATAATAAAATATTAGGCCATTTGCTATGCTTCCAAGCAAAAGATCTCATTGGTATATTTATGACTTCCTTTTGGATATCTAGTTTGTTCCTTCTTGTAACCATTTCGTGTGTACATCCTTCTTTGTGGATATATATCATCATGATTGTCTTCTACTTAGAATCTTTTACACATGAGAGAAGTTACAACTCTAATTAATATCCTCTTTTCTTTCACGATCATCATTACATTTCCTTTTTTAGCTTTTGGTGGCTTCATGAAAGGTTTTATTTTGAGTGCGTATCTTATTTTCCTACATCTTGATGCACTCTTTTGCCGTGAAGATTAATTTTCCTCATGCTTGTCTTGATGAGGGTTTTGCCATTTCAATTAGTATCTCTCCTCTTGACAAGGTTCTTACTTTCTATCTTCACAATGGGTTGTCACAAGCGTTGGTTCTTATTTTGTTTATTAGTAAGCTTGTGAACCCATTTTCTAGTATGTGTGTGTGGGAATGATATGTCTTGTACTTTGTATCTCATTTCATCAAGACTATGTTGATGAGTAATGCTCATCCTTATCTTAGTCTTCTCAAGTTCTTTGCCATGACTCACGCGGATTACTTTGGTTGAGCCTATTCTTAAGCTGTTTCTTTTACATGTTGCTCAACCATTTGTTTTGTGCAATTGATATGCTTATTGTCTCATCTATCTTCTTGCACTCGTTGTGTGTTTTTATTAATTGTGGGGGAGCAATGACCATATTTTGTGCACCTGTATCAAATACGACAACCTCGTATTTGTGCACAAATCATGGGGAGCTTCTCTAGTTTTTGATAAAACACTCTGTTGCCTTTATCATAATATCTTTTATTCATGTGGTTCGAAGGATCATATGATTGTTTGTTCCATCTGGAATCTTTTGATTGCTTGCCTCTATTTTTGTATGTCTTTGTGGCATACGATCCTTTTATTTGCAATCTTTGGGTCCTCAATATACTTTGTTTTCCTCCAACTACTTATCATTGTATTTGTGTATTTCTCTGCACTCATTTGCTGAGAAATACACACCTTTTGGAGGACCACCTACTATATTGGCTTTCTAAACTTTTTGTCCATTATGGCAATCGATACCAATGGGGGAGAAGTTTAGAGAGTTTACTTTGGATACGTTTAGATGGTTTTGCTTTTATTGCGTAAGCATTTGCATCTTCAGGCATTCATTATTACCTTGTATGTGTGCGCTTGGTTATGCTTATTTCCTTATATGAACTCTCTTGAAGTGGTTGTCTTCAATTACCAAAATGGGGGAGATTCTAAGAGCATATATCTCCATATGTGGTTTTGGTAATTGATGACAATTCCTATGGGCTAATGGTTGCCTTAAGTTATATTTATAGGATCTGTCCATAGGCACTTCTTGAAGTCCATCTGTTGGGTTCAAGGAGTTTATATGATGACCAAGATGGTATTCAAGGTATTATCCAAAGAATGGTCATAGAGACACTAGGTTGATCAAGATCTGAGACAAAGAGTAAATCAAGATGATCAACACACAAAGCGTATAAGATGTACCGAGAGGGATCAAGTGATCCCATGGTATGGTATGCATTGTCCATTACGTGTTTGTGTACTAACCCATGGTCTTTGTGAGAGTCCTATGTGGGGGTTAGGTGTGCTTCCATGGGCTTGCGTCAAAAGGAAGATCTCATACAACCCATGAAGGAAGACGTCAAGTGGTGATCATCATCATCATTGTGGTGTGCAAGTTCAAGTGGATCAACATGAATATATCACTGAAACTATTGTTAATGATCATGTGTTGATAAGGACAAGCTCATGTGCTAACAAGGACAAGATCAAGATAAGCATTCCTGAGCACTACATGCTTGATTCTTGTGGATGTTCACATGGTGGACAAATGAAGATGAATACATAAGCTAGGCTCTCCACATTGTGTATGGGAGAGCTGGTTGAAGACTTCATCATGTCTTGCTTTCAACTTGAGCCAAGAAGGAACAACAACATCAAGCTCAAGTGAAAGGGCTAACTCAAAGGTATCAGTTCCTTTGACGTTAGTGGTGCGGAGTGATGATCAGCGAATAAAATTATACACTCAAGTATGGATCATCAGTACCCCTTTTATGATTCTTGAGTCTTTAGGGATCCCACACTATTAAGAGGGGATCACAGGTTTTGCGATGAACTTGCTCAAACTACATCTCCACTGTTCTGCTCAGACCACATCTCCACTGCTCTGCTGTTATCTGAAAACAGAACTAGTGCCTCGCACATCCGGCTTCCTCCGGACGTCCGAGGGCCGGACGACCGACTGCTTCGGAAATCCGGAATCCTATACCAGAGAAACTTGAGCCATATAACTCGGACTTCCGGCTCCCTCTGGACGTCCGAGGGCCGGTCAAGGGTCGGACGACCGACGGGCTTCGGAAATCCGGAGCCCTACACCAGAAGAACTTGAGCCCTATAACTCGGATTTCCGACTCCCTCCGGACATCCGAGGGCCGGTCGACCGACCAGCTTCGGAAATCCGTAGCCCTGCACTAGAAGAACGTGAGCTCTATAACTCGGATTTCCGGCTCCCTCCGGACGTCCGAGGGCCGGACGTCCGTCCCTTTCAGAAATCCGGAACCTCCCACCAGAAGAAGTTGAGTCGAGTAACTCAGATTTCCGGTCCTCTCCGGACGTCCGGTCGCTGTTCAATTCACAATATATTCAGTGATATCTACACGCCTCGGACGACCGACCCCTGTCGGACGTCCGACCCCTCGCGGATGCCCGGACATCCGGAAACTGTCGGACGTCCGGACCCTGTGTGACTTAAAGTGTCCCCAACGGCTGTTTTTCTCTCCCCACTATAAATACCCCCCTCCCACTTCGTGAGATAGTGCCTAACACAGCCTTATCCTCATAAGAACACACTTCTACCTCACACACATTTGCTCACACCAAATCTTAGATCCCAAGAGCATTTGTGAGCCCCTTTGAGAGTTGCTCCAATCAAAAGATAGATCGTCCCCCTCTCCTCCTCTCAACCCAAGCTATTTGAGATTTGAGGAAGTTTTGAGCATTCCCCGTGATCTTGTTACTCTTGGAGGTTGGAGACTCCTAGGCGGTAGGAGTTCTTCGGAGAGGAATCAATCTGTGTGATTACCCCCCGGAAAAGTTTGTGATGGTTTGGAAGCCACCTCAAAGGCTTACCACTAGTGGTTGAGAAACGCCTTCGTGGTGTTATCTCAAAGGGAGAATAGGGTGAGCCTTCGTGGCGTTGGTGTGCCTTCGTGGTAACATCCACCACTCTAACGGTGACTAGCTTCCCTCCAAGGAAGTGAACATCGAGATACATCTTCGTCTCAGTGACCTTGGTTATCCTTAACCCTAAATCCTTACTTGTGGTTTACTTGTGTTACTTGAGCATACATACATTGCATATTGTTTGTTCTCATTATATTGTGTTGGCTATTTCTTGTACAAGATTAATCATTCAAGCATACCTTCTATATCCACACGTTCATACTTGCAGCTTTTGATATATCGAGTGATATAGTGTGATCTAGTATCTTGTGTTGTTTACCTACTTGTCGTGTGATATAGCTCAAGTAAGTTTGTGTAACTTACTTGTGCTTGTTAGTAACTGTATTGTGTCCATCTTGGTAGATCGTGTTGTTGATACACGTTGCAGTGCCTAGTGCATTTAGGATTTGTGCTTGACAAGTACACTCTTAGTTTATTTCCGCATTAGTTTCAAGCCAAATCCGAAGAAGTTTTTAAATAGCCTATTCACCCCCCCCCCCTCTCTAGGCGTCATCGAGGTCTTTTCAGCCTCGCTAGCTGGCTCCTCCATGAGAGCATGCGTGGAGGGGTCATGTCTAGCCTTCGCACATTTCTCCGCTGGCTTGTCGGCCCGGCTGGGGCGAGAGTGGCCCTCGACCGTCTTCCCCGCGGTCGCATCCCACCGGCGCTTGGAATGCTCCTCATGCTCCCTCCGGGCAGCATCGGCTGCTGCCCAGCCAGCCCGCTCGGCTGCAGAGGTGGTGTCTTCCTCCACATCCTCTGCCTCCCTGTCGAGCGACATTCTTAAGGAACAAAGCTTCCTACAAGACAAATGAAGAAAAGGGGGAGGAAATATTACCCCGCGACCGGGGCACTTGCCTTCTGCCGGCACCACGGCGCTTCTTGGCACCGCCTGCCCGTGATCCATCTCGAGGATACAGCACCGGACACTTAGGAGCCGGCCTGGAAGCTGTGGCACCCTTGTCCTTCTTCCCAGCAGCCTCGTCAGCGACGGTTGCCCCGGCCCTTTGACGCCGACCGTGCGTCAAAGGCGGGCTGTAACCTCCTCCACCCCGTCGGAGTCTTCCTTGAAAGCTGCATCAGAGAGGAATGAGGGAGTCTCGTCGTCATCCGTCCTGTCAGCGACCGAGGGCCGTGGATACTCACCAAAAGGCTCTGTCCCTTCCGACTCCAATGCATTCTCCGAGCCTGCGGAGGAGTCCGAGCGGGACTCGATCACGCCCTCGTCCTCGATCTTCGAGGCGTTGGACGTGGCCACATCGGGAGCAGGTGGACGGAGGGACACCTGCAGCTTCTCGAACATCTACGAAAAAGGATTCAACAGCCGGCTCAGGGAGACGGCCAGTCGCTAGACAAGCAGCAAAGAACAAAGAAAACACTTACCACCGGAGGCGCATGGGACCTGTTGAAGGGGGTCATCCCCCATGACCAGTTCCCATCGTCGTCCATGCGGGCGGTGGAGCTTAGGTTCACCCTTCGCGCCACCACGCTGGGGGTGAACCTCTTGGTGGACATCCTGCAGGGATCATGTCGGCCGCTCATCTGGCAGATCAGATGTGGCCGCCTCTGCAGCGGCAGGATCCAGCGGGTCACCATGGTGGTGAGCAGGTCGCGGCCAAGGAGGCCGTCCTTCTGCAGGATCTCGAGGTAGGCGCAAATCTGGGCCACCTCGAGAATTGGCTTGGGGGTCTTCGCTGCCCAGTTCAACTTCATCGGCGGATCGACATTGAACGGAGGCATGTTGAGGGTGTCCTGGGTGGGGTCGGCGTTCTTCACATAGAAGAAGTCTCGCTGCCACTGCTTGATGGACTCCAGCAGCGACAGCTGGGGGATGCCGGACTTCTTGCGGTGATGCACGAGTGCGGCTCCGCAAGCCGTCATCGGGCGTGGCCCGGCGAGCTTCTCCACCTCGGACTTCTCCATCGCGATGGACTGCTGCTTGAAGAAGAACAAGCTGTGCCAAAGATCGACGCGAAGCTCGATCCCCGGGAAACCCTCGCACAAAACAATGAAGGCCGACAGCTGCAATATGGCGTTCGGCGCCAGGTGATGCGGCTGCAGGCCAAAGAAATGGAGCCATTCGGAAAAGAAGGCGCTCGCCGGGAGCCTAAAGCCACGGTAGAAGTGATCGTTGAAGACCACGACCTCTCCCACAGTAGGTGTGGGAGCGGTCTCGGCGCCGGGGGCAGCAACCGATGATGACGAAGCGCCTCGATGTGTCCTTCGCAGATCTCGCTGCCCAGCCAGGCCCCCTGCGACGAGGGCTTCTACGACAAGGACTTCTTCGAGGTGGAGCCGTCGGCCATGGCTGCGGGCGGCTAGAGCTCTAAAGGGCTGGTGGCCCGGCGATAACGAAGGCGATGAAGACGAGATGATGGGTTCTTTCTCTCTGGGCTCAGGGAGGAAGCGAGCGTCGATGCAAGGCGAGAGTGAGGGGAAAATGGCCTCCTCGGAACCCTCGCATCCCATTTAAACCCCACGAAGCGTCGTGGGGAGGGGATCCGGTGCACGCGGAACCCCCACTAACCCCGTGTATTACGCACGGTAGCGCTTCCCTAAGCCCAACCGTCGCGGAGTAAATCCGCAGAGGATCTCTCGTGCGGAGGCCGAGGGAGCGTCGTGGCGGGACCCAGGGCCCAGGACCGGTCCCGTCACCAGTAATCACCATCATTACGTCAGGCGGGGCCTGGCACGTGGTGCCTTCTGGGCGACCTACGACGAAGTCGAGGCATCTCTTCAAAGCCAGCTGGTTTCGGAGCCGGCATCCCCTGTCGCTAGCGGCGTCACAAATACCAAGACAAAATATCAAGCCGGTGTGGCCGCCCGTCCGCAGACGGCAGACCTCTCCGGCTTCGTGTACTACTGTCGGGGGGATAACCCCAAGGTAGGCTCATCAAACCTGCTCCTTCATTTCCTTCCCAAAGGATATGAACAAATACAGTTCCCCAATGCCTAAAGCTTCTGGCCGGCTAGGCTGCGCCCGCCGGCTGGAGGACGAGGCGGCCAACTCTCTGGCCCGACAGGCAACCCCTGCCAGCTAGAGGCGAGACGGCTACCTCTTCCTGACTGTCTTGGCCAAGCGAGCCGACAAGGAACGAGGCGGTCGTGCCCAGGCCGGCTAGCCAAGCAGGCTAGCCGGCCGGGGATCACAAGTCACATCAGATCGTAGGTCAGGATGAGACCATACGATTAAAGGTAGCTACGCATCGGCAAAGGTAATGGATCAGAGTGTCCGGCAGGTATGAGCGTCGGCGCCACGTCGCTGACCTACCCCGGCTCTGATCCATCACCTAGCATAGTGTCGGACCATCACACTCCCACTCCATTACTGCACTCGGCATGGGGAACAGTGGAGGCGGTCGTACTACCTGCCCATGACGAATCTCGATGGATGACGCTCGACGTACAGCGCGTGCTCAGCGTCAACCTTACGCGAGAGCTTCATTGGCCAGCCGGTGGGTCCCACGGCTAGTGAGACCATGCAGCCGGCGGGCCCCTCAAGCGACAAGACAAGTCTCTCGTGGGCCCCTGGTCAACCGGCGAGGCTGCCAGCCGGGTCCCACTCTTGTACCCTTTATCCATATTGTAGGCCGGCGTGTTCGTCTATAAAACCCCTCGGTCACCCTCCATGCAGAGGGTCGGTCGAACAATACTTCACACCCACCAAGCACATAGAGAGAGGCAGAGACGAGCCGGCTGCTCCCCTCTTCCTCCTCCCAACACAGCTCGAGGAGCAACCTTGTAATCCATCCATATACATCAAACACTCCGGCAGGACTAGGGGTCTTATCTCTACGGAGAGCCCTAAACCTGGGTACATCGTGCGTTCCATGCTTGTATCAACCTCGTTCCGAGCGCCCTCCTTTGTCCCTTCAGTTCTCACCGACTTTCGCCTACCTATGGCATATGTTGTGAGTATTCACTGACATTGCACCTCTTGAGATAGAGCCTATTGATGTCCCTATTCAGCTTGCCAATAGAGATACTATCTGCCCTGTGGGAATTGTTAGGGATGTTGAAGTCTTATGTGGTAAAACGAAGTATCCTGCTGATTTCCTCGTTCTTTCTACCGCACAAGATAGCTTTTGTCCCATCATATTTGGCAGACCTTTTCTCAATACCGTCAATGCTCATATTGACTGTGAGAAGCAATATGTCACTGCTGGTTTTGAAGGTGTGTCACATGAGTTCAATTTCTCCAAGTTTGGTAGACAACCTCATGACAAAGACTTGCCTAGTAAGGATGAAACTATTTCCTTAGCTTCTATTGCCATGCCTCCTACTGATTCCTTAGAGCAATACTTGCTTGAGCATGAAAATGATATGCATATGGATGAAAGGGATGAGATAAATAGAGTTGACTTAGAACAATATCCTATCCTTAAGAATAATTTGCGTGTTGAACTACTTGGGGATCCACCCCCACCAAAGGGTGATCCTGTGTTCAAGCTTAAACAGTTGCCTGATACTCTTAAGTGTGCTTATCTTGATGAAAAGGAGATATATCGTGTTATTATTAGTGCTAGCCTCTCAGAGCATGAAGAAAAGAAGTTATTAAAAACTCTGAGGAAGCACCGTGCTGCTATCGGATATACTCTTGATGATCTTAAGGGCATTAGTCCCACTCTATGCCAACACAAGATTAAAACTGATCCTGATTCCAAACCAGTTGCTGATCATCACAGGAGATTAAATCCTAAGATGAAAGAAGTAGTGAGAAAATAAATACTAAAGCTCCTGGAAGCAGGTATTATTTATCCTGTTGCTCATAGTGATTGGGTGAGTCCGGTGCATTGCGTCCCTAAGAAGGGAGGTATTATCGTTGTCCCTAATGATAAGGATGAATTGATCCCATAGAGGATTATTACTGGCTATAGGATGGTGATCGATTTTATGAAATTGAATAAAGCCACTAGGAAAGATCATTACCCTTTGCCTTTTAACGACCAAATGCTAGAAATACTGTCTAAACACACACACTTCTGCTTTCTAGACGGTTATTCTGGTTTCTCCCAAATACCAGTTGCACAATCTGATCAGGAGAAAACCACTTACACCTGCCCTTTCGGTACCTTTGCTTGTAGACGTATGCCTTTTGGCTTATGTAATGCACCTGCCACCTTTCAAAGATGTATGATGGCTATATTCTCTGACTTTTGTGAAAAGATTGTTGAGGTTTTCCTAGATGACTTCTCCGTTTATGGGTCTTCCTTTGATGATTGCCTCAGCAACCTTGATCGAGTCTTGTAGAGATGTAAAGACACCAATCTTGTCTTGAATTGGGAGAAGTGCCACTTTATGGTTAATGAAGGCATCGTCTTAGGACATAAAATTTCTGAAAGAGGTATTGAAGTCGATAATGCTAAGGTTGATGCAATCGAGAAAATGCCATACCCCACAGATATCAAAGGTGTAAGAAGTTTCCTTGGTCATGTTGGTTTCTATAGAAGGTTCATTAAAGACTTCTCTAAGATTTCTAGGCCTCTTACCAATCTCTTGCAAAAGGATATTCCTTTTGTCTTTGACGATGATTGTGAGGAAGCCTTTGAAATACTTAAGAGGGCTTTGATAACCGCACCTATTGTTCAACCACCTGATTGGAACTTGCCGTTTGAAATCATGTGTGATGCTAGTGATTATACTGTTGGTGTTGTCCTAGGGAAAAGAGTTGATAAGAAGTTGAATGTTATTCACTATGCTAGTAAAACTCTAGACAGTGCCCAAAGAAACTATGCCACTACACAAAAGGAGTTTTTAGCAGTCGTGTTTGGAGTACCTATATATCTAATGCCACTATATAGGTACTCCAATTCCCTAGATTTGGAGTACCTATATATCTAATGACCGGCGGTGGTTCACATTTCATTCATGGTGCTTTCCGTAAAACACTTGCTAAGTATGATGTCAACCATAGAATTGCGTCTCGCTATCACCCTCAATCCAGTGGTCAAGTAGAGCTAAGCTATAGAGAAATTAAACTAATTCTGCAGTAGACTGTCAACGGGTCTAGAAAGAATTGGTCTAAGAAGCTCGATGATGCACTGCGGGCTTATAGAAGTGCCTATAAGAATCCCATGCGCATGTCTCCGTACAAAATGGTGTACGGTAAAGCATGTCATTTACCTCTTGAGCTAGAACATAAAGCTTATTGGGCAATCAAAGAGCTCAACTATGATTTCCAACTTGCTGGTGAGAAGAGGTTATTTGATATTAGCTCCCTTGATGAGTGGAGAGCTCACGCATATGAGAATGCCAAGTTGTTCAAAGAAAAGGTTAAGAGGTGGCATGATAAGAGGATATAAAAGCGTGAGTTCAGTGTAGGTGATTATGTCTTGCTATATAATTCTCGTGTAAGATTTTTTGCAGGCAAGCTTCTCTCTAAATGGGAAGGTCCCTATATTGTTGAGGAAGTATATCATTCTGGTGCTATCAAGATCAACTACACGGAAGGTAATTGTCCGAGAGTTGTAAATGGGCAGAGAATCAAGCATTATATCTCAGGTACTCCCATAAATGTTGAAAGCAATTTCATCAATACCATAAGTACGGAAGAATACCTAAGGCATATTTATCAGCCTGTTTCAAACTCCGAAAACGAAGAGGTATGTGATTCGTAAGAAAACAGACTCCAAAACTTTTCTAGTAGGAATTTTTCTCCGTTTTGGAATATTTGAAAAAATAGAAAAATTGGAAGTAGTCTGGAAAGCGCGCGAGGAGGCGACAAACCTGCCAGGCGCGGGCCCACCCCCTGGTCGCGCCTGGGGGGATTGTGGCCACCTCGTGTGCCCCCCGGACTCCGTTTTCATGCGGAGTACTCCTTCTGGTCCAGAAAAAATCATTATATATTCTCCCGTAAGGTCTGACCCTCGTATCACGCAGATTTCCTCTGTTTTCGTTTCGAGCCTGTTTTCTGCCGCAGATTTAGGTCAAGATGTCTTCTCAGGATTCAGAGGGGGAGAGCTATGTGGCTGATTACCTCGCTAACCCCAAGGTCTATGGGGACTTGGATCGTTATGGCTGGACCACTGATGAGGAAGAAGATTATGAACCCAAGGGGCAGGAAGGAACAAGTTCCGATAAGGAGGAGGCTCCTCTACCTCCACCTGGAAACACCCATGTGGAGTTCAAGAAGTCGAGCCTCCCTGACTCAAGGAAGAAACCTAAGACTCTGTTTATCCCTTCTCGTTTCTTGCAGGAGAGTAAGCATGAATTATGCCAAAGGGTGTTGAAGCTTGAAGAGGAAAATGATGATCTGAGGGAGTAGAATTTTATGCTCAGGTGGAAATTAAACAACCTCAAGACCTCTGCAACAACTCCACCACAATCACCTCGAAAGGAAGACAACTAAGCACGGGTATGAGAAATCCCCTTGGCTTGTGCCAAGCTTGGGGGAGTTGCCCCGGTATCGTATCACCATCACATCTTTTGCCTTTAACTTTCTTTTAGTTTGTTTCTTTTGAGTTTTCTTTTTCTCTAGTAGTTTAAAAGTCTTAGTGTTTTAGTCTTGAGTCTTGCTTTGTGTCACCCCCGATGTATTCGAGCTCTTGAGCCATATAATAAAGAGTGTATTAGTTGAAGGGCTTTGCCTCTTGCCATGATCAAAAGAGTGAGAAAAGAACAAAAGCATGAAAGATCATGTAATGATCTTATGGGAAGTGATGGCTTCACATATAAAAAGAATGTTGATTGAAACTTGTTGAGGGTAGACAAACGTAGACCTTGGTCATTGTTGCATTTAATAGGAAGTGATAAAGAAGGAGAGGTTCACATATAAATATATCATCTTTGACACCATCTATGATTGTGAATACTCACTAAACTATTGCATGCCTAGAAGAAGATGTTGGACAAGGAACACAACATAATGAATTGTGTTTGCTTGGTTCCGAACAATGTTATATTATTACAGATCCCTTAGCATGTGACGATTGCTTCCACCTCATATTAGCCAAAACTCCCGCACCAAGTAGAGATACTACTTGTGCGTCCATAAACCTTCAACCTAGTTTTGCCATGAGAATCCACCATACCTACCTATGGATTTAATAAGATCCCTCAAGTAAGTTTTCATCGGTGCAAGCAATAAAAATTGCTCCCTAATATGTATGATCTATTAATGTGTGGAAAATAAGCTTTGTAAGAACCTGCGATGAGGAAGACATAAAAGCGACAGAATGCATAAAAAAGTTCTTTATCACAAGAGGCAATATAAAGTGACCTTCCTCCACACTAAGAGGACACACATCCAAACCTCAAAAGCGCATGACAACCTCTGCTTCCCTCTGTGAAGGGCATATCTTGTACCTTTACTTTTTGCCCTTGAAAGAGTCATGGTGATCTTCACCAATTCCTTGTTTCGCCTTTATCTTGGCTAACATCATATGCTAGGGAAAGATCTATATTCATATGTCAACTTGGAGGTAAGAATTCTTGAATTATTATTGATTCACATTACCGTTGAGGTAAGTAGTTGGGAGGCGAAACTATAAGCCCCTATCTTTCTCTGTGTCCAGCTGAAACTTTGATCTCATGAGTACCACGTGAGTTGTAGCAATTGTAGAGAACGAAAAGATGATTGAGTATGTGGATTTGCTTTACAAGCTCTTATTTGACTCTTTATGATGTTGTGATAAATTGCAATTGCTTCAATGACTAAAGGCTATCGGTTGCTAATTCTCGGTAAGGTTCTTGATCCATACTTTACTTTGTGAAGGAATTGTCACTTTAGCATGAGAGATTATATGTTTGTATTGCAATTATGATCATTATCATGATGCATGCATGTTTGTATCTTGTTTTGTCGACACCTCTCTTCCTAAACATGTGGACATATTTATTGAGCTAGGCTTTCGCTTGAGGACAAGCAAGGTCTAAGCTTGGGGGAGTTGATACGTCCATTTTGCATCATGCTTTCATGTTGATATTTATCGCTTCTTGGGCTGTTATTTCACTTCACGGTACAATACTTATGCCTTTTATCTATTATTTTGCAAGGTTTACTTGAAGAGGGAGAATGCCGGCAGCTGGAATTCTGGACTGAAAATGGAGCAAAGTTGAGATACCTATTCTACGCAACTCCAAACGCCGTAAAAATAAACGAGGATTTTTTTCGGGATTTATAAAATATACTGGGCCGAAGAAGTGCCACACGGGCGCCAGCAGGTGGCCACAAGCCTACTAGGCGTGGCCACCCCCCTGGCCGCGCCTAGGGGGCTTGTGGGCACCCAGCTGGCCCTCTAGCTCTCCCTTTTGCTATAAGAAGGGTTTCGTCCGGAAAAAAAATTAGGAGCAGGCTTTTTCGAGGATTCGCCGCCACCACGAGGCGGAACTTGAGCAGAACCAATCTAGAGCTCCGGCAGGACGATCCTGCCGGGGAAACTTCCCTCTCGGAGGGGGAAATCGTCGCCATCGTCATCACCAACACTCCTCTCATCAGAGGGGACTCATCACCATCAACATCTTCATCAGCACCATCTCATCTCCAAACCCTAGTTCATCTCTTGTAACCAATCTCCATCTCGCGACTCCGATTGGTACTTGTAAGGTTGCTAGTAGTGTTAATTACTCTTTGTACTTGATGCTGGTTTGATTACTTGGTGGAAGAGTTTATGTTCAGATCCTTGATTCTACTCATTACCTCTCTGGTCATGAATATGATTATGCTTTGTGAGTAGTTACTTTTGTTCCTGAGGACATGGGATAAGTCATGCTAATAGTAGTCATGTGAGTTTGGTATTCGTTCGATATTTTGATGTGTTGTATGTTGTTCTTCCTCTAGTGGTGTTATGTGAATGTCGACTACATAACACTTCACCATTTTTTGGGCCTAGAGGAAGGCATTGGGAAGTAGTAAGTACACGATGGGTTGCTAGAGTGACAGAAGCTTAAACCCTAGGTTATGCGTTGCTTCGTAAGGGGCTGATTTGGATCCACTAGTTTAATGCTATGGTTAGACTTTGTCTTAATTCTTCTTTCGTAGTTGTGGATGCTTGCGAGAGGGGTTAATAATAAGTGGGATGCTTGTCCAAGTAAGGGCAGTACCCAAGCGCCGGTCCACCCACATATCAAACTATCAAAGTAACGAACGTGAATCATATGAACTTGATGAAAACTAGCATGGTAGAAATTCCAGTGTGTCCTCGGGAGCGTTTCTCCTCCTATAAAACTTTGTCCAGGCCTGTCCCTTGCTACAAAAGGGATTGGTCCACTTTGCTGCACCGTTTCTACTTTTGTTACTTGTTGCTTGCTATGAATCATCTCACCACACAACCACTTGTTACCGATAATTTCAATGCCTGCAGATATTACCTTGCTGAAAACCATTTGTCAGATCCTTCTACTCCTCGTTGGGTTCGACACTCTTACTTATCGAAAGGACTACAATAGATCCCCTATACTTGTGGGTTATCAGGGCTCCATCATCTGGTCACAGCAACGGATCAAGGGGACAAAGGGGGAGCAAAGCAATGGTGAGTACTCATCCACAGTACTCGCAAGACTCACATCAGAACTATGCTAAGTATGCATCAGTATCAAAGGAAGGGGGTTTATATGTGGACTAACTACAGCATAGCGAAAATAGAGAGAGAAGGCCTAGTCCTATCGACGACTAGCATCTTCAGGGGTCTTGCAGCAATAGACAAGAGTAGAACAGTTAACACAATTAATAGCCACAATTTTTGCAGCAATATTAATATGAGGTCACGCTCAGAGATTCTTCCTCGACTCTGTCCGAGGAAGCAATCCCGGAGCAACAAATCCAGTTAAGTAATAGTTGTAGTTGTATAAGATCGGGGAACAACTCCAAGTCGTCCTGTAACCGTGGACACGGCAATTCGAATAGATAAGTTCTTCCCTGCAGGGGTGCACAACATATTCCCCATCACGCTCGATAAAACTCTGGCCGGACACACTTTTCTGGGTCATGCCCGGCCTTAGAATATCGACACGTTGCAGCACCACCTAGACTCAACAGAGAGGCCAGCCCACCGGTCTAAATCCTAAGCGCGCAGGGGTCATGGGCCCATCACCCTTTGCACTCCTGCATGATGCGTGGGCCATCGGGGTTTGTCCTAGCACCCCTTATTACAAGCGTGATGCATATCCAGACCACTCGGGCGCACGCCGATCCATTTCTGACGTCTGAAGAGGTTCGGCTGATACCACGACGTCGAGTACCCATAATTTTTTCCACGTAGACGGTTAGTGCGTAATAAGGCCTTCTCACCAACCCAGGTTAAATACCCAAATCCATTAACATTTTAATTAACTAAACGACACAACCATGCGGGAATCCACCCGACAAACATTATTCATCAATGTTCCCCGTAACACGATCAAGTAACTGTGTGGTTGTAACATTAGGGGGATCCAAGGTATCACCCTCGTTGGATCCCGAACGATGTAACCGGCAAGGTGGACTTAGAGGATTCACCCTCGAGGGTCTTACACTTGAGTGGTTGCACGACAGAATCATTGTCGGGAGTGGTGAAGGAGGAATCACCCTCGATAACCACGACAGACTAGCTGCCCTACAGAGATATCATCATGAGTACTTCGTGAGGTGTCACCCTCGATACCCGATAGTAGCTCTACAATGTCGTACAACTAAGGGGGGTGTAAGTGTTGTGTCGGGTCTTGACTCGTCGATCAGGGATCGAGGCTTGATGATAAAGCGGGGCAACTGGACTAAGGGTTAGAGGGGATGACTGCTCCACCTATACTAAACAGTTTTAAGGTGCGGTACTGAAAGTAGCAGTTCATTAAAAATTAGGCTATGCATAAGATATAGGAACTAACTATAAAAGTAGCAAAATTCTAATGCAAGCATGAGGGAGAAAGAAATGGTTGATATAGGAATGATCAAGGGGGATTTGCTTGCCTTGTTGCTCTGCGGCAAAGGAATGGTCGTCACGAGGGTAGTCGTACCTGACAGCAGCCTGAGTCGTGGGGCCTACCAGTAAGAAGGGGAATAGACAATAAATATGACATAGATGCAAACACTAAGCATGACATGTCAAAGAAGAGTTAGGCATTTGCTGACGCAGTGCTATCCGTCATACACGGATCGGGAAAATATCAGATGATATTTCCACGGACTCTGGCTAGTACCGGTAGATGAAAACGTTGGAAAAGTTCCACGTTTGCTATGCTAGGGACGCGAGACACACGAAAGGATAGCGTATCCGGGTTCGGCTCGTTCTACAGATGAACTTTCGTGTTCAAAATATTTTCATGTGAGCTACGGTTCAATTTACATTAATTTTTAAAGTTTTATTAATACTCTGAAAATGAAAACAGATTTCATGTTCAAAACAGACAAGTGAGCCCCACATGTCATTGACACCGTTTTAATTAGGTCTAATAACTATATAAACAATTTAATAATAGGGTGGGACCGAGAAGTCATACACAGTTTAGGCTAATATATCTATCTTAATTAATAGAATTCTTAATTAATCTATTTAGTCTTAATCATATTAATAATACCTAATTATCTAATTAATTAATTCACTAATAAATTAATTAGGTATTTAACTAATTATTTACTCATTATTTATTTATTTATCTATATATTTATTTTTAAACATATTTTTCTTTATATTATCATTTTAGAGGGGGGGGGTCCTCGACCCCCTGTGTCAGTCTCGACGACGGAGCATGCCGGAGGTGGCCACCGGCGGGAGGGTGGGGACGTGGCGAGGGAGCGTGGGAGGGGGGTAGCGTGCGGGGAAAAGGCGACGCGCGCGCGGCCGAGAGCTGCAGCAGTGGCACGGTATGGTGGGCCTCACGGTGGACCAACGGCCAGAGGGCGTAGGGCGCTCGGTGGCATGATGGTCGGACCGGACGAGGAGGGGGCCTCACGGGCGTTGGAGGTGGGTTGGGGCGTCGGGGCTTGGTGAAGACATTGAGGAGGAGGCGGGGGAGGCCGACGAACTAGAGGTCGGAGGAGGCCGGCGATGTTGGAGGAGGGGAACCGCCAGGTGATGCAGTGGCCGGCCGGAACGGGATGGAGGATCGCCGAAGGAGGAGGGGCACAGGCGAAGGAGGGGTTCGGCCTCCCAGCTCGATCCCTCCTCGATCGAGCGGGGGGGGGGGAGGGAGAGCCGAATCAAGGTGGGCGAGGGGAGGCCCGGTGGGGATCTGGTGCTCGGGATCGGTGGGGGTTCGGTTGGCTAGGTGAGCGAGGGATAGATCGAGGGCAGCGACGGGAGATGCTATGTGGAGGAGCGAGGGGAGGGGGTTCGACTCGAGGGGAGAGGAACGAGTGAAGGGACGATGGGGCCGAGCGAGGGGTTGGCTCCCTTGTCGGTTCCTGGCGGCGGGGTGAGGAGTGAGTGGGGGTGGGTGAGGTTTTTGGGTTGGGGTTGGGGCTTAAATACCCCATGGGTATATATGGGCCGGCTGGGTGGATTAGATGGGCCGGTTGGGGCCGGCCCAGTGGGGTGGGAAGGGTCTTTTCCCCTTTTCTTGTTTTCTTTCTATAATTAAACAACGTCCATTTTAAAATAAATTGGGTCACTAAAATAATTCAAAAACTGCCGGTTTCAATTTTATTAAATCTTAGGGAATATTTGCAACCCATCCAACCTTTTTATTTTCAGTTTCCCAGAACTTTTAGAATCCACTTTTCACACGGGTTAAATTTGCAACGGAATTGAACGGGGTTTGAACAAACGCAAGTTTAACAACAGTAATAATGCTGACATGGCAGCATTAGTGTGGGATCACTCTAGGTTAATTACGCACATTATTGTAGCAAAAGCTGAGGATGACACAACGGGCATTTCATCTAGTCACTATCGTCATGTTAGGTTAATTCGCGTTTGGTACTTTGATAATTTGGTATGTCGGTGGACCGGTGCTTGGGTGCTGTTGTTACTTCAACAAACCTCCCACTTATGATTAACCCTACCGCAAGCATCCACAACTACGGAAAAGTATTAAGAATAAATTCTAACCATAGAATTAAACATAGGGATTCAAATCAGTCCCTTATAGAATAGCGCATAAACTGGGATTTAAGTTTCTGTCACTCTCGCAACCCACCATCTAATTACTACTCCACAATGCATTCCCTTAGGCCCAAAGATGGATAAGTGTTATGTAGTCGACGTTCACATAACACCACTAAGGGAATCGCAACATTCATATCATCAAAATATCGAATGAATATCAACTTCACATTACTACTTGCAACATGACTTCTCCCGTGGACTCAAGAACAAAAGTAACTACTCACAAGTGAGAAACATGCTCATAATCAGAGAGGTATTAGATAACATATCCAATCTGAACATATGATCTTCCACCAAATAAACCATAAAGTATCAACTACGAAGATGTAATCAACACTAGTAGTGACACCCCACGTACCAATCTGATGTTCCGGTACAAGATTGAGCACAAGAGATGAACTAGGGTTTTGAGAGGAGATGGTGTTGATGAATATGTTGCTGAAGATTGGCCTCCCCGAGATGAGAGGGTAATCGGTGATGATGATGGCCTCGATTACCCCCTTCGAGTGGGAAGTTCCTCCGACGGAATCGCTCCGTCGAAGGGCAAAAGTGGTCCTGCCTAGGTTCCGCCTCGAGATGGCAGCGCTTCATCCCGAAAGTCCTCTCCCGAGTTTTTCAGGTCAAAATAGAATTTATACCAGAATATGGTCGCGAGAGTTACTACCACCAGGCTGCGCCAAGGGGGGGATGGCCTGCCCTGGTGCCTAGTGGGCACCTGATAGCCCCCCTCAGGTACTTATTTCCTCTAGTATTTTTCATTTATTCCAAAATAAATCTCCTTGAAGCTTTAGCCCATTTAGATATTTGCAGAGTAGGTATCTGTGATGTAGCTTTTTCAGGTCTAGAATTCCATTTGACAGCATTCTCCCTCTTGATGTAAACCTTGCATATTATGAAAGTAAAGGCATTAGAATTACTCCACCAATTGGTATAATGCATAAAAAGACTAAAAATAACAGTAACAAAACATGATGCAAAATGGATGTATCACATATCGTTGGTAGGAAGGGAGTTGAAAACTCTGTAGCACATTACTTGTCTAGGATGAGAAATGTTCATCATGACCCACTCCCTATTGATGATAATTTTCCTAATGAGCAACTTGCTATTATAAATAGTTCATGTAGTACTCCTTGGTATGCGGACTATGCTAATTACATTATTGCTAAATATATTCTGCTTAGCTTTACTTATCAAGAAAAGAAAAAAAATTCTTCTGTGAGTTACGACATTACTTTTGGGATGACCCACATCCTTATAAAGAAGGAGTAGATTGTATTATTAGACGTTGTATACCTAAGCATGAACATGAATATATCGTAAAGAACTGTCATTCTAAGGCCTACGGAGGACACCACGCTGGTGACAGAACTGCACACAAGGTATTACAATCCGATTTTTATTGTCCTACTCTTTTTAAAGATGCTCGTAAGTATGTCCTTTCATGTGATGAATGTCAAAGAGTTGGTAACATTGGTAAATGTGAGGAAATGGCTATGACTTATTCACTTGGTATTGGACCATTTGATGTCCAGGGCTTTGATTTTAGGGAACCTTTTCATTGGTCTAATGGGTATACTCATATTTTAATTGTTGTTGATTACATTACTAAGTGGATAGAAGCTATTCCAACTAGTAGTGCTGATCATATCACTTATATTAAAATGCTTAAAGACATCATTTTCCCGAGGTTTGGACTCCCTAGATATTCAATGTATAATGGTGGTTCACATTTTATTCATGGTGCTTTCAGTAAACTCCTAGCTAAATATGATGTTAACCATACAATTGCATCACCTTATCATCCTTAGTCTAGTGGCCAAGTTGAATTAAGAAACCGATAAATAAAAGTAATACTGCAAAAGACTATCAATTGGTCTAGAAAGAATTGGTCTAAGAAACTTGATGATGCTTTATGGGCTTATACAACTTCTTATCAAAATTCCATGGTGATGTCTCCTTATAAAATGGTATAAGGAAAAGGTTGTCATTTACCTATTGAGTTAGAACATAAACCTTCTTGGGCAATTAAATAACTTAACTATGACATTAAATTTGCAAGTGAAAAGAGGTTATTTGATCTTATCTCACTAGATGAATGGAGGACACAAGCCTATGAAAATGCCAAGTTATTTAGAGAAAAGGTTAAAAGATGGCATGATAAGAGAATCACGAAGTGAGAATTCAATGTAGGAGATCTAGTGCTTTTGTAAAATTCTCGTTTTAGATTCTTTGCAGGTAAACTCCTCTCCAAATGGGCAGGCCAATACATTGTCGAGATGGTTTATCGCTCTGGCGCTATAAAGATCAATAACCTTGAAGGCAAATAATCCAAGACTCATAAATTTGCAAAGAAATAAGCATTACATTAGAGGTACGCCCATTAATGTTGAAACTAACATTATCCAAGTGATCACACCCGAGGAGCACATAAGAGACCTTACGGAACACTCCAGGAACATGAAAAAGGAGTAGGTACGTGAAACGGTAAGAAAACCGACTCCAAAATTTCCAAAATAATATGTTCTGTTGGTTTTGGTATTTTAGAAAATTACAAAAAAATAAAAAGGAGTCAGGGGGACAGCCACCCCCGTGGTCGTGCCCTAATGCTTTGGGGGGGGGGCCCGTGTGCCTCCCAGACTAAATTTGCTTCTCGAGCACGTATTCTTACCGAAAAAAACATTATATTTACTCCCGACTGTTTTCACCACCTCATCGCGAGATTTTCCTATGTTCTTGTTTCGGGGTGTTTTTCTGATCGCCATGACAACGCCAAGCTCCTCCAAGGGCAAGTTCCTCGAGAAGGTCATCAACTCGTATCTCTCGGAGGTGATGAAACACCCTCGGGCCATTGAGATGCATGAGGGGGTGCTTCACATTCGTGATGTACAAGAACCAAAGAAAGAGGGAAGCGAGAAGGCGAGGCTTGCGACAGTGGAGCATAAGATCTTCAAGTGCGAAGGGATGGTAGAACGTGGTTTTAGTGCTAATCACTCCATGATCACTGACTTCATCCGGGAGAACAAGCTCAACACCAAGAACGTGGGAGATGCCCTCTTCAAGCTTCAAGAGCCGATTAAAAACCTGCAAGCTCAAAGCTTTGACCTCCGAAGCCAAAATTGTGAGTATGAATTGATGTTTAAGAGGATGAGGACCGCTGTTGATTTCAGGGTTGCGGAGACAAGGTTTTGTTTCTATGATGGTGATTCAATGCCTTGGAGGTAGGAAGACCAACCTGTCGTATCATCACCATCATCACCCTGGAGGGACACCTGGGTACATGGGTATGGGCACCACTCTTAGCTTGATCCAAGCTTGGTGGAGGTGCCCCGATATCGTATCACCATCACTTGCAATGTTACCATCTATCTTAGTTCGATCCTTAGTTGTTTCGTGATTCAGAGAAATAAATGGCATAGTTGATTTGCTTAGTTTTTTTTTTAGATCCATCTATCCTTGTAATCGAGTATGAGAGTTATATAATAAAGATTAGTTGAGTTTGTGTGCTTTACTTGTGTTCACCCATCATCATAGCACGTCAATAAAAAGGAAATAGAAAGATCATATGTTTATCTCATGAGAAGTAATGACTTCACATGAAAAAAAGGGTACAAGTGATAAAAGTTGTTGATAGTAAACAAACATGGTATTAGTCATTGTTGCAATCTAAGAAAGATTATCATAGAGGAGAGAAGACTCACATATAAATACACTATCTTGAACATCTTTTATTATGGTGAGCCCTCACCAAATATTATATAATGATCAGGTGTTGATGTTGGAAATGGAATACAACATAATGGTTATGGTAGTTTACATTCACATAGAAGTTATATGGTCATGGATTCTTTAACATGTGGTGCTTGCTTTAGATACTTTCTGGACCAAAATTTCCGCACTAAGTAGATATACTACTTATGCATCCATAACCTTGAACCCCAGTCTCTTGCCATGAGATTCCACCATGCCTACCTATGTATTGAGTAAGATCCTTCAAGTAAGTTGGCATCGGTGCATCAAGCAATAAAACTTGCTCCTAAAACATGTATGCTCTTTTATTGTAAGGGAAAAAAGCTTTGTACGATCTTATGATGGTAAAGAAATAAAAACGATGGACTCCATAATAAAGTTTGCTATCGCAATGGGTAATATAAAGCGATGTTCCTTTACATTAAGAGTTTGCACATCTAAAAACATAAAAGCACATGCCTGCTTCCCTGTGTGAAGGGACTATATTTTATCTTGAGGAGTTCATTCCTGTGTGTGAGTCAATAAAGTTTATTCCTTGATACGTCTCCAACGTATCTATAATTTTTTATGGTTTCATGCTATTATCTTTTCAAACTTTGGATGTTTTGTATGCCTTTTATATCTTTTTTGGGACTAACTTATTAACTCAGTACCAAGTGCCAGTTCCTGTTTTTTCCGTGTTTTTGACCCTTTTCACAGGAGGATTTTAAAACGGAGTCCAAACGGAATGGAACTTCCAAAAAGATTTTTCCGAAACAGAAGACGATCGGGAGACTTGAGAACCAAGGCAGAGGGTCACCAGGGACCCCACAAGCCCCCTAGCCGCGGCCAGGGGGCTCGCGCCTCCCAGGCTTGTGGGCTCCCTGGGCCTTCTCTGCCCTAGGTCTTTCGCCTATATATTCCCTAAAATTCCAGAAAAATCAAGAGAGCCACGAAAATACTTTTCCGCCGACGCAAGCTTCTGTCTCTGCAAGATCCCATCTGGGGCACGTTCTGGTGCCCTGCCCGAGGGGGGGGGTCGGATACGGAGGGCTTCTTCATCAGCACCATGACCTCTCCGATCATGCATGAGTAGTTCACCATAGACCTACGAGTCCATAGCTAGTAGCTAGATGGCTTCTTCTCTCTCTTGGATCTTCAATACAAAGTTCTCCATTATCTTCATGGAGATCTATCAGATGTAATCTTCCTTGTGGTGTGTTTGTCGAGATCCGATGAATTGTGGATTTATGATTAGATTATCTATGAATATTATTTGAGTTTCTTCTGATCTCTTATATGCATGATTTCATATCCTTGTAATTCTCTTCGAGTTGTTGGTTTTGTTTGGCCAGCTTGATCTATGATTCTTGCAATGGGAGAAGTGCTTGGTTTTGGGTTCATACTGTGCGGTGACCTCACCCAGTGACAGAAGGGGTAGCGAGGCACGCATCGTGTTGTTGCCATCAAGGGTAAAAAGATGGGGTTTTCATCATTGGTTTGAGTTTATCCCTCTACATCATGTCATCTTGCTTAAGGCGTTACTCTGTTCATCACAACTCAATACACTAGATGCATGCTGGATAGCGGTCGATGTGTGGAGTAATAGTAGTAGATGCATAAAGTATCGGTCTACTTGTCTCGGACGTGATGCCTATATGTATGATCATTGCCTTAGATATCGTCATGACTTTGCGCGGTTCTATCAATTCCTCAACAGTAATTTGTTCACCCACCGTGATATTTTCTATTTTGAGAGAAGCCTCTAGTGAACACTATGGCCCCCGGGTCTACTGATGGGGTTATAGTCCTAGGGTAGGGTTATAGGCCTGCCCTATAAGTCCTACCCAAGGACTACCCTTCATAAGGGATAAGACCCTTACTCGGTTCCGACTGAATTAAGGACTTCCCATCATCCAGTCGGTAACGAATCCTCAACCATCCAGTCAGAGACGAGCATTCGGAGTGTATCAAACTAACCGACTGGATTCCACTCTATGCATCATAACCCCCCTAAAGGGAAACGGTCGTATGTTTCCATGTGCCTTTATTAGCATTTAAGACATGCGTTACCTGTAACGTAGGCATTTATTTGCCACTACTCCACCCCTGTGCACCGAACCATTGTGGAGGGCAGCGCACTCTATATAAGCCGCCCTCCCCCACTGGTGCACGGGTTAGCAATTCACTGTAATCCATATTCCACTCGACAACAAGCTCCCAGAGCACTGAGACATAGGGCTATTACCTCCACCGTAGAGGGGCCTGAACTCATACAACCTCGCCGTAGCTAAGGCTCTGCCCATCCTTTTGTACCCTACACATCTATGGTCAGACTTATACCCACGACATCTACTTCACATCATGTTTTCAGCCTTACACTTTTACTTCATTGCACTTTCCGCCTTCAGATCTCACTTTGCAATCAATATTGAAGGGATTGACAACCCCTTTATACCGTTGGGTGCAAGCTCTTTTGTGTTTGCGCAGGTACTCTGGACTTGACGCGATTCTCCTACTGGATTGATACCTTCGTTCTCAAACTGAGGGAAATACTTACTGCTCCTGTGCTGCATCACCCTTTCCTCTTCAAGGGAAAAACCAACGCAAGCAAGTCTCCGTCAACGTGTCAATTTCTGGCGCTATTGTTTGAGAAGTAGCAGAAGGATTTCTCACGCCGTTGTCGGGGAGGATCAAGTCAAGAACTCATCCAAGTAAGTGTCGCAAACTCATCTCTTGTATTTACTTTTTTGCCTCTCGTTTTCCTCTCCCCCACTTCTGAAAAACAAAAATTTACATTTTTCTTGCCTTTTTCGTTTGCCTTTCCTTTGCTTGTGTGCTATGTGCCTTCAATATGCTTGCATCTTCGCTTGCTGAAAATCTAGTGATATGGATCCTCATCCCCTTGCTAATCTCTTTAAGAGATCCAATTATGTTGATCCAATTGCTAGTGAGTTGAGTGCACTTGACTATCTCTATGGAGTTTTGCTTGAGATGCGTGAATCTGAAAATCGTGATGAAGAAATTTATGAAGTGATTCACGAGGGCTCCTTGAATGAAAAGCATGATTGCAATAGTTTCACTATAAATCCTATTACACTACTGAAATTCAGAAATTTGCCGTCTGCCATGGCAGACGGCAAAGGGGGCAACCACGGACGGCAAAGGCTTTGTCGTCGGTCAGCAGACGGCAAACTAGACGGTAAAAAAATCCGGTGAAGAGGTTCTTTGCCGTCTGCTTTTGTAAAGCAGACGGCAAAGAATCTTTGCCATGAGGGGGTAGACGGCAAATTAACTGGGACGGCATCTACTGCAACGTCCCCGTTAAGTGTTAACGGCAGGCGTCTGCTCTTTGCCGTCTGCCGTGCCCCCCTTTGCCATGTGGGGGCAGACGTCAAAGAGGGTAGAGAGGGGGGGCTGAATCACCCCTTTGCCGTCTGCCCACCCCCCTTTGCCATGTGGGGGCAGACGACAAAGAGGGGAAACAGAGGGGGCAGATTCCCCCCTTTGCTGTTTGCCCACCCTCCCTTTGCCATGTGGGGGCAGACGGCAAAGAGGGGAAACAGAGGGGGCAGATTCCCCCCTTTAACGTCTGCCCACCCCCCTTTGCCATGTGGGGGCAGACGGCAAAGAGGGGAACCTGCCCCATTTTAATTTAATTTTTATTATATCCATCATTTTTAACAATAATCAGGATATATATATATATATCTATATATTTGACATAAATATATTTCTTTCAGTACTCATAACCATATTAAAATAACACTCATCCATAGTGCACACATATTATGCAAGTTGCATCCGTACCAAACCATATATTACACCACTTTCATCCACATGCATACAAAGTTTCATATATATCCATATACTACAATAGTTTCAATACAAGCCATGGTACAAGAAATCATCTTCAAGCATTCCATCAATATAATCCAAGCTTCCCGTGAAGTGAAGGTAATCTGCAAAATGACAAATAAGAAAGTTAGAAGAATAATACTAGATTAAGAAGTGTATATATAGGTTATTACGGAGAGAAATTAGCTAAGTATAGACCATTTACGAGCTAATTAGGCTAATTATGTCATTTAGGTGGAACCCTAGCTAACTAGAGGTCGTTTCGGAGCTAACTTGGGTAAAATAGGTCATTGCGGAGCAAACTATGCTTATTTAGCCATTTTGGATCTAGCTAGGCTAATTATAGGCCATTTAATACCTAAGTTAGGGGGAATAGGTCATCTTCAGCTACGTAAGCCTTATTATGTCATTTAGGAGAGAACTTAGCTAATTGTAGGTCATTTTTTATTAAATAGGTCATTTTGGAGCTAACTAAGCTAATTATGTCATTTCGTAGGATAATTAGCCAATTTAGCCTTTCTTGGATGAGTCTAAGCTACGTAGAAGAAGAGAAAGAGAAGAAGAAGTAAAAGAAGGAGGAGGAGGAGAGGGAGAAGGAAGAGGAGAAGAAGAAGAAAAGATGAAGGAGAAGGAGAAGGAGGAAAAGGAGGAAGAAGAAGGAGAAGGAGGAGCTCCTTCTCCTTCTTCTCCTCCATCTTCTCCTTCTCCTTATCCTCCTCCTTCTCTTTCTTCTTCTTCTCTTCTTCTTCTTCTTCTTCTTCTTCCTTCCTTTCATTTTTCCTCTTTCTTCTCCTCTTGCCCCCTTCTTCGGACTAAATTGGCTAAGAATGCCTTTTTGGAGCTAATTATGTCATTTCGAGGATAATTAGCTAAGTATTGGTCATGTTTTATTAAATAGACCATTTAGGAGCTAACTAAGCTAATTATGTCATCTAGGTGGAACCCTAGATAACTATACGTCGTTTCAGAGCTAACTTGGGTAAAATAGGTCATTCCGGAGCAGACTATGCTTATTAAGCCATTTTGGATATAGCTAGGCTAATTATAGGCCATTTAATACCTAAGTTAGCGGGAATAGGTCACTTGCAGCTACGTAAGCCTTATTATGTCATTTAGGAGAGAACTTAGCTAACTGTAGGTCATTTTTTAATTAAATAGGTCATTTTGGAGTAACTAAGCTAATTATGTCATTTCGTAGGATAATTAGCCAAGTTAGCCTTTCTTGGATGAGTCTAAGCTACGTAGAAGAAGAGAAAGAGAAGAAGAAGTGAAAGAAGGAGGAGGAGGAGGAGGAGAAGGAGAAGGAAGAGGAGAAGAAGAAGAAAATAAGAAGGAGAAGGAGAAAGAGGAAGAATAAGGAGAAGGAGGAGCTCCTTCTCCTCCTTCTTCTCCTTCTCCTTATCCTCTTCTCCTTCTTCTTCTTCTCTTCTTCTTCTTCTTCCTTCCTTTCATTTTTCATCTTTCTTATCCTCTTGTCCCCTTCTTCGGGCTAAATTGGCTAAGAATGCCTTTTTGGACCTAATTATGTCATTTCGAGTATAATTAGCTAAGTATAGGTCATGTTTTATTAAATAGACCATTTAGGAGCTAACTAAACTCATTATGTCATCTAGGTAGAACCCTAGCTAACTATAGGTCGTTTCGGAGCTAACTTGGGTAAAATAGGTCATTCCGGAGCAAACTATGCTTATTAAGCCATTTTGGATCTAGCTAGGCTAATTATAGGCCATTTAATACTTAAGTTAGGGGGAATAGGTCATCTTGCAGCTACGTAAGCCTTATTATGTCATTTAGGAGAGAACTTAGATAATTGTAGGTCATTTTTTATTAAATTGGTCACTTTCGAGCTAATTATGTCATTTCGTAGGATAATTAGCCAATTTAGCCTTTCTTGCATGAGTCTAAGCTGCGTAGAAGAAGAGAAAGAGAAGAAGAAGTAAAATAAGGAGGAGGAGGAGGAGGAGAAGCACAAGGAAGAAGAGAAGAAGAAGAAAAGAAGAATGAGAAGGAGAAGGAGGAAGAAGGAGGAAGAAGAAGGAGAAGGAGGAGCTCCTTCTCCTTCTTCTCCTTCTTATCCTCCTCCCTCTCCTTCTTCTTCTTCTCCTCTTCTTCTTCTTCCTTCCTTTCATGTTTCCTCTTTCTTCTCCTCTTGTCCCCTTCTTCGGGCTAAATTGGCTTAGAATGCCTTTTTGGAGCTAATTATGTCATTTCGGGGATAATTAGCTAAGTATAGGTCATGTTTTATTAAATACACCATTTAGGAGCTAACTAAGCTAATTATGTCATCTAGGTGGAACCCTAGCTAACTATACGTCGTTTCGGAGCTAACTTGGGTAAAATAGGTCATTCCGGAGCAAACTATGCTTATTAAGCCATTTTGGATCTAGCTACGCTAATTATAGGCCATTTAATACCTAAGTTAGGGGAAATAGGTCATCTTGCAGCTATGTAAGCCTTATTATGTCATTTAGGAGAGAACTTAGCTAAATGTAGGTCATTTTTATTAAATAGGTTATTTTGGAGCTACCTAAGCTAATTATGTCATTTCGTAGGATAATTAGCCAATTTAGCCTTTCTTGGATGAGTCTAACCTACGTAGAAGAAGAGAAAGAGAAGAAGAAGTAAAAGAAGGAGGAGGAGGAGGAGGAGGAGAAGGAGAAGGATGAGGAGAAGAAGAAGAAAAGAAGAAGGAGAAGGAGGAAGAAGGAGGAGAAGAAGGAGAAGGAGGAGCTCCTTCTCCTTCTTCTCCTTCTTCTTATCCTCCTCCCTCTCCTTCTTCTTCTTCTCCTCTTCTTCTTCTTCCTTCCTTTCATTTTTCCTCTTTCTTCTCCTCTTGTCCCCTTCTTCGGGCTAAATTGGCTTAGAATGCCTTTTTGGAGCTAATTATGTCATTTCGAGGATAATTAGCTAAGTATAGGTCATGTTTTATTAAATAGACCATTTAGGAGCTAACTAAGCTAATTATGTCATTTAGGTGGAACCCTAGCTAATTATACGTCGTTTTGGAGCTAACTTGGGTAAAATAGGTCATTCCGGAGCAAACTATGCTTATTAAGCCATTTTTGATCTAGCTGCGCTAATTATAGGCCATTTAATACCTAAGTTAGGGGGAATAGGTCGTCTTGCAGCTACGTAAGCCTTATTATGTCATTTAGGAGAGAACTTAGCTAACTGTAGGTCATTTTTATTAAATAGGTCATTTTGGAGCTAACTAAGCTAATTATGTCATTTCGTAGGATAATTAGCCAATTTAGCCTTTCTTGGATGAGTCTAAGCTACGTAGAAGAAGAGAAAGAGAAGAAGAAGTAAAAGAAGGAGGAGGAGGAGGAGGAGGAGAAGGAGAAGGATGAGGAGAAGAAGAAAAAAATAAGAAGAAGGAGAAGGAGGAAGAAGGAGGAAGGAGAAGGAGAAGGAGGAGCTCCTTCTCCTTCTTCTCCTTCTTCTTATCCTCCTCCCTCTCCTTCTTCTACTTCTCCTCTTCTTCTTCTTCCTTCCTTTCATTTTTCCCCTTTTTTCTCCTCTTGTCCCCTTCTTCGGGCTAAATTGGCTTAGAATGCCTTTTTGGAGCTAATTATGTCATTTCGAGGATAATTAGCTAAGTATAGGTCATGTTTTATTAAATAGACCATTTAGGAACTAACTAACCTAATTATGTGATCTAGGTGGAACCCTAGCTAACTATACGTCGTTTCGGAGCTAACTTGGGTAAAATAGGTCATTCCGGAGCAAACTATGCTTATTAAGCCATTTTGGATCTAGCTACGCTAATTATAGGCCATTTAATACCTAAGTTAGGGGGAATAGGTCATCTTGCAGCTACGTAAGACTTATTATGTCATTTAGGAGAGAACTTAGCTAATTGTAGGTCATTTTTTATTAAATAGGTCATTTTCTAGCTAATTAAGCTAATTATGTCATTTCGTAGGATAATTAGCCAATTTAGCCTTTCTTGGATGAGTCTAAGCTACGTAGAAGAAGAGAAAGAGAAGAAGAAGTAAAAGAAGGAGGAGGAGGAGGAGAAGGAGAAGGAAGAGGAGAAGAAGAAGAAAAGAAGAAGGAGAAGGAGAAGGAGGAAGAAGGAGGAAGAAGAAGGAGAAGGAGAAGGAGGAGCTCCTTCTCCTTCTTCTCCTCCTTCTTCTCCTTCTTCTTATCCTCCTCCCTCTCCTTCTTCTTCTTGTCCTCTTGTTTTTCTTTCTTCCTTTCATTTTTCCTCTTTCTTCTCCTCTTGTCTCCATCTTCGGGCTAAATTGGCTTAGAATGCCTTTTTGGAGCTAATTATGTCATTTAAAGGATAATTAGCTAAGTATAGGCCATGTTTTATTAAATAGACCAATTAGGAGCTAACTAAGCTAATTATGTCATCTAGGTGGAACACTAGCTAACTATACGTCGTTTCGGAGCTAACTTGGGTAAAATAGGTCATTCCGGAGCAAACTATGCTTATTAAGCCATTTTGCTAATTATAGGCCATTTAATACCTAAGTTAGGGGGAATAGGTCATCTTGCAGCTACGTAAGCCTTATTATGTCATTTAGGAGAGAACTTAGCTAACTGTAGGTCATTTTTATTAAATAGGTCATTTTGGAGCTAGCTAAGCTAATTATGTCATTTCGTAGGATAATTAGCCAATTTAGCCTTTCTTGGATGAGTCTAAGCTACATAGAAGAAGATAAATAGAAGAAGAAGTAAAAGAAGAAGGAGGAGGAGGAGGAGGAGGAGAAGGAGAAGGATGAGGAGAAGAAGAAGAAAAGAAGAAGAAGGAGAAGGAGGAAGGAGGAAGAAGAAGGAGAAGGAGGAGGAGGAGCTCCTTCTCCTTCTTCTCCTTCTTCTTATCCTCCTCCCTCTACTTCTTCTTCTTCTCCGCTTCTTCTTCTTCCTTCCTTTCATTTTTCCTCTTTTTTCTCCTCTTGTCCCCTTCTTCGGGCTAAATTGGCTTAGAATGCCTTTTTGGAGCTAATTATGTCATTTCGAGGATAATTAGCTAAATATAGGTCATGTTTTATTAAATAGACCATTTAGGAGCTAACTAACCTAATTATGTGATCTAGGTGGAACCCTAGCTAACTATACGTCATTTCGGAGCTAACTTGGGTAAAATAGGTCATTCTGGAGCAAACTATGCTTATTAAGCCATTTTGGATCTAGCTACGCTAATTATAGGCCATTTAATACCTAAGTTAGGGTGAATAGGTCATCTTGCAGCTACGTAAGCCTTATTATATCATTTAGGAGAGAACTTAGCTAATTGTAGGTCATTTTTTATTAAATAGGTCATTTTCTAGCTAACTAAGCTAATTATGTCATTTCGTGGGATAATTAGCCAATTTAGCCTTTCTTGGATGAGTCTAAGCTACATAGAAGAAGAGAAAGAGAAGAAGAAGTAAAAGAAGGAGGAGGAGTAGGAGAAGGAGAAGGAAGAGGAGAAGAAGAAGAAAAGAAGAAGGAGAAGGAGAAGGAGGAAGAAGAAGGAGAAGGAGAAGGAGGAGCTCCTTCTCCTTCTTCTCCTCCTTCTTCTCCTTCTTCTTATCCTCCTCCCTCTCCTTCTTCTTCTTCTCCTCTTCTTTTTATTCCTTCCTTTCATTTTTCCTCTTTCTTCTCCTCTTGTCTCCTTCTTCGGACTAAATTGGCTTAGAATGCCTTTTTGGAGCTAATTATGTCATTTCGAGGATAATTAGCTAACTATAGGTCATGTTTTATTGAATAGACCAATTAGGAGCTAACTAAGCTAATTATGTCCTCTAGGTGGAACCCTAGCTAACTATACGTCGTTTCGGAGCTAACTTGGGTAAAATAGGTCATTCCGGACCAAACTATGCTTATTAAGCCATTTTGGATCTAGCTAGGCTAATTATAGGCCATTTAATACCTAAGTTAGTGGGAATAGGTCATCTTGCAGCTACGTAAGCCTTATTATGTCATTTAGGACAGAACTTAGCTAACTGTAGGTCCTTTTTTTAAATAGGTCATTTTGGAGCTAACTAAGCTAGTTATGTCATTTCGTAGGATAATTAGTCAATTTAGCCTTTCTTGGAGCTAACTAAGCTAATTATGTCATTTAGATGGAAGTCGGGCTATTTTTTATTAAAACACTAGAAATAACATACCATTATCGTCATCACAGCGGTGAAGAACGGTGGCTTTGGCTTGTTTCACCTGGAGAAGGCTGCCCTAGAGAAGGCTCGACTGTAGAAGGGTCATGCGATGCGTTTCGGGAGATATTCTGCAGCAAACATCGTTTGCAATGTGTAGTTAGCATGAGGACACTCTTAAGATCACTGCACTGAAATGAGGATATTCTGCACCAAACATCGTTTGAAATGAAGATCGTGCGATGCCGAACAATGTACCAAAAATGGCCTCCACAATATTCTTTTCAGTGTGCATTACGTTAATGTTGTGTGGGCAAAGGAGGTCTTTGAAGTAAGGCAGATCCCATAAGCATGACTTGTGAGTCCAGGCGTGTTCCGTATTATACCCTTTGAAGTATCCTGGACGCAAAGGATCAGGCTCGAGAGCGTTTAACTGATCAAGGGTTTGTTGGCCTGTCAACGCAGCTGGTGCGGTGTTTTTGACAACTCTACCTTTGATGAAATTCTTCTTGTCTTTTCTGAACTTATGGTCAGGATCCAGGAATCGTCTATGCATGTCGAAGCAAGAATACTTGCGACCAGCCTGCAGCCAATGGAACTGAAGAGCTGCCTTGCATGTGGTGCACGGGAACCTTCCATGCACACACCAGCCAGCGAATAGTGCAAACGCAGGATAATCATGCGTCGAGTACATGTACCACACATGCATTTTGAAATTTGTTTTCGTAGCCGCGTCGTAGGTCTTGATCCCATTATCCCAGGCTTCTTGCAACTCATCCTTAAGCGGCTGCATGTACACATTCATATTCTTCCCCGGATAGTTGGGCCCTGGAATTATCAACGTCAGGAATATGTTCTTTCTTTTCATAATCTCTCCGGGTGGCAAATTTAGTGGAATGACAAATACAGGCCAACAACTGTATTGTGCTGCCGTCATAACATACACATTGAACCCATCCGTGCTGATGGCAACTCTAGGTTGCCTTGGATCTTCCGATTTATCCTTATGTAATGCATCGAAGTGCCTCCACGCAAAACCATCTGAAGTGTGTACCAGTATCTTGTTCCCATACGCATCTAGTTCGGTTCTTTTGCCCAATTTGTGCCATGTCATCTGTCTGGCCGTCTCTTCGACCATGAAAAGACATTGAAGTCTTGGTACGATTGGCAGATATCGAAGAACACTAATGGGGATTTTGGTCTGATTCTTCTCACCCATGCCGTTGTCTACCACAATATACCTGGAAGAATTGCAAATGGGGCAATAGTTCAAGGCCGCATACTCAAGCCTAAATAAGGCACATCCATTCTCACAGGCATGTATCTTCTCATAGGGCATCTTAAGTACACGGAGGATTTTCTCTGACTGGTACAGGTTTGCAGGCAGTACATGTCCTTTGGGTAGAAAGCGTCCAAATATCGTCATCACTGCGTCGTAGCATTCTCTACCTGGGTTGAATTGAGCCTTCAGAGCCATTACTTGTGCGATGGCATCGAGCTGACAAAGCTCAGTCTGCTCGTGGAGAGGACGTTTTGAAGACTCCAACATTTCATAGAAGGCCTTTGCAGATTCCTCCATCTCATCGTCCGAATCCCGAGCATCATCAAAGTCTTGCACCATGTCTTCAATCCCGGTACCATGCTCGTCGGTGCGACGAAGAATCACCTCAGCTCTGGCACGTTGGTCAGACTCACCATGAAAAGTCCACACCGTATAATTAGGGGTAAAACCCCACTTCTGCACGTGTTTACCCATTTCAAACTCTATCTGCTTTTTCCAGTTGTCGCAGTTGGGACAAGAGCACCATGTTTTTTGCTGGCCATTTTCAAATGCGGCAATCACAAACCCACTTGTTTTTGTTAACCATTCATGGGTCATGTCTTTCTGACTAGGGTGACCAGTGTACATCCAAGCACGATCACTCATGTTGCCTAGCTACCTATGGGGGCAGAAGAAATAAATATATAATTCATCATCTATTTTCATACGCTAATCAAGTTTGTCAGTTTTATTACGTCCATGTAACCTACACGCTAATAGGTAAAGATAGGTCCTAATCCCACCCGAGTATGTGTAGATTGGGTTCGTTTTCTCATGCTCTGCTCCAGATGCGACGCAGAATTTTGGCAGCACCTCCCCGCTGTTCTCCTGATACACGTCTCGGCAATAAGCAGAGAGGATGTGTACCCGGAGAATAACAGGGGAGGCACTGACGAAATTCCGCATCGGATCCGGAGCACAGCATACGGGAAAACAAACCCAATCTACACATACTCGGGCTGTCCATGGATAATGTTGGACAATTCGAAAGGATGGCGGTTATAAATATGCAAAGAAATGCATATTTATAGATGTCGCCCTTTCGAACGGGAGACGCATACTGGTCACGCATACTCATGATTGAAGAAACCTATAGCTAGCAAGTTTCATCGGCATGAAGACCGGGACAGAGCAAATTAAGGGGTAGGAGGAGAAGTCATTTGTGCTCACCAACAAACGCAAGGGCGGAGCTCGTCCAATGCACGTGGAGGTCGTCGAACAACTGCACATTGAAATTCACACGATCAACACAAATACGATGTTTTTATAATTAACATAATCGGAAAATATGTGGCCTAACTCATAATTTACAGAACTATGACCCCCGTTGGCTTAGTAGCGTCGACGGTAGGTGGTGTCGGGTGTCGGTCGCGTCGATGGTCGGTGGTGTCGGGTGTCGGTGGCGTCGGGGGTCGGGGGTTAGTTGCGTCGGTGGTCGGGGGTTAGTGTCTTCGGGGGTCGAGGGTCACTGGCATCAGGAGTTGGGGTCTTTTCGGTCAACAAGAGGCCGAAGAGGTGTCGGGGGTCGGGGTTGGGGTCAGGGTACGTAGGGTGTCGGGGGTCGAAGGTCAGTGGCGTCGTGGGTCGGGGGTCGGGGGGCGAGGGTCAGTGGGGTCCGGAGTCGAGGGTCAGTGGCGTCGGGCGTCGGGGGGTGGGGGTCGAGGGTCAGTGGCGTCTGAGTCGAGGGTCAATGGCGTCGGGCGTCGGGGGTCGGCGGTTAGTGGAGTCGGGGGTTGGGAGTCGGGGGTCGGGGGTCAACGGTCAGTGGTGTCGGGCATTGGGGGTCGGGAGTCGGGTGTCAGTGGCGTCGGAGGTCGGGGGTCGAGGGTCAGGGGTTGGTGGCGTCAGTCGTTGTGGGCCGGGGGTCGGGGGTCGGGGTCCTCTTCTTTCTTCTTCACCTCTCTCCTCTTTTTCTTCTTCTTCTTCTTCTTCTTGATCATCTTATTATTATTATTATTATTCTTTTTTCTCCTCCTCCTCCTCCTCTTCTTCTTCTTCTTCTTCTTTCTTTTATCTTTCTCCTCCTCTCCTATTTCTTCTTCTTCTTCTTCTTCTTCTTTCTTTTATCTTTCTCCTCCTCTCCTCTTTCTTCTTCTTCTTCTTCTTCTTCTTTCTTCTTCTAGTTTATTATTCTCTTATTTTCTTGTAAGTTTGACTAGATAAAGCATGTAGAGTAGGAGCATAACATACAATTCAGCGCAAACATACATGTTTCTATTACAATAGAACCTCAAAAGGCTAAGATCTAAGAGGTGCAAATAGAACTACATCAATGCTTCATGCATGAGGTTTATGCCAACACCTCCTATCTCCAGACCAAAAGCTTAACATGCAACTTCTGTCAAAAATGCACATTTACTTCAAATGCAAATCTATCATTTCTTTTTTGGGGCCCATACCCTTCTTCATCTGTCATTTCTTTTTTCTATCTATTTTTTTTCTTTTCTATCTACTTTTTCTACTTAGTAAACTAACTATCTAATTTAACATAAAAACAGAAGAAGAAAAAACTAACTATCCAATTTAACAGAAAAACACAAAATAAACTAACTATCTAAATTAACTATCTAATTTAAAAGAAAAAACAAGAAATAACGCGAAAAAGAAAAAAAAACCTTACCTACGTAGGGGCAGTGGGCGGCCGGGGCGGAGGGCAGTGGGCGGCCGGGGCGGAGGGCAGTGGGAGGAGGGGAGGGCGAGCTCCGGCCCTGGGCGGCGGGGAGGAGGTGCGGGGGGAGGAGGGGAGTGCCAGCTCCGGCTGCGCGATGGTGGTGGGCCGGAGCGGCTCCGGTGGTGGCGGCGGCGGCACTCGGGTGGGCAGGGCCCGGGAAGGAGGGGCGCGTGGAGGACGGGCGCGGGGAGGAGTTGCGCGGGGAGGAGGGGAGGGCGAGCTCCGGCGAGCTCTGGTGGTGGTGGCGGCGGCGCTGGAGTGGGCAGTGCGCGGGGAGGAGTTGCGCTGGGGTGGGCAGTGCGGGAGGAGGAGGGGCGCGAGTTGGCCGTTAGGGGAGCGGGGGTGGGGACTGCGCGCCGTTAGGGGGAGCTCCCCTTTGTCGTCTGCAAAGGCTGGGAGGGAGACGGCAAAGGGGTGGGTGGGGTGGGGCGCGAGTTGGCCGTTAGGGTGGCGCCCCTTTGTCGTCCGCGTGCTCTTTGTCGTCCGCCTGTAGGGACTTTGCCACGCGTCAGCAGACGGCAAAGAGGTGGTAGACGGCAAATAAAACCTTTGCCATCGGCAACCTCTTTGTCGTCCGCTTTGTACCAACTAACGGCAAAGAGCATCTTTGCCATGCGTCAGCAGACAGCAAAGGCACGACAGACGGCAAATTTATCAATTCCAGTAGTGTTAGTGTCAATCATTCTAAAAATATGCAAAACCCTAAGCATGGGGATGCTAAGTTTGCTATGTCCACTACTTGTTGCAATGATCATGATTGGGGTAATGATTTTTCTTCTGATCTTGAAAATTTGTTTAAGCCTCATGATGAATATGATATTTGCAATATTATTGAAAGTGGGTTTGGATAAGTCATGACTTTAGTTGATGATAGTCCCACTATTTTCGAAGAGCGTCAAATTTACATGCATGTGGATCATGAAAATAATATCCTATGTGATAGTTACATTGTTTAATTCGAATATGATCCCACATGTAATTGTTATGAGAGAGGAAAATATGGTGGTAGAAACTTTCATATCACTAAGTCACCTCTCGTTATGTTGAGATTGCTCTTGTCTCTTTCTTCTTCCTTGCATTTGGAAGTTATTGCTTGTCTTGATAATTTCTTTTCCTATAAAATGCCTATGAATAGGAAGTATGTTAGACTTAGATGTGATTTTCACATGCTTTATGATGCTCTCGTTGTGCTTCAATCCTTGTCTTTTGTGTGAGCATCATTGAATTATCAATGCCTAGCTAAGGGCGTTAAACAATAGCGCTTGTTGGGAGGCAACCCAATGAATTTATCTTTTTCTTTCTGTTTTGTTGAGTCCACACCATCATAATTATGTTATGATTGTGTATTTTGTGTTTCTTTTTGTGTTTGAGCCAAGAAAAACCTTTATGACTAGTCTTGGTGATGGTTGTTTGATCCTGCTGGAAAAAGACATAAACTTTTCGCTTACGAGATTATTTTTCATTTTTATTCAGAAAGATCTTTTGAGTTGATTCTTTTTGCTTCGAGTTGATATGCCTTTTGCCGAAGCAGTCGTAAGTTTTCAGAATTTGTGAGGTACCAAAAGTATACGAAGTATACAGATTTCTACAGACTGGTCTGTTTTTGACAGATTCTGTTTTTGTTGAGTTGGTTGCTTGTTTGGATGAAACTATGGATAGTATCGGGGGGCTACTAGCCATGGAAAAGTGAGAATACAGTAATCTAACACCAATATAAATAGAAATCAAGATTTCTACAGTACCTAAGGAGGTGGTAGTTTGCTTTCTTGTACTAATGATATCACGAGTTTCTGTTTAAGTATTGTGTTGTGAAGTTTTCATGTTTTGGGTGATGTTCTCATGGACAAATGGATAAAGAGTGGAAAGAGCTCAAGATTGGGGATGCCCAAGGCATCCCAAGACAAATTCAAGGACACCAAAAAGCCTAAGCTTGGGGATGCCCCGGGAAGGCATCCCCTCTTTCGTCTGCAATCCATCGGTAACATTACTTGGAGCTATATTTTTATTCACCACATGATATGTGTTTTGCTTGGAGCGTCTTGTATCGTAGGAGTCTTTTATTTTTGTTGTGTCACAATCATCCTTGCTGCACACCTTTTGAGAGAGGCATGCACTCATCGTGATTCTGCTAGAATGCTCATCGTGCTTCACTTATGTCTTTTGAGCTAGATAATTTTGCTCTATGTGCTTCACTTAGATCTTTTAGAGCACGGCGGTGTGTGATTTGATAGTTGGCTTGTGCTATGAAAGTAGTCCCAAAGGTGATAGGTACCCAAAGAGGATACAAAAACCTCCATCTTCATGTGCATTGAGTAGAAAGAGAAGTTTTGACTCCTCTCAATTAGTTTTGAGACGTGGATTTGGTAATATTAAGAGTTATGTTAGTAGGGTGTTGTGAATCTAGAAATACTTGTGTTGAAGTTAGTGATTCCTGTAACATGCACGTATGGTGAACCGCTATGTTAGGAAGTCGGAGCATAATTGATCTATTGATTGTCATCCTTTGTGTTGCGGTCGGGATCGCGCGATGGTTAACACCTACCAACCCTTCCCCTAGGAGTATGCATTTAGCACTTTGTTTCGATAACTAATAAAAACTTTTGCAACAAGTATGTGAGTTCTTCATGACTAATGTGAGTCCATGGTATAGATGCGCTTTCACCTTCCACCATTGCTAGCCTCTCTAGCGCCGCTCAACTTTCACCGGTGCACAAACCCACCATATGCCTTCCTCAAAACAGCCACGATACCTACCTACTATGGCATTTTCATATCCATTCTGAGATATATTGCCATGCAACTCCCACCGTTCCGTCTCATGACTTGTGTCGTCACTCTCATATTTCCATTGCATGATCGTAAGATAGCTAGCGAGATGTTTCAACGTCATACGCCAAGCTAGATCGTTGCACATCCCGGTAAGCTGCCGGAGGCATGTCCTATAGAGTCATCATTGCTCTAAGTATTGAGTTGTGAGTAAATAAAAGTGTGATGATCATCATTATTAGAGCATTGTCCCATGTGAGGTAAAAAAAGAGGCCAAAGAGCCCAAATAAAAAAAGAGGCCAAAGAGCCCAAATAAAAAAAGAGAGAAAAAGAGAGAAGGGACAATGCTACTATCTTTTTCCACACTTGTGCTTCATAATAGCACCATGTTCTTCATGATTGAGAGCCTCTCGTTTCGTCACCAACATATGCTAGTGGGAATCTTTATTATATAACTTGGCTTGCATATTCCAATGATGGGCTTCCTCAAAATTGCCCTAGGTCTTCGTGAGCAAGCAAGTTGGATGCACACCCACTAGTTCCCCTTTTGAGATTTCACATACTTATAGCTCTCGTGCATCCTTTGTATGGCAATCCCTACTCATTCACATTGATATCTATTAATGGGCATCTCCATAACCCTTTGATACGCCGAGTCAATGTGACCATCTCCTCTTTTTTTGTCTCACAACCACCACCACACTCTATTCCACCTATAGTGCTATATCCATGGCTCACGCTCATGTATTGCGTGATAGTTGTAAAAGGTTTGAGAAACTAAGAGTGCGAAAACAATTACTTGGCCAATACCGGGGTTGTGCATGATTTAAATTAGTTGTGTGGGGATGATGGAGCATAGCCAGACTATATGATTTTGTAGGGATAACTTTATTTGGCTTTGTTATTTTGAAAGTTCATGATTACCTTGCTAGTTTGCTTGAAGTATTATTGTTTTCATGTTAATAGCAAACTATTGTTTTGAATCTTACGGATCTGAACATTCAGGTCACATGAAAGAAGTTACAAAGGACAACTATGCTATGTAGCATTCCACATCAAAATTCAGTCTTTATCACTTCCCTACTCGAGGACGAGCAGGAGTTAAGCTTGGGGGATGCTTGATACGTCTCCAACGTATCTATAATTTTTGATGGTTTCATGCTATTATCTTGTCAAACTTTGGACGTTTTGTATGCCTTTTATATCTTTTTTGGGACTAACTTATTAACTCAGTGCCAAGTGCCAGTTCCTGTTTTTTCCGTGTTTTTGACCCTTTTCAGAGGAGGATTTTAAACGGAGTCCAAACGGAATGAAACTTCCAAAAAGATTTTTTCCGAAACAGAAGACGATCGGGAGACTTCAGAACCAAGGCAGAGGGTCACCAGGGACCCCACAAGCCCCCTAGCCGCGGCCAGGGGGCCCGTGCCTCCCAGGCTTGTGGGATCCATGGGCCTCCTCTGCCTTAGGTCTTTCGCCTATATATTCCATAAAATTCTAGAAAAAATCAAGAGAGCCACGAAAATACTTTTCCGCCGCCGCAAGCTTCTGTCTCCGCAAGATCCCATCTGGGGCACGTTCTGGTGCCCTGCCGGAGTGGGGATTTGAATACGGAGGGCTTCTTCATCAATACCATGACCTCTCCGATGATGCGTGAGTAGTTCACCATAGACCTACGGGTCCATAGCTAGTAGCTAGATGGCTTCTTCTCTCTCTTGGATCTTCAATACAAAGTTCTCCATGATCTTCATGGAGATCTATCAGATGTAATCTTCTTTGCGGTGTGTTTGTCGAGATCCGATGAATTGTGGATTTATGATCATATTATCTATGAATCTTATTTGAGTTTCTTCTGATCTCCTATATGCATGATTTCATATCCTTGTAATTCTCTTCGAGTTGTGGGTTTTGTTTGGCCAGCTTGGTCTATGATTCTTGCAATGGGAGAAGAGCTTTGTTTTGGGTTCATACCATGCGGTGACCTCACCCAGTGACAGAAGGGGTAGCGAGGCACGCATCGTGTTGTTACCATCACGGGTAAAAAGATGGGATTTCATCATTGGTTTGAGTTTATCCCTCTACATCATGTCATATTGCTTAAGGCGTTACTCTGTTCGTCACGAACTCAATACACCAGATGCATGCCGGATAGCAGTCGATGTGTGGAGTAATAGTAGTAGATGCACAAAGTATCGATCTACTTGTCTCGGACGTGATGCCTATATGTATGATCCTTGCCTTAGATATCGTCATGACTTTGCGCGGTTCTAACAATTGCTCGACAGTAATTTGTTCACCCACTGTGATATTTGCTATTTTGAGAGAAGCCTCTAGTGAACACTATGGCCCCCGGCTCTACTTCACATTATATTTTCAGCCTTACACTTTTACTTCGTTGCACTTTCCGCCTTCAGATCTCACTTTGCAATCAATCTTGAAGGGATTGACAACCCCTTTATAGCGTTGTGCAAGCTCTTTTGTGTTTGCGCAGGTACTGTGGACTTGAAGCGATTCTCCTACTGGATTGATACCGTGGTTCTCAAACTGAGGGAAATACTTACTGCTCCTGTGCTGCATCACCCTTTCCTCTTCAAGGGAAAAACCAACGCAAGCAAGTCTCCATCAACGTGTCAATTTCTGGCGCTGTTGTGTGAGAAGTAGCATTCCTCTTCCTACCTATTAACTCTATAGTGGCAAGCACCATGTGTTGAGGAAATATCGAGACTTATATATCCAAGTGGATCAATTTCTGGCACTGTTGTGTGAGAAGTAGCATTCCTCTTCCTACCTATTAACTCTATAGTGGCAAGCACCATGTGTTGAGGAAAGATCGAGACTTATATATCCAAGTGGATGTAGATGATCATGATTTATTATTGTTGACACTGTCCTAGAGGTAAATAAGTTGGGTGGCAAATCATTTAAGCCCATATCTTCCTATGTGTCCTATGGAAACATGAGCTCCAAAATATGCCTTGAGCATGAGCAATCATAGAAGATTAAATGATAGTTTAATATGTGAACTTGCCAAAAATAAAGCTCTTACATAGACTCTCCTCTGAAATATGATGAATTATGATTGTCCGAATGACTAAGAACATAGTTTATGTCAATAAAGTTTATGTTTCTTACTCCAATAGTTGTGAATGGATTGTTACCTGTTTACGAGGATCTATATGATAGAATACTTGCTTCTATGCTAATATTCATGATGCTCTCATGTTTGTATTCTTATTTATCAACACCTCTCTCTCAAATCATGTGGTCATTATTTTCGAGTTCGACTTTTGCTTAAGGACAAGCAAGCTCTAAGCTTAGGGGACTTGATACGTCCATTTCACATCATGAATTATTATTGATATTTGTGTCATTATTGTCCATTATTCACTATTATCATACAATTCTTATGTCCTTTCTCTCTGAATATGCAAGGTACATCAAAATCGGGAAATATCTGGAAATGGAATTTTGATCCAGGAAACCGAGAAAAAAAGGAGAAAATCAACATGCTCCAAATGACCTAAAAATTCAAGGAGAATTCTGCTGGAATATTTAAGAATTATTGGGTCAAAAATATACGAGAGAGGGCCACGTGTTGGCGCCAAGGCAACAGGGTGCAGCCACCCCCACTCGTCGCGCCCTGATGCCTTGGCCCCCCTGCCGGCCCTCTGACGTCCCTCTTGTCCTATATAGTGTGTTTTCCCCTAGCAAAAATCATAAGAAACCTTTCGGGACGAAGCGCCACCATCTCGAGACAGAAACCTGGGTAGAGGCCCTTTTGCTCAGCGGCATGTCGGGGAAACTTCCCTCCAAGAGGGGGAAATCGAAGCCATCTTCATCACCAACGCTTACTCCTTCATGAGAGTACCAATCCTCATCAACATCTTCAGCAAAACCATCTTATCTCCAACCCTAGTTCATCTCTTGTATTCAATATTGGTCTCAAAACCTTAGATTGGTACTTGTGGGTTACTAGTTGTGTTGATTACATGTTGTAGTTGATGCTTGTTGGATTACTTGGTGGAGGAAATTATGTTCAGATCCTTAATTATAATTATTACACCTCTGTTCTTGAACATGTTGATGAGGTGTGAGTAGTAACTATTGTTCCTGAGGACATGGGAGAAATCTTGTTATATGTAATCATATAAAGTTGGTATTTGGTCAATATTTTCATGATATGTATGTTGTTACTTCTCTTAGTGGTGTCATGTGAACGTCGACAACATGATACTTCACCATGTTATGGGCCTAAGTGAAGTCATTGTGGAGTAACAAGTATGATGGGTTGCGAGAGCGACAGAAGCTTAAACCCCAGTTTATGTGTTGCTTCATGAGGGGCTGATTTGGATCCACACGTTTAATGATATGGTTAGATTTATCTTAATTCTTCTATCGTAGTTGTGGATGCTTGCGAGAGAGGGTAATCATAAGTTGGTTGTTTGTTCAAGTAACAACAACACCTTAGCACCGGTCCACCCACATATCAAATTATCAAAGTAGCGAACGCAAATTAATTCAATATGATGAACATGACTAGACAGAAATTCCCATGTGTCCTCTCGAGCGCGTGCTTTATATAAGAGTACTTTCAGGCATGTCCTTTGCTATAAAAATGATTGGGCTACCTTGGTGCACCTTTGTTACTATTGCTATTTTTCACTTGTTATGAATTATCTTGCCATAAAACTATTTAACAAGGTTACTCACAACACTTGCAGAGAATACCTTGCTGAAAAACCGCTTATCATTTTCTTCTGCTCCTCGTTGAGTTCGACACTCCTACTTATCAAAAGGACTACATTTGATCCCCTATACTTGTGGGTCATCAACCAGCTCGAGACCCCTACCCGAGATCCATTGATTTTAGCACCGACAATGATGCCTCCTCGGCAACGGTCCTAGTAAAGGTGGTTGATGCCATTGAGATATGGATTGTATAGAAAAAGTTTTTTTTGCCTTTTCCCTAAGTTGTGACCTTGGGTTATCGAACCCACAAGAGTGTGTGTCGTACGACAAAGAATCAAAAAAAATATTGTTATCGAAATAAATTCTAGTTTTTAAGAAGACATTTTACAACTTTTTAGTTGTAAACACTTGTATATGAAAATTGGATTGTATGAGGTATTAATATCAAAACCTTATACGTGTGCTCGGGATCTCCTGTTGATAATAAGCATACCTATGGAAAACAACAATTATGACATGCTTGCTATGTGATGAAGTTGTGGATGTCTCCAAAGTACGTCTTGACCAGTCATGATCTGCCCTAAGTATCGGTTGTCCAGCCAAGAGCCTTAGCATCATGTGGGGTTACATATGTTATTAAGAATTACTCCAGACGAAAGCATTAGGCATTTAATGACTACACCCCATTTATCCTCAAGGAATTGCTTTCCTTACCCTAAAAAACCTTTCTCACACTATTGTTCGAAATAGCGTTCCACGCGTCCTTGCTTCTTACCTCCTCCTTGATTGATCTACGGGATCTTCGATACCTCCAGGGCCTTAGAACAAGAGGGAAACAAAAGACAACTCCACTGTAACTAAACACATACAAATAACAGCAACTATAAAAAGTCGTTACAACGATCGCGTACACAAATACATAGGGTTGGAAAGCCTTGCCTCAACCATTGCTTTAGTGAATTACTCACACATGGCGATCGGATCGCAAGATGAACTCGTTGAAGATGATATAAAAATGATTGATTGATTGATAATATGGCTTACAATAGTTGTCGGATGCGATACACCGGTTACAAAGTATGACTAATTCTGAGAGATTGTTTTGGTGACGAAGTGGCAGCATCTAGGGTCTGAAGATGGCTTTTGTTTCCTCCGGTATGATGATATTCTTCCATGTTTGAGCCCATTTCCTCTGGAAACACATCAAACAAAGGATTTTGTAATTTCTTGCACTCATTAGTCATCAGAATTGATATCGGAGTGACTCTCCAGGAATTTTCGGGATTATTCGGTTTACACAGTGGTAGAATACGCACAAAATATTGCTCATCAATGCAGGTCACGAGATGAGAAGCAAGACATGGACCAATGCCAACCTCTTAGCCTTCTCCCACACAATATACATAGTTTCAATGCCAACCTCATCTGGAGCCATCTAGCTTTAAACTATTTTACCCTATTCCTGGGTCGAAGTTACATGTTCCAATTGTAATCCTTATCAAGGATGTCCAAGAAATTTGCATCTCCAACATCACAAAAAAAGTTTTGTCTCTCAAATCCAAGTAATTGGCATATCACAACATTTATCATGTCCACCTACAACAAACTAACTAACAAACTAGATTAAACAGGGCCCAAATTACAAGGTTCGCCAATTATTAAGGTTTCACCCATTGCTAGAATATGTACATAAAATAGGAATAATCGACCAAAATAACTGGAGAAATTGAAGGAAGTTTACTTTGCTTGGTGTGGGAAGTAAGATCCACAAAGAGAGGATTGTTTGAGGGGGTCTAGGATGGATCGGAGAAGAAGAGAGGGCATCCTCCTCTCTTCACCCCGGACAAGAGGGTTGTTTGACAAGAGTGGTTTGCGTTGGTGGGTGGTCCATCCCGCGGACCTGCTCGGCATGTACCCCTTTAGGGGTCTACCATCGAATGACCTAATGGTAGAGTACCTGGTCTACCATCACCACCTTTAGCTGTAGCCACTTGGCCACATGAGCACGGTGAGTGATGTTCAACAGAAGTTGGCTGCAGTTCACCACCATTGACTCTGAAAGTAGCCTAGGTAGCCTACCGCCGCCATGTCGAGCGGTAGACCCAAGGGTCATTCCATGCTATACATTTGAATAAGGATTAAATTATGCTATACTTTTGACGAGGAATTAAATCATGCTAAACTTTGACCATGCGGTCGAAACAGTGATTTGTACCGGTCCTTGACAAAGGCATGTACAATGAACAACGTTTTCTGTTCGGAGACAAGAGAACCGAAGGCTTCAATTTGACACTTATTGTTTATTTGGTCTCTAGAGGATGGCGAACGCATAATTGAGGAAAAAGGTGTGGGTAGATCTCAGTCAAGTGTTATAACATATATTCCTTTCGTTCTGAAATAGGTGGCTCAGTTTATGTATTGACTTTATAAGTTAGTACTCCCTCTGATCCTTTTTACTCCGCATATTAGATTTATGTCAAGTCAAACTTTACAAACTTTGACCAAATATATATTGAAAAATATCAACATCTACACTACAAAATATACTTTTCATGAAACTACATTTCGTAATGAATCTAACAATATTAATTTGGCATGATGAATGTTGATACACGTTTCTATAAATTCGGTCAAAATAGAGATAATTTGACTTCGGACAAAGCTAATATGCAGACTAAAATGGACCGGAGGGAGTACAAAGTTGAGTCACTTATTTCGAGACGGATGGAGAAGAAAAGAAGAAGAAAATTATAAAAAAAATGCATTGATCTTTATGTAAGATATCACAAGTGTAGCTTTCACTAAAGACATGATTAAGTCTTAGTGGAGTGAGATTTAGCAGTACAGATCAAGAAATCCAGTCAACCGGTGGCTGGAAAATGCAGTGGCTGCGTAACGATCGGTCGATCCTTTGCAGTTCGTACGGGCGCAGCAGATTGCACAAGGAAATTACCGAGGTCCGCCTCACCAACCGATTTTTTCTCGTCCAGGACTCCGCGCGCTACCTCGCCCGTTGAACGATTACCGTCGCCGCCATGACTAAGTGCGGTCGTACGCACAGAGGCTACGTAACGGGCGCTAGGGAGCCCCCGGACCAGCACCGACGACACGAGCTCAACACTGTTCACGCTCATGGCACCACGGTCGCAGCTTGCTGCTCCCGCCAGTGCAGCAGGCTAGCATAGGGGCAAGTTTGTACATAAAGAAGGCAAAGTTCAGATAAAATAAAAAAAAATCAACTACAATAATCATTATTATAATAAAAAATCAATTTGTTAGGGAGTCTAGCCTTCCTCGTCCCCCTAGAATCGTCCTGCCCTTACCGATGCCCGTTCCAGTTTGCCATGTCATGCATGCATGCGTCCCATTTCTGACGCGAGGCTCTAGCGCTGCCGATGTGCGAGGGCACCGGCCGGTACCATGTCTCTTCCAATCCTCCGCCGATACGTTTGCACCGCCGGGCATGCATCAGAACGGGGCGAACCAGGGTCGTGCTACAGTGCCCCGGACGCGACTATTCATCCACCATGGGCGATTGGGCGGCCGGGCAGGGACTGTAGTTGTGACGCCCGGCCCGAGGTGGCTGATTTTCTTTCTCTCTTGGGCCTGCCCACGCAAGGAGCGGACGCTGCAGTAGCTGCTTGCACGCTGGCTCTGGCTGCTGCAGCCGTGATTGGACGTCACCAACACAAAAGGAGAGAGATTTTGTTCCCCTCTGGGCTCTGGGTCTGGCTAGATCTCAACACCCATGTCCTGCAAACCCAGCGTTTCCTCGTGCAATGCACTGACGCAGTCCAGCGTCGGGTCGCCGCCGCTGCGTACCCTGGCAGCCACACTCTCTCGTCAGTCGTCGCCGTGACCGTGCACCCACACATAGGGCAGGGCATGGACGTATGGCTGCCCCCTGCCGAAGCTCAGCCGAACTCGGCGCACGGATGGCGGGTGACTGGCATTAGACCAATTAAGGAAGAGTCCGTAGTGACCGTGTAAAGGGCCCGCATGTTTAGGATTATTGCTGACACTAACACATGTTTTCGCCATGCTTCTGTTGTGAATCTACCGACCTTGCACGGCCCACTGCCCTTCTAAGGGTCCGGTCTGTTTGGGAGTAACTGATGAGTAATGCTACACCTATAAAGGCTTACGTAAAGATTTTACGTACAAACTGATGTGTAAGATTGTGATTGGTAACTGAGGGATGAGGGGCCCCACCTCCACTGAAAATCAGGGGGGAGAGAAGAGTTAGTTTGGAAGGTTAAGTAAACCTTTGTAAGTTTTTGTAGGTCTAGCATTTTTGGTAACTGATCATGGGGTATCTCACCTGATGCGCTTTCACCCGTCGCCTCGTCGCATGATAGACGTTTTCTTTGGATATTTTTTAGGGAAACGTTTCCCGTCAGCGTCGGCTGAACGTTCGGCCGGACACACGCGATCCGTACGATCTCCTCTCATCCTGCAATCTCCTTTCTTCTTGGCAGAACAATTCTCGCACGAGGTGGGACGCATAGCCGAGGGGAGCCCACCATCTTCGTGCCCCCGCGTTGTTGCTGCCGACATCGCCGGTCCCTTCCCCCGTCGGCCGTTCGCATCGCCAGTTCCCGCCTCCGTCGGCCGCCCGCATCACCAGATCCAGCCTCCGCATGTCGTCCTCGTCGCCTGCCGCCATGGCCGGGCCGCGCTATACAAGTGTTGCAAACATCACCCAAAATTGCTGCAACAGCTATTTGAAAACGTTTCAAACCCAGATGAAAAAGCTTCAGCCATGCATATAAAAAGCTGCAAACGGTCATTGCCATGGCGTAATGCTGCAACTGTTGACATAAAATGCTACAACATTTGTGAAAAAAGTTGCATCTAGACATACAAAAAGCTGCAAGCGGTCATTGCCATATCAGAATGCTACAACCGTTGACATAAAATGCTACAATCGCTGATGAAACATGTTGCAACGGACGATCGATAAGGTGCTCGCGTTTGTTGGCTTTGCAAGGAGGGCGACCGGCGACGAGGACGTCCGACGAGAGGGGCGGCGGGAGAAGGACCCCTCGACCGTTGGGGGCGGGGGGAGAGGGAAGGGGTGGGGGAGCGCCGCTGCACGTTGGACGAGGATGGCCGACGAAGCTCTCTCGTTCATGGCTCGAGGTTAAGGACGAGAGAGGAAATCTGACGGTCAAGGCATCCCCAATCTGACGGCTGCGCTGCGACCGGCGCGAGTGTTCGGGCCGGGGCGCCGACGCCGAGTACTGCCCTTTTTTTATCTCGATTTTTTTAGGTTTTAGATGGATTTCTTTTCTTTCGGTTTTCGTTCAGTTTTAAAGGAAAAATGAAAAAAACAAATTACCCCAAACTGTTTTTCTTTTCTATCAAGTGAGGCACATATTTGTTTAGTGTGGAGGCACATTTTTTTCTTCCACGAGAGGGACATTGTGTTCTAAAATTGAAAAATAAATCACATGAGATACAAATTTTTTGTGGTGAAGGCATATATTTGCTTCCGCGAGCCTCTTAGAAAAAAATGTGTTTTTCCTCCATGGAAGGCGTAGATTTGATTCCGTGAAGAGCACAGTTGTGCTCGGAAAAAAAGTTCATTTTTTTCTTGATACATATTTGCTTCTCATGGAGGCCCAAATTTTATTCCACGAGTCTCTCGGGTAAGGAAAAAAACACGTTTTTTCTTTCATAGAAGGTATAGATTTACTTCCGCGGCACACATTATCCCTCTGTGAAAGGGTAAAGTGTGTTTCTTTTGCTTCCACGAGAAGCACAAATTTGCTTCTCGTGGAGGCACAAATTCGCTAAGCGAGTGTGCCTCTCAGAAACAGGGTGGGAGGTGGGAAACAAATATGCTTCCGGCTTAATTTTTTCTTCCGGTTTATTCATGAAAAAAGTTCGTCGAAAGGTATTAATATGGGATCTTGTTGTGAAGATTTCGACGCGAGAAATTTAGCGATGAAAATAGTTCAGAATTTTTACACACAATTTAAGTGATAAAACATTTTGAATAAATGCATCTAGGAAAAAAATGAAAAAAATCTCATGTTGCGACAAGTAAACGGATGTGTAGGATCGCAAGTAGGTCTTGACGGGGATGATTAAACTACTTCACCAAATAAAAATGTAGTCTTTCCCAATTTTAGTTTTTGGCAAGTTTTAGCGATTTACACAAGTTAAATAACACCCTACACATGAAATTCTAGATATTGGGCAGTGGAAAGTAAAGACTTTGCATATGAATGTAAAGGAGAGATTGGAGAAATCAAAGGCAATGAAGACAGGATGATTTTTTGCATGGTTCTGATAACTAGTGATATCACACCTCCATGTTGATGGAAATTTTAAATCGCGAAGAGTAATGGCTATGCGTGTGCACAGAGGGCACCACACATATAGGGTCAACAAAGAAGGAGCCTTGTTTATTCCACCATGGCTTACGTCCACGAAGGACTAACCTCACTGGAGTAGATATTCACGAAGTAGGTGATCTCCTTGCTCTTACAAACTCCTTGGTTCAACTTCACAAAATTTGGATACTTCCAAGTGACACCTAACCAATCTAGGAGACACTCCTCTCCAAAAGGTAATAGATGTTGTTGTTGGTGAAATCCTTGCTCTTGTGCTTCAAAAGATAGTCTCCTGAACACTCAATCACTCTCTCACAAATTTGGCATGGTGATAGGAGAAGGATTGAAGTGTAAAGCGATTTGGAGAGGTTAGAAATTACGGATCATATGGTTGTAGTGGAATCCATTGATATCAGCAGAAGTGTAGGGGGTTCTCTTTCAAAAAATGGATATATGAAGTTGTAGATTCGTTCTGCTTTGCTCTCTTAGACCCGATGGAGTGGGTGGGGTACATATAGTAATCACCAAATATCCAACCATTACACGCCTTTTCGCACATCACGATTGGACCGGGTGAAACCACCTGGTGAGACCAATTAGTGTAAAAAGGTTTGAACTTTAGGGTTTTTGGTGAGACGGGATGAAACATCTCGTACGGGCCGACGAGTGCTGACCTGAGCACTTTCCATGCTTTGGTGAGACCGATCAATGTCACTGTAAATTCCTAAATAAAATTAATAAAAAACAGAAGGTTGGCAAGTAAACTTCCGTGCCACCTATTGATTAACTCAGAATTTGCGAAATGAAGTCAATGGCTAATAGAATGTTGGCATGGTCACTTCGATGAGACCTAAGGGTCACTTAGTGGGTCCGGTTTGTTAGGGTTTAGGAAGTGGCTCTCTCAAGTATACTTTGGTGGGTCCGGGTATATCGTGTTTTGGTGGGACTGAGATGGAATTTAGGGTTATGGACATATAGGATTTGGAAGATGTGGTTGAGGGTAGCAATATTTTCAAGCCCTTGAGCAAATGACTCATGATCAAAATATCATAATATTTTAGAAATATTAGCTTTTATATGGACTCAATGTGATCTTGGATCACTAAACCATAAATATAGAGTCTTGGAGCTTGTGTCATGCTTTGCACTTTGAGGGGTCCACATCTCCATCCATTGCCATACCTAAGTGAACTATACTGAAATATTCATTAAATAGACATTTGTACAATGATGTATATGTTGTTATTAATTGTCAAAACAATCTCGGGATTTCTTGCACTTTCAACATGCAGTGCGTCATTTGTCAACCTCACACATGGTAGAAGTGACCTTTACAAGAAGTAACCCTTAATTAATGATCTCTGGTTTGTTTGGATAGAAGGGCTATTGAACATAGGACAGAGTTTCCTATTCAACGCGCTTTGTGTCTCTAAGAGTAAATATGAGGTCAACGTTGACCTACTAAGGACCAATCAATCACATGAGGAACGAGGCCGAGATTTGTTAACGAGGTTCACCAATATGGTTTATCCTCGGGGCATGAATACGAGCGATACTCCCCGTGAGACTGTCACAATACCACACCCCGGCCTCCCAAGGCGCTGATACATGCCTCCAACTCCCCCCTGCGTGCTAGTTCTATCATGTTGGCATATGTTACAACGTGTGTCTACCTCCACTATATATGAGAGGTGAAGGATACAAGTGTCCAATTAGTACACGACTCCATATCATGTCTAAACATAATACAACTAAGAGTCCAACTGTAACCTACCTTCTACACAATATTCGACACAACTCTAACAAACTCCACCTTGGCTAATATTCTTCATCACCTTGGATTCGTCCATGCGTAAAACTTCCACATACATTGGACTTGAGTTTATCCCATGAGACTTCATGTTACTCCACCTGCAACTTCTTGTCCCTTCTTTTCTTGATCACAATCGACACTAAAGCGAAATTAAGTTCCACGTTACTCTAGTTTGCGCTCCCAACTTCTAGAGAATTTGTTCAACGTCATCACAAACCGATCACTAACTTGAGGGAAAGTGAGCAACTCACATATTGGGTGTCACACATAAGAGATACTTGAACTCAACTTAATCGCTCTTCCTTGACTGACTGTGTGAAACTTGAAGGAATTCACCATTGCTTGTCATCATCTCAAGTCAAATTCGCAGTTGTTTCACCACATGTATGACCAACAGAGCCCTGGTCCGTCTCCATGTACCATTCATAATGCATGCCTCGCTATTATTACTGTATCGATTCTCCACTGTCTCGATTGAGTCTCAGGGGTCACGAACCCACACTACTCAATTCCATTGCATTGTACTTTCGATCTTCACCGACCGATGAAGGTTTCACGTTTCCATCACACCACTGGGCTCTAGTCCGAACTATGTGTCACTCGCTTTTTCCCGAGTGAAGTCCTCCAGACTCCAACTCCACCTTCAACATGACTCCATGGTAGATGATCAATCCACCCCGTGCCCCGTCGACTTCAAGATATGTATGTACACCACCTTGAATCAAACCCACACATTAGTCCCATCGAAGCCACACAAGACCGCATGCCCGCAACACGTGTTTCCATGCCCAGAAGTCGGTCACCATCAACATCATGCTCCTATGTCATCCTCGTTGATCCCAGTATCGTCTCTGTACCAACCAACTTGTGTTGATTCGTTAGAATGTCTAGTCCGACCTAGTCGAATTTGTTCGACTGCATGACGCGCTCGATGCTCGCATTCCACAAATTTCCATCCACCACATGATTATTCCATGTAGGTGGCATGACTTCCCACAACGCCTTCAAGCATCCCTGTTGTGCAAACAAAATTTTCACCACTATCCGCCATAACCCAAGGTTTTCAATCCCGTTGAAATTCTCCACCTTAAACACGGTACTCGTTGGCATCATGGTTCATCGTATGATTAACCCAGGAAAAAAATTATCTGAGCTTTTCACCCAATGCCGAAGTATATGACCAAAACCTAGCATGGTCTTTCGTGTACCAGTAGCAATTCCGACCAAAAGAAAACCTTCAGATAATTACGTGATGGCTCCCTTGCACAACTATTGATGCTAGCTTTGACTTTTGTGTCAAATCCTCATGCACATAGTGCTCCCAATGGATACGCCCCTTGATGGATTTCACTTTTTTCCTTTGCTGAAATAGGCTTCAATTCTCTCGGTCCTTACACCGCAGCCCCTTCGAACGTGCTCTGATACCACTTGTTAGGATAAATCCGAGATCACCATCGATCAATCGAGGACCAAGCAATCAGACGAGGCACGAAAATGAGATTTGTTAACGAGGTTCATCGATATGGCTACAACCCCGGGCCATGAGCGTGACATTCCGCTAAAATAGGATTCACTCTGTGGGTCCTTACACCATAGCCCCTTCGAACCTTGTTCTGATACCATTTGTTAGGATAAATTTAAATCTTTTACATGCTGAGGGAATCCATGTTTCAACATTCTAGAAGGTTCATGAACTAGGGCTTTTCTCATGATTTTACTAGTTTCTCTCATTTTTTATTTTAATTCTCATTCTTCTTTTTATTTTTTCCCACTTCTCTTTTTTCTAATTTCATTTTTTATGCAAATGTCAATTAAAAAATTAGAAATTTTGTTCATGTTTTAAAAATATATTTGTATTTTCAAAGAACACTCAAAATTTCAAAAATTGATTGAAGTTTCATGTTTTGTTCCTCTTTATAAAATGTTTGGAAAGTTTAAAAAGTGTCACCATTTTCGGCAAATGGAATTTTGAAATGTGTTCACTTTTTCAAAGAGGTGCACATTTTTAAATAGGACTGTGCTAATGTCCGCTCGTCCGGACTATTAGCAATAGATTCGAACGCATTCATTTAGTGTCGGACTTCTGTTGTAAGGTGTTAATTCCATTTTTAATAAAAAAAGCAAAAGCATTGAGTCTATTTTTTCCTTAATATCTGCATGCATGCATATGAGACAAAACTGATGAAATTCCATCAAAATTATAACTTTACAATGTTTTTGAGGTGAAACGTCACTCACATAGAAAAAATGTTTTGACATAAAAGATTCGTCACGACGAGATCTTCAAAATTATATCCCATGTTGATATGTTTTGGCGACTTTTTTGGATCAAAAGTTACCACGCATAGGCTAAATAAGCTAAATAAGTAATCACCTCCGTGGTACTTCAATTACCACCATGTTTACATAAAAACTATCGGGGCATAAATGGCTCCTCAATCATTCTCTTCACATGCAACTACACTGGAGCACAGGAAAGTAGATGTCATTGTAGATTCTCCATGTTTTGAAATTATATAATATTTATAGCTCAATCTATAGTTTCTAACTAACAATCGTTTTCTCATAAAAAAATCTGTCACGACAAGAATTCTGAAACTAGATCTCATCTCAGGTTCGCATGTTTTGATCACTTTCTTGGTCAAAAAGTTATCGCAAATTACCAGTTATATTTTTTGAAGGAAAACTGTAAGGCAAACCCCCCACAACAAGTTTTTTTTGAAATAATAAGAATCCAAATTCGCGCCCGTGGGGACTTGAACCTGGGTGACTGGGTTGTACATCCACTCCACTAGCCAAGTGAGCTAGGCTCACGTCCTAATTACCAGTTATATTATATGTACATTAACTTGTTATTTATACAGAAGTGACCAGAGGTGTGTTTCAACAACATATTTCTTCGGGGTCAAAGTTACTGTGCTATATGTACCTAAGTTATCAGGTCCGTGATGCATATATTACGGTGCTATTTGCATTGAAGTAACGAGGATATGTTTCAACAACTTTTTATTCAGGTCCAAATTTGCAGCTGTGTATGTACGTAAGTTATGAGGTCTACGACGTGTGAGTTACCATGCTTTTCACCCAGAATTTATCGGGAGGGACTTGGGGGTTATATTTCACCAACAACCCTCCCCCACCCATCACCACCGTCGCCAAAGTTACCAGGACTGGGGTACATAAGTTATGAGGTTTGCGATGTGTGAGTTATCATGCTATTCACACAAATAGTTGTCCGGGTATATTACACCAACAAACCCCCTCCTTACCACTGTCGCCAAAGTTATCAGGACCAATATACATAAGTTATCAGGTCTGCGACATGTGAGTTACCATGCTATTCATACAAAAGTTACCGAGGAGATACTTCATTAACTCCCCCCGCACTATCTGTCGCGAAATTTACCAGGACCGGGGTACATTAGTTATCAGGTCTACAATGTGTGAGTTAGCATGATATTGACACAAAACCTACGGAGGAGATATTTCATTAACTCTCACCCCACCCACATCACCAAAGTTACCAGGACTAGGGTACATAACTTGTCAGGTCTACGATGTGTGAGTTGTCATGCCATTCACACAAATAGTTGCGAGGGTATATTTCGCCAACAACCCCCCTCCCACTCCTCACCATCGTTCCCAAAGTTACCAGGATTGTGGTACATAAGTTATCAAGCCTGCAATGTGTGAGTTATCATGCTATTCAAACAAAAAGTTACCGGGGGTATATTTTATCAACCAACCCCACCGAGTCACCAAATTTACCAAGACTGGGTTACATTAGTTATCACGTCTACGATGTGTGAGTTACCATGCTATTCACATAAAAGTTACCGGGGTATATTTCATCACCCCTCCCTCGCGAAAAATACCAGGACCGATGTGCTACAATGCTATTCACACAATATTTCCCGGGGGATACTTGATCACCCCCCACACACACACCAAAGTTATCACGATCAGGTTACATAAATTATCAAGTCTGTGATGTGTGAGTTATCATGGTGTTTGTATGCAAGTTATTAGGTCTGTGATGCGTTAATGACCATGTTATTCACACAACATTATTGTGAGATGTTTCAACAACAAAAAATCAGGTCAAAATAATCACGTTGTTTGTAAGTGGGTTATCAACTATGTTGTGCATTTATTACATTCTATGTACATGGGTTACCAACAATAGATCTTGCTTCCAAGATCTCGTCGCGACGATTTTTTTAGAACATATTATTTAATTAGAGTGGCGGTTTGAAGTACATAACAATTTTTAATATTTTAAATTCAAAAAAATGTAGGATGTCATCAGTTTTAGTGCATGCATGCATGCATGTGCATATGAAAAAAGGTTGGAGGAACAATTATTCATGTCTCGTTAACTTCAGTGCAACCATGATGATAACTTATGTAATATAGATGTGATAACTTAGGTATGTGAGAAGTGGTATCTTTTGACGAGAGAAAAAAGTCATCGGAACATATCAACATGGGATCTAATTTTCAACGCCTCGTCGAGACAATTTTTTATGTGAAAACTAATTTTGAATCGGAGCAATGGTTTGAGCTACAAAACATTTTAAAGTTTGAATTTAGTTAGAATCTTTGATGAGCCATAGGGTTATCTTTAATTATTGTATGGCGTGCGTGTCAGTTCATTAAGCTCTATGTAATGCTTTACTTTACTAAACGGTAGCAATAGTAGGACAAGCATGGTTGGCGCGACAAGCTTCATGGCAACACGATGATGGATATCATGATGACCTAGATCATGATGTTGTGTCGGTGACGATGGAGAACATGTCGGTGCTTTGGAGATGGAGATCAAAAGCACAAGATCATGGCCATATCATGTCACTTATGATTTTCATGTGATGGAGGATGACGGTAGCATTATAATGTAATCCCTCACTAAAATTTCAAGATAAAATTGTGTTCACCCCGAGTGTGCACCGCACGAAAGTTTGTTGTTTTGAGACACCACGTGATGATCAAGTGTGATAGCTCGTTCACATACAACGGGTGCAAGATAGTTTTGCACATGCGGAACACTGGGGTTAAACTTGACGAGGCTATCATGTACATACATGGCCTCGGAACACAAGAGACCGAAAGGTCGAACATGAGTCATATAGTACATATGGTCAACATGAAGATGTTCACGATTTAAACCACCTCATGTCACGTGATGATCAGACTTGGGTTGGTGATTTTGGATCATGTATCACTCGAATGACTAGAGGGATGTCAATTTGAGTGGGAGTTTTTAGTAATATGATTAAGCAAACTCATTATCTTTAACAATAATCTAAGTAATATTTGATAATTTATGTTTTAGATCAATGGCTCGCGCAGTAGCACCCCTGAATTTCAATGCGTTCCTTGAGAAAGCCAAGTTGAAAGATGATGGAACTAACTTTGTAGTCTCGGCCCATAATCTCAGGATTGTCCTCACAGTTTCCCAAAAGTCATATGTCCTTGATGCACCGCTTGGTGCTGCACCTATCCTCCCGGCGACCGAAGACATTATGACGATCTGGTAGTCGGGTCTGGATGAGTACTCAATGGTTTAGTGTGCAATTTTGTATGGCTTAGAACCGGGACTTGAAAGAAATTTTGAACATCATGGTGCATATGAGATCTTCCAGGAGTTAAAGTTTATCTCTGAAAAGAATGCGTGGATCGAGAGGTATGAGACCACCGGTAAGTTCTATTATTGCAAGATGGAGGAGAATGGGCATGTTAGTGAGCACATACTCAAAATGTGTGGGTATTACAACCATCTGGCTGATTTCAGAATTGTTCTCCCACCACAGGCGATTACTCATAGAGTTCTTCAATCACTTCCATCTAGATACAAAAGCTTTGTGATGAACTATAACATGGAAGGGATTAATAAATGAGTCGTCGAGCTGTTTGCGATGCTGAAAGTCGCTGAGTCAGAAATTCAGAAGGGGCATCAAGTGTTGATGGTCAATAAAATGACTAGTTTCAAGAAAAATGGCAAGGGTAAGAAGGGTAACTCCAAGAAGAGTGGCAAAGCAGTAGCCTCACCCATGAAGAAACCCAAGGCTGGACTCAAGCTAGAAACTGAGTGCTTTGATTGCAAGGGTGCTGGTCACTCGAAGCGGAAACCGCCCAAAGTATCTCGTCGATAAGAAGGCAGCCAACACCAAACAAGGTATATGCGATATACATATTATTGATGTGTACCTCAACAACTCTCGTTGTTGTGCCTGGGTATTTGATAGCGGTTCGGTCACTCAGATTTGCAACTCAAAACAGGAGCAATGGAATAAATGGAGGTTGGCGAAGGACGAAGTGATGATGCGCATGGGAAATGGTTCCAAGGTTGATGTGATCGCCGTCGGCATGCTCTCACTTCAATTACCATCGGGATTAGTGACGAACCTGAATCTTTTTTATTTAGTGCCTGCGATGAGCATGAACATTATATGTGGATCTTGTTTATTGCGAGACGGTTACTCAATTAAATCAGAGAATAATGGTTGTTCTATTTATATGAGTAATATCTTTTATATTCATGCACCCAATGTGAGGGGTTTATTCCTATTGAATCCCGATAGTGATAGCACCCATGTTCATAACATTGATGCAAGAAGACGTAAAGTTAATAATGATAGTACCACTTTCTTGTGGCGCTGCCGCTTAGGTCATATTGGTGTAAAACGCTTGAAGAAACTCTGTGTTGATGGACTTTTGTAGTCACTTGATTTTGAATCACTTGACGCATGTGAACCATGCCTCATGGGCAAGATGACTAAGACCCCGTTTTTGTTGGAAATATGCCCTAGAGGCAATAATAAATTAGTTATTATTATATTTCTTAGTTCATGATAATCGTTTATTATCCATGCTATAATTGTATTGATTGGAAACACAATACTTGTGTGGATACATAGACAAAACACTGTCCCTAGTAAGCCTCTAGTTAACTAGCTCGTTGATCAAAGATGGTCAAGGTTTCCTGGCCATAGGCAAGTGTTGTCACTTGATAACGGGATCACATCATTAGGAGAATCATGTGATGGACTAGACCCAAACTAATAGACGTAGCATGTTGATCGTGTCATTTTGTTGCTACTGTTTTCTGCGTGTCAAGTATTTGTTCCTATGACCATGAGATCATATAACTCACAGACACCGGAGGAATGCTTTGTGTGTATCAAACGTCGCAACGTAACTGGGTGACTATAAAGATGCTCTACAGGTATCTCCGAAGGTGTTCGTTGAGTTAGTATGGATCAAGACTGGGATTTGTCACTCCGTATGACGGAGAGGTATCTCGGGGCCCACTCGGTAATACAACATCACACACAAGCCTTGCAAGCAATGTGACTTAGTGTAAGTTGCGGGATCTTTATTACGGAACGAGTAAAGAGGCTTGCCGGTAAACGAGATTGAAATAGGTATGCGGATACTAACGATCGAATCTCGGGCAAGTAACATACCGAAGGACAAAGGGAATGACATACGGGATTATATGAATCCTTGGCACTGAGGTTCAAACGATAAGATCTTCGTAGAATATGTAGGATCCAATATGGGCATCCAGGTCCCGCTATTGGATATTGACCGAGGAGTCTCTCGGGTCATGTCTACATAGTTCTCGAACCCGCAGGGTCTGCACACTTAAGGTTCGACGTTGTTTTATGCGTATTTGAGTTATATGGTTGGTTACCGAATGTTGTTCGGAGTCCCGGATGAGATCACGGACGTCACGAGGGTTTCCGGAATGGTCCGGAAACGAAGATTGATATATAGGATGACCTCATTTGGTTACCGGAAGGTTTTCGTGCATTACCGGAAAAGTTTCGGGCTCATCGGTAGTGTACCGGGAGTGCCGGGAGGGGTGCCGGGGACCATCGGGTGGGGTGTCACGCCCCAAGGGGTCTCATGGGCTATGGGAAGAGATAAACCGGCCCCTAGTGGGCTGGAATAAGTTCCCACTAAGGCCCATAAGGTTTGAGAAGGAAAAAACACAAGGTGGAAAGAGTTTCCAAGTGGGAAGGTGGAATCCTACTCCAAGTAGGATTGGAGTAGGACTCCTCCACCTCCAATTTCGGCCAAACCTTTAGGTTTTGAGGCTGCCTCCTCCCCTCCCTCCCACCTATATATATGGAGGTTTTAGGGCTGATTTGAGACGACTTTTCCACGGCAGCCCGACCACATACCTCCACGGTTTTTCCTCTAGATCGCGTTTCTGCAGAGCTCGGGCGGAGCCCTGCTGAGACAAGGTCATCACCAACCTCCGGAGCGCCGTCACGCTGTCCGAGAACTCTTCTACCTCTCCGTCTCTCTTGCTGGATCAAGAAGGCCGAGATCATTGTCGAGCTGTACGTGTGCTGAACGCGGAGGTGCCGTCCGTTCGGTACTAGATCGTGGGACTGATCGCGGGATTGTTCGCGGGCGGATCGAGGGACGTGAGGACGTTCCACTACATCAACCGCGTTCACTAACGCTTCTGCTGTATGATCTACAAGGGTACGTAGATCACTCATCCCCTCTCGTAGATGGACATCACCATGATAGGTCTTCGTGCGCGTAGGGAAATTTTTGTTTCCCATGCGACGTTCCCCAACAGTGGCATCATGAGCTAGGTTCATGCGTAGATGTCTTCTCGAGTAGAACACAAAAGTTTTTGTGGGCGGAGATGTGCATTTTGCTGCCCTCCTTAGTCTTTTCTTGATTCCGCGGTATTGTTGGATCGAAGCGGCTCGGACCGACATTACTCGTACGCTTACGAGAGACTGGTTTCATTGCTACGAGTAACCCCGTTACTCAAAGATGACTGGCGGGTGTCAGTTTCTCCAACTTTAGTTGAATCGGAATTGACCGAGGAGGTCCTTGGATGAGGTTAAATAGCAACTCATATATCTCCGTTGTGGTGTTTGCGTAAGTAAGATGCGATCCTACTAGATACCCATGGTCACCACGTAAAACATGCAACAACAAAATTAGAGGACGTCTAACTTGTTTTTGCAGGGTATGCTTGTGATGTGATATGGCCAACGATGTGATGTGATATATTGGATGTATGAGATGATCATGTTGTAATAGAAAATATCGACTTGCACGTCGATGGTACGGCAACCGGCAGGAGCCATAGGGTTGTCTTTATAACTAACGTTTGTGCTTGCAGATGCGTTTACTATTTTGCTAGGATGTAGCTTTAGTAGTAATAGCATGAGTCGCACGACAACCCCGATGGCGACACGTTGATGGAGATCATGGTGTGGCGCCGGTGACAAGAAGATCGTGTCGGTGCTTTGGTGATGGAGATCAAGAAGCACGTGATGATGGCCATATCATGTCACTTATGAATTGCATGTGATGTTAATCCTTTTATGCACCTTATTTTGCTTAGAACGACGGTAGCATTATGAGGTGATCTCTCACTAAAATTTCGAGACGAAATTGTGTTCTCCCCGACTGTGCACCGTTGCTACAGTTCGTCATTTCGAGACACCACGTGATGATCGGGTGTGATAGACTCAACGTTCACATACAACGGGTGCAAAACAGTTGCGCACGCGGAACACTCGGGTTAAGCTTGACGAGCCTAGCATGTGCAGACATGGCCTCGGAACACATGAGACCGAAAGGTCGAGCATGAATCGTATAGTTGATATGATTAGCATAGAGATGCTTACCACTGAAACTATTCTCGACTCACGTGATGATCGGACTTGAGATAGTGGATTTGGATCATGTACCACTCAAATGACTAGAGAGATGTACTTTTTGAGTGGGAGTTCTTAAGTAATATGATTAATTGAACTAATTGTCAGGAACATAGTCTAATGGTCTTTGCGAATTACGATGTAGCTTGCGCTATAGCTCTACTATTTTTATACGTTCCAAGAGAAAATTTAGTTGAAAATTGATAGTAGCAAACTTTGCAGACTGAGTCTGTAAAACCGAGGATTGTCCTCGTTGCTACGCAGAAGGGTTATGTCCTTAATGCACCACTCGGTGTGCTGCACCTCGAGCGTCGTCTGTGGATGCTATGAACAGCCGACATACACGTTTCTGATGACTACACGATAGTTCAGTGCAAAATACTTAATGGCTTAGAAGCAAGGCGCCGAAAACGTTGTAAAACGTCACGGAACATAAGTGATGTTCTAAAGAGATGAAATTGTGATTTCATGCTTGTGCCCTTGTTAAGAGGTACGAGACCTCCAACAAGATTCTTTGTCCACAAAGTAAAGGAGAAAAGCTCAATCGTTGAGCGTGTGCTCAGATTGTCTAAGTACGACAATCACTTGAATCAAGTGGGAGTTAATCTTCCAGATGAGATAGTGATGGTTCTCCAAAGTCACTGCCACCAAGCTGTGAGAGCTTCGTGATGAACTATAACATATCAAGTATAGATACAATGATCCTTGAGCGATTCGCGATGTTTGACACTGCGAAAGTAGAAATCAAGAAGGAGCATCAATAGTTGATGATTTGTAAAACCACTAAGTTTCAAGAAAGGCAAGGGCTAGAAGGGATACTTCGTGAAATGGCAAAACAGTTGCTGCACTAATGAAGAGACCCAAGATTAAACCCAAACCCAAGACTAAGTGCTTCTATAATGAGGGGAACAGTCACTGAGACGAAGCAACTCTAGATACTTGGTAGATAAGAAGGCTGGCAAAAGTCGAAAGAAGTGTATTTGATATACATGATGTTGATGTGTACTTTACTAGTACTCCTAGTAGCATGAGGGTATTGGATACCGGTTCAGTTGCTAAGTGATTAGTAACACGAAATGAAAGCTACGGCATAAACGGAGACTAGCTAAAGGCGAGGTGACGATACGTGTTGGAAGTATTTCCAAGGTTGATATGATCAAAACGTCGCACACTCCCTCTACCATCAGGATTGGTGTTAAACCTAAATAATTGTTATTTGGTTCTTGCGTTAAGCATGAACATGATTGGATCGTGTTTATTGCAATACGATTATTCATTTAAAGAGAATAATGGTTACTCTATTTTCTTGAATATTCACCTTCAATGATTTATTGAATCTCGATCGTAGTGTTACACATGTTCATGATATTGGTGCCAAAAGATACGAGTTAATGATGATAGTACCACTTACTTGTGGCACTGCCGCTTGAGTCATGTTAGTATAAATTGCATGAAGAGGCTCGATGCTGATGGATCTTTGTACTCACCTGATTTCGAATCACTAGTGACATGCAAATCATACCACATGAGCAAGGCCTGGTTTTCATTGAGATGAAATGAGATAGTAACTTGTTGGAAGTGATACATTTTGATGTATGCAGTCCAATGGGTGCTGAGGCACGCAGTGGATATCATTATGTTCTTACTTCACTGACGATTTGAGTAGATACAGGAGTATTTACTTAATGAATCACAAGTCTGAAATGTTGAAAAGTTCAATTCCGTTTCAGAGTGAAGTTCGTCGTAACAAGAGGATAATCTGTCTACGATATGATCATGGAAATGAATATCTGAGTTATGAGTTTTGGTACGCAGTTAAGACAATGTGGAAATTGTTTCGCAGTTCATGCCACCTGGAACATCATAGTGTGATGATGTGTCTGAACGTCATAGCCACGCACTATTTGGTATGGTGCATACTATGATGTCTCTTATCGAATTACCACTATCGTTTATGGGTTATGCATTAGAGACAACCGCACTCACTTTAAATAGGGCACCGCGTATTTCCGTTGAGATGACACAGTATAGACTGAGGTTTAGAGAAATCTAAACTGTTGTTTCTTGAAAGTTTGGGGCTTCGACACTTATGTGAAAAAGTTTCAGTCTGATAAGATCGAACCCAAAGCGGATAAATGCATCTTCATAGGATATCCAAAATAGTTGGGTACATCTCCTATCTCAGATCTGAAAGCAAAGTGTTTGTTTCTAGAAACGGATCCTTTCTCGAGGAAAGTTTTCTCTCGAAAGAATTGAGTGGGAGGGTAGTAGAACTTGATGAGGTTATTGAACCATCACTTCAACCAGTGTGTAGCAGGGCGCAGGAAGTTGTTCCTGTGGCGCCTACACCAATTGAAGTGGAAGCTGATGATGGTGATCATTGAGCTTCGAATCAAGTTACTACAAACCTCGTAGGTCGACAAGGTCGCGTACTGCTGCAGAGTAGTACGGTAACCCTGTCTTGGAGGTCATGTTGTTGAGCAACAGTGAACCTACGAGTTATGGAGAAAGCGATGGTGGGCCCAGATTCCGACAAATGGCTGGAAGCCATGAAATCCGAGAGAGGATCCATGTGTGAAAACAAAGTGTAGACTTTGGTATAACTACTTGATGGTCATAGGACTATTGAGTAAAATGGATCTTTAAAAGAAGACAGACGATGATGGTGATAAGTCACTATTAAGAAAAGCTCGACTTGTCGCAAAGATGTTTTCGACAAGATCAAACAGTTGACTATGATGAGACTTTCTCACTCGTAGCGATGTTGAAAGTCTGTTAGAATTATGTTAGTAGTTGTTGCATTATTTATGAAATATTGCACGTAGGATGTCAAAACATTGTTTTCTCGACGGTTTCCTTGAGCAAACATTGTATGTGATACAACCAGGAGGTTTTGTCGATCCTAAAGATACTAGCAAGTATGCAAGCTCCAGTGATCCTTCAATGGACTGGTGCAAGCATCTCGGAGTTGGAATATACACTTTGATGATATGATCAAAGATTCTGGGTTTGTACAAGGTTTATGAGAAACTTGTATTTCCAAAGAAGTGAGTGGGAGCACTATAGAATTTCTGATAAGTATATGTGGTTGACATATTGTGGATCAGAAGTAATGTAGAATTTCTGTAAAGCATACAAGGTTGTTTGAAAGGAGTTTTTCAAAGGAATACCTGGATTGAGCTACTTGAACGTTGAGCATCAAAGATCTATGGAGATAGATCAAAAGCGCTTAATGAAAGTTTCAATACGATGCATGCCTTGACAAGTTTTTGAAGGAGTTCAAAGTAGATCAGCAAAGAAGGAGTTCTTGGTTGCATTGTAAAGGTGTGAATTTGAGTAAGACTCAAAACCCGACCACGACAGAATAAAGAGAATAGACGAAGGTCGTCTTCTATGCCTTAGCCGTAGAATCTAAAGTCCGCCATGCTGTGTACCGCACCTGATGTGTGCCTTGACTCAAAGTCTGTTGAGAGGTACAGAGAGTGATCCATGGTTGAATCACTAGTAGCGGTCAAAATTTATCCTTAGTAACTAATGGACTAAGGAATTTTTTCTCGATTATGGAGGTGGTTAAAGAGTTCGTCGTAAAAGGTTACGTCGATGCAAGCTTTGACACTAATCCGAATAACTATGAGTAGTGAAACGGATTCGTATAGTAGAGTAGATATTTGGAGCATTTCCGAATAGCACGTAGTAGCAGCAACTATAAGATGACATAAAGATTTGTAAAGAACGCACGAATCTGAAAGTTTCAGAACCGTTGACTAAAACCTCTCTCACGAACAAGACGTGATCAGACCCCATAACTATATGGGTGTTGGATTCATTGGAATCACATGGTGATGTGAACTAGATTATTGACTCTAGTGCAAGTGGGAGACTGTTGGAAATATGCCCTAGAGGCAATAATAAATTAGTTATTATTATATTTCTTAGTTCATGATAATCGTTTATTATCCATGCTATAATTGTATTGATTGGAAACACAATACTTGTGTGGATACATAGACAAAACACTGTCCCTAGTAAGCCTCTAGTTGACTAGCTCGTTGATCAAAGATGGTCAAGGTTTCCTGGCCATAGGCAAGTGTTGTCACTTGATAACGGGATCACATCATTAGGAGAATCATGTGATGGACTAGACCCAAACTAATAGACGTAGCATGTTGATCGTGTCATTTTGTTGCTACTGTTTTCTGCGTGTCAAGTATTTGTTCCTATGACCATGAGATCATATAACTCACAGACACCGGAGGAATGCTTTGTGTGTATCAAACGTCGCAACGTAACTGGGTGACTATAAAGATGCTCTACAGGTATCTCCGAAGGTGTTCGTTGAGTTAGTATGGATCAAGACTGGGATTTGTCACTCCGTATGACGGAGAGGTATCTCGGGGCCCACTCGGTAATACAACATCACACACAAGCCTTGCAAGCAATGTGACTTAGTGTAAGTTGCGGGATCTTGTATTACGGAACGAGTAAAGAGACTTGCCGGTAAACGAGATTGAAATAGGTAGGCGGATACTAACGATCGAATCTCGGGCAAGTAACATACCGAAGGACAAAGGGAATGACATACGGGATTATATGAATCCTTGGCACTGAGGTTCAAACGATAAGATCTTCGTAGAATATGTAGGATCCAATATGGGCATCCAGGTCCCGCTATTGGATATTGACCGAGGAGTCTCTCGGGTCATGTCTACATAGTTCTCGAACCCGCAGGGTCTGCACACTTAAGGTTCGACGTTGTTTTATGCGTATTTGAGTTATATGGTTGGTTACCGAATGTTGTTCGGAGTCCCGGGTGAGATCACGGACGTCACGAGGGTTTCCGGAATGGTCCGGAAACGAAGATTGATATATAGGATGACCTCATTTGGTTACCGGAAGGTTTTCGTGCATTACCGGAAAAGTTTCGGGCTCATCGGTAGTGTACCGGGAGTGCCGGGAGGGGTGCCGGGGACCATCGGGAGGGGTGTCACGCCCCAAGGGGTCTCATGGGCTATGGGAAGAGATAAACCGGCCCCTAGTGGGCTGGAATAAGTTCCCACTAAGGCCCATAAGGTTTGAGAAGGAAAAAACACAAGGTGGAAAGAGTTTCCAATTGGGAAGGTGGAATCCTACTCCAAGTAGGGTTGGAGTAGGACTCCTCCACCTCCAATTTCGGCCAAACCTGTAGGTTTTGAGGCTGCCTCCTCCCCTCCCTCCCACCTATATATATGGAGGTTTTAGGGCTGATTTGAGACGACTTTTCCACGGCAGCCCGACCACATACCTCCACGGTTTTTCCTCTAGATCGCGTTTCTGCAGAGCTCGGGCGGAGCCCTGCTGAGACAAGGTCATCACCAACCTCCGGAGCGCCGTCACGCTGTCGGAGAACTCTTCTAGCTCTCCATCTCTCTTGCTGGATCAAGAAGGCCGAGATCAGCGTCGAGCTGTACGTGTGCTGAACGCGGAGGTGCCGTCCGTTCGGTACTAGATCGTGGGACTGATCGCGGGATTGTTCGCGGGGCGGATCGAGGGACGTGAGGACGTTCCACTACATCAACCGCGTTCACTAACGCTTCTGCTATATGATCTACAAGGGTACGTAGATCACTCATCCCCTCTCGTAGATGGACATCACCATGATAGGTCTTCGTGCGCGTAGGAAATTTTTTGTTTCCCATGCGACGTTCCGCAACAGTTTTCTGGTATATGGAGCAGGCAAGTGACTTGTTGTAAATCATACATACTGATGTGTGTGGTCTGATGGGCAGTGAGGCACATGGTGGATGCCATTATTTTCTCACCTTCACTGATGACTTAAGTAGATATGGCTCTATTTACATAATGAAACACAAGTCTGAAACATTTCAAAAGTTCAAGAAATTTTAGAGTGAAGTTGAGAATCATCGTAACAAGAAGATTCAATTCCTACGATCTCATTGAGGAGGAGAATATCTGAGTTATGAGTTTGGCACTCACTTAAGACAATCTGGAATTGTTTCACAGTTGACACCGCCTGGAACACCACAGCGTAATGGTGTGTCCGAACGTCATAATAGTACTTTATTGGATATGCTGCATTCTATGATGTCTCTTGCCGATTTGTCGTTACCATTTTGGGGTTATTCATTAGAGACAGTTGCATTCACTTTAAATAGGGTACCATCAAATTCCGTCGAGACGACACTATATGAACTGTGGTTTGGCAACAAACCAAAGTTGTCGTTTCCTAAAGTTTGGGCATGTGATGCTTATGTCAAAAAGCTCCAGCCAGAAAACCTGGAACCCAAAGTGGAGAAATGTGTCTTCATAGGATACCCAAAAGAGATAGTTGGGTACACCTTCTATCTCAGATCCAAAGGCAAAGTGTTTGTTGCTAGGAACATAACATTTCTTCAGAAAGAGTTTCTCTCAATAGAATTGAGTGGGAGGAAGATAGAACTTGATGAGGTTGTAGAACCTTTACTTCAACCACACAGTAGCGCAGCACAGAAAGATGTTTCTATGGAGCCTACATGACTTGAAGAGGAAGCCAATGATGATGATCATGGAGTTTCGGATCGAGTTGCTATCGAACCTCGTAGGTCGACAAGGGCACATACTACTCCACAGTGGTATGGTAACCGTGTCTTAACAATCATGTTGTTGGACAACAATGAACCTACAAGCTATGGAGAAGTGATGGTGGGCCTGGGTTCCAACAAATGGTTAGAGGCCATGAAGTATTACCTGAAGGGTGAAAGGCCATTAAGAATAAGTGGATCTTTAAGAAGAAGACGGATGCCAACGGTAATATCATCATCTATAAAGCTCGACTTGTGGCAAAGGGTTTTTCACAAGTTGAACGAGTTGACTACGATGAAACTTTCTCACCCATAGCGATGCTTAAGTCCGTCGGAATCATGTTAGCAATAGCTGCATTTTTCGATTATGAAATTTGCATATGGATGTCAAAACAGCGTTCCTGAACGGTTTCCTTAAGGAAGCATTGTATATGATGCAACCGGAAGGTTTTGTCGATCCAGAGAATGCTGACAAGGTGTTGATTGGGCTCCCCATGCGGTTTCCTGAACGGTTTCCTTAGTTGCATTGTATATGAAGCACCAACCCAAAGTTAGCAAGGTGTTGATTGCAAGCTCGAGCGATCCATTTATGGGCTGGTGCAAGCATCTCACAGTTGGAATCAACGCTTAATGAGGTGATCAAGGCGTTTGGGTTTATACAAGTTTATGGAGAAGCTTGTATTTACAAGAAAGTGAGTGGAAGCTCTATGGCATTTCTAATATTATATGTGGATGACATATTGCTGATTGGAAACAATATAAAATTTTTGGGGAGCGTAAAATAATATTTGAATAAGAGTTTTTCAATGAAGGACCTAGGAGCAGCTCCTTTCATATTAGGCATCAAGATCTATAGAGATAGATCATGACGCTTAATAGGACTTTCACAAAGCACGTACGATGACAATGTTTTTAAGAAGTTAAAAATGGATCAGTCCAAGAAAGGGTTCTTGCTTGAATTGCTAGGTGTGAAGTTGAGTAAGACTCAATGCCGAGTGACTGTGGAAAATAGAGAAAACATGAGTGTCGCCCCCTATGCTTTAACATAGCCTCTATCATGTATGCAGTGTTGTGCACAAGACCTGATGTCAGCCTTGCCATAAATATTGCGGGAAGGTTTCAAAGTGATCCACGAATGGAACACTCGACAGCGGTCAAAAATATTCCGAAGTACGTGAAAAAGACTAGGAAATGTTTCTCATGTATCGAGGTGATCAAGAGCTCGTCGTAAATGGTTACAATGATGCAAGTTTTGACACTGATCCGGATGACTCTAAGTCTCAAACCGGATACGTTTTTATTCTTAATGGGGGAGCGGTAAGCGGTTCCAAGCAAAGCATGGTAGCTCATTCTACATGCGAAGCAGACTACATAGTTGCCTCGGAGGCGGCTAAAGAAGGTGTCTGGATGAAGGAGTTCATGACAAATCTTGGAGTTGTGCCCAGTGCACTGGATCCAATAACTCTGTTCTGTGACAAGACTGGTGCCTTTGCTCTAGCCAAGGAACTAAGAATTCACAAGAGGACCACACACATAAAGGGATGATTCAATTGCATCCGTGATTACATCAAGGAGGAGGACATAAATATTTGCAAAGTGCACAAGGATCTCAATGTTGCAGACCCATTGACTAAGCCTCTTCCACGGGCAAAGCATGATCGACACCAGAACTGTATGAGTGTTAGATTCATGAAAATGTAAATCACATAGTGATGTGAGCTAGATTTATTGACTCTAGTGCAAGTGAGAGACTGTTGGAAATATGCCCCAGAGGCAATAATAAATTGTTTATTATTATATGTCCTTGTTCATGATAATCGCCTATTATCCATGCTAGAACTGTATTGATTGGAAACTCAAATACATGTGTGGATACATAGACAACACACTGTCCCTAGTGAGCCTCTAATGGACTAGCTCGTTGATCAAAGATGGTCTAGGTTTCCTGGCCATAGACATGAGTTGTCATTTGATAATGGAATTACATCATTAGGAAAATTATGTGATGGACAAGACCCAAACTATGAACGTAGCATATGATCGTGTGAGTTTATTGCTATTGTTTTCTGCATGTCAAGTATCTGTTCCTACGACCATGAGATCATGAAACTCAATGACGCCGGAGGAGTACCTTGTGTGCATCAAACGTTGCAACATAACTTGGTGACTATAAAGGTGCTCCACAGGTATCTCCGAGGGTGTCTATTGAGTTGGCATGGATCAAGACTGGGATTTGTCACTCTGTGTGATGGCGAGGTATCTCAGGGCCCACTCGGCAATACAGCATGACAACAAGGTTGCAAGCAATGTGACTAAAGAGTTAGTCACGTATCTTGTATTACATAAGGAGTAAAGAGACTTGCCGGTAACGAGATTGAACTAGGTAAGGAGATACCGACTATCGAATCGCGGGCAAGTAACATACTAATAGACAAAGGGAATTGTATACATGATTGATTGGATCCTTGACAATGAGGTTTGACCGATATAGATATTCGTAGAATATGTTGGAACCAATATGGGCATCTAGGTCCCGCTATTGGTTATTGATCGCAGAGTGTTTCGGTCATGTCTGCATAGTTCTCAAACTCACAAGGTCTACACACTTAAGGTTCGGTGACGATATAAGCATAATAGAGTCATTGTGTTGGTGATCGAAGGTTGTTTGGAATCCTAGATGATATCCCGGACGTGCTGAGGAACTCCGAAATGGTGCGGAGGTATATATTCATATATAGGATGAAGGTTATCAAAGTCTGTAAGTGTTCCGGGGCATATCGGGGAAACAATGGAGTGCCAAAAGGAGTTTCGCGGGGGGGGGGGGGGGGTGGTGACAAGTGTTGGGAGGCCTCATGGGCCAAGCAGAGGTGGCACACCAGCCCACAAGGGGCTTTGCGCCACCCTCACCTCGTCCGACTTCAGCCAAGGGAAAGCCTCACCCCCTAGGGCAGCCGGCCAGCCCAACTTGGGTGGCTAGGCGCCTATGTGGGAGGGGCCACACTAGCCGCCGCCTCCACCTCTTGGTCGTCGGCCCCTAGGGGAAACCCTAGGGCCCCTCCCCTCCTCCCGTCCCCATATATATAGATAGGGAGAGACAAGGCAGCCAGACAACATCTTCCCGCAGCGCTACTCGTCCTCTCCCTCGTAGTTCTTCTCCTCTAAACATTGTGTAGCGAAGCCCTGCTAAGCTGTCACTACCATCACCTCACCATGACGGCGTGCTGCCGGAGGACTCGGGCCGCTACTTCACCATCTCTCGCTGGATCGAGGAGGTGAAGGCGTCACCAAGCTTTACGTGTGTTGAACGCGGAGGTGATGTACGTTCGACACTTGATTGGGAGTTCGTGGGGTGGATCGTGATCGAATCGCGAAGACGTACCTCTACATCAACCGCGTTCTTGAACGCTTGTGCTTAGCGGTCTACAAGGGTATGTAGATTTAGTCTCTCCTATCATAGATGTGCATCTCCTAGATCGATCTTGTTGAGCGTAGGATTTTTTTTGTTTCCCATGCAACGTTCCCCTACACCTCGGGCTTTAGTGACACCCGACGGGGTTTTCAAAAGAAAATTGAAATCACTTTCCTTTCCGACACCATGCATACTCCCACCCCATTTGCGAGGCAACTACTTTTCTCCCTAACTACTTCCCACCCGCATGACCCTCATAGTAAGGTAGGCCCATGCCCAAGTGCAAGTATCAACAAGGAGTTTATAGGGGAGAACACACGAAGACGGTCATCGAGTCAATATGCTTCCATGCATCAGAACAGAGCGCTACATGACATGCAGAAAATAGTTTCTAAGACAAGGTCAAAGGGCTGCTTTCTTGGCTCAACAAAGTCTCTGGGGTATTCCAAGTCTTCTGGTCCAAGCCCTTCGTCAACAACGCAATCTATCATCGCAAATACAACAAAAATAATAAGACCATAGTAAAAATAGGAAAAATAACACACTCCAAAAATGTCAACCATTTTTGTAAAATACTAGGGTGAGTATAGGTACTGTGAAAATTGTTGTCTTTTATTTTTTAAGTGCAAAAATTTGTGAAAAACATTTTAGTAGAAGGTTAAAATGCCCTGAACAAGGTTTTGAAATAAAACAGTGCATGAGACTTTTTGTAAAATTACATAGGTGGCATTATTAAATACTACATAATATTACAAGATTTTAGGTGGAGGAATGTTTGGATTTGGATAAGTATTCATTTCTGTGGGATTTTTGCAACACAAAGATAAAAAAAAGGAAAAAAGGGCCACGGTGCGTGGCTAGATTCGGCCAGCAGCTGGGTCGGCCGAGAGGCCAACCAGCCCAAGCGAGCTGGGCATCCGCACTGCGCGAGGTTTAAACCTGACGGGCAAGGGCGGGGGCCAGTGAGATAGAGAGAGGCGAGGGAGGGGCACGAGAGGCTGATAATTGGACCCCACCTGTCGGGTTCGTTGTCAACCCCTTGCCAGAGGGCAGCGAGGCTCACCGGTGGCGACAGGGACCACGACGAGGAAAGTTGGCGATGGGGATGTGCTCATGAGCAAGTCGCCAATCAGGTGGAGGTCGAGAGGACCGTCGGAGCGCAGGGAGTCACCAGCGACGAGGACTCACGGGAAAGGTGCTTCGGGAGGAGGTTGATGCTCATGTCCCTTAGCTGCAAACGCATGGGAGAGAGAAGGGATCGCATCAGGAGAGCAAGGGAGGGATAGAGGAAGAATACAGAGGGTCGAAGCGGCTCCCTACCACGAGATTGACACTAGCCCGAGGCGGCGGTGTCGAGCTCAATCCCGAGCACTCGGGCTCTAGGAGGTGGAGTAGGTGGTGCGGTCGGTCAATTGATTGAGGGAGAGAGGACCCTAAGGGGAGAGAGGGACTCGGGGAGGTCCCTTTATAGGTGCGTGACGAGATAGGGGGTCGGGGCGCGGGGGAAGCTCGAAGCCGAGCTCTGATGCTGCGACGACACGAACCAGTGGTGCAGGCTGGGTCAGTGGGTTAGCAGGGATGCATCAGGGTTAAGAGGACAAAGGGGAAAGCCTCAGGGTGTGCACGTGTGAGCTCACCGGTTGGGGGCTCGGGGGCTACCACGCTTATGCGGGAGGGGACACCACGAGGTGCAGAAAGGAGGGGGCCATTGCACTGGCGTCTAGCAGACATCGGGGCGCTGCTCCTAGCGCAGGAGGGGCTCGAGGAGGGCACGCGCGCGAAGTCAATTTTGTAGTGCATTGTAGTTGTCCTGTAGCATGCTCTAGAGAGCACTTATGGGCGGTATGATGATGCCACTGGCGTGCTCTCGTGCAGCCACTAGCGCCCTTTTGCAGCAGGAGGATTAAACAGGAGAGGAGGAAGCATGGGATGCTCCAGAAACTGGCCAAGAAAGAGAGAGAAGTGAGAGAGAGGGGAGAAAGTGGTTGTCCACGGGCTTGCATGTGTGGTTTAACCCCTGCAATTATGGAGCTGGGCGCAAGGAAAGTTACTAGGGGTGCTGAGGGTATCTATGAAGTTGTGGTAAAACTTTGGGGTGAAATGGAATAACTTTGGATGCCCTAGCGGTAGATTTGATATTCTCCGAGAACTTGTTTGTTGGGGTTTTGGGCAAGATTCCTTTGTCCAAATGATGTGGAACTTAACAGGATGGAATTGTGGGAAAAATCAAGGGGGGTCACCAAGTTTGAGCTCTTTTGAGCAAAGTTGAGAATGTAAACATGAAAACCCATGAAATGGGCAATACCGTTTAAAATAATTATTTTATGTCTTTGGGAAACCTATTTGATAATAGGTCCAAATAAAATCTTTGGGGTAAAGCATCTCTCCTAAATCGAGGACTTGTAGTGTAACTCTCAACTCACGGGGTTTAGAAAGCTTAAAATAAATAAATGCCTTTTGCTGAAATAATAAATTATAAAAATAGTTTCTAGTCCTATTCACATGGCATGATCATTGGGAAAAGGTTTTGAGTCAATGAGATGAGTTCTTAAGAGGAGAATAATTTTAGTGATTCAAAACTCAATCAAACACACAAGCAAGTAGTAACCAAATCAACCATCACAAACATGCAAAAAAGTTTTAATTTGCTCAATTTTTTATAAAATCATCATGTGGTAGAGTCGTACTAAAAGAGGGTGTGACAGACCTACCCGTCGTACAAGAATCTCGTCCCTGAAATTCCTAGGCTAGGAGATAAAATAAGAAGGAAACTCCGATCTAAGGTAGTCTTCACACTCCCATGTGGTTTTAGCTTCGGTGTGGTTGCTCCACTGGACCTTGAAGTACTTGATGGTGCGAATTCTGGTCTAGCACTTGGCTTCATACAATATGTGGAATGGTCTCTCACGATGAGTGAGGTCTGGCTGAAGATCGATGGCTTGATGATCGATATCCTTTTAGAGATCAGCGCGATTGGCAACTTGGAGGCACTTTCGAAGTTACGACACGTGGAAAACGTTGTGCACAACCGAGAGCTCGGAAGTTAGCTCGAGCTAGTATGCAACTTCTCCTTGCTTGTCGGTGATCGTGAAGGGGCCAATGTATATTGGCGCTAGTTTTCCCTTGACGTGGAAGCGCTTTGTTCCCTTGAGAGGCGTAACTTGAGGATAGACCTAGTCCCCAACACGGAAACTCATGTCTCGACGAGGTAAGTCGGTGTAGCTCTTCTGTCTTGACTTGGCGGTCTCTAGACATTCTCTGACGAGTTGAACTTGTTACTCTACTTGACAGAGAACATCCGGTCCAAATACCAGCCCTTCTATGATTTCTGACCAGTTGAGGGGAGTGCGGCATTTGCGCCCATACAACAGCTCAAATGGTGCCATTTGTAGACTCGAATGATAGATGTTGTTGTAGGAGAACTCGGCAAAGGGAAAACAATCTTCCCACTTGTCTCCATATGCCAAAACGTAGACACACAGCATGTCCTCGAGTATTTGATTTACTCGTTCCGTTTGTCCGCCTGTCTGAGGGTGAAAAGCAGTGTTGAATGATAGCTTGGTTCCCAAGGCTTCTTGAAATCTGTTCCAGAACTTCGAGGTAAACTAGGTACTTTGATCTGACACGATTTACTTAGGGACTCAATGGAGGCTTACAATCCGGTTGACATAGAGATTTGCCAACTAGTTACGAGTGTAAGTTGTCTTGACGGGGATGAAGTGGGCCACCTTTGTCAAGTGATCGACAATGACCCAAATGGAATCATGTCCCTTGCTTGATCTGGGCAGACCGGTGATGAAAACCATCCCGACCTTGTCTCTCTTCCATTCACGTACTTTGACAGGTTGTAGCAGTCTAGCGGGTCTGTGATGCTCAACTTTGACCCTTGGGCATATGTCATAGTTAGCAACATAAGAGGCTATCTCTCTCTTCACGCCATGCCACCAGAATCTTTCCTTGAGGTATTGGTACATCTTGGTTCCTCCAGGATGGATGGAATATGGAGTGTCATGTGCTTCTTGTAAGATCAGGTTCTTGAGTTCAACTTTGTTGGGTACGCAAATGCGATTCCCAAACCATACAACTCCTTCTTCATCCAGTGAGAATCCTGGGGCCTTGCCGTTCTTGATTTTCCTCTTGATGACTTCGATGCTCTTGTGCCCCTTCTGAGCCTCCTTGTTATCATCCATCAGCATAGGCTTTGCTTCGAGGTTGGCCAGAAATCCTGGTGCGACTAGCTCCAACCCGAAGCTTTCTAGTTCCTCATACAAGGCAGGTAGCCTTTCCTTGATCATATCATTCAAGGAACAAGCCTTTCTTCTCAAGACATCAGCTCAATAACGAACTCAATGTCGCGGTCAGGAGGCATTCCGGGCAGCTCATTAGTAAAGCCTTCTGGGTATTAACATACCACAAGCACTTGGTCGAACTCAATTGCCGATAGACAATTAACCTGAGGGGCTTGATTGGAGGTAGGGTTGGGAACATACTTGACTTTGTCTCCTTGGCTATTGGTCATGGTAATAGTCCTCTTGGCTAAACCCAACAAGCCTTGGTGCTTAGTTAACGAATCCATGCCAAGGATCACATCCAAGTCTTGCGACTTCAGGATGATGAGATCTACTAAGAAGTCTACCCCGTTGATGTTAATCCCAACTCCTTTACACCCTATCTTTGTCCTTAATACTACACCCAGGGTTTGTACCATCATATGACTACCCAAAAGTGTAGGCTCCATACCACTCTCGAAAGCAAACTTTTGGGTAACAAAATAATGTGAAGCACCACAATCAAACATAACTGTTGCTGGGGTTGAGTTGACAAGGAATGTACCCATTATGACATTCGGGTCTTCCTGGGCTAATTCAGCAGAGACGTGATTCACACGACCGTTTCCATTGTTAGGAAGGATGTGGGGAGCTTTATTACTGAGTGGCGCTCCATGGCCTTGTCCTTGGTTTGGCGCATTGGGGCGCGGTGCATCTGGCTTCTTGTTAGGGCACTACTTCGAGATGTGTCCAGGCTAACCACACCCAAAGCATGTGACCTGCCCGAAGTTGTTGGTCTTGCCACCGGTGTTGTTATTGGGCTTGCTGTATGCTGTCCTGGGGTTGGCATCCTGCTGAGGCTGGTAGCTCAGATGAGGTGCGGGAGTCCTGGCCTACTAAGGTTGATAGTTTGGCTTCGCTGGGGCTGGTTGCCAGGGGCGAGTCTTGTGGTGGATGGAACCACCACTGTTGGTCATCTTGCGTTTGAGTGTGTATTCCATGGCATGATGCTTATCTTCAAGCATGAGGGCCTTGTTAACCAGCTCAAAGAAAGTCCGACAGTCAAAGACGACAAGTTGATACTGCACTAACTGCCGAAGTCCTTCCATGCAACATTTTGTCTTCGCTGCGTGATTGCTGACATCATGAGGCACATATCTTTACAAGAGGTCGATCTTCTGCAGGTACTCCTTGATAGAGCCACTTCTTTTCTTTGGCGCTCAAAATTCCTGCTTCTTGATGGCCATAATCCCAGAAGGGATGTGGGCAGTGCAAAATCCTTGCTTGAAATTAGCCCAGGTGATCACACGCTCGCCTTGCATGACGTTCAATCCATCCCATCAAGGTCTGGCGGTACGTTCGAGGCAGTGAGGGGCATAGAGAACCTTCTCATAGTCCTAATTGTAGTTGGCCAATGCAAGGAGGTCCTTGATGGTGCGGATCCAGTCATCAACATCCAAAGGTTCATCTGTCTCGGTGAAGGTCGGGGGCGAACTCTTCATGAACTCCGACAGAGTGGAACGACCATTGCCGTTCCCGCCTTGTAGTTGGTTCTTCACAGAACTTGAGCCATCTGCTGGATAGCGGCAGTGTTGGCTTGGCATTCCTCCCGGAGAATTTGGAGGAACTAAGCTATGGTCATGTTCTCTGGTGGAGGCGGTGGCGAGGGAAGGTCGCCTTGTGGCTGCTGATATGCCTCCGTTGTATCTACATTTCTGAACTCTTTTGCCCTTGTTTTGGACTCTAATTTGCATGATTTGAATGGAACTAACCCGGACTAATGCTATTTTCAGCAGAATTGCCATGGTGTTGTTTTTGTGCAAAATTAAAAGTTCTCGGAATAACCTGAAAATTTACGGAGAATTTTTTTGGAATTAATGAATAATACCTGCGCAAAGATCCACCGGAGGAGGTGAGCCAGTGGGCCACAAGCCCAGGAGGCGCGACCCCCCCCCCCCTAGCCGCGCCTGGCAAGCTTGTGGGGCCCTCGTGGCTCCACTGCCTCCAAACTCAGCTCTATTTATTCCGTTTCGCCCAGAAAAAAAATCAAGGAGAAGGATTCATCGCGTTTTACGATACGGAGGCGCCTCCACCTCCTGTTCTTCATCTGGAAGGCAGATCTGGAGTCCGTTCTTGTAAGTGCATCTAGTGCCCCTTAGTGATTTTGGTGGTTTGAAGACTTATAGGTTAAGTATCTAATGTGTTTATAAGTGTACATAGGATCTATAAGTCATTGAGGAGTTTGAGATATTTGAAGAATATCGACCCCTAAAAATGTATATCTTCAGTTGAAGAAATTGGTCTAAAGCCGAAGAAATGAATCGCGAGGAATCTGCGATGAAATTGATATTCCTCATGAAGATACTGATATTGAGAAGACCGGTGGTTCCTGAAGAAAATCAGTCTGAAGAAATTGAAGCGTGAAGATTTACGTTTTCTGTTTTACTTTCTTCGCATTTGATGAAGAGGAGCACCGTACTGTTAAAGGGGGTCAAAGTAACACTATGGAATGGATTTCCTCATGATGCTCAACCCAAGCCTAATCCTACCAAAAGCCTCAAGTGAGGAATATGAGTGACATGAGGACTCTCACAGTTGAGGGTCCCGACCGTTTCGATAACCACGCCAAGTCACTGGTCTTATCCACTCCAACGGTCATATTATTTAAGGGCATTAGTGTCAAATCATGTTGGGATGCTCCCGGGCTATAAATAGCCACCCCCACAACCACTAGCTGGTTGGCTGCTCCATTAGAAACTCACACTTGTCATAATAGCAACCCAAATTCCTCAGAGCCTTCGAGAGTAATTCATCAGTGAGGAAATACATCACCCACCGAAACCACAAACCAAACCTAGTGATTGAGCATCACTGAAGAAGTTGTTCCTGTGTGGGACTAAAGCCTTTTACCTTTGAGGACTGTGCATCCTCCAGACAGTTAGGCGTCATGGTCTAGAGCAATCCAGCAGTCAATTGTGGATCGCCGGGTGACCAAGTTTGTGAGGGTTTGGAAGTCTGCCCTGAAGACTTACCACGAGTGTTGGGCGAGGACTGTGTGTCCTTAGCTCAAGGAGAATACGGTAGGGACTGTGTGTCCCGGGACTGGGTGTCCTTTGGTTTCAATACCAAGACGCTCCAAACCAGATGTACAACTGTCACAACAGTTGGAACTGGGTCATCAACGATTGTCTTCTCTGAGAATCGGGTTCTAATTCCTCAACTCTTTACTTTCTCTGTATTATGTGTTGATGACTTTCACTATGACTGTTTGAAGAATTTGCTGAAGACTTTCTCTGAATTTCCTCATCCCCAAATTCTTCACAATAGTTAATCATCATCTGTATTTTGCGTGCCTGCTTACTGTGCAATCTGTTTTCACAGTCTTCACTCCGAAATACTGCTGCTGTGAACGTTTGCACGTCTGATCCTTTACTGTTTCCGCTGTAAGTTAGTCATCAGTGAGGAATTTCCTCAAAAGGAATTTCCTAAGTGATGAAATTCTAAAAATCTCCTATTCACCCCCCTCTAGTCGATATAACGCACTTTCAATTGGTATCAGAGCAAGGTACTCCCTTGTTCTGTGTGATTTTGGTTTAACCGCCTGGAGTTTTAGTTATGTCGACTGCAGGCATGTTCAAGGTGACTGCGGCATGTCCTACCTACGAAATGAAGAACTTTCCCTTCTGGAAGAACAAAATGCAAATGCATCTACAAGCTATTGACAATGATCTCTGGTATATTGTGGAAAATGGCGTCCCCATCATTTCTGCCAGTGTCACTGCAGCTGATGTGAAGAAATTCAAGCAACTTGATTCTCAAGCGAAGAACATCATCTGTGGCCATCTGAGCCCTGGCCAGTTTGGAAGAGTAAGTGCTTTGGGCTCTGCAACACTGATCTGGGAGAGACTGTGCAAGGTAAATGAAGGAGTATCAACCCAGCGTGACTCTCGTGTTGATATTCTTCGCAATCTCTTCAATCGCTTCAAGAGACATGACAATGAATGCTCCCAAGACACCTTTGATCGCCTCACTGACATATCAAATGAACTGCAAGCACTGGGAGCTCGAGACATCACTGATCACGAAGTTGTGAAGAAACTGCTGAGATCTTTGGAATCTTCATTTGACACTCTAGTTCTGATGATTCAAGAAAGACCACACTACAAGATGCTGGATCCAACTGATATCCTTGAAAGGCTAAATACTCATAAATTCCAGCTAGAAGAAAAGAGAGATCTATATGGACAAAGCTATTCCAGACCACGTGCACTGAAGGCTAGAGAAATTTCCTCATCTGAAGAAGAAGACACAGATGACAGCAGTTGTGACCCTGAAGAATTTGGACAGGAGCTTGCAATGCTTGTGAGGAAATTTCAGAGATTTACACGACGAGGCCAGTTTGGTAAATCATCAAGAAGAGACATGAGGAAATCAGAATCTGCATCTGAGGAATACAAGAAACGAACCTGTCACAAGTGCAAGAAATCAGGTCATTACATTGCTGATTGTCCCCGCTGGGGAAAGGAATCAAAGAAGAAGAAATACAAGGATGACTGTTCTGATGACTTGAAGAAGAAGAAGAAATCTTCAAAATCCTCATCTTCAAAGCCCTCATCGCACAAGAAGACTAGTTTCAGAAACGCTCGGGCACTTATTGGCAAGGAAATGGACTGCGAGGCAGAATGAGGGGAATGTGATGAAGAAGAAGGTTCTGATGAAGACACAGAATCCGGACAGGCTAGTCTTGCACTAGCAACCACTTTCGTCAGCAAGTCAATCTTCAATCTTGAAGAAAATGATTGCACCATCCATACTCATGACTATGCTGATGACATCGCTCCAACCTATTGCTTCATGGCAAAAGGTTCAAAGGTATCAAATAATGCCTCCTCCTCTGATTCAAGTGACTGTGAACATAATGGTTATAAGAAACCCAGTTACAGTAAACTTGCTATCATTGCCACTAAACAACAAACTGCTCTGGAAAAGCTTCAAAAACTGCTAGACAAAAGTGATGATCTGTTGAATGATGAAATGAACCTTAACCAAATCCTCACTGATGACATGAAAAGTCTTCAGTCTAGATTTGATAATCTTCAGGATCGTTATGATACACTCCTCACTGATCATGAGAAGCTTTCCTACGAATTTCTTCAAAGGAAGCTTGATCTTGAGAAGCTGAGGATGTCTCATGATGATCTTCGTATGGAAAATGATTCATTACTAGCTCAACAGATCAGCGCTAGTCAAGTTGAATTTATTCCTCCATGTCTTAAATGCATTGAATGCGAAACTGCTAATTCCTCACCAGAATCATCAAATGCTACCATTGCTACAAATTCTTCAACTGCACCTGTTGTGTCTATTTCCTCACTTGAGAAAAACACAAATGTTACTGATGAAAATGCAGGGTTGAAGGAATTGTACGTGACAGGCATGTACAAAAGCCTCAAAGGACATCAAACCCTTTGTGATGTGCTCAAAAAGCAGATCTTGAACAGGAACCCGAGGAAAGAAGGAATTGCCTTTGAGAGGAAATTAAATGCTGATGGATCTTATTGGAAACCTGAGCAGTATCCCAAAACCTCATGGGTTGCTGCTACTGGGCCTCCTTTTGATCCATCCAATCTAACTGGCTTCTCATGTGAATTATCCTATTCCTCGGTGAGTCATTTGATTCCAACTACAAACTGTTCAAAAATCAATCTGGTGAAGTATTTGCTCGATATGTTGGAACTAACTGCAGGAATGGCCCTTCTGTGAGGAAAATCTGGGTTCCCAAAAGTTGTCTTGAAAATCTTCGGGTTAATGTCCTCATGACACCACCACTGAAGAATCTGAACCCCAGATCAAATTCCTCAGGAGGACCAAAGTCTTCAAGAGGATCAAAATCCTCAACTGGTCAAAACTATGCTCGTACCCGTGCTTATGCGTCTAACATGCAGGGAAACTACAAGGAATATGAATATGAGCGTTACTCCTCAAATCATTATGTTCATAAATCCTCAAACTAGTTCTCTGCATATTCATATGAGTACTTTAACCCACCTACTGTTAAGAGAAGTGCATTAGCTTCAATGCCACCTTTCTCATATGGTGCTCGCAGGATGATGAACGCTTTGCCACCCCTTCAGATGTGGGTGGTGAAGAAATCAAACTAATCACTTCTACAGGTCAGGTCTCCACATGAAAATCATCATCTGAAGAATTTGCTGGAGACCCGAGGAAATGTTTGATAGGACGCAAGCTAATAATTGATGAAATAGAAATATTTCACACGTCCTTACATTTCTGTTATGATGAAATTACTGATGAAATTAGTATCATATTCTTCAAATCTGAAGCATATGAGATGGTATGCAGTACTAATTCATCTGCAGGATGACAAACCCAAAAATACTGAGTGGGTTCTCGATAGTGGTTGCACACATCACATGACTGGTGATAAAAGCTTACTGATGAATATGTCACTAACTCCATCACCTCTGAAGCAAATCACATATGCTGACAAAGGTAAAAGCAAGGTATTGGGACTTGGCAAAGTAGCTATTTCCAAGGATAGGCATATGGACAAAGTGAAGCTTGTTGAATCCCTTGGTTTTAACCTCATGTCAGTCTCGATGCTTTGTGATCTTGATATGATTGTTATCTTTGGTAGATATAGATGTGTAGTCATCATGGAATCTGACATATCCAAAGTCTTCGAAGGTGTAAGAAGAGGGGATTTGTACATTGTAGATTTCTCTACAGGTCCTCAACCAGCCACTTGCTTACTAGCAAAAACCTCAGAAGGATGGATGTGGCACCAAAGACTAGGTCATGCAGGCATGAGGAATTTGCACACGCTTGCAAAGAAGAAGCATGTCATCGGCATCGAATCAGTCAAATTCCTCAAGGACCATCTCTGCGGTGCTTGTGAATCTGGGAAAATGACCAGATCCAAGCATCCCACTAAAACCATCATGACCACTACACGTCCATTCGAATTGCTTCATATGGATTTATTTGGACCTACTCACTATGCCACACTAACCAATGCAACATCTTTATATGGCTTCGTCATAGTTGATGATTATTCCAGATATACTTGGGTGCATATCATAGTGTATAAAACTGAAGTGCAGGAAATCTTCAAACGATTTTCTTCAAGGGCCTCGGCGAACTATGGCATCAAGATCAAACACATCAGGAGTGATAATGGAACCGAGTTCAAAAACACTGGTCTTGATGATTATCTTGATGAACTTGGTATTACTCACGAATTGTCTCGTCCTTATACTCCTCAGCAGAATGGTGTCGTTGAAAGGAAGAACAGGACTCTGGTTGAAATGGCAAGAACTATGCTTGAAGAATATCAGGCTCCTCGTCGCTTCTGGCCTGAAGCAATCAACACTGCATGCCATATCATCAACAGGGTATATCTTCACAAATTCCTCAAGAAAACCTCATATGAACTCCTCACTGACAAGAAACCCAATGTAAGTTATTTCAAAGTCTTCGGTGCAAAATGCTGGATTAGAGATCCTCACCATAGCTCAAAATTTGCACCTAAGGCACATGAAGGTTTTATGCTCGGTTATGGAAAGGACTCACACACCTACAGAGTCTTCAACAACTATCACAACAAAGTTGTTGAGACTGTAGATGTGTGGTTCGATGAAACTAATGGCTCGCAAAGAGAGCAATTGCCTTCTGATCCAGATAAGCTGTCTCCTGAGGAAGTGATAAAGCTTAAGCCTACTGAAGACATTGTCCCCACTGAGGAAATTGGTGAAGAAACGATCCCCATCGCTGATGAAAACCAAGAAGATGCTCTTGAGGAAATTGCAACAGCACCACTTCCTCAGCCCAGACAAAATCCTCAACCAGCTCATCCGAGGATTGCAAACGAAGTAGAACTTGACAAAATCCTCAACGACATCAACGCGCCAGGTCCTCTCACTTGCTCAAAAGCTTCACACTTGGTTAACTTTTGTGGGCATTTTTCCTTTGTATCCATCACAGAACCCTCAAAAGTTGCTGAGGCTTTTCTGGAACTGGAGTGGATCCAAGCCATGCAAGACGAAGTTCTTCAATTCAAGATGAATGACGTATGGGAGCTCGTCAAACGACGAGATCCTCGCAAACACAACATCATCGGCACCAAGTGGATTTTCCAAAACAAGCAAGATGAGGACGGTCAAGTGGTGAGGAACAAGGCACGACTTGTAGCCCAAGGCTACACCCAGGTTGAAGGAATAGATTTCGATGAAACTTTTGCACCTGTTGCTAGACTTGAAGCTATTCGAATACTACTTGCTTATGCTAATCATCATAACATCACCATATATCAAATGGATGTGAAAAGTGCATTCCTCAATGGTAAGCTTGAGGAAGAAGTATATGTTGCTCAGCCCCTAGGTTTTGAGGATCCAAAGAATCCAGACAATGTCTTCAGACTCAAAAAGGCTCTGTATGGCCTCAAGCAAGCCCCTCGGGCATGGTATGATACATTGAAGGAATTCCTCATGAAGAAAGGCTTCAAACCTGGTTCACTCGGTCCAACTCTTTTCACAAAATCCTATGATAATGAGCTGTTTGTATGTCAAATATATGTTGATGATATCATATTTGGCTGTACTGACAAAAGATACAATGATGAATTTGCCTACATGATGAGTGAAGAATATCACATGTCCATGATGGGGGAGCTGAAATTCTTCTTAGGTCTTCAAATTCGTCAACAAAGCAATGGAATCTTCATATCACAGGAGAAATACCTCAAGGATGTTCTGAGGAAATTCGACATGCACGAATGCAAAGGTGCCACGACTCCAATGCCTACCAACGGCCACCTCGGCATTGATGAAAATGGTAAAGATTTCGATCAGCAGGTATACCGTTCTATGATTGGCTCCTTATTGTATCTATGTGCATCTAGGCCAGATATATTGCTTAGTGTTTGCATGTGTGCATGTTTTCAAGCAAAACCGAAGGAATCACACCATAAGGCTATGAAACATATTCTTCGATACTTAGCTCACACACGAACACTAGGATTATGGTATCCCAAGGGCTCCAATCTTCATATGGTATGGTATTCTAACTCAGACTGTGCTGGTGACCGTGTGGATCGCAGGTCAACTTCTGGCACATGCCATTTCCTCGGAAGATCACTAGTTTGTTGGTCCTCAAAGAAGCAGAATTGCGTATCACTCTCCACTGCCGAAGCTGAGTACATTGCTGCTGGTTCTTGCTGTGCTCAATTGCTGTGGATGAAGCAAACCCTCAAGGACTACGGCATCAACATGAAGAATGTGCCTCTCTACTGTGACAGTGAGAGTGCTATCAAGATTGCATACAACCCAGTACAACACTCGAAGACCAAGCACATCCAGATTCTTCATCATTTTCTTCGGGACCATGTCCTCAAGGGAAATATCCTCATCGACCATGTGAAGACTGATGATCAACTGGCAGATATCTTCACTAAGCCCTTGGATGAGAAAAGGTTTTGCAAGTTGCGGTGTGAGCTAAATATCTTAGAGTCTTCAAATGTTCTGTAAAAACATGCACACATCCTAACACTTATGCAAAGTTGATGACTTAGATGTGCAACACATGATGAAACGATTTTCTTCAACTGATGAAGAGAGTCACTCTAAATGTGAAGAAATTAATGAAGAAATTGATTCTCAGGTCCCTACGACAATTGTACGCGGCGTCTCTAATCAACATTCTTATATGGTGGGTAACGCCACCGCCCAATGTGAAATTCCTCAAGTTGATTTTCTTCAAATGATCAATTTAGTCACAATGCATTTTTCTTCAAAACAACTGTTCTTCATTGTGATGATCTATTACAAAATCTTCGAAACACTTGATGACTTTCATTTGCCTAGGTAGACTGTGATTTCTAGTCCTCAACAGCATTCACTTATTGCTATTTCTTCAAGTTGATGTTTCTGCTAAGTGAATGTGATCGGACCCTACTTTCCCTCTATGCTATACTTATCCAGTCTATTCAATTCTTCATATGCGTTCTACTTGAAACTTTGTTCAAAATCCTCACTTCATCCTTGTCAGCTGATGATTTTGTAACGAAAATCCTCAAATCTTCAAAAAAAAAATTCATTAAAGGAACAATAACTGAGCCGCCACTTCCCACGATCGGATAACCACGATCTCCACTATTTCCACCGCATCGTACAGGAGCTACACGTGTCCTGCGGAGACGTAGAGGCAGGGGCTATCTGGTCCGAAACTTTCGCGCCAAACAGTAACTTTTGGGGTATAAATATGTCCTTATCCCCCTCGGTATCCTCTTCTTCGCTTCATCGCTCTCCTGCCACAGCACACTCCACCGAACCCTAGCGCCACCGCTGGTAGTCTTGTCGCCGGTGAGGAAGAGCTTCACTGCCTCGACCTTTTCGTCGCCAGGATCACGCCAGAGTCGGACCATCTTCGTCCGCCGCCGCCGTAGACGTCCTCTGCCGCCAAGTTATGGTGCATTGGACACTCGACCGAAGAGCCTCTCCAACACTACTTTCTGTGTTCTTCATTCGCACCTTCCAGGGTAAATATATCCCATTTTTACAGCAGATTAGATCTGAAATTTTACATCTTCTATGTGAAATCTGTTTTTCCTCAAGATACGATGCGCACATGATTCCTCAAACACTACCTATCACCGCAATCATTGATGAACTAGCTAAGCATCTAAGATTTTCATGAGATTCCTCAATTGTGCGAATTTTTGGATCTGTACAACTCTGGAACCCAAGAATAGTATGCTTAGGCAAATTCCTCAACCACTGGTTATATTCCTCAAACTGTCAAACTTTTTCATTTTCTTCAAATCTGAGAACGCATATGACCTCTCCAAATTCCTCGCAACTATACTCTATTCACAGGTACACACATGTCAGCTGATGAATCTCTCGGTTCTCATCACATTAACTCATTTGCAGCGTTTCTGGAAGAAACTCTTCAAGGCTCATCAGAATCCTCAAGAGTTCAAAATCATCAGCAAAGTCCTCAACTGAAGAAAATGGAGGAAGAGAGAAAACAGAAGGGAGGAAAGAAACTGGAGCAGAACACAGCTGCTGATATCCCTGAGGACATATACTTGGACGATTGTACGCCTGATGAACATGAGACAATGGCCAAGAGAAAGATCAGGCTGCAGAAGATTGAACGCCGGTGGGCGAAGGAATGGAAGGAGTACCGGTTTGTGACTCCAAAATATGCGAAGAAATTCGCTTTGAAGCCTCCTGGCAGAAGGACCCAACTTGAGGATCATCAAGTAGCACATCCCTCAAGTCTCATGACAATTGATGACTACCCAGATGAGAAAGAAAAGCATCTGGCCAAGCTCAAGAAGCAAGCAGAAGCTGCAGTGAGGAAATTTAATGAATCCTCAGCTGCTGCCTCCGGTGCTGCAAATTCCTCAGCGACAGAAACCTCAGGCTCAGAAATTCCTCACACGCAGTCTGTGCCAACAAAGCAAAGGGCTCCAAAGCCTCAAGAGAAGTCTGTTCAGGCTTCTGTCACAAAACCCTTAGCTCCAAAACCCTCAGCTCCAAAACCCTCAGTTCCAAAACCTTCAACACCAAAACCATCAGCGCCAAAACCCTCAGCACCAATCTCGTATGCATCAAAATCCTCAGCTCCACCTCCAATGCCTCAAGAAAAAACAGTACAGAAGCATGTCGTGAAGCCTACGACCTCCAGCTCCTCACTCCCAGCTGCAACTAGCTCGGAGACAAAGTCTTCAACACCACTTGTGAAGACTTTGGAAACTACTGAACGTGCACCTCTGCCCAGCCCCAGCAAAATCATCGCAGTCCCGTCTGCATCAGAGGGAAGTGATGATTATGGTGATGAAACCCTGCAAGCCATCATCAGAAACAAGCAAGAACGGGTAGTACAAGCATCAGGCAGTGCTATTCCTCTGGCCATGGACCCCAAGGTCCTCCTCGACTACATCAATATATGGTATGAGGACCCAAACACACCCATTGATGATTTGAAACTTCCTCCTGGCATCAGCCACATGGTGGCCACCTTCATAAATGAAGCCAAGTGGAAAGAACAGCAGACCCGGCAGGCAAAGGTTGGAAAGGGCAAAAAGGAGAAATTCCACAGGCAGAATCTCCTCAAGCTGACTGCTCATGCATTAGTGTCAACCCAGGCAGAGCAACAAGTATTAACTGACAAGTATGACAGGCTGTCAGATTGCAAAAGCATCAAGCGCAATTTCATCAAGCTAGCCACTAGTGCTGTTGATGACTACAACAAGAAAATCGCACCACCAGCACCAACTCGTCAGCCCCTGGTTGAGCAGCCAGCAGATGCATCTCCTGATGAGGAGGAAACTCCTCAAGCTGAGGAAGAACACCAAGAGCGCCGTGTTGATGAACCGGCCATTGAAGAAATCATCACGGAGACTGCAACTGATGAAATTGCAACCACTGATGAGACTGCTCCTGATCCAGCTGCTTCATCAAAGCAGGCTGATGACTCTGTTCCAGCTGGTTCCTCATTACCAGCTGAAGAATCTACAGAAAGAACACCATCACCAAAAGCTTCAAAGGTGAAGAAGATAATTCCGTCTGCATCAGACGCGAAGAAAACAAGGGCTGCTGAAAAGGAAGCAAAGAAGAGAAAAGCTTCCTCAGCAGTAGAAGAGACAAAGGCAGAGCGCCTCAAAGAAACTGAAGAAACTGCTCCTCTGGATCCAGTGCCTCTAAATGTCGCCCCTTCATATGAGATGGTCGTCATTGATGACCCAGCTACACGGGAAGATGAGGAAATGAAGGATGTGGCCTCCGAGGGACACACTGATGAGGAAATCCAGATTGATGACAGTTCTCAACTCCTTGTTCCTCAGATAGAGACTGCTCAAACATCAGTTGCAGAAGCTGATGAAACTGCTTCTGCCACAAAGCCAGCTGAAGAAAAACAAGCTGAGGAAAATGCACATTCTGAGCAGACTCCTCATTCTGAACAGGCTGACCCAACTCCTCAAGTTGAGAAAGAAGCAGAAATTCCTCAGCCTGAAGCTCAGCTAGAGCAAGCATCATCTCCCCAGCAAGAAGTACCAGCTGATGAAATTCCTCAACTTGAGGAAAATGCTGAAGAAAATGTACCCGCCCAAGACAATGAATTCATTGTGCTCAACCCAGAGACTGCCATGGTTGTCTCCTCCCCCATTCCTCAGCAGAATCTTAAGCCAGTTCAGCGCCAGCCATTCTCCAAGCGTCCAAAGTTTCAGAAAGAAGATTTCTTTGAAGAACGCATGTATTTCATCGGAGAGAACCCGTATGACAATCTTCAAATGAGGCATCTGAAGTTTTGGACATGGACTCAGATGAACTACTATTCCTCTATGCTCTGTGGACGCAACAAGATATTCCAGCACAGGCACATTCCTCATGTTGAGCTTGAAGCAATACCCTCCCTGGAACCAGTCCTCAGTGTACTCCACGATGCAGGTTTGCTCCCTATGTGCTCAGACATATCAGACTGGAATAGTGAGCTTATTCTTCAGTTCTATGCAACTCTGCACATATCTGGCAACGCTGATGACATGAACACTTGGTGTTTGACTAGATGTCCCAAAATACTCACTACAAAGCTCCTGCTTCTGAACTCCTCAGAGAACTGCCTGTACCAATTCCCTCAGATGGGGCAGTGAAGCTTTATGGTGAGCATGAGCTGCCAAATGGAATGATGGAAGTCCTCATGAAGCCTTTGGCTGTAGGAAAACCCTCAAGAACCACATTCCTCGTCCATGAGCTCAAGTACACACCCCGGTCTGTCTACCGAATCCTCTGTAGTGTGCTCGCGCCAATCAAAGGCCATGATGATGAAGAAGATGTTGTAGGCCTCATGAAGAATATCCTCTTCAACATCATTCACGGTATTCTTATTAATATCCATGATTTCTTCTTGAGGACTTTGGCTGACAATGCCATGTGCCCCTATGACCACAAGATTTATGCCCCCTGGATCATGAGATTCATCAGGACAAGGACATGCATCAACTTTCATGCTGATTGTCAAAACCATGTTGGGTATATGCCTCCTATCAGGTTCACCAAGAAGACTTGTGAGCCCGTTGAAGGAAAAGGAAAATCTATGATTGAAGAAGGTAGCAGGCCCCTTGATGGCCAGTTCAGAGAGCCAGAAGCATATTCTTCATGGGACGATACTGAGACTCGTCTAGCAAGCCCTGTTCCTCCTCGCGTACTAACCACGAGAGAGCTCCTCCTCAGTCTTCACCAGAAGGTGGATCACAACAACAAATGGGTCAAACGCCAGTTTGGTGCCATTGTGAAAACCCTCACTGAAACCTAGAACTCTGTGAAGATTAATCATCACTATCTGCATGAGTTTTTCGATCGCACCTGGGCTACACTTGCACATCTGAAGACTCAGACTGAGCTTGAAGAAATGAACTTTGAGCAGGACTTTGACTGGTCGTGGCCTCCCAAGAGGAAGTTCAGGCCCATTCCAGTGCCAGACCTTGAAGACAGCTCCTTTTCTTCATTCCGCACCGCTGAATCTGATGAGGAACAACTTGACACAGCAACCGGCCCAAGGAAGAAGACTACCCCCAAGAAGCGTCACGACTCTTCATCAACCGCCAAGAAATGAAGTCTTCACGGGCGTTAGTCCTCAGTTTGTCCCTTTTTGTCACTTGATGACAAAGGGGGAGAAACTCGAGAGTTAGTCTTCAAGCGGGATATTTTTGGGGCTTATGAACTATATTTAAGTTACAAACTCTTGTCTCTTCTAAAGTTTTTATGTAATGAGTTGTAACTTAAGCCCGATGGTACTCTGACGCTATTGAACGTTTTTCTTCGCATGCTTATTCCTCAAAGTTTTAATGCACGCATGCTGGAATTCGTCAGATACCATTTGCCATCATGCATATTCATTTTCTTCATATGATATGTTATATGTATGCATGATTTACAAGACTCAAGGGGAGATCTCCATGATATAAATCATCAATGTGAATCTGCTATAAAAGCAAAATCCTCAAGGTATGCACATCTTTAGGGGGAGTCTCTCTGAAACTTGTTTTCAAATTCCTCAAATGAGTATTTACACTTCATATTTTTTATCCCTGTTGAAGACTTAACCTAATTGTCATCAACCACCAAAAAGGGGGAGATTGTGAGTGCATCTAGTGCCCCTTAGTGATTTTGGTGGTTTGAAGACTTATTGGTTAAGTATCTAATGTGTTTATAAGTGTACACATGATCTATAAGTCATTGAGGAGTTTGAGATATTTGAAGAATATCGACCCCTAAAAATGTATATCTTCAGTTGAAGAAATTGGTCTGAAGCTGAAGAAATGAATCGCGAGGAATCTGCGATGAAATTGATATTCCTCATGAAGATACTGATATTGAGAAGACCGGTGGTTCCTGAAGAAAATCATTCTGAAGAAATTGAAGCGAGAAGATTTACGTTTTCTGTTTTACTTTCTTCGCATTTGATGAATAGGAACACCGTACTGTTAAAGGGGGTCAAAGTAACACTATGGAATGGATTTCCTCATGATGCTCAACCCAAGCCTAATCCTACCAAAAGCCTCAAGTGGGGAATATGAGTGACATGAGGACTCTCACAGTTGAGGGCCCCGACCATTTTGATAACCACGCCAAGTCACTAGTCTTATCCACTCCAACGGTCATATTATTTAAGGGCATTAGTGTCAAATCATCTCGGGATGCTCCCGGACTATAAATAGCCACCCCCCACAACCACTAGCTGGTTGGCTCCTCCGTTAGAAACTGACACTTGTCATAAGAGCAACCCAAATTCCTCAGAGCCTTCGAGAGTAATTCATCAGTGAGGAAATACACCACCCACCGAAACCACAAAGCAAACCTAGTGATTGAGAATCACTGAAGAAGTTGTTCCTGTGTGGGACTGAAGCCTTTTACCTTTGAGGACTGTGCATCCTCTAGACGGTTAGGCGTCATGGTCTAGAGCAATCGAGCAGTCAATAGTGGATCGCCGGGTGACCAAGTTTGTGAGGGTTTGGAAGTCTGCCATGAAGACTTACCACGAGTGTTGGGCGAGGACTGTGTGTCCTTAGATCAAGGAGAATATGGTAGGGACTGTGTGTCCCGGGACTGGGTGTCCTTTGGTTTCAATACCAAGTCGCTCCAAACCAGATGTACAACTGTCACAACAGTTGGAACTGGGTCATCAACGACTGTCTTCTTTGAGAATCGGGTTCTAATTCCTCAAATCTTTACTTTCTCGGTATTATGTGTTGATGACTTTCACTATGACTGTTTGAAGAATTTGCTGAAGACTTTCTCTGAATTTCCTCATCCCCAAATTCTTCACAATAGTTAATCATCATCTGTATTCTGCGTGCCGTCTTACTGTGCAATGTGTTTTCACATTCTTCACTCTGAAATACTGCTGGTGTGAACGTTTGCACGTCTGATCCTTTACTGTTTCCGCTGTAAGTTAGTCATCAGTGAGGAATTTCCTCAAAAGGAATTTCCTCAGTGATGAAATTCTAAAAATCTCCTATTCACCCCCCTCTAGTCGATATAACGCACTTTCAGTTCTGGGCTCCGGAGAGGGGAGATCGTCGCCATCATCATCATCAACCTTCCTTCATCGCCAATTCCATGATGCTCTTCATCGTTCGTGAGTAATCTCATCGTAGGCTTGCTGGACGGTGATGGGTTGGATGAGATCTATCATGTAATCGAGTTAGTTTTGACAAGGATTGATCCCTAGTATCCACAATGTTCTGAGATTGATGTTGCTACTACTTTGCCATGCTTAATGCTTGTCACTAGGGCCCGAGTGCCATGATTTCAGATCTGAACCTATTATTTTGTCACCAATATATGTGTGCTTTAGATCCTATCTTGCAAGTTGTAGTCACCTACTATGTCTTATGACCCGGCAACCCCGGAGTGACAATAGCCGGAACCACTCCTGGAGATGACCATAGTATGAGGAGTTCATGTATTCACCAAGTGTTAATGCATTGGTCCGTTCTTTATAAAAAGGAGAACCTTAATATCTCGTAGTTTCCATTAGGACCCCGCTGACACGGGAGGGATGGACAATAGATGTCATGCAAGTTCTTTTCCCTAAGCACGTATGACTACATACAGAATACATGCCTACATTAGATTGACGAACGAGAGCTAGTTTACTTATCTCTCCGTGTTATAGCTGTTACATGATGAATCACATCCGGCATAATCATCCATCACCGATCCAATGCCTACGAGTCTTTTACTACTGGTCCTTGCTACGTTACTTTGTTGCTACTGATGTTAGTGCTGCTACCGTTACTCTGTTGCTACTTCTGTTACTTTGCTACTGATACTTTCCTGCAGATACTATGTCTTTCAGGTGTGGTTGAATTGACAACTCAACTGCTAATACTTGAGAATATTCTTTTGCTTCCCCTTGAGTCGAATCAATAAATTTGGGTTGAATACTCTACCCTCGAAAACTGTTGCGATCCCCTATACTTGTGGGTTATCAAGACTATTTTCTGGTGCCGTTGCCTGGGAGGCACAACTACATTCTCTGAGTCACTTGGAATTTACGTCTGCTGGTCACTATGAAGAATCTGAGAGATCCAAGAACTAAAGTCTTGCCCTCAACTACGAGGACAGGTAAGGAACTGCCATGTAGCTCTGCACTTGATTCACCTTCAGTTATGAGTAAGTTTGCGACACCACCTCCTGCTAGAAATCTTGATATGTCGCCTGTGCTTGATGATGCTACTTCTGCTGCCCATGATGCTTATGATGATGCTATGCTTGATACTATGCCTGATGATGCTATGCTTGATACTATGCCTGATGATGCTATGCTTGATACTATGCCTGATGATGCTATGCTTGATACTATGCTTGATGATGCTATGCTTGATACTATGCCTGATGATGCTATGCTTGATACTGCTTTGCCACTAGGTGCATTCCTTGATGCACAAATTGCTAGAGTTGCTGCTAGATGTGATGATACTTTTGAAGTTGCTGATACTATTGAAGTAGAACCTGCTATTATGCCTGAATTGCCTGTTATGCCTGAGCGTTAAGTTATGGAGGGAGAGATAGCTGAGGACTTTCTTGCGTGTAAGGATAGCTATGATGTTGAGAAATTACTGCGCAAGTGGAAAGAAAAATCTCTGAACGCCAGGATGAAATACGACCCGAAGTTTGCCACTTCGCCTATCTTTGTGACCGATAAGGATTATGAATTCTCTGTCGACCCTGAGTTAATCACTCTGGTCGAATCTGATCCTTTTCACGGTTATGAGTCTGAAACGGTTGTAGCCCATCTTACCAAACTGCACGATATAGCCACCCTATTCACTAGTGAGGAAAAGGTCCGCCACTATTATATCCTCAAGTTGTTTCGTTTCTCGCTAAAGGATGATGCTAAGACCTGGTTCACTTGTCTTGCTCATGGTTGTGTGCGTAGCCCCCAGGATATGGTCTACTACTTCTCTGAAAAATATTTCCCTGCCCATAAGAAGCAAGCTGCCTTGGAGGAAATATACAACTTTGCACAAGTTGAAGAAGAAAGTCTCCCACAAGCTTGGGGGATGCTTATCCAGCTACTGAATGTTTTGCTTGATCACCCTCTTGAGAAGAATGGAATACTTGATATCTTCTATAATGGACTTACTGATGCTTCCAAAGACCACCTAGATAGTTGTGCTGGTTTTGTTTTTAGGGAACGGACCGTAGAACAAGCTGAGATTCTATTGAATAACATCTTGTGTAATGAGAATGCTTGGACTATTCCCGAACCACCTCCTAAGCCAACTCCGAAGAAAAGATGTATTCTATTCCTTAGTCCTGAAGATATGCAAGAAGCCAAGAAATCTATGCGAGAGAAAGGTATTAAATCTGAAGATGTCAAAAATCTACCACCTATCGAAGAGATCCATGGTCTTGATAACCCGATACAGGTAGTAGAAGTAAATTCTCTGCGTAGGTTTGATGGGAGTGATATTACTTTTGATAAACCTGCTAGCCTATGCATGGATGAATTTGATAACTTTGTTGCCAAACAACAAAGTTTCAATGATTATGTTAGCAGACAATTGGAACAGAATGCTCGTATGCTTAGTCATTTAAGTGCTTGTGTGGACAGACACGTCAATGATCTTAAACTTCTGAGTAAACATGCCTCTATGGTTACTACTCAGGTAGAACAAGTACTTAAAGCTCAGAATGACTTGCTCAATGAGTTGAATGACAATTCCGTCAGAGTCGTCACTAGAGGCGGTAGAATGACCCAGGAACCTTTGTATCCTCAGGGTCATCCAAAGAGAATTGAACAAGATCCTCAAGGAGTTAGCACTCGTGCACCTAGTCATCCTAGAAAGAAGAAGAAAGAAGAAGAAAGATGATAGGAACCTGCACGCTAGCAACCCTGTTGCTGATACACCTGAGAGTCCAAACGATGTCTCTGTCTCTGATGCTGAAACACAATCTGGTGATGAACATGAGCCTAATGATAATATCAATAGTGATGTTCATGATGATGCTCAACCTAGCAATGATAAGGATGTGGAGATTGAACCTGTTGATCTTGATAACCCACAACCTAAGAATTAGATATACAATAAGAATGACTTTGCTGCTAGGAAGCATGGTAAAGAAAGGGAACCATGGGTTCAGAAACCCATGCCCTTTCCTCCCAAACCATCCAAGAAAAAGGATGATGAGGATTTTGAGCGATTTGTTGAAATGATTAGACCTGTCTTTCTGCAAATGCGTTAGACGGATATACTCAAAATGTCTCTGTATGCTAAGTACATGAAAGATATTGTGACTAATTGATACGTCTCCAACGCATCTATAATTTTGGATGGTTTCATGCTATTATCTTGTCAAACTTTGGATGTTTTGTATGACTTTTATATATTTTTTGGGACCAACTTATTAACTCAGTGCCAAGTGCTAGTTCCTGTTTTTTTCCATGTTTTGACCTCTTTCAGAGGAGATTTTGAAACGAAGTCCAAACGGAAGAAAATCCCTGAAAATATATTTTTTTTGGAACGGAAGAAGATCGGGAAGCTTGGGAGGTAAGGCAGGGGAGCCTCAGGGGCCCCACAAGCCCCCACCCCGCGGCCAGGGGGGAGGCCGCACCATCCAGGCTTGTGGGCCCCTGGACGACCTATGCCCTAGGTCTTTCGCCTATATATTTCCATAAATTCCAGAAAAAATCAGGAGATCATCGAAAGTACTTTTCCGCCGCCGCAAGCTTCTTTCTCCGCAAGATCCCATATGGGGCACGTTCTGGTGCCGTGCCGGAGGGGAGATTCAGATACGAAGGGCTTCTTCATCAACACCAAGACCTCTCCGATGATGCGTGAATAGTTCACCATAGACCTATGGGTCCATAGCTACTAACTAGATGGCTTCTTCTCTCTCTTGGATCTTCAATACAAAGTTTTCCATGATCTTCATGGAGATCTATCCGATGTAATCTTCTTTTGCGGTGTGTTTGTCGAGATCCGATGAATTGTGGATTTATGATCAAATTATCTATGAATCTTATTTGAGTTTCTTTTGATCTCTCTTATGCATGATTTCATATCCTTGTAATTCTCTTCGACTTGTGGGTTCTGTCTGGTCAACTAGATCTATGATTCTTGCAATGGGAGAAGTGCTTGGTTTGGGTTCATACCGTGCGGTGACCTCACCCAGTGACAGAAGGGGTAGCGAGGCACGCATCATGTTGTTGCCATCAAGGGTAAAAAGATGGGGTTTTCATCATTGGTTTGAGATTATCCCTCTACATCATATCATCTTGCTGAAAGCGTTACTCTGTTCGTCATGAACTCAATACACTAGATCCATGCTGGATAGCGGTCGATGTGTGGAGTAATAGTAGTAGATGCAGAAAGTATCGGTCTACTTGTCTCGGACGTGATGCCTATATGTATGATCATTGCCTTAGATATCGTCATGACTTTGCGTGGTTCTATCAATTGCTCGACAGTAATTCGTTCACCCACCGTAATACATGCTATTTTGGGAGAAGCCTCTAGTGAACACTATGGCCCCGAGGGTCTACTCCACACCGTAGTTTCAGCCTTACACTTTTTACTTCGTTGCACTTTCCGCCTTCAGATCTCACTTTGCAAACAATCTTGAAGGGATTGACACCCCGTTTGAAGCGTTGGGTGCAAGCTTGTTTGTGTTTGCGTAGGTACTCTGGACTTGACGAGACCCTCCTTCTGGATCGATACCTTGGTTCTCAAACTAAGGGAAATACTTACTGCTCCTGTGCAGCATCACCCTTTCCTCTTGAAGGGAAAAACCAACGCAAGCCCAGCCTCCGTCAACGTGTCAATTTCTGGCTCTCTTGTCTGTGGGATGACACTAATAAGAGGAGGATACCTGAGGTTGAGATTTCCACCATGCTCGCTAATTATACCTTCAAGGGTGGAACTCCCAAGAAACTAGGTGATCCCGGTGTGCCCACTATACCTTCCTCCGTTAAAGGCAGCTACGTTAGAACTGCGTTATGCGACCTTGGAGCCGGTGTTAGTGTTATGCCTCTCTCTCTTTATCGTAGGCTTGAACTGGATAAGTTGACACCCAATGAAATCTCTCTACAAATGGCCGACAAATCAATTGCTTTCCCTATCGGCATTTGCGAGGACGTGCCTGTTGTGGTTGCTAACGTCACTATCTTAACATACTTTGTTATCTTGGATATTTCCGAGGACGATGCCATGGCGGTCATCCTCGGAAGACCCTTTTAAAACACCGCAGGGGCTGTTATAGATTGCAACAAAGGCAATGTCACTTTCCATGTCAACGGTAATGAGGACACGGTGCACTTTCCGAAGAAACAATATGGAGTACATTGCATCAATGCTATCAAAAAGACTTCATCGATTCTTATTGGGAGCTTTGAATGCCCTATTCCTCCTGTTAAGATGAAGTATGATTTGCTCGTTGGGGAGATTCATATACCCATTGAGGTGACCTAGTGACTATTCGAAAATTCTCCGTCTTCTTTTGCGATTCGAGAAGTTTTGTCGAGGGGATTTGATCAACCCCATTGACGGATTTCTTTCGGTGACTATGAGATGGATGAATCAAGGAGTCACAAACCTTTGTTTTAAGCTTTCACCTTCGGTTGCTTAGAAGAAAAATGATAGATTTAGTTTAGTTTTCCCTGTTTTCTGTTTTAGCGTCTGGTAGAAAAGTACCCCAAAAATAAAAGTTCTCCGAACGTCCTGAAAATCAAGTATGATTTTTTCTGGAATTTTTGAAAAATACTGAGACGGAGAGCTTGTCTGGGGGCTGCACCAGTGGGCCACAAGCCCTGAAGGCGCGGGCACCCCCCTGGCTGCACCACTCAGGCTTGTGGGGCCCATAGGCACCCCCTCCACTCATTCTTGCTCTCATCTGCTTCTCGTGCCTCCAGAAAAAATCGTTTCGCAGCTCAAACCCGTGTTCTTGCTCCTCTTGCTGGGATTTTTGATCTCTTTACTCAAAGCACCATTCTTCGAACTGTTTTGGGGAAATTACTCCTTGGTAAGTGACTCCTCCATTGGTCCAATTAGTTTTTGCTGTAGTGCCTTATACTTCGCGTATTTTTGCTGCCTTGGTGACCCTGTTCTTGAGCTTTGCATGCTAATTTTAGCTGGTCCCAAGTAGTTACTACGAGTTTTGTTGAGCCTTATTCACTTTTCCTTGGAATCACTAAAAATTTCAGAAATTTTTAGAGATAGAAAAAGGAAAAGATGAGGAGGTTCTTAAGAGTCTCGTCAAGCCGTGACCCCAAGGATGATGGGAGTGAGAAGAAGCCCAAGTATCCGGTCCCTCGAGTCGCAGAAGTTCGAGCGTGCGAGTGGCCAAGCGATGTGTTCTTACACGACGCCGAACTTGGTGGAGAACGCAGGCCTTACCGCCTTCGTTGAAGATAAGTGTCTGCAATACCTCCTCCTCACTAATATCTTCGTACAAAGCTTTAACTTCTATCCGAGGAAGAATCCTCCTATGGTTGAGTTCAAACTTTATGATATCCCCCAGCGCATGTCACTCTAAGATATTTGCAATGTTTGCAAATTACCTTATGTTGTGGATATTCATGAACCTCGTCCACGGGACTTGGAGGCTTTCATCGATACAATTGCTGTAGGAGAGGAGAGAGGAGTGTCTTGCGCTAGAGCTGTTAGTATTCATTTTCCCGTGCTTCGGTACTTCTCACTATTTGTGGGAAAATATTTGATTGGCTGTGGGAAAGCTGGGTCACTTAGTTCCCCAGATCTTGCGGTCTTGCGCGAAGCACTTTATAACAATAAAACTTATAGCTTGGGCGCTGTAGTAGCTCAACAGTTGAACATGAACCGTTCTAAAGGTGTTGTCTATGGAGGTATCTATGCTACCCGTCTCGCGAGACACTTTGAGATACCTATTAGACTGGACGAGGAAGAAGAGATTCTTCTTCCTGAGAGATATCTAGATTATGATAGCATGGTTCGCCATGACTTTCTTGATAGAGATATAAATAGAAGGATGATTTATAACCTAGTATTTAGTCAGGGTACTCGTGAGACTATTACTTTGCCTGCTCCTTCTTTGTTCAATCTTCATGCAGGCAGGTACATTATTATTCCCTCGGACATCTACGCATATTGGGGCTTAACCCAACCACAGGTGCCCACGCCCGAGCCGCGAGTCGAGTACCAGACGCCAGTTTACCAGTGGTAGCCAGAGGAGCTCACACAGTAGTGGCATCCTCAGTCCTCTCCGGAGTACCCCGGAGCTGGTTATTTCCCTCCTTGGGAATAGACCAACTTAGGCCAATAGACTAAGCTTGGGGGAGTATGTGTTTCTCACCGACTTTACATTCTTGCTTATGCTTTCACTTTGTTCGTCGGTGTTCACACTTTGCCACTGTATCATCCATGCTAGTTTATTTTATTTTTCTCGTTTTATTTTCATGTGTCTGTCTAGTTTGAGAAAAACAAAAAGATTTTCTTTTCTTCTTTTGCTTGTTGGGAGCTTTCCCGTGTAAATAGTTTTCATTTTCTTTGGGTCAAGGTAGAAGATATGGTTACAATGTTTAGTGGCTCTTGCATGCATACCTGTTTAGATATCATAGAGCCATATTACTTTGTCTTCTCCTTTGTGTTTGCCTGCAGATTCCAGCTTTAGTCCAATGCACGAGCATGCTTATTATTGTTCACATCGTTCGGTCGTGCAAGTGAAAGGCAATAATGACGATATATGATGAAGTCACTAAGCCTGGAAAAGCTGGTATGAACTCGATCTACTTTGTTTTTTGTAAATATGACTAGCTCATCGTGCCTGATTCAGCTTTGTTGTGAGAGAAACATGTTTGCAATGACAACTTAGAGATCATAGTTTCTTATGCCATGCTTACTTAGCTAGGAGCTTATAATGGTTTGTCTTGGTTTCCAACATGAATTTTGAGATGACTATGATGTAGTATGATAGGATGGTATCCTCCTTTGAATGATTCAAGTGGATTGACTTTGCACATGTTCACGCATGTAGTTGAAACAAAATCAGCATAGCCTGTATGATATTCATTTTCATGGTGATTTATGTCCTACTCATGCTTGCACTCAATGTTAGTTAATCTCAATGCATTTTGATGACTGTTGTTGCTCTCTAGTTGGTCTCTTCCCAGTCTTTTGCTAGCCTTCACTTGTACTAAGCGGGAATACTGCTTGTGCATCCACTTCCATAAACCAAAAGTTGTTCCATATGAGTCCACCATACCTACGTATGTGTGGTATCTACATGCCGTTCCAAGTAAATTTGCATGTGCCACTCTCTAAACCTTCAAGAAATAATCTATTTTGCATGCCCGAACCGCTCATGTGGTGGCAGGGGGCTATAAGTATCTTCCATGCTAGGCGTGTTATCCTCGATATGTGTTTATTCATTATCATTCACGAGAAAGGGGACGGTAATTGAAATTCCCAGTTCCATGCTCAAATCGAAAAGATAATTGCAAACAAAACTCCCCCAGGATTGATGTTGGTATGGACGGTACCCGAGGATTTGGCTAGCCATGGAGTGTGATTGATTGGTGGTGGGGGAGTCAAAACTTTACTTTTCTGTTTGGGAACCGCCTATAGCATGTGTAGCATCGAAGATGTTGAGAACCCTTAGTCATTGCGTTGACAATGAAAGCATGCCACCCAAAATTATTATCTTTGTTTTCGAAGCTTGAGCTCTGGCACCTCTGCAAATCAATGCTTCCCTCTGCGAAGGGTCTGTCTATTTATGTTCCTGTTGAGTCATCCTCCTCTTATAAAAGCACGAATTAGAGAGCACCCCTGTCATTTTTATGCTTTTCTTTTAACTGTGTTGAGTATTACTGTGACTGGATCTTCATTGCCATGAATTACAATGTTTAGTCAGCCCTTGATCTTTGAAGGTGCTCTGCATTTATGTTTTGCAGTCTCAGAAAGAGCTAGCGAGATACCATCTATTTGTACTGCTTCATGATTGTTTTGATTGAAGTGTTGACGTTTGAGACTTATTATTATTTGCTCGCTAGTTGATTATGCCATTGATATGAGTTTACCGCGAGACCTAGATGTCATTTGCTTATGTGGTTTGCTTGTGATCTTGCTGAAATTCTGGTTATGAGTTAGACATAGTTGCAACAACAAGATCGAACAGAGTTCGTCAAAGTTTTTCTTTTGTCTCTTTTAGTTTGTCAACTGAATTGCAAGGCTTTAATCTTGGTGGAGTTGATACGCCTCCGTCGTATCTACTTTTCTGAACTCTTTTGCCCTTGTTTTGGACTCTAATTTGCATGATTTGAATGGAACTAACCCGGACTAGCACTGTTTTCAGCATAATTGCCATGGTGTTGTTTTTGTGCAGAAATAAAAGTACTCGGAATGACCTAAAAATTTACGGAGAATTTTTCTGGAATTAATGAAAAATACCTGCGGAAAGATCCACCGGAGGACGTGAGCCAGTGGGCCACAAGCCCAGGAGGCGCGGCCACCCCCCTGGCCGCGCCTGGCAGGCTTGTGGGGCCCACGTGGCTCCACTGCCTCCAAAGTCAGCTCTATTTATTCTGTTTCGCCCAGAAAAAAAATCAAGGAGAAGGATTCATCGCGTTTTACGATACGGAGGCGCCACCACCTCCTGTTCTTCATCTGGAGGGTAGATCGGGAATCCGTTCTGGGCTCCGAAGAGGGGAGCTCGTCGCCATCGTCATCATCAACCTTCCTTCATGGCCAATTCCATGATGCTCTTCACCGTTCGTGAGTAATCTCATCGTAGGCTTGCTGGACGGTGATGAGTTGGATGAGATCTATCATGTAATCGAGTTAGTTTTGACGGGGATTGATCCCTAGAATCCACTATGTTCTGAGATTGATGTTGCTACTACTTTGCCATGCTTAATGCTTGTCACTAGGGCCCGAGTGCCATGATTTCAGATCTGAACCTATTTTGTTGTCGCCAATATATGTGTGTTTTAGATCCTATCTTGCAAGTTGTAGTCACCTACTGTGTGTTATGACCCGGCAACCCCAGAGTGACAATAGCCGGAACCACTCCCGGCGATGAATATAGTATCAGGAGTTCATGTATTCACCAAGTGTTAATGCATTGGTCCAGTTCTTTATTAAAAGGAGAACCTTAATATCCCGTAGTTTCCAATAGGACCCCGCTGCCACGGGAGGGATGGACAATAGATGTCATACAAGTTCTTTTCCCTAAGCACGTATGACTACATACGGAATACATGCCTACATTAGATTGACGAACAGGAGCTAGTTTACTTATCTCTCCGTATTATAGCTGTTACATGATGAATCACATTCGGCATAATCATCCATCACCGATCCAATGCCTACGAGTCTTTTACTACTGGTCCTTGCTACGTTACTTTCTCGCTACTGTTGTCACTGCTGCTACTATTACTCTGTTGCTACTCCTGTTACTTTGCTACTGATACTTTCCTGCAGATACTAAGTCTTTCAGGTGTGGTTGAATTGACAACTCAACTGCTAATACTTGAGAATATTCTTTCGCTTCCCCTTGAGTCGGATCAATAAATTTGGGTTGAATACTCTACGTCGAAAACTGTTGCGATCCCCTATACTTGTGGGTTATCAGCTGCTCCTGGTGACCTCTAGTCTGAGCAGACCCACCGACCTCCTGTTGCTGGCTAGAGTTGCCGGTGTTGGGGTTGCCAAAGGTACTCGTGCGGGTAGGAGTCGCCATCCTGTTTGGAGCTAGGAAGTCAAATGACTGGAATAGACGAAATAAATAGCAACAAGAGGAAAATGCACCTAAGGGGTTGGTATAGTGCAAGTGTGACAATCAAATGGTCGAAAGACCCGACACATAACATTAAGACAAGATAGGCAATGTAGTCATTTACATGTTGCCTAAGGAAAAAGCGTGACTTGCATCAGAGCACAAACAACAACAACAAATAATAAGCACACATGGTTTCATATGAACCATTACACGGTCTCGACTTTGCATGAGGGACACATAAGTTATCCTACCCTAGAGGTCCTTGGACTCAAGTAGTGGAGTGCTCGGTCTCGTACTCATGCTCCTCTGGGTCTTCCTCTTGGTCATCATCTGTACGGGCATCGTCTCCCGTCAAGGGGCGGAGAATTGGGAGGACCATCCTGACAATGCTTCGCTGATGGAGTGCTGAAGAGCACACGATACTCCTTTGCACTCATACGATGACGACGTGTGGGTGGATCTCTAGCTGGGGGTACTCCTCCTCTGTAGGCGATAGCAGGTCGTCCCTTGGGGGTCCATGCTTCTTGATATTGTCTGGCTTCATCTTGTCTTGTCACAGTAGGTCATGGGTGTGGAGAAGTTCCTTGCGGAGCTTCATGGACTCCTTAATGAGGTTGTGAGACAGAATGTTGGTGGAGAGGCTGAAGTAGGTTTGGAATCTGAGCGGTGTTCCATCCTCCGAGGATGGGATATATGTCCGACTCTCGCGAACATCATATTTCCCAAAAGGGAAGTGGTGAGTAGCCTGCTCATCGACCATCTCTGGAATGATGTCCCGAAGGTGGATGAGCGCCTTCCGCGCAGCTGTCTCAATTGCTAATGTCAGAGTCTCCATTTGTGGCCCTTCAAAGAACTAACTCGTCGGGGAGTTGATTGCCTTCACGACTGCTACTTCTCAAACAACAACGCCAAAAATTGACACGTTGACGGAGACTTGCTGGTGTTAGTTTTTCCCTTGAAGAGGAAAGGGTGATGCAGCACAGGAGCAGTAAGTATTTCCCTCAGTTTGAGAACCAAGGTATGAATCCAGTAGGAGAATATCGTCAAGTCCAGAGTACCTTTCACAGAACCTTTCTCTAAGTCTGAAATGGACAAGACTGTTCAGGATATGCCCATTGACAAAGCTCTAGGTCCTGATGGTTTCAATGGGCTTTTTTTCAAGAAATGTTGGCACATTATCTCGCGTGAGTTTTATCATCTTGCTGCTGCTTTTCATGCTGGTCAGGCTCAGCTTCAGAACATGAACTCCTCTTATATTACTCTTATTCCAAAGAAGAGATCACCTGAACATGTGGGAGATGACAGACCAATATCACTTACTGGAATGGGTCTCAAATTTCTCTCCAAAATGATTGCCAACAGGCTACAGTTGCAGATTGTGAAGTGCCTTCACAAGAATAAGTATGGTTTTATCAAATCTAGGACCATTCAAGATTGTGTGGGATGGACTCTGTAGTACCTGCACCAATGTCATCAATCCAAGAAACCTATAGTTATTCTTAAGCTGGATTTTGAAAAGGCCTTTGATTCTGTGGAACATGAGTTCATTTTCCAGATTCTTAAGCACAAAGGCTTCAATGACAGATGGATCCTTTGGGTTAAGTAGCTCCTAACTTCTGGCTCATCTTCTGTTTTGATCAATGGTGTGCCTGGAAAGAAGTTCATGTGCAAGAAAGGTGTCAGGCAGGGAGACCCCATGTCTCCACTGCTTTTTGCTATTGCTGCTGATTTTTTGCAAACTCTGGTTAATCAACTGCTGGTGGAGGGGCTGATACAGCTGCCCATACCTTGTCATGATAAGGATTTCCCCATAGTGCAATATGCTGATGATACCCTTATCATCCTACCTGCTGATAATCCCAGTTGTTGCAATTCAAAAAAATGCTCTTACTTTTCTCTCAGTCCAGTGGATTACAGGTGAACTACCACAAATCTGCCCTTCTACCTGTTAACACTTCTCCTCAGCATCTACAGGATCTGGCAGCCTCCATTGGTTGCAAGGTGGGATCTTTGCCCTTCACATATCTTGGCCTTCCTGTTGGGACAACTAAACCAATAATCATTGATCTCATGCCTCTGGTTCATAACATGGAAAGAAGACTCAGTGCTAGTTCATCTTTTCTTGCTCGGGGGGGAAGGCTGCAATATTTAAACTCAGCCCTGTATTTTGTGCCTATCTTCTTTCTATGCAGTCTGGATATCCCACCAGGCATACTGAAGCAGCTGGAGAGGATTCAAAGGCAATGTTTATGGAGAAGAAATGGGAATGATCATGCACCCTCTCTTGCTGCTTGGCCTCTGGTGTGCATCCCTAAAAATAAATGGGGGCTAGGGATTATGAACCTAGCAGTCCAGAATGAAGCACTACTGCTCAAACATGTTGATAAATTCCTTAATCATGCTGATATCCCTTGGGTTCACTTGATTTGGAACACTTACTATAATGACACAGTACCTCAGGGAACTGTCCTTTGTGGTTCCTTTTGGTGGAAAGGTATCTGTAAACGGCTTGACAAATTCAGATCAGTTACATATGTTCTGCCGAACAAGGGTGACTCCTTCCTATTTTGGTCTGATTCCTGGTTGATTGGAAACTCCATTATGCCACTGGCTGCCAGATTCCAAAGATTGTTTTCTTTTGTGGCTGATCCTTTCTGCACAGCTCAAGAGGTCTTTACAGCCTTTTATGATGACAGCATGCTCTCCATGTTTCACTTACCACTGTCTGCTCAAGCTTATCAGGAACTGCTTTCGTTCCAATCTTTGCTTCAAGACCTTGTTCTTGATCACCAGGCCTATGACAGATGCGTATGGGGAAAGGATGCTAAGGTTTACACAGCCAAGTGTTACTATGCTCATATTCATAGCAGTATTATACCAAACCCTTTACTCAACTGGATCTGGAGAAGCTGCTTTACCATGAGGATTAAGATGTTTTCCTGGATGCTCATCATGGACAGGCTAAATACTCAAGATATGCTTGAACGGCGTCACTAGAATGTTTCTGACTCCAACCTTTGTGTTCTGTGTCACGCTCGAGTCAAGGAAGACAGAGATCACTTATTCTTCAACTGTCTTTTCAGTACCAGGGTTTGGAATTACCTGCAGATCACATGGCAGGGTCCATCCATGTGGAGTGCTGCTGTTGCTGCTAAAAGGGACTTCCATAATCCTTTCTTTGCTGAGGTGGTCTTCACTGCATGTTGGAACATCTGGACTATCACAAATGCAAAGGTCTTCAACCAGGAGCAGCCAAAGTTCAGAAAATGGAGATCTGGATTCATTCATGACATTTCTCTGTTAGCTCATAGAATTAAGGCTAGTTTCAAGGATGATCTCCTTAAATGGGTTTCCTTTTTGCCTCCTTGAGGTTTGTAATGTTTGCTCCTCTTCCCCTTTGTACATTCTAATTTCCTCTTGTACATATTGCTCTCTTATATGGGAATAAAGGAAAAATGGACGTGGGGGGTTTTCCCTACAGTAGCCGGTCAAAAAAAGTCCAGAGTACCTGCACAAACACAAAAGAGCTTGCATCCAACGCTATAAAGGGTTTGTCAATCCCTTCAAGATTGATTGCAAAGTGAGATCTGAAGGCGAAAAGTGCAACGAAGTAAAAGAGTAAGGCCGAAAATATGGTGTGAAGTAGACCCGAGGGCCATAGTGTTCACTAGAGGCTTCTCTCAAAATAGCAAATAATACGGTGGGTGAACAAATTACTGTCGAGCAATTGATATAACCGCGTAAAGTCATGATGATATCTAAGGCAATGATCATACATATAGGCATCACGTCCGAGGCAAGTAGACCGATACTTTCTGCGTCTACTACTATTACTCCACACATCGACCGCTATCCATCATGCATCTAGTGTATTGAGTTCATGACGAACAGAGTAACACCTTAAGCAAGATGACATGATGTAGATGGATAAACTCAAACCAATGATGAAAACCCCATCTTTTTACCCTTGATGGCAACAACACGATGTGTGCCTCGCTACCCCTTCTATCACTGGGTGAGGTCACCGCATGGTATGAACCCAAAACCAAGCACTTCTCCCATTGCAAGAATCATAGATCAAGATGGCCAAACAAAACCCACAACTCGAAGAGAATTACAAGGATATGAAATCATGCATAAGAGAGATTAGAAGAAACTCAAATAAGATTCATAGATAATCTGATCATAAATCCACAATTCATTGGATCTCGACAAACACATCGCAAAAGAAGATTACATCGGATAGATCTCCATGAAGATCATGAAGAACTTTGTATTGAAGATCCAAGAGAGAAAAGAACCCATCTAGCTACTAGCTATGGACCCGTAGGTCTATGGTGAACTACTCACGCATCATCGGAGAGGTCATGGTGTTGATGAAGAAGCCCTCCATATCCGAATCTCCCCTCCGGCTGGGCACCAAAATGTGCCCCAGATGGGATCTTGCGGAGACAGAAGCTTGCGGCGGTGGAAAAGTACTTTCGATGATCTCTTGATTTTTCTGGGATTTTAGGGAATATATAGGCGAAAGACCTAGGGCAGAGGTGGCCCAGGGAGCCCACAAGCCTGGGAGGCACGCCCCCATGGCCGCGGTTAGGGGGCTTGTGGGGTCCCTGGTGGCCCCGTGCCTTGGTTCTCAAGCTTCCCAATCTTTTTCTGTTTCGAAAAAAATTGTTTTGGAAGTTTTGTTCCGTTTGGACTCCGTTTAAAATCCTCCTCTGAAAGGGGTCAAAAACACGGAAAAAACAAGAACTCGCACTTGGCACTGAGTTAATAAGTTAGTCCCAAAAAGATATAAAAGGCATATAAAACATCCAAAGTTTGACAGAATAATAGTATGAAACCATCAAAAATTATAGATACGTTGGAGACGTATCAAGCATCCCCAAGCTTAACTCCAACTCATCCTCGAGTAGGGAAGTGATAAAGACTGTAATTTTGATGTGGAATGCTACCTAGCATAGTTGCCCTTTGCAACTTCTTTCGTGTGACATGAATGTTCGGATCCGTTAGATTCAAAAGATTAGTTTGCTATTGACATGAAAACAATAATACTTCAAGCAAACTAGCAAGGTAATTATGAACTTTCAAAATAACAAGGCCAAAGAAAGTTATCCCTACAAAATCATATAGTCTGGCTATGCTCCATCATCCCCACACAACGAATTTAAATCATGCACAACCCCTGTAATGGCCAAGTAATTGTTTTCGCACTCTTACTTTCTCAAACCTTTTATAACTATCACGCAATACATGAACATGAGCCATGGATATAGCACTATAAGTGGAATAGAGTGTGGAGGTGGTTGTGAGACGAAAAGGGAGGAGTTGGTCATATTGACTCGGCATATCAAAGGGCTATGGAGATGCCCATTAATAGATATCAATGTGAATGAGTAGGGATTTCCATACAAAGGATGCACTAGAGCTATAAGTATGTGAAAGCTCAAAAGGAGAACTAGTGGGTGTGCATCCAACTTGCTTGCTCACGAAGACCTAGGGCAATTTTGAGGAAGCCCATCATTGGAATATACAAGACAAGTTATATAATGAAGATTCCCACTAGCATATGGTGGTGACGGAACGAGAGGCTCTCAATCATGAAGAACATGGTGCTATAATGAAGCACAAGTGTGGAAAAATATAGTAGCATTGTCCCTTCTCTCTTTATCTCTGTTTTTTTATTTTTTTATTTGGGCTCTTGGGCCTCTTTTCTTTTCTCTCTTTTTTTATTTGGGCTCTTTGGCCTCTTTTTTTTCCCTCACATAGCACAATGCTCTAATAATGATGATCATCACACTTTTATTTACTTACAATTCAAAGCTCAGAACAATGATGATTCGATAGGAAATGCCTCCGGCAGTGTACCGGGATGTGCAACGATCTAGCTTGGCGTATGACGTGGAAACATCTTGCTTGTTATCTTACGATCATGCAATGGCAATATGAGAGTGACAGCACAAGTCATGAGACGGAACGGTGGGAGTTGCATGGCTATATATCTCGGAATGGCTATGAAAATGCCATAGTAGGTAGGTATGGTGGCTGTTTTGAGGAAGGCATATGGTGGGTTTGTGCACCGGCGAGAATTGCGCGGAACTAAAGAGGCTAGCAATGGTGGAAGGTGAAAGTGCATCTATACCATGGACTCACATTAGTCATGAAGAACTCACATACTTGTTGCGAAAGTTATTATTAGTAATCGAAACAAAGTGCTAAACGCATACTCCTAGGGGACGGGTTGGTAGGTGTTAACCATTGTAACATCCCAAAATTATATATAATTATTAGATTGATTGTTTGTTTGTTTGCTGAGTGACTGAAACTTGTGTGAAATTTGAAACTTTTCGAAACTTTTGAACGAGAGGGAATAAAATGACTTTCCCCTTCTCCGGCGAATTCAAATTAAAGCTTTTAAAAGCAATGAGAGAAGATGACATGACTTCTTCAATTATACAGAATTTGAACGGAGATATTTGCGTTGAATTGTTTTGCTTTTCCATTTTTCCATCGCGCGAGAAATGTCCGGAGAAAACTCTCTTGCACGCAAGAGAGAGAGCGGAGGAAAATGACACTCCAAAAGTGCGAGCAATTTTTGAAATATTTGAGCAAAGAAAAACCAAAATTATTTTGCAAAAATAATTGCAAAAAGAAATAAAACAAATTGGGAATTTCTGAAAAAAAACATTTTTTTTTCAAGTTTTTATTTTGGCTTTAAAAAAATGTTATTCGGGTAGAGATTCTTTTTCTGATTTTTTTTGATATATAATACCATATATGGATATTATGATTTATTTCCTTTTATTTAGTTTTTATTTTCTGTCTCGGGAAAAACTTAGAATTAGGAAGGATTATTTTTTTTCCATCGCCGCCCTGGGCGCAACTTAGCCACCTCGGCCGAATCCCCACCTTACCTGGGATCAAACCGACCCCCCCTCTACCCCTCTCGCTGGCCAGTGGACCACCCCCTGGCCGACACCTCTCCCCACGTCTCCTTTCCTTCCTCTCCTCCTTCCTTCTTCTCTGTTGCACCCAAGACCGAGCCTTCCCTAGCTCGGGATTTCTTCCCCCACTGCCTCCCTCTCCTTCCTTAGCCCGAGCCCCTCCTAGCCTATATAAAGAGCTACCCCAGCGCCACCCCGTTCTCGCCCTAACCTAGCCCTCGCCGCCGCCCTAGCCCTGCACCACCCCGCCGGAGCAGCAGCAGCAGCCCCGCTGCCCACCTTCGGCCACCCCGCAGGAGCGCCACTCGAGCCACCCCGCGCCACCTGAGGCACCCCGCCGCCGCCACCTCGTCACCCAACATCCCCCCCCGGAGATCTCCCTCGCCGCCCGAGCCACCTCGCCGGAGCAGCGAGGCTGCACCTCGTCTACCCCACAGGAGCAGTCCCGAGCACCCCCGGAGCCTTCTCTCCCCCCCCCCGACGCCTCCCCAAGGAGGAGTACTACCCCGCCGCCCCTTCTCCCCCACTGCCCCCGGAGCTCCATCTCCCCCTCACCGGCGACGTCATCTTCCCCACCGAGCTACAGCCACGGCCAGCACTGTAAGAACTCCCTCCTTAATCCTCTCTGTTTTTTTCTCTCTCTTTTGTTAGTAGCCGTTGGATCTTAACTAGCGGCTTAGATTAGATTTAGAAATACCCTTTTGGTTTAGTGCAGTAAACCAGCGGTTTATTCTTTCACTTAACTTTAGCCAGTAGATTTTGCTAGAGCTAGGCCGTTTGCTCCAAACCAAGAAACAAACAGCACCCGCAGCCAACCGCAGCTTGCCACGTGTACCCTCTGCTAGTTACTAGTAGCTGCAGTTTTCTGTCAAAAAAATACCGAAAACAGCAACTTTCAATCTTGTTTTCGCCACAACTTTATATCCCTAAGTCCAATGACATTGATTCTTTTTCCAGTAGCTGAAAAATTTCCTGTAGTTTTTAAAAACATATAATTTGTCTATGTTTGAAATTTTCAAATATAAGTTAGAGCAGATTTAGTTTAAACCTTGTTGTGCCTATTCCAGGAGTTTGAAAAATGATTTTGAGTTGATTCTTTTTTATACTGCTTTATAGTGATAAAATCTTACTGTGGTAGAAGTTTCAAAATTTTCAAAGTATTTTTACTGGTGTTTTCAACAGAAACAAGTTTCTGCCATACCGGCGCGCGATAAATTCTTTTGCTTAGGCCTTCGCAAATCATTACTTGTGATGTTATTTTTACCCTTGGTATGATTGAATTGCTTATGGTGTGCTTTGTGTTTGTATCGGTAGATCATTCAGAGTGCGAAGCGTGTTACTTAGAAGCGCTCGAGCAAGACAACTATCATCAAGGCAAGTCATCTTTGATCATGTTATTTTACCTATGTTTTCGATGCATGGTAGATCACCTTATTTGCCCAATTTGCATGCTGCCTAGGTACTTGGAAACTTTAGTATAAGGTGTAGTATCATGTGGTAGGAACACAACAACCCCGATACTTGGCCCCGGGACGACAATTTCTTAATGCTATGCTTGAGTAGACGGGTCATCGGTTGAGTGTATACCACGAGTGATGCGAGGTTGATATAATAATCAAGACCGGTTAAGACCAGATTTTCAAGACCTCGGACGCAATGCAACACTGGGTGAAGGACGGTTGATCGGCTCCCTGGAAAACCCAGTGGATGCCCGGGATGCTGGAGAGGCCATGTCATCCTACGGAAAGCTTCACCCAGGCTCAAAGAGATGGACGGATATTTTCAAGACCCAAGGCTTACCTGCACAGCCACAAGTCATTATGGGCTCTGGCTTGGTTGGACAATGCGGCGACTCTGGACAGGCAGTGCTAGCACATGTAGAAGAACGGTAGTAATGGATGGGCACCGACAGTGATTCAGAGGGACCCGTTGAAAGACCATGTTTTGATCATCCGGTCTTCAAACACCCTGAAGTGCGAGGACATACTCGGAGGCGATCAAATCTTGTGGGGAACGTGTCCAAAACTTGCCGTTGGTGTTTATTGGGACTCCACTCCCTTGACTGCTTATGCTGAGATATTTAAGGTATATATTAGTTTTACGCTATTTACATGTGATTGCACTTTGATATATACATTGATGTACTGTGTGTGCCAGCATGATGATCCAGGGATGGCACAGAAACACAGAGGCTTGACTCGTCTTGAGTCGGGTCGCTACAACCATCGCGTGATCTCGACCGCAACACAAAGGATGACAATCAATATATCAATTGTGCTCCGACTTCCTAACATAGAGGTTCACCATACGTGCATGCTACGGGAATCACTAACTTCAACACAAGTATTTCTAGATTCACAACACCCTACTAACATAACTCTTAATATTATCAAATCCACGTCTCAAAACTAATTGAGAGGAATCAAACTTCTCCTTCTACTCAATGCACATGAAGATGGACATTTTTGTATCCTCTTTGGGTATCTATCACCTTTGGGACTACTTTCATAGCACAAGCCAACTACCAAGTCATGCACCGTCGTGCTCTAAAAGATCTAGCACAAAAGATATTAGTGAAGCACGATGAGCATTCTAGCAAAATCATGATGACTGCGTGTCTCTCTCAAAAGGTGTGCAGCAAGGATGATTGTGACACAATGAAAATAAAAGACTCCTACGATACAAGACGCTAAAAGCAAAACACATATCATGTGGTGAATAAAAATGTAGCTCCGAGTAATGTTACCGATGGATTGAAGACGAAAGAGGGGATGCCTTCCCGGGGCATCCCCAAGCTTAGGCTTTTTGGTGTCCTTGAATTTGGCTTGGGATGCCTTGTGCATCCCCAAGCTTGAGCTCTTTCCACTCCTTATCTCTTTGTCCATGAGAACATCACCCAAAACATGAAAACTTCACAACACAAAACTTAAACAGAAACTCGTGATAACATTATCACAAGAAAACAAACTACCACCTCCTTAGGTACTGTAGCAATCTTGATTTCTATTTATATTGGTGTTAAATTACTGTATTCTCACTTTTCCATGGCTAGTACCCCCCCCCCGATACTATCCATAGTTTCATCAAAACAAGCAACCAACTCAACAAAAACAGACCAGTCTATAGCAATCTGTATACTTCGTATACTTCTGGTACCTCAAAATTTTTGAAAAATTACGAGTGCCTGGGAAAAAGGCATACAAACCAGAAGCAAAAATAATCAACTCAAAAGCTCTTTCTGAATAAAAATGAAAAATAATCTCGTCAGCGAAAAGTTTCTGTCTTTTTCCAGCAGGATCAAACAACTATCACCAAGACTAGTCATAAAGGTTTTGCTTGGCTCAAACACAAAAAGAAACACAAAAGATACAATCACAACAGAATTGTGATGGTGTGGATGCAAGAAAACATAAAGAAAAAGGTAAATTCATTGGGTTGCCTCCCAACAAGCGCTATTGTTTAACGCCCTTAGCTAGGCATATACTACTAGGAAAAGGGCTATAGATGATATAGACACTAATGGCGCACCAGACAAGTAGTCCGCCACTACTATATAGTAGTGGCGCACGATGTGCAGGTGTGCCATTAGTGTCATGGACAGTAATGGCGCACCACACACTCGGTGCGCCACTACTATATATTTTCTTTTTTGCAAAACTACTAATGGCGTACCACCAGCTGGTGCGCCATTAGTAACTAGGGTTACTAATGGCGCATCTCTTGGTGGTGCGCCACTACTATATTTTTTTTTGGCAAAACTACTAATGGCGCACCAGAGCTTGTGCGCCATTAGTAACCAGGGTTACTAATGGCGCATCTGTTGGTGGTGCGCCACTACTATAATTTTTTTTTTGCAAAACTACTAATGGCGCACCACCAGGTGTTGTGCCATTAGTAACCCTGGTTACTAATGGCGCACCAGCTGGTGGTGCGCCATTAGTAGTTTTGCAAAAAAAATATCTCCCTGCCACCTACGACCCCAAACCTAGCAAGCCCTCTCTCGTCCTCATCCTCCCTCCCCCGGCCCGAACCACCATCGCCGCCAGGGTCTCCATGCTCCTCTCCTCCTCCTCCTCGGCCAACTCCTCGGCGCGCAGGGTCTCCTCCTCGCCCGACCTTGCCGACGACCACCAGCCGGACACGCAGCAGCAACAGCAGGCCGACAATCCGGTCGCGCAGGTCGACCAGTTCCTCTCATCCTCATCTTCTCATCTGCTCCTCCATCGGTCGGTCGGCCAGGGAGATGGACGGCGACTACGTCTCCGACCTACTCGCGGGCACCGCGGGGCTCGACTTCGGCGTGCCGGACCTCAACGTCGGTTTCTTCGAGACGCTCTGCAGCGCCGGTGGCGCGGGCGCCGCCGGGCTCGCCGCCATGTTCGGGGACCGGGCGGCCAGGATGCACAGCTTCGGAAACGGCGGCCAGTTCGGGCCCGCGGAGGGGGGCGGCGGTGAGCTCGTCGTCGCGTCCCGGGAGGGCTCCTCCGTCTCCGACCCGGCGTTGGCGTACCGCGCGAATGCCAAGAAGCGGAAGGTGCCCTCCGCGGGCGCCGCCAAGGGCAAGGAGGCCGCGGCCACCTTCGCCAAGGTGTGCTCCGTTTCCATGGACTTTTTTCTTTCGGTTGTTGAGAAAATTCTGCCTTGCATTAGCTTGCTGGTTGGTTAAGGTTCTACCTGAAGGTGACGCTGGAATTTGGTTCGCAGATGGGGGTGGCGATGGGGCCGGACTCGAAGAAATGCAAAATTGAGGACGAGACGGTGAGGCCCAAGGTGGAGGAGGAGGCGGCCACGGCCAGCGACGGGTCGGCCGGCAGGGAGAGGGGCCAGAAGCAGGCGAAGGGCAAGGGCTCCAAGTCCAAGCTGCCGGCGGCGGACGAGCCGCCCAGGGACTACGTCTACGTCCAGGCCAGGAGAGGCCAGGCCACCGACAGCCACAACCTTGCTGAGAGGGTAATACTTCTACTGAAATTTTACTCTCAAGCGTCACTTTTAGCTGTCTGAATGAAAAGTTGTCAGTACAATTCTTTACTCGCTGTCCTCAATTGTGGGTTCATAGAACAGGTTAGAAGAGAAAAGATCACCCTCAAGATGAAGATGCTCCAGGACCTACAAGTGTACTCGTTGAGTCCAGCTCTCGTTGCTTTGCTATTTCTGGTGATTGAAAAGCGTGTATTGGCATTTTTTGTTTCAATGAGATTTCGTTGCAGGCTCTGCGTGATAAGAAATTGAAAGGGCAGCTCGCTGGAAAAGAGAAGCTAATCGGAATATCTGCCAAAGCTGTTGCGCAGGCTGAAAAGGTGTGGTAGTGTGGATTTGGTGTAGAATGTCTCTGAATTTGTTGCGGCAAACACATATAAATAGCTGAATAACAGTGAGCATGATACGATGGAATCTGGTATTCTGTAGTGTTGAATTACTACAATATGGTATTCTATCATAGAGCTCATCTTTAGTTTCCCAATGGTCTTTAGATGTTCACTGGCATAATGTGGATTTGTTTGGATGAAGTAATGGACTTATATTTATAGGATTTACCCCACATGTTTAGTGTGACATGGGTTTATCTAGTGTTCTTCCCAAAGAGGTGCCAGTCAATGAAAGATTGCTTGGTATTTTTCGTATGTATCTACTGTGTAGGAAGTAAAATTACTGTATTGGTGATACACTTTTTGGAGTTCCTTTAGGTTATTTCATACTACCTCATGAGTAACGATCGACATATCTACTCCCTCCATCCGGAATTACTTGTCGCACAAATGAATAAAAAAGGATGCATCTAGAACTAAAATACATCTAGATACATCCATTCTTATGACAAGTATTTCCGGGCGGAGGGAGTATTATTTTTGTGCCTCTTTGATGGACTATTGCATAAACTTATGGTGCTTATTGGCAGCAATATACCACTGGACCCTTTGAAATTTCCTCCTTTATCTTTTTTTACCTTATGTTTCCTGATCTTCGTACTTAACATATTTCGAATTTGACTTTTGCAAACATGGGAGACTTTCAATTTTACTGATTTGTTGCTAACTCAATTTGAAGTGGTTTTTATCTATTAAGGGGGGCTACTTGGAGCCTGAAGGTTTGGAAAAGACATAGATATACACAGCAAGAGCTTGGCAGTAGCGTTGACATTTTGAGTTCAAGAAAACCATTTGATATGATCTTACCTGGTAAATATGTAATTGTTTTGTGTTCTCTGAAGCTATGCGACAATTGTTACATGATCCAGTACCGATAAAAACTACATACAATACAGACGTTGATGTGAAACACCATTGATGATACTTATGTTCTTGTGTGGTACAGTTAGCTGATTAGGATTTCCAAATTCAAGTATTTTATTTCCTGATACTTATTTGGTTTGTCTTTGTAAGACTTATACTCTTCTTATTGTGTACATAGAGTTATTCACACTATCAGAATTTTGTCATTAAACAGTTTTACTTATTTGAATGATGATAGGCGAGTGTTTTTCTGTGCTTGTATGTTCTGACACATATATATCTTATATCTATATTGCCCCATTGATGAATGCTGAGTATCAACTTCCCTTATAATTTATGAAAATCGTAAGGGAGCTAACTAACTTTTTTTATGCAGAACTTGGTCCTTATACTCTAGAATACACCTCAAAATGGTCGCTACATGATAGTAGGTGGGCGAAAAGGTCATATTGGTATGATGGATATGTTGAGTATGGATCTCATCAAAGAGTTTCAGGTCAGCTCACAGTATTTTAGCAGTTTTCCCAGCATGTTGGATGTTTGCAACACACTCACCATTTGAAGTTTAGTGCTTTTCTAAAAAATTAAGCTGGCAAGATTCGTCTAGTATGATCATAAGTGCTTAGTCAACATGCAGTTGTAATAAAAGTGCGTGCCTTCCATGCAACCAAAAAACTAACAGTCGATGGAAGGTGTGGATGTTGGGGGCAGGGAACTAGATCTAGTTGATTTTTGCCATCTCATTTGGTTTGATTGGTAGCGGCAAAATTCAGATCAAATAGGCAGAGTTCAGTTTACTTTTGTCCTAAGAAACTGAAAAGTCCTGACAAAGTTTTCCATTGCCTCCCTGTCGGGATTTTTATGCATATTTACTGCAATGGTTTCCAAGGTTCAAAAAGGGACAGTGCGCTAGGCGGGCGATGGGCCTAGGCGGGCACCTGGAACCTGGCATTAAGTATGCAATTGGACACATGAGCCCAGCACATTGCATATGAGGGCTTGAATTACATAGAGCAGAGTGAGGGAGAATTGAAGCTGGAGTTACGGTTCAGATCATTGCAGCACGAGTGTGAAGTTTCAAAGTCGCCACAGCAGCGAGCCTCCATGTCGTGGCTGTAGGGGGAGTATGGTGTCCGGGAAGATGATGTTCGCATGTCATGTATATGGGGATTTCTGGCTCGTGTGGAACCAGCTTTACCAAGCCATCTAGGCATCCATCTAAAACATTCATGTCTCCCTAAGGTCCACATATGTGCTATTTATGGGCTGCCTCCATGCATGTCCTTCTTCTGCTTCACGAGGGTGCCTTCGCTTCGTAATTCTCCTCGCACCGCAGCCACTCCTCTTCTAGCTGAAGAGCTGCCGCTCCTCATGTCGTCGTCACTTCTTTAATCATATTCTCATGTTCATTACAAGGACATACATATCCTTTTTTGACTGAATTTTTATGACAAGTTTCCTCACTGTTGAATGACCATTTCAGGTATATGAAAAGATTTTATCCTGGATTTGGTTTTAATGGAGACGCGTACACCATTCAACCTTTGTATGCTCCTGTTGTTACCTACAACACTGAGTTCCCCCAGCTTGGGTCGCCAAAAATGTCTCCTGTTCCTGTTGAACAGCAGCAGTCTCATCCAATGGCTCAGCACATGCCTAGGCCCTGGTCGCTGGCTCAATCACCTAATGCAGTTGGCTACAGGCCTCCAGATGGTGTTATGCCACCCTACAGTCCTGGTCAAGCTGGTGCTCCTGTCAGGTCGTCTGTTTTCATGCATGCTTCCCAGCAATATGCTATGCCTTCATGCCCAGGAGTCACGTTTGTACATCCACAGGATTCTATGCGACCATTTGCATAGGTCCGTGTTTTCTCCTATCAGTCGTGTACTGAGCTGATTTCCTGGAGTAAGCTTTTGATAGAGGTGGATTGTACAAATTAATACTACCACAACGATGTTCTGTATGTTCCATTGGTTCCTACTAACCATGATATATTATTGTTATACTATTCCTGCCTATGACTGTTTTACTTCTTTTTATATTTTTTGGCATACAATTATCTTCAAGTAAGCCAACTTTTGTTTTTGCTCCCAATGTTCAGTGATTGATTTTTTTAACCATTTTAGTTTTATGTTTGGAGATGTAAAAATGTTAGCTAGCCGGTATACACTATGCGGTCGTATCTATGAGGGTGGAAAGTGGGAAATGTGCGCATGAAACTTCTTATAAATTTGGGTCATAATACACCATGTCGCCTATAAACATTGATAAAATCGAACACATCTTACTGTCTTGTCAATTGTCACGTACGATTTGCTTCTCTTTATGCTTTTCTCTTTATGAAAGCTCTTTGGATGATTTCTTTATTGTAGAGGTTCTCCCAAAATATGCATTTGTTTCACAATGTTAGTTTTTCTTTCAAAGTGATTTCATCGTGCCGTACGCTAATTTGAACTAGCACAAATTCCTGTCGGAGCATTATTTGTTCCTCACCTTTCCGCAACAGGTGGAAGACGACGAGGAGAGGGGTAGCAGGCAAAGGACGCGAATGTGCTTCTCCAGGCACGGCTTCAGTAACATGCTTGGTGTCGATGATGTTGTACTTTAGATAATTTTGCCTGTCTTTCTCGTGATGACCGCATGTCTCTTCTATGTGATGTAGTTTAGATGATCGATATCGACTTGTAATGTGAAGACAAACTCGCTACTCGCGGTCTCGAGACTTGTAATGTTCTAACTTTGTTCGGTATTTTAAATTCAGAGACTAATATGATGAATTGTATTCGGAGACTAATCTTCTATTGTATTCGATAAATCTGTTGTTTATATGTTGTGCTCTCTATATTCTGTGCAATAATATGTTTTGTAATCTGTGGAAATATCAGAAAAATAAAATAAATACCTAATATTCTTACTAGTGGTGCACCACTCAGCACTTTAGTGGCGCACTGCAAAAGCACACTACTGGCGCATCGTCAACTAGTACGCCATTAGTAAGCTAGAGCACATGGGTAAATATGGCCCTGGGAGGCATACTAATGGTGCACCATGAGTTATACTAATGGAGCACTTCCCTGGTGCGCCATTAGTATACCAGATACTAATGGCGCACCATGAGCTATACTAATGGCGCACTTCTTGGTGCGCCATTAGTATACTAGGTACTAATGGCGCACCATAAGCTATACTAATGGCGCACTGCCTGGTGCGCCATTAGTATACCAGATACTAATGGCGCACGTGTGGTGCACCATTAGTAAAAAAATCTAATGGCGTGATGCTAGTGGCGCACCTATAGTGCGCCATTAGTAGCAAAAATAGGTGCGCCACTAGCAGGCGTTTTCCTAGTAGTGATAAGGTGATGGAATCACGTATCGTCGTCTTTGGTGCCCAAACCATAAGTAGCCCTCATCATGGATTCATAAGGCAATCTTATTTTCTTTCTAGGAAAGTGCTCCATGCCCTTATTTAAATGAAATTGAAATCTAATATTCCCTTCCTTCATATCGATGATAGCACCGATAGTTCTTAGGAAAGGTCTACCAAGAATAATAGGGCATGTAGGATTGCAATCAATGTCAAGAACAATGAAATCCACGGGTACATAGTTCCTATTTGCAATAATAATAACATCATTGATCCTTCCCATGGGTTTCTTGACAGTAGAATCCGCAAGATGAAAATTAAGAGAACACTCCTCAATCTCATTAAAACCCAGAACATCACATAAAGACTTTGGAATCGCGGAAATACTAGCACCCAAATTACACAAAGCATTGCATTCATAGTTTTTGATTTTGATTTTGGTAGTAGGTTCCCACTCATCATGAAGCTTTCTAGGGATAGAAACTTCCAATTCAAGTTTCTCTTCAAGAGATTTTATCATAGCTTCGACGATATGATCGGTAAAGGCCTTGTTTTGGCTATAAGCGTGTGGAGAGTTTAGCATGGATTGCATCAAGGATATGCATTAAATCAAGGAGAAACTATCATAATTGAATTCCTTGAAATCCAAAGTAGTAATTTCATTACTACTCAAGGTTTTAATATCTTCTACTCCACTTTCAATGCTTTTAGCATCAAGATAGATGGACTCTGAATCATTGGGGCATTTTTTAACCAAAGTGAATTCATATCTAGCCCCATCATCATTAGGTTTGACACAACAAAACAAAGATTCAATGGGAGTCACACCAAGCACTTTAAGATCTTCGTGATTCTTATCACGAGAACACGCCTTTTTAAGCCATTCATGTCTAGCACGAATTTGGGCGGTTCTTTCTTTGCTCTCACTCATGGAAACACGCATAGCTTTCAAAGTTTCATCGATATTGATCTTGGGAGGAGCACATCTAACTTTCAAAGCATCAATATCACTAGACATTCTATCAACGCTCCTATCCAAATCGTCAATTTTGAGTAGTTTTTCCTCTATGGACGCATTGAAAATCTTTTGTGAGTTAATAAACTCTTTGATATTACTCTCTAGATCAGAGGGTAATCTATTGCAATTTCCATGAGTATTGTTGTAGGAGTTGCCAAAGTTATTAGAGGAGTTACTAGGAAAAGGCCTAGGAACATAGTTTCCTCTAAAAGTGTTGTTGTTGCCAAAATTATTCCTACCAACACAATTAACGTCCAAGCTAGAGTTGCTACTCTCAATCAAGGAAGACAAGGGAATATCATTAGGATCCAATGGAGCACTTCTACTAGCAACCAAATTCATTAACGCATCCATCTTAGCACTCAACGAGTTAATTTTTTCTATAGCGTGTACCTTCTTACTAGTAGGTGACCTTTCAGTGTGCCACTGAGAGTAGTTCATCATGATATTATCTAGGAGTTTTGTGGTTTCTCTTAACGTGATTTCCATGAACGTTCCACCGGAGGCGGAGTCCAAGATGTTTCTAGAAGCAAAATTTAAGCCAGCGTAGAAGATTTGTATAATCATCCAGAGACTCAAGCCATGAGCGGGACAATTTCTATTCATCAATTTCATTCTCTCCCAAGACCGTGAAATATGTTCATGATCAAGTTGCTTAAAATTCATGATATCATTATAGAGAGAGATAATCTTAGCCGACCGAAAATACTTGGATATGTAAGCATCTTTGCACTTATTCCAAGAATCAATACTATTTTTGGGCAAAGACGAAAACCAAGTTTTTGCTCGATCTCGCAACGAGAAAGGAAAAAGCTTTAATTTAATCACATCATTATCCACATCTTTATTATTTTGCATATCGCAAAGCTCAATGAAGGTTTTAAGATGGGATGCGGCATCGTCACTAGGAAGGCCGGAGAATTGCTCTTTCATAACAAGATTCAGCAAAGCGGCATTGATTTCGTATGACTCCGCACTAGTTGTAGGAGCAATCGGAGTACTAATAAAATCATTATTATTAGTATTCGAGAAGTCACAAAGTTTAGGGTTTTCAGTCATGGTGACTTCAGCAAGCAAGCAAGCACACAAGCGAACAAAGAGCAAGCGAGAGAAAAAGGCAAACAAAAAAGGCAAATATTTTTTTGTAAATTTTTGTTTTTCAGAAGTGGGGGAGAGGAAAATGAGAGGCAAAAAAGGTAAATGCAAGAGATGAGTTTGCGACACTTACTTGGATGAGTTCTTGACTTGATCCTCCCGGGCAACGGCGTCTGAAATCCTTCTGCTACTTCTCAAACAATAGCGCCAAAAATTGACACGTTGACGGAGACTTGCTTGCGTTGGTTTTTCCCTTGAAGAGGAAAGGTGTTGCAGCACAGGAGCAGTAAGTATTTCCCTCAGTTTGAGAACCAAGGTATCAATCGAGTAGGAGAATCTCGTCAAGTACAGAGTACCTGCGCAAACACAAAAGAGCTTGCACCCAACACTATAAAGGGGTTGTCAATCCCTTCAAGATTGATTGCAAAGTGAGATCTGAAGTTGAAAAGTGCAACGAAGTAAAATAGTAAGGCTGAAAATATGGTGTGAAGTAGACCCGGAGTCCATAGTGTTCACCAGAGGCTTCTCTAAAAATAGCAAATAATATGGTGGGTGAACAAATTACTGTCGAGCAATTGATAGAACCGCGCAAAGTCATGACGATATCTAAGGCAATGATCATACATATAGGCATCACGTCCGAGACAAATAGACCGATACTTTCTACATCTACTACTATTACTCCACACGTCGACCACTATCCAGCATGCATCTAGTGTATTGAGCTAATGACGAACAGAGTAACGCCTTAAGCAAGATGACATGATGTAGAGGGATAAACTCAAACCAATGATAAAAACCCCATCTTTTTACCCTTGATGGCAACAACACGATGCGTGTCTTGCTACCCCTTCTGTCACTGGGTGAGGTCACCGCATGCTATGAACCCAAAACCAAGCACTTCTCCCATTGCAATAATAATAGATCAAGCTGGCCAAACAAAACCCACAACTCGAAGAGAATTACTAGGATATGAAATCATGCATAAGAGAGATCAGAAGAAACTCAAATAAGATTCATAGATAATCTGATCATATATCCACAATTCATCGGATCTCGAGAAACACACCGCAAAAGAAGATTACATCGGATATATCTCCATGAAGATCATGGAGAACTTTGTATTGAAGATCCAAGAGGGAGAAGAAGCCATCTAGCTACTAGCTATGGACCCGTAGGTCTATGGTGAACTACTCACGCATCATCGGAGAGGTCATGGTGTTGATGAAGAAGCCCTCCGTATCCGAATCCCCCCTCCGGCAGGGCACCAGAACGTGCCCCAGATGGGATCTTGCAGAGAGAAAAGCTTGTGGCGGCGGAAAAGTACTTTCGATGATCTCTTGATTTTTTCTGGGATTTTAGGGAATATATAGGCGAAAGACCTAGGGCAGAGGTGGCCCAGGGAGCCCACAAGCCTCGGAGACGCACCCCCTGGCCGCGACTAGGGGGCTTGTGGGGTCCCTGGTGGCCCCCTGCCTTGGTTCTCAAGCTTCTCGATCTTCTTCTGTTTCGAAAAAAATCATTTTGAAAGTTTCGTTCCGTTTGGACTCCGTTTAAAATCCTCCTCTGAAAGGGGTCAAAAAACGGAAAAACAAGAACTCGCACTTGGCACTGAGTTAATAAGTTAGTCCCAAAAATATATAAAAGGCATACAAAACATCCAAACTTTGACAGAATAATAGCATGAAACCAAGAAAAATTATAGATACGCTGGAGACGTATCAACGACCACATCAACGTGGTAGTCCTTCATGGTGGCATCGACCCACTTTTCGTGGTAGAGGAAACCGGGTGATCGGTAGAACTGGTACTTCTCCTGTCTGTCCTCAAGGAGTAGGGGAAAGCCATATGTTAGGTGGTCTTCGGGTAAGAACGACCATTTACAAGGTTTAAGGGGAGGGCGTTAGTAAAGCTTTTGAAAATAGAGTGGAAGAGGCAAGAAGTGCAGATACTCCTTAGTATAGATGCTAGGTATAGTTGTTTTGGAAAGGGTTCATCCTAACTAACATCCATGCTAACTAAGGTTCACGATGGCTCTCATACTAACTTTGTGGGGACCCTGACTCATAAGTCGTGATCACCGAATGCACATGTACACTTGTAACACCCTCGTTTTTTCAATTTGGGATTTTCTGATTTTATATATTTTTAAATGGAATTTACAATACTTTGACAGAAACATATTTTGGAATCTTCTTAAAATTCTTACCTTGACAAAAAATTCTTGAGTTTTTCTTGACCAAGATTTCCACTTGAGAATCCCTCTCCCCTTCTTTTAAAATTCAATAGTAGTTGGGATCAGGTATTTTGCTAACTAAAAATTTCCCTAAAACCCTTCCCTCTCCCTCTCTCTCTGATTTCTTGCCAATGATTCCCCTCTAGCATCACGACATCTTTTAAAAATAGATTCTGAAAGTTTTGAGGTAGTTTAACTAACTTTCCTATTTTTAACTCGCCAAAAACTATTTCTATAATCAGTTTTGACCTCGAGAGTTTAACAAAGGAACTTGTAGATTTCTTTGGCTTTTGACCCCAAGTTTTCTATCTATTGTAGCCCTATCTACCCTCAATCTATTGCCCCAAAAATTTCTAGTTTCCAGTTAGAAGTTTTCATATTCGATTTGACCAAAGTTTGGACAAGATTTGCTCTTTTTGCTAAGAACCCTCCTCAATCATTTTCAAAAATTCTGAAAATTTGCAGGCAGCTTCTAGAATCAAAGAGAGGGCGCACCAAAATTTGAGAAGCTAACTTGTTTTCCTTGTGCCTATTTCATTCTGTCGAATAGTTGGTGGGCACTGTTCCGAGGTGGACGAATGGTAGCACCAATCTCACGAGTGTGGGCCCTCGTGGCTTGCGCACTATGCCTCTCACTTATCCACCTTGCCGCACAGTCCTTTGGCCAGTTGTGGGCGTCGGTGATGAGTTGGCATGAGCACCACCGTCTCTAGCAGCGACGCCAGCGACGCCTGCTGTGGCCGCTAGAGGAGCAACGCTGCAAAGCCGCGTCGCCCGGCACCGCCCTTTCATCCTAAGAGCTCCGCGTGGCCGTCCCCCACCCCTGCACACGCTGTTGCTCGTCCCCACGCTCTGTATAGCGCAAAGCATGCTCTCTGCAACCGACGTTCCCATGATGAGCCGCTCCATCGAGTGCCTGCCTCCACGCGTAATTGCTTGCAGCCAGAAGTGAAATGGGAACCCCCGCTGACTGCTTTAGCTAACCCACCCCACGAAGCACCTACCAAACCTATGGCTCAACGTAACCGGTGCCGGAATCAACCTCGATGTGGCTCCCCTCTGGCCCGCCTATAAATATAGCCCCCAAACCTTACTGAAGACATCACCCCTCCCGCATCTCAATAGAGCCCCGCCTAAGGCACTCGGAGGGCTTCGGGAAGGTCATCTTCCCCACTTCCGGCCGCCCGATTTAGCTTCGGGTTCCGGTTAAATTTGAGTAGGTGAGTGAATCCCCCAGCCCAAACTCAGCTAGCATGCTCCTCGAGCACTCTCCCATCTAACCAGCGCTCCAATTCGGCGTTTGCAGGCTTCTCCGATGAGATACAATTGCACCCGAAAGAACCGCCCACCGGAGTTGGAGCTGCCATCGACATGGTGCTCACCGGCGACTGCCTCCACGTCCATCAGTTGCAGAATCAACCAGTCAATGCACTCGTGTCCTTTCCCCCCTCTAGTTTGCCGCAGGACGCCGCCAGCAACACCGCGAGCCTCTACCATCGGCGAGGTGATTTCAAACCTCCTTGTGGTGGCCCACTGTTAGGGATCTGTTTTTATTCGAATATTTTTTGGTAGCGTATTTTCCTAGACTACGCTTTCCCCTCTTGCTCGCGGAGTGCCACTAAAGCATTTGGTCCCTTTTTGGTCAGCCCCCTCGTGTACTTTCTGTTTATTACACAGTGGCCCCTGGATTTTATTTATTAATAACTTTTAAACTACATGGGCTTTTGAGTTGATTATTTTTGCAAAACTTTTATTTTGTTGTCTAGTTTTTATATATTTATTAAAAATATATATTTTGATACAATATTTTGGACTGTGGTATTTACAAGAGAACCGATGTGTGTGATGTAGATACCGAATGGGGACACGCCGCCGTCAACTTCACCGAGCTCGGTCCCGACTTCGTCGACCCATGCAAGTTGTTTAATCAATTGACGTGATGTTTGGTGATAGAATAGTTAGTGAACTACTTCATAAGAACACTTGGGTATGATGAAATGCTTCATAATAACTCTTGCATATGATATGATCTCTTTCTTTGACAAAGTTGATCACCAATGTGATCATGAGAGGTCATGGACAGCGTAGTCACGTGGGATGTGATAGGTTGTAGCCTGATCATGCGAGTTGCATGATACCATGTGGATAAATTTAATAACTCTAGTGTCGGCATAGATTGAGTCTTTCAGTGCGTCACCTTAACTTCCATACTACTAGAGGTCTTTCCGTAAGGGAATACGGTGTAGTAGGTCGTAAACCTATTATTAGGTACACACCAAGTAGAGGGCCCGGGATGAAGGTTCGATGGCCCTGGAATAAAGCGAGTCATCCGGTCATAGGGCATGGGTGTTTCTGGTCTGGGGCCGAGAAGGGGGGCTCCCCCTTGTAGCACGCGATAGAAATTTGATCCGATGCTAATCGAGGATGATGGCCTCCCCATCTTATAGTTTTTCCCTTGGAAGCGTGACCCGGGTGATGTCGGGCCTCGTTGGGTAAAAATGGGTGTGTGCTGGTTCTGGGTGTTTAATTCTGAAATGTCGTACACAGGATTAGTCTTAATGACTATGGAAACCCGTTGGCTATGGGTAAACAGTACACCCTCTGCAAAGTCACAACTATTTGAGTAGTCGTGTTCACAGTTAAGGACGACTAGTTGATAAATTAAGTGTCGGTCTTTGGAGAACAAGTTTGTTTATGAAAATGCTAAATGTTGACATTTGACTATGATGATGGAACTAACATGATGAAACTTGGATATATCAAATACCCCGAAGGTTGGTTGTACCACCCGGATATTCATTTAATTTTATTCCCTTTCTCTGGTGTCGATAAGACGCCCGACTGAGGCGAGCATTTACTTTTATGCCCTTTCTATGGTGTCACTGAGACGCTCGACTTAGGTGAGCATTTACCTTTATGTCCTTTCTGTGGTGTCGCTAAGATTCCCAACTAAGGCGAGCATTTCCTATTATGCCCTCTTTATGGTGTTGCACAAACGCCCGACAATGGCTTGGTAATTTATTATACCTTGTATGTGGTGTCTCTTAGACGCCCAATGGTAGTTGTTTATTTTTACCTGTTAACCTTTTGAGGCGTCGCTTCAGACACCCAATCAGTGAATTTTTATTTTCTTGGATATTTCACGAGGATTATCGCCAAACTTATCTACTCTAACTTAACTGCTCTTAATTTTTCTACCATAAGAATTGTGATAATTAACCGTGCATGTAAAATTGTTGCATTCATCTTACCATTTGTGCAAATTGTCCAGCGAGTACTTTCAAAGTACTCAATGGCTTGTTGATGTGGCCAGATATGGATGAAGGAGACCTCATGCATGAAGAGTACAATAACGAGTCCGATGCCTAGAGGAGTCCAAGTCAGTCTTGCGATCTTGGAGTGTGACGTTGTATCATTTCACCGCTTCCGCCACCATGAATAAATAGCCAAGCTTCACTCTGACGCTTGCATGTAGTAGTATTTAAGGTGTGTCAATTCATTCCGATGTGACAGGCCTACCTATCTATGCAAGCAGTAGAGCTACCCCATGACCACTGTGATATCCACCCTTATGCTATGTATGTGTGTGTTGTAATAAACTATAGAGCAGCCTCCGCTCTACCCTGTTTAATATTAAATACTACTGGTTTTCTTTATCAAGTTGGACTATCAGTGTGAATGATGTACTACACTGGTGACATTAATGACTCATTTCCAATATATTTATTAATTTGGAAACCGGTCCTGACAACAGTGATCCGAGAGATCAATGCTCACCGAACACATAGAAGCTGAATTACATGAGTCTTAAATCCTTACATACCGTCTGATACAAATAGACCATTAAGATCATGCCTTACATAGATAGGGCCTCGAAGGACGACACACCAAACATAACTGGAAGCGGAATTCTTGAAAGAAAAAGCGTGAACCCATGCCATCTGCCTTAACCTACTAGCATTCTGACTGGGAAGCGTCCTAGTTCGCATGTTCGTGACCAACGAACTCTTCTCCATAATCCCGCTCTTCCATGCTTCACCAATTAAATAACGAATGGAAAGCCAATGGGTACTTTGAATGTACTCACGATCAACCCATGTTGTGCAACAAGGCAATAATAAACCATGGTATAGCATTGATAGTTATTTTGCAGAAAGCTAAATTTTCCAGTGCAATGACAAGGTCAACTTCTCATGAGGGCATGCAGCATGAGGTAAGCGATATCCATGTCAATAGGTTACATATATAAATATCAACCGAGGGATGAATATCCCACGTTCATCCATCATGCCAAGTCATTCGATTTAGATCATGTATCATCTTTCTCACATAAACTCCTTTCTCTCACACGCACATTGTTTGGTAAACATGGACGTAGCCCAAGAGCGGTCATCCAACTATCCTTGACCATGGACATGGCTATTCGAATAGTTTTACACTCTACAGAGGTTGCACACTTCACCCGCAAGACTCGGGACACTTCTGTGTCATTCCATGACTCGCGGTATTTCTCATACCCGAGGTAAGTACCCGAACATTACCTTTCCCATGACGATACTAGCAAAGGGTCCACTAGTTGGTGACAATCCGTCGTGATTTACATCACACGTATCATCCAAGAGGGCACCCAATGGTGTGCCTAGTGTTTGTGAAAACATCCCATGGTCGTACATTCTTGGCATGATCCCGTCTCGAGAGTGACCATGTCACTCCCGCCACTAGTAATGTGGTCTCTCTACTAGCACCAACCATAGTAATCAGCAAAGCCCTGTCCCATAAGAGGTATCATGGTTGTACATGTAAGGTTGGAGAAATGGTCGGAACTTAAACCAATCCGTTTTTCAAAAACCACACACTCACTAGCCTCGGTACACCACTTCTTTCTCAAGTGGCTACCTACCTCATCCATCTCTCCCTCGGGCATAAGTGGCACCCGACAGGGTTTTCAAAAAACATTTGAAATCACTTTCCTTTCCGACACCATGCATACTCCCACCCCATTTGCAAAGCAATTACTTTGCTCCCTAACTACTTCTCACCCGCATGACCCTCATAATAAGGTAGGGTCATGCCCAAGTGCAAGTATCAACAAGGAGTTTCTCATGGATAACCCACCAACGGGGGTCACCTATTCAACATGCTTCCATGCATCGGAACGGAGTGCTACATGACATGCATAAAAATAGTTTCCGAGACATGCTCAAAGGGCTACTTTCCTCGCTCAACAAAGTCTGTGGGGTCTATCAAGGCTTCTGGTCGAAGCCCTTTATCAACAACGCAATCCATCATCGCAAATATAACGGAAAAATAATAAGACCTCGGTAAAAACAACAAAAATAACATACTCAGAAAAATGTCAACCCATTTTTGTAAAATACTAGAGTGAGTATAGGTACTGTGAAAATTGTTGGGTTTTATTTTTGAAGTGCAAAAGGTTGTGAAAAACATTTTAACACAAGGTTAAAATGCACTAAACAAGGTTTTGAAATAAAACAATGTATGTGACTTTTTGTAAAAATTACATAAGTGGCATTATTAAATACTACATAATATCACAAGATATTTGGTGGACGAATATTTGGATTTGGATAAGTATTCATTTTTGTGGGATTTTTGCACGATAGAGGTAAAAATAAAAAGGAAAAGGGCCACATTGTGTGGGCCAGAGTGGGCTAGCAGCTGTGTCGGCCTAGAGGACAACTGGCCCAGGTGAGTCGGGCATCCGCCTTATGCCAGGTTTAAACCTGACAGGCGGGGCCCAGGGTGAGTGAGAGAGAGAGGCGAGGGAGGGGCGTGAGAGGCTTATGATTAGACCCCACCTATCGGGTTCATCGTCAACCCCTCGCGAGAGGGCGGTGAGGCTCATTGGCGGTGACAGGGACCATGGTGAGGCAAGTTGGTGACGGGGATGGGCTCAAGAGCAACTCGTCGATCAGGTGGAGGTGGAGATGACCGCTGGAGTGCAGCGAGTCGCTGATGAACCACAAGTGTAGGGGACCGCAACAGTCTTCCCGGGTAAGTTAACCCAATTTTTTTTGATTCGACACAAGGGGAGCCAAAGAATGTTTATAAGCTTTAACAGTTGAGTTGTCATTTCAACCGCACCTGAAAATTACTTGCTTGGGAATGAAATATTAGTAGCAACGGCGATATGGAAGTGATTGCGGCAACGAAAATAATGGTGGCAAAGTAACGAAAGTAAAACAGCAAAAGTAGAGCGACTCGAACTAGCAGGATTAAAACACTGTAGGCTAGGGAGATGGGTGGTTGGTCATGGATGAGAGATATCATGTATTTGACTTGGGGCAAGGCACATAGAAAAGTAATGATCATCTAGGCAAATACCAAACATTAGGCATGTATCCCGTGGTAGTTGTGCGTGCTTGCAATAAGAACTTGCACAACATCTTTTGTCCTACCATCCTGCTACCAACGGGGCCAAAAGGAACTTATGGAGATTAACGTGCTCCTATTAAAGAGCACCCGAACAAAGCATTAACGATCAATGGATACATGGAACCTTCAAACTATAGTCTATCCCCTTTGGTGTCCCAAGCTGTCACCATTGGGATCGCCGGTTCCGGACTATAATAGGTGCATACTACTCATAGATAGGATCTTCGAACACAAATATATTCATGAAAACATAAGGTATTCAGATCTGAAATCATGGCACTCGGGCCCAAAGTGACAAGCATTAAGAGTAACAAGTAGTAGCGAAGATGATAAACACCATAGTAGATTATAGGCAACATGCCCCCAACAATCCGACGAACTATTACATGATCTAAATCATACAATCCCTTCCATACCCTTCACCTGCAGCAGCGAATTACTCACACATGTTGGGGGAAGCCATGGAAGGGTGATGGAGTGATGATGGTGATGACGATGGCGACGATTTCCCCTCTCCGGAGGCCAAGAAAACCTCCAAATTAGCTCTCACGGAGAAGAACCGAGGGCGGCGGCGGCTCTGCATCGAGAACTTGCAAAACGACTTTTGTTCTGGGAATTTTTTTGTCATGGATAAAAATAGGAGCCTAAGTAGGGCACCAGAGGGGGTGGACCACACCCAGGCGGTCTCCCGGCGCGGCCAGGGGCAGGCCGCGCCCATAGGTCCCCTAGAGCCCTGGTGTTCCCCCTCTGGCCCATCTTCTGGCCCGCGGTTCCTCCCGGTGCGTGGATTTTCTCTATTTTTTGTTGAAATTTTCTGGGACGCCTAAATATCCATTTTCCTGCACACAAGAAAACGATACACACATCTCTGCTGAAAACAGCGTCAGTCCGGGTTAGTTTCATCAAATCATGCAAGAATGAAGCCAAAACAATAGCAAAAGTGTTTGGAAAAGTCGATGCGTTTGAGATGTATCAACTCCCCCAACCTTAGCATATTTCTTGTCCCCAAGAAATTCAGTTCAACAAACTGGATGCGACAAAGAAAACTTTGACAAACTCTTTTGCTTCATTAGATGTATATAAGCATGCACTACGAGCAAGTCCAACAAGTATTGAAACAATGCTACAAAGACAATGCACGAAGCAATCCTTTGATAATGTGAAGAGTTTAAAACAACTTAGAATGGTTAATATGAAACCAGAAATCATGACGAGATCACAATGCACATGACCGGGACATACTAGAGTGGTATCTCGCTAGCCCCCAAGAGTGAAGCAAAACATAAATGCAGACGCTCCATCTGAGTTTTTAAAGGAGACTAGAAATAAATACTTCAGAATACGTAATATCACAATCATACATAAGACGATGTGGTACTTTGGGACAATGCACATTACACTCAGAATGAAAATTATGCTCTCTATAGTTGATGCTTTTTATAAGAAGAGGAAAACTCAACAGAGAGGTAAATTAGATAGGCCCTTCACAGAGGGAAGCATTGATTTGCAGAGGTGCCAGAACTCGAGCTTTTGAAACAGAGATGAATCAAAATTTTGGGTGGTATGCTTTCATTGTCAACGTAACAATTAAGGGATCTCAGTATCTTCCATGCTAAATACATTACATGCGGTTCCCAAACAGAATAGTAAAGTTTTTACTCCCCCTCCACCAATCGATCACACTCCATGGCGGGACGAATCCATGGGTACCGTCCATACAAACAACAATCCTTGGGGAGTTTTGTTTCATTAAATTTGAGTTGACTTTGAGCATGGAACTGGGCATACCGTTTACCAGCCACTTTCTCGTAAATGAGGGAATCAACACAGAGAATAACCCACTTAGCATGGAAGATACTGATAGACCCTAGTCACTACATGAGAGATTCGGGCATACAAAACAAAATATTTATTTGAAAATTTAGAATACGACACAAGCAAATTTACTTAGGACGACACATAAATACCGCATATAGGTAGGTATGGTGGACTCATATGGCGCAACTGGTTCAACGATTTTGCATGCATAAGTAGTCAGCCCGCTTAGTACACAGGAAGGCTAGCAAAAGACGGGGAAGTGACCAACTAGAGAGCAATAACGGTCATAATCATGCAGAGCGACAAAGCAACATTGAATCGGGCATGAAAGTGATATATCTATTGTGAAATAAGAAGATCATCAAGGCTTGATAGACTTCTAGTCATAAACATGTGTAAGCATGTGCCAAGTCAATCCAAAAATTCTCCTAAGGTAAATACCACTACAATATCCCAAACCATGAACAATGCAATGCATGCAAATCATTTCGATAACACATTATGCACTCCCACTATTTGAGACTAGTCACAAAGAAATCATGAACTACTGGAAAGGCATTGTAAACATAGCACTATGTCGCTACAAGCTGGTCTCTAGATCATAAGTACAAGCATATGTACAAAAGTAGAAACAAATAGAGTTCATACTGGCTTTCCTTGTTGCATCCCTTCCGTCGATCTTCGTCATTACTGCATCATCACTTACACGATCGAATGCAGAAAGATATAATCAAGTGCAATTGCTACCATGGACATGAGCTTAACTCTGCAAACAAAGCAAACTAAAGAGAGAAAATAATCTTTTTGGGTTTTTCAAAGGGTAAAGAAAAGAAAAAGAAAAGAGATTTTTTTTGTTTTTGCAAAGAAAGAACAAAGAAGAACAGGCAAAAACTCCGAAAAGATTAAAAAGGAAACCACGGATGATACAATGAAAGTGGAGAAGGGTACGTACTCCCCCAAGCTTAGGATTTTGGCGTAAGTTGAGGTTGGCTATTGCGGGTTCGAGGAGCTCCCTCCGGCTCTGGAGTGGTACGGGTGACTCCAGGAATCATACGAGGCCCCGGGCGTGTACACTGATGCCCGGCTAGCCTCACCAGAAGAAGGCTCTTCTTCCTCGGGAACAACCCCCTCCATGGCGTTGTGGAACTACTACTGGATCACGAACTCGTCTAGCTCAATCGAGGTGAAGGACCATCCGTTCCTGCTAGTGCAATCAAACAGAAGTGGTGCAGGTAGACGGATCTCGTGAGTAGTAAGCTCAAGAAACCTCATAATATAAACAAGGTTACCAAACTCAGAAGTCCTAGTAAAAAACTCATGCCTCTTCATAGTACTAAGATCAAAGCTTATGAATGAAAAAGGCATATCATCCGTGCGTACAGTGCGCCCGAGGTGCTCGAGGATAAGCGTGGCATAAATGCCACCAAAGTGAGGCCCTTTGCCGCTGTTAACGACGAGGCGACGAGCAATCAAAGCACCAATATTATACGTGTTATCTTCTAAGAGGGCGGTTGCCAAGATAGCGAGCTCCAGAGCCGAAATGTTTCTCGTGTTGTCACGAGCTAACACCCCTCGAGCAATATAGTATGCAAAATACCTGATGTGGGGAAACAAGATGATGGAGATCTTCCCCCGATGAATGTCTCGCGGATCATTGGTGCAAAGGGAAGCGAATAGGGATTTCAGCTCGTAGGGCTGAAGTTTCATTTTGGTCGTCTTCCCGACATTCCACACACCTATAACGTCACAAAATTATGCCAAAGACATGGTAAAGATATCACTACTCGAAAAACATAATTTGCCGACAGCTTTAAGCTTTGCCGTCAGCAATTTCACGGGGCTGACGGCAAAGAGACTTTGCCCTCAGCCAAAATAAATGCTGACGGCAAAGAAAATCTATGCCGTCCGCTTTATCTAAGCCGGTAGCCAGCTGACAAAAAAGCCTTCCTATGACGGCAAAGTACAAAAAAGCTGTCGGCATAGGAAGGCTGACGGCATAGGGGGCTAACCTGGTCGCCACCTCGACCAGTGCTTAACGGGGGTCGTCTTTGCCGACAGCCAGCTGAGGGCAAAGACTAACGGCTGTCTTTGCCGATAGCTCGCTGAGGGCAAAGACTAACTCCTTATCCCCCCGTGCCACGACCTCTTCTCTCTATCACGTACCTCTCCCACCCTGCTCTCCCGACCCGCCCTGCGTCGCCCCGCCCTGCGCCGCCCCGCGCCGCCCCTGCTCGCCCGCGCCGCGCCGCGCCCGCCCCGCCCCGCGCCGCCCCGCGCCAGCCGTCGATGGACTCGACGGTGAGATCCTGCTCCCCCTTTTTTTGTTTTTTTTGTTTATTTTTTCTATGTTAGGGCCTCTTAGATCCTATGAAACGTTTGAAATGGAAGCCTTAGTTAAACGTTTGAAATGGAATTTCCTCAGGAATTTGCTTAGGAAAATACTATGAAACTTTTGAAATGGAGGGCTTAGTTAGATCCTGCAGAATGCCTCGCCCGTCGTGGCCTACAGCATCATCCACGATGCCTTCTATGCGACCAGGCCTTTGAGACTATCCACCAAATCATCATTGCATGCCCATTCACCCAACAGATTTGGCACGAGGTCCTCACGTGGTTTCGATTGCCAGTAGGATGCCCCAACCAGGAGGACTCACTGCTGGACTGGTGGAACCGCACGCGACACAACACCCCCCACCCACAGCGGAAAGGGATGTCATCCATCACCCTGCTCCTACCCTGGATGGTATGGAAGCACCGCAACGATTGTGTGTTTGACAGGGCACAGCCCTCCATTGCTGCACTAATGTCAAAAATCAAGGAGGAGGCTACGTTATGGGCACGGGCTGGAGCCAAAGGGCTTCGGGTTATTCTACCGCAGACATGGGATGTACACTAAGTAGCATTAGAATGCTTGTATCCTGCCTCCTAGGAGGATTGTAACAAACTCTATCTTTTCAATATAATGAAACGCAAAGGTCCTTTGCGCTTTCTCGAAATTTTTTTTTGCATTCCTGCGTTTTTCCTATGAAAAATCCTTCAAATCAAAGGAGGCCTTAGTTAGATCTGTTAGTAGTGGATTTTTAGTTAAATTTAGTTAGCAATTACTTAGTGGTAGAGTTTTAGTTAGATTTAGTTAGCAATACATGTTAGTACATGTAAGTATTAGGTAGCTAGCTGTTAGTATTAGTCAGCTAGCTGTTAGTATTAGTTAGCTAGCTGTTAGCAATAGAAAGAAAATAATAAGAAGAAAAGAAATAGAAGAAGAGAAGATTAACAAAACTTGAATAATAAATTATTAATAATAGATGTTAGTATTAGTTAGCTTAATTACTGCGAGTGCGTATTTATGTTGATTGAGTGCATTTAAATGTGCGTAACCAATATGCGTCTCCCGTTCGAAAGGGTTCCTGTCATAAATATGCATGCATTTGCATATTTATAACGGTGATTCTTTCGAATTGTCCAACGTTATCCATGGACAGCCCATCTATGTCTAGATTGGGTCGTTTCCCACGCTTTGCTCCGGATCCCATGCAGAGTTTCGACAGCTCCTCCTTGTTGTTCTCCGGGTAAACATCCTCTCGGTTAGTTGTCGAGACGTGTATCAAGAGAACAGCGGGGAGGTGCTTCCGAAATTTTGCGTTGGGTCGGGAGCACAGCAGTGGGAAATGACCCAATCTACACATACTCGGGTGGGATTAGGACCCATCTTTACCTAGTAGCTGGTAGGTGTGCATGCCGTGCATCCCAAATTAACCATGATTAAAAAATGGCCATAATTAATTTAACATACTTGATGAATTGATAATTTATATTGTTTTATATGTGGATACTATGTAGCTAGCTTGCCAGAATGACTGATCGTGAATGGATGTACACCGGTCACCATAGTCAGAGAGATATGACCGATGAATGGTTGAGCAAAACCTATGAATTCGTGGAAACGGCGTTTTCTAAAGGCCAGCCAAAAACATGGTGCCCCTGCACTAAGTGCAAGAATTATCCGCGACAGACAAAGGATGTAATGGGTAAACACCTGCAGATGTGTGGTTTTACTCCCGGCTATACCTTGTGGACATTTCATGGTGAGTCGGCCCAACGTAACAGAGACGAGGTGTTGCGTCGGTGCACTGATGATCATGGTACAGGGATTGAAGACATGGTGAATGACTTTGATGATGCTCGGAACAAGGACGAAGAGATGAAGGAATCCGCGAAAGCCTTCTATGCCATGTTGGAGTCTTCAAAACGTCCTCTTCACGAGCACACTAAGATTTCTCAGCTAGATGCCATCGCACAAGTAATGGCTCTGAAAGCCCAGTTCAACATTGGAAGAGATCTGTTTGACTCAGTGATGACCCTATTTGGGCGCTTTCTACCAGAAGGTCATATTATGCCTTCAAACCTATATGTGTCAGACAAAATCCTTAGTGCACTCAAGATGCCGTATGAGCAGATACATGCTTGTGAGAAGGGATGTGCCTTATTTAGGAAAGAGTATGCGGACGAAACATATTGTCCATTTTGCAAGTCCTCCATATATGTTGAGGTAGAAAACGGTGAAGGTGAGAAGAAGCAGAGCAAAATCCCCGTGAGTGTCCTACGGTATCTGCCGATCCTACCAAGACTTCGACGACTTTACATGCTCGAAGAAACAGCAAAACAGATGATATGGCACAAACATGGAATTAGGAAAGAATTAGATGAACACGGAGTTCCGATGTTGGTACACCCTTTAGATGGTGACGCATGGAAGGCATTCGATAGTATACATAAGGAAAAAGCTAAAGAACCAAGGAATTGTCGAATCGCCATCAGCCTCGATGGGTTCAATCCTTTTGGTATGACGGCTACCCAATATAGTTGCTGGCCTGATTTGTCATTCCCCTCAATCTTCCACCATCATCCATTATGCAAAGAAAGTACATATTTCTGACGTTGATCGTTCCAGGGCCAAAATACCCGGGGAAGAATATGAGTGTGTACATGCAACCGTTGTTGGATGACTTGAAAGAAGCTTGGGTGAATGGGGTCAACACATACGACGCAGCTAAGAAAGAGAACTTTCAAATGTATGTTTGGTACCAATACTCATTGCATGATCTGCCAGCATTTGCGCTTTTCGTTGCCTGGTGTGTGCATGGAAGGTTCCCATGCCCACAATGCAAGGTAGCTCTTAAGCTTCATTGGTTGCCGGCGGGTGGGAAGTATTCCTGCTTTGACTTGCATAGACAGTTCTTGCCTATGGACCATCCATTCAGAAAAGACAAGAAGAATTTCATAAAAGGTAAAGTTGTCAAACACTCTGCACCACCTGCGTTGACGGGGGCAAAAATTAATGAACAGTTAAAATCTATGGAGCCTGATACAAACCGTCCAGGGTACTTCTTGGGTTATAATGAGGAACACGCCTGGACCCACAAGCCATGCATCTGGGATCTCCCTTACTTCGAAGACCTCTTACTTCCACACAACATTGACATGATGCACACTGAAAAGAATATCGCCGAGGCCCTTCTTGGCACATTTTATGGCACTGATAAGGGCAAAGATAATACAAAGGCTAGAGTTGACCAGGAGACTCTGTGTGATAGGCCATCACTAAACATGCGAGAACCGAAAGGAAGAAAAAATTGGTCCAAACCACCTGCCTGGTACAATCTTGAGAAGGGAACAATAAGGGAAATCCTCTTGTGGGTGCAAAAAAAGTTGTTGTTCCCCGATGGGTATGCTGCGAATCTAGCGAGGGGAGCGAGCATTGAAAAAATGAAATTTTTTGGGCTCAAGAGTCATGATTGGCACATATGGCTTGAGCGGATAATGCCGGTGATGTTGCGTGGCTATATCCCCGAGGCTGAATGGCTAGTATTGGCCGAGTTGAGCTATTTCTTCCGTGTTCTTTGTGTTAAAGAGTTGTCGCATGCCTTGATAGATGACATGGAAGAGTTGGCGCCTGAGTTGCTCTGCAAGTTAGAGAAGATTTTTCCACCGGGCTTCTTTAATCCGATGCAACACATGATTTTGCATCTCCCAACCGAGGCAAGATTGGGTGGCCCTGTGCAAAATCGTTGGTGCTACGCAACTGAAAGAATGCAGAAGACACTTCGAGGAAAATGTAAAAATAAACGTAGAATTGAAGCATCGATGGCCGAGGCGTTCATTACCGAGGAGGCGGCAAATTTCGTAACAGCACACTATGATGCCACTATGCACAGCTTGCATAATCCAAAGCCTCGGTACAATCTGGGCGACCCCAAATGACGTGAATCCAATCTCAGCCTTTTCAAAGGGAAGCTCTCACCTTCTGGTGTGGGAAAACCAAAGTTGTTGTGCGTCGAGGAGTGGCGCACGCTAACGATGTATTTATTGAACTATTTAACAGAAGTTCGGCCATACATCGAGTAAGTGCTCTGTACATTGTTTCGCAACTTTTAACAAGTTTTGTGTCTAACAACTATTATTAATTGATACAGTCGATACGTCGAACAATTCTCGAATGGTGTTGCAATCGAAAAAGAATCCATTCTCGAGTATGAACTTCTTGAAAAGACAGGAGGCGGCTATCCTGGTTTAATCTCTTGGTTCAAAAAAAGGTACATCCCTTATATATAATAAGTGATTTCCTTTGTTGCTATTACTCATGAGTAACACACCAAACTCTATCTTTTCTTAACTTCTAGGCTAATTCAGATGAGCAAGTAGACGATGAATTGAGACAAATAGCTAATGGTTTTGACTTTAAGGTCCGTACATTTCAGAAGTACGACATCAACGGGTATCGCTTTCGTACTGCTAGCAAAGAGCTTCCAATGCCCGGTCGAAAAGCAAACAATTCCAGTGTCTCTGTTATAGGCGAGGGAGGTGTCGAGTATTATGGAAGACTTGAAGAAGTCTACGAACTTCATGATTATGGTGAAAATCCTCCGAACGTTATTGTGTTCAAATTTCATTGGTTCGATCCTACTAAGACAAGACGGACTATTGAACATCTTGGGATTGTCGAAATTCGACAAGACAGGCAGTTAAGCAGTGCCGATGTCTATATTGTGGCTCAACACGCCACCCAAGTTTTCTATCTGCCATACTGTCGTCAAAGTGTTAAGAACCTAGAAGGTTTGTATGTCGTGTTCGATGTGCCGCCACATCTTAGACCACCTCCCCCAAATGAAGATGATTATGAACCTCAAATTGACCCAATAACATATGATGGAGAATTTTTCCAAGAATCTCGTGGTGTCAGACGTCGTACCCGAAACTGCTCTACGTCCACCCTGAACACGGAGGAACAAGACTCACGTGATGATGAGGAAGAAGTGGAAGTAGAAGAAGTTACCAATGCCGATGAGCTAGCAATGCTTGATCGGTTACAAAAAGGCCTTCCACATGATGTCCCTGAACCCGATGACGATATCAGTCATGACGACACGTGTGATACTGATGATGATTTTGCTTCAATTGACCATGGAGAAGAGACAGATGATCCAGACTATTAGTACTTTGTATGCATCCAAACATTGTTGTTTAATTATTCAATTATTAGTTGAATTATTCATGTATTTATTATTGTTCATTTAATTATTGTCCTTGAATTTGTACTAATTATTTAACTATTTATCGTTAGAGGTGGTGAGACATGGCAGGCGGGGATAAGTTGAGGATAGCACCTGGGCAGCTACGGAGAACTTTGTTGCAGAGCTTTGCCGAGGAGCCCCGTGGGAGAGGCGTAGGAAAGAAGAGAGGCAGAGGACATGGTCGTGGGAGAGGGAGGCTGCATGATAGGAGCCAGTCGCCACCACCCTCGGCTACTTCTGTCTCAGCCACTTCACCCTTTGCGACGAGGGTGTCACCGGTGCGGGATCCTACCGTCCAGGAGCAGACACCGAGGAAGGGGGCTGAGGCGGAGGCTGAGGCGGAGGGTGCTGAGGCGGAGGGGGCTGAGGCGGAGGGTGCTGAGGCAGAGGGTGCTGAGGCGGAGGCTGAGGCGGAGGGTGCTGAGGCGGAGGGGGCTGAGGCAGAGGCTGAGGGGGCTGCTAGCAAGTCGGTCTACCAACGTGGTATGACACGAGTTCCAGACGGATTGGACTTGCAGCACAAGCCGTTCATTAAGCCAGATGGCGAGAAGTAAGTTGATATATATTGTGTACCTTATATCATTATATTCCACCAAGTAGCTAATGTCTTTGCCTTATCATTATGTAGGGGGTGGGATTACCCGCAGAATACCCGGAATGCAAACTGCCTCCTTGGTGCTTTACTTAGGGAGCACTTCCCCGGGATAGTGCAGTTGCCCGATGAGGGTATGGTTCTCGAGCCAGGACTCAAGTGGGAGCACTACCAAGCCGCTCTGCTCCCGGAAAACACACATGTCAATGGTGTTGTTTGCGTGAGCGTGGCCGACAAGGTGTTGGCTTATTTTTGGGTAACTATTATTTTACCCAATAAAAAGTATACAATGTTATATATTGTTAGTTACATCCAAATCATTTCACTATTCATCTGTGCATCTATTTGGCATAATTGCAGAGTTACTTTAGGGCACGAGGAGGGGACGGAAGAGGCGGCCAAGAAGAACCTCGTGAAAGAGTGCAAGAGTTTATTGAATAACACGAGGCACGAGCTGCGTGTTCAGGCTGTTCGAGATTGGTACGCCAAGCAAGGGGAGCCGAAGACAAAGACTGAATGTCGAAAGATTTTCCTTGATAAGACCGAGTACATGGAGGTATGTACATTCCAAAGATCAATTCTTAAGGCTAGTTAGGTCTATTTAGTTATAATACTTAGTTTCATTCTTCATTAACTTACATTCATAGGTGCCCCCGAGATGGTTGGCCGATAAGATGGATTGTTGGGAGATGATAGCGGACAGGTGGTGCATAGAGGCTTGGTTGAGCACCCACACTATGGCCAAGGACCGTCGTGCCCAATTGGTTGGTGTGCCACACCACCAAGGCAATGCCAACATCAAGCAATACGCCAAAAAAATGGGTATGTGTTCCTTGTTTTGTTTCATCAATAATTCGTTCGTTCATGATTTTTGTTGTACTAATTCTTTGTCTTTTCGTGTAGGCCAAACACAATAACCAGCCCGAGCCTGAGGGATACGCCGCGTTTAGCATGGCCCATAAGGGCTCGTACAAGACGGCGAAGGCATATTCTGAGGGGAACGGGCCGTCGGCGTACACAAGCCTGTCCGCCTACAACAAGATGACGTCTTATTCTGAGGTGGTCAAACAGCTGCGCGGGCCTGACTTTGACCCGAGCCAGAATCATATCGATCCAGAGGCGTTAATGATCTCTGGTGGCGGTAAGAGTCATGGCACGCTGGCCATGTGTGATGGCTTCGTCCCTATCACTGAGACTCTATCTCAGATCAAGTCAAGGCAAACGAGCTCCGCTCCTCCAATACGGCAACGCGAGGGGCCAGTTGATCTTGCCATCGAGGTTAGTTTTCTTCATTATTTATTTCGTTCTTTTGTCCCTGGATGGATGATGAAAATTCCTTTTGAGGAGTGGTTGCAGGCCGCACTTATGAAGGAGAGGGAGGCCACCAGGCTCTTGTTGGAGGAGAGGGACCGGAATATGCAGAGGTTGCTTGACAAGGAGAGGGCACGCAATAATGCCCATGCGAAGGCCATGCATGACTTCGTTGCGGTAAGTCAGTTGTGTGAGAAGCAAGGCTATGTGTGAGACGCAACAAGGCTATTTCTTTGACTCCTCGAAAACTAATTTGCAGGCTATGTGTGCAAGCAAGGTTTGCCGCCCCTCCGCCGATGCCTTCTCCAGTGGGAACAGTGAGTTCCCTTTCAATGACCAACCTTGCACGGTCTTATACCATTGTCTGTTGCCGTGCTAACCACATATTTTAACTCTTGCCTTGTTGCAGCATCATTCATGAGTTGAATCCCACGATCCCTTTACTGCTCCTGGTGAGAGCCCTAGCAACCCAGCGACCAACGAAGATGCAGCTTCTCCTTCGTTTCTTGGCATTCGGTAAGTTATTCCTCTCCTTCTTATTCTTCTTATTATTTAGATCAACTTAGATTATGCCAGGCTTTAGTTAGCTTAGTAAATTCTAGTTGATATTAGCCATGGTTTAGTTAGCTTAGTAAATTCTAGTTGATATTAGAGCTCAAAAATGACATAATTAGTTTAGAAAGTTTTAAAAGAAACCAGAAGAGAAGAACAAACAAGAGATGAAGAAATAAGAGAAGAAGAAAGAGGAGAAAAAGATAACTTCTCTTCTTTCTTTTTCTCTATCTTCTTCTTCTTCTTCTTCCACTTCTTCCACTTCTTGTTCTTGTTCTTGTTCTTCTTCTTCTTCCACTTCTTCGTCTAATTGCTTAGCTTAATTTAGACAACTTCTTTCTTATTGTATTCTTCTTCTAAATTCTTTCTCATTATGCAGATTTTGATAAAGCAGCATGGCATATGGATGGATGCTCGAGACTTTGTAATGCACTTGTGTAGTCCTAGATGAACTTTGTAATGCAATTGTATTTGTGGATGCACTTGTGATGCTTTGTTATACTTTGTGATCTTGTTTGCACTTTAATGGCATATATTCGTGTTGTTTGCACTTGTGTTGTGTTGTTTGCACTTTGTGATGCACTTGTGGTGTTGTTTAGGGGCAGATTCAATATATATATATGTTGCTGTTTGTATCTACGTTTTGCAAATGCAGGGAATTAACAGAAAACAAATATGAAAAAAAGCAGAGAGGGTCTTTGCCGACAGCTTACTGACGGCAAAGGCTTTGCCGTCGGTGGACTGACGGCAAAGAAGACACGTGGCGGGAGCCTGTGTATCCTCGCAACTCTGGGAATACCAAAATTTCGGCTTTGCCGTCAGCTGGGCTCCAGCTGTCGGCAAAGAGGTGGCCAAGGGAACCTAGGGGTTTCGGCTTTGCCGTCAGCTCTGCTACGGCTGTGGGCAAAGAGGGGACCTAGGGGGCCTAGGGGTTTCGGCTTTGTCGTCAGCTTTGCTACGGCTGTGGGCAAAGCCTGCCGTTAACCTTCTAACGGAGCTCGGCCTGCGCCGTTGCCGCCACTGCTCTTTGCCGTCAGCCCGTGCCACAACGCTGATTGCAAAGGCTTTGCCGTCGGTGGAGCTCCGACTGTCCGCAAAGAAGGTGATTGCCGATAAAATCTTGGCCGGTACCTTTGCCGACAGCACACTGACGGCAAAGCCTTTGCCATCAGTTAAACTGTCCTTTGCCGTCAGCTCTGGCTGTCGGCAAACCAGAAGATTCCAGTAGTGTATCCTTATATAATCTGAATTCAATCATGGAAGTTTTATCATTATATCTAAACCAGTTGACAAAATAATAGGTGAGTTTTGGATATTGTTGCACACGTCGTGTTACGAGGCGTGTCAAACCTGCAGCTGCACATAATTTATCAAACTTATCCTTAATATCTGCCGCCATAAGGAAATCTGAACACGGGTATGCCATGGCACGTGTCCTGTCTGTCTCGTGGAGCAACTCCGGTGGCATGATATCATCACTGTAACTTGCCCTCACAGTGGAAGATGAAGCTGCGACTCTAGTTAGTCTATCGGTAGGCTCGGGTCTCTTCTTCCCAAGCCATCCTTTTTCTTTTCCAAACAAACTCATTTCTGGAAAGGGGACCAGGTGGGCCCATGCGACCTGTGGGCGCGGGCAGGGGCCAGTCCGCGCGAGCTGGCCCCCTGGACCAGGGGTGGCCTCCCCTGGTTGGTCCCAGGTGCCCCTACGTCTCTTTTTTGATGGAAATTTTATTGTAATTTTTCTGGAATTTTTCTGACAACTTCACTTTTGAAAAAAAAACGAAGTACCGAAAGCTGCAAAACTTCCACAAAGCTCGAAACAATGGTTAAACATATGAAGCTTCAAAAACATAAAACTTTGGTACAGCAAGGAGGAAGAAAGATAAAATAAATGAAAACATAACAAGCACTACTGGAAAAACATAATTTGCCGACAGCTTTAAGCTTTGCCGTCAGCAATTTCACGGGGCTGACGGCAAAGAGACTTTGCCCTCAGCCAAAATAAATGCTGATGGCATAGGAGGGGCTGACGGCAAAGAAAATCTATGCGGTCCGCTTTATCTAAGCCGGTAGCCAGCTGACGGCAAAGGAGAAAAAAGCTGTCGGCATAGGAAGGCTGACGGCATAGGGGGCTAACCTGGTCGCCGCCTCGACCAGTGCTTAACGGGGGCCGTCTTTGCCGACAGCCAGCTGAGGGCAAAGACTAACGGCTGTCTTTTTCGACAGCTGTCTGAGGGCAAAGACTAACGCCTTATCCCCCCGTGCCACGACCTCTTCTCTCTCTCACGTACCTCTCCCACCCTGCTCTCCCGACCCGCCCTGCGCCGCCCCACCCTGCGCCGCCCCGCGCCGCCCCTGCTCGCCGGCGCCACCCCGCGCCCGCCCCGCCTTGCGCCGCCCCGCGCTGCCCCTGCTCGCCGGCGCCGCCCTGCGCCGCCCTCGCCCGCCCCGCCCTGCGCCGCCCCGTGCCGCACCACGCCGCCCTGCGACGCCCCGCGCCAGCCGTCGGTGGACTCGCCGGTGAACTCCTGCTCCCCCTTTTTTTGTTTTTTTTGTTTATTTTTTCTATGTTAGGGCCTCTTAGATCCTATGAAACATTTGAAATGGAAGCCTTAGTTAAACGTTTGAAATGGAATTTGCTTAGGAATTTGCTTAGGAAAATACTATGATACTTTTGAAATGGAGGCCTTAGTTAGATCCTGCAGAACGCCTCCCCCGTCGCGGCCTACAGCACCATCCACGCTGCCTTCTATGCGACCAGGCCTTTGAGACTATCCACCACATCATCATTGCATGCCCATTCACCCAACAGATTTGGCACGAGGTCCTCGTGTGGTTTCGATTGCCAGTAGGATGCCCCAACCAGGAGGATTCGCTGCTGGACTGGTGGAACCGCGCGCGACACAACACCCCCCACCCACAGCGGAAAGGGATGGCATTCATCACCCTGCTCCTACCCTAGATGGTATGGAAGCACCGCAACGATTGCGTGTTTGACAGGGCACATCCCTCCATTGCTGGACTAATGTCAAAAATCAAGGAGGAGGCTACCTTATGGGCACGGGCTGGAGCCAAAGGACTTCGGGTTATCCTACCGCAGACATGGGATGTACACTAAGTAGCATTAGAATGCTTGTATCCTGCCTCCTAGGAGGATTGTAACAAACTCTATCTTTTCAATATAATGAAAGGCAAAGGTCCTTTGCGCTTTCTCGAAAAAAAATTTGCATTCCTTTGTTTTTCCTACGAAAAATCCTTCAAATCAAAGGAGGCCTTAGTTAGATCGGTTAGTAGTGGATTTTTAATTAAATTTAGTTAGCAATTACTTAGTGGTAGATTTTTAGTTAGATTTAGTTAGCAATACATGTTAGTACATGTACGTATTAGTTAGCTAGCTGTTAGTATTAGTCAGCTAGCTGTTAGTATTAGTTAGCTAGTTGTTAGCAATATAAAGAAAATAATAAGAAGAAAAGAAATATAAGAAGAGAAGAGTAACAAAACTTGAATAATAAATTATTAAAATAGATGTTAGTATTAGTTAGCTTAATTTCCGCGAGTGCGTATTTCTGTTGATTGAGTGCATTTAAATGTGCAGTAGCTTCTCTGCGAGGGATTGGTTTTTGACGACCTCCCCTGCATTCGAAAGTGAGCACATTTGTTAACTCCTCCTCCACCCCCTTTATTATGCTCTGTTCCGGCCTTCGTGCTGATGACACTATCTAGCTAGGTATTTTTAGTATTAAAATGCAAAGGTGTGGCGTAACCAATATGCGTCTCCCGTTCAAAAGGGTTCCTGTCATAAATATGCATGCATTTGCATATTTATGACGGTGATTCTTTCGAATTGTCCAACATTATCCCTGGACAGCCCGGGTATGTGTAGATTGGGTCGTTTCCCACGCTTTGCTCCGGATCCCATGGAGAGTTTCGACAGCTCCTCCTTGTTGTTCTCCGGGTACACATCCTCTCGGTTAGTTGCCGAGACGTGTATCAGGAGAACAGCGGGGAGGTGCTGCCAAAATTTTGCGTTGGGTCGGGAGCAGAGCACTGGGAAATGACCCAATCTACACATACTTGGGTGGGATTAGGACCCATCTTTACCTAGTAGCTGGTAGGTGTGCATGCCGTGCATCCCAATGTATTAACCATGATTAAAAAATGCCCATAATTAATTTAACATACTTGATGAATTGATAATTTATATTGTTTTATATGTGGATAATATGTAGCTAGCTTGCCAGAATGACTGATCGTGAATGGATGTACACCGGTCACCATAGTCAGAGAGATATTACCGATGAATGGTTGAGCAAAACCTATGAATTCGTGGAAACGGCGTTTTCTGAAGGCCAGCCAAAAACATGGTGCCCCTGCACTAAGTGCAAGAATTATTCGCGAAAGACAAAGGATGTAATGGGTAAACACCTGCAGATGCGTGGTTTTACTCCCGACTATACCTTGTGGACATTTCATGGTGAGTCGGTCCAACGTAACAGAGACGAGGTGTTGCTTCGGCGCACCGATGATCATGGTACAGGGATTGAAGACATGGTGAATGACTTTGATGATGCTCGGAACAAGGACGAAGAGATGGAGGAATCCGCGAAAGCCTTCTATGCCATGTTGGAGTCTTCAAAACGTCCTCTTCACGAGCACACTAAGATTTCTCAGCTAGATGCCATCGCACAAGTAATGACTCTGAAAGCCCAGTTCAACATTGGAAGAGATCTGTTTGACTTAGTGATGACCCTATTTGGGCGCTTTCTACCAGAAGGTCATATTATGCCTTCAAACCTATATGAGTCAGACAAAATCCTTAGTGCACTCAAGATGCCGTATGAGCAGATACATGCTTGTGAGAAGGGATGTGCCTTATTTAGGAAAGAGTATGCGGATGAAACATATTGTCCATTTTGCAAGTCCTCCAGATATGTTGAGGTAGAAAACGGTGAAGGTGAGAAGAAGCAGAGCAAAATCCCCGTGAGTGTCCTACGGTATCTGCTGATCCTACCAAGACTTCAACGACTTTACATGCTCGAAGAAACAGCAAAACAGATGACATGGCACAAACATGGAATTAGGAAAGAATTAGATGAACACGGAGTTCCGATGTTGGTACACCCTTCAGATGGTGACGCATGGAAGGCATTCGATAGTATACATAAGGAAAAAGCTAAAGAACCAAGGAATTGTCGAATCGCCATTAGCCTCGATGGGTTCAATCCTTTTGGTATGACGGCTACCCAATATAGTTGTTGGCCTGTATTTTTCATTCCCCTCAATCTTCCACCATCATCCATTATGCAAAGAAAGCACATATTTCTGACGTTGATAGTTCCAGGGCCAAAATACCCGGGGAAGAATATGAGTGTGTACATGCAACCGCTGATGGATGACTTGAAAGAAGCTTGGGTGAATGGGGTCAACACATATGACGCAGCTAAGAAAGAGAACTTTCAAATGTATGTTTGGTACCAATACTCGTTGCATGATCTGCCAGCATTTGCGCTTTTCGTTGCCTGGTGTGTGCATGGAAGGTTCCCATGCCCACAATGCAAGGCAGCTCTTAAGTTTCATTGGTTGCCGGTGGGTGGGAAGTATTCCTGCTTTGACTTGCATAGACAGTTCTTGCCTATGGACCATCCATTCAGAAAAGACAAGAAGAATTTCATGAAAGGTAAAGTTGTCAAACACTCTGCACCACCTGCGTTGACGGGGGCACAAATTTATGAACAGTTAAAATCTATGGAGCCTGATCCAAACCGTCCAGGGTATTTCTTGGGTTATAATGAGGAACATGCCTGGACCCACAAGCCATGCATCTGGGATCTCCCTTACTTCGAAGACCTCTTACTTCCACACAACATTGACATGATGCACACTGAAAAGAATATCGCCGAGGCCCTTCTTGGCACATTTTTTGGCACTGATAAGGGCAAAGATAATACAAAGGCTAGAGTTGACCAGGAGACTCTGTGTGATAGGCCATCACTAAACATGCGAGAACAGAAAGGAAGAAAAAATTGGTCCAAACCACCTGCCTGGTACAATCTTGAGAAGGGAACAATAAGGGAAATCCTCTTGTGGGTGCAAAAAAAGTTGTTGTTCCCCGATGGGTATGCTGCGAATCTAGCGAGGGGAGCGAGCATTGAAAAAATGAAAATTTTTGGGCTCAAGAGTCATGATTGGCACATATGGCTTGAGCGGATAATGCCGGTGATGTTGCGTGGCTATATCCCCGAGGCTGAATGGCTAGTATTGGCCGAGTTGAGCTATTTCTTTCGTGTTCTTTGTGCTAAAGAGTTGTCGCGTGCCTTGATAGATGACATGGAAGAGTTGGCACCTGAGTTGCTCTGCAAGTTAGAGAAGATTTTTCCACCGGGCTTCTTTAATCCGATGCAACACATGATTTTGCATCTCCCAACCGAGGCAAGATTGGGTGGCCCTGTGCAAAATCGTTGGTGCTACGCAAATGAAAGAATGTAGAAGACACTTCGAGGAAAATGTAAAAATAAACGTAGAATTGAAGCATCGATGGCTGAGGCGTTCATTACCGAGGAGGCGGCAAATTTCGTAACAGCACACTATGATGCCACTATGCACAGCTTGCATAATCCAAAGCCTCGGTACAATCTGGGCGACCCCAAATGACGTGAATCCAATCTCAGCCTTTTCAAAGGGAAGCTCTCACCTTCTGGTGTGGGAAAACCAAAGTTGTTGTGCGTCGAGGAGTGGCGCACGCTAACGATGTATTTATTGAACTATTTAACAGAAGTTCGGCCATACATCGAGTAAGTGCTCTGTACATTGTTTCGCAACTTTTAAAAAGTTTTGTGTCTAACAACTATTATTAATTGATACAGTCGATATGTCGAACAATTCTCGAATGGTGTTGCAATCGAAAAAGAATCCATTGTCGAGTATGAACTTCTTGAAAAGATAGGAGGCGGCTATCCCGGTTTCATCTCTTGGTTCAAAAAAACGGTACCTCCCTTATATATAATAAGTGATTTCCTTTGTTGCAATTACTCATGAGTAACACACCAAACTCTATCTTTTCTTAACTTCTAGGCTAATTCAGATGAGCAAGTCGATGATGAATTGAGACAAATAGCTAATGGTTTTGACTCTAAGGTCCGTACATTTCAGAAGTACGATATCAACGGGTATCGCTTTCGTACTGCTAGCAAAGAGCTTCCAATGCCCGGTCGAAAAGCAAACAATTTCGGTGTCTCTGTTATAGGCGAGGGAGGTGTCGAGTATTATGGAAGACTTGAAGAAGTCTACGAACTTCATGATTATGGTGAAAATCCTCCGAACGTTATTGTGTTCAAATTTCATTGGTTCGATCCTACTAAGACAAGACGGACTCATGAACATCTTGGGATTGTCGAAATTCGACAAGACAGGCAGTTAAGCAGTGCCGATGTCTATATTGTGGCTCAACACGCCACCCAAGTTTTCTATCTGCCATACTGTCGTCAAAGTGTTAAGAACCTAGAAGGTTGGTATGTCGTGTTCGATGTGCCGCCACATCTTAGACCACCTCCCCCAAATGAAGACGATTATGAACCTAAATTGACCCAATAACATATGATGGAGAATTTTTCCAAGAATCACGTGGTGTCAGACGTCGTACCCGAAACTGCTCTACGTCCACCCTGAACACGGAGGAACAAGACTCACGTGATGATGAGGAAGAAGTGGAAGTAGAAGAAGTTACCTATGCCGATGAGCTATCAATGCTTGATCGGTTACAAAAAGTCCTTCCACATGATGTCCCTGAACCCGATGACGATATCAGTCATGACGACACGTGTGATACTGATGATGATTTTGCTTCAATTGACCATGGAGAAGAGACAGATGATCCAGACTATTCGTACTTTGTATGCATCCAAACATTGTTGTTTAATTATTCAATTATTAGTTGAATTATTCATGTATTTATTATTGTTCATTTAATTATTGTCCTTGAATGTGTACTAATTATTTAACTATTTATCGTTACAGGTGGTGAGACATGGCAGGTGGGGATCAGTTGAGGATAGCACCTGGGCAGCTACGGAGAACTTTGTTGCAGAGCTTTGCCGAGGAGCCCCGTGGGAGAGGCCTAGGAAAGAAGAGAGGAATAGGATGTGGTCGTGGGAGAGGGAGGCTGCATGATAGGAGCCAGTCGCCATCACCTTCGGCTACTTCTGTCTCAGCCACTTCACCCTTGCAGACGAGGGTGTCACGGGTGTGGGATCCTACCGTCCAGGAGCAGACACCGATGCAGGGGGCTGAGGCGGAGGCTGAGGCTGAGGCGAAGGGTGTTGAGGCGGAGGCTGAGGCGGAAGGGGCTGAGGCAGAGGGTACTGAGGTGGAGGGTGCTGAGGCGGAGGCTGGGGCGGAGGGTGCTGAGGCGGAGGGGGCTGAGGCAGAGTCTGAGGGGGCTGCCAGCAAGTCGGTCTACCAACGTGGTATGACACGAGTTCCAGACCGATTGGACTTGCAGCACAGGCCGTTAATTAAGCCAGATGGCGAGAAGTAAGTTGATATATATTGTGTACCTTATATCATTATATTTCACCAAGTAGCTAATGTATTTGCCTTATCTTTATGTAGGGGGTGGGATTACCCGCAGAATACCCGGAATCCAAACTGCCTCCTTGGTGCTTTACTTAGGGAGCACTTCCCCGGGATAGTGCAGTTGCCCGGTGAGGGTATGGTTCCCGAGCCAGGACTCAAGTGGGAGCACTACCAAGCCGCTCTGCTCCCGGAAAACACACATGTCAATGGTGTTGTTTGCGTGAGCGTGGCCGACAAGGTGTTGGCTGATTTTTGGGTAACTATTATTTTACCCAATAAAAAGTATACAATGTTATATATTGTTATTTCCTTCCAAATCATTTCACTATTCATCTGTGCATCTATTTGGTGGCTAAGAAGAACCTCGTGAAAGAGTGCAAGAGTTTACTGAATAACACGAGGCACGAGCTGCGTGTTCAGGCTGTTCGAGATTGGTACGCCAAGCAAGGGGAGCCAAAGACAAAGACTGAATGTCGATAGATTTTCCTTGATAAGACCGAGTACATGGAGGTATGTACATTCCAAAGATCAATTCTTAGGGATAGTTAGGTTTATTTAGTTATAATACTTAGTTTCATTCTTCATTAACTTACATTCATAGGTGCCCCCGAGATGGTTGGCCGATAAGATGGATTGTTGGGAGATGATAGCGGACAGGTGGTGCACAGAGGCTTGATTGAGCACCCACACTATGGCCAAGGACCGTCGTGCCCAATTGGTTGGTGTGCCACACCACCAAGGCAATGCCAACATCAAGCAATACGCCAAAAAACGGGTATGTGTGCCTTGTTTTGTTTCATCAATAATTTGTTCGTTCATGATGTTTGTTGTACTAATTCTTTGTCTTTTCGTGTAGGCCAAACACAATAACCAGCCCGAGCCTGAGGGATACGCCGCGTTTAGCATGGCCCATAAGGGCTCGTACAAGACGGCGAAGGCATATTCTGAAGGGGACGGGCCGTCGGTGTACACAAGCCTGTCCGCCTACAACAAGATGACGTCTTATTCTGAGGTGGTCAAACAGCTGCGCGGGCCTGACTTTGACCTGAGCCAGAATCCTATCGATCCAGAGGCGTTAATGATATCTGGTGGCGGTAAGAGTCATGGCAAGCTGGCCATGTATGATGGCTTCGTCCCTATCACTGAGACTCTATCTCAGATCAAGTCGAGCCAAACGAGCTCCGCTTCTGCAATACGGCAACACGCGAGGCTAGTTGATCTTGCCATCGAGGTTAGTTTTCTTCATTATTTCTTTCGTTCTTTTGTCCCTGGATGGATGATGAAAATTCCTTTTGAGGAGTGGTTGCAGGCCGCACTTATGAAGGAGAGGGAGGCCACCAGGCTCTTGTTGGAGGAGAGGGACCGGAATACGCAGAGGTTGCTTGACGAGGAGAGGGCACGCAATAATGCCCATGCGAAGGCCATACACGACTTCGTTGCGGTAAGTCAGTTGTGTGAGAAGCAAGGCTATGTGTGAGACGCAACAAGGCTATTTCTTTGACTCCTCGAAAACTAATTTGAAGGCTATGTGTGAGAAGCAAGGTTTGTCGCCCCCTCCGTCGATGCCTTCTCCGGTGGGAATGGTGAGTTCCCTTTCAATGACCAATCTTGCACGGTCTTATACCATTGTCTGTTGTCGTGCTAACCACATATTTTAACTCTTGCCTTGTTGCAGCATCATTCAAGAGTTGAATCCCACGATCCCTTTACTTCTCCTGGTGAGAGCCCTAGCAACCCAGAGACCAACGGAGATGCAGCTTCTCCTTCGTTTCTTGGCATTCGGTAAGTTATTCCTCTCCTTCTTATTCTTCTTATTGTTTAGATCAACCTAGATTATGCCAGGCTTTAGTTAGCTTAGTAAATTCTAGTTGATATTAGCCATGGTTTAGTTAGCTTAGTAAATACTAGTTGATATTAGAGCTCAAAAATGATATAATTAGTTTAGAAAGTTTTAAAAGAAACCAGAAGAGAAGAACAAACAAGAGATGAAGAAATAAGAGAAGAAGAAAGAGGAGAAAAAGATAACTTCTCTTCTTTCTTTTTCTCTATCTTCTTCTTCTTCTTCTTCCTCTTCTTCCACTTCTTGTTCTTGTTCTTGTTCTTCTTCTTCTTCTTCTTCCACTTCTTCTTCTAATTGCTTAGCTTAATTTACATAACTTCTTTCTTATTGTATTCTTCTTCTAAATTCTTTCTCATTATGCAGATTTTGATAAAGCGGCATGGCATATGGATGGATGATCGAGACTTTGTAATGCACTTGTGTAGTCCTAGATGAACTTTGTAATGCAATTGTATTTGTGGATGCACTTGTGATGCTTTGTAATACTTTGTGATCTTGTTTGCACTTTAATGACATATATGCGTGTTGTTTGCACTTGTGTTGTGCTGTTTGCACTTTGTGATGCACTTGTGGTGCTGTTTAGGGGCAGATTCAATATATATATGTTGCTGTTTGTATCTATGTTTTGCAAATGCAGGGAATTAACAGAAAAAAAATATGAAAAAAAAGCAGAGAGGGTCTTTGCCTACAGCTTACTGACGGCAAAGGCTTTGCCGTCGGTGGACTGACGGCAAAGAAGACACGTGGCGTCAGCCTGTTTATCCTGGCAACTCTGGGAATACCAAATTTTCGGCTTTGCCATCAGCTGGGCTCCAGCTATCGGCAAAGAGGCGGCCAAGGGGACCCAGGGGTTTCGGCTTTGCCGTCAGCTCTGCTACGGCTGTGGGCAAAGAGGGGACCTAGGGGGCCTAGGGGTTTCGGCTTTGCCATCAGCTTTGCTACGGCTGTGGGCAAAGCCTGCCGTTAACCTTCTAACGGAGCTCGGCCTGCGCCGTTGCCGCCACTGCTCTTTGCCGTCAGCCCGTGCCACAAAGCTGATGGCAAAGGCTTTGCTGTCGGTGGAGCTCCGGCTGTCGACAAAGAAGGTGATTGCCGATAAAATCTTGGCTGGTACCCTTGCCGACATCACACTGACGGCAAAGCCTTTGCCATCAGTTAAACTATCCTTTGCCGTCAGCTCTGGCTGTCGGCAAACCAGCATATTCCAGTAGTGAAGCTTCTCTTTTTACTCATATAAAACATATTTCTTAGCAAGGTTGATCAGGTCTTACTACCAAACGGGTGTTATATCGAGCAAAAAGTTTCACTTCTTATAAAGCAATCATGGTACCTTTATTTTAATGGATAATGTCCCCACCATAATGGTTTTGTATTTGTGGTGCACATGTATAGGACAATCCCACTCTCCAACTTTCACGGTCTCAATATTCTCAATAGAATTAAGGCCATGCCTTTTATCAATCTTCTTTGAAAAATATACCGTGTGCTCCTTCTCATGAACATTGAAAGCCACCTTTCCTTTATTGCAATCAATAATAGCACCTACGGTGTTAAGAAAAGGTCTAAGAATAATAATAGATATGCTCCCATCCTCGGGCATGTCAAGCACAACAAAGTCAGTAAGGATCAAGCAATTAGCAACTTCATCAGGAACATCCTCACAAATACCAACAGGAACGACCGTTGGCTTATCAGCCATTTGAAGAGAGATATCTGTAGGGATTAGTTTATCTAAACAAATCCATTTGTAAAGAGAGAAAGGCATAATACTCACTCTTGCACCAAGATCACATAAAGCAGTTCTAACATAATTGTTTTTTATGGAGCAAGGAATGGTCGGTATACCTAGATCACCAAGCTTCTCGGGAATCTTACCACTGAAAGATTAATTAGAAAGCATAGTAGATATTGCCTCGTTAGGGACTTTTCTTTTATTAGTAACAATATCTTTCATATACCTCGAGTACGGAGGCAACTTAATAGCATCAGTCAAAGGAATTTGAAGAAAAAGAGGTTTCATCCATTCACAAAATTTATTGTAATGCTCTTCTTCTTTGGTTTTGAAAGACTTACCTGGGTAGGGCATTGATTTCTATACCCATTGTTATCTTTCCTTCCCATGTCTTCTTGTAACAAAGTCTTCTCTAGTATATCTCTTGCGCTTGTCGGGTGCTTCTTATTCTTGTACTTTAGGAGGATCATTCTTCTCATTATCTTTATCAGGTTTAGCACCATCTTCAGTTTCAGCATCGGAAATAGATATACTATTAGGATGAACGATAGGTCCTTCATCAGTTATGGGATCATTGGAGTTCTCAACTTCCTTGTGTTTCTTCTTCTTCTTTGGGGAGGAGACAACCTCTTCTTCCTGCAATTGAGAATCTTGCTCGATCCTCTTTAGACGCCCCTCCGGATAGAGGGGGTCCTCGATGTGTGTACCACCTTGGGTCTTTATACTGTATGCCTGCGTATCAACTTGTTTGGTATTGTTAGTAAGCAAATATTTTTGCACATTAGAAATTTGTTCAAGCTGAGTTTGAACCATATGAAAATGCTTAACAAGACCTTTAACATCATTAACAGTTCTACTTAAAACATCAAGCAAACTTTTGATAGCAAGGGAATTATCACTACTGGAATTCAGTTTTTTGCCGTGTGCTAATTCTTTGTCGTCCGCTAGCTGACGGGAAAGAGTGTCTTTGCTGTCCACTGCCACAAAGCTGACGGCAAACAACAGGCTAATGGCATAGAATGTCTTTGCCATCAGCGGCTGACGGTAAAGATTTGGACAACAAATGGCAAAGCTTTGGACTGGGCCCACCTAACCGATGGAATGTTAGGTCAAACTACAATCCCTTCTTTGCCATCTGCTGGCGGACGGCAAAGAGTCCGGACGCAGACGGCAAAGCGTCTAGACCCTTTGTCGTCACCCAGCAAACGACAAGGCCTTAGTATTTTGTAACGGCCGTCCCCCCCCCCGCCCCCTCTCTCGCTCTATCACTCTCTTCTTCTCTTCTTCTCTTCCACTCCTCCCCCAATGCCCACCGCTGCCACCACCGTTCCCCCCACCCCCGCGCGCCCCCGGTGCCGCCCCGGTGCCCCACAGCCCCCCGGCACCGCCGCCCCATCGCCCCCGGCGCCGCCCCACAGCCCCAACACCCCTGGCCCCGCCGCCCACGACGCCACACACGCCCCCGCCGGTGAGCCCCCACACCCCACCCCTATATATGGATCTATAAAGAAATTTTCATTCCAACATTCTGAAAATGACACTCAAAATGTTCTTGGAATTGCTTGCAGTATATATAATTTGTTGAGATTTAGTTATCCGGAATATGAATATGAGATCGAAAAATGTAAATACATATGCTTTATTGAAATTGATTATAACATTTTGTAAAATATTTATGAAGTATAGTATGTAGCATTTTCCATGCATGTTGAGAGAAATATAAGTAGTGGAGTTCATGAGGTGGTACGTACGGTCAAGTGACATGTGTTCATATTGAGACAAATAAAAATAGTATTGCAAGGATCAACTATATATATATATAGTATTGTAGGGATTAACTATATATATGCACCCCAGCTTCATATAGGTGGTTACTAAAGAAAACAATTGTAGGAATTATAACATTTCGCTTGTTAGGTATTAAATGGCCTATAATTAGCTTAGCTAGCTCCAAAATGGCTTAATAAGCATAGTTTGGTCCGCAATGACCTATTTAACCGAAGTTAGCTCTGAAAGGACCTATAGTTAGCTAGGCTTCCACCTAAATGACATAACTAGCTTAGTTACCTCCAAAATGGACTATTTAGTAAAAATGACCTATACTTAGCTAAGTTCTCTCCTAAATGACATAATAAGGCTTATGTAGCTCCAAGATGACCTATTCCCCCTAACTTAGGTATTAAATGGCCTATAATTAGCTTAGCTAGCTCCAAAATGGCTTAATAAGCATAGTTTGCTGCGAAATGACCTATTTTACCCAAGTTAGCTCCGAAAGGACCTATAGTTAGCTAGGCTTCCACCTAAATGACATAATTAGCTTAGTTAGCTCCAAAATGACCTATTTAATAAATAATGACCTATACTTAGCTAAGTTCTCTCCTAAATGACATAATAAGGCTTACGTAGCTCCAAGATGACATATTCCCCCTAACTTAGGTATTAAATGGCCTATAATTAGCATAGTTAGCTCCAAAATGACATAATAAGCTCAAAACGGCATAAGAAACTTGGTTAGCTCATGAATATCATATACTTAGCTTGTTTTCCTCTAAAATGACATAATTAGCCCATTTAGCTCCAAAAAGACATACTTAGATAATTTAGCTCCAAGAAGACGAGAAGAGGAGAAGAAATAGGAAAAATGAAAAGAAGGAAGAAGAAGAACAAGAAGAGAAGAAGAAGGAGAAGGAGGAGTAGGAGAAGACGGAGGAGAAGAAGGAGAAGACCTTCTCCTTCTTCTTCTCCTTCTTCTTGATTTCTTCTTCTTCTCCTCCTCCTCCTCTTTCTTCTCCTCTTTCTTATTCTCCTTACCTTATTTTCCCCAACAATGACATAATTAGCCCAATTAGCTACAAAAGACATTATAAGCTCAAAATGGCATAAGAACCTTGGTTAGCTCATTAGTATTATATACTTAGTTTATTTTCCTCTATAATGACATAATTAGCCCATTTAGCTCCAAAAAGACATAGTTAGCTAATTTAGCTCCAAGAAGAGGAGAAGAGGAGAAATGAAAAAGGAAGAAGAAAAAGAAGAAGAGAAAAAGAAGAGAAGGAGAAGGAGAAGAAGGAGGAGGAGAATAAGAAGAGAAGGAGGAGAAGGAGGAGAAGAAGGAGAAGGAGCCCTCCTTCTTCTCCTTCTTCTTCTCTCGTCCTTCTTCTCCTCCTTCTTCTCCTTCTTCTTCTCTTCTTCTCATCTTCTCCTCCTCCTTCTCCTTCTACTTCTCCTCCTCCTTCTTATTCTTGTTTTTCTTCTCCTTCTTCTCTTCTTGCTTCTTCTCTTTCTTCTTAAATTTAGCTTGTTTGTCATATATATGTTGTTGTTATTCTTCTTCTGACTTTCTTATTCCCATTTTGCAGATTGGATGTACTACATGCATGGAAGCTGGCATTGGAGTGCTTTAGTTCTAGTTTTCATTTGAGTTGATGAACAATGTGGAACTATATGTATATGTGTATGTGGAACGGAACTATATGTATATGTATATATGGATGAAACTTTGTATGTGTTGGTTCTTTCGATATATGGGATGTACATTGATGAACAAATGGCATTGATGAACTTTATATGTATATCATATATGTGTTGTGACCTATATATCATATATGTGCTAAGAATTATACATATATGAGTTGTGAAATAGAAAAAATAAACAAAAATGTGACAATATGGGCTCTTTGTCGTCTGCCAGCTGATGGCAATGGCCTTTACCATCTGTAGGCTGACGGCAAAGGTGCCACGTGGCACCCAGCTATGCTTCCTGGGCAGCAGCAGCTGGCCATATGGGCTCTTTGCCGTCCGCTGCCTTGGGAGGCTGACGGCACAGTGTTAGGGCGGCAAACGACAAAGAGGGGGGGGGGAAGCAGACGGCAAAGCCTTCGTTAGCCCTAAGGGAGGCGTCGCCTGTCGGCTGCCGTCTCAAATTCTTTGTCGGCTGCTCAGTGCCTGATAGTGATGGCAACGACCTTTGCCATTCGCTTAGTGTAGGCTGACGGCAAAGAAGCTACAATGTCGTCGTAAGCTGACGCGAAATGTTTGCCGACATGTGTTCTCTTTGCCGTCTGTGGATTGATCAATGCCGTCGGTGGAGTCCTCTTTGCCGTCTGTTATGGAAGACGGTAGAGAACTTGATTCCTGTAGTGTATCATTCAATTGGCTTTGAATCCTCTCATTAAAATGATTTTGCTTGACAACAAAATTAACAAGCTCATCTAAGCATTGATCAGGGGCCTTACCATGAGGGATGTCACTTGAATTAAATTCTAAAAGAGAGTGTACCTCTACCATAGATGTGTGAGTGGTAGGCTCACATAATTTCTCAATAGGAGGTAGATTCTTCACATCTTCAGCTTTAATACCTTTCCCTTTAGTAGACTTCTTGACTTCTTGCATAACTCCGAAGCTGAAGAAAAGCATACCCCTCTTCTTAGGTGGTGGAGGTGGTTCAAGAACGGACCAATCATCATGAATTTTAGCTATTTTGCCCATTAGTTCTTGAGCATCGTCCGGTGTTCTTTCCCTGAAAACACAACCAGCACAACTATCCAGATAGGTTTTAGATTCATCAGTTAGACCAACATAAAATATATCAAGCAATTCATTCTTAGGGACTCCATGTCCCGGTCTAGCCTTAAGTAAAGTGCAATACCTCCCCCAAGCTTTAGGGAGGTGCTCATCCTGCAACTGTTTAAAGTTATAAATTCTTTGTAAAGTAGCATGTTGCTTATGAGCAGGAAAGTATTTAGCAACAAAAGGTTGAGGTAAATCTTGAGGACTCTTAATGGAAACACATGGTAGTGCATCATACCATGCTTTAGCATCTTCCTTCAAAGAGAAAGGAAGTAGCTTAGTAACATAATAATTTCTCTTACTGTCCACTCTAGTGAATATACCACCCAACTCAGTGAGTTTGGTAAGGTGTGCAATAACGTCATCATTTTCTCTGCCATAAAAGGGCCAGCTTCAACTGTGGATAGAAGTGAAAGATCAATAGAGAAATCAAAATCAGCATCCTCAATGCAAATAGAAGATGAAGCAAATTTAGGATCATGAGTAAATTTGTTCTTCATAGAATGCTTTTCAAGCAGCTTCTTAACAGAAGCAGGATCAGAGTCAACACACTCTGTAAGCTCCTTGCATAAATCATCATCAAGTTCAATATAATCATCATCAAGAATTCTTTCCCTGAGACCACTCAAGTCTCGGTAACCAAAGGATATGCCAATGGGATAGCGTGTAACAGGGATTTCAACCGCAGACTGCTTCGCAGCCTTAGCAATCTGAGACTCGATAAAATAACCAAGTAAACTAGTCTCATCAATAGTAGTAGAAGCATCATCAATAGTATCAGACATAGTGATGAACTCGGTAGAAGCAGCATGTAGTGTTGGTGAAGCAACTTACTCATAACGGAAGGTGAATCAAGCGTAGCACTAGTGCTAAGAACAATACCTTTTCTTGTTGTGGATGGTAAAACCGGCACCTTTGGGTTTCCTTTCTTACTCATAGCGGATAAATCGCAGCAAACAAAATAACTCCAAGTAGACTTGTAAATAAAGCTATGCTCGCCGGCAACGGCGCCAGAAAATAGTCTTGATGACCCACAAGTGTAGGGGATCGCAACAATCTTCGCGGGTAAGTTAACCCAATTTATTGATTCGACACAAGGGGGGCCAAAGAATATTTATAAGCTTTAATAGTTGAAAGATACTTGCTTGGCAACGAAATATTAGTAGCAACGGTGATATGGAAGTGATTGCGGCTACGGAAATAATGATGGCAAAGCAACGAAAGTAAAATAGCGAAAGTAGCGCAACTGGTAACTAGCAGGATTAAAACATTGTATGCTAGGGAGATGGGTGGTTGGTCATGGATGAGAGATATCATGTATTTAACTTGGGGCAAGGCACATAGAAAAGTTATCAAACATTAGGCATGTATCCCGTGGTAGTCGTGCGTGCTTGCAATAAGAACTTGCACAACATCTTTTGTCTTACCATCCCACTACCAACGAGGCGAAAAGGAACTTATGGAGATTAATGTTCTCCTATCAAAGAGCATCGGAACAAAGCATTAACGATCAATGGATACATGGAATCCTCAAACTATAGTCTATCCCCTTTGGTGTCCCAAGCTGTCACCATTGGGATCACCGGTTCCGGACTATAATTGGTGCATACTGCTCATAGATAGGATCTTAGAACACAAATATATTCATGAAAACATAAGGTATTCAGATCTGAAATCATGGCACTCGAGCCGAGGGTGACAAGCATTAAGAGTAACAAGTAGTAGCAAATATGATAAACACCATAGTAGATGATAGGGAACATGTCCCCAACAATTCGACGAACTATTACATGATCTAACTCATCCAACCCCTTCCATCCCCTTGACCTATAGCAGGGAATTACTCACACATGATGGGGGAAGCCATGGAAGGGTGATGGAGTGATGATGGTGATGACGATGACGACGATTTCCCCTCTCCGGAGGCCAAGACAACCTCCAGATTAGCTCTCCCGGAGAAGAACCGAGGCTGGCGGCGGCTCCGCGTCCAAAACTTGCAAAATAACTTATGTTCTGGGATTTTTTCGTCACGGCTGAAAATAGGAGCCAAAGTAGGGCACCAGAGGGGGTGGACCCCATCCACGCGGCCTCCCGGCGCTACCAGGGGGCAGGCCGCGCCCACAGGTCTCCTAGAGCCCTGGTGGCCCCCCTCTGGCCCATCTTCTGGCCCATGGTTCCTCCCGGTGCGTGGATTTTCTCTAGTTTTTATTGGAATTTTCCGGGACGCCTAAATATCCAGTTTCCTGCACACAAGAAAACCATACAAGCAGCTCTGCTAAAAACAGCGTCAGTCCGGGTTAGTTTCATTCAAATCATGCAAGAATGAGGCCAAAACAATAGCAAAAGTGTTTGGAAAAGTCGATACGTTTGAGACGTATCAGTCACACGTGATGAGGGCTCACGGTGGAGGTGCTTCGGGAGGAGGTTGCCGCTGACGTCCCTCAGCTGCAAATGCATGGGAGAGAGAGAGGTTCGCATCAAGAGAGCAAGGGAGGGCAAGAGGAAGAAGAAATAGGGCCGGAGCAGCTCCTTACCGCGAGATCAACGACAACACAAGGCGGCGGCATCGAGCTCGATCCCGAGCACTAGGGCTCTCGGAGGTGGAGTAGGTGGTGCGGTGGGTCGATTGGGTGAGGGAGAGAGGATCCGAAGGGGCAGAGAAGGACTCGAGGAGGTCCCATTATAGGAGCGCGACAAGAAACGGGGTTGGGCACGCGGGGAAAGCTCGAGGCTGAGCTATGAGGTTGCGATGAAGGCGGGGCCAATGGGTCAGCAGGGGCGCATCATGGGGGAGAGGACAAAAGGGAAAGCCTTGGGGCGTCACGCATGTGAGCTCATCGTTTGGGGGGCTCGGGCGGCAGTGCGCTCACACGGGGGGGGGGGGGGGGGGGACAATGGAGGGGTAGAAATAAGGGGCCGTTGCGCTGGCATCTTGCGGACGTTCGGGCGCTCCTCCTCGCACGTGGGAGGGGCTCGAGGAGGGCAGGCACGCGGAGTCAATCCTCTGGTGCGCCAGGATTGTACTGTAGTGCACTCCAGAGCGCGTGTATGGCCGGCATGATGATGCCACTGACGCTCACTGTCACAGCCACTAGCGCCCTTTTGCAACAGGAGGATTAAACAAGAAAGGGGGAACCATTGGATGATCAAGAAACTGGCCAGGGAAGAGAGAGAAGTTATAGATAGGGGAGAAAGTGGTTCGCTAGGGGCTTGCATGTGTAGTTTTACCCCTGCAATCATGGGGGTGGACGCCAGGAAATTTAATGGGGGTGCTGGGGTGTGACATCCTCGTATTATGCTATAGTAACCCCGTGTAATCAAGCTACAGGATCACAATGATTACGCTAATCATGTTATTAAACATTGCCACATCACTTTGAAATTCATATTTCATTTCAAATTCCACTCTTAAAGGCCCTAGAATTTTATTGTGATAAAATAAAAATTTCGAACAACAAGAGAAAATTGTTGCATACTTGACAAATATTCCAAAACAATTCTTGATAACGAAAACTACATCACCTTGATGTTGGTGTGGACCCCACCATCCAAAATAGAGCCCAAGTGCAACTTAGAATGGACCATTAAATATAACAGATTCCAATGGGTTCTAAACTTTTTGTGGCATGGCAGAATATTGCCTCATAATTATTTGACCAAGTCACACATTTTTTCTACATCAAGTTGTTGCTAAAACTAAATAGAATAGGAAAGAATAAAATAAATAAAAGGAAAATAAATAAAAAATAAAAAAACCACCAAGCCCACCATACCCTGGGGGTATAACCCCCCCCCCAATGCCTAGCCTCCCTCATTCCCACCCCCACCAACGCCGCTACACACCACGAGGGGCTGGCTCCCCTCGTCCCACCAACCACCCACCGAGTGAGCCCCTCGTTTCCCTCCCCTCGCTCTCCCTCTCGAGCGTACCCCCACCCACTCCCTCTCATTCGGCCTCACTCACACCTAGCCCACCACGAGCCACCCACCGGCTCTCCCTCCCCTGGCTCACCCCAAGAGCCCTGCCCCTCGAGCCCAGACCCGCACGAGCCCCTCGTTCTCCCTCCCGTCACCACCGTCCACCATATCCCCCACGCAACCCCAGTCACCGCGAGCCCACCCATCGACTGGCCCTCCGGACGAAGCCACCGAGCCCACCATCGGACGCCTCCCTCCTCTCGTTCCCACTCCACCGAGCCCCCACCTCGCCTCCCTCATCAACTCCCTCTCCCACTCAAGTTGGGGACGCCCAACACCGCATCCATCGTTGGATGCCACCACGGGCCGATGTCCCCACTGGCCGGCCCCCTTCTCCGACTCCTTCCCCTCCTCCAACGTCGTCGGCCTCCTCCAACGTCTCCTACCTCACAGGTTCCCCTTCACCGCACCGCCGAACCTCCTCAACCTCCTCCTCGCCGGCTCCCACGAGCCTCGCCGCCCCTCTCCTCGTCAACGGTGGTAAGCCAACGCAGCTCCGGCCACCCTCCTCCTCCCGTTTCCCCACACTCCGACGAACTCCGGCCGCCGCGCGCGCTACAGCCTCTGCCGGCTGGCGGCCTCCACCGCACCCCTGGCCCTTCCTGTTAGATCAGGGGATTAGCCCTTGTAGATTGTTTAGAAGAAAAAATTGAAAGAAAAAAAGATATATGTGTGTACGTATATGTGTAGGTGTATGTATGTACAAGGATATATATGTATGGATATATATATATGTATGAATGTATATTATAAATTGTGTGTGCACATAATTTGTATAAATGTAGAGTATGTGCTTGGTGTCCCAATGACGTGCGGGCCCACGCCTCTAAAAGAAAAGAAAAAACACAAAAACGAATTTAAAATGAATAAAAATAATAATTAATAAATAGTTCAATTAATTAGTTAATATGATGACTAAGATTAATAAATTAATTAGTGAAACTCTTAATTAATCCGTTTAATTATTTGTTTTAGATAGTATGACACGTGGTTCCCTTTCACTAATTAAATTGATTAATTATTAGTTAATTTAAAAATGAAAATGCGTCGATGACACATGGGACCCACTCGTCATATTTGACCAGTCAACCCCACTGTTGACTACCGATGTCATATTTAAATATCTGAATTATTTAAATATGTTTAATGCCTAATATTAAATAAAACTTTAAAAATTAATATTAAATAAACCGTAAGTCACATGAAAATGTTTTGAACATGAAAGTTCATATGTAAAACGAGACGAACCCGAATACTCTATTTGTTCGTCTATCACGTGTCCCTAGCATAGCAAACGTGGAACTTATCCATCGTTTTCGTGTGATTGATAGTAGCTAGAGACCCGGGAAATATCATCTGATATTTTCCCGATCCGTCTATGATGGATAGCACTGCGTTAGCTCATGCCTAGACTTGCATATTTCCATGTCATGCTTAGTGTTTGCATCGGTGTTATATGTGTTGTTTCTCCCCCCCCCCCTCTTCTTACCGATAGACCACGAGACTCACGCTGCTGCCGAGTACGACTACCCTCCTGACGACCAGCCATGTGTTGCAGAGCAACATGGCAAGCAAACCCCCTTGATCATTCCTATATCGCCCATTTCTTTCTCCCTCATGCTTGCATTAGAATTTTGCTACTATTTTAGTTAGTTCCTACATCTGATGCATATCCTAATTTTGATGAACTGCTACTTTCCAGTACCACTTTAACCTATTTAGTATAGGTGGAGTAGTCATCCCCTCCGGTCGTTAGTCGAGTTGCCCCGCTTTATCATCAAGTCTCGAGCCCAAATCGACGAGCCAAGACCCGACACAGCACTTACACCCCCTTAGTTGTACGACGCTGCAGAACTACTATCAGGTACCGAGGGTGACACCTTGTTAAATACTCATGATGATATCTCTGTAGTACAGCTAGTCGGTCGTGGTTATCGAGGGTGATTCCTCCTTCACCACTCCCGAAGATGACTCTGTCATGCAACCCCTCAAGTGTGAGACCCTCGAGGATGATTCCCCTAAGTCCACCTTGACAGATACATCATTTGGAATCCAACGTGGGTGATACCTCAGATCCCCCTGATGTTACAACCACACACTTACTCGACCGTGTTACTAAGAACTTTGATGAATAAATGTTAGGCGGTTGGATTCCCGCGTGGATGTGTCGATGAATTAATTGAAATGCTAAGGATTTGGGTATTTGTTCTGGGTTGGCAGAACTTATTACGCACTAATCGTCTACGTGGGAAGAATTATGGGTACTCGACGTCGTGGTATCAGTCGAACCTCTTCAGACGTCAGCAATGGAGCGGCGCACGCCCGAGTGGTCCGGATAGGCATCACGCTTGTAATAAGGGGTGCTAAGACTGACCTCGGACACCCACGCATCATGCAGGAGTGCAAAGGGTGATGGGCCCATGACCCCTGCGCTCTTAGAATTTAGACCGGCGGGCTGACCTCTCTGTTGAGTCTAGGTGGGGCTACGACGTGTCGATGTTCCGGGGCCGGGCATGATCCAGAAAAGTGTGTCCGGACAGAGTTTATCGAGCATGACGGGGAATATGTTGTGCACCTCTCGAGGGAACAACTTATCTATTCAAATAGTCGTGTCCACGGTTACATGACGACTTTGAGTTGTGCCCCGATCACATACAACTACAACTATTACTTAACTGGAATGTTGCTCCGGGATTGCTTCCTTGCATGGAGTCGAGGAAGAATCTCTGGGTGTGACCTCATATTAATTTTTCTGCAATAATATGACTATTATTTGTGTTACTTGCTCTACTCTTATTTATTGCTCCAAGACCGTTGAAGATGCTAGTCTTCGATAGGACTAGGCCTTCCCTCTCTTTCTCGCATTGCTGCAGTCAGTCCTCATATAAACCCCTTCCTTTGATGCTGAAGCATACTTAGCATAGTTTTGATGTCAGTCTTGCGAGTACTTTGGATGAGTACTCACCGTTGCTTTGCTCCCCCTTTGTCCCCTTGATCCGTTGCTGTAACCAGATGATGGAGCCTAGGAGGTGGAGTATCCCGCCGACGACGACTGCTACCCCGACGGTGCCTACTACTACGTGGAGGCCGCTGAAGACGAGGAGTAGTTAGGAGGCTCCCAGGCAGGAGGCCTCGCCTCGTTTGATCGTTGTATCTTTTGTTCTCGCCTTCTCTAAGGCACCCCATGTTTAATATCTATACTCAGATATTTGTTGCTTCCTTTGACTCGTGTGTTTATCGAGCTTCTGTATTCTAGCCCTCGAGGCCCCTCGCTTGTAAAATGAAGCTTGTATGTTTTATTTTTGTCTAGAGTTGTGTTGTGATATCTTCCCGTGAGTCCTTGAGCTTGGTCGTACACATTTGCGTGTATGATTAGCTTACGATCAAATCAAGGGCGTCACATGTGGGTCCCTATGAAGCCGTGGTAAAACTTTGGGGTGAATGGGGAATAGCTTTGGATCCCCATGCAGTAGATTTGGTATACTACGACAAGGTGTTTGATGGGGTTTTGGGAAATATTCCTTTGTCCAAATACTGTGAAACTTAATAGGATTGAATTGTGGGCAAAATCAAGAGGGGTCACAAAGTTTGGAGCTCATTTGAGCAAAGTTAGCAATGTAAACATGAAAACTCCTAAAAATGGGCAGAATGAGATTCCTGTGGACCTAAGTGATCAAATCAACTCGCACAAATTCAGAACTTGGTGTAGCATCCTTATTTCGGGGCTACATCACTTCTCTAAAGTTTGGGATCAATTGGATAAACTTGGCAATGTAAAGTTTCTCAAATTTGGTTCTGGACAAAGAGGGTTTTGGGAGATTTTGGTGAACCAAAGCAATTTGGATGGAAACGAAACTTTGCAGGATCACCAGATATATCATGTGTGACTTGCTAGAAGTTTCCTGGAATTTATTGAGAAAATTTCCTATGGAAATATTTCAAAAGCTTGAAATAGGCAGAAGGGGTTTTGAGGGGGGTTTGTCCAAACTTTTGAACATGACCATGTGTTGAAACTCTTATGTATGGAAACTATATGTCAGCTGAGTTCCCTAAATTTTCCCAAATATTTTTGAAGTAATAAAATATATTTTTCCTAGGAAATACCATTTCTAGCACCACAAATAAGTATTTATAAAATAGGAAAATAACTTTTAAATAATTATTTTATTGGTTTGGGAAACCTTTTTGATAATAGGTTCCAAATAAAATCTTTTGTGTATAGCATCTCTACTAAATTGAGGACTTTATAGTGCAAATGTAAACTCACGGGTTTTAGAAAGCTGAAAATAAATAAATGCCTTTTTGCGGAAATAATAATTTATAAAAACAGCTTCTGGTCCTATTCACATGGCATGATCATTGGGCAAAGGTTCGGGATCAAGAAGATGAGTTCTTAAGAGGAGAATAATTTTAGTTATTTAAAACTCAATCAAACACACAAGCAAGTAGTAACAAAATCAGCCATCACAAACACGCAAAAAGTTTTAATTGGCTCAATGTTTTTATAAAATCGTCATGTAGCACAGTAGTACAAACAAAGAGTGTGACATTCCGGATACAATTCATGTTTTCAATGTATTTTCTAATTTGTTTTCTAAAAATGTTTGCTATGGTAATTCGAGAAGTTCTCAACAATAGTCGGTTAGAGCCGCAATAGTACTCGTTCCGCTTTTGTTACAGTGCGAGGTTTTCCACTTCGTTGCATGTGCTAGTCGTTCGACCAATTGTTCGGGACCATCTAGGGTAGCTCCTATTGGCAAAATCACTTGTTAAGGCTTACCCCTTGCAAATGTGACTCTCACCTTCTCACGTGTTAATAAGTGACACACTCCATGCGCGCCATTTGTCGTAACCGGAGAGTTTTCTTTTTCTTGATAGGTTCCTTTATTCAAAAGTTTTATTTCTTGAATCGTGTGTTCAAACCCTAAATTGTTTTCATTCTTTGGTTTCTACCTAGGAAAACTTGGAGAAACCCAAAAAGCGGACCCCCTCCTCCCCCAAAAAAACACACCTAAAATCGAAATATGCATACAAAAAGAAATGAAATCTAGAGCAAGGGCCCAACACGTGACATGTGTCGGTGTCGGCTGGACGGGCGTGCTCCAAGGGCACGAAAAGTGACCACTCAAGATGCCCGTGATGGGTAACTTCTAGTTAGTTGCTCTTTCCTACTGTCCACTCATTCCGTCCAATAGAGAGGTGACACACCCCCGGGCGGTTTGAGTGGGTCGTACCATTGTGTGTACTATAATGTTGCAATCAAATTACTGTAATATTGGGTACTACAATATATGTGATTTAATGTAGTAACCGTTAAAAATGTGAACTACAAAATTTGAAAGAAACTTGTAAAGTTTCAAGTTTCTTGACATTTTTTGGACACATAAGTGCTTTTTGAAAAAAAAAATCTAAAATTAAATTGATTTTTTGCTATTGTTTTTATTCATTTTTTGAACATTTCTAGAATTGTAAACAATTTTTTTCTGTTTGTAACATTTTCTAAAACACATGGATTTTTTTCTGCAAAAACAAACAAAATTTGAACATTTTTAAAATTTAAAACATTTTTTAAACCTGATTTTTTTGAAACAACAACAAAAGTGGAAATCCGAATCATTTTTTCGAAAATCAATTTCCAAACATTTCTAATTTCTAGAAAAGGCAGTGAATTTACCAAAAAAATTAGAGAAAAAGGGAAAGCTAAAACTAAAAAAATCAATAATGAAGATGATAAAAAAAACCTAATTCATGAACGTTCTAGAAGGTTTCCAAAGCCAATAGAAACGCTACAATAAACCTATCCTATGCTAGCTAAATGGGCTGGCCAACACAGATCGTTCGCTTTGCTAGGGGATGTGACTATTGACTCAATGTGGTCGAATATGGAATTCTAGCATCTAGGTTTGGCTTTTTATTTGCAAAATCGCTATTTAAGAGCTACCCTTCCAAACGATCTTCCTCGTATGCTCACACACTCATAAGTAGTGCACCGCATGTGCGTCACTTATCACAACATGTGACTTTATTTTTTACATAGATTCATTTATTTAAAATGTTATATTTCTTGAACTATGCGTTCGCATCCCAAGCCATTTGTATCATTGGATTTTTGCGTCAAGGTCTTCCAAATTAGACCCGTATTTATAGGTTCCAATGAACTGTTTTACATGAGAAAACAGAGACACCCCAGAAAAATACATTTGAAAAACAAAAACCTAAAAATGGCAGCCAATAGAAAGGAAGAAAATAACGAAGCCGGAAGCATGGTTTTTTCTCTCACTATTTTCCTTTTTCGAGAGGCACAATTGTTCTTGTTACATAAGCAAATCCATGCCTTCACCATAAACAAATCTGCACATCTCATGAAAACGCAATTGTTTTTTCTTTTTCTGAGAAGCACATATGTGCCTCTTGCATAAGCATCGTTTTTCTTTTTTCAGCTAGCATAGGTGTGCTTCTTACAATAGAAAATCTATGCTTCGTGTGGAATTATAGTTTTTACCATTTTTGAGAAGCACAACTACTTCTTCAAGATGTGAATTTGTGCTTCTCATAAAAACACAATTTCTTTTTGCAAGTAAAAGAAGTGATTGCCCCTTTCAATTCCTAGAAAAAATCGGGCGAAAACCAAAAAATAAATAAATGAAAAATATGTAACAAAATAAAATTTTAAATCCAAAGGTAGCACACTGCATGCGACATGCGGAGTGGTTGGACGCACCACTTACCGTGCACGCAAGGCACCAAAATTGACCCTTGAAGGTACCCCACAAGGGGTAACCTATAGTTAGTGGGTCTTTCCTTTTTGTGAGACAAACACTCAGTTTGCCTCAAGGGTTCTCCATAATGAACCCATCCTAGGACAATGCCTATCTCTCTACGTCATGTTTCTATTGAATTATATATATATATATAGGGTCGCGCTATTCGTCACCCTGAGTGAGGAATAGTTATTCTTCAACCCCTTCTATTTTAACATCAATGCACCGTAATTTTACGTTCCGTAAATTTGGTCTTATTTTATATGTAAAAAAAGACCGTAAAAAAATATAATCAATGTAAGAATATTTTATATCACGTAAAATTACGGCCATACAAAAATAGTGCAAAAAATACAATAAACTCAATTTTTTTGGTCTTGTGACCTATATTTTTGTTTTTCTTTTGTAAATTTTTACGTAGTGATTCAGTATAAATGTAAATATTTGTATTTCAAATGTAATTTATTTGTAAATTAATCGTAATATTATCTCGGGTGAAGAATAAACTATTCTGCATCCTAGGTGATGAATAGAGTTTCTCTCTCTCTCTCTATATATATATATATGTGTGTGTGTGTGTGTGTATACATATATAGTTTTACTTATTTTTTTAAGTTCGCATCGCATTAAAAAATGTTAATGGTATGTAACTTTTCTTCATGTACTTTCTAATATGTTAAGGACATTGTAAAATAATGTTCATACAATAAAAATTCTCTTGCAATTTATAAAATTGCTCATTCAATTTAATAATGTTTGTGACTTTAAAAAGGGTTTGCATGTTTTATGTTTTGTTTATCACATTTTTCTAAAATGTTCAAGAATATGTAGAAAACATAACATAAAATATAAAAAATATCGTCTCATTCAAAAATAGGTCAGCACCTTCAAAACTGATGCATTTAAATTTTTTTTGTGGCATTCTGAAAAATATTCAATGTGCATTTTACAGATATTCAATATATAATCGGTTAAAAAGTTCAACGTGTATTTGCAAAATGTTCAATGTATATAAAAAAGCACAATATTTGTGCACAATTTCAATCTGTACCTAAGGAAAGCCACTATGTGGCGGTCAAACGAATATTTCGATATTTGGCTCATATCCCATACCTTGGCTTTATGGTACCCCAAATGTGCTTTCATTTGATCTCATATGATATTCAGACTCGGATTGGGTGGAAACCCGCATGGAGAGGAATTAAACTTCTCGAGGCTGCCAATTTCTTGGTTGCTCTTTGCTATGTTGGTCGTCCAAGAAATAAAATTGTGTTTCTCTCTCGTCCACCGAGGCCGAGTTTGTAGCCGCCGCAAGTTTTTGTGCATAGTTGCTTTGGATGAAGCAAATTGTAAAGGATTACAGTGTCACTTGTAACAAAGTGCCTCTTTACAATGACAAGAGTGCAATCATTATCTCCTACAACCCGGTTCAACACTGCAAGACCAAGCATATTGACATTTGTCATCACTTCATCCAGGAGCATATAAGCGTGAGGAGATTGATCTTATTCACCTCAACACTTGATACGTCTCCAACGTATCTATAATTTTTGATGGTTTCATGCTATTATCTTGTCAAACTTTGGATGTTTTGTATGCCTTTTATATATTTTTTGGGATTAACTTATTAACTCAGTGCCAAGCGCCAGTTCTTGTTTTTTCCATGTTTTTGACCCCTTTCAGAGGAGATTTTGAAATGGAGTCCAAACGGAAGAAAATCCCCGAAAACATTTTTTTGAACGGAAGAAGATCGGGGAACTTGGGAGCCAAGGCAGGGGAGCCCCAGGGGGCCCACAAGCCCCCACCCCGCGGCCGGGGGGCCGCGCCATCCAGGCTTGTGGGCCCCTTGGAGGTCCCCTGACCTAGGTCTTTCGCCTATATAATCCCAAAAATGCCAGAAAAATCAAGAGATCATCGAAAGTACTTTTCCGCCGCCGCAAGATCCCATCTGGGGCACGTCCTGGTGCCCTGCCGGAGGGGGGATTCGGACACGGAGGGCTTCTTCATCAACACCATGACCTCTCTGATGATGCGTGAGTAGTTCACCATAGACCTACGGGTCCATAGCTAGTAACTAGATGGCTTCTTCTCTGTCTTGGATCTTCAATACAAAGTTCTCCATGATCTTCATGGAGATCTATCCGACGTAATCTTCTTTTGCGGTGTGTTTGTCGAGATCCGATGAATTGTGGATTTATGATCAGATTATCTATGAATCTTATTTGAGTTTCTTCTGATATCTCTTATGCATGATTTCATATCCTTGTCATTCTCTTCGAGTTGTGGGTTTTGTCCTGCCAACTAGATCTATGATTCTTGCAATGGGAGAAGTGCTTGGTTTTGGTTTCATACCGTGCGGTGACCTCACCAAGTGACAAAAGGGGTAGCGAGGCACGCATCGTGTTGTTGCCATCAAGGGTAAAAAGCTGGGGTTTTCATCATTGGTTTGAGATTATCCCTCTACATCATGTCATCTTGCTTAAAGCGTTACTCTGTTCGTCATGAGCTCAATACACTAGATGCATGCTGGATAGCGGTCGATGTGTGGAGTAATAGTAGTAGATGCAGAAAGTATCGGTCTACTTGTGTCGGACGTGATGCCTATATGTATGATCATTGCCTTAGATATCGTCATGACTTTGCGCGGTTCTATCAATTGCTCGACAGTAATTTGTTCACCCACCGTAATACTTGCTATTTTGAGAGAAGCCTCTAGTGAACGCTATGGCCCCGAGGGTCTACTCCACACCATATTTTCAGCCTTACACTTTTTACTCCGTTGCTCTTTCCGCCTTCAGAACTCACTTTGCAACCAATCTTGAAGGGATTGACAACCCCTTTGAAGCGTTGGGTGCAAGCTTGTTTGTGTATGCGCAGGTACTTTGAACTTGACGAGTGTTGGGGAACGTCGCATGGGAAACAAAAATTTTCCTACGCGCACGAAGACCTATCATGGTGATGTCCATCTACGAGAGGGGATGAGTGATCTACGTACCCTTGTAGATCGTACAGCAGAAGCGTTAGAGAACGCGGTTGATGTAGTGGAATGTCCTCACGTCCCTCGATCCGCCCCGTGAACAATCCCGCGATCAGTCCCACGATCTAGTACCGAACGGACGGCACCTCCGCGTTCAGCACACGTACAGCTCGACGATGATCTCGGCCTTCTTGATCCAGCAAGAGAGACAGAGAGGTAGAAGAGTTCTCCGACAGCGTGACGGCGCTCCGGAGGTTGGTGATGATCTCGTCTCAGCAGGGCTCCGCCCGAGCTCCGCAGAAACACGATCTAGAGGAAAAACTATGGAGGTATATGGTCGGGCAGCCGTGAGAAAGTCGTCTCAAATCTGCCCTAAAATCCCCATATATATAGGAGGAGGGAGGGGGACCTTGCCTTGGGGTCCAAGGGACTCCCAAGGGGTCGGCCGAGCCAAGGGGGGGAGGACTCCCCCCCCAAACCGAGTTGGACTTGGTTTGGTGGGAGGAGTCCCCCTCCCTTCCCACTTCTCCCTCCTTTTTTTTCTTTTCCTTTGATTTTCTTATCTTGGCGCATAGGCTCCCTTGGGGCAGTCCCACCAGCCCACTAAGGGCTGGTGTGTCTCCCCAAAAGCCTATGGGCTTCCCCGGGGTGGGTTGCCCCCCCCCCCCCGGTGAACTCCCGGAACCCATTCGTCATTCCCGGTACATTCCCGGTAACTCCGAAAACCTTCCGCTAATCAAATGAGGTCAGCCTATATATCAATCTTCGTTTCCGGACCATTCCAGAAACCCTCGTGACGTCTGTGATCTCATCCGGGACTCCGAACAATATTCGGTAACCAACCATATAACTCAAATACGCATAAAACAACGTCGAACCTTAAGTGTGCAGACCCTGCGGGTTCGAGAACTATGTAGACATGACCCGAGAGACTCCTCGGTCAATATCCAACAGCGGGACCTGGATGCCCATATTGGATCCTACATATTCTACGAAGATCTTATCGTTTGAACCTCAGTGCCAAGGATTCGTATAATCCCGTATGTCATTCCCTTTGTCCTTCGGTATGTTACTTGCCCGAGATTCGATCGTCAGTATCCGTATACCTATTTCAATCTCGTTTACCGGCAAGTCTCTTTACTCGTTCCGTAATACAAGATCCCGCAACTTACACTAAGTTACATTGCTTGCATGGCTTGTGTGTGATGTTGTATTACCGAGTGGGCCCCGAGATACCTCTCCGTCACACGGAGTGACAAATCCCATTCTTGATCCATACTAACTCAACTGACACCTTCGGAGATACCTGTAGAGCATCTTTATAGTCACCCAGTTATGTTGCGACATTTGATACACACAAAGCATTCCTTCAGTGTCAGTGAGTTATATGGTCTCATGGTCATAGGAATAAATACTTGACACGCAGAAAACAGTAGCAACAAAATGACACGATCAACATGCTACGTCTATTAGTTTGGGTCTAGTCCATCACGTGATTCTCCCAATGACGTGATCCAGTTATCAAGCAACAACACCTTGTTCATAATCAGAAGACACTGACTATCATCGATCAACTGGCTAGCCAACTAGAGGCATGCTAGGGACGGTGTTTTGTCTATGTATCCACACATGTAAATGAGTCTTCATTCAATACAATTATAGCATGGATAATAAACTATTATCTTGATACAGGAATTATAATAATAAATATACATTTATTATTGCCTCTAGGGCATAATTCCAACAGTCTCCCACTTGCACTAGAGTCAATAATCCAGCCCTCACATCACCATGTGATTTACATTGTAATAAATCTAACACCCATACAGTTCTGGTGTCGATCATGCTTTGGCCGTGGAAGAGGTTTAGTCAGCGGGTCCGCTACATTCAGATCCGTGTGCACTTTGCATATATTTACGTCCTCCTCCTCGACGTAGTCGCGGATGAGGTTGAAGCGTCGTTTGATGTGTCTGGTCTTCTTGTGAAACCTTGGTTCCTTTGCTAAGGCAATGGCACCAGTGTTGTCACAGAACAAGGTTATTGGATCCAGTGCACTTGGCACCACTCCAAGATCCGTCATGAACTGCTTCATCCAGACACCCTCCTTAGCCACCTCCGAGGCAGCCATGTACTCTGCTTCACATGTAGAATCTGCTACGATGCTTTGCTTGGAACTGCACCAGCTTACTGCACCCCCATTAAGAATAAATACGTATCCGGTTTGCGACTTAGAGTCGTCCGGATCTGTGTCAAAGCTTGCATCGACGTAACCTTTTACGGCGAGCTCTTCGTCACCTCCATACACGAGAAACATCTCCTTAGTCCTTTTCAGGTACTTCAGGATATTCTTGACCGCCGTCCAGTGATCCACTCCTGGATTACTCTGGAACCTACCTGCCATACTTATGGCCAGGCTAACATCCGGTCTAGTGCACAGCATTGCATACATGATAGAGCCTATGGCTGAAGCATAGGGGACGGAGCGCATATGCTCTCTATCTTCATCAGTTGCTGGGCACTGAGTGTTACTCAATCTCGTACCTTGTAACACTGGCAAGAACCCTTTCTTGGACTGTTCCATTTTGAACCTCTTCAAAACTTTATCAAGGTATGTGCTTTGTGAAAGTCCTATCAGGCGTTTTGATCTATCCCTATAGATCTTAATGCCTAGAAGGTAAGCAGCTTCTCCCAGGTCCTTCATAGAGAAACTTTTATTGAAGTAACCTTTTATGCTCTCCAACAACTCTATGTTGTTTCCAATCAGTAATATGTCATCCACATATAATATTAGAAACGCCACAGAGCTCCCACTCACTTTCTTGTAAATACAAGATTCTCCAACCACTTGTATAAACCCAAATGCTTTGATCACCTCATCAAAGCGTTTGTTCCAACTCCGAGATGCTTGCACGAGTCCATAAATGGATCGCTGGAGCTTGCACACCTTGTCAGCATTTTTAGGATCGACAAAACCTTCGGGTTGCATCATATACAACTCTTCCTTAAGGAAACCGTTAAGGAACACCGTTTTGACATCCATCTGCCAAATTTCATAATCGAAAAATGCAGCTATTGCTAACATGATTCTGACGGACTTAAGCATCGCTACGGGTGAGAAGGTCTCATCGTAGTCAACTCCTGGAACTTGTGAAAAACCCTTTGCCACAAGTCGAGCTTTATAAACGGTCACATTACCGTCAGCGTCCGTCTTCTTCTTAAAGATCCATTTGTTCTGAATAGCCTTGCGGCCCTCAGGTAGTATCTCCAAAGTCCACACTTTGTTCTCATACATGGATCCTATCTCGGATTTCATGGCTTCTACCATTTGTTGGAATCTGGGCCCACCATTGCTTCTTCATAATTTGCAGGTTCATTGTTGTCCAACAACATGATTGATAAGACAGGATTACCGTACCACTCTGGAGCAGCGCGTGATCTCGTCGACCTGCGTGGTTCAACAGAAACTTGAACTGGAGTTTCATGATCATCATCATTAACTTCCTCCTCAACTGGCGTCGCAATGACAAAGGTTTCCCCTTGCCCTGCGCCACCATCCAGAGGGATGAGAGGTTCGACAACCTCGTCAAGTTCTATCTTCCTCCCACTCAATTCTCTCGAGAGAAACTCCTTCTCGAGAAAAGTTCCGTTCTTAGCAACAAACACTTTGCCCTCGGATTTGAGATAGAAGGTATACCCAAATGTCTCTTTTGGGTAACCTATGAAGACGCACCTTTCCGCTTTGGGTTCCATCTTTTCAGGATGAAGCTTTTTGACATAAGCATCACATCCCCAAACTTTAAGAAACGACAACTTTGGTCTTTTGCCATACCACAGTTCGTATGGTGTCGTCTCAACGGATTTTGATGGTGCCCTATTTAAAGTGAATGCAGTTGTTTCTAATGCATAACCCCAAAACGATAATGGCAAATCAGTAAGAGACATCATAGATCGCACCATCTCTAACAAAGTACGATTACGACGTTCGGACACACCATTACGCTGTGGTGTTCCAGGCGGTGTTAACTGCGAAACAATTCCACATTGTCTTAAGTGAGCACCAAACTCGAAACTCAGATATTCACCCCCACGATCAGACCGTAGGAACTTGATCTTCTTGTTACGATGATTTTCCACTTCACTCTGAAATTCCTTGAACTTTTCAAATGTTTCAGACTTGTGTTTCATCAAGTAGACATAACCATATCTACTTAAATCGTCAGTGAAGGTGAGAAAATAACGATATCCGCCGCGCGCCTCCACGCTCATCGGACCACACACATCGGTATGTATGATTTCCAACAAGTCACTTGCACGCTCCATTGTTCCGGAGAACGGAGTCTTAGTCATCTTGCCCATGAGGCATGGTTCGCACATGTCAAGTGAATCAAAGTCAAGTGACTCCAAAAGTCCATCAGCATGGAGTTTCTTCATGCGCTTTACACCAATATGACCCAAGCGGCAGTGCCACAAAAATATGGCGCTATCATTGTTTACTCTAACTCTTTTGGTCTCAATGTTATGTATATGTGTATCGCTATCGAGATTCAATATGAACAATCCTCTCACATTCGGTGCATGACCATAAAAGATGTTACTCATAGAAATAGAACAACCATTATTCTCAGACTTAAAAGAGTAACCGTCTCGCAATAAACAAGATCCAGATATAATGTTCATGCTCAACGCAGGCACTAAATAACAATGATTTAAGTTCATCACTAATCCCGATGGTAGTTGAAGTGACACTGTGCCGACGGCTATTGCATCAACCTTGGAACCGTTTCCTACACGCATCGTCACTTCGTCTTTCGCCAGCCTTCGTCTATTCCGCAGTTCCTGCTTCGAGTTGCAAATGTGAGCAACAGAACCGGTATCGAATACCCAGGCACTACTACGAGAGCCGGTTAAGTACACATCAATAACATGTATATCAAATATACCTGATTTTTCTTTGCCCGCCTTCTTATCTGCCAGATACTTGGGGCAATTGCGCTTCCAGTGACCCATACCCTTGCAATAGAAACATTTTGTTTCAGGCTTAGGTGCAGCTTTGGGTTTCTTCGGCGGATTGGCAACAGGCTTGCCGCTCTTCTTCGAATTGCCCTTCTTGCCTTTGCCGTTTCTTTTGAAACTAGTGGTCTTGCTCACCATCAACACTTGATGCTCTTTACGGAGTTCAGACTCTGCGACTTTCAGCATCGCAAACAACTCGCCGGGAGACTTGTTCATCCCTTGCATGTTGTAGTTCAACACAAAGCCTTTATAGCTTGGCGGCAGTGATTGAAGGATTCTGTCAGTGATAGCTTCTTGCGGGAGTTCAATCCCCAGTTCAGCTAGACGGTTTGAGTACCCAGACATTTTGAGCACATGTTCACTGACAGACGAGTTTTCCTCCATCTTGCAAGCATAGAATTTATCGGAGGTCTCATACCTCTCGATCCGGGCGTTCTTCTGAAAGATAAATTTCAACTCCTGGAACATCTCAAATGCTCCATGACGCTCAAAGCGACGTTGAAGTCCCGGTTCCAAGCCATACAAGACTGCACATTGAACTATTGAGTAGTCCTCCTTACGCGCTAACCAAGCTTTCTTAACATCCTGATCAGCCGTAGCGGGTGGTTCATCTCCTAGCGCAGCATTAAGGACATAATCCTTCTTTCCAGCTTGTAAGATTAGCTTAAGATTACGAGCCCAGTCTACAAAGTTGCTTCCATCATCTTTCAACTTAGCTTTCTCTAGGAACGTATTAAAATTCAGGATGACACTTGCGTGAGCCATGATCTACAACACAAATATATTCAAAGTGGACTTAGACTATGTTCAAGATAATTAGAGTTCAACTTAATCAAATTATATGCTAAACTCCCACTCAAAAAGTACATCTCTCTAGTCATTTGAGTGGTTCATGATCCACTTACACTATCCCAAGTCCGATCATCACGTGAGTCGAGAGTAGTTTCAGTGGTAAGCATCCCTATGCTAATCATATCAACTATATGATTCATGATCGACCTTTCGGTCTCATGTGTTCCGAGGCCATGTCTGCACATGCTAGGCTCGTCAAGCTTAACCCGAGTGTTCCGCGTGCGCAACTGTTTTGCACCCGTTGTATGTGAACGTTGAGTCTATCACACCCGATCATCACGTGGTGTCTCGAAACGACGAACTGTAGCAACGGTGCACAGTCGGGGAGAACACAATTTCGTCTTGAAATTTCAGTGAGAGATCACCTCATAATGCTACCGTCGTTCTAAGCAAAATAAGGTGCATAAATGGATTAACATCACATGCAATTCATAAGTGACATGATATGGCCTTCATCACGTGCTTCTTGATCTCCATCACCAAAGCACCGGCACGATCTTCTTGTCACCAGCGCCACACCATGATGATCCATCAACGTGTTGCCATCGTGGTTGTCGTGCTACTTATGCTATTAGAACTAAAGCTACATCCTAGCAAAATAGTAAACGCATCTGCAAGCACATATGTTACTATAAAGACAACCCTATGGCTCCTGCCGGTTGCCGTACCATCGACGTGCAAGTCGATATTTCTATTACAACATGATCATCTCATACATCCAATATATCACATCACATCGTTGGCCATATCACATCACAATCATACCCTGCAAAAACAAGTTAGACGTCCTCTAATTTTGTTGTTGCATGTTTTACGTGGTGACCAAGGGTATCTAGTAGGATCGCATCTTACTTACGCAAACACCACAATGGAGATATATGAGTTGCTATTTAACCTCATCCAAGGACCTCCTCGGTCAAATCCGATTCAACTAAAGTTGGAGAAACCGACACTTGCCAGTCATCTTTGAGCAAAGGGGGTTACTCGTAACGATGAAACCAGTCTCTCGTAAGCGTACGATAATGTCGGTCCAAGCCGCTTCAATCCAACAATACCGCGGAATCAAGAAAAGACTAAGGAGGGCAGCAAAACGCACATCACGGCCCACAAAACCTTTTGTGTTCTACTCGAGAAGACATCTACGCATGAACCTAGCTCTGATACCACTGTTGGGGAACGTCGCATGGGAAACAAAAATTTTCCTACGCGCACGAAGACCTATCATGGTGATGTCCATCTACGAGAGGGGATGAGTGATCTACGTACCCTTGTAGATCGTACAGCAGAAGCGTTAGAGAACGCGGTTGATGTAGTGGAACGTCCTCACGTCCCTCGATCCGCCCCGCGAACAATCCCGCGATCAGTCCCACGATCTAGTACCGAACGGACGGCACCTCCGCGTTCAGCACACGTACAGCTCGACGATAATCTCGGCCTTCTTGATCCAGCAAGAGAGACGGAGAGGTAGAAGAGTTCTCCGGCAGCGTGATGGCGCTCCGGAGGTTGGTGATGATCTCGTCTCAGCAGGGCTCCGCCCGAGCTCCGCAGAAACACGATCTAGAGGAAAAACTATGGAGGTATGTGGTCGGGCAGCCGTGAGAAAGTCGTGAGAAAGTTCTCCATGATCTTCATGGAGATCTATCCGATCTAATCTTCTTTTGCGGTGTGTTTGTCGAGATCCGATGAATTGTGGATTTATGATCAGATTATCTATGAATCTTATTTGAGTTTCTTCTGATATCTCTTATGCATGATTTCATATCCTTGTCATTCTCTTCGAGTTGTGGGTTTTGTCCTGCCAACTAGTTCAATGATTCTTGCAATGGGAGAAGTGCTTGGTTTTGGTTTCATAGCGTGCGGTGACCTCACCAAGTGACAAAAGGGGTAGCGAGGCACGCATCGTGTTGTTGCCATCAAGGGTAAAAAGCTGGGGTTTTCATCATTGGTTTGAGATTATCCCTCTACATCATCTCATCTTGCTTAAAGCGTTACTCTGTTCGTCATGAGCTCAATACACTAGATGCATGCTGGATAGCGGTCGATGTGTGGAGTAATAGTAGTAGATGCAGAAAGTATCGGTCTACTTGTGTCGGACGTGATGCCTATATGTATGATCATTGCCTTAGATATCGTCATGACTTTGCGCGGTTCTATCAATTGCTCGACAGTAATTTGTTCACCCACCGTAATACTTGCTATTTTGAGAGAAGCCTCTAGTGAACGCTATGGCCCCGAGGGTCTACTCCACACCATATTTTCAGCCTTACACTTTTTACTCCATTGCTCTTTCCGCCTTCAGAACTCACTTTGCAACCAATCTTGAAGGGATTGACAACCCCTTTGAAGTGTTGGGTGCAAGCTTGTTTGTGTATGCGCAGGTACTTTGAACTTGACGAGTGTTGGGGAACGTCGCATGGGAAACAAAAAATTTCCTACGCGCACGAAGACCTATCATGGTGATGTCCATCTACGAGAGGGGATGAGTGATCTACGTACCCTTGTAGATCGTACAGTAGAAGCGTTAGAGAACGCGGTTGATGTAGTGGAACGTCCTCACGTCCCTCGATCCGCCCCGTGAACAATCCCGCGATCAGTCCCACGATCTAGTACCGAACGGACGGCACCTCCGCGTTCAGCACACGTACAGCTCGACGATGATCTCGGCCTTCTTGATCCAGCAAGAGAGACGGAGAGGTAGAAGAGTTCTCCGACAGCGTGACGGCGCTCCGGAGGTTGGTGATGATCTCGTCTCAGCAGGGCTCCGCCCGAGCTCCGCAGAAACACGATCTAGAGGAAAAACTATGGAGGTATGTGGTCGGGCAGCCGTGAGAAAGTCGTCTCAAATCTGCCCTAAAAGCCCCATATATATAGGAGGAGGGAGGGGGACCTTGCCTTGGGGTCCAAGGGACTCCCAAGGGGTCGGCCGAGCCAAGGGGGGGAGGACTCCCCCCCCCAAACCGAGTTGGACTTGGTTTGGTGGGAGGAGTCCCCCTCCCTTCCCACTTCTCCCTCCTTTTTTTTTCTTTTCCTTTGATTTTCTTATCTTGGCGCATAGGCTCCCTTGGGGCAGTCCCACCAGCCCACTAAGGGCTGGTGTGTCTCCCCAAAAGCCTATGGGCTTCCCCGGGGTGGGTTGCCCCCCCCCCCCCCCCGGTGAACTCCCGGAACCCATTTGTCATTCCCGGTACATTCCCGGTAACTCCGAAAACCTTCCGGTAATCAAATGAGGTCATCCTATATATCAATCTTCGTTTCCGGACCATTCCGGAAACCCTCGTGACGTCTGTGATCTCATCCGGGACTCCGAACAACATTCGGTAACCAACCATATAACTCAAATACGCATAAAACAACGTCGAACCTTAAGTGTGCAGACCCTGCGGGTTCGAGAACTATGTAGACATGACCCGAGAGACTCCTCGGTCAATATCCAACAGCGGGACCTGGATGCCCATATTGGATCCTACATATTCTACGAAGATCTTATCGTTTGAACCTCAGTGCCAAGGATTCGTATAATCCCGTATGTCATTCCCTTTGTCCTTCGGTATGTTACTTGCCCGAGATTCGATCGTCAGTATCCGTATACCTATTTCAATCTCGTTTACCGGCAAGTCTCTTTACTCGTTCCGTAATACAAGATCCCGCAACTTACACTAAGTTACATTGCTTGCAAGGCTTGTGTGTGATGTTGTATTACCGAGTGGGCCCCGAGATACCTCTCCGTCACACGGAGTGACAAATCCCTGTCTTGATCCATACTAACTGAACTAACACCTTCGGAGATACCTGTAGAGCATCTTTATAGTCACCCAGTTACGTTGCGACATTTGATACACACAAAGCATTCCTCCGGTGTCAGTGAGTTATATGGTCTCATGGTCATAGGAATAAATACTTGACACGCAGAAAACAGTAGCAACAAAATGACACGATCAACATGCTACGTCTATTAGTTTGGGTCTAGTCGATCACGTGATTCTCCCAATGACGTGATCCAGTTATCAAGCAACAACACCTTGTTCATAATCAGAAGACACTGACTATCATCGATCAACTGGCTAGCCAACTAGAGGCATGCTAGGGACGGTGTTTTGTCTATGTATCCACACATGTAAATGAGTCTTCATTCAATACAATTATAGCATGGATAATAAACTATTATCTTGATACAGGAATTATAATAATAACTATACATTTATTATTGCCTCTAGGGCATAATTCCAACAACGAGGCCCTCCTTCTGGATCGATACCTTGGTTCTCTAACTGAGGGAAAAACATACTGCTCCTATGCTGCATCACCCTTTCCTCTTCAAGGGAAAAACCGACGCAAACCAGAGAAGTAACAAGAAGAATTCCTAAGTGCCAGGGAAGGACTTTTGTTCTCGCAGTAGAAGAATTTCTGGCGCCATTGCCAGGGAGGAAGATCAAGTCAAGAACTCATCCAAGTAGGTGTCGCAAACTCATCTCTTGCATTTACTTTGTTTGCTAGTTGCCTCTCGTTTTCCTCTCCCCCACTTCTCCAATTTGCCTTTTTCGTTCGCCTTTTCGTTCGCCCCTTTTTCTCGCCTGCTCTTTGTTTGCTTGTGTGCTTGCTTGCTTGCTGAAGTCACCATGAATGAAAACACCAAACTTTGTAACTTCTCGAATACTAATAATAATGATTTTATTAGTACTCCGATTGCTCCCGCCACTAGTGCGGAGTCATACGAAATCAATGCCGCTTTGCTGAATCTTGTTATGAAAGAGCAATTCTCTGGCCTTCCTAGTGAAGATGTCGCATCCCATCTCAATACCTTCATTGAGCTTTGCGATATGCAAAAAACTTGGTTTTCTTCTTTGCCCAAAAATAGTATCGATTCTTGGATAAGTGCAAAGATGCTTATATATCCAAGTATTTTCCGCCGGCTAAGATCATCTCTCTTCGTAATTATATCATGAATTTCAAGTATCTTGATCATGAACATGTTGCACAAGCTTGGGAGAGAATGAAGTTAATGATTAGAAATTGTCCCGCTCATGGCTTGAGCCTTTGGATGATTATTCAAATCTTTTACGCTGGCTTGAATTTCGCTTCTAGAAATATCTTGGACTCCGCCTGAGGTAGAACGTTCATGGAAATCACGTTAGGGGAAGCCACAAACCTCTTAGACAACATCATGACAAACTACTCTCAATGGCACACTGAAAGGTCACCTACTAGTAAGAAGGTACACACTATAGAAGAAATTAACTCATTGAGTGCTAAGATGGATGAGTTAATGAATTTGGTTGCTAGTAGAAGTGCTCCTTTGGATCCTAATGATATGCATTTATCTTCTTTGATTGAGAGTAGCAACGCTATCTTGGACATTAATTTTGTTGGTATGAATAACTTTGGCAACAACAATGCCTTTAGAGAAAACTATGTTCCTAGGCCTTTTCCTAGTAACTCCTCTAATAACTTTGGAAACTCCTACAACAATACTCATGGAAATTACAATAGATTACCCTCTAATCTAGAGAGTAATATCAAAGAGTTCATCAACTCTCAAAAGATTTTCAATGCGTCCATAGAGGAGAAGTACTCAAAATTGACGATTTGGCTAAAAGCGTGGACAGGATTTCTTGTGATGTTGATGCTTTGAAAGTTAGATGTGCTCCTCCAAAAATCAACATGGATGAAATTTTGAAAGCTATGCGTGTTTCCATGATTCAGAGCCAAGAAAGAACCGCCCAAATTCGTGCTAGACATGAATGGCTTAAAAAGGCGTGTTCTCGTGATGAGAATCACGAAGATCTTAAAGTGCTTTGTGTGACTCCCATTGAATCTTTGTTTTCCTGTGTCAAACCTAATTATTATGGGGCTGGACATGAATCCACTTTGGTTGAAAAGTTCCCCAATGATTCTGAGTTCATCTATCTTTATGCTAAAAGCATTAAAAGTGGAGTAGAAGACGTTAAAACTTTGAGTAGTAATGAAATTACTACCATTGATTTCATGGAATTCAATTATGATAGTTTCCCCTTGATGGAATGCATTTCTTTGATGCATTCCATGTTAAACTCTCCAGACGCTTATAGCCAAAACAAAGCCTTTACCGATCATATCGTCGAAGCTATGATAAAAGCTCTTGAAGAGAAACTTGAATTGGAAGTCTCTATCCCTAGAAAGCTTCATGATGAGTGGGAACCTACCATCAAAATCAAAATCAAAAACTATGAGTGCAATGCTTTGTGTGATTTGGGTGCTAGTGTTTCTACGATTCCAAAGTCTTTATGTGATGTTCTGGGTTTTAATGAGATTGAAGAGTGTTCTCTTAATTTGCATCTTGCTGATTCTACTGTCAAGAAACCCATGGGACGGATCAATGATTTTCTTATTATTGCAAATAGGAACTATGTACCCATGGATTTCATTGTGCTTGACATTGATTGCAATCCTACATGCCCTATTATTCTTGGAAGACCTTTCCTAAGGACTACTGGTGCTATCATCGATATGAAGGAAGGGAATATTAGATTTCAATTTACTTTAAGGAAGGGCATCGAACACTTTCCTAGAAATAAAATAAGATTGCCTTATGAATCCATGATGAGGGCCACTTATGGTTTGAGCACCAAAGACGACGATACGTGATTCTATCGCTTTTATGCCTAGCTAAGGGCGTTAAAAAATAGTGCTTGTTGGGAGGCAACCCATTGAATTTATCTTTTTCTTTCTGTTTTGTTGCGTCCACACTTTCATAATTCTGTTGTGATTGTGTTTTTTGTGTTTGAGAAAAGCAAAGCCTTTATGACTAGTCTTGGTAATGGTTGTTTGATCCTGCTGGAAAAAGACAGAAACTTTTCGCTCATGAGATGATTTTTCATTTTTATTCAGAAAGAGATTTTGAGTTGATTCTTTTTGCTGCTGATTTATATGCTTTTTTCCTAGGCCTTCGTAATTTTTCAGATTTTTGAGGTACCATAAGTATACGAAGTATATAGATTGCTACAGAATGGTCTGTTTTTGACAGATTCTGTTTTTGTTGAGTTGGTTGCTTGCTTTGATGAAACTATGGTTAGTATCGGGGGGGGGGGGGTATTATCCATGGAAAAGTGAGAATACAGTAGCCCATTATCAATATAGATATAATTCAAGTTTGCTACAGTACCAAAAGAAGTGGTAGGTTGTTTTCTTGTACTAATGTTATCACAAGTTTCTGTTTAAGTTTTGTGTTGTGAAGTTTTCAAGTTTTGGGTGATGTTCTCATGGACAAAGAGATAAGAAGTAGAAAGAGCTCAAGATTGGGGATGCCCAAGGCATCCCAAGCCAAATTCAAGGACACCAAAAAGCCCAAGCTTGGGGATACCCCGGGAAGGCATCCCCTCTTTCGTCTTCAATCCATCGGTAACATTAATTGGAACTATATTTTTATTCACCACATGATATGTGTTTCGCTTGGAGCGTCTTGTATCATAGGAGTCTTTTCTTTTTGATGTGTCACAATCATCCTTGCTGCACACCTTTTTGAGAGAGAGAGACATGCACTCATCGTGATTTTGCTAGAATGCTCATAGTGCTTCAGTTATATCCTTTGAGCTAGATACTTTTGCTCTAGTGCTTCACTTATATCCTTTGAGCTAGATACTTTTGCTCTAGTTCCTCACTTATATCCTTTGATCTAGATACTTTTGCTCTTGTGCTTCACTTATATCTTTAGAGCACGGCGGTGCGTGATTTGGTAGTTGGCATATGCTATGAAAGTAGTCCCAAATGTGCTAGGTACCCAAAGAGGATGCAAAAACCTCCATCATCATGTGCATTGAGTAGAAAGAGAAGTTTCAATTCGTCTCAGTTACTTTTGAGACATGGATTCGGTAATATTAAGAGTTATGTTACTAGGGTGTTGTGAATCTAGAGATACTTGTGTTAGAGTTAGTGATTCCCGTAGCATGCACGTATCGTGAACCGCTATGTTAGGAAGTCGGAGCATAATTGATTTATTGATTGTCATCCTTTGTGTTGAGGTCGGGATCGCGCGATGGTTTACACCTACCAACCCTTCTCCTCGGAGTATGCGTTTAGCACTTTGTTTCGATTACTAATAAAAACTTTCGCAACAAGTATGTGAGTTCTTCATGACTAATGTGAATCCATGGTATAGATGCACTTTCACCTTCCACCATTGCTAGCCTCTCTAGTGCCGCGCAATTCTCGCCGGTGCACAAACCCACCAAATTCCTTCCTCAAAACAACCACCATATCTACCTACTATGGCATTTTCATAGCCATTCCGACATATATTGCCATGCAACTACCACCGTTCCGTCTGATGACTTGTGCCGTCACTCTCATATTGCCATTGCATGATCGTAAGATAGCTAGCGAGATGTTTTCAACGTCATACGCCATGCTAGATCGTTGCACATCCCGGCACACTGCCGGAGGCATTTCCTATGGATTCATCATCATTGTGATCTTCGAGTTGTGAGTAGATAAAAGTGTGATGATCATCATTATGAGAGCATTGTCCCATGTGAGGAAAAAAAGAGGCCAAAGAGCCCAAAAACAAAAAAAAAGAAAAGAGAAAAAGAGAGAGGCCTAAGAGCCCAAATGAAAAAAAGAAAAGAGAGAAAAAGAGAGAAGGGACAATGCTACTATCTTTTTCCACACTTGTGCTTCATGTTAGCACCATATTCTTCATGATTGAGAGCTTCTTGCTTTGTCACTACCATATGCTAGTGGGAATCTTCACTATATAACTTGGCTTCTTCTCTGTCTTGGATCTTCAATACAAAGTTCTCCATGATCTTCATGGAGATCTATCTGATTTAATCTTGTTTTGCGGTGTGTTTGTCGAGATCCAATGAGTTGTGGATTTATGATCAGATTATCTATGAATCTTATTTGAGTTTCCTCTGATATCTCTTATGCATGATTTCATATCCTTGTAATTCTGTTCGAGTTGTGGGTTTTGTCTGGCCACCTAGATCTATGATTCTTGCAATGGGAGAAGTGCTTGGTTTTGGGTTCATACCGTGCGGTGACCTCACCAGTGACAGAAGGGTTAGCGAGGCACGCATCGTGTTGTTGCCATCAAGGGTAAAAAGATGGGGGTTTCATCATTGGTTTGAGATTATCCCTCGACATCATGTCATCTTGCTTAAAGCGTTACTCTGTTCGTCATGAACTCAATACACTATATGCATGCTGGATAGCGGTCGATGTGTGGAGTAATAGTAGTAGATGCAGAAAGTATCAGTCTACTTGTCTTGGATGTGATGCCTATATGTATGGTCATTGTCTTAGATATCGTCATGACTTTGCGCGGTTCTATCAATGGCTCGATAGTAATTTGTTCACCCACCGTAATACTTGCTATTTTTAGAGAAGCCTCTAGTGAACGCTATGGCCCCCAGGGTCTACTCCACACCATATTTTCAGCCTTACACTTTTTACTTCATTGCTCTTTCCGCCTTCAAATCTCACTTTGCAAACAATCTTGAAGGGATTGACAACCCCTTTGAAGCGTTGGGTGCAAGCTGGTTTGTGTTTGCGCACGTACTTTGGACTTGACGAGGCCCTCCTTCTGGATCGATACCGTGGTTCTCAAACTGAGGGAAATACTTACTGCTCTTGTGTTGGATCACTCTTTCCTCTTCAAGGGAAAAACTAACGCAAACCAGAGAAGTAACAAGAAGAATTCCTAAGCGCCAGGGAAGAACTTTTGTTGCCGCAGCAACACTCACGATCAACTTGTAGATATATTCACCAAGCCATTGGATGAAGCTAGATTTCGCGAGTTAAAGAATGAGTTAAATATCATTGATTCGAGCAATGTGGATTGAAGTTTTGCACACCCCACCACACTCATCATATTATCGTTTTAAAATGTAGGCATGGACATAGGGGGAGTGTTGTTCTCTCAATGAACTTTTCCGTCCCCTTATTATGCATAAATTGATCAAGCCTTTTACATTAGCCATTTTTATTGTACTTGTGCTTCAAAGACAAGTTCTGGTCATGGTCCAAGGTTAAAATCGTTGTGGTGCCATACCAATTGACTCAAACATTGGTGGCTTCGGCCACCACCCTGTCTTAGTGACGTATTTGGTATTTGAGAGCTTGTTTTTGACTTGTCACACTTCAGGTGTCCTCTATTTCTTTTTTTTCCTTTTTTTACCTTGGCATGTCTCCATATTTTTTATGTTTTTATTATATCTCACCCAAGCTTTATCTATATCTCAAACTCATAGTTTCATAAGCCTTTTTCAATTTCGCATTGGTTGTGTTTTTGGTTGCAAGTGGTACTACCACTCGGTCTAACCGGTACTACTGCTCTGGCGGTGCTATCACTCAAGTCCGCGGTACTACCGCTTTGCGATCTGTTGGACGGTTCAAGTGGTGGGCACTAGGATTTCTACCTCCCCCATACCCATTCACTTTTCCCCTCCATGAGTCCTCTCTCTCCGGCGGCAAAAATCTGTCCTGGAAGCCAGCTCCAGATCCCGCATTCCGTGTTGTCTTTCGCATTTCCGTCCAGTGGGATTAACCCCCCCCCGCTTCTTCCTCGTGACATGGACTCCAGTATTTCCCTCTTTGTTTTCTATTTGGCTCTATTTTTTGAATCTTGGATATAGGTCAATGCATGTGGTTTCCTTGATTTCTCATAAAATCTAGTCATAGGTAGGATGTGGAACAGTTGCTAGATAGTAGAATAATCAATGATAACAAGGAGTATTGCATTCTTCATCGCCCGTACTACCGGATACGTGTCGTGGAAGTGTCTTCGTGGTCTGGCCGGTAGTACTGCTGCGGCGGTACTACCGCTGCTGCACCATGGTACTACCGCTTAGCCGCCGGCAGTACTACCGCTGCTGGGCGCGGTACTACCATTGTGCCCGTGTATTCCAGAGCTCATATGTTTCATGCTCTATTTTCTTTTGTTTTTCTTTGGCTTCTGCAATAGCTTTACACCAGCTTTTCCTTTGATCCTTCTTTGTGAGTTCCAGGTGATGGTAGCCCCGTTCCTCCAGCTTGCTGCACGAATCTAAGTCGGACTGGTGGTTCCAAGCGGTTTATGAATGTCTGAGGATGCTCAGGCTGGTTCCAATGCACCCGTGCGGCAAACTATGAAGAATACTACTCGCAAGAAGAATGTTGCCACCCAATCTCAGGAGATGACTGCCAAGGAGTTTTGTGAGTTTTGTTAGCAAAATCCATATCGTCTTCTTCCGGACGAGGCCCTTGCTGGTCGTCCCTTTTGGACCAAGGAACAATCTCTCTTATATGTTGGGGTTTTGAGGAACAAGACGAACCTCTATGTGGATGTAAAATCTATCTACATGGGGTACATGAGAAGCTATCCTCACATTGAGTATTTTGCTAAAGCTCGTGCTCTATGCTAGCAGTGGGGTTGTTTCCCATCATCGATTTCAACAAGGACTTTGAAATAAAGATTGTGGCTCAATTTTATGCCACTGTTCACTTTCACATTGATGAGGCAAGGAACTTGACATGGATGACTCGTAGCAGAGTGTTTCGTTACAACTGGAAGACCTTCATGAACTCTTTGACATATGTTGATGAGGGGTTGGATGTGCCTATTGGTCTTAGGCCACACACTGAAGTTGCGGTGATTCACAAGAATAAGCTAATTTGCTATTCCAGCGTGATGCAAACTACCAAGGGTACACACACTCAACTCATTCCATTTATAAATATCACCATATCTTTCGCAACACTCTTTTCCCTCGCGTTGGGAACAAGGATCAGGTTTACTCTTATCCCGTGAATCTGCTGCTGATGTGCATGAAGGAGAGGGATAGAGACTCGTCTTTGCATGTTTCCCACATCATTTGGAGAGAGCTTCGTTCAGCTGTGCTGGACATGAAGGTTCCTATCTATGACCCCCATATCTTTAAGCTCATGGAGGATACTTGGGATGCTTCGTTCCCTCTTGAGCCTCTAGTGACTGACAACATGGTGCATCACGGTATTCTTAAGCTCCGTGTGAAGCAGAATTGGGGCATTGCGCCTTCTGTCCCTAAGATTTCCCCCACTGACTCTGATGATGAGACATATCCACATTACGCTTATGCTCCATCTTCGGAGACCAAACTATCATGGGCTTCCAAGCTCAAAACAAAGGTGACGAACCTTCTCTGCTTCGAGAGCAAGGATCAGTACAAGGCACAAGTGGAGGAAAAAAAGTCTCATAGCCATGAGAAGTTGATCATGAGGAAGATTTGTTTGGATGGTCACAGCGGGCCTGAGAAGAGGATAACTAACGAGGAGGAGTGGATCAAGGAGAATTGTCCGTGCGTTGAGTCATAGGAGGACGTATCTCCTGCTTTTGATGAGGAGGATGATGATGAGCCTGTGGATAGATGTCTATCAGGGGGTTACCATCACTTTTGACCGTTTTAGTCCCGAGTGCCCCTTTTGGTGTCTTGATGCCAAAGGGGGAGAGAGTGTTTAGGGATTTGCTGGACTTGCTGAGTCACGAGTGTTTTATTTTTATCCGCGTGTTTCCTCTCTCATGAACTCGGTTATTTTCTTGCTTTGGTTTATGGTGCCTGATACATCTCCAACGTATCAATAATTTATGAAGTAGTCATGGCATATTTGTCTATGTTTACAATACGTTTATATGGTTTTGCTGCACTTTGTATGATTTACATAGAACTAACTCGGACCGATGTTGTTTTCAGCACAACTACTATGGTGTTGTTTTTTGTGCACAAATAAAAGTTCTCGGAATTGGACGAAAATTTTTGACGATTTTTGGAAGAAAAGAGAAATACTAGAGCAAAGAACCACTAGAGGGGACCCCTAGTACCCACTAGGCACCAGGCCACGCCAGCCCCTTGGCGTGGGCTGATGTCTACTGGGCACCTCATGGCCCATCATGGCGTGATTCCAACGGCCCAAAATCCTGCAAATATAGAAACCTCCAGAAATTACCCTAGATCACATGTTCCACCGCCGCATATCTCTTTATCGACGAAAAAACAATCTCCAGAGAAAAAATAGCGAAAACAGGAGAAAAACACAGAGAGGGATCCATTCAAGGAGGGGCTCTCGCCCCTCTGGGAGCCATTGAGGCTAACAACCAGAGGGGATAACCTCTCCCCATCTTGGGAGATGCCATGGAGGAGGAGGCCTAATGGGGGATACTATCTCCCCCTCTCTTTTGGTGGCACTGGAGTACCGCTGGGGGAACCATTGCCGCGGTGATCGTCTTCATCAACATCACCGTGTTCATCGCCTTCCTCATGTCTTTTCAGCGGTCCACTCTCCCATACCTCGCTGTAATACCCTACTTGAACATGGTGTTTCATGCCACATAGAATTAATCAATGATTGATTGCTATCCTATGATGTTTGAGTGTATGTCTTATTTTGGGTTGATTGATGTTGTCCTTTGGGTTGATTGATGATCTTGATTGTTTTGGGTGTATGTTTTATTTTGGTGCTGTCCTAAGGTGCTTTCCGTGTGGCGCACACATGAAAAATCCACACTGGAGGGTGTTGAAATATGTTCACTAATCTCTTATAGTAGGTGTTGAGAGTGACAGAAACTTAAACCTGACTAATAAAGTTGTGCGTGAATGGGAGTAAAGAGGTCTTGATACTTAAGGCTATGGTTGGGTTTTACCTTAATGATTTCTACTAGTTGAATATGCTTGCTAGAGGTCCAACCATAAGTTCTTATGATCCAAGTATGAAAAGTATGTTAGCTCATGCCTCCCCCTCATATAAAATTGCAAGAATGATTACCGATCTTGTTATCAATTGCCTAGGATGATTCCGCACACCATACCGTCATTATTCCACATTCGCTATTTGTCATATATTGTAATACATTCTAACTCTATTTAATGCAGCAATTATTTATATATTTTAGTTCTCCAATATCTTGCAAAGCTATCCTCTTTATACCCACAATGCAATTTTATTTCTCGTTACTAGATAGAAGCAAACAGTTGGTGTACGTAGAGTCGTATCGGTGGCAGATAGGACTTGAAAAAATATTGACCTTACCTTTAGCTCCTTATGGGTTTGACACTCCATCTTTGGAAATTGCTATGATGATTCCTTGCACTTAGGTATTATCAAGATCTTTTCTAGTGCCGTTGCAGGGGAGCAATAGCGTGGGGTTAATTTTTTTGTGTATGCTTGTTTCCTTCTATCACTAAGTAGATTTTGTTTTGTTTTGTTTCTGTTTTTTGTTTTCTTTCTTTAGTTATGGTCGAAACAAAAAAACTGAGAAATTAAAAACACAAAAAATACTTGCCTTTTATAAGAGCATCTCCAACAGCCGCCCAACGCATGACACGCTAAAAATCAGTTTGCGGCACGCCATTCGGCTGTTTTGGCGCGACAGCCAACACTGGCTCCAACGGCCGCTTTAAAATGCAGCACACGCGCGTAGCTCCAGCAGGTGCGTGATGACCCACAAGAATAGGGGATCAATTGTAGTCCTTTCGATAAGTAAGATTGTCGAACCCAACGAGGACCAGAAGGATCTGACAAGTGGTTTTCAGCAAGGTAAAATCTGCAAGCACTGAAATTATCGGTAACAAGTGATTGTGTGGTGAGATGATTCATCGCAAGCAACAAGTAATAAAAGTAGCAACGGTGCAGCAAAGTGGCCCAATCCCTTTGTAGCAAGGGACAAGCGTGGACAAAGTTTTATAGGAGGAAAAACGCACCTAAGGACACACGGGAATTTCTGTCATGCTAGTTTCATAATGTTCATATGATTCTCGTTCGTTACTTTGATAGTTTGATATGTGGTGGACCGACACTTGGGTACTGCCCTTACTTGGAGAAGCATCCCACTTATGATTAACCCCTCTCGCAAACATCTGCAACTACGAAAGAATAATTAAGAAAAAGTCTAACCATAGCATTAAACTAGTGGATCCAAATCATCCCCTTACGAAGCAACGCATAAACTAGGGTTTAAGCTTCTATCACTCTAGCAACCCATCATCTAATTACTACTTCCCAATGCCTTCCTCTAGGCCCAAATAATGGTGAAGTGTTATGTAGTCGACGTTCACAAAACACCACTAGAGGAAAAACAACATACAACATATCAAATTACCGAATGAATACCAAATTCACATGACTACTATTAGCATGACTTATCCCATGTCCTCAGGAACAAAAGTAGCTACTCAAAAAGCATAATCATATTCATGACCAGAGAGGTAATGAGTAGCATCAAGGATCTGAACATAAACTCTTCCACCAAATAATCCACCTAGCATCAACTACAAAGAGTAATCAACACTACTAGCAACCTTACAAGTACCAATCGGAGTCGCGAGACGGAGATTGGTTACAAGTGATGAACTAGGGTTTGGAGATGAGATGGTGCTGATGAAGATGTTGATGGTGACGAGCCCCCTCCGATGAGAGGAGTGTTGGTGATGACGATGGCGACGATTTCCCCCTCCGGGAGGGAAGTTTCCCCGACAGGATCGTCCTGCCGGAGCTCTAGATTGGTTCTGCTCAAGTTCCGCCTCGTGGCGGCGGCGAATCCACGAAAAAGCTCGTCCCTGATTTTTTTCTCGACGAAACCCTTCATATAGCAGAAGAGGGGGGCCAGTGGGCTGGCAGGCTTCCCACAAGCCCCCTTGGCGCGACCAGGTGGGTGGCCGTGACAAGCAGGCTTGTGGCCACCTGCTGGCGCCCCTCTGGCGCTTCTTCAGCCCAGTATTTTTTATAAATCCGGGAAAAAAATCCTCGTTGATTTTTACGGCGTTTGGAGTTGCGCAGAATAGGTATCTCAACTTTGCTCCTCTTTCAGGCCAGAATTCCAGCTACCGACATTCCCCTCTTCATGTAAATCTTGCAAAATAAGAGAGAAAAGGCATAAGTATTGTACCATGAAGTGAAATAACAGCCCAAGAAGCGATAAATATCAACATGAAAACATGATGCAAAATGGACGTATCAACTCCCCCAGCTTAGACCTCGCTTGCTCTCAAGCGAAAGCCTAGCTCAATAAATGTGTCCACATATTTAGGGAGAGAGGTGTCGACAAAACAAGATACGAACATGCATGCAACATGATCATGATCAGAACAGCCATACCAACATATAATCTCTCATGCTAAAGTGATAATTCCTTCACAAAGTAAGGCATGGATCAAGAACCATACCGAGAAGTAACAACCGATAGCCTTTAGTCATTGAAGCAATTGCAATTTATCACAACATCAGAAAGAGTCAAAAAAGAGCTTGTAAAGCAAATCCACATACTCAATCATCTTTTTGTTTTCTACAATTGCTACAACTCACGTGGTACTCATGAGATCAAAGTTTCAGCTGAACACAGAGAAAGATAGGGGCTTATAGTATTGCCTCTGTCGGCGAATACTCACAACATATGCCATAGGTAGGCTAAAGTCGGAGACAACCGAAGGGACAAAGGAGGGCACTGGGAACGAGGTTGGTACAAGCATGGAACGCATGATGTACCCAGGTTCAGGGCTCTCCATAGAGATAAGACCCCTAGTCCTGCTGGAGTGTTTGATGTGTATGAACAGAGTACAGAGTTGCTCCTGGAGCTGTGTCGGGAGGAGCAAGAGGGGAGCAGCCAGCTCGTCTCTGCCTCTCTCTAGGTGGTTGGTGAGGGTGTAGTGTTGTTCGTCCGTGGAATGATCGCCCCCCTGCATGGAGGGCGACCGGGGGGTTTTATAGACGAACCCGCCGGCCTACAATATGGATAAAGGGTACAAGTGTGGGACTTGGCTGGCAGCCTCGCCGGCTGGCCAGGAGCCCACTATAGTCTTATCTTCTCGCTTGAGGGGCCCGCCGGCTGCATGGTCTCGGTTGGCAGTGGGACCCGCCGGCTGGCCAATGAAGCTCTCGCGTAAGGTTGACGCCGAGCACGCGCTGTACGTCGAGCGTCGTCCAGCGAGATTTGTCATGGGCAGGTAGTACGACCGCCTCCACTGTTCCCCACGCCGAGTGCAGTAATGGAGCAGGAGTGTGACGGTGCGACACTATGCTACGTGATGGATCAGAGCCGGGGTAGGTCAGCGGCGTGGCCGCCGACGCTCATACCTGCCGGACGCCCCGATCCAGTACCTTTGCTGATGCGTAGCTACCTTTAATCGTAAGGTCTCATCCTGACCTACGATCTAATGTGACTTGTGATCCCCGGCCGGCTAGCCTGCCTGGGCAGCTGGCTTGGACGCGGCCGCCTCGTTCCTAGCCGGCTGGCTGGACCAGGCCGACCTAGAAGAGGTAACCGCCTTGACTCTAGCCGGCAGGGGTTGCCTGGCTGACCAGAGAGATGGCCGCCTCGTCCCCTAGCTGGTAGGCGCAGCCTAGCCGGCCAGAAGACTTGGGCCATAGGAAAGTGTATATGTTCATGTCCTTTGGTCTGGAAATGAAGGAGCAGGCTTGATGAGCCTACCCCGGGGTTATCCCCCTGATAGTAGTCCCCGAAGCTTGAGAGGCCTACTGCCTGCGGGCGGGCGGCCTCACCGGCTTGATGATTTGTCTTGGTATTTTCGCCACTATTCGTGACGAGGAGCGTCGGCTCCGAAACCGACTGGCTTCGAAACGACGCCTCGGCTTTGTCGTAGGTCGCCCAGAGAGCGCCACGTGTCAGGCCCCGCCTGACGTAATGATGGTGATTACTAGTGACGGGACCGGGCCTGGGCATTGGGTCCCGCCACGACGCCCCCTCGGCCTCCACGCTAGAGATCCTCAGCGGATTTACTCCATGACGGTTGGGTTTAGGGAAGCGTTACTGCCCGTAATACACAGGGCTGGTGGGCGTCCCGCGCGCACCGGATTTCCTCCCCACGATGCTTCGTGGGGGTTTAAATGGGATGCGGGGGTTCCGAGGAGTCCATTCATGCCCCTTCTCGCCCCGCATCCAAGCTATCTTCCTCCCTGTGCCCACAGAGAAAGATCTCGTCTTCTTCGTCTTCCTTGCCTTCGTCGCTGCAAAGCCACCAACCCCTTCGAGTTTCAACGGCCCGCAGCCATGGCCGACGGCTCTTCCTTGAAAATATCTTCTTCGTAGAAGGCATCGTCACAGGGAGCCTAGATGGGCAGCTTGGTTGGCGAAGAGCACATCGAGGCGCTCCGTCATCACCGGCTGCTGCCGCCAGCCTCCCAGGTGCTGGTGCGAATCCCTGGCGCCAAGACCGCTCCCATACCTACCGTGGGAGAGGTCGTGGTCTTCACCGAGCATTTCTGCCGGGGCTTCGGGCTTCCGACCAGTGCCTTCTTCTCCGAGTGGCTTCGCTTCTTCGGCCTGCAGCCGCATCACCTGACGCTGAACGCCATACTGCAGCTGTCGGCCTTCATCATCCTGTGCGAGGGCTTTGTGGGGATCGAGCCCTGCCTCGATCTGTGGCGCAGCTTGTTCTTTTTCAAGCAGCAATCCATCGCCATGGAGAAGTCCAAGGTGGATAAGCTCAAGGGACCGCGCCCAATGACGTCGTGCGGAGCCGCGCTGGTGCATCACCGCTCGAAGTCGGGCTTCCCCCAGATGCCACTACAGGAATCCATCAAGCAGTGGCAGAAGGAATTCTTCTATGTGAAGAACGCCGACCCCGCCCTGGACGCCCTCAACATGCCCCCGTTCAACATCGACCCGCCGACGCGGTTGAACTGGGCGGCGAAGACCCCCAAGCCGATTCCCGAGGTGGCGCTGATTTGCGCCCACCTCGAGATTTTGGAGAAGAGTAGCCTCCTCGGCCGCGACCTGCTCACCACTATGATGACCCGCCGGATCCTGGCGCTGCAAAGGCAGCCACATCTGGTTTGCCAGATGAGCGGCTGGCATGATCCCTGCAGGCTGTCCACCAAGAGGTTCACCCCGGCGCGGTAGCGCGCAGGGTGAACCTGATCTCCACCGCCCGCATAGAAACGGCGGGGAGTGGTCGTGGGGGATGACCCCCTTCAACAGGTCCCGTCCGCCTCCAATGGTAAGCGGCCTCTTCATTTTTTCATTGTTTGTCTTGCAGCCGGCCATCTTGTTGAGCTGGCGATCGAATCCCCTTTCGCAGCTGTTCGAGAGTCTACAGGGATACCTCCGTCTGCCTGCTCCCGACGTGGATATGTCCGACGCCTCGAAGATCGAGGACGAGGGCATGATTGAATCCCACTCGGACTCCTCCGCGGGCTCGGAGAACCCCCTGGAGTCGGAGGGTACAAAGTCGTTTCGTGGGTACCCACGGCCCTCCGTCGCAGACTGGACGGATGACAACGAGACTCCCTCATTCTTCTCTGGTGTAGCCTTCGAGGAGGACTTCGATGGGGTGGAGGAGGTCACCAGCCCGCCATTCACGCGCGGCTGGCGTCAAAGGGCCAGACCAACCCCGTCGACGAGGCGGCCGGGAGGAAGGGCAAGTGTGCTACAACATCCAAGCCGGCTCCCAAGCGCCGGGTCCTCCAGTCGGAGCACGGGCCGGTGGCGTCAAGAAGAGCCGCGGGGCCGGCCGGAGGCCGGTGCCTATGGTCGCGGGGTAAGATTCCCTCCCCCTTTTTCTGGCTTATCTTGTGGGAAGCTTCGTTCCTTAAATCTTCGCTTGACAGGGAGGCGGAGGATGTGGAGGAAGACACCGCCTGCGCAGCCGAGCGGGCTGGCTGGGCAGCTGTTGATGCTGCCCAGAGGGAGCTTGATACGCAGTCCAAGCGTCGGTGGGACATGGTCGCGGGGAAGTCGGCCGTGGGCCAGTCCCGCCCCAACCGGACCGAGAAGCTGGCGGAGAAGCATGCGAAGGCTAGACATGACCCCTCCGCGCATGCTCGCGCGGACGAGCCAGCTAGCGAAGTGGCTTCAAGGCACGCCCCGAGGGCCAAGGGGGCCCAGCCCTCCGAGCCGGATGCCTCGGTGCCGGTGGATCTAGAGACGATCCCTGACTCCCCAGGGCCGAGGCGGCGCCCGATGCACCGGAGCTGATCCTGAATGCGCCAGACGCGGCCCCTGATGCACCACGGGTGGCCATGGATGCGCCGGATACGGCCCATATTCCTCCCGTTGAGGAGGCAGCACCGGCCGGGAAGATGGCAGAGCCGGCTGCCGAGCAGGCACCTGGAGCCGGCGCCATCGTCGTTCCCCACCACGGCCCAGTCGCGCTGGGAGCTAGAGGCCGAGTCGGGAGCCGGCCCATGAAGACATGGCGGGCGGCCAACCTGGCGCGCCTGCGACTGACCGTCGGCACCGCGCTCACCGGCGTCCCGGAGCTGGTGTCGCTGTTTACCAGCGGCCGGTCCAAGGTGGAGCAGTCGGCCCGCGTGATGTGCAGCGATATGGAGCACCTGGAGGCCCGCACCCAGGTACGTGCCTCCTCTTTGGGTTTTGAATTTCTCCTGTTTTGCATTAGTGGGGGCGCGACTGCGCACCCATCGGGTGTAACCTCGAGAATCGGGCCGGTCGGTCCGAATCTCTTAGAGCTTCTTTTCCTTGTTTTGCCTCTTTAGTGGGGACGCGCTATCGCACCCACTGGGTGTAGCCCCCGAGAATCAGGCTGCTTAAGTTTTAACCAGGCCGAATCTTAATCCTGCTTCTTTTTTGCTTTATGGCAGGAGCTTTATGACGCTCAGGCGCAGGCCTATAATGAGCTGCGAACTCAGCACCTGGCAGCTGATGGCCATATCGCCGAGCTCGAAGTCCGGCTGGGCGAAGTTGCCACAGAGCGGGATGCTCTGCGTGGTGCCGGCAACCGGCTCCAGGAGCAGCTGGCCCTTCTCCAAACGGAGAAGAAGGACCTCGAGGCGGCCAGCCGGGTCGAGCTGGAGCAGCTGCGCGATACGCTGCAGGAGAAGGAGGCCTCCTATAGTGCTGACGAGGACCGCCATGCGTTGCTTCATCTCAAGGAGATGACCCTCAAGGACGCCGCATTGAGGGAGAAGGAGGAGGCCCTTGTCCAGAAGCAATCGCAGCTGGTCAAGGCCTTGGAGTCTACGACGGCTCTCTAGGAGGAGGTTGCCCACGGTACTCATGCGAGCAAGGTGCGGGAGCTCGAGGTCCTCGAGAGCGCCCATGAGACCGATGGCGCCTTCCATCATGAGTCTCTCTCTTTTGCTTTGTCTTTAGCTTTTTGGCCGTCTCCTCTTCTTACTGCGCCCTTGTACCCTGGCTTCGCTATCTCAGGTCTCTTCCCTGCGACCCACTGGTCGCAGCAGACACTGCCGTTGAGGTGAGCCGTGAGGAGCGCCGCGTGGCTGGGCAGGAGGTAGATACTACCTCCGGCTGGAGTGTGGAGGAGATCGGGGTGGGCCTTCGGGCCCGCCTGAACACCCTGGGCGAGTCTGTGGCTCGCTCCAGGTTGCAGTCTCGTCGATGGTGGCGGCTCTGTGGCCGGAGGGCGTGGAGCCGGCGTCAATGAGCCGACTCGCCCGCTGGCTTGCAGCTGGCGGGGAACGCGTGGATGCCTGGCGCGCCTCTGTTGCGCGCGCTGGACCCTACATGGCCCTACGCTTGGCCAAGTCGTGGTATCGGAACCTGGACTTGGGCAAACTCGCTGCTCAACGCGACGGCTCAGAGGCGGAGCTGTGATGTCAGCTATGCTAATGCACGAAAGTCCTGCCAATGGCGCTAGAAATAGGTGTGTCGACTGCACCAGGATTCCTTCAGCTACGACTACGCCTTAAGGTACTTCCTAGGCAAGTACGCAAAGGATTTCCCCATGGCCTTGGAGCCTTGCGTTGGAGTTCCCTTGAAGCGGAAAGGGTGATGTAGCACAGCGACGGTAAGTATTTCCCTCAGTTTGAGAATGAAGGTATCAATCCGGTGGAGGAGTATCTCAAGATCCTGCACAAACACAAAAGCTTGCTCCCAACGCTATGAAGGGGTTGTCAATCCCTTATAGATTGTTTGCCAAGTGGGAACTGAAAGCAACAAAGTAACAAAGCAAAGTAAAAGCGAAGGTGTAAACGATGGATGTGAATAGACCCGGGGGCCGTAGTGTTTACTAGTGGCTTCTCTCATGAAAGCAAGTAGACAGTGGGTGAACAAATTACTATCGAGAAATTGATAGAACCGCGCAAAGTCGTGACGATATCTATGCAATGATTATTTCTATAGTCATCACATCCAAAACAAGTAGACCGATACTGTCTGCATCTACTACTATTACTCCACACGTCGACCGCTATCCAGCATGCATCTAGTGTATGAAGTCCATAAGAATAGAGTAACGCCTTAAGCAAGATGACATGATGTAGAGGGATAATCTCAAACCAATGATAAAAACCCCATCTTTTTACCCTTGATGGCAACTACTTGATGTGTGCCTTGCTGCTGTTGGAATTATGCCCTAGAGGCAATAATAAATTGTATAGTTATTATTATAATTCCTGTATCAAGATAATAGTTTATTATCCATGCTATAATTGTATTGAATGAAGACTCATTTACAAGTGTGGATACATAGACAAAACACCGTCCCTAGCATGCCTCTAGTTGGCTAGCCAGTTGATCGATGATAGTCAGTGTCTTCTGATTATGAACAAGGTGTTGTTGCTTGATAACTGGATCACGTCATTGGGAGAATCACGTGATGGACTAGACCCAAACTGATAGACGTAGCATGTTGATCGTGTCATTTTGTTGCTACTGTTTTCTACGTGTCAAGTATTTATTCCTATGACCATGAGATCATATAACTCACTGACACCGGAGGAATGCTTAGTGTGTATCAAACGTCGCAACGTAACTTGGTGACTATAAATATGCTCTACAGGTATCTCCGAAGGTGTTAGTTGAGTTAGTATGGATCAAGACTGGGATTTGTCACTCCGTGTGACGGAGAGGTATCTCGGGGCCCAGTCGGTAATACAACATCACACACAAGCCTTGCAAGCAATGTAACTTAGTGTAAGTTGCGGGATCTTGTATTACGGAACGAGTAAAGAGACTTGCCGGTAAACGGGATTGAAATAGGTATGCGGATACTGACGATCGAATCTCGGGCAAGTAACATACCGAAGGACAAAGGGAATGACATACGGGATTATACGAATCCTTGGCACTGAGGTTCAAACGATAAGATCTTCGTAGAATATGTAGGATCCAATATGGGCATCCAGGTCCCACTATTGGATATTGACCGAGGAGTCTCTCGGGTCATGTCTACATAGTTCTCGAACCCGCAGGGTCTGCACACTTAAGGTTCGACGTTGTTTTATGCGTATTTGAGTTATATGGTTGGTTACCGAATGTTGTTCGGAGTCCCGGATGAGATCACGGACGTCACGAGGGTTTCCGGAATGGTTCGGAAACGAAGATTGATATATAGGATGACCTCATTTCATTACCGGAAGGTTTTCGGAGTTACCGGGAATGTACCGGGAATGACGAATGGGTTCCGGGAGTTCACCGGGGGGGGGGCAACCCACCCCGGGGAAGCCCATAGGCTTTGGGGAGACACACCAGCCCTTAGTGGGCTGGTGGGACAGCCCCAAGGGGGCCTATGCGCCAAGAGAAAGAAATCAAAGGAAAAGAAAAAAAAAGAGGGAAGAAGTGGGAAGGGAGGGGGACTCCTCCCACCAAACCAAGTCCAACTCGGTTTGGGGGGGGAGTCCTCCCCCCCTTGGCTCGGCCGACCCCTTGGGAGTCCCTTGGACCCCAAGGCAAGGTCCCCCTCCCTCCTCCTATATATACGGGGCTTTTAGGGCAGATTTGAGACGACTTTCTCACGGCTGCCCGACCACATACCTCCATAGGTTTTCCTCTAGATCGCGTTTCTGCGGAGCTCGGGCGGAGCCCTGCTGAGACGAGATCATCACCAACCTCCGGAGCGTCGTCACGCTGCCGGAAAACTCTTCTACCTCTCTGTCTCTCTTGCTGGATCAAGAAGGCCGAGATCATCGTCGAGCTGTACGTGTGCTGAACGCGGAGGTGCCGTCCGTTCGGTACTAGATCGTGGGACTGATCGCGGGATTGTTCGCGGGGCGGATCGAGGGACGTGAGGACGTTCCACTACATCAACCGCGTTCTCTAACGCTTCTGCTGTACGATCTACAAGGGTACGTAGATCACTCATCCCCTCTCGTAGATGGACATCACCATGATAGGTCTTCGTGCGCGTAGGAAAATTTTTGTTTCCCATGCGACGTTCCCCAACAGTGGCATCATGAGCTAGGTTCATGCGTAGATGTCTTCTCGAGTAGAACACAAAAGGTTTTGTGGGCGGTGATGTGCGTTTTGCTGCGCTCCTTAGTCTTTTCTTGATTCCGCGGTATTGTTGGATTGAAGCGGCTTGGACCGACATTACTCGTATGCTTACGAGAGACTGGTTTCATCGTTACGAGTAACCCCCTTTGCTCAAAGATGACCGGCAAGTGTCGGTTTCTCCAACTTTAGTTGAATCAGATTTGACCGAGGAGGTCCTTGGATGAGGTTAAATAGCAACTCATATATCTCCGTTGTGGTGTTTGCGTAAGTAAGATGCGATCCTACTAGATACCCTTGGTCACCACGTAAAACTTGCAACAACAAAATTAGAGGACGTCTAACTTGTTTTTGCAGGGTATGATTGTGATGTGATATGGCCAACGATGTGATGTGATATATTGGATGTATGAGATGATCATGTTGTAATAGAAATATCGACTTGCACGTCGATGGTACGGCAACCGGCAGGAGCCATAGGGTTGTCTTTATACTAACATATGTGCTTGCAGATGCGTTTACTATTTTGCTAGGATGTAGCTATAGTAGTAATAGCATAAGTAGCACGACAACCACGATGGCAACACGTTGATGGATGATCATGGTGTGGCGCCGGTGACAAGAAGATCGTGCCGGTGCTTTGGTGATGGAGATCAAGAAGCACGTGATGATGGCCATATCATGTCACTTATGAATTGCATGTGATGTTAATCCTTTTATGCACCTTATTTTGCTTAGAACGACGGTAGCATTATGAGGTGATCTCTCACTAAAATTTCAAGACGAAATTGTGTTCTCCCCGACTGTGCACCATTGCTACAGTTCGTCGTTTTGAGACACCACGTGATGATCGGGTGTGATAGACTCAACGTTCACATACAACGGGTGCAAAACAGTTGCGCACGCGGAACACTCGGGTTAAGCTTGACGAGGCTAGCATGTGCAGACATGGCCTCGGAACACATGAGACTGAAAGGTCAATCATGAATCATATAGTTGATATGATTAGCATAGGGATGCTTACCACTGAAACTATACTCAACTCACGTGATGATCGGACTTGGGATAGTGTAAGTGGATCATGAACCACTCAAATGACTAGAGAGATGTACTTTTTGAGTGGGAGTTTAGCATATAATTTGATTAAGTTGAACTCTAATTATCTTGAACATAGTCTAAGTCCACTTTGAATATATTTGTGTTGTAGATCATGGCTCACGCAAGTGTCATCCTGAATTTTAATACGTTCCTAGAGAAAGCTAAGTTGAAAGATGATGGAAGCAACTTTGTAGACTGGGCTCGTAATCTTAAGCTAATATTACAAGCTGGAAAGAAGGATTATGTCCTTAATGCTGCTCTAGGAGATGAACCACCCGCTACGGCTGATCAGGATGTTAAGAACGCTTGGTTAGCACGTAAGGAGGACTACTCAATAGTTCAATGTGCAGTCTTGTATGGCTTAGAACCGGGACTTCAACGTCGCTTTGAGCGTCATGGAGCATTTGAGATGTTCCAGGAGTTGAAGTTTATCTTTCAGAAGAACGCCCGGATCGAGAGGTATGAGACCTCCGATAAATTCTATGCTTGCAAGATGGAGGAAAACTCGTCTGTCAGTGAACATGTGCTCAAAATGTCTGGGTACTCAAACCGTCTAGCTGAACTGGGGATTGAACTCCTGGAAGAAGCTATCACTGACAGAATCCTTCAATCACTGCCGCCGAGCTATAAAGGCTTTGTGTTGAACTACAACATGCAAGGGATGAACAAGTCTCCCGGCGAGTTGTTTGCGATGCTGAAAGTCGCAGAGTCTGAACTCCGTAAAGAGCATCAAGTGTTGATGGTGAGCAAGACCACTAGTTTCAAGAGAAACGGCAAAGGCAAGAAGGGCAATTCGAAGAAGAGCGGCAAGCCTGTTGCCAATCCGCCGAAGAAACCCAAGGCTGGACCTAAGCCTGAAACAGAGTGCTTCTATTGCAAGGGTATGGGTCACTGGAAGCACAATTGCCCCAAGTATCTGGCAGATAAGAAGGCGGGAAAAAAATCAGGTATATTTGATATACATGTTATTGATGTGTACTTAACCGGCTCTCGTAGTAGTGCCTGGGTATTCGATACCGGTTCTGTTGCTCACATTTGCAACTCAAAGCAGGAACTGCGGAATAGACGAAGGCTGGCGAAAGACGAAGTGACGATGCGCGTAGGAAACGGTTCCAAGGTTGATGCAATCGCCGTCGGCACAGTGTCACTTCAACTACCATCGGGATTAGTGATGAACTTAAATCATTGTTATTTAGTGCCTGCGTTGAGCATGAACATTATATCTGGATCTTGTTTATTGCGAGACGGTTACTCTTTTAAGTCTGAGAATAATGGTTGTTCTATTTCTATGAGTAACATCTTTTATGGTCATGCACCGAATGTGAGAGGATTGTTCATATTGAATCTTGATAGCGATACGCATATACATAACATTGAGACCAAAAGAGTTAGAGTAAACAATGATAGCGCCATATTTTTGTGGCACTGCCGCTTGGGTCATATTGGTGTAAAGCGCATGAAGAAACTCCATGCTGATGGACTTTTGGAGTCACTAGACTTTGATTCACTTGACACGTGCGAACCATGCCTCATGGGCAAGATGACTAAGACTCCGTTCTCCGGAACAATGGAGCGTGCAAGTGACTTGTTGGAAATCATACATACCGATGTGTGTGGTCCAATGAGTGTGGAGGCACGCGGCGGATATCGTTATTTTCTCACCTTCACTGACGATTTAAGTAGATATGGTTATGTCTACTTGATGAAGCACAAGTCTGAAACATTTGAAAAGTTCAAGCAATTTGAGAGTAAAGTGGAAAATCATCGTAACAAAAAGATCAAGTTCCTACGGTCTGATCGTGGGGGTGAATATCTGAGTTTCGAGTTTGGTACTCACTTAAGACAATGTGGAATTGTTTCGCAGTTAACACCGCCTGGAACACCATAGCGTAATGGTGTGTCCGAACGTCGTAATCGTACTTTGTTAGAGATGGTGCGATCTATGATGTCTCTTACTGATTTGCCGTTATCATTTTGGGGTTATGCATTAGAAACAGCTGCATTCACTTTAAATAGGGCACCATCGAAATCCGTTGAGACGACACCATACGAACTGTGGTATGGCAAAAGGCCAAAGTTGTCGTTTCTTAAAGTTTGGGGATGTGATGCTTATGTCAAAAAGCTTCAGCCTGAAAAGCTGGAACCCAAAGCGGAAAAGTGCGTCTTCATAGGTTACCCAAAAGAGACAGTTGGGTACACCTTCTATCTCAAATCCGAGGGCAAAGTGTTTGTTGCTAAGAACGGAACTTTTCTCGAGAAGGAGTTTCTCTCGAGAGAATTGAGTGGGAGGAAGATAGAACTTGACGAGGTTGTCGAACCTCTCATCCCTCTGAATGGTGGCGCAGGGCAAGGGGAAACCTCTGTCGTTGCGACGCCGGTTGAGGAGGAAGTTAATGATGATGATCATGAAACTCCAGTTCAAGTTTCTGTTGAACCACGTAGGTCAACGAGATCACGCGCTGCTCCAGAGTGGTACGGTAATCCCGTCTTGTCAATCATGTTCTTAGACAACAATGAACCTGCAAATTATGAAGAAGCAATGGTGGGCCCAGATTCCAACAAATGGCTAGAAGCCATGAAATCCGAGATAGGATCCATGTATGAGAACAAAGTGTGGACTTTGGAGATACTACCTGAGGGCCGCAAGGCTATTCAGAAACAATGGATCTTTAAGAAGAAGACGGACGCTGACGGTAATGTGACCGTTTATAAAGCTCGACTTGTGGCAAAGGGTTTTTCACAAGTTCCAGGAGTTGACTACGATGAGACCTTCTCACCCGTAGCGATGCTTAAGTCCGTCAGAATCATGTTAGCAATAGCTGCATTTTTCGATTATGAAATCTGGCAGATGGATGTCAAAACGGCGTTCCTTAACGGTTTCCTTAAGGAAGAGTTGTATATGATGCAACCCGAAGGTTTTGTCGATCCTAAAAATGCTGACAAGGTGTGCAAGCTCCAGCGATCCATTTATGGACTGGTGCAAGCATCTCGGAGTTGGAACAAACGCTTTGATGAGGTGATCAAAGCATTTGGGTTTATACAAGTGGTTGGAGAATCTTGTATTTACAAGAAAGTGAGTGGGAGCTCTGTGGCGTTTCTAATATTATATGTGGATGACATATTACTGATTGGAAACAACGTAGAGCTTTTGGAGAGCATAAAAGGTTAATTGAATAAGAGTTTCTCTATGAAGGACCTAGGAGAAGCTGCTTACATTCTAGGCATTAAGATCTATAGGGATAGATCAAAACGCCTGATAGGACTTTCACAAAGCACATACCTTGATAAAGTTTTGAAGAGGTTCAAAATGGAACAGTCCAAGAAAGGGTTCTTGCTAGTGTTACAAGGTACGAGATTGAGTAAGACTCAGTGCCCAGCAAATGATGAAGATAGAGAGCATATGCGCTCCGTCCCCTATGCTTCAGCCATAGGCTCTATCATGTATGCAATGCTGTGCACTAGACCGGATGTTAGCCTGGCCATAAGTATGGCAGGTAGGTTCCAGAATAATCCAGGAGTGGATCACTGGACGGCGGTCAAGAATATCCTGAAGTACCTGAAAAGGACTAAGGAGATGTTTCTCGTGTATGGAGGTGACGAAGAGCTCGCCGTAAAAGGTTACGTCGATGCAAGCTTTGACACAGATCCGGACGACTCTAAGTCGCAAACCGGATACGTATTTATTCTTAATGGGGGTGCAGTAAGCTGGTGCAGTTCCAAGCAAAGCATCGTAGCAGATTCTACATGTGAAGCACAGTACATGGCTGCCTTGGAGGCGGCTAAGGAGGGTGTCTGGATCAAGCAGTTCATGACGGATCTTGGAGTGGTGCCAAGTGCACTGGATCCAATAACCTTTCTCTGTGACAACACTGGTGCCATTGCCTTAGCAAAGGAACCAAGGTTTCACAAGAAGACCAGACACATCAAACGACGCTTCAACCTCATCCGCGACTACGTCGAGGAGGAGGACGTAAATATATGCAAAGTGCACACGGATCTGAATGTAGCAGACCCGCTGACTAAACCTCTTCCACGGCCAAAACATGATCGACACCAGAACTGTATGGGTGTTAGATTTATTACAATGTAATTCACATGGTGATGTGAGGGCTAGATTATTGACTCTAGTGCAAGTGGGAGACTGTTGGAATTATGCCCTAGAGGCAATAATAAAATGTATAGTTATTATTATAATTCCTGTATCAAGATAATAGTTTATTATCCATGCTATAATTGTATTGAATGAAGACTCATTTACATGCGTGGATACATAGACAAAACACCATCCCTAGCATGCCTCAAGTTGGCTAGCCAGTTGATCGATGATAGTCAGTGTCTTCTGATTATGAACAAGGTGTTGTTGCTTGATAACTGGATCACGTCATTGGGAGAATCACGTGATGGACTAGACCCAAACTAATAGACGTAGCATGTTGATCGTGTCATTTTGTTGCTACTGTTTTCTACGTGTCAAGTATTTATTCCTATGACCATGAGATCATATAACTCACTGACACCGGAGGAATGCTTTGTGTGTATCAAACGTCGCAATGTAACTTGGTGACTATAAATATGCTCTACAGGTATCTCCGAAGGTGTTAGTTGAGTTAGTATGGATCAAGACTGGGATTTGTCACTCCGTGTGACGGAGAGGTATCTCGGGGCCCACTCGGTAATACAACATCACACACAAGCCTTGCAAGCAATGTAACTTAGTGTAAGTTGCGGGATCTTGTATTACGGAACGAGTAAAGAGACTTGCCGGTAAACGGGATTGAAATAGGTATGCGGATACTGACGATCGAATCTCGGGCAAGTAACATACCGAAGGACAAAGGGAATGACATACGGGATTATACGAATCCTTGGCACTGAGGTTCAAACGATAAGATCTTCGTAGAATATGTAGGATCCAATATGGGCATCCATGTCCCGCTATTGGATATTGACCGAGGAGTCTCTCGGGTCATGTCTACATAGTTCTCGAACACGCAGGGTCTGCACACTTAAGGTTCGACGTTGTTTTATGCGTATTTGAGTTATATGGTTGGTTACCGAATGTTGTTCGGAGTCCCGGATGAGATCACGGACGTCACGTGGGTTTCCGAAATGGTCCGGAAACGAAGATTGATATATAGGATGACCTCATTTGATTACCGGAAGGTTTTGGGAGTTACCGGGAATGTACCGGGAATGACGAATGGGTTCCGGGAGTTCACCGGGGGGGGCAACCCACCCCGGGGAAGCCCATAGGCTTTGGGGAGACACACCAGCCCTTAGTGGGCTGGTGGGACAGCCCCAAGGGGGCCTATGCGCCAAGAGAAAGAAATCAAAGGAAAAGAAAAAAAAAGAGGGAAGAAGTGGGATGGGAGGGGGACTCCTCCCACCAAACCAAGTCCAACTCGGTTTGGGGGGGAGTCCTCCCCCCCTTGGCTCGGCCGACCCCTTGGGAGTCCCTCGGACCCCAAGGCAAGGTCCCCCTCCCTCCTCCTATATATAGGGGCTTTTAGGGCAGATTTGAGACGACTTTCTCACGGCTGCCCGACCACATACCTCCATAGTTTTTCCTCTAGATCGCGTTTCTGCGGAGCTCGGGCGGAGCCCTGCTGAGACGAGATCATCACCAACCTCCGGAGCGCCGTCACGCTGCCGGAGAACTCTTCTACCTCTCTGTCTCTCTTGCTGGATCAAGAAGGCCCAGATCATCGTCGAGCTGTACGTGTGCTGAACGCGGAGGTGCCGTCCGTTCGGTACTAGATGGTGGGACTGATCGCGGGATTGTTCACGGGGCGGATCGAGGGACGTGAGGACGTTCCACTACATCAACCGCGTTCTCTAACGCTTCTGCTGTACGTTCTACAAGGGTACGTAGATCACTCATCCCCTCTCGTAGATGGACATCACCATGATAGGTCTTCGTGCGCGTAGGAAAATTTTTGTTTCCCATGCGACGTTCCCCAACAGCTGCCCCTACTGTCACTGGGAAAGGTCACCACATGGCAGAACCCAAAAGCAAGCACTTCACCCATTGCAAGAATCATAGATCTAGTTGGCCAAACAAAACCCAAGACTCAGAGAGACTTACAAGGATATAAAATCATGCATATAAGAAATCAGCAAACACTCAAATATATATCATAGATAATCTGATCACAAATCCACAATCCATCAGATCTCGACAAACACACCGCCATAGAAGAATAAATCGGATAGATCTCCATGAAGATCATGGAGAACTTTGTATTGAAGATCCAAGAGAGAGAAGAAGCCATCTAGCTACTAACTACGGACCCGTAGGTCTGAAGTGAACTACTCACGAGTCATTGGAGGGGCGATGATGATGATGAAGAATCCCTTCAACTCCAAAGTCCCCTCCGGCAGGGCGCCGGGAAGGTTCTGCAGATGATTTCTCCGGAATCGGAAGCTTGCGGCGGCGAGAAAGTATTTTCGAGGCTCCCCTGATTTTTTGCAGAATATTTGGGAATTTATAGGCCAAAGACCTAGGTCAGGGGGCGGCGAGGGAGGCCACAAGCTTGTGGGCTCCGTGGAGCCCACCTGGCCTGGCCCAAAGGCCCCCTAATCTTCTTCCGTTAGGGAAAAAATCATTTCGGGGTTTTTCTTCTGTTTGGACTCCGTTCCAAAATCAGATCTGAAAAGAGTCAAAAACACGGAAAAAACAGGAACTGGCACTTGGCACTGAATTAATAAGTTAGTCCCAAAAAAGATATAAAAGGTACACAAAGCAACCAAAGAAGACAAGATAACAGCGTGAAACCATCAAAAAATATAGATACGTTTGAGACGTATCAAGCTGCAGGGCGTGGAGGAGGCGCTACGGGTGAGGGCTAGCGGCATCGCCGAGTACGCAACTTGGGACGATTTTGTTTTGGAGCGGGGTGAAGATGGCGGTGTGATCCCTGAAGATCTGCTTTCAACCCTATGACCCCGATGGCAGCTCCGTCGAGGCGGCCCACGCTGTTGAATCCGCTGCCGCCTCCAGCGGTGCGGCGTCCACCGACTCCGGTGAGGATGGAGCCGGGAGCCCTCGTGAAGGAGACGGCGCAACCGCCTCGGGAGCAACCGGGGATGGTGAAGCCACCACTTCAGGAGCAACGGCCGGGGCGACCGATGAGGCCGCAGCCCCGTAGCGGGTGTCCTTTTTGTTTTGTTCCACCCATTGAGGGATGTAATGAACGTGGGCCGTGGGCCAATGCTTTTTTGAATGTATGTATTCAGCATTATATTCGCATTGCCATGCGTGTTGTTTTATATCTTTATCTTTTGATTCATGTTTGACTCCTTTGTCTCCAATCCTTGTATTCCCAAGCATCCACCCCGCGAGCCCGACAGCCGGGAGCCGGTCTGTGGCTGGGTCGAGGTTTCTGACCTTAGAACACAAGACTTAGATTTTCAAAGCCATCAAGACTTAAAGATTAGGACATAAACCAATAGAGGCCGGCTTGAATGAGATCGTAAATATGATCGAGCCGGCCTGAGCCGGCGACCCTTTTGTAGTTGAACTTTGCATGCATCCGGCCTGACCTGGCGTCACCTCGCAAGCCAGACGGCCGGAGCCAGTCCGCAAGCTCGTATGAGGTGACCACGGATCGGATGGCTTACACTATGTCTTCTCCTACAATATAGGGAAGGCGTCCGACCGGCTAGCGAGCCCCCGAGCTTGTTAAAGCCAGCAAGGCGCATGCGCTGCGTAGCCCCTGAGCTTGATGGAGCCAACAAGAGGCGTACGTGGTGTAGCCCCCGAGCTTATTGAAGCCGGCAAGGGGCGTACACGGAGTGAAAACTCTCAATAAAAAGAAACATGAGGCATGCTCTTTTTATTGCATTTGTTGAGGGTCCCTGGAGAGGGAGAAAGATACATATGCATGCTCTTTCCATTGTTTGATACTTGCCTTCTAGCAATAGAATGGGCGAAGCAGCGCCGCGTCCCATGGACGTTCCGTCTCTTGGCCGGAGTCGTCCCTCTTGCGCTTCCTTGGCTTTTGGGCATCGATCAAGTAGTAAGCGTTGTTGTGCAACGCCCTACTGATGATGAAGGGTCCCTCCCATGGGGATGAGAGCTTGTGCTGGCTAGCAGTGCGCTGGATTCTTCTGAGGACCAAGTCTCCCTCCCTAAAAGAGAGAGGCTTGATCTTTTTGCTGTGGTAGTATCTCAGCTTCTGTTGATAGATGGCCGTCCGGCTCAAGGACAAGTCCCTTGCATCTTCGAGGAGCTCCACACCGTCTTCTCTTGCCTCCTTCGCCTCCGTTTCCGTGTATAGGGTGACCCGAGGCGAGTCGAATTCGATATCCGTGGGAATAATAGCCTCGGACCCGTATACAAGAAAGAACGGAGTGAAGCCGGTCGACCGGTTGGGCGTGGTGCGGAGGCTCCATAACACAGCCGGCAGTTCTTCAATCCAGCAGCCGGCAAATCTGACTAGTGGTGCCACCAGTCTTGGCTTGATGCCGGCTAGAATGAGGCCGTTGGCCCTCTCCGCTTGGCCATTCGACTGGGGATGTGCTACTGACGCCAAATCGAGCCGGATGCCTACCTTAGAACAATAGAGCGCCAGAGCGCCTTTGGCGAAGTTGGTGCCATTGTCGGTGATGATGCTGTGGGGAACGCCATATCGGACAGAGATGTCTGTGATGAACTTGACGGTCGTGGGGCCGTCAAGCTTCTTGATAGGTCTGGCTTCAATCCACTAGGTGAACTTGTCGACGGCTACCAAGAGGTGGGTTATTCCACCACGAGTCGTATTGAAGGGCCCTACCATGTCCAGTCCCCAGACGCCGAACGACCATGACAAGGGGATGGTTTTGAGGGCAGAAGGCGGCATATGGCTCTTCGCGCTGAAGAATTGGCAGCCTTCGCATTTGTCGACCAGATCCACGACCTCCTCGAGGGCCGTGGTCCAGTAGAATCCATGGCGGAACGCCTTGGCCACCAGGGTTCTAGAGGCGGCATGATGCCCACACTCCCCCTGGTGAATGTCTGTGAGGATCTCATGTCTCTTTTCTGATTCGACGCAGCGTTGGAACACGCCGGTCGCTCTGCACCGCACCAGCTCGCGACTGATGATGGCGTAGGCTGCAGACCTGCGCTGGATCTGCGTCGCCTCCGCCTCGTCCTGAGGAAGCTCGCCGCGAAGAAGGAAGGCCAGGATAGTTTGAGCCCACGACGCAGTCGACACAAGGGTCGAATCCGCCTAGACCTGACTGTTAGGGGCTTCTGCAGCCCCCGAGCTTGATGGAGCCGCGGTCGTGGACTCGAGACAAGGTGTCTCTGGTGTTGCCGCAACGGCTGGCTCGCCGTCTACTTCCATGACGTCCACCCACTGGGTGGCGAGACGACAGGATTCGAGACTAGGAGGAGCCGGAGTTGTTGTTGTAGCCGATGCCGTTATTGGAGTCGGTGTGGCCAACATAGCCGGCAGAGGATCCGTAGCCGGCGTAGTTGGTGGAGCCGATGGCGCTTGCACCGTGGACTCGGCCGGTGCCGCTATTGGAGTCGGTATAGCCAGTGTAGCCGGCATAGGAGCTACGGCCGACGTAGCTGGTGGAGCCGACGGCACTTCCATCATAGAGTCAGCCGGCACGAAGATCGATGCCGACTCGGGAGACGGCCTGATAGACGGCTTATGGAGTTCCTCGAGGGAGACGCCGGCTGGAATAGCCTGTCTCGTGGAGCCGATCTTTGCCAGTGTATCAGCCGCCTCATTTTCTGCCCTGGTAACGTGGTGGAACTCACAGCCCTCGAAGGGGCCGCTGAGCTGCTGGATGAGGAAGCGGTAGCATGCCATGTTGGCATGCCTGGCGTCCCATTCGCCAGAGACTTGCTGTACCACCAAGTATGAATCGCCGAAGCAAATGAGCCGCCGGATGCCAATCTCCTTGGCGAGCCGGAGGCCATGAGCAAGTGCTTCGTACTCGGCGACGTTGTTGGAGGCGGCGAAATGGATCTGGAGAGCATACTTGAGCTGATCCCCTTTCGGAGACGTCAAGACGATGCGGACTCCCAGTCTTGTCTGCATCTTCGAGCCGTCGAAGTGAATCCGCCAATGCGTGCAGTCTGGAGGCAATGGCTCAAACTGGGTCTCGGCCCAGTCGACTAAAAAGTCGTCCACCACCTGAGATTTGATGGCGGTGCGAGGCTCGTACCGAATATCATGGTCCGCCATGGTGATGGACCATTTGGCAATCCTGCCCGTGGCATCACGGTTCCCCATGATCTCTGAAAGTGGAGCAGTGCTTACCACAGTGATGGCATGCTCTTAGAAATATTGCTTCAACTTCTTTGCAGCAAGATAAACACCATAACACATTTTTTGGTAATGGGGGTAGTTCTGCTTGGAGGCGGACAAGACCTCGCTAAGGTAGTAGATAGGGCACTGCACTGGCAGTGCCTTGCCCTCCTCCTTGCGCCGAACTACTAGCACTACGCTACCCATGCGAGTGGTCGCTGCAATGTATATGAGTATGGGTTCCCTTTCAGACGGCGCTGCCAAGATTGGCAGGCTCGAGATGACCCGCTTGAGGTCGCGGAAGGCTTCGTCCGCCTGGTCGTTCCACTCGAACTTCGTTGTCTTCTTCACGAGCTGGTAGAGTGGAAGGGCCTTCTCGCCAAGCCGGTTGACGAACCGGCTAAGGGATGCCAGGCAGCTGACGAACTTCTGGACGTCAAGGATTCGAGCCAGCCGCACCATCCGCTCGATGGTGCCGAGCTTCTCGGGGTTCGCCTCGATGCCGCGGGCGGATACGAAGAACCCCAAGAGTTTGCCGCCTAGAACCCCAAAGACGCACTTCTCCGGGGTTGATTCGGATCTTGTACTCGCGCAGGTTGGCGAACGTCTCCCGCAAGTCGTCGAGGAGGTTAAAGTGCTGCTTCGTTTTGACGATGATGTCATCCACATAGACGTGGATGTATGTGCTGATGTGTGGTAGGAGGCACTGCTGCATGCAGCGTTGGAATCTCGCACCTGCGTTCTTTAGTCCGAACATCATGGTGGTGTAGCAGTAGGCCCCAAAGGCGTGTGATGAAGGAGGTCTTCAGGCGATCAGCTAGATCCAGCTTGATTTGATGGTAGCCTGCATAAGCATCCAGAAACGACAGCAATTCGCAGCCTATAGTGGAGTCGATCACTTGATCTATCCTAGGCAACGCGAAAGGGTCTTTCGGACACGCCTTATTCAGGCTAGTGTAGTCGATACACATTCGCCAGGTGTTGTTCTTCTTCAGCACCAGGACTGGGTTAGCCAGCCAGTCCAGGTGGAAAACCTCCATGATCAAGCCGGCTGCAAGGAGCCGTGTGATCTCTTCTCCAATCATGCGTCGCTTCCCCTCGGCAAAGCGGCGCAAAGGTTGTTTCACCGGCTTTGCATCCGGTCGTACGTGAAGTTTGTGCTCGGCGTAGTTCCTCAGAACACCCGTCATGTCCTTGGGGGACCATGCAAAGATGTCCCGATTCTCACGGAGGAAGTCGACGAGCTCGTCTTCCTATTTGGGCCTGAGGCTAGCCCCGATGGTGACGCATTGCTTTGGGTTGGCAGGGTCGAGTGGGACCTGCTTGGTCTCTTTAGCCGGCTTGAAAGAGCCCTCGCCGGCCGCCTGGGATGGAGGAGAAGGAATTGCCGGCTGCTCAGTAGCCTCGGGCACGAGCTGGTCGATCTGCCGCTTCTCCTCAGCATTCACCAAGGCGTCGGCGAGGCGGCTGCTATCTTAGGCACACTCGAGCTACTTCTTGTAGTCGCCAGCAACAGTGATGATGCCCTTGGGACCCGACATCTTCATCTTCAGGTAGGCGTTGTGCGGAATAGCCATAAATTTGGCCAGAGCCGGTCTTCCCAGCAGCGCGTGATACGGGCTGCTGAGGTCCACTACCTCGAACCATATGGACACGTGGCGGAAGTGAGCTTTGTTGCCGAAGAGGACGTCCAGCTGGATCTTACCAATGGGCGAGCATGACTGCCCAAGCACGATGTCGTGGAAGAAAGTACTGGTCGGTAGGACATCCATCTCCTTGAGCCCGAGCTTGAGGAGAGTGTCGAGGTAGAGGACGTTGATGCTGCTGCCGCCATCGACCAGCACTCGGGAGAATCGCAGGTGAGCCTCTTGGAGGCGAAGGTGGGGTCGAGGACGAGTGCGTATGACCCCGGTTTGGGTATCACCGCAGGATGGTCCACCTGGCTCCATGTGATTGGTTTGTCTGACCAATGCATGTACTGGGGAACTGGGGGAACCGTGGCGTTCACCTCGCGCCGCCTCTGGCGTAGGATGTGCTTGTCGTTGCCCTCAATGGTGAAGACGACGAATGCTCCGTTTTGATGACGGTAGTCGTCATGGAGGTGGCCGTCGTCGTGCGGCGGCGGCGACGGAGCCGGGGCAGGACCAGGAGCCGGTGCACGAGGTGCCGCCTACGCACCGGGGGGAGCCGGTAGGCCATCCCCTTGCGACAGCCGGCGTGCAAAGCTAAACTATCGAAGGGTATGCGTGGACGGCTATGCCCCAGAATGTATCTTGCAGGGGCATCGAGCAGTTGCTCGAAGGACTGCCTGGGCAGCCAGTTGGTGTTGTTCTGGTTGGAACGTTTCCGCGGAGGGCCGGCTTGAGGAGCCGACGTCTCGCCCTCCACGTTGGCCACCAACTTGCTGTTGGAACACGAATCCATCTGATCCGCCTTGCGCTTATTGTTGTTCTGGCCGCCTCGGTTGTCCCCATCCGGCTTGGGAGTAGCCGGCGTAGGGATAGCCTTGTCCGAGGCGGTCACCTTTACGCGCATCGCCGAGTCGGCTGTGGCGTATTTGTCCGCCTTGGCCATGAGCACCGCCAGAGAGGTGGGCTCGGAGCACATAAGCTTGTGCTTGAGGAGGGTGCCGTCTCGGCAACCGTCGATGTAGTACTGGATGGCTTGTACCTCATCCACCCCCTCGCAGGAGTTGCGGAGCTCCGTCCACCGTGTGACGTAGTCGCGAAGGGGTTCGCCGGGCTTCTAGACGCACATGGCCAGCTCGCGAGGCCGGCCAGGACGCTTGTAGGTGCCAGTGAAGTTCCGGAGGAACGCCTCCTCGAAGTCCAGCCAAGAGTTGACGCTGCCGGCCGGAAGGCTATTAAGCCAAGTCCGAGCCGAGCCGGCCAACATGAGTGGCACGTAGCGGACCGCTACATGCTTGTTGCCCCTCGCAATGCCGACGGCCGTGGTGTAGTCAATCAGCCAGTCCTCCGGATTGGTCGTGCCGTTGTATTTGGGCATGTCCCGAGGCAAGGTGAAACCTCGGGGGAACGGCTCCCCTCGGATCCGGGGGCCAAAGCAGGCCGGACCGACGGGACCGTCTTCCTCTAGGAGGGCTGACTGGGCCAGGACGATGAGACACCAACGGGCGTCCCGATAATCCTGGGAAGTGTGAGCGCCAATCCGAGTGGCGAGAGGAGAGGCGCCTCGCGAACGAGAGACATGAGTTCTTCGCGGGTGAAGAATCTCACACTCCGAATCGCCCTCGTCGCCTCCGCGACGCAAGCCCGAAGTGTGCTCGCTCTGGCACTGGGAGCACCGGTCTTGGCTTCCCCGGAAGGGCGATGCGAGGAAGATCCTCCCGGATGATGCTGACCGCTAGGGTTGCAGCGTGCTCCGGGGTTGGGTCCCGGAGACTCTGACCGGGCTTGACCTAGGTCAAGCCGAATGTGTTGCTGGTTGGCGGCGTCAAGGAGATCCTTGACCCGCTTCTCCTGGAAAGCACGCTCCTCGCCTTCCAGGCTTGCCATCTCTTCTGTGGCCGCCCGCGCTGCGCGCATGTTGGCTGCAGGGGTCTCGTAGGTGGGCAGGTCGCCACCTAGGACTTCGGCAATGAACCGGCCGCGGCTGCGGACCGATCCAAGCCGGCTAGGGGCCTCGGAAATCGGAGTGAGGCCGTATGCGGAGTTATACTTGCACTACGTGGCCTCCATCCGACGCTTTGCTGAGGCGACGGCAATGCCCTCCTCCAAGATACGCTTGCGAGCCTCCTCAGTGAGACCCAGGCGTCAGTAGGGTTTGTAGAAGCGGCGACGGGTGTCTTCAGGCCGGCGATGGCATCCCGAAGAGTATCTGCGGTGGCAGAAGCAGGCTCACCTGCGTCTGCTGACGCTTTTCCATGAGCCACGCTGATACCAGCGCCGATAACCATCACCTCCACGACGTTGGAGATGGCACCGACGTGGTATGGGGTGAAGAACCCCACCGACGGCGGAGGGCCGTCGAAGACGAGGACATTGCTGGGATATACGCCATGGACAGGTGTCTCAGCGATAGAGAGCCTGCTGAAGCTGGCACAGAGCGCCTCAACATCGAAGTCCTCGCCGAAGTAGCGCAGACCGTCGTTGAGACGTAGTTCGCTGAAGAGAATGCTGAGGTTGTCCATAGCAGCGACGACGATGCTAGGAAACGCCTCATCATCAGAATCTTCGTCCGAATCCGCATGGCGGACGGGGATGTCGATCATCATCAGCGTTGCCTCGTCAAAAGCGGGCTCCACGGGCATGGAAAATGATCCGGACGCGATGCATCCGGTGGTGTAGGTGCGGGGCCCGCCGAGCACGTAAAGCCAGCGATGCCGCGATCGGCCCCACGGTGGGCGCCAAATGTCGGCGAATACTCACAACATATGCCATAAGTAGGCTAAAGTCGGTGAGAACCAAAGGGACAAAGGAGGGCGCTGGGAACGAGGTTGGTACAAGCATGGAATGCACGATGTACCCAGGTTCAGGGCTCTCTGTAGAGATAAGACCCCTAGTCTTGCCGGAGTGTTAGATGTGTATGAACATAGTACAAAGTTGCTCCTGGAGCTGTGTCGGGAGGAGGAACAGGGGAGCAGCCGGCTCATCTCTGCCTCTCTCTAGGTGGTTGGTTGTCACGCCCAAGATGTGACCCTATCCTCAATTTGGCACGGAGGCCTCGTCAGGGATAGAAGCGCATCTCGTCGTGTCGCAAGAATGGATATCATTACAAGTACATGTACTGAAAACAAGAGGTATAAATAGAGTTTGCTTACACTCGCCACAAGCTACATCAGAGTCACATGAGTACATTACATAATCATCAAGAGTAAGAGCAGGGTCCGACTACGGACGAAAACAAACGAGAAAATAAGAACGACGTCCATCCTTGCTATCCCTGGCTGCCGGCCTGGAACCCATCCTAGATCGATGATGAAGAAGAAGAAGCAACTCCAAATGAACAATCAACGCGCTCACATCAAGTAACCTTTACCTGTACCTGCAACTGGTGTTGTAGTAATCTGTGAGCCACAGGGGACTCAACAATCTCATTTCCAAAGGTATCAAGACTAGCAAAGCTTATGGGTGAGGTATGGTTAAGTGGTGAGGTTGCAGCAGTGGCTAGCATATATTTGGTGGCTAAACTTACGAGACAAGAAATAAGAGGGGGAAGATCTATGCATAGCGGACGGAAGCTACAGATGATCAAACGAATGATCCTGAACACCTACCTACGTCAGACATAACCCCACCGTGTCCTCGATCGGAGAAGGAACTCACGAAAGAGACAGTCACGGTTACGCACACAGTTGGAAAGTTTTAATTAAATTAACTTCAAGTTATCTAGAACCAGTGTTAAACAAAGTTTCCACGTTGCCACATAACCGTGGGCACGGCTTTCCGAAAAGATTTAACCCTGCAGGGGTGCTCCAACTAGTCCATCACAAATTACCACAAACCGCATAGAAATCCTCCATCACGAAGCTCACGATCTCGTCGGATTCCCTAGTGGAAAACCTCAACTCTGAGATTACCCAAAGCATCACCGAAATCCCGATGCACAAGATATTCCGTCAAAGGTAAAACTAATCCAGCAAGGCCGCCCGACGTGTCGACGATCCCGATAGGAGTCGCGTACCTTGTTCTCAGGACACGACGGATGGGTCACACTAGGAGATACCAAACCTCGGGTTGCCCCGCGGTGGCCCCGTAATCTGCCAATATGGACCAACACTCATGAGGAGCACTGGCCCGGGGGTTGATTAAATTTCCTCGGGTGCAGGCGGTCCCTATGCATTATTATTAGGTTATTAGGCAAATGTAGTACCAAAGTTGGGCTTTGCCAGACCAGTCTTAATCTAAAACGAATTATCAAGGGGGTCCCCATAACAACCCCGATCGTGTTAGGAGCGCTCATTTATGGAACATAACACAGGTAGCCGAAAACTAAGGGGGCAAAGGTGGAACAAAACACCAGGCTAGAAAGGCCGAGCCTTCCACCTTTTACCTAGTATATAGGTGCATTAAATTAAATAGCACTTGATATGGTAATATAACAAGGAACCCATGTTTTCACATGGAAGCAACGACACCTGCAACTAGCAACGCTAACACAAGGTTAAGCAAGCAGTAACATAGCCAATTAGTGGTTTGCTAGGTCGAACAGGTTGAAAGGTTTCATGGAATTGTTGAGAGGCTGATATTTAACAAGTGGTAGGCAACGAGACATAAGCGATAGAAGCGATAAAACTTGCTTGGCAATGATAGTAATGGTATCTGGGGAAATGGTCATCTTGCCTAAGATCCCGCTTGGAAGAAGAATGCCTCCGTGAAGCAGACGAACCAACGTAGTCGAACGGGTCCTCACAATCCGGCACGCTGCGGAACTCTATCGAGATGAAGCAAACCGGAAACACAAATCAACACACGGAATTCACCACACGGTGCACAACACAAATGATGCATGAACAGCTGAATACATGCAAGTCACGACATGACAAATCACACAATCAAACTCTACACATTAAGTGAAGTTTAATATGCAACGCATTGCATATCAACGAAACTCCACATACGGATTATTTAGTTCTATCTCGATTAGGTACACGCCAATATTAAATGTTGTTAAACAAGGCAAGAGGTGAAGCGTAATTAAACTACCTATCTAGGCATTTTAAATGAGGTCGGAAACGACATATAGCATCTCCGAAATGACCCCACGTGTTAAATCTTAATTCTGTCCAGATTTGTCCTAATCACATTTTATGTTTGTTCAACAGAGAAACAAAGTGGAACACGTGATTCTACTCGTCGTTCTGGTCCATTTACATATATGGCACAACTCCAACGGAGCTATGGACAAATAGTTACGACCTAAACCGTTTTCAACACGCCGACATGCAAATCGAAGCAAACAGCACACCTAACAAATTTAAATATGCATGAGAGTTGGTTTTTGTGAAACTACAGAAAATTCTAAGCAACTCACATGTTGAAATCATTTTAATCCTGTGCACGGTTAAATTTATACGAATTTTACAAAAGGGCATTTGAATCTGTCCAAAATAAAAAAATGGAATTGCTACGATTTGAACCCCAGATCCCTTGGATGGACATTAATAGCTGTACCACCAGACTAATTAAGTGGTTGTGTCAAAATTGACAAAACAGCACATCAAAAAGGTATGACAGAAGCTGTTGCGCTAGAGGCAAAATTCCTAAAAATATAATATGCATTGATGGGGATTTGATCCCTGGATCCCATGGCAAAACTAGCTAGCGCTAACCACTATGCTAACACATATGATTCGTACTGGAACCAGAATGGATACTCTAAATAGTGTGGATATTCCTCCTGACGGATCTAGAAAAGAAAGGAGATCAGATCGGGAGGAACTGCTCACAGCGGGGAAAGGACGAAGCCAGCGATGAGATCCGACCGACCTGGTGCAAGTCCGCGACAAACAAGGTTCTCCGGCATCGGCTCCGGTGACTAGGGCTCCATTCCTCGCGACGGGAGCTCGATCCGACGCACGAGCACATGAGAGAGGTCCAACGCATGCTTGCTAACAACCATGTTCCTGAACCAGCGAGAGAAAGAATTCAGAGGAAGAGAGAGATTCGAGGGGAGAGAGGGAAGAGGGAAGGAAGAAGGAGCAGGGCCAGCGGGTTGACCCAAGTGGTCGACTGCGGGGGGCTTCATGTTGCTGCTGCTTGGGGAGCCACAGGGGACTCATCCATGGTGTTGCAGAAGTCTGAAAATAGAACAGGAGAAGAGAGAATTCAGAGAGAGGGAAACAGAGGAGAGGGAGGAAGAAGAGAGGCAAGGGGAGGCGTGGCTCTGCTCACCGGCAGAAGGACGAGGGACCTCCGGGCACGGCTGCTTCACTGCAATGCGCAGGAGGCACAAGTGAGCTCCTGCTCGAGTGGCTGCGCAGGTAGCAGACGAAAGGCTAGCGGCGTTGCGGGCGAGCGCTCTGGTTGGCCCGGTGGGGAAAAATGAGGTGGCTGGCGGCGGCGAGTAAACAGGGGTAGGATCCCTAAAAACTAGGTTTTGGTCTGATTGGACTGGATGGTCCTATATATAGGGAAACAAAACTAGCTCAAGACCTTCCGATCGAATCGAACGGTCGCGGATAAATAGGTTAGGGTTTCAATGAACAAACCGATGACGGTTTGCGGTTAAACGGGGTTGATCCGGACCCAACGGTCACGACCGCCGGGTTCGGGTTCCGGGAGGTTTTCGGACTGGGCTGCGCGTAGGGTCGATGCACTGTGCAGAGGGGCTAGGCGGAGATGAGAGGGAAAACGGGCACCCGGTAACATATTTTAAAACACCGACACACGTCCGACGGTAGACCGAATACGGTGCCGCTACGGTCGACCGTTCGGGTACCAGACGGACTCCGATCGCGACGAAATTTGAGAGGCGGCCTAGCTATAACAAATCACGACCGCATGCCAAGTTTCACCCCGATCAGAGAAAGTTTTACGCACACTTTTGAAAACAAGACTTGACGATGCCGCGGGCGCGTGCGTGTGTGGTTGGGCTCAGAACGGACAACGACGAGAAACGACAACTACCATCGGATGCAAGTTTTGAAAACTGGTGGCAACGGGGTGCCGATGCAATGCTGATGATGCGCATGATGCGATAATGATGCAACAAAAGACAATAGACACACGACGAAGACGGAAAAGAAAAGGGGAATCTTCTGGAACGTCGGCATCGGGCTGTCACATTGGTGAGGGTGTAGTGTTGTTCGTGCGTGGAATGATCGCCCCCCTGCATGGAGGGCGACCGGGGGGTTTTATAGACGAACCCGCCGGCCTACAATATGGATAAAGGGTACACGTGTGGGACCCGGCTGGCAGCCTCGCCGGCTGTCCAGGGGCCCACTAGAGTCTTGTCTTGTCGCTTGAGGGGCATGCCGGCTGCATGGTCTCGATTGGCAGTGGGACCCGCCGGCTGGCCAATGAAGCTCTCGCGTAAGGTTGATGCCGATCACGCGCTGTACGTCGGGCGTCGTCCAGCGAGATTCGTCATGGGCAGGTAGTACGACCGCCTCCACTATTCCCCACGCCGAGTGCAGTAATGGAGTGGGAGTGCGATGGTCCGACACTATGCTAGGTGATGGATCAGAGCCGGGGTAGGTCAGCGGCGTGGCCGCCGACGCTCATACCTACCGGACGCCCCGATCCAGTACCTTTGCTGACGCGTAGCTACCATTAATCGTAAGGTCTCATCCTGACCTACGATCTGATGTGACTTGTGATCCCCGGCCGGCTAGCCTGCCTAGCCAGCCGTCTTGGACGCGGCCGCCTCGTTCCTAGCCGGCTGGCTGGACTAGGCCGGCCCAGAAGAGGTAACCGCCTTGACTCTAGTCGACAGGGGTTGCCTAGCCGGCCAGAGATATGGCCTCCTAGTCCTCTAGCCGGTAGGCGCAGCCTAGCCAGCCTGAAGACTTGGGCCTTAGGAAGCTGTATATGTTCATGTCCTTTGGGCCGGAAATGAAGGAGTAGGCTTGATGAGCCTACCCCGGGGTTATCCCCCGACAGCCTCCCAACTGCTTACCTCAAGGGTAATGTCAACAATAATAATTCATGAATACTTACCTCCAAGTTGACATATGAATATTGATATTTCCCAAGCATATGACGGTAGCCAAGATAAAGGCGAAATAGGGAATTGGTGAAGATCACGATGACTCTTTTAAGGGAAAAAAGTAAAGGTACAAGATAGGCCCTTCGTAGAGGGAAGCAGAGGTTGTCATGCGCTTTTGAGGTTTGGATGAGTGTCCTCTTAGTGCGAAGGAACGTCACTTTATATTGCCTCCTGTGATAAAGAACTTTATTATGCAGTCTGTCGCTTTTATGTCTTCCTCATCACAGGTTCGTACAAAGCTTATTTTCCACACACTAATAGATCATACATATTAGAGAGCAATTTTTATTGCTTGCACCGATGACAACTTACTTGAGGGATCTTATTCAATCCATAGGTAGGTATGGTGGACTCACATGGCAAAACTGGGTTGATGGTTTATGGATGCACAAGTAGTATCTCTACTTAGTGCGAGAGGTTTGGCTAATGTGAGGTGGAAGCAATCATCACATGCTAAGGGATCTCTAATCATATAACATTGTTCAGAGCCAAGCAAACACAATTCATTATGTTGTCTTCCTTGTCCAACATCTACTTCTAGGCATGCAATAGTTTAGTGAGTGTTCACAATCATAGATGGTGTCAGAGATGATATATTTATATGTGAACCTCTCCTTCTTTATCACTTCCTATTAATTGCAACAATGACCAAGGTCTACGTTTGTCTACCCTCAACAAGTTTCAATCAACATTCTTTTTTTATATGTGAAGCCATCACTTCCCATAAGATCATTACATGATCTTTCATGCTTTTGTTCTTTTCTCAATCTATTGATCATGGCAAGAGGCAAAGCCCTTCAAATAAGACACTCTTTATTATATGGCTCACATGCTCGAATACATCGGGGGTGACACAAAGAAAAACTCAAGACTAAACACTAAGACTTTTAATCTACTAGAGAAAAAGAAAACTGAAATGGAAAACTAAAGAAAAGGTAAAGGCAAAAGATGTGATGGTGATACGATACCGGGGCAACTCCCCCAAGCTAGGCACAAGCCAAGGGGATTGCCCATACCCATGTTTAGTTGTCTTCCTTTGGTGGTGAAGGTGGTGGAGTTGTTGAAGAGGTCTTGAGCTTGTTTAATTTCCATCTGAGCATAAAATTCTGCTCCCTCAGATCATCGTTTTCCTCTTCAAGCTTCAACACCCTTTGGCATAATTCCTGCTTGCTCTGCGGCAAGAAACGAGAAGGGATAAACAAAGTTTTAGGCTTCTTCCTCGAGTCAGGGAGGCTCGACTTCTTGAACTCCACATGGGTGTGTCCAGGTTGAGGTAGAGGAGCCTCCTCTTCATCGGAGCTTGTTTGTTCCTTCCCCTTGGTATCATAATCTTCTTCCTCATCAGTGGTCCAGCCATAAAGATCCAAGTCCCCATAGACCTTGGGGTTAGTGAGGTAATCAGCCACATAGCTCTCCCCCTTTGAATCCTGAGAATACATCTTGACATAGATCTGCGGCAGAAAACAGGCTCGAAACGAAAACAGAGGAAATATGTGTGATACAGGGGTCAGACCTCACGGGAGAATATATATTGATTTTTCCAGACCAGAAGGAGTACTCCACACGAAAACGGAGTCCGGGAGGCACACGAGGTGGCCACAAGCCCTCCCGGTGCAGCTTGGGGGTGGGCCAGCGCCGGGCAGGCTTGTCGCCTCCTCGCGCACTTTCTGGACTACTTCCAATTTTTGTATTTTTTCAAATATTCCAAAACGGAGAAAATTTCCTACTGGAAATGTTTTGGACTCTGTTTTCTTACCGAATCAGATACCTCTTCGTTTTCGGAGTCTGAAACAGGCTAATAAATATCCCTTAGGTATTCTTCTAGAGTTATGGTATTGATGATATTGCTTTCAACATATATGGGAGTACCTGAGATCTAATGCTTGATTCTCTGCCCATTTACCATTCTCGGACAATTACCTTCCGTGTTGTTGATCTTGATAGCACCGGAACGATATACTTCCTCAACAATATAGGGACCTTCCCATTTAGAGTGAAGCTTGCCTGCAAAGAATCTTAAACGAGAGTTATATAGCATGACATAATCACCTACATTGAACTCACACTTTTGTATCGTCTTATCATGCCACCTCTTGACCTTCTCTTTGAAATACTTGGCATTCTCATATGCCTGAGTTCTCCATTCATCAAGCAAGCTAATGTCAAATAACCTCTTCTCACCGGCAAGTTTGAAATCAAAGTTGAGCTCTTTGATTGCCCAATAAGCTTTATGCTCTAGCTCAAGAGGTAAATGAGATGCTTTACCGTACACCATTTTGTATAGAGACATGCCCATGGGATTCTTATAGGCAGTCCTATAGGCCCACAGTGCATCATCGAGCTTCTTAGACCAATTCTTTCTAGACCTGTTGACAGTCTTTTGCAGAATTCCATGGTTGACATCGTACTTAGAAAGCGTTTTACAGAAAGCACCATGAATGAAATGTGAACCACCATCGGTCATTAGATATCTAGGGACTCCAAATCTAGGGAAGGTAACTTCTTTAAGCATCTTAATAGATGTGTTGTGATCAACACTACTAGTGGGGATAGCTTCTACCCACTTAGTGATGTAATCAACAACAACTAAGATCTGAGTATACCCGTTGGATTTTGAAAAAGGTCCCATATAATCAAAGCCCCAAACATCAAATGGTTCAATGACAAGTGAATAGTTCATAGGCATTTCCTGACGTTTAGATATTGCCTACTCTTTGACATTCGTCACAAGACAATACAAACTTACGGGCATCCCTGAAGAGAGTGGGCCAATAGAAACATGATTGCAATACCTTGTGGGCAGTTATATCTCCCGCATGGTGTCCTCCGTAGGCCTCGGAGTGACACTTCTATAGGATCTGTCCCTGTTCATGTTCAAGTACACAACGTCTAATAACACCATCTACTCCTTCCTTATAAAGGTCAGGATCATCCCAAAAGTAATGTCTCAAGTCAAAGAAGAATTTCTTCTTTTGCTGGTATGTGAAACTAGGTGGTATATATTTGGCAACGATATAGTTTGCATAATCAGCATACCACGGTGCATTACGTGAAGCATTGATGACATTCAATTGCTCATCGGTAAAGCTATCATCAATAAGTTGTGGGTCATCAAGAACGTTCTCCAACCTAGACAAGTTATCTGCTACGGGGTTATCAGCACCCTTTCTGTCAACAACGTGCAAATCAAACTCTTGTAGCAAGAGAACCCATCTGATAAGTCTAGGTTTAGCGTCCTTCTTCTCCATAAGGTACTTAATGGGAGCATGATCAGTGTGAATAGTGACTTTGGAATTAACTATGTAAGACTTGAAATTTTCACATGCAAACATGACTGCTAAAAATTCCTTCTCCGTAGTAGCATAGTTTCTCTGGGCACTGTCTACAGTTTTACTAGCGTAGTGAATAACATTCAACTTCTTATCGACTCTTTGCCATAGAATAGCACCAACAGCATAATCACTAGCATCACACATGATCTCAAAAGGCAAGTTCCAAGCAGGTGGTTGAACAATAGGTGCGGTTATCAAAGCCCTCTTAAGTATTTTGAAGGCTTCCTTACAATCATCATCAAAGACAAAAGGAATATCCTTTTGCAAGAGATTGGTAAGAGGCCTAGAAATCTTAGAGAAGTCTTTAATGAACCTTCTATAGAAACCAGCATGACCAAGGAAACTTCTTATACCTTTGATATCTGTGGGGTATGGCATTTTCTCGATTGCATCAACCTTAGCCTTATCGACTTCAATACCTCTTTCAGAAATTTTATGTCCTAAGACGATGCCTTCATTAACCATGAAGTGGCACTTCTCCCAATTCAAGACAAGATTGGTATCTTTACATCTCTGCAAGACTCAATCAAGGTTACTGAGGCAATCATCAAAAGAAGACCCGTAAACGGAGAAGTCATCCATGAAAACCTCAACAATCTTTTCACAGAAGTCAGAGAATATAGCCATCATACATCTCTGAAAGGTGGCGGGTGCATTACATAAGCCAAAAGGCATACATCTATAAGCACAGGTACCGAAAGGGCAGGTGAAAGTGGTTTTCTCCTAATCAAATTGTGCAACTGGTATTTGGGAGAAACCAGAATAACCGTCTAGAAAGCAGAAGTGTGTGTGTTTAGATAGTCTTCTTAGCATTTGGTTGATAAAAGGCAAAGGGTAATCATCTTTCCTAGTGGCTTTATTCAATTTCCTAAAATCGATCACCGTCCTATAGCCAGTAATAATACCCTGAGGGATCAATTCATCCTTATCATTAGGGACAACGGTAATGCCTCCCTTCTTAGGGACGTAATGCACCTGATAGATAATACCTGCTTCTAGGAGCTTTAGTATTTCTTTTCTCACTACCTCTTTCATCTTAGGATTCAATCTCCTTTAATGATCAACAACTGGTTTGAAGTCAGGATCAGTTTTAATCTTGTGCTGGCATAGAGTAGGACTAATGCCCTTAAGATCATCAAGAGTATATCCAATAGCAGCACGGTGCTTCCTCAGAGTTTTTAGTAACTTCTTTTCTTCATGCTATGGGAGGCTAGCACTAATAATAACAGGATATATCTATTTTTCATCAAGATAAGCATACTTAAGAGCCTCAAGCAACTGTTTAAGCCCGAACATAGGATCACCCTTTGGTGGGGGTGGATCCCCAAGCAGTTCAACAGGCAAGTTATTCTTAAGGATAGGATATTATTATAAGAGAACTCTATCTATCTCATCCCTTTCATCCATATGCATATCATTTTCGTGCTCAAGCAAGTATTGCTCTAAGGGATCAGTAGGAGGCACGACAATAGAGGCTAAGGCAATAGAGGCTAAGGCAATAGTTTCATCCCTACTAGGTAACTCCTTTTCATGAGGTTGTCTACCAAACTTAGAGAAATTGAACTCATGTGACACACCTTCAAAGCCAACAGTGACAGTTTGCTTCTCACAATCAATATGAGCATTGACAGTATTGAGAAAAGGTCTACCAAATATGATGGGACAAAAGCTATCTTGTGCGGTAGCAAGAACGAGGAAATCAGCAGGATACTTCGTATTACCACACAAGACTTCAACATCCCTAACAATTCCCCAGGGCAGATAGTATCTCTATTGACAAGCTGAATAATGACATCAATAGGCTCTATCTCAACAGGTGCAATCTCATCTTTGATTTTATCATTTCAGGATTGAGGTATTGCATTAACACTAGCACCCACGTCACATAAGCCATGAAAACAATGATCTCCTATCTTAACAGAAACAACAGGCATGCCAACAACAGGCCTATGTTTGTCTCTAACATGAGGTTTAGTAATTCTAGCAGCATCTTCACAGAAGTGAATATTATGTCCCTCAACATCGTCGGACAGAAGATCTTTGATAATAACAATGCTAGGTTCAGCTCAAATTTGCTCAGGGGGTGTAGGTGTTCTAATGTAGCCTGTACGTATCACAGTTGAAGCTTTAGAATGATCCTTTATCCTAACAGGGAAAGGTGGTTTCTCAATGTAAGCACTGGGAACAACATGATCATTATAGGCAATGACTTTCTCTTCAACTGGATTGGGTTTAAGTACATTGACTTCTAAAGGAGGATCATATTTAAACCATTTCTCTTTGGGGAGATCAATATGAGCAGGAAATGATTCACACGATGAAGCTACTATCTCAGAGTCAAGTCCATAGTTAGCGCTAAAGTCACAAAAAGTATTTGTCTCAACAAAGGATTTAACGCAATCAAACGTGAAATTCATACCTGACTTCTTACCTTCTTCAAGCTCCCAATCTTCAGAGTTGCATTTAATTCTCTCCAATAAATTCCATTTGAAGTCAATATCTCTCTTCATAAAAGAACCGATACAAGAAGTGTCAAGCATGGTGCGATCATTATGAGAAAGACGAGCATAGAAGTTCTGAATGATAATTTCTCTCGAGAGCTCACGATTGGGGCATGAATATAGCATTTATTTAAGCCTCCCCCAAGCTTGAGCGATGCTCTCTCTGTCACGAGGCGAAAAATTATAAATATAATTCCGATCACGATGTACTAAATGCATAGGATAAAACTTTTGATGAAATTCCAATTTCAACCGATTGTAGTCCCATGATCCAGTATCATCACATAGCCTATACCATGTCAACGCCTTATACTTCAAATATAAAGGAAATACCTTCTTCTTGACCTCATCCTCGGGCAAACATGCAAGCTTATATAAACCACAAACTTCATCTAGATAGATTAGATGCAAGTCTAGATGTGATGTTCCATCTCGTGTAAAAGGATTAGCCAGCAATTTCTCAAGCATACCCGAAGGAAATTCAAAGAAAATATTTTAAGTAGGTGCAGTAGGTCGAGGAGCAACTATTTGTGCTTTCGTTCGAGGTGAAGATACCCCGAACAAGCCCCACAAAGGATTAGTATCCATAGTGACAAGTGACAATAAATTTTAGCACACTATATGAATGTTTCCTTACCAAGTTCCACTTACCAAAGGCGCTTCACTTCCCGGCAACGGTGCTACAAAAAAGTCTTGATGACCCACAAGTATAGGAGATCAATCGTAGTCCTTTCGATAAGTAAGAGTGTCGAACCCAACGAGGAGCAGAAGGATCTGACAAGTGGTTTTCAGCAAGGTAAAATCTGCAAGCACTGAAATTATCGGTAACAAGTGATTGTGTGGTGAGATGATTCGTAGAAAGCAACAAGTAACAAAAGTAGCAATGGTGCAGAAAAGTGGCCCAATCCCTTTTGTAGCAAGGGACAAGCATGGACAACGTCTTATAGGAGGAAAAATTCTCCCGAGGACACACGGAAATTTCTGTCATGCTAGTTTCATCATGTTCACATGATTCGCGTTCGTTACTTTGATAGTTTGATATGTGGGTGGACGGGCGCTTGGGTACTGCCCTTACTTGGACAAGCATCCTACTTATGATTAACCCCTCTCGCAAGCATCCGCAACTACGAAATAAGAATTAAAACAAAGTTTAACCATAGCATTAAACTAGTGGATCCAAATCAGCCCCTTATGAAGCAACACATAAACTAGGGTTTAAGCTTCTGTCACTCTAGCAACCCATCATCTACTTACTACTTCCCAATGTCTTCCTCTAGGCCAAAATAATGGTGAAGTGTTATGTAGTCGACGTTCACATAAAACCACTAGAGAAAAAACAACATACGACACATCGAATTACTGAACGAATACCAAATTCACATGACTACTATTAGCATGACTTATCCCATGTCGTCAGGAACAAAAGTAACTACTCAAAAAGCATAATCATATTCATGACCAGAGAGGTAATGAGTAGCATCAAGGATCTGAACATAAACTCTTCCACCAAATTATCCAACTAGCATCAACTACAAAGAGTAATCAACAATACTAGCAACCTTACAAGTACCAATCGGAGTCGCGAGACGGAGATTGGTTACAAGTGATGAACTAGGGTTTGGAGATGAGATGGTGCTAATGAAGATGTTGATGGTGAAGAGTCCCCTCTGATGAGAGGAGTGTTGGTGATAACGATGGCGACGATTTCCCCCTCCGGGAGGGAAGTTTCCCCGGCAGGATCATCCTGCTGGAGCTCTAGATTGGTTCTGCTCAAGTTCCGCCTCATGGCGGCGGCGAATCCACTAAAAAGCTCCTCCTGGATTTTTTTTCTGGACGAAACCCTTCATATAGCAGAAGAGGGGGGCCAGTGGGCCAGCAGGCTGCCCACAAGCCCCCTTGGCGCGGCTAGGGGGGTGGCCGCTCCAAGCATGCTTGCGGCCACCTGCTGGCGCCCCTCTGGCGCTTCTTCGGCCTAGTATTTTTTATAAATCCGGAAAAAAATCCTTGTTGATTTTTACGGCGTTTGGAGTTGTGCAGAATAGGTATCTCAACTTTGCTCCTCTTTTAGGCCAGAATTCCAGCTGCCGGCATTCTCCCTCCTCATGTAAACCTTGCAAAATAAGAGAGAAAAGGCATAAGTATTGTTCCGTGAAGTGAAATAACAGCCCAAGAAGCAATAAATATCAACATGAAAACATGATGCAAAATGGACGTATCAGTGCGCTAAAATGTAGCGTGTGCGCTATCGCTCAAAACACAAGCAAAAAGATCAAACACAAACAAAATAAAGGAAAAAAATAGTTCAATTTCGTTATTACAACTCAAACAAATAGTTTATCTTGCAATACAACAAGTATTCAACAATACAACATCAAACGCACAAATCATGATGCTCTTTATTAGCCATTCCATGCCCACCACTCCTCGATGCGATCCTTCTGAAGATCATTATGTGTTTCAGGACGCCGAATGGCATGATATGAGGCAAGAAAACGGGCCATCCTTTCAGCGCTCCGCCGCACTCGCACGAGATGTCCCTAGAGCTCATAGTGAGAGTACTCTAAATCTTGGCCACGCTCATTCTTATGCATGATCACACAAGCGTGCATGATGTACCAAAGCATCTTTTGATTCCAAAATCTAGACGGTCCTCTCACAATAGAAAATTCAGCTTGCAAAATCCCAAAAGATCTCTCCACATCTTTTCTAGCCGCCGCCTGAGCATTGTGGAAATCAAGATTTTTCTTACCTTCTGGTTTTTTCGACGGCTTCACAAATGTTTGCCACTTTAGGTAGATTCCATCCGCAAGATAGTAGCCATAGTTGTATGTACGACCATTTGCTACAAACTGCACCAGTGGTAGTTCACCATTTTCAATCTTATTCATTAGTGGTGACCGCTTTACAACGTTAATGCCATTCAAAGATCCAGGCATTCCAAAAAATCATGCCAAATCCAACTCTCTTAATCGGCCACCGCTTCAAGGATTATAGTGGAACCCTTTTATGGCCGTGGAATTGCCCATGCCATGCCTTAGGACAATTCTTCCAACTCCAATGCATGTAATCTATTGAGCCAAGCATACCTGGGAAGACACAAACTTTGTTCATCTCCAATAGCCTTGTGGCATCTTTAGCATTGGGAGATCTCAAATACTCGTGGCCAAACACTTGCACAATTCCGACTGTTAAGCGCTTGACACACATGATGGCTTGACTCTCACCCATGGCCAAGTGATCATCAACTAGATCAGCGGGGACACCTTTTGCCAAGCAGATGTCACCTTCTGAAAGGTGCTATGCCCGAGCTCTCCGGCGGCATTCCTCCTTTGCTAAAAAAACCAGTCATGGCTCGCTAGTTTCTCTGCAATGCACCTGGACAACTCGGTGCTCATCCTAAACCGGCGCAGGAAGTATGACTCGGGATACACAGTATTATCCGCAAAATAGTGTCTGATCAATCTGTTGTGGGCATCGATCCTATCTCTCCAAATTTTGTGCCGACTCATAACCGAACCATCGTGCTTTGGGTTTTTTATTGATGTGCATAGCTAGGATCATTGCAAGATTTTCCTCCTCTTCCATATCATATTCTTCTTCGGAAGAATCATATGACGAACTCATCTACAATGTTTAATTTAAACTACCTATAAAATCTACAAACAAAATGCATCAAATTCATGTAAAACATGTGAAGTTGAAGCAATACATACCTTGTGGGTGTTTTTCGAACACCTTGCGGGCACCGAGAGGAAGTGGGCGGTCGGGCGGCGAGCGATAGTGGGCGGCCGGGCGGCGGTGACTAGAGAGAGACGAAGGAAGCAGCGGCTGCGCAGTGGATACGCCGGGGAAGCGTCGGAACCATCCCCGGAAGAAATGGGGTGGCGCGGGCGGCAGAAGTGCCGCGGCTGGATGGGGTACGTGGAGTTGCGAGCGGGCGCTCGGGTGTGGAGCGCGCGGGAGCGGGCGCAGCAAATAAACAGCGCGCCATGGCATTTGCGCCCGCACACTGAACTAGTCATGCTGCGCACGCAGTTTTTGCGCCTCCGCTGGAGCGCGCGGAGTGGCAACGCACATGCAAAAAGGACTAATTTTTCAGCGCGGACCCTGTTTAGCACGTCAGTTGGAGATGCTCTAACAGAAGCGATTGGAAAGTTGAGCATTGGAGAAGTGAGGGTCGACCTTGAACAATATGTTCATGCTCATGGAAACAATGTAAAACAAATCGTAGAAGTTTCTCATAAAAATAATTTTCTCCTTGTAAATACGAGTGAACCATAAAAACAATGTTCATGATGCTCTTTTGCATATTTTGTCTACTATCTTGAACTGAGCATCAATGAAATCATCATGCCTTTCTAAAAGGCATTAGAGAAAACCGCTTATTGACAGAGAACCCAATATTTACGCTTTCTATTTTTGAGTTTTCACATGATTAAGCTACTGCAGTAATCATGTTTTGTAACTTTTATTTCAATAAAGTGCCAAGTAAAGCCTTTGGGATAGTGTGGATACTTGCTTGTTTGAATTTGTGAAAAAACAAAAACATGTACATCCAGTGCAGAATTTCTCCGATTTCACTCGAGCGTCAAGAAATTCTGAAATTTTTACACCTTTTTAGTATGCAAATCTTTGCGTTGTCCTGATTTTTCATATTTTTTAGAGTCAGCGAAGTATGATTTTAATGCACATCTTCACAGATTTTTCTATTTTTGATAGATTCTATTTTGCGAGCATAGTTTGCTTCTTTAAGTGTTTCCATGAGTTATACTCAGTGATATAAATTATGGGAATGATAGAATACTTTATGTATTATGTGAGAAACAATTATGAATCTTGTATTGGCAGTACCTAAGTGAATGATCTATATTCATCATACTAACCCATCTCACGAAGTTCCATTAATTTTGTGTGATTGAAGTTTTCAAGTTTAGGGCGAGATACCAATATGAGGAGAATAAGGAGCAGCAAGAACCTAAGCTTGGGATTCCCAAGGAACCCCAAGGTAATATTCAAGGAAGACTCAAGCGTCTAAGCTTGGGGATGCCCTCGTAGGCACTCTATCTTTCATCTCCAACATTATCGGTATATATTACTTGGAGCTATATTTTTATTTATCACATCATATGTGTTTTTCTTGGAGCATCATTTTATTTTATTATTCTATGTTAGATGTTATTTATAATCTTGTTTTTCAATAAAAAGTCCCAAGAATTGCCTTTAGAATGCTCGAATTGCATGTGTGATGTGTGTTGTACAAAAACAGAAACTTATGCTGTTGTATTTGAATTATCATATTTTACTGGGACCCGTAAAGTTTCTGAATTTTTCACACAGTACCTTCATACAAATCATTTATCCTGTCCTAAATTTTCCGAAATTTTTGAGATACAGAAGTACACTTTTTATATTGATTACTAAAGACTATTCTGTTTGGACAGATTGCTGTCATAGTTTCGTTATCTACTTATCCTATAGTTTTCATGGCTTATACTGGTAGATATAAATTGTGGAAATAATAGTATATAGTACCTAATATTTTAATATTATTATTCAACTTGTCTTGGCAATACATAAAGATTTGATTTAGTTTTATGTGTACTAACCTATCTCACGAGTTCTTTTCAAGTTTTGTGTGGATGAAGTTTTTAAGACTTAGGTGAAACTATGATATGATGGGAATTAAGGAGACACAAAATTTCAAGCTTGGGGATGCCCAAGGCACTCCAAGTAAATATTCCAAGAAGACTCAAACATCTAAGCTTGGGGATGCTACACATCCCACCTCTCTTCATCAACAACTATCGGTTAGCCTAAGTTGAGCATAAATTATTACTTGTCCACATGATATGTGCTATTCTTGGAACGCATTACCGTTTAGTTTGCTGCTTGAATTAAATTATCAGATTTCAAAATCTTTATCGAGAGAGAGTCCTCAGATAGCTAGTTGATTGCTTAACTACTCATTGATCTTCACTTATATCTTTTGAGAGTAGTTTGATTGTTTGCTCTTGTGCTTCACTTAAATCCTATGAGTAAATTGTTGAATGAATTTAATACCATGAAGATTAAATTACATGTTCATGTCATGCGTAGTAGTAGCTTTACATTGGTTTAGAAAGTGAAATATTTTGAGGCTTGACACTCAAAATATTGGTCATACAAGCAATTCATGAATGATTGGTATAAAGAAGAGAACTTTCACATATAAATATATTATCTAGGACATCTTCTATGATTGTGAATACCCATTAATTATTTTCAAATTGAGCAAATCAGTTTAGTTTGGACAAGGAAGACAACGTAATGAGTTATGGCTGTGTATATTTGCATAGAAGTTATATTGTAATGGATCCTCCAACATGTGGTGTTTGCTTAGGATCTTTTGCTAGCCAAAAATTTGTACTAAGCAGAGATACTACTTGTGTATCCAAAAACCCTTAAACCCAGTTTCTTGCCATGAGTGTCCACCATACCTACCTATGGATTGAATAAGATCCTTCAAGTAAGTTGTCATCCGTGCAAAAAGAAAATACAAATTGCTTCTAAATGTGTTTGATCATTTAGTGTAAGAGAAAACTACGCGTTGTATGAACTTGCGATGGCAAAGTAATAAAAGCGACGGAATGCATAATTAAGGTTGCTATCATAAGGGGCAATATAACATGATGTTCTTTTGCATTAAGGGATTGTACATACAAAACCAAAAAGCACAGGACAACCTCTGCTTCCCTCTGCAAAGTGCTTATGTTTTACCTTTCAGTATTTACTTTTATGCAAGAGTCAATAGTATACATTCTCATTTAAACCTCAATTATTCTGTAGTTGGCAAGCATCGTGTGGTGGGAAAAGACCTAGGCACATATGGCTAATCAAATATATTTTATCATGACTTATTATTGTTGACAGTTATCTCTATTATAAAAGAGTTGGAAGGCGAACCATTAAGCCCCTATCTTTCTCCGTGTTTGATGGATGCCATTTGTTATAAAAATATGCTTTGAGTATTAGAAATCATAGAAGGCTATATGATGATTGAGTATGTGGAGCTCTTACTTAGAATTTATTGAGAATAAGTTGAATTGCAATTGTTTGGTGACTAGGAACATGGGTTGTTAAGTTTCAAGAGAGTTCATTCTTTGAACCATAACATGTGAATTGGTTGCTACTTTATCATGATGAGTTTTATGAGAAAGAGTTGTTCTTATGATGATAGGAAAAGTGATTGAAATTATCATTGATCAAACTTATGCACTATTCTATCATTCACACTTCATAAATTATTTCTTTTAGCATTTACCTACTCGAGGACAAGTAGGAATTAAGCTTGGGGATGCTGATATATGTAAAACGTATCAATAATTTATGAAGTATTCATGCCATGTTTCCTTATGTTTACAATACTTTTATATGGTTTTCCTGCACTTTATACGATTTATTTAGAACTAACCCGTACTCATGCTGTTTTTAGGAGAACTACCATGGTGTTGTTTTTTGCGCACAAATAAAAGTTCTCGGAATTGGATGAAACTTTTTGACTATTTTTTTGGAAGAAAAGAGAAATACTAGAGCAAAGAACCACCAGAGGAGGCCCCCTGACGCCCACTAGACACCAGGCCGTGCCAGCCCCCTCGCGTGGGCTGATGTCTAGTGGGCACCTCGTGGCCCATCTTGGCGTGATTCCAACGCCCAAAAATTCTATAAATATAAAAACCTCCAGAAATTACCCTAGATCAGAAGTTCCACCGCCACAACTCTCTATATCGACGAAAAACAAATCTGGAGAGAAAACAGTAGCAAAAGCAGGAGAGAAACAAAGAGAGAATCCAATCCCAAAGGGGCTCTCGCCCCTCCGGGAGCCATGGAGGACAAGGACCAGAGGGGAGAACCACGCCCCATCTTGGGAGAGGCCATGTAGGAGGATGCCTAAGGGGGAGACTCTCTCCCCCTCTCTAGTGGTGGTGCCGCGGTGCCGCTGGGGGAACCATTGTTGTAGTGATCGTCTTCATCAACATCACTGTCTTCATTGCCTTCCTCTAGTCTTTTTAGCGGTCCACTCTCCTGCACCCCACTGTAATCCCCTTCTTGAACATGTTGTTTCATGCTACATAGTATTAATCAATGATTGATTGCTATCCTATGATGTTTGAGTAGATCGATGTTGTCCTTTGGATTGATTGATGATCTTGATTGGTTTGAGTATATGCTTTATTTTGGTGTTTTCCTAAGGTGCTTTCCAAGAGGCGCACACGGGAAAGATCCACACTGGAAGGTGTTGCAATATGTTCATCAATCTTTTATAGTGGGTGACAAGAGTGACAGAAACTTACATCCGAGTAAGAGAGTTGTGCGCGTATGGGAGTAAAGAGGACTTCATACTTAAGGCTATAGTTGGGTTTTACCTTAATGATTTCTAGTAGTTGTGGATGCTTGCTAGAGGTCCAATCATAAGTTCATATGATACAAGTACGTAAAGTATGTTAGATCGTGCCTCTCCCTCATATAAACTTGCACGAATGATTACCGATCTTGTTATCAATTTCCTAGGATAATTTCACACACCATACCATCATTATTCCACACTCGCTATTTGTAATGTACAATAATATATTCTAACTCTATTTAATGCATCAACTATTCTCATTTTTAGTCCTCCAGTGTCATGCAAAGCTATCCTCTTTATACCCACAATGCAATTTTTTTCTCATTACTAGATAGAAGCAAACACTTGGTCTACGTAGAGTCATATCGGTGGCAGATAGGACTTGAGAGAATATTGACCTTAACTTTAGCTCCTTGTGGGTTTGAAATTCCATAGTTACCATTTCCGTCTTTTTAAAGTGCTAGGATGATTCCTTGCACTTGGGGATTATCAATGTATAAACTTGTGAGTACCTAATTATTGTGGAAGACGTATGCTACCTCTCCTACTTACTCTTATGTCTACATTATTTGGTGTGTGAGTTATATTTCCTATGCTTGCTTTCATGCTCATAACTCATATTCCATGGTTTTCAAGTATATAGCCTTGTCTATGAAATATAGGGGGAGTGTTGATCCTAGTATGTGCTCATTGCATTGCAAAGGCATATTTAAATAGAGAACACATCTAGGGGGGGGTTGTCAATATTTTGTAGATGTTGGTTTGCTTAAGACTTATTGTTTATCTTAAATAGCCAATCACGTGTTGTCATCAACCACCAAAAAGGGGGAGATCATAAGAGCATAATTTCTTGCAAGTAGTTTTTATTTTTGATGACAAAGCCATTTGCAAACAAACCGTGTGCATTAAGCTTCCAGAGACTATGAGGTGGCAAGAGATGGTTTATCCCCCCTAGTATTTAAAAGAGAGGACAATTATTTTCTGTCAATTTAGTGTTGGTGTACTAGAGAAGTAGGAAGATTCGTGCTATCAAGAGGGGGTCCGCATTTGGAAAGGTTGGGTGGAATTAACACATAGAAATTTGCACCCTTCCCTTTCCCAGCACTTTGAAGCTTATAATCTCTCTTAGGTCTCCTGAAAATCATCTAAGCAAAAGTACCACATTGGAGAGCGGTAGTCTCGGCGTCAAGACCGACAGATCTCCGGTAGGGGGTCCCGAGCTGTGGACCTTAGATCGATGGGTTGCAGGAAAGAGGGGGAGACAATGTTTACCCAGGTTCGGGCCCTCTTGAGGATCTAAAACCCTACGTCCTTCTCGATTATATTGATGTGGATGATGATTACACAGTCTACCTCGAGATCATGTATACTAAACTCTAGATGGAATGATATGTCTACATTGACGAGGACCCCTAGTTTATATAGTCACCGGGGGAACTAGGGTTACATACAACCAACCTAGTCTACTTTACTTGGCTGGCATGCTGGTCTTTGGTGTTCTCCTTCTTGAATACTAGACAATCGCACAGCCCGGCCCATCATAGGTACAGCCCATCAGGCCGACCTCTTCGTAGTAAGCCAACTATTTGAGGACCCCTTAATCCCACACTCCCTTAGTAACCCCCGAACTAGCCTTCAACACCGATATGTAGGGTCTTCGGATGATTACGCCCAAAGTGTTCCGCTTGCAAGGCGAGTTCCTTCGTCTCCTTCGAGCAACAAATGATGATCTTCGTCTTCGGTAAGTTTGCGATTACCAAAGAGTCATAGGGGCCCACAACTTTTAATTATGCACAAATATCAACAATAATTCTCGATTCTCGCGTGCCTTTGTAGAGGCAAACACCTTTGGCAATCCCTGACGGAATCGTACCCCATAGCCAAAAGGGGTAGTGTTCTTTATAAGCAGATCAAAATCCATCGAGAGGCTCCATCGTTTCTCATCCTCGCCGTGAAACCCTAGAGCTCTTAACACCCCCAAAGTCATGGCAGGTTCCTCTTCACGCCCCCTCGGTCCCCTTCCGGGGGACTGGGCCAGCTTCTCTGTTTCTCTCCTCTGCCTGTGTGAGCTTGAAACGTAGGGATATCTCCCCCAACCAGATCTCGCACCTACTCACGTTGGTGTGACATCCATTGATGGGAAGGCCTTCACGAAAAACTTCCCTTCCCCACAAAGGGGAGAGCGGGTTTGCTTCATTTCCTCCCTACTGCGGGGGTGGGATTCCCCATTCACCCCTTCTTCACAGGGTTATTGGAGTTTTACGGGCTGCAGCTCCACAATCGCACCCCTTGTTAAATCCTCCATATCTCACGCTTCGTGGCCTTATGCGAGATGTTCCTGGGTTGCGAGCGCCACTTTGATATATGGAGAAGGTACTTATGCGTCGTCCCCCTAACCAAATGAACAACAATCCTGGAAGTGGGTGGAGCCAAAGTGTGGCGCACAGCCGCCACAGGATACCCGGTTGGGACACCGAAGAAAGAACTCGGTGAGTGGCCCTCGGAGTGGTTTTATATAGAGGATGTTCTCCTATTCGAGCCAGTTCGGAGGGGCCTTTCCGAATACTCTGCGGATCCTTTAAAGAAGAGATTTAGGTGGAGGCTGAAGAGTCTTTACCAAGAGGAGAGCTCTGAAGTGAAACCTCTATCTGCCAAGGTCAAGATGGTCACTCATTGCGGGCTAACCATCATCAATGTAATGGTCGCGGTTATTACCCGGTGCATCCATCCGCTTAAATAGCGCACACATCCTTTGTGGTGTTACAGCGGGACAGGCGATTCCACCCGATCCAGAAGGCCAGGACTGGACGACCAAAAGGCCTTAGCGGCTATCCTGGCCGGTTTTTTCAAAGGGTAAAAGGAAGATTTTACCCGCCTCATCACCAAGGATGACTATTCAGCATTGTTGGTGAATACTCACAACATATGCCATAGGTAGGCTAAAGTCGGTGAGAACCGAAGGGATAAGGGTGGACGCTGGGAACAAGGTTGGTACACGCATGGGACGCACGATGTACCCAGGTTCAGGGCTCTAATCCTGCCGGAGTGTTTGATGTATATGAACAGAGTACAATGTTGCTCCTGGAGCTGTGTTGGGAGGAGGAAGAGGGGAGCAGCCAGCTCGTGTCTGCCTCTCTCTCTATGGTTGGTGAGTGTGTTGTGTCGTATGACTGGTGAATGATCGCCCCCCTGCATGGAGGGCGACTGGGGGGTTAATAGACGAACCCGCCGGCCTACAATATGGATAAAGGGTATTAGTGTGGGACCCGGCTGGCAGCCTCGCAGGCTGGCTAGGGGCCCACAAGAGTCTTGTCTTGTCGCTTGAGGGGCCCGCCGGCTGCATGGTCCCGATTGTCCGTGGGTCCCGCTGGCTGGCCAATGAGGCTATCGCGTAAGGTTGACGCCGAGCACGCGTTGTACGTCAAGCGTCGCCCCGCAAGATTAGTCATGGGCAGGTAGTACGGGCGCCTCCACTGTCCCCCACGCCGAGTGCAGTAATGGAGTGGGAGTGTGATGGTCCGACACTATGCTAGGTGATGGATCAGAGCCGGGGTAGGTCAGCGGCGTGGCCGCCGACGCTCGTACCTGCCGGGCGCCCCGATCCAGTACCTTTGCTGACGCGTGGCTACCTTTAATCATGAGGTCTTATCCTGACCTACGATCTGATGTGACTTGTGCTGTTCGGCCGGCTAGCCTGCTAGGTTAGCCGACTTATGTGCAGCCGCCTCCTCCCTAGCCCGGCTGGTGGGGCCTATGCCGGCTCGGAAGAGGAGGCCGCCTTGGCTCTAGCCGACAAGGGTTTCCTGGCCGGCCAGAGGGATGGCCGCCTCGTCCTCTAGCCGGTAGGTGTTGCCTAGCCGGCCAGAAGACTTGGGCCTTGGGAATTTGTATACGTTCATGTCCATTGGGTCGGAAATGAAGGAACTGGCTTGATGAGCCTACCCCGGGGTTATCCCCCCGACAGTAGTCCCCGAAGCTGGCGAGGCCTGCCGCCTGTAGGCGGGGGGCCTCACCGACTTGTCGATTGGTCTTGATATTTTGGCCGCTGCTCGCGATGAAGGACGCCTGCTCCGAAACCGGTTCGCTTTGAAGCGACGCTTCGGTCTCGTCGCAACTTGCTTCAGAGAACGCCTCATGCCAGGCCCCGCCTGGAGTAATGATGGTGATTACTGATGACGGGACCGGGCCTGAGCCCTGGGTCCCGCCACGACGCCCCCTCGGCCTCCGCGTAGGGGATCCTCTGCGGATTTACCCCGCGACGGTTGGGCATAGGGAACCATTACCGCCCGTCATACACGGGATTAATGGGGCCCGGCGCGCACCGGATCCCCTCCCCATGACGCTTCGTGGGGGTTTAAATGGGATGCGGGGGCTCCGAGGAGGCCATTCGCCCCCCTTCTTGCCCCGCATCCGCGCTCTCTTCCTCCCTGCGCTCAGAGAGAAAGAGCTCGCACCCTTCGTCTTCTTCGTCTTCGTCGCCGTGAAATCGCTGACCCATTCGGGTTCTCGTCACCCGCAACCATGGCCGGCGGTTCTTCTTCGAAGAAGTCCTCGGTGCAGAATGCATCCTCGCAGGGAGCCTAGTTGGGCAGCGACGTCGACGAGGGGCACATCGAGGCGCTTCGTCAGCATCGATTGCTGCCCCCGGCCTCCCAAGTGTTGGTGCGCCTCCCTGGCGCCGAGACCGCTCCCGTACCCGGCGCAGGAGAGGTCGTGGTCTTCGTCGAGCATTTCTACCGGGGCTTCGGGCTCTCGGCTAGCTCTTTCTTCTACGAATGGCTCCACTTCTTTGGCCTGCAGCCGCATCACGTGGCGCCGAATGCCATTCTGCAGCTAGCGGCCTTCGTGGTCCTGTGCGAGGGCTTCGTGGGGATCGAGCCCCGCATCGATCTGTCGCGCAGCCTATTCTTTTTAAAACAGCAATCCATCGCCATGGAGAAATCTGAGGTGGAGAAGCTCACGGGGCCGTGCCCAATGACGTCGTGCGGGGCCGCGTTGGTGCATCATCGCTCGAAGTCCGGCTTCCCCCAGATGCCTCTGCAAGAATCCATCATGCATTGGCAGAAGGGTTTCTTCTACGTGAAGAGCGCCGACCCAGCCCAGGACGCCCTCAACGTGCCCCCGTTCGACATCGCCCCGCCGACGCGGCGGAACTGGGATGCGAAGAACCCCAAGCCGATTCCTGAGGTGGCACTTATCTGTGCCCACCTCGACATTTTGGAGAAGAGCGCCCCCCTCGGCCGCGACCTTCTCACCACCATGGTGGTCTTCCGGATTCTGCCCCTGCAGAGGGGGCCACATCTGGTCTGTCAGATGGGCGGCCAGCATGATCCATGCCGGCTATCCACCAAGAGGTTTACCCCCGGCATTGTAGCACGAAGGGTGAACCTGATCTCCATCGCCCGCATGGATGAGAGCGGGGAATGGACGTGGGTGATGTCCCCGTTCAATAGGGCTCATCCGCCTCCGATGGTAGGTGGCTTCTTTCTTCTCTGTTGTTTTCCTTGAAGCCGGTTGTGTTGCTGAGCCGTTGGTTGAATCCTTTTCCGTAGCTGTTCGAGAGCCTGCAGGGGTCCCTCCGTCCGCCTGCTCCCGATGTGGAGGTGTCCGATGCCTCGGAGATTGAGGACGAGGGCGTGATGGAATCCCGTTCAGACTCCTCCGCCGGCTCGGAGAATCCCCTGGAGTCGGAAGGGACAGAGCCGTCTGGTGAGTACGCACGGCCCGCCATTGCAGACTGGACGGACGACGATGAGATAGCCTCATTCTGTTTTGGTGCAGCCTTCGAGGAGGACTCTGATGAGGTGGAGGAGGTCACCAGCCCGCCACTGATGCGCGGCAGGCTTCAAAGGGACTGAGCGACCGCTGCTGACGAGGCAGCCAGGAAGAAGGGCAAGGGTTCCACAGCTTCTCAGCACGCTTCTAAGAGGCCGGCGCCGGGTCCTCCAGCCGGACAGCGAGCAGGCGGCATCAAGAGACGCCGCGGTGCTGGTCGGAGGCAGGTCCGTGTGGCAGCGTGGTAAGATTTCCTCCTCTTTTCCTTCATCCATCTTGTGAGGGACCTCATTCCTTAGGAGTTTTCCTTGAAAAGGAGGCGGAGGATGTGGATGAAGACACTGCTTCCATAGCCGAGCGGACTGGTTGGGCAGCAGCTGATGCTGCCCAGAGGGAGCTTGAGACGGAGTCCAAGCGCCGATGGGACACAGCTGCGGGGAAGGCCGCCGTGGGCCAGCCTCGCCCCAGCCGGGTCGAGAGGCCGGTGGATAAGCGTGCGAAAGCTAGACATGACCCGTCCGCACACGCTCGTGCGAAGGAGCCAGCTAGCGAGGCCGCCTCAAGGCCGGCCCCAACGGCTGAGGGGGCCGAGCCATCAGGGCCGGAATCCTCGGCGCAGGTGGACCTGGAAACGGTCCGTGACTCTCCCAGGGCCGAGGCGGCACCCGACGCGCCGGAGTTGGACCTAGCTGCGCCGGAAACGACCCCTGACGCCCCACGGGTGACCATGGATGCGCCGCCGCGGCCCATCCTCCTCCCGTGGAGGAGGTAGCGCCAGCCGGGATGGCGCCCGAGCCGGTTGCCGAGCCGGCACCAGGAGCCGGTGCCATCTTCATCCCCCAGCACATCCCTGTTGCGCTAGGAGCTGAGTGCCGGACTGGGGGCCGGCCCATGAGGATGTGGCGGGCGGCAAACCTGGCCCGCGTACGACTGACCACTGGCACCGTGCTTTCCGGCGTACCAGAGCTGGTGACGTTGTTTGCGAGCAGCCGGTCCAAGGTGGAGCAATCGGCCCACGTGGTGTGTGATGACATGGAGCGCCTGGAGGCCCGCACCCAGGTAGGTGTTTCCTTCTTGGCTTTTTGAACTTTTTTCTCTTCCTATTGCGCTGGTGGGGGCGCGACAGCGCACCCACTGGGTGTAGCCCCCGAGAATTGGGCCGGTCGATTGTCGGCCGGTCCGAATCTCTTGGAGGCCCTTTTCTGTGTATGGTTTCTTCAGTGGGGGCGCGCTCGCGCACCCACTGGTTGTAGCCCCCGAGAATCGGGCTGGTTAAGGCTTAACCAGGCCGAACGTTAATCATGTTTCTTTTTTCCTTTGGCAGGAGCTTTATGACGCTCAGGCCCAGGCTTACAACGAGCTGCGGATCCAGCACCTGGGGGCTGATAGCCGGATCGCCGAGCTCGAAGGCCGGCTGGGCGAGGCCACCATGGAGCGGGATGCCCTACGTAGCGCGGGCAACCGGCTCCAGGAGCAGCTGGACCTTCTTCAGACGGAGAAGAAGGAGCTCAGGGCGGCCGGCCGGGTTGAGCTGGAGCGGCTGCATGCCACGTTGCAGGAGAAAGCGGCCTCCTACTTTGCCGACGTGGACCGCCTTGCGTCACTTCATCTCAAGGAGATGGACCTCAAGGACGCCGCCTTGAGGGAGAATGAGGAGGCCCTTGTCCAGAAGCAGACGCAGCTGGCCAAGGCCTTGGAGTCTGCGGCAACTCTCTAGGAGGAGGTTGCCCGCCTTACTCAAGCGAGTAAGATACGGGAGCGCGAGGTCCTCGAGGTCTCCCATGATACCGATGGCGCCTTCCATCATGGGTCTCCCTTGCTTGTCTTGTTTTTGGTCTTTTTGGTCGTCTCCTCTTTTGATGTGTTCTTACATCCTTGTTGCCGCTATTCCAGGTCTCTTCCCTGAGACCCAGATCGCGGCCGACACCGCCGTCGAGGTGAGCCACGAGGAGCGCCACGCGGCCGGGCAGGAGGTAGACACTACCTCCGGCTGGAGCGTGGAGGAGATCGGGGTGGGCCTTCGGGCCCGCCTGCGCGCCCTGGGCGAGTCTGTGGCTCAACTCCAGGTCTCAGGCTCGTCGATGGTGGCGGACTTGTGGCCGGACGGTGTGGAGCCGGCGTCCATGAGCCGGCTCGCCCGCTGGCTTCCAGCAGCTGGAGAATGCCTGGATGCCTGGCGCGCCTTTGCTGCGCGGGCTGGGGCTTACATGGCCCTACGCTTGGCCAAGTCCTGGTATCGGAACCTGAACTTGGGCAAGCTTGCCGCCCAGCGTGATGGCTCGAAGGCGGAGCTGCAAGTCATGGAGGAGGCGCTTCGTGTGAGGGCCAGCGCCGTTGCCGAGTACGCAGCCTGGACGACTTCGTTTTGGGGCGGGGTGAGGATGGCGGTGTGATCGCTGAAGATCTGCACGGCCTTCAGCCCTATGCTTCTGACGGTAGATCTGCCGAGGCGGCCCAGGCTATGGAATCTGCTGCCGCCTCCAGCGGTGCGGCGTACGCCGACTCCGGTGTGGATGGAGCCGGGAGCCCTCGTGAGGGAGAGGGCGCAACCGCCTCGGGAGCAGCCGGAGATGGTGATGCTACCACATCAGGAGCAGCGGCCGGGGCGACCGATGAGGCCGCAGCCCCGTAGCCGGTGTCCTTTTGTGTTTTGTTCTACCCCCGGAGGGATGTAATGAACGTGGGTCGTGGGCCAATGCTTTTGTGAATGTATATATTCAACATTATATTCGTATGGCCAAGCGTGTTGTCTTATGATCTTGTCTTTTGATTCCTGGTTGACTCCTTTTTCGAAGCCATCAAGACTTAAAGAACAAGACATAAGCCAATAAGAGAGCCGACTTGAATGAGATCGTATATATGATCGAGCCAGCCCGAGCCGGCGACCCTTTGTAGCCAAAGTTTGCATGTATCCGACCTGACCTGGCGTCACCTCGCAAACCAGGCGGCCGGAGCCAGCCCGCAGGCTCGTACGAAGTGACCAGGGATCAGCCGGTTACACTATGTGTTCATTTACAATAGGGAAGACGTCCGAGCTGCTAGCGAGCCCCCGAGCTTATTAAAGCCAGCAAGGGGCATGCACTGCGTAGCCTCCGAGCTTGATAAAGCCAGCAAGAGGTGTACGCGGTGTAGCCCCCGAGCTTATTGAAGCCAGTCAGAGGGCATACACTGAGTGAAAACTCTCAATAAAAAGAAACATGAAGCATGCTCTTTTTATTGCATTTGTTGTTGTTCCCTGAAGAGGGAGAAAGATACATGTGCATACTCTTTCCTTTGCTTGATTCTTGCCTTTTAGCAATAGAACGGGCGAAGCAACGCCACGTTCCATGGACGTTCCATTTCTTGGCCGGAGTCGTCCCTCTTGTGCTTCCTTGGATTTTGGGCGTCAATCAGGTAGTAAGGATTGTTGTGCGACGCCCTACTGATGATGAAGGGTCCCTCCCATGGGGATGAGAGCTTGTGTTGTATTCTTCTAAGAACCAAGTCTCCCTCTCTGAAAGAGAGAGGCTTGATCTTTTTGCTGTGGTAGTATCTCAGCTTTTGTTGGTAGATGGCCGTCCGGCTCAAGGCCAAGTCCCTTGGTTCTTCCAAGAGATCCACACCGTCTTCTCTTGCCTCCTTCGCCTCCGTTTCTGTGTACAGGGTGACCCGTGGCGAGTCGAACTCGATATCCGTGGGAATAATAGCCTTGGACCCATATACCAGAAAGAATGGAGTGAAGCCGGTTGACCGGTTGGGCGTGGTGCAGAGGCTCCATAGCACAGCCGGCAGTTCTTCAATCCAGCAGCCGGCTGACCTAACTAGTGGTGCCACCAGCCTTGGCTTGATGCCGACCAGAATCAGGTCGTTGGCCCTCTCTGCTTGGCCATTTGACTGAGGGTGTGCAACTGAAGCCAAGTCGAGTCGGATGCCTACCTTGGAACAGTAGAGTGCCAGAGCGCCCTTGGCGAAGTTGGTGCCGTTGTCGGTGATGATGCTGTGGGGAACGCCATATCGAACAGAGATGTGTGTGATGAACCTGACAGCGGTGGGGCCGTCAAGCTTTTTGATAGGTCTGGCTTCGATCCACTTGGTGAACTTGTCGATGGCCACCAAAAGATGTGTCATCCCTCCGCGAGCCGTCTTGAAGGGCCCTACCATGTCCAGTCCCCAGACGACGAATGGCCATGACAGGGGAATGGTTTTGAGGCCGAAAGCGGCATGTGGCTGTGTGTGTTGAAGCGGTGGCAACCTTCGCACTTGTCAACCAGATCCACGGCCTCCTCGAGGGTCGTGGGCCAGTAGAATCCATGACGGAATGCTTTGGCCACCAGGGTTCTGGAGGCGGCGTGATGCCCGCACTCCCCCTGGTGGATGTCTTTGAGGATCTCCTGCCCCTTTTTTGATTCGACACAGCGTTGGAACACGCCGGTCGCGCTGCGTCGTATCAGTTCGCGATTGATGATGGTGTAGGCAGAGGACCCGCGCTGGATCTGTATCGCCTCCGCCTCGTTCTGAGGAAGTTCGCCATGAAGAAGGAAGGCCAGAATAAGTTGAGCCCATGATGGAGCCGACACAAGGGTCCCCTCCGCTTCGTCTTGATTGTTGGGGGCTTCAGTAGCCCCCGAGCTTGATGGTGTCTCTGGTGCTGCCACGACAGCCGGCTCACCGTCTATTTCCATGACGTCCACCCATTGGGAGGATTCGAGTGCAGGCAGAGCAGAGGTTGTTGTCGTAGCTGGCGCCGCCATTGGAGTCGGTGGGGCCAATAGAGTCGGCATAGGAACCGCAGCCGGCGTAGTTGGTGGAGCCAACGGTGCTTACATCGTGGATTCAGCCGGTGCCGCTTTCGGAGTCGGCGCAGTCAGTGCAGCCGGCATGGGGTCCGCAGCCGGCGTAACTGACGGGGCCGACGGCGCTTGCACCGTAGAGTCGGCCGGCACAAAGATCGATGCCGACTCGGGAGACGGCTTGATAGACGGCTTATGGAGTTGCTCGAGAGAGACGCCGGCTGGAATGGCCTGTCTCGTGGAGCCAATCTTCGCCAGTGTATCGGCCGCCTCATTTTCTGCCCTGGGATCATGGTGAAACTCACAGCCCTCAAAAGGACCGCTGAGCTGTTGGATGAGGAAGCGGTAACTCGCCATGTTGGCGTCCCTGGAGTCCCATTCGCCAGAGACCTGCTGCACCACTAAGCCGCTGAATGCCGATCTCCTTGGCAAGCCGGAGGCCATGAGCCACTGCTTCATATTCGGCGACGTTGTTGGAGGCGGGGAAATGGATCTCGAGGGCGTACTTGAGCTGGTCCCCTTTTGAAGACGTTAGGACGATGCCGGCTCCCAGTCCTGTCCGCATCTTTGAGCCGTCGAAGTGCATTCGCCAATGCGTGGAGTCTGGAGGCGGTGGCTCAAACTGGGTCTCGGCCCAGTCGACTAAGAAGTCGGCCACCAACTGAGATTTGATGGCGGTGCGAGGCTCGTACCGAATATCATGGTCCGCCATGGCGATGGACCATTTGGAAATCCTGCCCGTGGCATCACGGTTGCCCATGATCTCTGAAAGCGGAGCAGTGCTCACCACAGTGATGCCATGCTCTTGGAAGTGATGCTTCAGTTTCTTTGCAGTAAGGTAAACGTCATAACACATTTATTTGATAATGTGGATAGTTCTGCTTAGAGGCGGACAAGACCTCGCTAAAGTAGTAGACAGGGCGTTGCACCAGCAGGGCCTTGCCTTCCTCTTTACGCTAAACTACCAACACTACGCTAACCACGCGAGTGGTCGCCGCGATGTATATGAGTATGGGTTCCCTTTCAGACGGTGCTGCCAAGATGGGCAGAATCGAGATTACCCACTTGAGGTTGCGGAAGGCTTCGTCCACCTGGTCGTTCCACTCGAACTTCGTTGTCTTCTTCTTGAGCTGGTAGAGTGGAAGGGCCTTCTCGCCAAGCCGGCTAACGAACCATCTGAGGGACGCCAAGCAGCCGGCGAACTTCTGTACGTCGAGGATTCGAGCCGACCGCACCATCCTCTCGATGGCACCGATCTTCTCGGGCTTCGCCTCGATGCCGCGGGCGGACATGAAGAACCCCAAGAGTTTGCCGCCTGGAACCCCGAATACACACTTCTCAAGGTTGAGCCAGATCTTGTAGTCGTGCAGATTGGCGAACGTCTCCTGCAGGTCGTCGAGGAGGCTGAAGTGCTGCTTTATCTTGACGACGATGTCATCCACATAGACATGGATGTTTCTCCCAATCTATGGCAGTAGGCACAACTGCATGCAACGTTGGAATGTCGCACCTGCATTCCTCAGACCGAATGTCATGGTGGTGTAGCAGTAGGCCCCAAAGGGTGTGATGAAGGAGGTCTTCAGGCGATCAGCTCGATCCAACTTGATTTGATGGTAGCGTGAATAAGCATCCAGAAATGACAGCAACTCGCAGCCTGCAGTTGAGTCGATCACTTGATCTATCCTGGGCAACGCGAAAGAGTCTTTCGGACAGGCCTTATTCAGGCTAGTGTAGTCAATACACATTCTCCATGTGTTGTTCTTCTTCAGCACCAGGACTGGGTTAGTCAGCCAGTCCGGGTGGAAAACCTCCATGACGAAGCCGGTTGCAAGGAGCCAGGTGATTTCTTCTCCGATCGTGCGCCGCTTCCCCTCGGCGAAGCGGCGCAGGATTTGTTTCACCGGCTTCGCATCCGGTCGCACGTGAAGTTTGTGCTCGGCGTACTTCCTCGGAATACCCGGCATGTCCTTGGGGGACCATGCAAAGATGTCCCGATTCTCACGGAGGAAGTCGACGAGCTCGCCTTCCTATTTGGGGCTGAGGCCAGCCCCGATGGTGACGCACTGCTTTGGGTTGGCAGGGTCGAGTGGGACCTGCTTGGTCTCTTTAGCCGGCTTGAAAGAGCCCTCGCTGGCCGATTGGGACGGAGGAGAAGGAATCGCCGGCTGCTCGGTAGCCTGGGCTACAAGCCGGTCGATCTGCCGCTTCTCCTCAGCAATCACCAAGGCGTCGGCGAGGCGGCTGCTATCTTGGGCACACTAGCGACTTCTTGTAGTCGCCAACAACAGTGATGATGCCCTTGGAACCCGGCATTTTCATCTTTAGGTAGGCGTAATGCGGAATAGCCATAAACTTGGTCAGAGCCGGTCTTCCCAGCAGCGCGTGATACGGGCTACTCAGATCCAGTACCTCGAACCATATGGACTCTCGGCGGAAGTGGACTTTGTCGCCAAAGAGGACGTCCAGCTGAATCTTGCCGATGGGTGAGCAGGACAGCCCAGGCACGATGCCATGAAAGACAGTACTGGTCAGTAGGACGTCCGTTTCCTTGAGTCCGAGCTTGAGGAGAGTGTCGAGGTAGAGGATATTGATGCTGCTGCCGCCGTCGACCAGTACCCGAGAGAATCGGCAGGTGAGCCTCTTGGAGGCGAAGGTGGGGTCGAGGACGAGTGCGTATGATCCCGGGTTGGGCATCACCGTAGGATGGTCCACCCGGCTCCATGTGATTGGTTTGTCAGACCAATGCATGTACTGGGGAACCGGGGGGACAGTGGCGTTTACCTCACGCTGCCTCTGGCGCAGGTTGTGCTTGTCGTCGCCTTCGCTGGTGAAGACGACGAACGCTCCATCTTGGTGAGGGTAGTCGTCCTGGTGGTGGCCGTCGTCGCGAGGCGGTGGCGGTGGAGCCGGAGCGTGGTTGGGAGCCGGTGCACGACGGGCCGCCTGCACACCTGGAGGAGCTGGCAAGCCATCTCCTTGCGACAGCCGGCGCCTAAAGCTGCACTGTCGAAGGGTATGGGAAGACGGCTGCGCCCCAGAATGTATCTTGTAGGGGGCATCGAGCAGCTGCTCGAAGGACTGCTTGGGCAGCCAGTTGGTGTTGCTTCTGTTGGGACGCTTTCGTGGAGGGCCGGCTTGAGGAGCCAATGCTTCGCCCTCCACGCTGGCCACCAACTTGCTGTTGGAGCGGGGATCCATCTGATCCACCTTGCGCTTGTAGTTGTTCTCGCCGCCTCGGATGTCCCCAGCCGGCTTGGGAGTAGCCAGTGTAGGCACAACCTTGTTCGAGGTGGTCACCTTGACGCACATCGCTGAGTCGGCCGTGGCGTATTTATCCGCCTTGTCCATGAGCACCGCCAGAGAGGTGGGCTCGGTGCACATGAGCTTGTGCTTGAGGAGGGTGCCGTCTCGGCAACCGTCGATGAAGTACTGGATGGCTTGTACCTCATGCACCCCCTTGCAGGAATTACGGAGCTCAGTCCACCGGGTGACGTAGTCGCGAAGGGGTTCATCGGCCTTCTGGACGCACATGGCCAGCTCGCGGGGCCGGTCAGGGTGCTTGTTGGTACCAGTGAAGTTGCGGACGAACACATCCTCGAAGTCCACCCAGGAGTTGACACTGTCAGCCGAGAGGCTGTTAAGCCAAGTCCAGGTCGAGCCGGTCAACATGAGTGGCACGTAGCGAACTGCTAGATGCTTGTTGCCCCTGGCAATGCCGACGGTCGTGGTATAGTCAATCAGCCAGTCCTCTGGCTTGGCCGTGCCATTGTATTATGGCGTGTCCCGAGGTAGGGTTAAACCTCGTGGGAACGGCTCCCCTTGGATCCGGGGGCCGAAGCATGCCGGACCGACGGGTCCGTCTTCCTCTAGGAGGGCTGATTGGGCCAAGACGATGAGACGCCGGCGGGCGTCCCGCTCATCCTGGTTGGCGTGAGCGCCAACCCTGGTGGCGTGAGGAGAGGCGCCTCGCGAGCCAGAGACGTGAGTTCTTCGTGGGGGAAGAATCTCACACTCTGAATCGCCCTCGTCGCCTCTGCGACGCAAGCCTGAAGTGTGCTCGCTTAGGCGCTGAGAGCGCCGGTCTAGGCTTCCCTCGCCCCTCCGGCCGGAAGGACGATGCAAGGAAGATCCTTCTGCATGATGCTGACCGCTAGGGTTGCGGCGTCCCCCGGAGTTGGGCCCCGGGGATTCCGATTGAGCCTGACTAGGGTCAAGCCGAGCGTGTTGCTGGTTGGCGGCATTAAGGAGGTCCTTGACCCGCTTCTCCTGGAAAGCGTGCTCCTCACCTTCCAGGCTCGCCATCTCCTCTATGGCCTCCTACACCGCTCACATGTTGTCCGCAAGAGTCTCGTAGGTGGGCAGATCGCCGCCTAGGACTTCGGCGATGAACCGGCCGCGGCTGCGGACCGATCCAAGCCGGCTAGGGGCCTTGGAAATCGGAGTGAGGCCGTATGCGGAGTTATACTCGCGTTGCATTGCCTCCAACCGATGTTTCGCCGAAGCTACGGTGATGCCCTCCTCCAAGATACGCTTGCGAGCCTCCTCCAGCGAGGCCCGAGCATCAGCAGGGTTTGCGGAAGCGATGACGGGTGTCTTCAGGCTGGCGATGGCGTCCCGAAGAGTATCGGCGGCGGCAGCAGCGGGCTCGCCAGCGCCTGCTGCGGCCTTGCCGGGAGCCGTGCTGGTGCCGGCGCTGATAACCATCACCTCCACGGTGTTGGAGACGGCAGCAACGTGGTAGGGGGTGAAGAACCCCACCGACGGCGGAGGGCCGTCGAAGATGAGAACGTTGCTGGGATATACGTCGTGGGCAGGCATCTCAGCGATAGAGAGCCTGCTGAAGCTGGCGCAGAGCGCCTCAACATCGAAGTCCTCGCCGAAGTAGTGCGGGCCATCGTTGAGGCGAAGGCCACTGAAGAGAACGCTGAGGTTCTCCATAGCAGCGACGACGATGCTAGGGAGCGCCTCGTCATCAGAATCTTCGTCCGAATCCGCATGGCGGACGGGGACGTCGATCATCATGGGTGTTGCCTCGTCGAAAGCGGGCTCCATGGGCATGCAAACTGATCCGGACACGATGCATCCGGTGGTGTAGGTGCGGGGCCCTGCCCAGCGCGTAAAGCCAGCCGATCCCGCGATCGACCCCAAGGTGGGCGCCAAATGTCGGTGAATACTCACACATATGCCATAGGTAGGCTAAAGTCGGTGAGAACCGAAGGGACAAGGGTGGATGCTGGGAACGAGGTTGGTACACGCATGTGACGCACGATGTACCCAGGTTCAGGGCTCTCCGTAGAGATAATACCACTAATCCTGCCGGAGTGTTTGATGTATATGAACAGAGTACAATTTTGCTCCTAGAGCTGTGTTGGGAGGAGGAAGAGGGGTGCAGTCGGCTCGTCTCTGCCTCTCTCTCTCTCTATGGTTGGTGAGTGTGTTGTGTCGTATGACATGTGAATGATCGGCCCCCCTGCATGGAGGGCAACTGGGGGGGTTTTATAGACGAACCCACCGGCCTACAATATGGATAAAGGGTAAAAGTGTGGGACCCGGCTGGCAGCCTCGTCGGCTGGCCAGGTGCCCACAAGAGTCTTGTCTTGTCGCTTGAGGGGCCCGCCGGCTGCCTGGTCTCGATTGTCCATGGGACCCGCCGGCTGGCCAATGAGGCTCTCGCGTAAGGTTGACGCCGAGCACGCGTTGTACGTCAAGCGTCGCCCCGCGAGATTCTTCATGGGCAGGTAGTACGGCCGCCTCCATTGTTCCCCACGCCGAGTATAGTAATGGAGTGGGAGTGCGACGGTCCGACACTATGCTTGGTGATGGATCAGAGCCTGGGTAGGTCAGCGGCATGTTCGCCGACGCTCGTACCTGTCGGGCGCCTCGATCTAGTACCTCGGAGCCAGCCGCCGCTTCGATTTGTGGAAGACCTCGTCCTGCCTAGAAGGAGCTCGGGAGGCATGGGCTATGGTGAAGACCCGCTTTACTCGCCTAGATCCTGAGCACATGGCCCGAGTTGGACCAGATGGTAAGGAGATTCCTCTACATCTAGTGTACGATCAAGTGATTCCCGCCGCATGCTTGTCGCAGGAGGAGTGCACATTAGATGTTATAATAGATCAACTAGACAAATCGCCAAGAGTGTGATCATATGTAAAGATATTTGTGTGTTAAGGTACTTCCCTCCATATTTCAAAAAATCCGACTTTAACCGGCCATCGTCTTCTACCTCCCCTGTTATAAACTGGACAGTGTTTCGTACTTTGTATCCCACGAAGGTAGGAGTCAATTTTTTGATAACTAGGCAATTTGGCCATGTGGTAGTAACAGACAAGAATTAAATGGGTGGATTATGTTATATTGCGACGAGACGTAAGAAACATCTTCCGGAAAAAATAGTTCCTTAATGGGTTCCTTTTTCTAGGGTGCTACGTGGTTTGTAGTTAGTATGGTCGCGTCTCCGCGCAACACGGACAGTGGCTTTATGATGCGAAATTGCCAAGTAGATGGGCATCGTCCTAGCTGATCAAGTTGTATCTCAAGAAGCCCTAGCTTTTGGCTTTACCCGTCTGAGGTACGTATCCGGGTGAACTGGTCGTAGCAATCGCAGCGGTGCTCCCTTTACCATCTAGCTGAGTATATTGGGAACGTAGAGGGTAAACACAGGAGCGAGGCAACCCAACATTGCTAAAATCTACTGTCCAATTGATGCACAAAATGGCGAGAGTCGATGCTTTAAGTCAAGATGTGTACATGAACAAGTAGGTATGACAAATATATTGAACAACTTCTTTAGGGAGCCCCCAGGTACTACTTGATCATTCCGTTAAACACGGATATTTTCATAAGTACCTGAGGACATTTGGTTAAGACGAACATGCCATGGGAACAACTAATGAGCCCTTTGGAGGAAAGATAAAACATGTGGGAGAAACGGGAAAAAGTAAATAACGGAAAATGAATGATGACAGTGGTCTAGCCATAAAAACGCTGGAGCCGAGCTGCATTCCACGGGTTCCGTTCGAGGCGGTTGTCTTTGGAATTGCGTAGGCGATAAGATCCTCCTGTTAAGATTTCATCGATTATAAAAGTGCCCTCCCACTTTGGGTGAAGTTTATGCTTCTGCTTCTCGGGGAAGCGTAGGACAAATTCTCCCATATTATATGCCTTTTCCCAAACTTCCGTGCTCGGATAGCACCGAGCTTTCTATTGATAGAAAGCAGATCAGGCCAGAGCTATGTCACTCTCGCCTTCCAATGCATCTAAGTCGTCTTGCTGATCCAACTTGGCTTCTTTTTCCTCATACGTACCCACCTGAGGTGCATCATGTATAATGTCACAGGGAAGGACTGCTTCAGCCCCGTACACCAATAAAAGGGTGTGTACCATGTGGAACGGTTTGGGGTGGTGTGCAAGCCCCTTAGCACGGAGTCGAGCTCCACCACCCATTGGCAATCAGAAGCTTCAAGGGAGCAGATCAACCTAGGTTTAATACCGCTCATAATGAGCCCGTTGGCTCTTTTGACTTGTCCGTTGGTCTGCGGGTGGTACAAGGAAGCATAATTGAGCTTTATGCCCACGCGCACTAGTCTTTTACCTCCTCGGCGGTGAAATTGGATCCGTTGTCTGTTATTATGCTATGCGGAACACCATAACAGTGTACGACACTCGAGATAAATTCGATTACTCGCTTAGATTTTGCCGAGCTAACCGGCTTTGCTTCAATCCATTTGGTGAATTTGTTAACCATGACCAGGAGGTATTTCTTTTTCTTGGTCCCCCGTTTAAGTGGGCCGACCATATCCAGACCCCAAACCACGAAGGGCAGTGTGATCGGAATTGACTGAAGATCTATTGGGGGCATGTGGCGTTGGTTTGCAAAGAGTTGACACCCCATAAAACGCTGAAGTGCATGGGCGTCCGCTCGGGCTGTCGAGCAGAAGAAGCCGGCTCGAAAATCCTTGTTCACCAAAGCCCGTGTCGCTGCATGGTGACCGCCCATGCCGGCATGTACCTCGGCCAAAAGATGCCTTCCCTCCTCCTCGTATATGCACAACTGGAGTACTCATGTGGTCCTCTTCTTATATAGCTCACCCTCGTGGACCTTGTAAGCCTTTGATCGTAGGACGACACGTCGTGCCTCGGTTTGGTCATTTGGGAGCTCCTTGCATAGTACATAGGCAAGGGAAGGTTCGGTCCATGGCGCGGTTATGGCCATGACCTCATGGGCCGAGGCTGTTTCTTCAATTGAAGATCCACCGATGACTTGATTGTCGTGCTTGGTTGTTAGGGGGATAACCCCAGGGTAGGCTCATCAATCCCGCTCCTTCATTTCCTCAAAGGATATGCACAAATACAGTTTCCCAAGGCCCCAAGTCTTCTGGCCGGCTAGGCAGCGCCTGCCGGCTGCAGGACGAGGCGGCCAATTCTCTGGCCGGCCAGGAAACCCCTGCCGACTAGAGGCGATACGGCTACTTCTTCCTGACCGTCCTGGCCAAGCCAGCCGGCTAGGAACGAGGCAGTCGGGCCCAAGCCGGCTAGCCAAGCAGGGTAGCCGGCCGGGGATCACAAGTCACATCAGATCGTAGGTCAGGACGAGACCTTACGATTAAAGGTGGCTACTCATCAGCAAAGGTACTGGATCGGAGTGTCCGACAGGTACGAGCGTCGGCGGCCACGCCGCTGACCTACCCCGGCTCTGATCCATCACCTAGCATAGTGTCGGACCGTCACACTCCCACTCCATTACTGCACTCGGCGTGGGTAACATTGGAGGCGGTCGTACTATCTGCCCATGACGAATCTCCATGGACGACGCTCGACGTACAACGCGTGCTCGGCGTCAACCTTACGCGAGAGCTTCATTGGCCAGCCGGCGGGTCCCACGACCAAACGAGACCATGCAGCCGACGGGCCCCTGAAGCGACAAGACAAGACCTTCGTGGGCCCCTGGTCAGCCGGCGAGGCTGCCAGCCGGGACCCACTCTTGTACCCTTTATCCATATTGTAGGCCGGCGGGTTGATCTATAAAACCCCCCGGTCACCCTCCATGCAGAGGGTTGGTCCAACAACACTTCACACCCACCAACCACATAGAGAGAGGCAGAGACAAGCCTGCTCCCCTCTTCCTCCTCCCAACACAGCTCCAAGAGCAACCTTGTAATCTATGCATATACATCAAACACTCTGGCAGGACTAGGAGTCTTATCTCTACAGAGAGCCGTGAACCTGGGTACATCGTGCGTTCCATGCTTGTACCAACCTCGTTCCCAGCGCCCTCCTTTGCCCCTTCGGTTTTCACCGACTTTAGCCTACCTATGGCATATGTTGTGAGTATTCACTGACATTGGCGCCCACCGGGGGGCCGATCGCGGCATCGGCTGGATTTACGCACTGGGCGGGGCCCCGCACCTATGCCACCGGATGCATCGCGTCTGGATCGGTATGCATGCGCGTGGAGCCCGCTTTCGACGAGGCAACACCGATGATGATCGACGTCCCCGTCTGTCATGCAGATTCGGACGAAGATTCTGATGACGAGGCGCTTCCTAGCATCGTCGTCGCTGCTATGGAGAACCTCATCGTTCTCTTTAGTGACTTACGTCTCAACGACGGTCCTCAGTACTTCTGCGAGGACTTCGATGTTGAGTCACTCTGCACCAGCTTCAGTAGGCTCTCTATCGCTGAGACGCCTGCACATGACGTGTACCCCAACAACGTACTCGTCTTCGACGGCCCTCCGCCGTCGTTGGGGTTCTTCACCCCGTACCATGTCGCCACTGTCTCCAACGTCATGGAGGTGATGGTTATCGGTGCTGGCACCAGCGCGGCTCATGGCAAGGCGTTAGCAGACGCTGGTGAGCCCGCTGCCGCCAGCGCTGATACTCTTCGGGACGCTATCGCCGGCCTGAAGACACCCATCGTTGCCTCTGCGAACCCAAGCAACGCTCGTGCCTCACTGGAGGAGGCTCGCAAACATATCTTGGAGGAGGGCATTGCCGTCGCCTCGGCAAAGCGTCGGATGGAGGCCACGCTGCGCGAGTATAACTCCGCATACGACCTCACTCCGATTTCCGAGGCCGCTAGCCGGCTTGGATCGGTCCGCAGCCGCGGCCGGTTAATTGCTGAGATCCTAGGCGGCAACCAGCCCACCTACGAGACCCTTGCGGCCAACTTGCGGGTGGCGGATGCGGCCATCGAAGCGATGACGAACTTGGAGGGCAAGGAGTGCGCCTTCCAAGAGAAGTGGGTCAAGGATCTCCTTGACGCCGCCAACGAGCAGCAAACTCGGCTTGACCCCGGTCAGGCCCAGTCAGAGTCTCCGGGGCCCAACCTCGGAGCTCGTCGCAACCCTAGCGGTCAGCATCCCGCGCAGGGATCTTCCTCTCATCGCACCTCCGACCGGAGGGGCGAGGGAAGCCATGACCAGCGCTCCCAGCGCCAGAGCGAGCACACTTCGAGCAAGCGTTGCGGTGGCGACGAGGGCGATTCGGCGTATGAGGTTCTTCACCCGGGAAGGACCCATGTTTCCCTTTCGCGAGGTGCCTCCCCTCTCGCTACTTGGAGTGGCACTCGCATTCCCCAGGATGATCGGGACGCCCGCAGGCGTCTCATCGTCCTGGCCTAGTTAGCCCTCCTGGAGGAGGGCGGTCCCACCGGTCCGGCCTGCTTCGGCCCCCGGATTCGAGTTGAGTCATTCCCCCGAGGCTTCACTTTGCCACGGGACACGCCCAAGTACAATGGCACTGCCAAGCCAGAGGACTGGCTAATCGACTACACCACGGCCGTCGGCATTGCCAGGGGCAACAAGCGCGTAGCGGTACGCTACGTGCCACTCATGTTGGCCGGTTCGGCCTACACTTGGCTTAACAGCCTTCCGGCCGACAGCGTCAACTCCTGGGTGGACTTTGAGGAGGTGTTCATCCGCAACTTCACTGGCACGTACAAGCACCCTGGCCGGCCCCGCGAGCTGGCCATGTGCGTCTAGAGGCCCGACGTACCCCTTCGCAACTACGTCACCCGGTGGACGGAACTCCGCAACTCCTGTGAGGGGGTGCATGAGGTACAAGCCATCCAGTACTTCATCGGCGGTTGCCGAGACGTCACCCTCCTAAAGCACAAGCTCATGTGCTCCGAGCCAACCTCTCTGGCGGTGCTCATGGCCAAGGCGGACAAGTACGCCACGGCCGACTCGGCGATGCGCGTTGATACGTCTCAAACGTATCTATAATTTTTGATGGTTTCATGCCGTTATCTTGTCAACTTTGGATGTTTTATGTACCTTTTATATCTTTTTTGGGACTAACTTATTAATTCAGTGCCATGTGCCAGTTCCTGTTTTTTCTTTGTTTTTGACGCTTTTCAGATCTAATTTTGGAATGGAGTCCAAACGGAATAAAATCCCCGAAATAAATTTTTCCAGAACGGAAGAAGATCAGGGGACTTGAGGGCCAAGGCAGGAGCGCCACAGGGGGCCCACAAGCCCTGTAGCCGCCACAAGGGGGGCCGGCGGCTACCAGGCTTGTGGCCCCCTGGAGCTCCCCTGCCCTAGCTCTTTCACCTATAAATTCCCTAAAATCCTAGAAAAAATCAAAGCATCCACGAAAATACTTTTCCGCCACCGCAAGCTTCCGTTTCCGCGAGATATCATCTGGAGACCCTTCCCGGTGCCCTGCCGGAGGGGACTTTGGAGTTGGAGGGCTTCTATATCAACATCATCGCCTCTCCAATGACTCGTGAGTAGTCCACTTCAGACCTACGGGTCCGTAGTTAGTATCTAGATGGCTTCTTCTCTCTCTTGGATCTTCAATACAAAGTTCTCCATGATCTTCATGGAGATCTATCCGATGTAATCCTCTTTGGCGGTGTGTTTGTCGAGATCCGATGAATTGTGGATTTGTGATCAGATTATCTATGAATTATATTTGACTCTTTGCTGATTTCTTATATGCATGATTTGATATCCTTACAAGTCTCTCCGAGTCTTGGGTTTTGTTTGTCAACTAGATCTATGATTCTTGCAATGGGAGAAGTGCTTGTTTTGGGTTCATACTGTGTGGTGATCTTTCCTAGTGACAGAAGGGGCAGCAAGGCACACATCATGTTGTTGCCATCAAGGGTAACAAGATGGGATTTTATCATAGATATGAGATTGTCCATCTACATCATGTCATCTTGCCTAAGGCGTTACTCTGTTCTTTTGAACTTAATACACTAGATGCATGCTGGGTAGCGGTCGATGTGTGGAGTAATAGTAGTAGATCCAGAAAGTATCGGTCTACTTGTTTTGGACGTTATGCTTATAGATATAATCATTGACTTAGATAACGTCACGACTTTGCGCGGTTCTATCAATTGCTCGACAGTAATTCGTTCACCCACCGTCTACTTGTTTTCATGAGAGAAGCCACTATTGAACACTATCATTCCCACTTTCACTTTTACTTTGCTTTGTTTCCTTTTTGCTTTCAGTTCTCACTTTGCAAACAATCTATAAGGGATTGACTACCCCTTCATAGCGTTGGGCGCAAGCTCTTTGTGTTTGTGCAGGTACTTGTGACTTGACGCAATCCTTCCTCTGTATCGATACCTTGGTTCTCAAAACTGAGGCAAATACTTACCGCTGCTCTGCTACATCACCCTTTCCACTTCGAGGGAACACCAACGCAATGCTATAAGGCCACGGGGGAATCCTTTGCATATTTTCCAAGGAAGTCCCTAAAGGCGTAGCCGTAGCAGAAGGATTCCCGGCGCCGTTGGCGAGGAGTATCAAGACAAGAATAGTCTCCCGTCAACACGCCTATTTCTGGCGCTGTTGGAAGGTCTTTTTTGCAATAGCAGAAGGATTTCTGGCGCCGTTGCCGGGGAGATCAAGACAAGATCTATCGAAGTAGGTGTCACAAACTCATCTCTTGCATTTACTTTTTTTGCCAGTTGCCTCTCGTTTTCCTCTCCCCCACTTCACATTTCCGTTTTCATTTGCCTTTCTCCTTTGCCGTTTTCTTCTGCCTTTTTGCCGTTTTCGTTTGCCTTTTTCTCTCGCTTGATTTCTGTTCGCTTGTGTGCCATGTGCCTTCAATATGCTTGCATCTTCGCTTGCTGAAAATCTAGTGATATGGATCCTCATCCACTTGCTAATCTCTTTAAGAGATCCACTTATGTGGAACCAATTGCTAGTGAATTGAGTGCACTTGACTATCTTTATGGAGTTTTGCTTGAGATGTGTGAATCTGAAAATCGTGATGAAGAAACTTATTAAGTGATTCACGAGGGCTCCTTGAATGAAAAGCATGATTGCAATGGTTTCACTATAAATCCTATTAGTGACAATCATGCTAAAAATATGCAAAACCCTAAGCTTGGGGATGCTAGTTTTGCTATGTCCCCTAGTTGTTGCAATAATCATGATTGGGGTGATGATCTTTCTTATGATCTTGAAAATTTGTTCAAGCCTCATGATGATTATGATATTTGCAACAATATTGAAAGTGGGATTGGAGAAGTCATGACTTTGGTTGATGACAATCCCACTATTTTTGAGGAGCGTCAACTTTGCATGCATGTGGATCATGAAAATAATATCCTATGTGATAATTACATTGTTGAATTCGAATATGATCCCACATGTAATTTCTGTGAGAGAGGAAAATATTGTTGTAGAAACTTTCATGTTACCAATTTACCCCTCGTTATGTTGAGATTGACATTGTCTCTTTCTTCTTCCTTGCATATGGTAACTATTGTTGTATTGACAATCTGTTTTCCTATAAAATGCCTATGCATAGGAAGTATGTCAGACTTAGATGTCATTTTCACATACTTTATGATGCTCTCCTTGTGCTTCAATTCTTGTCTTTTGTGTGAGCATCATTGAATGCCTAGCTAAGGGCGTTAAACAATAGCGCTTGTTGGGAGGCAACCCAACGAATCTATCCTTTTTCTTTCTGTTTTGTGTTTTCCACACTTTCATAATTCTGTTATATTGTGTTTTCTGTGTTTCTTTTTGCGTTTGTGCCAAATAAAACCGTTATGATTAGTCTTGGGGATGATCGTTTGGTCATGCTGGAAAAGACAGAAACTTTCTGGTCACAAAAAGAATTTTCATTTTTTTTCTGTAAGAGCTTTTGAGTTGATTCTTTTTGCTTCTGATTTCTATGCAAATTCTTCAGACTGTCGTAATTGTTCAGAAGTTTTGAAGTACCAGAAGTATACGAAGTATACAGATTGATACAGACTGGTGTGCTGTTAACAGATTCTGTTTTTGTTGAGTTGGTTGCTTATTTTGATGAAACTATGGATAGTATCGGGGGGTATTAGACATGGAAGATTGAAAATACAGTAACCCAACATCAACATAAGTAGAATTTGAGTTTGCTACAGTACCTAAGGAAGTGGTGGTTTGCTTTCTTATACTAATGTTATCACGAGTTTCTGTTTAAGTTTCGTGTTGTGAAGTTTTCATGTTTTGGGTGAAGTTCTTATGGACAAAGAGATAAAGAGTGGCAAGATCTCAAGCTTGGGGATGCCCAAGGCACCCCAAGTTGATTCAAGGATGCCGTAAAAGCCTAGGCTTGGGGATGCCCCGGGAAGGCATCCCCTCTTTCGTCTTCAATCCATCGGTAACGTTACTTGGGGCTATATTTTTATTCACCACATTTTATGTGTTTTGCTTGGAGCGTCTTGTATCGTAGGAGTCTTTTATTTTTGTGGTGTCACAATCTTCCTTGCTGCACAACTAGAGAGAGAGACATGCACTCACCGTGATTTTGTTGAGCTTCACTTATATCTTTTGGTTAGACAATTCAGCTCACATGTGCTTCACTTATATCTTTTGAGCTAGTTGATTTTGCTCTGTGTGCTTCACTTATATATTTTAGAGCACGGAAGCGCGTGGCTTGTTAGTTGATCTATGCTATGAAAGTAGTCTCAAAAGGGGTAGTTATCCAAAGGGATATGAAAACTTTCACCTTCATGTGCATTGAATAGTTAGAGAAGTTTGATTCCTCTCAATTAGTTTTGAGTTGTGGTTGTGGTAATATTTAAGTCATGTTAGTATGGTGTTGTGGATCTATAAATACTTGTGTTGAAGTTAGTGATTCCCGTAGCATGCACGTATGGTGAACCGCTATGTGATGAAGTCTGAGCATGATTAGTCTATTGATTGTCATCCTTTGTGTAGCAGTCGGGATCGCGCGATGGTTTATAAATACCAACCCTTCCCCTAGGAGTATGCGTTGAATGCTTTGTTTCGATTACTACTCAAACTTTTGCAACAAGTATATGAGTTCTTCATGACTAATGTTTAGACCATGGTTTATATGCACTTTCACCTTTCACCATCACTATCTTCTTTAGTACCGTGCAACTTTCGCTGGTGCACAAAACCACCATATAGCCTCCCTCAAAACAGCCACCATACCTACCTACTTTGGCTTTTTCAAAGCTATTCCGAGATATATTGCCATGCAACTACCACCTTGACATGTGCCACCACTTCCACATTGCCATTGCATGATCGTAAGATAGCTAGCATGATGTTTCCATTGATGTATATGCCATGCTAGATCATTGTCACGGTACACTACCGAAGGCATTCCATATAGAGTCATCATTGCTCTAAGTTTTGAGTTGTAAGTGTGATGATCATCATTGATGGAGCATTATCCCATGTGAGGAAATAATAGAGGCCAGCGAAGCCCATATACAAAAACAGGCCTAAGATGCCCACCAAAACAAAAGAGGCCAAAGGGCCCACCAAAAAATGAGAGAAAAAGAGAGAAGGGACAATGCTAATATCCTTCCACACATGTGCTTATTAAGCACCATGATGTTCATGATTGAGAGCCTCTCGTTTTGTCACCACGATATAGCTAGTGGGAAATTTTCATTATATAACTTGTCTTGTATATTCCAATGATAGGCTTCCTCAAATTTTCCTTAGGTCTTCCTGAGCAAGCAAGTTGGATGCACACCCACTAGTTTTCTTTAAGAGCTTTCACATACTCTTAGCTCTAGGGCATCATTTGTATGGCAATCCCTTCCCATTCACATTGGTATCTATTGATGAGCATCTCCATAGCTCATTGATATGCCTAGTTAATGTGACCATCTTCTCCTTGTTTGTCTTGCAACCTCCACCACACTCCATTTCACTTATAGTGCTAAAACCATGGCTCACGCTCATGTATTGCGTGAGAGTTGAAAAAGTTTGAGAAAGTAAAAGTGTGAAAACAATTACTTGGCCAATACCGGGGTTGTGCATGATTTAAATTCGTTGTCCAAGGATGATAGAGCATAGCCAGACTATATGAGTTTTTAGGGATAACTTTCTTTTGGCCTCGTTATTTTGAAAGTTCATGATTACCTTGCTAGTTTGCTTGAAGTATTATCGTCTCCACATCAATAGCAAACTATTGTTTTGAATATAATGGATCTGAACATTCACGTCACATAAGAGGAGTTATAAAGGACATCTATGCTAGGTACCATGAAAGCATCAAAAATTCATTCTTTATCACTTCCCTACTCGACGACGAGCAGGAGTTAAGCTTGGGGATGCTTGATACGTCTCAAATGTATCTATAATTTTTGATGGTTTCATGCTGTTATCTTGTCAACTTTGGATGTTTTATGTACCTTTTATATCTTTTTTGGGATTAACTTATTAATTCAGTGCCAAGTGCCAGTTCCTATTTTTCTGTGTTTTTGACTCCTTTAAGATCTGATTTTGGAACGGAGTCCAAGCGAAATAAAATCCCCGAAATAAAATTTTCCAGAACGGAAGAAGATCAGGGGACTTGAGGGCCAAGGCAGGAGCATCACACGGGGCCCACAAGCCCTGTAGCCGGCGGCTACCAGGCTTGTGGCCCCCCTTGAGCTCCCTGCCCTAGCTCTTTCGCCTATAAATTCCCTAAAATCCTAGAAACAACGAGGGCATCCAAGAAAATAATTTTCCGCCGCCGCCAGTTTCCGTTTCCACGAGATCTCATCTAGAGACCCTTCCCGGTGCCTTGCCGGAGGGGACTTTGGAGTTGGAAGGCTTCTACATCAACATAATCGCCTCTCCAATGACTCGTGAGTAGTCCACTTCAGACCTACGGGTCCGTAGTTAGTATCTAGATGGCTTCTTCTCTCTCTTGGATCTTCAATACAAAGTTCTCCATGATCTTCATGGAGATCTATCCGATGTAATCCTCTTTGGAGGTGTGTTTGTCGAGATCTGATGAATTGTGGATTTGTTATCAGATTATCTATGAATTATATTTGAGTCTTTGCTGATTTCTTATATGCACGATTTGATATCCTTGCAAGTCTCTCCGAGTCTTGGGTTTTGTTTGGCCAACTAGATCTATGATTCTTGCAATGGGAGAAGTGCTTGGTTTTGGGTTCATACCGTGTGGTGACCTTTCCCAGTGACAGAAGGGGCAGCAAGGCACGCATCATGTTGTTGCCATCAAGGGTAACAAGATGGGTTTTATCATAGATATGAGATTGTCCATCTACATCATGTCATCTTGCTTAAGGCGTTACTCTGTTCTTTTGAACTTAATACACTAGATGCATGATGGATAGCGGTCGACGTGTGGAGTAATACTAGTAGATGCAGAAAGTATCGGTCTACTTGTTTTGGACGTGATGCATATAGATATAATCATTGCCTTAGATAACGTCGCGACTTTGCGCGGTTCTATCAATTTCTCGACTATAATTCGTTCACCCACAATCTACTTGCTTCCATGAGAGAAGCCACTAGTGAACACTACGGCCCCCGGGTCTATTCACAACTATCGTTTCCACTTTCACTTTTACTTTGCTTTGTTTCCTTTTTGCTTTCAGTTCTCACTTTGCAAACAATCTATAAGGGATTGACAACCCCTTCATAGTGTTGGGTGCAAGATCTTTGTGTTTGTGCAGGTACTTGTGACTTGACGCAATCCTTCCTCTGGATCGATACCTTAGTTGTCAAAACTCAGGGAAATACTTACCGCTGCTGTGCTACATCACCCTTTCCGCTTTGAGGGAACACCAACGCAAGGCTCCAAGGCCATGGGGAATCCTTTGCATATTTGCCAAGGAAGTCCCTAAAGGCGTAGCCGTAGGAGAAGGATTCCTAGTGCCGTTGCCGAGGAGTACCAAGACAAGAATAGTCTCCCGTCAACACACCTATTTCTGATGCCGTTGGAAGGTCTTTTGTTGTAGTAGCACGCGTCAAGGTGACCACCTCGGACAAGGCTGTCCCCACGCCGGCTACTCCCAAGACAGTTGGAGACGGTCGAGGCGGCCAGAACAACAACAAGCGCAAGGCAGATCAGATGGATTCGCGCTCCAATAGCAAGTTGATAGCCAGCATGGAGGCCGAGACGTCGGCTCCTCAAGCCAGCCCTCCGCGGAAGCGTTCCAACAGGAACAACGCCAACTGGCTGCCCAAGCAGTCCTTCGAGCAACTTCTTGACGTCCCCTGCAAGATACATTCTGGGCGCAGCTATCCAACCACACCCTTCGACAGTGCACCTTCGCACGCCGGTTGTCGCAAGGGGATGGCGTGCCGGCTCCCCCACGTGCGCAGGCGGCGCCTCATGCACCAGCTCCGGGTCCTACTCCGGCTGCACCGCCGCCGCCTCGTAACGACGGCCGCCTCCATGACGACTACCCCCATCAAGATGGGGCATTCGTTGTCTTCACCAGTGAAGGCGACAACAAGCACAACCTGCGCCAGAGACGTCGCGAGGTGAATGCCACGGTTCCCTGGTTCCCCAATACATGCATTGGTCTAACAAACCAATCACATGGAGCCGGGTGGACCATCATGTGGAGATGCCCAACCCGGGCTCATACGCGCTCGTCCTCGACCCCACCTTTGCCTCCAAGAGGCTTGCCTGTCGGTTCTCCCGGGTACTCGTCGACAACAGCATCAGCATCAACATCCTCTACCTCGACACTCTCCTCAAGCTTGGGCTCAAGGAGACGGACGTCCTGCTGACCAGCACTGTCTTCCACGACATCGTGCCTGGGCAGTCCTACTCGCCTATCGGCAAAATGTAGCTGGACGTCCTCTTCGGCAACAAGGCTCACTTCGGCCAAGAGTCCATATGGTTCGAGGTAGTGGACCTCAGCAACCCGTATCACGCGCTGCTGGGCAGACCGGCCCTGGCCAAATTCATGGCTATTCTGCACTATGCCTACCTGAATATGAAGATGCCGGGTCCAAAGGGCATCATCACTGTTGCTGGCGACTACAAGAAGTCGCTCGAGTGCGACCAAGATAGTAGCCGCCTCGCCGATGCCCTGGTGATCGCTGAGGAGAAGCGGCAGATCGACCGACTCGTGGCCCAGGCTACCGAGCAGCCGGCGATTCCTTCTCCTCCGTCCCAGTCGGCCAACGAGGGCTCTTTAAAGACGGCCAAAGAGACCAAGCAGGTCCCACTCGACCCTGCGAACCCCAAGCAATGCATCACCATCGGGGCTGGCCTCAGCCCCAAATAGGAATGCGAGCTCGTCGACTTCCTCCGTGAGAATCGAGACATCTTCGCATGGTCTCCCAAAGACATGCCGGGTGTTCCGAGGAAGTACGCCGAGCACAAACTTCACGTGCGACTAGATTCAAAGCCGGTGAAACAACCTTTGCGCCGCTTCGCCGAGGGGAAGCGGAGCACAATCGGAGAAGAGATCACCCGTCTCCTTGCAGCGGCTTCATCATAGAGGTTTTCCACCCGGACTGGCTAGCTAATCCAGTCTTGGTGCTGAAGAAGAACAACACCTGGCGAATGTGTATCGACTACACTAGCCTGAATAAGGCCTGTCCGAAAGACCTTTTCGCGTTGCCTAGGATAGATCAAGTGATCGACTCCACCGTAGCCTGCGAAATCATGTCGTTTCTGGATGCTTATTCAGGCTACCATCAAATCAAGCTGGATCCAGCTGATCGCCTGAAGACCTCCTTCAGCACGCCCACAGATCGGCAGAAACATCCACGTCTATGTGGATGACATCATGGTCAAGACGAAGCACCACTTCAGCCTCCTCGACGACTTGCGGGAGACGTTTGCCAACCTGCACGAATACAAGATCCGGCTCAACCCGAAGAAGTGCGTCTTCTGGGTTCCAGGCGGCAAGCTCTTGGGGTTCTTCGTGTCCGCTCGTGGCATCGAGGCGAACCCCGAGAAGATCAGCACCATCAAACGGATGGTGCGACCGGCTCGAATCCTAGACGTCCAGAAGTACGCCGGCTGCCTGGCGTCCCTTAGCCGGTTCATCAGCCGGCTTGGCGAGAAGGCCTTTCCACTTTACCAACTCATGAAGAAGACGACGAAATTTGAGTGGAACGACCAGGCGGACGAAGCCTTCCGCGACCTCAAGCGGGTCATCTCGAGCCTGCCAATCTTGGCAGCGCCGGCTGAAAGGGAACCCAAATTCATATACATTGCCGTGACCACTCGCGTGGTTAGTGTAGTGTTCGTAGTTCAACTCGAGGAGGAGGGCAAGGTACTGTCAGTGCAGCGCCCTGTCTATTACCTCAACGAGGTCTTGTCCGCCTCCAAGCAGAACTATCCCCATTACCAAAAAATGTGCTATGGTGTTTACCTTGCTGCAAAGAAGTTGAAGCAATACTTCCAAGAGCATGCCATCATTGTGGTGAGCACTGCTCCACTTTCAGAGATCATAGGCAACCGTGATGCAACGGGCAGGATTGCCAAGTGGTCCATTGCCATGGCGGACCACGATATTCGCTACGAGCCTCGCACCGCCATCAAATCTCAGGTGCTGACCGACTATTTATTCGACTGGGCCGAGATCCAGTTCGAGCCGCCACCTCCTCACTCTACGCACTGGCGGATGCACTTTGACGGCTCGAAGATGAGGATGGGTCTGGGAGCCGGCATGGTCTTGACGTCTCCAAAAGGAGACCAACTCAAGTATGCTCTCTAGATCCACTTCGCCGCCTCCAACAACGTTTCTGAGTACGAAGCATTGGCTCACGGCCTCCGGCTTGCCAAGGAGATTGGCATCCGACGGCTCATATGCTTCGGCGACTCCGACTTGGTGGTACAGCAAGTTTCTGGCGAATGGGCCGCCAGGGACGCCAACATGGCAAGCTACCGCTTCCTCATCCAGCAGCTCAGCGGCCCCTTCGAGGGCTGCGAGTTCCACCATGTTCCCAGAGCAGACAATGAGGCGGCTGATACACTGGCCAAAATTGGCTCCATGAGACACGCTATCCCAGCCGGCGTCTCCCTCGAGCAACTCCACAAGCCGTCTATCAAGCCATCTCCCGAGTCGGCATCGATCTTCGTACCATCTGAATCCACGGTGCAAACGCCGTCGGCTACAGCTCCGGTGCCAGCTACGCTGGCCATGCCGACTCCAATAGCGGCACCGGCTACAACCACAACCCCTGCTCTGCCCCGTCTCGACAACCAGTGGGTGGACATCGTGGAGGTAGACGGCGAGCCAGCTGCTATAGCAGCACCAGAGACACGTCGTCTCGAGCCCATGACCGATGCTTCACCAAGCGCGGGGGCTGCAGAAGCCCCTAACAGTCAGGTCGAGGCGGAGCCAACCCTTGTGTCGGCTCCATCATGGGCTCAACCTATCATGGCCTTCCTCCTTCGTGGCGAGCTTCCTCAAGACGAGGCGGAGGCGAGGCAGATCCAGCACAGGTCTGCAGCCTACGCCATCATCAATGTCGAGCTGGTGCGGCGCAACGTGACTGGCGTGTTCCAGCGCTGCGTCGAATCAAAAAATGGACAGGAGATCCTACGAGACATTCACCAGGGGGAGTGTGGGCATCACGCCGCCTCTAGAACCCTGGTGGCAAGGCGTTCCGTCACGGATTCTACTGGCCCACGACCCTCGAGGAGGCCATGGATCTGGTCGACAAATGCGAAGGCTGCCAGTTCTTCAGCGCAAAGAGCCACATGCTGCCTTTGACCCTCAAAACCATCCCCCTGTCATGGCCGTTCACCGTCTGGGGACTGGACATGGTAGGGCCCTTCAAGACGGCTCGTGGTGGAATGACCCATCTCTCGGTAACCGTCGAGAAATTCACCAAGTGGATCGAGGCTAGACCTATCAAGAAGCTTGATGGCCCCACGACTGTCAAGTTCATCACGGACATCTCTGTTCGATATGGCGTCCCCCACAGCATCATCACCGACAACGGCACCAACTTTGCCAAAGGCGCTCTGGCACTCTACTGCTCCAAAGTACGCATCCGGCTCGACTTGGCATCTGTGGCACACCCCCAGTGGAATGGCCAAGCGGAGATGGCAAACGGCCTGATCCTGGTCGGCATCAAGCCAAGACTGGTGGCACCACTTGTTAGGTCGGTCGGCTGCTGGATCGAAGAACTGTCGGCTATACTATGGAGCCTCCGCACTATGCCCAACCGGTCGACCGGCTTCACTCCGTTCTTCCTCGTGTACGGGTCCGAGGCTATTATTCCTACGGATATCGAGTTCGACTCGCCTCGGGTCACCCTATACACGGATATGGAGGCGAAGGAGGCAAGAGAAGGCGGTGTGGATCTCCTCGAAGAAGCGAGGGACTTGGCCTTGAGCCGGACGGTCATCTATCAACAGAAGCTGAGATACTACCACAGCAAGAAGATCAAGCCCCTCTCTTTCAGAGAGGGAGACTTGGTCCTTAGAAAAATCCAGCGGACTGCCGGCCAGCACAAGCTCTCATCCCCATGGGAGGGAACCTTTATCATCAGTAGGGCGTTGCACAACAACGCTTACTACTTGATCGATGCCCAAAAGCCAAGAAAGCGCAAGAGGGACGACTCCGGCCAGGAGACGGGACGTCCATGGAACGCGGCGTTGCTTCGCCCGTTCTACTGCCAGAAGGCAAGTATCAAACATGGAAAGAGCATGCACAAATGTATCTTTGTCCCTCTACAGGGATCCTCAATGAATGCAATAGAAAGAGCATGTCCCATGCTTCTTTTTAGAATTCATATCTAGAGTGCTCACTCTGCGACGCCCCTTGCTGGTCTAATAATCTCGGGGGCTCGCTAGCCGCCCGGACGCCTTCCTTATATTGTAGAAGAACACATAGTGTAAGCCGGACCGACCCCTGGTCACCTCGTAACAGCTTGCAGACCGGCTCCGGCTGTCCGGCTTGCGAGGCGACGCCAGGTACGGCCGGATGCATGCAAAGTTCAACTACGAAAATGTCGCCGGCTCGGGTTGGCTCGACAATTTTACGATCTCATTCAGGCCGACCTCTGCTGGTTTATGTCTGAATCTTTAAGTCTTGATGGCTTCGAAAAATCTAAGTCTTGTGTTCTAAGGCCAGAAACCTCGTCCCAGTCATAGACCGGCTCCCGGCTGTCGGGCTGGCGGGGTGGAAACTTGGGAATACAGGGATTGGAGAAAAAGAAGTCAACCAGGAATCAAAAGATAAAGATATAAAACAACACACATGGCAATACGAATATAATGCTGAATACATACATTCAAAATGCATTGGCCCACGGCCGAGGTTCATTACACCCCTAGTGGGGGGAACTGTTGGAGTGACAAGAAAATTGCACACAACAAACAGGACACCGGCTACGGGGCTGCGGCCTCATCGGTCGCCCCGGCTGCTGCTCCTGAAGTGGTGGCTTCCCCATCCCCGGCTGCTCCCGAGGCAGTTGCGACGTCTCCTTCGCGAGGGCTCACTACTCCAGTCGCACCGGAGTCGGTGTCCGCCGCACCGCTGGAGGCGGCAGCAGTATCCACACCGTGGGCCGTCTCGTCGGAGCTGCCATCGGGGTCATAGGGCTGAAGGCCTTGTAGATCTTCAGGCGACGTACTCTGCGATGCCGCTGGCCCTCACACGCAGCGCCTCCTTCATAGCTTGCAGCTCCGCCTCCGAGCCATCGCGCTGAGCGACTAGCTTGCCCAAGTCCAGGTTTCGATACCAGGACTTGGCCAAGCGCAGGGCCATGTAGGCTCCAGTGCGCGAGGCCGAGGCGCACCAGGTGTCAAGGCGATCCTTGCTAGATGCAAGCCATCGGGCGAGCCGGCTCATCGACGCCGGCTCCACGCCATCCCGCCACAGGGCCGCCACCATCGATGAGCCTATGACCTGGAGCTGAGCCACAGACTGGCCCAGGGCGTGCAGGCGGGCCCTGAGGCCCACTCCGATCTCCTCCACGCTCCAGCCGGAGGTAGCATCTACCTCCTGCCCAGCCGCGCGGCGCTCCTCACAGCTCACCTCAACGGCCGTGTCGGCTGCGACCTGAGTCCAGTGAAGAGGCCTGAGACAGTAAAAGGGGTGCAGAAACGAGTAAGAGGAGGAGACGTCCAATAAAGCTCAAGACAAAACAGAAAAGAGAGACCCATGATGGAAGGCGTTATCGGTCTCATGGGTGCTCTCCACGACCTCGAGCTCCCGCACCTTGCTCGCATGAGTAAGGCAGGCAACTTCCTCCTGGAGAGTCATCGCAGAATCCAGGGCCTTGGCCAGGTGCGACTGCTTCTGGACAAGGTCCTCCTCCTTCTCCCTCAAGACGGCGTCCTTGAGCTTCATATCCTCGAGATGAGATCACGTGAGGCGTTCCATGTCGGCAGAATGGGAGGCTTCCTTCTCCTGCAACATGCCACGTAGCTGCTCCAGCTCGACCCGGCTGGCCGCCTCGAGCTCCTTCTTATCCGTCTAGAGAAGAGCCAGTTTCTCCTGGAGCCGGTCGCCTGCGTCATGCAGGGCGTCCCGCTCCACGGCAACTTCACCCAGCCGGGCTTGGAGCCCGGAAACCTGGCCATCGGCCGCCTGGTGCTGATCCCGCACCTCAATGTAAGCCTGCACCTGGGCGTCACAAATATCCTGCAAAAGCGAAGAAGAAGCAAAAGTAAGATTCGGCCTGGTTAAGTCATAACCTGCCCGATTCTCGGGGGCTACACCCAGTGGGTGCACTAGCGCGCCCCCACTAAAGAAGCAAAACAAGAAAATATGCTCAAAGAGATTCGGCCCGGCCGATGATCGGCCGGCCCGATTTTCGGGGGCTACACCCAGTGGATGCGCCGGCGCGCCCCCACTGAAGCAAAAGGAAAAAATTAAAGACCAGGATGAAGCACTTACCCTGGTACGGGCCTCCAGGCGCTCCAAGTCGCTGCCCACCACGCAGGCCGACTGCTCCACCTTGGACCGACTGCTGGAAAACAACGACACCAGCTCCGGGACACCGGTGAGCGTAGTGCCGGCAGGCAGTCGCGCGCGTGCCAAATTGGTTGCCCGCCATGACTTCATGGGCCGGCTCCCGACCCCGCCACTAGCTTCCGGCGCAGCTGGACCGCGGTGGGGAACGACGATGGCGCCGGTTCCAGGAGCCGGCTCCAGGAGCCGGCGCGGCGGCCGGCTCCGCCGATATCCCAGCCGGCGCTGCCTCCTCAACAGGAGGTGGATGGGCCGCATCCGGCGCATCCATGATCACCCCTGGCGCATCAGGGGCCGCATCTGGCGCGTCCAGGATCAGTTCCTGCGCATCGGGCGCCGCCTCAACCCTGGGGGAGTCGGGGATCGTCTCCAAGTCCACCGGCGCAGAAGCGTCCGGCTCAGAGGGCGGGGCCCCCTCATCCCTCGGGGCGTGCCTCGGAGCCGCCTCGCTAGCTGGCTCCTCCATGCGAGCATGCGCGGAGGGGTCATGTCTAGCCTTCGTACGCTTCTCCGTCGGCTTCTCGGCCCGGCTGGGGCGAGACTGGCCCTCGGTCGTCTCCCCCGTGGCCGCATCCCACCGACGCTTGGACTGCTCCTCAAGCTCCCTCTGGGCAGCATCAGCTGCTGCCCAGCCGGCCCGCTCGGCTGTGGAGGTAGTGTCTTCCTCCACCTCCCTGCCGGGCAACGTTCTTAAGGAACAAATCCTTACACCAAACAAATGAAGAAAAGGGGGAGGAAATCTTACCCTGCGACCATGGGCACCTGCCTTCTGCCGGCACCACGGCGCTTCTTAGCACCGCCTGGCCGTGCTCCGGCTGGAGGACCCGGCACCGGGTGCTTAGGAGCCGGCCTGGAAGCTGTGGCACCTTTGCCCCTCTTCCCGACCGCCTCATCAGCGATGGTTGCTCCAGCCCTTTGACGCCGACCGCTCGTCAGCGGCGGGCTGGTAACCTCCTCCACCCCGTCGGAGTCTTCCTCAAAGGTTGCATCAGAGAGGAATGAGGGACTCTCGTCGTCATCCGTCCAGTCTGCGACGAAGGGCCACGGGTACTCACCAGACGGCTCTGTCCCTTCCGACTGCAACGCGTTCTCCGAGCCTGCGGAGGAGTCCAAGCGGGACTACATCATGCCCTCGTCCTCGATCTCCGAGGCGTCGGACGTCGCCATGTCGGGGGCAGGCGGACGGAGGAACGCCTGCAGCTTCTCGAACATTTACGAAAAAGGATTCGACAGCCGGCTCAGCGAGACGGCCAGTCGCAAGACAAACAACAAAGAACAAAGAAAACACTTACCACCAGAGGCGGACATGACCTGTTGAAGGGGGTCATCCCCCACGACCAGTTCCCTTTGTAGTCCATGCGGGCGGTGGAGATCAGGTTCACCCTTCGCGCCACCCCGCTGGGGGTGAACCTCTTGGTGGACATCCTAGAGGGATCATGCCAGCCGCTCATCTGGCAAACCAGATGTGGCCGCCTCTGCAGCGGCAGGATCCGGCGGGTCACCATGGTGGTGAACAGGTCGCCGCCAAGGAGGACGCCCTTCTCCAGAATCTGGAGGTAGGCGCAAAAATGCGCCACCTTGGGAATCTTCTTGGGGGTCTTCACTTCCCAGTTCAACTTCGTCGGTGGATTGATGTTGAACGGGGGCATGTTGAGGGCGTCCTGGGCGGGGTCGGCGTTCTTCACGTAGAAGAAGCCCCGCTATCACTGCTTAATGGACTCCTGCAGCGGCAGCTGGGGGAAGCCGGACTTCGAGGAATGATGCACTAGTGCGGCTCCGCGCGGCGTCATCGGGCGCGGCCCGGCGAGCTTCTCCACCTCAGACTTCTCCATCACGATGGATTGCTGCTTGAAGAAGAAGAAGTTGCGCCAGAGATCGATGCGAGGCTCGATCCCAAGGAAGCCCCTGCACAAAACCACGAAGGCCGACAGCTGCAATATGGCGTTCGGCGCCAGGTGATGCGGTTGCAGGCTGAAGAAATGGAGCCATTCGGAGAAGAAGGCGCTCGCCGGAAACCCGAAGCCCCGTTAAAAGTGCTCAATGAAGACAACGACCTGTCCCACGGCAGGTGTGGGAGCGGTCTCGGCACCTGGGATTCACACCAGCACCTGGAAGGCCAGGGGCAGCAGCCGGTTATGGTGAAGCGCCTCGATGTGGCCTTCGCAGATCTCGCTGCCCAGCCAGGACCCCTGCAACGAGGGCTTCTGCGCCGAGGACTTTTTCGAGGTGGAGCCGCCGGCCATGGCTGCGGGCGGCTAAAGCTCGAAAGGGTTGGTAGTGTTGGAAATATGCCCTAGAGGCAATAATAAATTAGTTATTATTATATTTCTTTGTTCATGATAATTGTTTATTATCCATCCTATAATTGTATTGAGTGGAAACACAGTGCATGTGTGGATACATAGACCAAACACTGTCCCTAGTAAGCCTCTAGTTGACTAGCTCGTTGATCAAAGATGGTCAAGGTTTCCTGACCATAGCCAAGTGTTGTCACTTGATAATGGGATCACATCATTAGGAGAATCATGTGATGGATTAGACCCAAACTAATAAACGTAGCATGTTGATCGTGTCATATTGTTGCTACTGTTTTCTGTGTGTCAAGTATTTGTTCCGATGACCATGAGATCATATAACTCACTGACACCGGAGGAATGCTTTGTGTGTATCAAACGTCGCAACGTAACTGGGTGACTATAAAGATGCTCTACACGTATCTCTGAAGGTGTTCGTTGAGTTAGTATGGATCGAGACTGGGATTTGTCACTCTGTGTGACAGAAAGGTATCTCGGGGCCCACTCGGTAATACAACATCACACACAAGCCATGCAAGCAATGTGACTTAGTTTAAGTTGTGGGATCTTGTATTATAGAACGAGTAAAGAGACTTGCCGGTAAACGAGATTGAAATAGGTATGCGGATACTGACGATCGAATCTCGGGCAAGTAACATACCGAAGGACAAAGGGAATGACATACGGGATTATATGAATCCTTGGCACTAAGGTTCAAACGATAAGATCTTCATAGAATATGTAGGCTCCAATATGGGCATCTAGGTCCCGCTATTGTATATTGACCGAGGAGTCACTCGGGTCATGTCTACATAGTTCTCGAGCCCGCGGGGTCTGCACACTTAAGGTTCGACGTTGTTTTATGCGTATTTGAGTTATATGGTTGGTTAACGAATGTTGTTCGGAGTCCCGGATGAGATCACGGACATCATGAGGGTTTCCGGAATGGTCCGGAAACGAAGATTGATATATAGGATGACTTCATTTTGTTACCGGAAGGTTTTCGGGCATTACCGGTAATGTACAGGGAATGACGAATGGGTTTCGGATATTCACCGAGAGGGGGGACCACCCACCCGGGAGAGCCCAAGGACCATGGGGGTGGCGCACCAACTAGGTGGGGTCAGCCCAAGGCTGTCTTGCGCAAGAGAGAAAGAAAAACCAAAAGAAGAGAAAAAAAAAGAAAGGTGGGAAAGAAGAGAAGGACTCCACCTTCCAATCCTAGTTGGACTAGGATTGGAGGAGGACTCCTCCTCCCCTTGGTGGCGCAGCCCTTAGGGCTCCTTGAGCCTCAAGGAAAGCCTCCCCTCCCCTCCTCCTATATATAAGGAGCTATTAGGGCTGATTTGAGACAACTTTTGCCACGGCAGCCCGACCGCATACCTCCACGGTTTTTCCTTTAGATCGTGTTTCTGCGGAGCTCGGGAAGAGCCCTGCTGAGATTAGATCACCACCAATCTCCGGAGTGCCATCACGCTGCCGGAGAACTCATCTACCTCTCCATCTCTCTTGCTAGATCAAGAAGGCCGAGATCATGTACGTGTGCTAAACACGGAGGTGCCGTCCGTTCGACACTAGATCAGAGCGGATCGTGGGACGGATCGCGGGACGGTTCGTGGGACGGTTCGCGGGGCGGATCGAGGGACGTGAGGACGTTCCACTACATCAACCGCGTTTCTTAACGCTTCTGTTGTGCGATCTACAAGGGTACGTAGATCAGAAATCCCCTCTCTTAGATGGACATCACCATGCTAGGTCTTCGTGCGCGTAGAAATATTTTTGTTTCCCATGCGACGTTCCCCAACAGTGGCATCATGAGCTAAGTTCATGCGTAGATGTCTTCTCGAGTAGAACACAAAAGTTTTTGTGGGCGGTGATGTGTGTTTTGCTGCCCTCCTTATTCTTTTCTTGATTCCGCGGTATTGTTGGATCGAAGCGGCTCGGACCGACATTACTCGTACGCTTACGAGAGACTGGTTTCATCGCTACGAGTAACTCCGTTGCTCAAAGATGACAGGCGAGTGTCGGTTTCTCCAACTTTAGTTGAATCGGATTTGACCGAGGAGGTCCTTGGATGAGGTTAAATAGCAATTCATATATCTCCGTTATAGTGTTTGCGTAAGTAAGATGCGATCCTACTAGATACCCATGGTCACCACGTAAAACATGCAAGAACAATTAGAGGACGTCTATCTTGTTTTTGCAGGGTATGCTTGTGATGTGATATATTGGATGTATGAGATGATCATGTTGTAATAGTTAATATCGACTTGCGCGTCGATGGTACGGCAACCGGCAGGAGCCATAGGGTTGTCTTTAAACTAACGTTGGTGCTTGCAGATGTGTTTACTATATTGCTAGGACATAGCTTTAGTAGTAATAGCATGAGTAGCACGACAACCCCGATGGCGACATGTTGATGGAGATCATGGTGTGACGCCGGTAACAAGAAGATCGTGCCGGTGCTTTGGTGATGGAGATTAAGAAGCACATGATGATGGCCATCTCATGTCACTTATGAATTGCATGTGATGTTAATCCTTTATGCACCTTATCTTGCTTAGAACGACGGTAGCATTATGAGGTGATCTCTCACTAAAATTTCAAGACGAAATTGTGTTCTCCCCGACTGTGCACCATTGCGATAGTTCTTTATTTCGAGACACCACGTGATGATCGGGTGTGATAGACTCAACGTTCACATACAACGGGTGCAAAAGAGTTGCACACGCGGAACACTCGGGTTAAGCTATACGAGCCTAGCATGTGCAGACATGGCCTCGGAACACATGAGACCGAAAGGTCGAGCATGAATCGTATAGTTGATATGATTAGCACAGAGATGCTTACCACTGAAACTATTCTCGACTCACGTGATGATCGGACTTGAGATAGTGGATTTGGATCATGTACCACTCAAATGACTAGAGAGATGTACTTTTTGAGTGGGAGTTCTTAAGTAATATGATTAATTGAACTAATTGTCATGAACATAGTCTAATGGTCTTTGCGAATTACGGTGTAGCTTGCGCTATAGCTCTACTGTTTTATATGTTCCTAGACAAAATTTAGTTGAAAGTTGATAGTAGCAAACTTTGCAGACGGAGTCCGTAAAACCGAGGATTGTCCTCGTTGCTGCGCAGAAGGCTTATGTCCTTAATGCACCACTCGGTGTGCTGCACCTCGAGCGTCGTCTGTAGATGTTGCGAACATCCGACTTACACGTTTCTGAAGACTACACGATAGTTCAGTGCAAAATACTTAATGGCTTAGAAGCAAGCCGTCGAAGACGTTTTGAAACGTCACGGAACATAAGAGATGTTCTAAAGAGATGAAATTGTGATTTCATGCTTGTGCCCTTGTTAAGAGGTATGAGACCTCCGACAAGATTCTTTGTCCACGAAGTAAAGGAGAAAATCTCAATCGTTGAGCATGTGCTCCGCTTATCTGAGTACGACAGTCGCTTGAATCAAGTGGGAGTTGATCTTCCAGATAAGATAGTGATGGTTCTCCAAAGTCACTGCCACCAAGCTATGAGAGCTTCATGATGAACTATAACATATCAAGGATAGATACAATGATCCTTGAGCGATTCGCGATGTCTGACACTGCGAAAGTAGAAATCAAGAAGGAGCATCAATAGTTGATGGTTAGTAAAACCACTAAGTTTCGATAAAGGCAAGGGCTAGAAGGGATACTTCGTGAAATGGCAAAGCAGTTGCTGCACTAATGAAGAGACCCCAGATTAAACCCAAGCCCGGGACTAAGTGCTTCTGTTATGAGGGGAACGATCACTGAGGCGGAGGAACTCTAGATACTTGGTAGATAAGAAGGCTGGCAAAAGTCGAAAGAAGTATATTTGATATACATGGTGTTGATGTGTAATTTACTAGTACTCCTAGTAGCACGAGGGTATTGGATACCGGTTCGGTTGCTAAGTGATTAGTAACCCGAAATGAAAGCTACGGCATAAACGGAGACTAGCTAAAGGCAAGGTGACGATACTTGTTGGAAGTGTTTCCAAGGTTGATATGATCAAACGCCGCAAACTCCTTCTACCATCGGGATTGGTGTTAAACCTAAATAATTGTTATTTGGTGCTTGCGTTAAGCATGAACATGATTGGATCGTGTTTATTGCAATACGATTATTCATTTAAAGAGAATAATGGTTACTCTATTTTCTTGAATAATCACCTTCAATGGTTTATTGAATCTCGATAGTAGTGTTACACATGTTCATGATATTGGTGCCAAAAGATACGAGGTAATGATGATAGTACCACTTACTTGTGGCATTGCCGCTTGAGTCATGTTGGTATAAATTGCATGAAGAGGCTCCATGCTGATGGATCTTTATACTCACTTGATTTTGAATCACTATTGACATGCAAATCATACCACATGAGCAAGGCCTTGTTTTCATTGAGATGAAACAAGATAGTAACTTGTTGGAAGTGATACATTTTGATGTATGCAGTCCAATGGGTGCTGAGGCACACAGTGGATATCATTATGTTCTTACTTCAATGACGATTTGAGCAGATACAAGAGTATTTACTTAATGAATCACAAGTCTAAAATATTGAAAGGTTCAATTCTGTTTCAAGAGTGAAGTTCGTCGTAACAAGAGGATAAACTTTCTATGATATGATCATAGAAATGAATATCTGAGTTACGAGTTTTGGTACACAGTTAAGACAATGTGGAAATCATTTCGTAGTTCATACCACCTGGAACATCATAGTGTGATGATGTGTCTGAACGTCATAGCCACGCACTATCTGGTATGGTGCATGCTATGATGTCTCTTATCGAATTACCACTATCGTTTATGGGTTACGCATTAGAGACAACCGCATTCACTTTAAATAGGGCACCGCGTATTTACGTTGATATGACACAGTATAGACTGAGGTTTAGAGAACTCTAAACTGTCGTTTCTTGAAAGTTTGGGGCTTCGACACTTCTGTGAAAAAGTTTCAGTCTAATAAGCTCGAACCCAAAGCGGATAAATGCATCTTCATAGGATATCCAAAACAGTTGGGTACATCTCCTATTTCAGATCCGAAAGCAAAGTGTTTGTTTCTAGAAACGGATCCTTTCTCGAGGAAAGGTTTCTCTCGAAATAATTGAGTGGGAGGGTGGTAGAACTTGATGAGGTTATTGAACCATCACTTCAACCAGTGTGTAGCAGGGCGCAGGAAGTTTTTCCTGTGGCGCCTACACCAATTGAAGTGAAAGCTAATGATGGTGATCATCGAGCATCGGATCAAGTTACTACAGGCCTCATAGGTTGAAAAGGTCGCGTATTACTGCAGAGTGGTACGGTAACCCTGTCTTGGAGGTCATGTTGTTGAGCAACAGTGTACCTACGAGTTATGGAGAAAGCAATGGTGGGCCCGGATTCCGACAAATGGCTAGAAGCCATGAAATCCGAGAGAGGATCCATGTATGTAAACAAAGTGTAGACTTTGGAAGAACTACTTGATGGTTATAGGATTGTTGAGTAAAGATGGATCTTTAAAAGGAAGACAGACGATGATGGTGATAAGTCACTATTAAGAAAAGCTCGACTTGTCGCAAAGATGTTTCCGACAAGATCAAACAGTTGACTATGATGAGACTTTCTCACTCGTAGAGATGCTAAAAGTCTGTTAGAATTATGTTAGTAGTTGCTGCATTATTTATGAAATATTGCACATAGGATGTCAAACCATTTTTTCCTCGACGGTTTCCTTGAGCAAACATTGTATGTGATACAACCAGGAGGTTTTGTCGATCCTAAAGATACTAGCAAGTATGCAAGCTCCAGCGATCCTTCAATGGACTGGTGCATTCATCTCGGAGTTGGAATATACACTTTGATGAGATTATCAAAGATTTTGGGTTTGTACAAGGTTTATGAGAAACTTGTATTTCCAAAGAAGTGAGCGGGAGCACTATTGAATTTCTGATAAGTATATGTGTTTGACATATTGTGGATCAGAAGTAATGTAGAATTTCTGTAAAGCATACAAGGTTGTTTGAAAGGAGTTTTCAAAGGAGTACCTGGATTGCGCTACTTGAACGTTGAGCATCAAAGATCTATGGAGATAGATCGAAAGCGCTTAATAGAAGTTTCAACAAGATGTATGCCTTGACAAGTTTTTGAAGGAGTTCAAAATAGATCAGCAAAGAAGGAGTTCTTGGTTGCGTTGTGAGGTGTGAATTTGAGTAAGACTCAAAACCCGACCCCGGCAGAATAAAGAGAATAGACGAAGGTCATCTTCTATGCCTTGGCCGTAGAATCTGAAGTATGCCATGCTGGGTACCTCACCTGATGTGTGCCTTGACTCAAAGTCTGTTGAGAGGTACAGATAGTGATCCATGATTGAATCACTAGCAACGGTCAAAATTTATCCTTAGTAACTAATGGACTAAAGAATTTTTATCGATTATGGAGGTGGTTAAAGAGTTCGTCGTAAAGGGTTACGTCGATGCAAGCTTTGACACTAATCCGAATAACTATGAGTTGTGAAACGGATTCGTATAGTAGAGTAGATATTTGGAGTATTTCCGAATAGCACATAGTAGCAGCATCTATAAGATGACATAAAGATTAGTAAAGAACACACGGATCTGAAAGTTTCATAACCGTTGACTAAACCCTCTCTCACGAGCAAGACGTGATCAGACCCCATAACTATATGGGTGTTGGATTCGTTGGAATCACATGGTGATGTAAACTAGATTATTGACTCTAGTGCAAGTGGGAGACTGTTGGAAATATGCCCTAGAGGCAATAATAAATTAGTTATTATTATATTTGTTTGTTCATGATAATCGTTTATTATCCATCCTATAATTGTATTGATTGGAAACACGGTGCATGTGTGGATACATAGACAAAACACTATCCCTAGTAAGCCTCTAGTTGACTAGCTCGTTGATCAAAGATGGTCAAGGTTTCCTGACCATAGGCAAGTGTTGTCACTTGATAACGAGATCACATCATTAGGAGAATCATGTGATGGACTAGACCCAAACTAATAGACGTAGCATGTTGATCGTGTCATATTGTTGCTACTGTTTTCTGTGTGTCAAGTATTTGTTCCTATGACCATGAGATCATATAACTCACTAACACCGGAGGAATGCTTTGTGTGTATCAAACGTCACAACGTAACTAGGTGACTATAAAGATGCTCTACAGGTATCTCCGAAGGTGTTCCTTGAGTTAGTATGGATCGAGACAGGGATTTGTCACTCCGTGTGACGGAGAGGTATCTCGGGGCCCACTAGGTAATACAACATCACACACAAGCCTTGCAACCAATGTGACTTAGTGTGAATTGCGGGATCTTGTATTACGGAACGAGTAAAGAGACTTGCCGGTAAACGAGATTGAAATAGGTATGCGGATACTGACGATCGAATCTCGGGCAAGTAACATACCGAAGGACAAAGGGAATGAGGTACGGGATTATATGAATCCTTGGCACTGAGGTTCAAACGATAAGATCTTCGTAGAATATGTAGGATCCAATATGGGCATCCAGGTCCCGCTATAGGATATTGACCGAGGAGTCAGTCGGGTCATGTCTACATAGTTCTCGAGCCCGTAGGGTCTGCACACTTAAGGTTCGACGTTGTTTTATGCGTATTTGAGTTATGTGGTTGGTTACCGAATGTTGTTCGGAGTCCCGGATGAGATCACGGACGTCATGAGGGTTTCCGGAATGGTCCGGAAACGAAGATTGATATATAGGATGACTTCATTTGGTTACCGGAAGGTTTTCGGGCATTACCAGTAATGTACCGGGAATGACGAATGGGTTCCGAATATTCACCGGGAGGGGGGACCACCCACCCAGAAGGTCCCAAGGACTTTGGGGGTGGCGCACCAAGTAGGTGGGGTCAGCCCAAGGCTGTATTGCGCAAGAGAGAAAGAAAAACCAAAAGAAGAGAAAGAAAAAAAAGGAAAGGTGGGAAAGAAGAGAAGGACTCCACCTTCCAATCCTAGTTGGACTAGGATTGGAGGAGGAGTCCTCCTCCCCTTTGTGGTGCAGCCCTTAGGGATCCTTGAGCCTCAAGGCAAGCCTCCCCTCCCCTCCTCCTATATATATGGAGCTATTAGAGCTGATTTGAGACAAGTTTTGCCATGGCAGCCCGACCACATCACTATTGAAATTCATAAATTTGTCGTCTACCAAAGCGGACGGCAAAGGGTGCAACCACGGACAGCTAAGGCTTTGCCGTCGGTCAGCAGACGGCAAAGTAGACGGTAAAAAAAATCCGGTGAAGAGGTTCTTTGCCGTCAGCTTTCCCAAAGCGGACGGGAAAGAATCTTTGCCATGAGTGGGCTGACGACAAATTAGCTGGGACGGCAAAGGGTGCAACGTCCCTGTTAATTGTTAACGGTAGGCCGTCTTCCTTTGCCGTCTGCCTCCCCTCCTTTGCCGTGCGTGGGCAGACGGCAAAGAGGGGAGAGAGGGGGGGCAGATTCCCCCCTTTGCCGTCTGCCTCCCCTCCTTTGCCGTGGGTGGGCAGACGGCAAAGAGGGGAGAGAGAGGGGGCAGATTCCCCTCTTTGCCGTCTGCCTCCCCTCCTTTGCCGTGCGTGGGCAGACGGCAAAGAGGGGAGAGAGAGGGGGCAGATTCCCCCGTTTGCCGTCTGCCTCCCCCCTTTGCCACGTGGGGGCAGACGGCAAACAGGGGAACCAGCCCCTTTTTATTTATTTTTTGTTATATCCAGCATTTTTAACAATAATCAGGATATATATATATATATATATATATATATATATATATTTGACATAAATAAATTTCTTTCCGTACTCATAACCATATTAAAATAACCTCTTATATCCAGCTATCAAGTTGCATCCACGTGCATACAAAGTTTCATATATTACACCAGTTTCATCCACGTGCATACAAAGTTTCATATATTCATATACTACAATAGTTTCAATACAACCCATGTTACAAGAAATCATCTTCAAGCATTCCATCAATAAATGCCAAGCTTCCCGTGAAGTGAAGGTAATCTGCAAAATGACAAATAAGAAAGTTAGAAGAATAATAGTAGATGAAGTAGTGTATATATAGGTTATTTCGGAGAGAAATTAGCTAAGTATAGACCATTTAGGAGCTAACTAAGCTAATTATGTCATTTAGGTGGAACCCCAGCAAACTATAGGTCATTTCAGAGCTAACTTGGGTAAAATAGGTCATTCCGGAGCAAACTATACTTATTAAGCCATTTTTGATCTAGCTAGGCTAATTATAGGCCATTTAATACCTAAGTTAGGGGGAATAGGTCATGTTGCAGCTACGTAAGCCTTATTAAGTCATTTTGAGGATAATTAGCTAAGTATAGGTCATTTTTTATTAAATAGACCATTTAGGAGCTAACTAAGCTAATTATGTCATTTAGATGGATAATTAGCCAATTTAGGCTTTGTTGGACGAGTCTAATTAAGCTACGTAGAATAAGAGAAAGAGAAGAAGAAGTAAAAGAAGAAGGAGGAGGAGGAGGAGGAGGAGAAGGAGACGGAAGAGGAGAAGAAGAAGAAAAGAAGAAGGAGAAGGAGAAGGAGGAAGAAGGAGGAAGAAGGAGAAGGAGGAGCTCCTTCTCCTTCTTCTCCTCCTTCTCCTCCTTCTTCTTATCCTCCTCCCTCTCCTTCTCCTTCTTCTCCTCTTCTTCTTCTTCCTTCCTTTCATTTTTCCTCTTTCTTCTCCTCTCGTCTCCTTCTTCGGGCTAAATTTGCGAAGAATGCCTTTTTGGAGCTAATTATGTCATTTCGAGGATAGTTAGCTAAGTATAGGTCATTTTTTATTAAATAGACCATTTAGGAGCTAACTAAGCTAATTATGTCATTTAGATGGATAATTAGCCAATTTAGGCTTTGTTGGACGAATCTAATTGAGCTACGTAGAATAAGAGAAAGAGAAGAAGAAGTAAAAGAAGGAGGAGGAGGAGAAGGAGACGGAAGAGGAGAAGAAGAAGAAAAGAAGAAGGAGAAGGAGAAGGAGGAAGAAGGAGGAAGGAGAAGGAGGAGCTCCTTCTCCTTCTTCTCCTCCTTCTCCTCCTTCTTCTTATCCTCCTCCCTCTCCTTCTCCTTCTTCTCCTCTTCTTCTTCTTCCTTCCTTTCATTTTTCCTCTTTCTTCTCCTCTCGTCTCCTTCTTCGGGCTAAATTGGCGAAGAATGCCTTTTTGGAGCTAATTATGTCATTTCGAGGATAATTAGCTAAGTATAGGTCATTTTTTATTAAATAGACCATTTAGGAGCTAACTAAGCTAATTATGTCATTTATATGGATAATTAGCCAATTTAGGCTTTGTTGGATGAGTCTAATTAAGCTACGTAGAATAAGAGAAAGAGAAGAAGAAGTAAAAGAAGGAGGAGGAGGAGGAGGAGGAGGAGGAGAAGGACACGGAAGAGGAGAAGAAGAAGAAAAGAAGAAGGAGAAGGAGAAGGAGGAAGAAGGAGAAGGAGGAGCTCCTTCTCCTTGTTCTCCTCCTTCTCCTCCTTCTTCTTCTCCTCCTCCTTCTCCTTCTCCTTCTTCTCCTCTTCTTCTTCTTCCCTCCTTTCATTTTTCCTCTTTCTTCTCCTCTCGTCTCCTTCTTCGAGCTAAATTGGCGAAGAATGCCTTTTTGGAGCAAATTATGTCATTTCGAGGATAATTAGCTAAGTATAGGTCATTTTTTATTAAATAGACCATTTAGGAGCTAACTAAGCTAATTATGTCATTTAGATGGATAATTAGCCAATTTAGGCTTTGTTGGATGAGTCTAATTAAGTTACGTAGAATAAGAGAAAGAGAAGAAGAAGTAAAAGAAGGAGGAGGAGGAAGAGGAGGAGGAGGAGAAGGACACAGAAGAGGAGAAGAAGAAGAAAATAAGAAGGAGAAGGAGAAGGAGGAACAAGGAGAAGGAGGAGCTCCTTCTCCTAGTTCTCCTCGTTCTTCTTATACTCCTCCCTCTCCTTCTCCTTCTTCTCCTCTTCTTTTTCTTGTTTCCTTTCATTTTTCCTCTTTCTTCTCGTCTCGTCTACTTCTTCGGGCTAAACTGGCTAAGAATGCCTTTTTGGAGCTAATTATGTCATTTCGAGGATAATTAGCTATGTATAGGTCATTTTTTATTACATAGACCATTTAGGAGCTAACTAAGCTAATTATGTCATTTAGATGGATAATGAGCCAATTTAGGCTTTGTTGGATGATTCTAATTAAGCTACGTAGAATAAGAGAAAGAGAAGAAGTAAAAGAAGGAGGAGGAGGAGGAGGAGGAGAAGGACACGGAAGAGGAGAAGAAGAAGAAGGAGGAGCTAACTAAGCTAACTAAGCTAATTATGTCATCTAGCTATCTTTGTTGGAAGAAGAAGGAGAAGGAGGAGCTAACTAAGCTAACTAAGCTAATTAAGCTAACTAAGCTAACTAAACTAACTAAGCTAATTAAAGCTAACTAAGCTAACTAAACTAACTAAGCTAACTAAGCTAACTATGTCATCTAGCTATATTTTATTAAATAGGTCTTTTTGGAGATAACTAAGCTAATTATGTCATCTAGCTATCTTTTATTAAAACACTAGAAATAACATACCTAAGTTAGGGTCAAGCACGGTGGCTCTGGCTTCTTTCACCTGGAGAAGGCTGCCCTGGAGAAGGGTCGATTGTAGAAGGGTCGTGCGATGCGTTTCGGGACATATTCTGCACCAAACATCATTTGCAATTTGTAGTTAGCATGAGGACACTCTTAAGATCACTCCAGTGAAATGAAACTCACCGTCCCCGCCACGTTAACGACTAGCATCAGCGGAGGGACTTGGCCGTTCTTCTCGCACATAGACTGAACATTTGGTTTCGACAAGTCAAACTTTTTATTTATTAATGAAACGGACATTCAAATGCAAGATTTGAAATAACATGAAGAAGAAACTTACCACGAAGAGCTCGTATATGGCCCTGGTAGACGCATCATTCCGTGCCCTCTCCGCCTCCAGCAATGCAGTCGTCCTCTCCTCCAGCTCCCTAATTTCCTTATCCTTCTCTGCCATAGCCGCCTGCATTGCATCCCTCTCTTTTTGAATAGCAGCCTACAACACAACTCATTGTTAGCATATTCGTTCCAACGCACAACATAATGCGGAAAGATATTTGAGTCCATTAAACTAACCTCGATGGCGAGCTCGACTGGCCGTGCACGACGTGTTATCTCCGGACAAGATCTCGTTTGGCGTGCCTTTATCTGCCGAAGATTGCTAGGACAACGTATAAGGCCGTCTCCAATGGCGATTGAACCATGGGGCCTCCCATTGCCAGCTATCATCACCAGCTCTGGATCAATAGGCCCCTCGCTCGGGTTAAAGTCCTCCCCTTTCCTCGCCTTCCCGTGATCTCTGTACTTCACGATCTTGTCGTGGGAGGAGATGTTGGTGAAGTTTTCTGGATGCTCGAGGTCAGACTCAGAGAATGCCTTGACCTTCTTGTACGAGGCAGTATGGACCATCGCATACAGGTCGTACATCTATGGGGCCTCCGTCTTATTGTGACGCGCCTAAAAGAGAGAGAGAGGAAAATTGTATTGGTAAAGGAGAAGGGAAATTGAATTGCACGAGGCATGAAGCCAACCATTTTGCCACGCCTCTCCTTGGCGTTGTTGTGGCTGACCTCCCACGTTTTGGAGCTCCACTGATCCACCAAGGCCTCCCAACAATCCATCTTATCCACACACCATCTCGGGGGCACCTAAGTTAATAAAGAGAAATTTGAGCGCGTAAGAACCAAATCAAGGAAACTAACTACAAAGCCTTAATAATATGTAATTACCTTCATGTAATGCTTCTTCTCCATCTTAGCATCACGGCACTTCGCCTTGTCAAGCCTAATACGCCGCGTGGCATAGTAGTCTCGAAAAGCCTGCACCCGAGCCTCATGCCGAAAGTTTTGAAGTAGGCGGCGACATTTGGTTTCGATAACCTTTGCCGCGTCCTCCTCGTATCCCTCCTGACACCTGTAGTAGGTCTGCAAACGAGACAACACCGATTAGTACAATAAATAGCTATGGTTGATTTATAATTGTGTGAAAGAGAAATTACCCAGAACTTTCGGATCACCATGTCCGCCCTCGTGTCACACAAAAATACCGTCGATCTCCACCTCCGGCGGGGCCGGGGCACCCAAGTAGTGCTCCCAGGTCATTCCTACCTCCCGCTCCCGACCGGGCAACGTAACAAACCCTGGGAAGTTTTGACGGCAAAGAACACCAAGGACATTGTTGGGCTTGCGGACACCCTTGGCAACAATCCAACCCCTACAGTATGACAAATTAAAGCCAAAACATTAGATATTTGAGAAAACCCGAAGGCAAAAGGTTAAATAAGAGTAAATTAACTTACTTCTCCCCATTTGGCCTAATCGACCACCTCTGCTCGGGGGTTGCTGGCACGAGCGGGAGCCCCTAATGTCACATCCCTGGCACTTTATGCAAGTTAGTCTTGTGCTCATGTCTTCTTTGCATTTGCATCTAAGAATTTTTTCAACAAGAACAACAAAGTGGCAAAGGAAAAACTCAAAACCCTAGCCACTATTTCAAATAAAGGATTTCTCAAACTAGTTAAAATCAATGAACCCAAAATGGCCTCAAGAAATGTTCAAACTTTCTGATAAATCATGAAAGTAAATGAGCATTGGAGAAAACTATTTTCTTGACATTTTAAGCATTTTAAATTAATGCAAAAGCCACTGGTTTCAAACTTTAAATTTGAAATGAGAAACTATAAATTTTCAAAAATGTTGAAAACTTTGGAATTGGTTGGGAATATTATAACAATATTTCAGGAGGTCTAAAATAGTTTTTACTTTTTGTTTTGGAGCTGAAATAAATAGCAAAACAATAGTTAGCAAAACAGAAAAACAAAAACAGAAAAAAAATGGGAAACCCTTACGTGTCGCCTAGCCTGGCCCGGCCCATCTCCCTGGCTCGTCCCGTCCCTCGCGCCAGTAGGAGCAGGAGGTGGCCGCCGCCTCCTCCGGCGCGGCCACGCACCTGTGCGCCTGCCTGGCCGCCGCCTCGCGCTGGCAAGGCCGGGGATAAGCTCCCCAGGGTCTCCTCTATCCATTCCCCAGCACCGTTCTTCCTCTACTCTCGGATCTTGATCTCCCTCCTGCTGCCGCCATTGGAGCCGAGCTCGAGCTCGAGCCGCAACACCTCTAGCCATGGGAACCATCCTCCGAGTAGTCTGTTAGCTCCGCCTCGTCGCCCCGGTCCTCCCTGCAGAAGCCGAAGTCTCCCCAAGCTCTACATCGCCCCAACGCCGTCGTCTTCCACCTCCGGCCGCCAGACCTCTCCCGTCGATTCGCTCCCTCCGGCGCATCCCCGAGCCCCTCAGCACCACCATCGGAACCGCCGTTAGCTCGTCGTCGTTTCCCCTCTCGCCCCACGCTCTCCCGTGCATCGTAGCCTCGTTCCCCACCAAGGCCGAGAGCTTCTCGCCGCCGGTCATGTCGTCGCCGTCGCTGTGGTGTCTGATCCACGCGCTCGAGCTAGGATTCGAGCTCCTGGAGCCTCCAGGAGCGTGATGAGCCCCTCAGCTGCCCTCCCCGTGCCCTAGAGCCATCGCTCGTAAAAGGCCGAGCTTCGGCCGCCGCTTCGGCTCGTCGCCGGCGCCTCTTCTAGCGACCCTAGCCTCCCCTGATGCCCCTGCCAGATCGGCCACTTCGCCAGCGTGCCGTAGCTGCAAACCGCGTTCGAATTGGTACTGTGCAGCGCCGTTTAGGTCGCCTCCGACGAGCCCTCCGCCGCGGGCCTGGTCGCCGGCGACCACCCTCCGGTGGGGGTCGACGTGACAAAGCTAACCCAGCAGCTCAGGGCTTAATCACTCGCTGACAAGTGGGCCCAAGGCCAAGTCAAACCCCAATTAGGACTGGTCAGCGCGGGATTAGTCCCAGAGAGGCTGACCAGTGGGGCCCCCCTATCAGGTTTGACCTGAACAGGTCGGCTGACCTGCTGACGTCAGTCTGATGCAATAAATAGAATTTCCAGTATAAAACTAATTCCAGGAAATTGCTAAAACTTGTAAAAATCATAGAAATTAATCTATAACTCCAATGAAAATAATTTATATATGAAAAAGTATCAGAAAAATTCAAGGATTCTGATTATGCTATTTTCAACCATGTTTGAAAAAGTTACATAACCCTAAATTGTGGAATAAGGAATAATTCAATTCTTATAATTACTTTTTAAATGGAATTTGGAAAATTATTCAAATTTCATTATGAATAAAATGATCACCACTGTCCTAATTACAAATCAGTACCATAACATGACATTTCATGTATGTTAACATCAAGTTGATCTGAGCATCAGGTCGAATCAATTAAAACGGTATCCGAATACCCCGTTTGGAATTGATATTCGAATGTGATTCAAATCAACTCTAAACCTAATACATATTTATTATAATAACTTATCACCTTGCATTCTCATGCCATGCTCATGCATCATTTTGATTGCATATGATTGTTATTGAATGTTACCATTCTTTTCGGTAGGCTCCGCACCCCCGGATTCCACCGAATATCCGTCTGACGGATATCGTTCCTCCTCTGAGCAACAAGGCAAGCAACCCCTTTGATCATCCCGATAATTCCCATGTTCTTGCTCCTGCACTTATTTATTGCATTAGGATCAAATGCTTCAACTTCTTTTGCCACGTTAGTTGAACCCACTTCCTTTGCATGACTTAACCTTGTCACAGTAAATAGCCGAACCTTGCAACCTAGCATACCTGGTAGTTGCTTGAGCTATGATGTGCCTTATCCTGCTATGCATGCTATGCTTAGAGTCGTGTATGGTCTTTCATCTGGGAGATGAACAGAATTGTGGATTGTGTTTGGTGAGCAAGGGTTGTGTGTTGAACTTGATTTGGTAAAGGTACCGGTGAAAGGCTGTGTAGGAGTACATGGTGGGTTGTTTCATTGGAACCGTCCTTAGGAACTGAGTTTCGTGCATGTAATCCAAGGCTAGATACTACCACATGCTGGGCCCTGAAATATGACCCCGCTCGGCCTATTAATCGCGTAGTACTCGGTCCAGGAGTTGCAAGTAGTTTCTGGTGTTTATAGTAATGCTGGAGGCCGTGCATGGTGCTGATCTGAGAGGTGGGCCGTGATGCGGTAGGCAGTGGCACGGTGTACCAAGTGGCACCCGGATGGTGGGCTTGGGAACCCTGCGCACATCGTTTGAGGCCGTGGCGGAAACCTCGGCCGGACTTTCGTACGGGTTTCTCTCAGATAGGCGATAAACCTGGACTAGGTACTAGTGTGGTTAACGGTCGTGGCCGACTCCCTCGCTGGGCTTCCGCTTGAAGGTTGCCGAGGTGCATGACGTGCACATGGCGATAAGTGGCGAGAGCGTGTGTGACGAAGTACACCCCTGCAGGGTTATGATCTATTCGAATAGCCGCGTCCACGGATATGGACTACTTGGAGACATATGTTGTTCATAGATAACTTCAATGGCTACTCATAAAATTGCCAAGATAAGCGTGAGTGTCGTGGACGGCATTTCCGTACGGAGACGGAATGATTCCACGATAGTGTATTGTTGTGGTGTTAGTGGACTCGTGTGCGAGAAATCAAGTTGTCAAAATTATTTAAAAATGCAAGTTGTCTAGCCACGAGTCAAATGCTGGCTTTCCGCATGAAACCCCACAATACCTTTTGATACCTTGCATGAGTAGTTAGTTATCCTAAAGTCTTGCTGAGTACCTTCGTACTTATGTTTGCTTAATACATGTTGCAGAGGTTGCTAATGACCCTAATGGAGGGTTCTTCGTAGACATCAACGACGACGAGTAGCTGGTGTCCCAGCTACGATCTGGCCCTACGTTGGATCTGTAGTATAGTCAGGCCATGTGCCTTCTAGTTGTCCTGTCTGTACTCAGACAGTTTAAAACTCTTCCGCTGGCTTGTAATTGTATGACTGCTATTATGGGTCGTGAGACCCTTAATGTGTAATATTATGTGTGTGGCTCTTCCGAGCCTCTTAAATAAAGGTTGTATGCTTATGGTTATGTTGTGATGCCATCGATGTATCTATACATATCGGTATGCCATGCGTACGTGTGTCGTACTTGATATGTATGGGGTTCGATTACCTAGTCGTGAATTTTAGTAGCACTCCTTACAGGGAAATGCCCCTTTGTGATCCAACGAGCCATGGTAGCTCGCTACTGCTCCGGACACATTGTTGTCCGGCATGTGTCCTTCTTAGGTGCTGTGTTTGTCCCCTTTGGGGAAATGTCACGCGATGTAATGGAGTCCTTGTAGCTTGCTACGACTCGTCTACACTCGCTGGTGACCGACACCTGCTTTGTTGGGTCATGTATGCCTGTCCTTGTGCGGTACTGCCGCTTTGGTTTATGACTAGACATGTCGATCCGGGTTCTTTGACATTGGAATGCTAGCAACACTATTGCATACGTGAGTCAAAAGACGCAAACGGTCCCGACTAAGGTAAGGCTGCAGCCGTGGAGTTAACCGTGCGTGAGACCGCAAAGAGATGCGATGTGTTACAGGCTGGATTCCTATGGCTTAGGATCGGGGTCCCGACAGCGTTGGTATCAGAGCCTGACTGACTGTAGGATTACTAAGCCAAACTAGTCGAAGTTGAGTCTAGAATTGCTTTAGTTATATATAAGGGAATTGTTTGTGGAAGGGAACGTCAGACTCTTGTTCTCTTCTCAAGATATTCTATTCTGGTCATCCTCGTCTCTTCTGCGGGAATTAAGGACTAGGTTACTCATCTTCTCCTAGGCTCGTGTTTCTGATCGGTAGATTATAGGACTACGGGTCAAGAGATATTGGGTTTCTTTTATTCCTGGGAAAAAGGAAGTAGGTTTGATGATCAGAGAGTTGAACTTGATAGTTCAGTGGTTACGCTATTCCACTTTGGGTTGTCTCAAAATTGGTTTTTGAGCATTTACAGCCGTTATGCTGCCCAATTTTGCATTCGGAGCTCTAATGCTTTTGCATTACTCTCTATTTACAGATGCCCGGTCGTCCTTCTCGTCAGGTGGTACGTCTGACTAGGTGCATTGATGTGCCGGGTCATACGGCCATGCTGGTCAGGGTGATGTCGGTATGCGGTTACCGCTGGTACACCGAGTACACAGTGGAGGAACAGTACCGAGACTTCAACCAGAGCCAGTACATCTGCACTGTTAGGGTATTTCCAGACTACCCTGGAGTGGAGAAGCCCATCCATTGGTCCTATGGGTTGGGGGTCACTGTTGACATGGCAGTACAGGATGCTTCCTATTCAATGCTGACTATTATGAGAGCGAGACATGCATTGCTGGAGAATTCAGAGTTCTGCTATGTTCCGGCCTCTCAGCCTGGTGAAGAGGGATACCTCAGTGGAGTCTATTTTGATTCTTCTATGGAGGATCCACTTTTGCAGTCCACTGTTGAGATGCTAGAGAACAGAGACAGGGATGCTCGTGCTCTCCGCATGGAGCTTTATGCTACCCGTGCCCATCTGTGGACAGCTTTGACGCACCTGGCACCGCTAGTCCAGACAGGGTATGGAGAGATGGAGATGCTGAACCCTGTTAGGACCCATCTTCCGACCCACGTTGACTGGCCAGCTATAGGAGGAGTCACACCTCTTCGGGGACCCCTCTTACCACCAGTCAGGGGACCAAGGCCACATCCGTGTCCTTATGGATCCCAGGGATCTCAGGCTAGAGTGTTTCCTGATCCGCAGGTTGAGCTTCCAGGTCATGGAGGTAATCTCTATGAGATGTTTTATGCGGATGCCTGAGCTGTGAGCGGAAGGATAGTATGGTAGTAGCCATACGTTCAAAGTCCTGCATGACTTGTGAAGTATGTCTGTAATGTGAAATGAATTCCGGAGGCCTAGATAAATAATGTATAGGAAGCTTGTAAGCCTCTGACGAGTAGTTTCATAATTTCAGTAGTTTGCTCTTCGGTTAAGGTTGTACTGAACTATGTAAGGGTGTGTATGAACCATGGTGTATATATAGCAGTTGCTTGTTACCATGCTGTTCGGATATTCATTTCCGCATTCAGTGTGTTCAGTACATTCTTAATCCATAGCTAGTATTGATATGATATTGGTCTAAGCTATGAGTTTGTTTGTCAGGATGGTGTTCACCAGGTTGAACCGTGCCCCTGCTCATGAGCAAGGTGAGGGTAGTCAAGCGTCGCAGGAAGACATGCCCCACCCACCTTCTCTGATGGAAGTGATGCTTGAGGCAGAAAGAAACAAAAGGGAGACCAACCGACTGCTAGAGCGTATTGAGCAGAATACGGCTCGACAGCCTAGGAATGCTGCAGTGTCCCTCAATGACTTTGTGAAGCTGAATCCTCCAAAGTTTCATCATTCCGTCGATCCCCTCGACGCTGATGACTGGTTGTGCAGCATCTCACGCAAGATTCGCTCTGCGAATGTGTCTGAGGCCGACAAGGTGACCTTTGCGGCGTATTTTCTGGAAGGACCCGCCAATCTGTGGTGGGAGAATTTTGAAGCTATGCGTCCCGCTGAACCAGTGGCCACATGGGCACACTTCAGTGCAGCTTTTCGTCTGCACCATATTCCAGAGGGCCTGATGGACAGAAAGCGAGAGGACTTCTGTGCCTTCACTCAGGGCAATTTGTCTGTGGATGCCTATAGCCGCGCGTTCGGTAATCTCGCCCGCTATGCAACAGAGGAGGTGTCTACCAACGCCAAGAAGCAAGCAAGATTCCGTAAGGGTCTGAGCCCTGAACTCCGTCGTGACCTGCGCCTCCATGAGTGTGCAAGTTTTCAAGCCCTAGTCAACAAGGCGATCAGTGCGGAGACTGGTCATACTGACTTCGAGGCCACAAGGAAGCACTCCCGTGACTTTGGCTCATCTTCTGGTTCCGCGTTTCCAAAACGCAGGCTGTGGGTTCCAAAAAGTTCTCTGCCGCCAAGATACACTCCGAGGCCATCCTACGTGGCGCCTCAGACGAATCAGGCCAACCCTCCAGCAAAAGCTTATGGTGGTCCAGCTAGCAATGCTGCACCACGTGCCAACCAGGTGATATGCTACAAGTGTGGAGAACCAGGGCACTATTCCCGTGAGTGTCCTCAGAATGTGGGTGCCAAGCAACCCGGAAAGTCTGTCGGGCAAGCCAAGTCGGGCAAAGCTTTCTATGTGAAGCCAACTCCTGCACGTGGCCGTGTGAACTATGTCTCAGTAGAAGAAGCTGCAGAGGATCCCGACGTCATGTTGGGTACGCTTCTTGTTAATCATCACCCAGCGTCCGTTCTCTTTGACACTGGGTCTTCTCATTCCTTCATTTCAGAAAGTTATGCACAGTTGCATAACATGTCTTTTTGTGATATGCCAATCCCATTGGTTGTCCAAACCCCTGGTAGTAAATGGCAAACCTCTAGGATAACCTATGACAATGAAATTCTAGTAGACAGGCTAGTTTTTCTAGCCTCATTGATAGCATTGAAATCTTCGAATATTAATATCATCTTGGGCATGGACTGGATGTCAGCTCACTATGCCAAGATTGATACTCATTCTAGAAATGTCCAGCTTACCCATCCCTCGGGTGAGATAGTAAATGTCTCTACTCGAGTTACCAAATGCCAACTCTATTCCCTAAATGCCAACCCTCTTCCGGAACTTGAAGACATTCCGGTAGTCCATGACTTCCCGGATGTTTTTCCAGAGGAACTGCCAGGAATTCCACCTGACAGAGATGTAGAGTTTGTGATAGATCTTGTTCCGGGAACTGTCCCATAGCCAGAAGACCTTATAAGATGGCACCCCTGGAGCTAGCCGAACTTAAGAAGCAACTAGATGAGGCCTTGAACAAAGGTTTCATTCGTCCTAGCTCTTCTCCTTGGGCTTGTCCCGTCCTCTTCGTCAAGAAGAAAGACGGAACGGATCGGATGGTTGTAGATTAAGAACAAGTATCCGCTCCCCAGGATCAACGATCTGTACGATCAGCTCGCTGGATCCTCAGTATTCTCCAAAATGGATTTGAGGTTGGGATACCATCAAATCAAGATTAAGAACGGGGACATTCCAAAAACGGCTTTTGTTACTCGTTATGGCCAATATGAGTACACCGTTATGTCCTTCGGTTTGACCAATGCCCCAGCCACCTTCTCTCGGCTGATGAATTCAATCTTCATGGAGTATTTGGATAAGTTCGTCGTAGTATACCTCGATGATATTCTCATCTACTCGAAGAATGAACAAGAACATGCCAAGCATCTAAGGCTGGTATTGATGAAACTTCGAGAGCATCGCCTTTATGCCAAATTTTCAAAATGTGAATTCTGGTTACCAGAAGTGACCTATCTAGTCCACGTAATCTCTGGTAAGGGTATTACTGTCAATCCCGAGAGAGTTCAAGCTGTCCTTGATTGGACTCAACCTGAATCGGTTAAGCAAGTTAGGAGTTTTCTTGGTCTAGCGAGCTATTGTCGCCGCTTTGTCGAGAATTTCTCCAAGGTTGCAAAGCCTCTAACTGAACTCCTCAAGAAAGATAAAAAGTTCGAGTGGACACCACAGTGTGAGCATAGTTTTCAGGAACTGAAAAGACGCCTGACTTCCGCACCTGTGTTGCTACCACCAGATTTCTCTAAGGACTTTGTTATCTATTGCGACGCCTCGCGACAAGGATTAGGTTGCATTCTCATGCAAGATCGTCATGTGATCGCATACGCATCTCGTCAGTTGCGTCCACATGAGGATAATTATCCCACACATGACCTTGAGCTTGCAGCTGTGGTCCATGCACTAAAAACCTGGCGCATTACCTTCTGGGTAATCGTTGCGAAATATTCACTGATCACCAAAGTCTGAAATATATTTTCACCCAGCCGGATTTGAATCTCACGCAAAGACGGTGGGTTGAGTTGATCTCGGATTACGACTTAGGGATAACTTACGCCCCGGGGAAGGCCAATGTTATGGCCGATGCGCTAAGTCGTAAATCTTATTGTAACAATTTGATGCTACAACAAGGTCAACCACATCTCCATGAGGACTTTCGGAAGTTGAATCTTCATATTGTTCCTCAAGGATTCCTTTCTACCCTGGTGGCGAAGCCTACTCTTAAGGATCAAATTATAGCTGGCCAAAAGCGTGACAAGGGTATATCACGGATCAAGGAGAATATTTTTAGCGAAAACGCTAAAGAATTTTCCATGAACGATCAAGGTGTTGTTTTCTTCCAGAATCGTTTAGTGGTTCCTAAGAACCCACATCTAAGGCAGTTAATCCTTAAGGAGGCTCATGATTCTCCTCTCACCATTCATCCCGGTAGTACTAAGATGTATCAGGACCTACGCCAGAGGTTCTGGTGGACTAGGATGAAGAGAGAAATTGTTGAGTTCGTTGCTAACTGCGACGTTTGTCGTCGAGTCAAGGCAGAACATCAAAGGCCTGCTGGCACCCTTCAACCTCTAGCTATTCCTGAATGGAAATGGGATAAAGTTAGCATGGATTTCATTACCGGATTTCCCAAGACCAAGAAAGGAAATAATGCTATCTTTGTGGTCATTGACCGTCTTTCCAAAGTGGCTCATTTTCTCCCTGTTCGTGAGAGTATAATAGCTAGCCAGCTAGCAGAGTTATATATCTCTCGAATAGTGTCTCTTCATGGTGTTCCCCTGGAAATTAACTCGGACCGTGGGAGTATCTTTACTTCTCGCTTCTGGGAAAGTTTTCAGAATGCCATGGGGACTCATTTATCTTTTAGCACTGCTTTCCATCCCCAATCAAGTGGTCAAGTAGAAAGAGTGAATCAAATTCTAGAAGATATGCTCCGAGCTTGTGTTATATCATTCGGTATGAATTGGGAGACGTGTCTTCCATTCGCCGAATTCGCTTATAACAATAGTTACCAATCAAGTTTGGGCAAAGCCCCTTTTGAAGTTCTCTATGGACGAAGATGTCGAACACCTCTTAATTGGTCAGAAACCAGTGAGAGGCAACTCTTTGGTCCGGATATGATCCAGGATGCAGAAGAGCAGGTTCGCATTATTCGTGAAAAGTTGAAAACAGCCCAGTCTCGTCAAAAGAACCAATATGATCGTCATCATAAGGCCGTGACCTTTGAAGTTGACGAGAAGGCTTACCTTCGGGTTACACCTTTGAAGGGTACCCAACGATTCGGTATCAAGGGCAAGTTAGCTCCTCGTTACATTGGTCCTTTTTGCATTCTTGCCAAACGAGGAGAAGTTGCCTACCAGTTGGAACTTCCTCCGCATCTTTCCAAGGTTCATGATGTTTCCACGTCTCGCAACTCAGGCGTTGCTTTTCGGATCCTATCCGTGAAGTGGACCACGAAACGCTTGATCTACAAGATAACCTTTCATACCGAGAATACCCCGTGCGTATTCTTGATCAAGCTGAGCGTACCACTCGACGTCGAAACCTCAAGTTTCTTAAAGTTCAATGGTCAAATCATTCTGAAAAGGAGGCAACTTGGGAAAGAGATGATCGTCTCCGACTTGAGTATCATGCGTTATTCCCGACGACTTCTAAATCTCGGGACGAGATTCTTTTGAGTGGGGGTGAGTTGTCACATCCCTGACACTTTAAGCAAGTTAGTCTCGTGCTCATGTCTTCTTTGCATTTGCATCTAAGAATTTTTTCAACAAGAACAACAAAGTGGCAAAGGAAAAACTCAAAACCCTAGCCACTATTTCAAATAAAGGATTTCTCAAACTAGTTAAAATCAATGAACCCAAAATGGCCTCAAGAAATGTTCAAACTTTCTGATAAATCATGAAAGTAAATGAGCATTGGAGAAAACTATTTTCTTGACATTTTAAGCATTTTAAATTAATGCAAAAGCCACTGGTTTCAAACTTTAAATTTGAAATCAGAAACTATAAATTTTCAAAAATGTTGAAAACTTTGGAAATGGTTGGGAATATTATAACAATATTTCAGGAGGTCTAAAATAGTTTTTACTTTTTGTTTAGGAGCTGAAATAAATAGCAAAACAATAGTTAGAAAAACAGAAAAACAAAAACAGAAAAAAAAATGGGAAACCCTTACCTGTCGCCTAGCCTGGCCCGGCCCATCTCCCTGGCTCATCCCGTCCCTCGCGCCAGTAGGAGCAGGAGGTGGCCGCCGCCTCCTCCGGCACGGCCACGCACGTGTGCGCCTACCTGGCCGCCGCCTCGCGCTGGCAAGGCCGGGGATAAGCTCCCCAGGGTCTCCTCTATCCATTCCCCAGCACCGTTCTTCCTCTCCTCTCGGATCTTGCCCTCCCTCCTACTGCCGCCATTGGAGCCGAGCTCGAGCTCGAGCCGCAGCACCTCTAGCCATGGGAACCCTCCTCCGAGTAGTCTGTTAGCTCCGCCTCGTCGCCCCGGTCCTCCCTGCAGAAGCCGAAGTCTCCCCAAGCTCTGCATCGCCCCAACGCCGTCGTCTTCCACCTCCGGCCGCCGGACCTCTCCCGTCGATTCGCTCCCTCCGGCGCATTCCCGAGCCCCGCAGCAGCACCATCGGAATCGCCGTGAGCTCGTCGTCGTTTCCCCTCTCGCCCCACGCTCTCCCGTGCATTGTAGCCTCGTTCCCCACCAAGGCCGAGAGCTTCTCGCCGCCGGTCATGTCGTCGCCGTCGCTGTGGTGTCTGATCCACGCGCTCGAGCTAGGATTCGAGCTCCTGGAGCCTCCAGGAGCGTGATGAGCCCCTCAGCTGCCCTCCCCGTGCCCTAGAGCCATCGCTCGTAGAAGGCCGAGCTTCGGCCGCCGCTTCGGCTCGTCGCCGGCGCCTCTTCCGGCGACCCTAGCCTCCCCTGATGCCCCTACCAGATCGGCTACTTCGCCAGCGTGCCGTAGTTGCAAACCGCGTTCAAATTTGTGCTGTGCAGCGCCTTTTAGGTCGCCTCCGGCGAGCCCTCCGCCGCGGGCCTGGTCGCCGGCGACCACCCTCTGTTGGGGGTCGACGTGGCAAAGCTAACCCAGCAGCTCAGGGCTTAATCACTCGCTGACAAGTGGGCCCAAGGCCAAGTCAAACCCCAATTAGGACTGGTCAGCGCGGGATTAGTCCGAGAGAGGCTGACCAGTGGGGCCCCCCTGTCAGGTTTGACCTGAACAGGTTGGCTGACCTGCTGTCGTCAGTCTGATGCAATAAATAGAATTTCCAGTATAAAACTAATTCCAGGAAATTGCTAAAACTTGTAAAAATCATAGAAATTAATCTGTAACTCCAATGAAAATAATTTATATATGAAAAAGTATCAGAAAAATTCAACGATTCTGATTATGCTAGTTTGAACCATGTTTGAAAAAGTTACAGAACCCTGAATTGTGGAATAAGGAATAATTCGATTCTTATAATTACTTTTTAAATGGAATTTGGAAAATTATTCAAATTTCATTATGAATACAATGATCACCACTGTCCTAATTACAAATCAGTACCATAACATGACATTTCATGCATGTTAACATCAAGTTGATCTGAGCATCAGGTCGAATCAATTAAAACGGTATCCGAATACCCCGTTTGGAATTGATATTCGAATGTGATTCAAATCAACTCTAAACCTAATACATATTTATTATAATAACTTATCACCTTGCATTCTCATGCCATGCTCATGCATCATTTTGATTGCATATGATTGTTATTGAATGTTACCATTCTTTTCGGTAGGCTCCGCACCCCCGGATTCCACCGAATATCCGTCTGACGGATATCGTTCCTCCTCTGAGCAACAAGGCAAGCAACCCCTTTGATCATCCCGATAATTCCCATGTTCTTGCTCCTGCACTTATTTATTGCATTAGGATCAAATGCTTCAACTTCTTTTGCCACGTTAGTTGAACCCACTTCCTTTGCATGACTTAACCTTGTCACAGTAAATAGCCGAACCTTGCAACCTAGCATACCTGGTAGTTGCTTGAGCTATGATGTGCCTTATCCTGCTATGCATGCTATGCTTAGAGTCGTGTATGGTCTTTCATCTGGGAGATGAACAGAATTGTGGATTGTGTTTGGTGAGCAAGGGTTGTGTGTTGAACTTGATTTGGTAAAGGTACCGGTGAAAGGCTGTGTAGGAGTACATGGTGGGTTGTTTCATTGGAACCGTCCTTAGGAACTGAGTTTCGTGCATGTAATCCAAGGCTAGATACTACCACATGCTGGGCCCTGAAATATGACCCCGCTCGGCCTATTAATCGCGTAGTACTCGGTCCAGGAGTTGCAAGTAGTTTCTGGTGTTTATAGTAATGCTGGAGGCCGTGCATGGTGCTGATCTGAGAGGTGGGCCGTGATGCGGTAGGCAGTGGCACGGTGTACCAAGTGGCACCCGGATGGTGGGCTTGGGAACCCTGCGCACATCGTTTGAGGCCGTGGCGGAAACCTCGGCCGGACTTTCGTACGGGTTTCTCTCAGATAGGCGATAAACCTGGACTAGGTACTAGTGTGGTTAACGGTCGTGGCCGACTCCCTCGCTGGGCTTCCGCTTGAAGGTTGCCGAGGTGCATGACGTGCACATGGCGATAAGTGGCGAGAGCGTGTGTGACGAAGTACACCCCTGCAGGGTTATGATCTATTCGAATAGCCGCGTCCACGGATATGGACTACTTGGAGACATATGTTGTTCATAGATAACTTCAATGGCTACTCATAAAATTGCCAAGATAAGCGTGAGTGTCGTGGACGGCATTTCCGTACGGAGACGGAATGATTCCACGATAGTGTATTGTTGTGGTGTTAGTGGACTCGTGTGCGAGAAATCAAGTTGTCAAAATTATTTAAAAATGCAAGTTGTCTAGCCACGAGTCAAATGCTGGCTTTCCGCATGAAACCCCACAATACCTTTTGATACCTTGCATGAGTAGTTAGTTATCCTAAAGTCTTGCTGAGTACCTTCGTACTTATGTTTGCTTAATACATGTTGCAGAGGTTGCTAATGACCCTAATGGAGGGTTCTTCGTAGACATCGACGACGACGAGTAGCTGGTGTCCCAGCTACGATCTGGCCCTACGTTGGATCTGTAGTATAGTCAGGCCATGTGCCTTCTAGTTGTCCTGTCTGTACTCAGACAGTTTAAAACTCTTCCGCTGGCTTGTAATTGTATGACTGCTATTATGGGTCGTGAGACCCTTAATGTGTAATATTATGTGTGTGGCTCTTCCGAGCCTCTTAAATAAAGGTTGTATGCTTATGGTTATGTTGTGATGCCATCGATGTATCTATACATATCGGTATGCCATGCGTACGTGTGTCGTACTTGATATGTATGGGGTTCGATTACCTAGTCGTGAATTTTAGTAGCACTCCTTACAGGGAAATGCCCCTTTGTGATCCAACGAGCCATGGTAGCTCGCTACTGCTCCGGACACATTGTTGTCCGGCATGTGTCCTTCTTAGGTGCTGTGTTTGTCCCCTTTGGGGAAATGTCACGCGATGTAATGGAGTCCTTGTAGCTTGCTACGACTCGTCTACACTCGCTGGTGACTGACACCTGCTTTGTTGGGTCATGTATGCCTGTCCTTGTGCGGTACTGCCGCTTTGGTTTATGACTAGACATGTCGATCCGGGTTCTTTGACATTGGAATGCTAGCAACACTATTGCATACGTGAGTCAAAAGACGCAAACGGTCCCGACTAAGGTAAGGCTGCAGCCGTGGAGTTAACCGTGCGTGAGACCGCAAAGAGATGCGATGTGTTACAGGCTGGATTCCTATGGCTTAGGATCGGGGTCCCGACACCGAACTACCACGCTGGTACACGGTAGGCCCCTCACCCAGCTCCTCTTCGCTACCAGCATGGCCACTTGCCTCAGGCCAGGTATCCCACTGGGTCTCTTGGGACGTACCCTCATCCCTGCCTTGCTCCGGAGTCGCCTGGAAGGAAGCCTCTGGGACAGGAGTCTCGTGGGTCGAAGGCTCGTCGACCTGAGGCTCGTCGACCCGAGGCTCGTGAACCGGAGACCGTGTAGCCTCCACCTCAGACGAATCCACCCTAGAAGTCATGTGCTCAGGTGAATCAGCTTGGGGTGGTGGCGGAGACCGTGTAGCCCTACCTCTCCCGCAGACACGTGTACCTTTAGTACAACATAAATACCAACATGGGTAATAAAATGTATATAAATACTAATATGCATACAACATGAGTACAACATAAATACCAACATGAATACAACGTGTACCTTTAGTGCCTCTCGGCTTCGCGGGGGGTCGACCTCCTCTCACGGGGGCCGCTCCTTGCAAAGTAGAGAGCAACACTCTCCGAAGAGGCGAGGCAGGAATGGAAGTACCCATCCCATCACCCGCCGACGAAGAAGCAGCCGCGGAGTGCTTTCGACCCTTTCCCACCATCTTTCAACACCTGTCATGACAAAGAGTAAATGAAATTAGTACAACATAAATACAAACAAGAGTAATAAAATGTATATAATTTAAGTGTATCATCGTCATAAATACCAACATGACTAATAAAAATTGAATACCTAACATGAACTCAAAATTTATATATAGTATAATAGTCTGAATACCTGACATGAACTAATAACAATCGTCCTCGTCTATATATGCTTCCAGGTCAATAAATGCATCATGATCATCACTATCATCAATAAATGCATCATCATCATCACTATCACGAAGAACATGTGGAAGTCCACCATTCTGTAATCGGTCAAGAAGTGACAGGTCATCCGCAGCAGTAACCTCTTCTTCTTCCAGCTCTTCTTGTTCGGGCTCAGGGGTTAAGATGGATTCACTGTCGCTGTCTACTTCAACGTTCTAGGGTGAAGTAGAGCGGTTCTTGAAACGTTTCTTGGACAAACGTGTTTCGTGGAAGAATTCTCCTTCATATGTGTCTGGGTTAATGTGAGGTTCGTAATCCTCTTCATTGAGGGTAGGTGGTCTAAAATGTGGTGGTACTTCATAAACGACATCCCAACCTTTGAGATTTGGATCAGTTTGGCAGGCCCACGGTAGATAGAAAACTTGTGTCGCCTGTTGAGCCGTAATATAGACATCGGGAACATCTAAGTGGGTGTTTTGGTTGATTTCGACTAGTCCTATATGTTCATGAGTCCTTCTAGTCTCCCTCGGCTCAAACCAATAACATTTGAAGACTACGACGGTCGGTGGGTTTTCACCATAGAATAGAAGTTCATAAATTGCTTCAACTCTTCCATAATACTTGGTGTCTCCTTCGCCGATAGCAGAGACAGAACAATTTGTAGTCTTTAGGTCGGGCATAGATAGCTCTTTGCCAAAGGTACGAAAGTGATACCCGTTGATGTTGTATTTGTCAAATGAACGGACCTTATAGTCAAAACCATTAGCGACTTGTCTCAACTCGGCGTCCATAGACTCTGCATCAGCCTACAAGTTTAGTACGAAAGAATGGATGCATTAGCCGCAAATTAGACCAATAAATCAAATGGGCCCTTAATGGTAATAAATTACCCTTTGTTTGAACCAAGAGATGAAACCGGGATAGTCGCCTCCATGCTTTGCGAGAAGCTCATACTCTTCGACGGAATCCTTTTCGATGACCGCTCCATCCGAGAATTCGGCGACATATCGACTATATCAAATATCCAGGAATAAGAGTAGTTCAAAGCAATTAGAAGTTGCGGAACAATAAATTACCGAGAACTTACTCGATGTACGGCCGCACTTCTGTTAGGTTGGTGAAGATATACAATGAAATGGTCCGCCATTCTTCGACATCCAACGATTTCCCTTTCGAAGCACCAGATGGTGCGAGCTTACCTTTGAATAGGCTGAGGTTGGATCGAACTTTTTCTCGAGCGCCATCACTGTACCGAGGCTTCGGGTTATGCAAATGATGATTTTTGGCTTCGTAGTGTGCTGTCACGAATTTTGCCGCCTCCTCAGTAATGAATGTCTCGGCCATCGATGCTTCAATTCTGCGTTTATTTTTACACTTAGCTCGAAGCGTCTTCTGCATCCTCTCAGTTGAGTACCACCATCGATTTTGAACGGGCCCCCCATTCTTGCCTCGGTCGGGAGATGCAAAATCAAATGTTGCATTGGATTAAAGAAGCCCGGTGGAAAGATCTTTTCTAATTTGCAGATCAACTCCAGCGCCAACTCTTCCATTTTATCTAGCACGCCATGCGATAGTTCTTTCGCACAAAGAGAACGGAAGAAATAGCTCAGCTCTGCCAGTACTAGCCATTCATCCTCAGGGATAAAGCCACGCAACATCACCGGCATTACCCGCTCAATCCATATGTGCCAATCATGACTCTTGAGCCCAAATATTTTCAATTTCTCAAGACTCGCTCCCCTCTTTAGATTCGCAGCATACCCATCGGGGAACATCAACCGCATTTTCACCCACAATAGCATTTCCCTCATAGCTGGCCTTTCAAGATTGAACCATGCCTTTGGCTTCGCTATGCTTTGCTTTCCTTCCCGTTGTCGCAAGTTTTGCAACGGTCTATCACATAGAGCCTCCAGGTCGATTCTAGCCTTAGGATTATCTTTTGACTTCCCCTCTATGCCGAACAATGTACCAAAAATGGCCTCCACAATATTCTTTTCAGTGTGCATCACGTCAATGTTGTGTGGGCAAAGGAGGTCTTTGAAGTAAGGGAGATCCCATAAGCATGACTTGTGAGTCCAGGCGTCTTCCGTATTATACCCTTTGAAGTATCCTGGACGCAAAGGATCAGGCTCGAGAGCGTTTAACTGATCAAGGGTTTGTTGGCCTGTCAACGCAGCTGGTGCAGTGTTTTTTGACAACTCTACCTTTGATGAAATTCTTCTTGTCTTTTCTGAACTTATGGTCAGGATCCAGGAATTGTCTATGCATGTAGAAGCAAGAATACTTGCGACCAGCCTGCAGCCAACGGAAGTGAAGAGATGCCTTGCATGTGGTGCACGGGAACCTTCCATGCACACACCAGCCAGCGAATAGCGCAAACGCCGGATAATCATGCGTCGAGTACATGTACCACACATGCATTTTGAAATTTGTTTTCGTAGCCGCGTCGTAGGTCTTGATCCCATTATCCCAGGCTTCTTGCAACTCATCCTTAAGCGGCTACATGTACACATTCATATTCTTCCCCGGATAGTTGGGCCCTGGAATTATCAACGTCAGGAATATGTTCTTTCTTTTCATAATCTCTCCGGGTGGCAAATTTAGTGGAATGACAAATACAGGCCAACAACTGTATTGTGCTACCGTCATACCATACACATTGAACCCATCCGTGCTGATGGCAACTCTAGGTTGCCTTGGATCTTCCGATTTATCCTTATGTAATGCATCGAAGTGCCTCCACGCAAAACCATCTGAAGTGTGTACCAATATCTTGTTCCCATACGCATCTAGTTCGGTTCTTTTGCCCAATTTGTGCCATGTCATCTGTCTGGCCGTCTCTTCGACCATGAAAAGACGTTGAAGTCTTGGTACGATTGGCAGATATCAAAGAACACTAATGGGGATTTTGGTCTCATTCTTCTCACCCATGTCGTTGTCTACCACAATATACCTGGAAGAATTGCAAATGGGGCAATAGTTCAAGGCCGCATACTCAAGCCTAAATAAGGCACATCCATTCTCACAGGCATGTATCTTCTCATAGGGAATCTTAAGTACACGGAGGATTTTCTCTGACTGGTACAGGTTTGCAGGCAGTACATGTCCTTTGGGTACAAAGCGTCCAAATATCGTCATCATTGCGTCGTAGCATTCTCTACCTAGGTTGAATTGAGACTTCAGAGCCATTACTTGTGCGATGGCATCGAGCTAACAAAGCTCAGTCTGCTCGTGGAGAGGACGTTTTGAAGACTCCAGCATTTCTTAGAAGGCCTTTCCAGATTCCTCCATCTCATCGTCCGAATCACGAGCATCATCAAAGTCTTTCGCCATGTCTTCAATCCCGGTACCATTCTCGTCGGTGCGACGACGAATCACCTCAGCTCTGGCACGTTGGTCAGACTCACCATGAAAAGTCCACACCATATAATTAGGCGTAAAACCCCACTTCTGCAGGTGTTTACCCATTTCAAACTGTGTCTGCTTTTTCCAGTTGTCGCAGTTGGGACAGGGGCACCATGTTTTATGCTGGCCATTTGCAAATGCGGCTCTCACAAACCCCCTGGTTTTTGTTAACCATTCATGGGTCATGTCTTTCTGACTAGGGTGACCAGTGTACATCCAAGCACGATCACTCATGTTGCCTAGCTACCTATGGGGGCACAAGAAATAAATATATAATTCATCATCTATATTCATACGCTAATCAAGTTTGTCAGTTTTATTACGTCCATGCAACCTACACGCTAATAGGTAAAGATAGGTCCTAATCCCACCCGAGTATGTGTAGACTGGGTTCGTTTTCCCATGCTCTGCTCCAGATGCGACGCAGAATTTCGGCAGCACCTCCCCGCTGTTCTCCTGATACACGTCTCCGCAATAAGCAGAGAGGATGTGTACCCGGAGAACAACAAGGGAGGCACTGACGAAATTCCGCATCGGATCCGGAGCACAGCATACGGGAAAACAAACCCAATCTACACATACTCGGGCTGTCCATGGATAATGTTGGACAATTCGAAAGGATGGCGGTTATAAATATGCAAAGAAATGCATACTTATAGATGTCGCCCTTTCGAACGGGAGACGCATACTGGGCACGCATACTCATGATTGAAGAAACCTATAGCTAGCAAGTTTCATCGGCACGAAGACCGGGACAGAGCAAATTAAGGAGGTAGGAGGAGAAGTCATTTGTTCTCACCAACAAACGCAAGGGCGGAGCTGGTCCAACGCACGTGGAGGTCGTCGAACAACTGCACATGGAAATTCACCCGATCAACACAAATATGATGTTTTTATAATTAACATACTCGGAAAATATGTGACCTAACTCATAATTTACAAAATTATGACCCCGTCGGCTTAGTGGCGGCGAAGGTCGGTGGTGTCGGGTGTCGGTGGCGTCGATGGTCGGTGGTGTCGGGTGTCGGTGGCGTCGGCGATCGGGGGTTAGTTGTGTCCGTGGTCGGGGGTTAGTGTTGTCGGGGGTCAAGGATCACTGGCGTCGGGGGTTGGGTCTCTTTGGTCAACAAGAGGCCGAAGAGGTGTCGGGGGTCGGGGGTTGGGGGTCAATGGTTTCGAGGGTCGGGGGTAGGGGGCCGGGGGTCGAGGGTCAGGGGCGTCGGGGGTCGGGGGTCGAGGGTCAGTGGCGTCGGGAGTCGAGGGTCAGTGGCGTCGGCGTCGGGGGTAGAGGGTCGAGGGTCAGTGGCTTCTCTAGTCGAGGGTCAATGGCGTCGGGCATCGGGGGTCGGGAGTCGGGGGTCGGGGGTCAGTGGTATCGGGCGTCGGGGGTCGGGAGTCGGGTCTGAATGGCGTCAGAGGTCGGGGGTCGAGGGTCGGGGTTGGTGGCGTCGGGCGTCGGGGGTCGTGGGCCGGGGGTCGGGGGTCGGGGTCCTTTTCTTTCTTCTTCTCCTCTCTCTTCTTCTTCTTCTTCTTCTTCTTGATCATCGTATTATTCTTCTTCTTCTTCTTTCTCCTCCTCCTCCTCTTCTTCTTCTTTCTTTTATCTTTCTCCTCCTCTCCTCTTTCTTCTTCTTCTTCTTCTTCTTCTTCTTCTTTGTTTTATCTTTCTCCTCCTCTCCTCTTTCTTCTTCTTCTTCTTCTTCTTTCTTCTTCTAGTTTATTATTCTCTTATTTTCTTCTAAGTTTGACTAGATAAAGCATGTAGGGTAGGAGCATACCCTTCAAATGCAAATCTATCATTTCTTTTTGGGGCCCATACCCTTCTTCATCTATCATTTCTTTTTTCTATCTATTTTTTTTTCTTTTCTATCTACTTTTTCTACTTAATAAACTAACTATCTAATTTAACATAAACACAGAAGAAGAAAAAACTAACTATCCAATTTAACAGAAAAACACAAAGTAAACTAACTATCTAAATTAACTATCTAATTTAAAAGAAAAAACAAGAAATAAAGCGAAAAAAAAACCTTACCTGCATAGGGGCAGTGGGAGGCCGGGGCGGAGGGCAGTGGGAGGAGGGGAGGGCGAGCTCCGGCCCTGGGCGGCGGGGAGGAGGTGCAGGGGGAGGAGGGGAGGGCGACCTCCGGCCGCACAGCGGTGGTGGGCCGGAGCGGCTCCGGTGGTGGCGGCGGCGGCACTCGGGTGGGCAGGGCACGGGAATGAGGGGCGCGTGGAGGACGGGCGCGGGGAGGAGTTGCGCGGGGAGGAGGGGAGGGCGAGCTCCGGCGAGGGGAGGAGGGGAGGGCGAGGTCCGGCGAGGGGAGGAGTTGCGCCGGGAGGAGGGCGGCGGCGCTGGAGTGGGCAGTGCGCGGGGAGGGGGCTGTGCGCTGGAGTGGGCCGTTAGGGGAGCGGGGGGTGGGGGCTGGGCGCCGTTAGGGGGAGCTCCTTTGCCGTCTGCTAAGGCCGGGAGGCGGACGGCAAAGGGGTGGGTGGGGTGCGGCGCGAGTTGGCCGCCCCTTTGCCGTCCGCGTGATCTTTGTCGTCTGCCTTTATGGCCTTTGCCATGCGCCAGCAGACGGCAAAGGCAAGGCCGACGGCAAAATAAGACCTTTGCCATCTGCAACCTCTTTGTCGTCCGCTTTGTACCCACTGACGGCAAAGAGCATCTTTGCCATGCATCAGCAGACGGCAAAGGCAAGGCTGACGGCAAATTTATCAATTCCAGTAGTGCATACCTCCACGGTTTTTCCTCTAGATCGCGTTTCTGCGGAGCTCGGGCGGAGCCCTGCTGAGATTAGATCACCACCAACCTCCGGAGCACCGTCACGTTGCTGGAGAACTCACCTACCTCTATGTCTCTCTTGCTGGATCAAGAAGGCCGAGATTATCGTTGAGCTGTACGTGTGCTGAACGCGGAGGTGCCATCCGTTCGGCACTAGATCGGAGCGGATCGCGGGACGGATCGCGGAACGGTTCATGGGACGGTTCGCGGGTTGGATCGAGGTACGTGAGGACGTTCCACTACATCAACCGCGTTTCTCAACACTTCTGCTGTGCGATCTACAAGGGTACGTAGATCGGAAATCCCCTCTCGTAGATGGACATCACCATGATAGGTCTTCGTGCGCGTAGGAAATTTTTTGTTTCCCATCCGACGTTCCCCAACAGGTAGCTCAACGGCGTCGGAGGAGATGAAGACGAAGAGGACGGGCTCTTTCTCTCTGGTCTCAGGGAGGAACAGAGCATCGATGCTGGGCGAGAATGGGGGGTGAATGGCCTCCTCAGAACCCTTGCATCCCATTTAAACCCCACAAAGCGTCATGGGGAGGGGATCCGATGCGCGCGGAACCCCCACTAACCCCGTTTATTATGGGCGGTAGCGATTCCCTAAGCCCAACCGTCATGGAGTAAATCCGTAGAGGATCTCTCGCACGGAGGCCGAGGGGGCGTCGTGGCAGGACCCAGGGCTCAGGCCCGGTCCCGTCACCAGTAATCACCATCATTACGTCAGGCGGGGCCTGGCACGTGGCGCCTTCTGAGCGACCTACGATGAAGCCGAGGCGTCGCTTCGAAGCCAGCCGGTTTCGGAGCCGGCATCCCCTGTCCTGAATGGCGGTAGAAATGCCAAGACAAAATATCAAGCCGGTTAGGCCGCCGTCCGCAGACAGCAGGCCTCTCCAGCTTCGGGGACTACTATCGGGGGATAACCCCGGGGTAGGCTCATCAAGCCAACTCCTTCATTTCCTGCCCAAAGGTTATGAACAAATACAGTTTCCCAAGGCCCAAGTCTTCTGGTCGGCTAGGCAGCGCCTGCCGTCTGGAGGACGAGGCGGCCAATTCTCTGGCCGGCTAGGCAACCCCTGTCGGCTAGAGGCGAGACGGCTACCTCTTACTGACCATCTTGGCCAAGCCAGCTGGCTAGGAACGAGGCGGTCGGGCCCAAGCCGGCTAGCCAAGCAGGCTAGCTGGCTGGGGATCACAAGTCACATAAGATCATAGGTCAGGAGGAGACCTTACAATTAAAGGTGGCTACGCGTCAGCAAAGTTACTGGCTCGGAGTGTCCCGCAGGTACGAGAATCGGCGGCCACGCCGCTGACCTACCCCGGCTCTGATCCATCACCTATCCATAGTGTCGGACCGTCACACTCCCACTCCATTACTGCACTCGGTGTGGGGAACAGTGGAGGCGGTCGTACTATCTGCCCATGAGGAATCTTGCTGGACGATGCTCGACGTACAACGCGTGCTCGGCGTCAACCTTACGCGAGAGCTTCATTGGCCAGTCGGCGGGTCTCATGACCAAACGAGACCATGCAGCCGGCGGGCCCCTCAAGCGACAAGACAAGACCTTCGTGGGCCCCTGGTCAGCCGGCGAGGCTGCCAGCCGGGACCCACTCTTGTACCCTTTATCCATATTGTAGGTCGGCGGGTTCGTCTATAAAATCCCCCGGTCACCCTCCATGAAGAGGGTCGGTCCAACAACCCTTCACACCCACCCACTTCCTCCTCCCAACACAGCTCCAGGAGAAACCTTGTAATCCATCCATATACATCAAACACTCCGGCAGGACTAGGGGTCTTATCTCTACGGAGAGCCCTGAACCTGGGTACATCGTGTGTTCCATTCTTGTACCAACCTCATTCCTAGCTCCCTCCTTTGCCCCTTCGGTTCTCACCTACTTTAGCCTACCTATGGCATATGTTGAGAGTATTCACCGACATTCGTCGCTGGGGATACCACCTGTTCTTTGCCATAGGGTCCTGTGCAGACCATCTCATCCTACCATACTATGGATGGCTTGAACAGTCGTTCTAGAAATATGTTGCTTGGGACGAGGTATCACTTTTCACCTAAGCGGGCGAGAACGTCCGCTGCTTGGTTGTTGTCTCTTGAGACATGGTGGAACTCCAACCCTCAAGCCGTGCTGATATTTTGAGGATGGCGTTCCTATAAGCCGCCATTTTTGGATTCTTTGCATCAAATTCGCCGTTGATTTGTGAGATGGGAAGATTAGAGTCTCATCATACCTCAAGCCACTATATGCCCATTGATGCTGCCATCCGATGACCGTGTGAAAGGACGTGGATGTAGCCTAGAGGGGGTGAATAGGCGCTTTAAAATAATTACGGTTTAGGCATGAACAAATGTAGAATAAAACTAATGTTTAATTTATCAAACACAAAATTTAAAACAACTAGGCTCACCTATGTGCACCAACAACTTATGCTAAGAAAGATAAACAACTAAGTGATATCAATATATATAACAAGAAACAATATGGCTATCACAAAGTAAAGTGCATAAGTAAAGGGCTCGGTCAAGAGATAACCGAGGCATCCGGAGACGATATTTATCTCGAAGTTCACACCCTTGCGGATGCTAATCTCCGTTTGGAGCGGTGTGGAGGCACAATGCTGCCCAATATTCCACTAAGGCCACCGTAATCTCCTCATGCCCTCTCACAATGCAAGATGTCGTGATTCCACTAATGGACCCTTAAGGGCGGTCACCGAACCCATACAAACAAGGGTCAGGCAATCTCCACAACTTAATTGGAGGCTCCCAACAACACCACGAAGCTTCATTACAATGGAATATGGCTTTGAGGTAACCTCAAATGCTTAGGGCAATCTCCACAACCTAATTGGAGACCCCGAAGCTTTCCTGGAGGTTTACACCACAATGATTGAGCTCCCAGGCTTCCAACAACACCAAGGAGCTTCGGAGCCCCGGAGCTCCGCAGCCATATTCCATTGTGGTGAAGCTTCAAGGCGAGCACTGGGAAAATACTTAGGCCCTGTTTGGAACCACGATAGATTATAATAATCTAGATTATGAAGATAGATTATATAATCTGGTTTATAAAAATAATCTAGGTGGGCATGTTTGGAGGCGAGATTATATAAACTGTAGTTCACGTTTTATATTATACAATGATATGTGTTTACCCTATGATTTTTAGCTGCAAAAGGTAATAATCTAGATGGACATGTTTGGAGGACGGTGGCGGTGGCAGTAGGTAATTATCTCCAAGTTTCCAAGGGTAATGGGTCATTAGTAATCCATAATCTGATTTTAGCTCGGGTAGAGTAGATTACGAGTTTTTAATAATCTGGCCATCTAATTTTTATAAACTGCAATACAATTTGTCCTGTTTGGAGACATAATAGATTATAAAAACCGGATTATATAATTTGGGTGGTTCCAAACAGGGCCTTAGTGGAATCATATTTTTACAAGCGGAGAAATACTTAAACAGGTTTTAAAATAAAACCGTGTATAAAATTTTTTGTAAAAATGATACAAGTAGTGTTATTAAATACTACATATTTTTACAAGATTTATGGTGGAAATATAATTGGATTTGGATGATTATTTTTTCCTGTGGAATATTTGGCAAATGCCAGAAAATAGAAGAAGAAAAAGGGTCACAACACCCTGGGCCAGACTCGGCCATCAGCTAGGCCGGCCCAGCCAGCCAGCCAGCACATGCGCGCGCGTCGTCGGGTTTGAACCTCACGCGGGGGGCCGTGTGGCCAGCGACTCGGAGAGGGAGAGCGAGCGGGGCAGAGGCTAACACGTGGGGTCCCCTATGTGGGTTGTCTTCTACCTCGGGATAGAAGGAGGAGGATCTCACCGGTGTCAGCTCCGTTGCTAGCAAGGGAAGGTGAGCGCAGGAATGGACTCCTTGCACTCCTGCCATTCTGATGGAGGTCGAGGGAGTGGTTGAGGTGGCCGGAGTCACTTCTACCTCTTGAGCTTGCGTTGGTTTTCCCTTGAAGAGGAAAGGGTGAGGAGCAAAGTTGATAACAATTTCCCTCAATTTGTTGAGAACCAAGGTATCAGTCCAATAGGAGGAATAAGCAAGGCCCTAATCGCAGTACTACACAAATAATCAAACTCTGGCACCCAACGCTACAAAGGGGTTGTCAATCCCTTCAGAGTTATTTGCAAGGATGAGATTCGATAGAGATAGATATAAAGGATTGTGGGGAAAAAAAGTAAATAAATTGCAGCAAGATATTTTTGGTATTTTTGTTTTATAGATCTGAAAATATAATATGAAAAATAGACCAGGGGGCCATAGGTTTCACTAGATACTTCTCTCCTAAAGGAAAATAATGTCGTGGGTGAAAAAATTACTATCGAGAAATTGATAGAAAGGCAAATAATTATGAAGATATCTAAGGCAATGATTATGCATATAGACATCACGTCCGTGTCAAGTAGACCGAAATGATTTTGCATCTACTACTATTACTCCACATATCGATTGATTCCTGCATGCATTTAGAGTATTAAGTTCATGAAGAACAGAGCAACACATTAAGTAAGATGACATGATGTAGAGAGATACACTCAAGAAATATGATTAAAAAAACATCTTTTTATCCTTGATGGCAACAATACAATACGTGCCTCGCTACCCCTACTATTTCACTGGGTGAGGACAAGGCAAGATTGAACCCAAAACTAAGCACTTCTCCCATTGCAAGAATTACCAATCTAGTTGGCCAAACCAAAACAATAACTCAAGGAGACATGCTAAGATATGAAATCATGCATATAAGAATTCAAAATAATTTCAAATAATATTCATACATAATCTGAACATAAACTCACAATTCATCAGATCTCGACAAACACACAGCAAAAGAATATTACATTGAATAGATCTCCATGAAGATCATGAAGAACATGGTATTGAATATCAAAGAGAGAGAAGAAGCCATCTAGCTACTAGCTATGGACCCGTAGGTATGTGGTGAACTACTCACGCATCATCGGAGGGGCAATGAAGTTGATGTAGATGCCCTCCATGATCAATTCCCTATCCGAGAGATTACCGGAAAAGGCTCTCAGATTGGATCTCGCGGGAACAAAGGCTCCCGGTGGCGGAAAAGTATTTATGTGGCTCTCTCTTGCAATGGCGGAATATTTGGGGATTTATAGGCTGAAGAATAGGGTTTGGAGGCCTGCAGGGGACCCACAAGCCAGGGGCGCGCCCTGCAGGCTTGTGGCCTCCCGGTCGGTGCCCTGCCCCCTACTCCAAGTCTTGTGGGTTCCTTCTGGTCCAACAAAAATCATTCTGGATATTTTATTCTGTTTGGACTCCGTTTAATATTCCTTATTTGCAATACTCAAAAACATGGAAAAAACCAGAAACTGTCACTATGCTCTAGATTAATAGGTTAGTCCCAAAAGTAATATAAAATAGCATATTAATGCATATAAAACATCCAAAACAGATAATATAATAGCATGAACAATCAAAAATTATAGATACGTTGGAGACGTATCAAGCATCCCCAAGCTTAATTCCTGCTCGTCCTCGAGTAGGTAAATGATAAAAACAGAAATTTTGATGTGGAATGCTACCTAACATATTTATCTATGTAATATTCTCTATAGTGGCATGAATAATCAGATCTATAAGATTCAAAAAAAGTCTAATATTGACATAAAAACAATAATAGTTCAAGCATACTAATAAGGCAATTGCTTCCTTTCAAAATAACATGGTCTTAGAAGGCTATCCCAACAAAATCAAATGGTGTGGCTATGCTCCATCTTCACTACACAAAGTATCTAAATCGTGCACAACCCCGATGAAAATCAAGCAATTGTTTCACACTTTTTTATGTTCTCAAACCTTTTCAAGTCTCACGCAATACATGAGCGTGAGCCATGGATATAGCACTATAGGTGGAATAGAGTATGGTGGAGGTTGCAAAATAAAGGAGAAGATAGTCTCACATCAACTAGGCATATCAATGGGCTATGGAGATGCCCATCAATAGATATCAATGTGAGTGAGTAGGGATTTCCATGCAACAAATGCACTAGAGCTATAAGTGTATGAAAGTTCCAAAAGGAAACTAAGTGGTTGTGCAAAAGATGTAATTCCACTAGTTACATGAGACTCTCTATGAATAACATGGTGCTACTTTGAAGCACAAGTGTGGAAAAAGATAGTAGCATTGTCCCTTCTCTCTTTCTATCATTTTTTTTTCTCTTTTTTCTCTTTTTTGGTGGGCTTATTTGGCCTCTTTTTTTATGGGCTTCACTGTCCTCTTTTATTTTTTGTAAAGTCTGGAGAGTCATCCCAACTTGTGAGGGAATCGTAGCTTCCATCATCCTTTTCTCACACGGGACAATGCTCTAATAATACAAATCATCACACTTTTATTTACTTACAACACAAAGATTACAACTCGATATCTAGAACAAAATATGACTCTATAAGCAATATGGAAGTGATGGTGAGTGTCATAAAAACTGGACTGTGGTGTTGCATGGCAATATATCTCAGAATGGCTATCAAAATGCCATAACAGGTAGATATGGTGGTTGTTTTGAGGAAAATATATGTTGGCTGCTTTTTAGAAGGTGAGTTTAATGTACCATCGAGAGTTGCATGGTACTAGAGAGGCTAGCAAAGGTGGAAGGGTGAGAGAGCGTATAATCCATGAACTCAACATTAGTCGTAAAGAACTCACATACTTATTGCAAAAGCCTATTAGTTACCGAAGCAAAGTATTAGAGGCATGCTCCTAGAGGAATGGTTTATAGGAGTTGACAATCGTGTGATCCCGACCTCAACACAAAGGTTGACAATCATTAAACAAATCATGCTCCGACTTCATCACATAACGGTTCACCGTACGTGCATGCTACGGGAATCACAAGATTTAACAAAAGTATTTCTTCTAATTCACGATTACTTACTAGCATGACTCTCATATTACCATTTTGATATCCCAAAATTATATGCAAGCAATCAAACTTCTCATCATATTCAATGCACTTAATATGAATGTTTTTATTATATCCCTCTTGGATGCCCATTATATTAGGACTAAATTCATAACCTAAACCAATTACCATGTTGTTTATAAAACTACCAAAATAATACAAGTGAGGTATGAGAGTTCAATATTTTCCATAAAACACCACACCGCCGTGCTCTAAAAGATATAAGTGAAGCACTAGAGCAACATTGCCTAGCTCAAAAGATATAAGTGAAGCACAAAGAGTATTCTAAAAATTCACGATTCAGCGTGTCTCTCTCAAAAGATGTGTGCAGCAAGGATGATTGTGGCAAACTAAAAAGTAAAGACTCATATCATATAAGACGCTCCAAGCAAAACACATATCATGTGGTGAATAAAAATATAGCCTCAATTAAATTACCGATGGATTGAAGACGAAAGAGGGGATGCCTCCTGGGGCATCCCCAAGCTTAGGCTCTTTGGTATCCTTGAATATTGATTGGGTACCTCGGGCATACCCAAGCTTAGGCTTTTGCCACTCCTTATTCTGTAGTCCATCAAATCTTTACACAAAACTTGAAAACTTCACAACACAAAACTCAAGAGAAAACTCATGAGATCTATTAGTATAAGAAAAATAAATCACCACTTTATGTACTATTGTGAACTCATTATTTATTTATATTGATGTAATACTTACTGTGTTCCAACTTCTCGATGGTTCATACCCCCCGACACAACCCACAGATTTATCAAAATAAGCAAACAACACAAAGAAAACAGAATCTGTCAAAACAGAACAGTCTGAAGAAATCTGTTTACTTCGAATACTTATGTAACTCCTAAAATTCTGAAACATTAGGAAAATCTGAGAAATTTGTGAATAAATCTTATATAAAAATTTCAGATTAAAAGCATGTTCCAGTAAATTTAAAAATTTCCTGGACTGAGAGCGGAAGTTTCTGTTTTTCACCAAAATCAACTTGCAAACACCGTAGACCATCCCAAAGGTCTTACTTGGCTCAAACACTAATTAAAACAAGAAAACACAATTATTACAGAGGTAATAATGTGTGCGGCACTCAAAAATAGAATAAAAAACAAAAGCATAAAAATAAAATTGGCTTGCCTCCCAACAAGCGCTATTGTTTAACGCCCCTAGGTAGGCATAACGATTTCAATGATGCTCGCATAAAGGTAAAGTACAGAAACATAAATAGAGCCTCATGAATCATCGGGCAAGTATATTTAATCCTAATCCACTTCCTATGCATAGCTATTTTGTGAGCAAACAAATTATGGGAACAAGAATCAATTAGTATAGGAAGAGAAAACAAGTATAACTTCAAAATTTCCAACACATAGAGAAGAAACTTGATATTATTGTAATATGTAAAAGCATATGTTCCTCTCTCATAGTAATTTTCAGTAGCATCATGAATAAATTCAACAATATAGCTATCACATAAAGCATTATTTTCATGATCCACATGCATAAAAGTCTTACAATCTTCCAAGGTAGTGGGATTAACATTAACTAAAGTCATGACCTCTCCAAACCCACTTTTATCAAAAAATTCATAATATTGAACACTCTCCAAATATGTGGGATTCTTTTTACCTAAAGTTGGCACTCTTCGAAACCCACTTTCATATCATATTCATCTAGAGTATTAAATAAATTATCAAGATCATCAGAAGCATTATCAACTCAATCATGATCGTTGGAATAAGTAGTGGTCATGGCAAACTCATCAAATATTGCATCCCCAAACTTGTGGGATTGCATATCATTAGCACAATTGATATTAATAGAATTTATGACAATATCATTGCAATCATGCTTTTCACTCAAGGAAATATCGTTTAATCACTTCATCACAATTTTGAGATTCACGAATCTCAAGCAAAACTTCATGGAGATAATCGAGTACACTCAACTCAATAGAAATTGGTTCAACATAATTGGATCTCTTGAAAAGATTAGCAAGTGGATGAGGTTACATATCAATAGATTATTAGCAAGCAAAGATGCAAGAAAATAGAAGGCACATGGTAACACAAGCAGACAAAACGAGACACAGCGAGAAAAAGGCGAATAAAACGGAAAATTGGTGAAGTGGGGGAGAGGAAAACAAGAGGCAAATGGCAAATAAAGTAAATGCAAGAGATGAGTTTGTGATGGGTACTTGGTAGTCTTGATATTGCTATGTATCCTCCCCGGCAACGACGACATAAATCCTTCTTTCCATCTCTTGAGCTTGCGTTGGTTTTCCCTTGAAGAGGAAAGGGTGATGCATCAAAGTAGATAAGTATTTCCCTTAGTTTGTTGAGAACCAATGTATCAATCCAGTAGGAGGAACAAGCAAGGCCCCAATCGTAGTACCTACACAAATAATCAACCTCTTGCACACAATGCTAAAGAGGGGTTGTCAATCCCTTTAGAGTTATTTTCAAGGATGAGATTTGATAGAGATAGATATAAATGATTGCGGAAACAAAACTAAATAAATTGCAGCAAGATATTTTTGCTATTTTTGGTTTATAGATCTGAAAATATAATAAGTAAAATAGACTCGGGGACCATAGGTTTCACTAGAGGCTTCTCTTATAAAGGAAAATAATATTGTGGGTGAACAAATTAATCTCGAGCAATTGATAGAAAAGCGAATAATTATGAAGATATCTAAGGCAATGATTATGCATATAGGCATCACGTCCGTGTCAAATAGACCAAAATGATTCTGCATCTACTACTATTACACCACACATCGACCGACTTTTGACTGCATCTAGAGTATTAAGTTCATGAAGAACAGAGTAACACATTAAGTAAGGTGACATGATGTAGAGGGATAAACTCAAGCAATATTTATGAAAACCCCATCTTTTTATCCTTGATGAAAAAAATATAATACGTGCCTTGCTACCCCTACTAAGTCACTAGGTGAGGACAAAATTGAACCAAAACTAAGCACTTCTCCAATTGCAAGAATTGCCAATCTAGTTGGCCAAACCAAACCAGTAACTCAAAAAGACTTGCTAAGATATGAAATCATGCATATAAGAATTTAGAAGAGATTCAAATAATATTCATAGATAATCTGAACATAAACTCACAATTCATCGGATCTCGACAAACACACCGCAAAAGAGTATTACATAGAATAGATCTCCATGAAGATCATGAAGAACATGGTATTGAAGATCAAAGAGAGAGAGAAGAAGACATCTAGCTACTAGCTATGGACCCGTAGGTCTGTGGTGAACTACTCATGCATCATCGGAGGGGCATTGGAGTTGATGTACATGCTCTCCTTGATCAATTCCCTCTTCGGCACATTACCGAAAATAGCTCCCAAATTGGATCTCACGGGAACAAAGGCTCCCGGAAGAAGAAAAGTATTTTCGTGTCTCTCTCTTGCAATAGGGGAATATTTGGGAATTTATAGGCCGAAGAATACGGTTAGGAGGCCTGCAGGAGACCCACAAGACAGCCCCCTAGAACGCGCCTTGCAGGCTTGTGGCAGGTGTCCTCCCCCCTACTCCAAGTCTTTTGGGTTTCTTCTGGTCCAAGAAATATCATTCCGGAGAGTTATTCCGTTTGGACACCGTTTAATATTCCTTATCTACAATACTCAAAAACATGGAAAAACAGAAACTGGCACTAGGCTCTAGATTAATAGGTTAGTCCCAAAAATAATATAAAAACATATTAATGCATATAAAACATCCAAAACGGATAATATAATAGCATGAAACAATCAAAATTATAGATACGTTGGAGATGTATCAGTCGCCGGTGACGAGGAGGCAGCGGCAGAGGGCGTCGGAAGGTGGTTTGTGCCGATGCTCTAAAAAGGGAAAGGAGCAGGGAAGAGGTGGAGGTGAGGCTTGGGTTTGTTGCGGTCATGATGGAGGTGAAATGGAGGCTGGAGCGGGCGACTGTCCCAAGATCTATGGAGTCCCGATGCGGCGGTCCCTCAGTCGATCTCGAGCACTAGTGCTCGGGAAGCTCAAGCGGGATGTTTGGACGGTCGATTGGAGGTGAGAGAAAGGTTCCAAATGGGAGGAGAGAGACTGGGGTAGCCTCTTTATAGGAGAGGCGCGGTCCACCAAAAGGTGGTGTGCCGGAGAGGCCATGGCAATGACTGAAGGAGGAGGGAAGGCTCGAGAATGAGCCCATGGTCTTCGTGGGCGTGGTTTACGTCTGGAAGAGGGATTGAGGAGCAGTGGGGTTGGCTCTTGGTGTGTCGCAATGGCAAGCTCCACCTGACTGCTTCGGGCGAGCGCGGGCATGCGTCGCCAGGGGCAGGAGAAAGGGAGAGAGGAGGGGCCCGACGCGGCGCTCGCACCGGTCCTCGAGGCAGTCAAAGCCAGCCAGCATGTGGGGGCGTGGCCTGGGCAGGGATCGCTTCCCTTGGTGCAGGTGTGCACTGTGGCGCGTCGAGAGTGCAATTTTGGCATGCCACGGCATGCTGGCGCGTGATACGTCTCCAACGTATCTATAATTTTGGATGGTTTCATGCTATTATATTGTCAAACTTTGGATGTTTTGCATGCCTTTTATTTAATTTTTGGGACTAACTTATTAACTCAGTGCCAAGTGCGAGTTCCTGTTTTTCCATGTTTTTGACCCCTTTCAGAGGGGATTTTGAAACGGAGTCCAAACAGAAGAAAATCCCTGAAAAGATTTTTTCTGGAACGGAAAAAGATCGGTGAGCTTGGGAGCCAAGGCAGGGGAGCCCCAGGGGCCCCACAAGCCCCCACCCCGCAGCCAGGGGGGAGGCCCCGCCATCCAAGCTAGTGGGCCCCCTGAGCGTCCCCTGACCTAGGGGTTGCGCCTATATATTCCCTAAAAATCCCAAAAAAATCAGGAGATCATCGAAAATACTTTTCCGCCGCCGCAAGCTTCTATCTCCGCAAGAACACATCTGGGGCACGTTCTGGTGCCCTGCCGGAGGGGGGATTCAGACATGGATGGCTTCTTCATCAACACCATGACCTCTCCGATGATGCGTGAGTAGTTCACCATAGACCTACAGGTCCATAGCTATTAACTAGATGGCTTCTTCTCTCTCTTGGATCTTCAATACAAGTTCTCCATGATCTTCATGGAGATCTATCCGATGTAATCTTCTTTTGCGGTGTGTTTGTCGAGATCCGATGAATTGTGAATTTATGATAAGATTATCTATGAATCTTATTTGAGTTTCTTCTGATCTCTCTTATGCATGATTTCATATCATTGTAATTCTCTTCGAGTTGTGGGTTTTGTCTGGCCAACTAGATCTATGATTCTTGCAACGGGAGAAGTGCTTGGTTTTGGGGTAGCGAGGAATGCATCATGTTGTTGCCATCAAGGGTAAAAAAGATGGGGTTTTCATCATTGGTTTGATATTATCCCTCTACATCATGTCATCTTGCTTAAAGCGTTACATTGTTCGTCATGAACTCAATACACTAGATGCATGATGGATAGCGGTCGATGTGTGGAGTAATAGTAGTAGATCTAGAAAGTATCGGTCTACTTGTCTCGGACGTGATGCCTATATGTATGATAATTGCCTTAGATATCGTCATGACTTTGCGCGGTTCTATAAATTGCTCGACAGTAATTTGTTCACCCACCGTAATACTTGCTATTTTGAGAGAAGCCTCTAGTGAACACTATGGTCCCCAGGGTCTACTCCAGACCATATTTTCAGCCTTACACTTTTTACTTCGTTGCACTTTCCACCTTCAGATCTCACTTTGCAAATAATCTTGAAGGGATTGAAACCCCATTGAAGCATTGGTTGAAAGCTAGTTTGTATTTGCGTAGGTACTCTGGACTTGTCGAGACCCTCCTTCTGGATCGATACCTTGGTTCTCAAACTGAGGGAAATACTTAGTGCTCCTGTGCTGCATCACCCTTTCCTTTTCAAGGGAAAAACCAACGCAAGCCCAGCCTGTGTCAAGGTGTCAATTTCTGGCGTTGTTGTCTGTGGGATAGCAGCGCGCCCCCACCGTGTGTACTAGTGTCTGGGGGCTTTGGAGATGCCCCTTGGGTACTTTGGAGTTGAGGAGAGAAGTGGAGGGCAAAGGGAAAGTGAGAGGCAGTCTTTGCCGGGGGTGAACCAGAAAAAGAATTGAATATTTTGTCCTCCTCCCATTGAATTAGAAGTGGGGCTCTCGGTTGCAGATGTGGGGCTGAACAACCGACTTGTGATAAAAGTTTGGAGTGAAGGAAGAAAGTAGAAGGGATGAAAGTTTCTATTTTACTAAATCACCAGAAGTTGTTTCATGCTGGTTTGAGCAAGATAAACCTCACCAAATGTAGTGAGAATTAACATGATTAAACGATGTGCAAAACTTGTAGGATTCAACAAGTTTGAGATCATTTGAGCAAGGTTGACAATGTACACATGGAAAATCCTAGAAATGCGTAGAATGAGATTTCTGTGATCCAAGGTGAGTAAACAACCCACAAATGCACAATTTGGTGTGGCACACTTATTTGGCTCGATCACTCCTACAAAGTTTGAGAGCAATAGGGCAAACTTGGTAATGTAGAGTTGTTCAAACTTGGTTCTGGACATGAAGAGTTCTGGGTTTCTTGGGTGAACCAAAACAACTTGGATGGGTATGAAACTTTGCAATACCACCTCATATAACATGTGGGGCATGCTAGAATTTTCTTGAGATTGATTGAGAATATTTCCTTCCGCAATATTTCAAAAGCTTAGAATAGGCACGAAGGGTTTTCAGGGGGTTTTCCCAATAGTTTGAACATGACCATGTACTAAAACTGATATATATGGAAAATATATGTCTTGTGAATTTTACTAAATTTTCTCAAATATTTTTAAGGTAGGAAAATATTTTTCCCTGTGAAATACCATTTCTGGCCTCAAAAAATGGTGTTTAAATAAAATAGGAAAATAAATTTTAAATAATAATTTTGTGGTTTTGGGCAATCATTTTAATAATAGAATCAAAGAAAAATCTTTGGGATAAAAAATTTCTCCTAAATTAAGGACTTGTAGTGCAAATCCCAATTCAGAGGTTTTGAAGCTTTAAAAATAAATAAATGCCTTATTTTGAAATAATATTTTATTAAGAATAGTTTCTTGTCCTACACACATGGCATGATTATTTGGCAAGGGTTTGGGACCAAAGGAGATGAGTTTGTAGAGAGAAGGTAGTTTTGGTGAATTAAAACACAATCAAGCACACAAGCAACTTGAAATCAAATTAGTCATCACAAGCACTCAAAAAGTTTTAGTTGGTTCCGAATTTTGTAAAACAGAATGTGACAAAGTGGTACAAAGAAAGTTTGTGACAAACCTACCCCCTTACAAGAATCTCGTCCCCGAGATTCCTAGGCTAAGCGCTAGAAAGATAAGGGAACTCAAATCTGAGGTAGTCTTCACGCTCCCATGTTGCTTCTACTTTGGTGTGGTTGCTCCACTCGACCTTGATGTACTTGATGGTGCAGCTTCGAGTGTGACGCTCGGTTTCATCCAAGATGCAGATTGGTCTCTCACGCTAAGAGAGGTATGGCTGAAGGTCGATGGCGTGATGGTCGATGTCCTTGTAGGGGTTCGGATGGTTGGGAACTTGCATGCTCTTCCGGAGTTGTGACACATGGAAAACGTTGTGCACACCCGATAGCTCGGAAGGTAGCTCCAGCTGGTAAGCAACTTATCCTTTCCTTGCGGTGATCTTAAAGGGGACAACGTATATCGGTGCGAGCTTCCCCTTGACGTGGAAACGCTTTGTTCCCTTGAAAGGCATGACGCGAAGATAAACGTAGTCTCCGGTGTTGAGTTCCACTTCATGAGGGTGTGAGTCGACGTAGCTCTTCTGTCGTGACTTGGCGGTTTCCAGACATTTCATGAGAAGTTGGGCCTGCTCTTCAACATCACGGAGGATGTATGGCCCCAAGATTAGTCCTTCTTCGGTCTCTGACCAGTGGAGGGGAGTGCGGCACTTCCGTCCATACAACACCTCAAATGGTGCCATCTGAATGCTAGATTGATAACTGTTGTTGTAGAAGAACTCAGCGAAGGGCAAACAGTCTTCCCATTTTGCTCCATATGCCAAATCACAAGCACAGAGCATATCCTCGAGTATCTGATTTACTTGTTTTGTTTGTCCCTCTGTCTGAGGGTGAAAGGCAGTGCTGAAGGAGAGCTTGGTTCCCATGGCGTCTTGAAACTTCTTCCAGAATCTTCAGGCGAACTGCGTGCCTTGGTGTGACACGATCTCCTTTGGAACTCCATGTAAACTCACGATATGGTTGATATAGAGATTGGCTAACTTGTGCCCATCATAAGAGGTGTTGACGGAAATGAAGTGGTCCACTTTGGTCAAGTGATCGACAATGACCCAAATGGAGTCATGTCCTTTGCTTGATCTGGGCAGACCAATGATGAAGTGCATCCCGACCCCGTCCCACTTCCATTCTAGCACTTTGAGAGGTTGAAGCAGCCCAGCGGGTCATTGGTACTCAGCCTTGACCCTGTGGCATATATCACACTTAGCGACATATGAAGCTATTTCCCTCTTCATGTCATGCCACCAGAACCTTGCCTTGAGGTCTTGGTACAACTTGGTTCCTCCAGGGTGAATAGAATATGGAGTGTCGTGTGCTTCTTGCAAGATCAGGTTCTTGAGGTCAGCTTTGTTGGGTACGCAAATGCGATTCCCAAACCACACGACTCCCTGCTCGTCCATGGAGAATCCTCGGGCCTTGCTGTGACATCCTCAAACTTTGCTACCATGCGCATTGTTATTAAGCTACACTGATGACCATGATCAGTGCCTAATCATTTTTCTAGACAGGATATGATCAAGATAAAAATTCATATCTCATTTCAAATTCCATTAAAAGGGGCATTGGATTTTTATTGTGGTAAAATAAAACCTCAAACAGCATAAGAAAAATGTTGCACATTTGCTAAAATTCACAAAACAAATGTTGTTAAGTAAACAACATCAGCAAACCAATTGTGTGGACCCCACCATCTAAAACAGAGCCAAAAGGCATTTAAGAGCCCTTTTTAATTCCATGGATAATTTGAACAGATCCCAAAAATAACCAAACTTGTTGTGGCCATTCCAAAATATTGCAAATTGTTAAATGGACCATATCACACCTTTTTGCTAAAGGAAATTAAAGCTAAAGTGGAATAAAACAAAGGTTGAAAAATAAAAAAATAAAAGACAAAAGAAAAGTAAATAAAATGAAAACCCCGTGTGCACTTGAAGCCTCGGGCTACAGCGTCGGCCCAGCACACTCCCCCGCTCATCCCTTACCTCCCTCCTCCACTTGGCAATGACGACCGAGGGAGGGTGTCGGCGTCGTCCCCGCCGAGCTAGCCCACCTCCTGCGCCGCTACAGCGTCTCGGGAGGGGATAAGATCGCCACCACGGCCCTAGATCAAGCCCCGGCTCATTTTCCACCTCCCTCTCTCGCTCTCTGTTTCTTCCCACGCTCGAGCCCACGCCGTCGTCGCCATGACCGCCGTTGCTCACGCGCCCTACAGCCTCCCCGCCACGTGAGAACGTGCCAGGAGCACCGCCTGCGTCGACTATGTCGACTACGAGGAGACGCTCGAGCTCGGTGCCCCCGCAATGACCGAATCGCACCCTTCTTCTTCCTCGGATCTGCCACCAATCTCCCTCGACTTCAACGACGTCGAGCCTCCCCCGCGCACGCCTTGCACCTCTGCAGGACCACCGTGAGCCCCCTTCCTCCCCCCCCCCTCATTGCGCTCTGTTTCCGCCGTCGTAGCCCCTTCTCCCCTCGTGCCCGAATGCGGCTCCGCCTGAGCTCATCGCCGGCGCGTCTCCGGTGACCATTTGGTCCACCCACCGCCACCGTTTGCTCCGGCGTGTTAGATAGGCTCGAATGGTGCCCGTAGTTAGCTCGGGGTCATGCTGTTGCGCTTGTTGTCGTCGCCACCCGAAACTCCCTCCGCCAAACTCGTCGTCGACGACGCTAGGAATCCCTACTGCTCGCCCGGATGGCCGAAATGGAACGGCGGTTGCTCCAGCTACTCGTAGCTTCGAAATGGTGGCCGAGGCTGCGTTTCCGCGTCACCTCGTCGTTTTGGGAGCTCGCCGGAGCTTGTCCGGTGGCCGAACGGCACCGTCGCTGACCTGGCCCGACTGGGGCCACCCCCCAGCGACCCTGCCTGTGGGCCTGGGCGCCCTAGTTGCCTAGTTGACTTGGTCAACTGGCTGACTGGGTGTTGCCCAGTCACTGACCGGTGGGGCCCCACACCCGTCTGTCTATGACATGTGGGGCCCGCCATTTAAAAGGATTTTAGATAAAGATAAAATCTGCTAAGTAATTAGTTTGTTAATTAAAACACTAATCACTCACTAACGAGTAGGCCCCACTCTAAATTAATCCTAATTAATTAAATCTTAATTTGTTTAATACTAATAGAGGCTAACATGTGGGTCCTAGTGACCCCACATGTCAGGTTTGACTCTGGTCAGCCATAGTTGACCCGCTGACGTCATCCCTACACTGTTCTGAATAATGTTGTTTTATATAATTAGAATAATTCCAGAAAATTTTAAAATCTTTAGAAATTTATATCTTTTTATCCGTAACTCAAATAAAAATAATTTATATATGTAAAATGATCAAAAAAATATGTAGATTCTGAATATGTAATCAAAATGCTTGACCATCACTCCTAGCTAGGTGAACATGTAACTTTTTGCCTATTTGAGATAAATGAATAGTGCATGACTTTACTATATTAATACCAAATAAATTCCTAAATTAACTAAAACACTTGGTTAGGCTATATAACACCCCTAGCTCTGCGTATCGCCATGTCATGCATCGTGTTGCATCTGTTTTCTTGTATTTATTGTTTCTTCCCCCTCTTCTCTCTGCTAGCCTCCGAGACTGACGCTGTTCCTGGGTACACCTACCCTCGTGCCGACCAGCCCTTTGCCGCAGAGCAACAAGGCAAGCAAAACCCCCTTGATCTTCCCTATATCACCTATGTCTTTCTTACTGCTTCTTGCATTAGTATTTTGCTACTGTTGTAGTTGGCTCTTATATCTGATGCATAGCCTATTTTTAATGAACTGCTACTTTCAGTACTGTACTTTAAATCTGTTTAGTATAGGTGGAGCAGTCATCGCTTCTGACCCCGTAGTCCAGTTGCCTCGCCTTGCTTTCAAATCTCGATCCCTGATCGACGAGCCAGACCCGGCACCGCACTTACACCCTCTTAGTTGTGCGACGCTACATAGATCATATCGGGTACCGAGGGTGACACCTCTCTAAGTACTCCTGATGATATCTCTGTAGTATAGCTAGTCGATCGTGGTTATTGAGGTTGATTCCTCTTTCACCATTCCCGACGATGCCTCTGTCGTGCAACCCCTCAAGTGTGGGAACCCCGAGGGTGATTCCTGTAAGCCCACCTTGACGGATACGTCGTTCGGAATCCAACGAGGGTGATACCTCGGATTCCCCCTAATGTTACAACCACACAGTTACTCGACCATGTTACTGGGATCATTTGGTGTTTAGATGTTAGGCGGGTGGATTCCCGCGTGTTTGTGTCGATGGCCTAATTAAATTGATAATGGATTTGGGTATTTGATTTGGGTTGGTCGGAAGGCCTTATTATGCACTAACCGTCTGCGTGGGAAGAATTATAGGTACTCAATGTCGCGGTATCAGCCGAAGCTTTTCAGATGCCAGCAATGTAGCGGCGTGCGCTCGAGTGGTCCCGAGATGCATCGCTCTTCTATTAAGGGGTGCTAGGACTGACCTCGGCCGCCCACGCATCATGCAGGAGTGCGGAGGGCAAGTGGGCCCATGAACCCTTTGTGCTGAAGAGTTAGACCGGCGGGCTGGACTCTCTGTTGATTCTTAGGTGGGGCTGTGACGTGTCGATATTCCGAGGCCAGGCATGACCCAGAAAAGTGTGTCCAGCCAGAGTGTTATCGAGCGCGTCGAGGAATATGTTGTGCACCCCTGCAGGGAAGAACTTATCTATTCGAATAGTCGTGTCCACGGTTACAGGACGACTTGGAGTTGTGCCCTGATCTTATACAACTACAATTGTTACTTAACTGGATTTGTTGCTCCGGGATTGCTTCCTCGTAGGGAGTCGAGGGAGGATATCTAGGCGTGACCTCATATTAATATTGCTACAACAATATGACTATTAATTCTGTTACACCCGTTCTACTCTCGTCTATTGCTGCAAGACCCTAAAGATGCTAGTCTTCGATAGGATTAGGCATTCTCTCTCTATTCTCACATTACTGCAGTCAGTCCACATATAACCACCCCCTTCTTTGATACTGATGCATACTTAGCATAGTTCTGATGTAATCCGAGTACTTTGGATGAGTACTAACCGTTGATTTGCTTCCCCCTTGTTCCCTTGATCCGTTGTTGCGACGAGATGATGGAGCCAAGGAGATGCAGTTTCCTGCCGACGCCTGCCACCTCGATGGTGACTTCTTCGTGGAGGCCGATGAAGACCAGGAGTAGTTTAGGAGGTTCCCAGACAGAAGGCCTCGCCTCGTTTGATCGTGTTTCTTTTGTGCCAGCCTTCTCTAAGGCACCCCATGTTTTATGTCTGTACTCAGATATTGTTGCTTCCGCTGACTCGTGTGTTATCGAGCTTCTGTATTCTAGCCCTCGAGGACCCTGGCTTGTAATATGAAGCTTGTATTATTTTATTTGTGTCTAGAATTGTACTGTGATATCTTCCCGTGAGTCCTTGAGTTTGATCGTACGCATTTGCGTGTATGATTAGCGTACAATTAAATCGAGGGCATCACAAGTTGGTATCAGAGCCGACTGCTTGTAGGTAACCCCCTTTCCAACTCCTTGGCCGAAGTTGAGTCTAGCGTTTTAAAAACTTACTAACATTGATGTTGTGGCTTACAGGCCTACATCTCAATTGGGTGGTATTAGTATCTTTTACTCCTTTCCTATACTATGGGTTCTACTCTCTCTTCTCTTTCGGGTTAAAGATTTTACTAACGCTAACTCTAGGTTCTCGTAGATACTTCCTTCCGGAGAGCCCCGTATTCCAGACGATGGCTTTATCCGCCAGAAGAACTGTAGTTACTCTTTGAGGTTCTATTGAGAACTTGTGCTCATTGCTTTTGCAATTTTCCCTTCCTCCATCAACCACTATGGATGACTACATACAAATGTCGTCCATACTTTCTTTTCCAATTGCTCTTGTTTTACGAGATGCAACAAATTGTCATGGGTTTCGAAAGTTCTTCGACTGGCTATTCGATCTTTCGGAATTCCCTATAACCCATTGCTCTTGACCTTTCTCACCTGCGTGCATTATGGTTAAATCCATAATTCTAGCAGCATTTATTAAAATCCTTTGTGATTTTCCTCTGATCTTATTGATTCTACCTTTGTGTGGATGCACACAATCACCTGTTGATACTCATAAATTATTTTCCGATTCAGACGTCCTTCCAAACAGAGTTGGTTCAAAAAAATCAACTTTGGTTGGTTGTTCATCTAAGTCCATTCAGCTTACTTGTTTTTGATGGGAGCATGTGATTATGATACACCAACCTGGAAATCCTAATTCCGTTGGTAATTAAGTATCGGTATTTTTCAGATGTTCTATAAACTGATGCATTGCAGCCTGTCTCCCTCTGATTGAGTACCGATACTCACATCAGGTCCTTTGTGGATTGCTAGACTCATTCTGGGTTATTATCCAACGGCGTCCTTTGCTTTCGAAAATTCTTGTGATTGCTTTCCCTGACACATGATGCCATTGGTAAACTGTGTCTTATCCCTGTGATAGAATGGTATCCTATGCTTTGTGAGTCATGCTCTTCAAGCATGTGTTGAATATTCTTGAAGTTTGCGGTATATGTTCCTAAGATGCCCCGATAGGGTTGAACCTATGCCTTCCTAAATCAATATGACTCGAAAGGTTTTCATGAGCCTTACTCTTCTAGTGTTTTGCCGAATATTCTTTCAAAGCTACAACCTAATCACAAGCGAGGAGTAAATGGCAGGTGATGCACTGATGAAGTGGGAGTCGACCTTGAACTTAGTGTTCATGCCCATGGAAACGACGTTGATCCTATCATAGAAACTTCTCGTATCAATAATCATTCATTTTCTAGTTTAAATATGGCATTGGTGATCTTGTCCTTTGCAATCGTGGTTCCGACCATGTTGTCCTACCTTGATTTCATTCTTAGACGAGTTAAAGTACTTATTTTCTTCACATCAATACATCGGTCCAAGCCGTAATGTTGATCTACCTTCGAGTGTTGTCCCTGGTATCTCGAGAATATCACGGAGCTATATAACTTCTTGTGAGCTTCTCATCAACTGTGATATTTTCATTAATTCCAGTTTCCCCGTGCTTGAGTTGTTGGACACGCGAGTACATCGATAACTGAAATCGAGTACGCATTGTGATTCAACAACTTTTAGTAATCTTCCTTGTTTATGAGTTTGTACTCGATCATGTCATTCCAAGCTGTTAAGCTACATAATCATCGTCATGCTAGAGTTTAACCATGCTATCTATAACCTTCATCCCTAGAACACAATTCCAACTGTGTGGTAAGCTTGCATCGAGCTTTCCACGTCATATTGGTTGTTTTGAAAGGCAATTTTGATTCTAAGCTAGCAGCCTTAACTGTGTTTCTGACAACCTTTAGCTTCACCATTTCCTTTGCTTGATGTCGCCGCCCATCGATTACATCTTCGTGAAGTTTCTCGACAAATCTATCGTGATCATCATCAGCATTCTGAGCTCTTACAGTGTATCAATCGAATGCATGATGAGAAATACCATCCTTGCCCCTCGATGATTTGTATTATCATCGACATCCTTGTTTGCCTTCCCTCCAACACAAACGTGTTCATGTTTTGTGTTGTCCCTTAAGTTCCTTGTTGTTCAGCTTATGTTATCTTCTACCTTGGAGTATTACTATCTGGTATGTCAAGAATGTCGTGAGCATTGCACACGTCTTAAGAATTCTTGATATAGTAATACTTCTCGCCATCACCATTCATTTCTTGGTCCCGTGTTGTTTCAAACCGGAATGCTAACAAGTGAACTTTGATGTGTAATCCCAATACTTCGGGCAACCCTATTGCCTTGAGATTAACAACTGATTGTTTCATTCTTAGTGTGTTGGGTGTCGACTCATCATTTTTGACATTGGTTGTGCTACTTCGTCCGTATTTCCGAGTGCACGCTTCGACCAATGTTTAATTTTGTTGTTCCCTTGAGCATACAACATTATACCATTTGACTTGACAAATGCTATCTCCTTGACGTTATAATTTTGGAAATTCATCCCTATCAAGATCTTGGGGGATTGTTGTTGAGCCCATCATCCACACCCTCAACTTCTCTATGTTCCACGATGAAGCTCTTGCAAGCATTATCCTTGTGCCTAGCTCATGAAGAATATGTTGGGTGGAAGAAGTGTATTTCCCAAAGTTCACGTGCCCACTTCCCGCCGTGAATATGTGAAAGTTTTGTTTCGCTTCCTCTCGCGAAATACCAAATCAGTCACGCATGTGCGAAGTGTGTATGTTTTGAAGATTTGTTATCTTCACTTCATATAACTTCTCTTAGCACGCGAAGCCACTGACTGATCGATCAAGGAAAAGAAGTTCCTTCATAAGAGCTAATCGAGGCTTACGCGAGGGCCTTGATATCCTCGACGATGTATCGCAAATCAGAAATCAATTGCATTTTGACGTAAGAATTCTATGTGGGCACAAATATCTTGACATTGTGTTCATATGTCTTACAATCGAACTCATGATTCAAGAATTGCTTGTGTAGCTCATATCATGAGAATCTTGCATCTTCATCTTTCTTCTCACGCATCTTGAGTCTGATGTGTCCCGACACCAATCATATCTGAATCTCGGGCAGATATGATGGTTGGAACATTTTCCAATAATTATAACTTTGGTCTTATGTAATCTGGTACGGTGTTGTCTTTCCAAAGCACCAGGCCATAGGACCTATTGTTCTAAATTCTTCCATATGAAAGATTCGCCATCTTCCATGCGGAAAATATATGACGTATTTCATAAGTTGTTCCTCATGGATCCTCTTTGTGTACCCATTGGTCCGACCTTTACCTGATGACCATGTTAATGCTACCCCGAAGCACAAATGTTGTACTTCAAATTTCAACATGAACATTGGAAGCGCAATGCTAAATTGTTCTTGATCGATTATCCAAACCGTAGGGTATGGGTAAACATCATGATTCTTATTGCCTCTTTATCTAAATGGTTATATACTTGAAGACCTATCACATATACCATAACCTATTTTTCCTCGGGAATGGTATATTTTAATACTTATTGATATGTCTCCGTCCTATCTACTTTTCCAAACTCTTTTGCCATTGTTTTGGACTCTAATTTGCATGATTTGAATGGAACTAACCCGGACTAATGTTGTTTTCAGCAGAATTGCCATGGTGTTGTTTTTGCGCAGAAATAGAAGTTCTCGGGGTGACCTGGAAATTTACGAGGATTTTTTGTGGAATATTAAAAAATACTGGCGCAAGAATCAACCGGAGGAGTGGAGCGTGGAGCCCACAAGCCCACCAGACGCGGGCCCCCGTGGACGCGCCTAGCAGGCTTGTGGGGCCCACGGAGCTCCATCACCTCCAATTCCAGCTCTATTTAGTCCCTTTCGTCCGGAAAAATATCAGGGAGAAGTGTTCATCGCGTTTTACGATACGAAGGCGCCGCCACCACCTGTTCTTCCTCTGGAGGGCGGATCTGATGTCCGTTCTAGGATCCGGAGAGGGGAGATCGTCGCCATCGTCATCACCAACCTTCCTTCATCGCAAATTCCATGATGCTCTTCACCGTTCGTGAGTAATTTCATCGTAGGTTTGCTGGACGGTGATGGGTCGGATGAGATCTATCATGTAATCGAGCTAGTTTTGATGGGGATTGATCCCTAGTATCCACTATGTTCTGAGATTGATGTTGCTACTACTTTGCCATGCTTAATGCTTGTCACTAGGGCCCGAGTGCCATGATTTCAGATCTGAACCTATTATGTTCTCGTCAATATATGTGTGTTCTTGATCCTATCTTGCAAGTTGTAGTCACCTACTATGTGTTATGACCCGCCAACCCCGGAGTGACAATAGCCGGAACCACTCCCGGAGATGACCATAGTATGAGGAGTTCATGTATTCACTAAGTGCTAATGCATTGTTCCGGTTCTCTATTAAAAGGAGAACCTTAATATCCCGTAGTTTCCATTAGGACCCCGCTGCCACGGGAGGGATGGACAATAGATGTCATGCAAGTTCTTTTCCCTAAGCACGTATGACTACATACGGAATACATGCCTACATTACATTGACGAACTGGAGCTAGTTACATATCTCTCCGTGTTATAAATGTTGCATGATGAATATCAACCGGCATAACTTTCCATCACCGATCCAATGCCTACGAGTTTTTCCTACTTGTCCTTGCTACGTTACTTTGCTGCTACGGCTATCACTGCTGCTACTGTTACTCTGCCACTAGTGCTGTCGGTACTGCTACTGTTACCGTTGCTACTATTGCTATCACACTAATCTACCGCTGATACTTTGCTGCAGATACTAAGTCTTTCAATTGTGGTTGAATTGAGAACTCAATTGCTAATACTCGAGAATAATCTTCGGCTTCCCCTTGTGTCAAATCAGCAAATTTGGGGTGAATACTCTACCCTCGAATATTGTTGCGATCCCCTATACTTGTGGGTTATCAAGACTATTTTCTGGCGCCATTGCCGGGGAGTATCAAGTCAAGAATAGTCTCCCGTCAACGTGCTATTTTCTGGCGCCGTTGCCGGGGAGGCATAGCTCTATTCTCTGAGTCACTTGGGATTTACGTCTGCTGATCACTATGAGGAATCCGAGAGATCCAAAAACTAAAGTTTTGCCCTCAACTACGAGGACAGGTAAGGAACTGCCATCTAGCTCTGCACTTGATTCACCTTCAGTTATGAGTAAGTTTGCGACACCACCTCCTGCTAGAAATTTTGATGTGTCGCCTGTGCTTGATGATGCTAATTCTGTTGTCCATGATGCTTGTGATGATGCTTTGCTTGATACTCCTTTGCCACTAGGTGCATTCCTAGATGCACAAATTGCTAGAGTTGCTGCTAGATGTGATGATACTTCTGAAACTGCTGAGATTGTTGAAGTAGAACCTGCTATTTCGCCTGTTAGAACTAGCTCTCCTAGATATGAACTGCCTGATATGTCTGAGGGTTATGTTATGGAGGGAGAGATAGCTGAGGACTTTCTTGCTTGTAAGGATAGCTATGATGTTGTGAATTTACTGCGCAAGTGGAAAGAAAAATCTTTTAACGCTAGGATGAAATACGACCCGAAGTTTGCTACTTCGCCTATCTTTGTGACCAGTAAGGATTATGAATTCTCTATCGACCCTGAGTTAATCACTTTGGTCAAATCTGATCCTTTTCATGGTTATGAGTCTAAAATGGTTGTAGCACATCTTACCAAACTGCACGATATAGCCACCCTATTCACGAGTGAGGAAAATATCCGCCACGACTATATCCTTAAGTTGTTTCCTTTTTCACTAAAGGATGATGCTAAGACTTGGTTCACTTCTCTTGCTCCTGGTTGTGTGCGTAGTCCCCAGGATAGGATCTACTACTTCTCTGAAAAATATTTCTCTGCCCATAAGAAGCAAGCTGCCTTGGAGGAAATATACAACTTTGCGCAAGTTGAATAAGAGAGTCTCCCACAAGCTTGGGGGAGGCTCATCCAGCTACTGAATGCTTTGACCGATCACCCTCTTGAAAAGAATGAAATACTTGATATCTTCTATAATGGACTAGCCGATGCTTCTAAGGACCACCTGGATAGTTGTGCCGATTGTGTTTTTAGGGAACGAACTGTGGAACAAGCTGAGATTCTATTGAACAATATCTTGTGCAATGAGAATGATTGTACTATTCCCGAACCACCTCCGAAGCCAACTCCGAAGGAAAGAGGTATCCTATTCCTCAGTCCTGAAGATATGCAAGAAGCTAAGAAATCTATGAAAGAGAAAGGCATTAAATCTGAAGATGTCAAAAATCTACCGCCTATCGAAGAGATCCATGGTCTTGCTAACCCGATACAGGTAGTAGAGGTAAATTCTCTTCGTAGATTCAATGAGAGTGACATTCCTTTTGATAAACCTGGTAGCTTATGCCTGGATGAATTTGATAACTTTGTTGCCAAACAACAAAGTTTCAATGATTATGTTAGCAGACATTGGAACAGAATGCTCGTATGCTTAGTCATTTAAGTGCTTGTGTGGACATAAACTGCAATGATCTTAAGCTCTTGAGTAAACATGCCTCTATGGTTACTACTCAGGTAGAACAAGTACTTAAGGCTCAGAATGACTTGCTCAATGAGTTGAATGACAATTCTGTTAGAGTCATCACTAGAGGCGGTAGTATGACCCAGGAACCTTTGTATCCTGAGGGTCATCCTAAGAGAATTGAAAAAGATTCTCAAGGAGTTAGCACTGATGCACCTAGTCATCCTAGGAAGAAGAAGAAAGATGATAGGAACATGCACGCTAGCAACCCTGTTGCTGCTACACCTGAGAATCCAAATGATATCTTTGTTTCCGATGGAGAAACACAATCTAGTGATGAACATGAGCCTAATGATAATATCGATAGTGATGTTCATGTTGATGCTCAACCTAGCAATGATAAGGATGTGGAGATTGAACCAGTTGATCTTGATAACCCACAACCTAAGAATAGGAGATACGATAAGAATGACTTCACTGCTAGGAAGTGATACGTCCATTTTGCATCATGCTTTCATGTTGATATTTATTGCTTTTTCGGCTGTTATTTCACTTCAAGGTACAATACTTATGCCTTTTCTCTCTTATTTTGCAAGGTTTACATGAAGAGGGAGAATGTCCGCAGCTAGAATTCTGGCCCGAAAAAGGATCTAGTTTGAGATGCCTATTCTGCGCAACTCCAAAGGCCGTGAATATCAACGTGGATTCTTTTGGGAATATATAAAAAATACTGGGCCGAAGAAGTGCCAGAGGAGCGCAACCAGGGGGCCACAAGCCTGGTAGGCGCGGTCACCCCCTGGCCGCGCCTAGGGGGCTTGTGGGCTCCCTGCTGGACCACTGGCCCCCCTCTTCTGCTATACGAAGGGTTTCGTTCCGAAAAAAATCAGGAGGAGGCTTTTTCGAGGATTCGCCGCCGCCACGAGGCGGAACTTGAGCAGAACCAATCTAGAGCTCCGGCAAGACGATCCTGCCGGGGAAACTTCCCTCCCGGAGGGGGAAATCGTCGCCATCGTCATCACTAACACTCCTCTCATCGGAGGTCACTCGCCAACATCAACATCTTCATCAGCACCATCTCATCTCCAAAACCTAGTTCATTTCTTGTAACCAATCTTCGTCTCGCGACTCCGATTGGTACTTGTAAGGTTGCTGGTAGTGTTAATTGCTCTTTGTAGTTGATGCTAGTTGGATTACTTGGTGGAAGAGTTTATGTTCAGATCCTTGATGCTACTCATTACCTCTCTGGTCATGAATATGATTATAACTTTGAGTAGTTACTTTTGTTCCTCAGGACATGGGATAAGTCATGCTAATAGTAGTCATGTGAATTTGGTATTCGTTCGATATTTTGATGTGTTGTATGTTGTTTTTCCTCTAGTGGTGTTATGTGAACGTCGACTACATAACACTTCACCATTATTTGGGCCTAGAGGAAGGAATTGGGAAGTAGTAAGTAGATGATGGCTTGCTAGAGTGACAGAAGCTTAAACCCTAGTTTATGCGTTGCTTCGTAAGGGGCTAATTTGGATCCACTAGTTTAATGCTATGGTTAGACTTTGTCTTCATTCTTCTTTCCTAGTTGTGGATGCTTGCGAGAGGGGTGAATCATAAGTGGGATGCTTGTCCAAGTAAGGGCAGTACCCAAGCGCCGGTCCACCCACATATCAAACTATCAAAGTAACGAACGCGAATCATATGAACATGATGAAAACTAGCATGACAGAACTTCTCGTGTGTCCTCGGGAGCGTTTTTCCTCCTATAAGACTTTGTCCAGGCTTGTCCCTTGCTACAAAAGGGATTGGGCCACTTTGTTGCATCGTTGTTACTTTTGCTACTTGTTTCTTGCTACGAATCATCTCACCACACAATTACTTGTTATTGATAATTTCAGTGCTTGCAGATTTTACCTTGCTGAAAACCACTTGTCAGATCCTTCTTCTCGTCGTTGGGTTTGACACTCTTACGTATCGAAAGGACTACGATAGATCACCTATACTTGTGTGTCATCAAGACTCTTTTCTGGCGCCGTTGTCAGGGATTGAAGTGCCTTTGGTAAGTGGAACTTGGTAAGGAAACATTCATATAGTGTGCTGAAATTTATTGTCACTTTTCACTATGGAAACTAATCCTTTGAGGCGCTGGTTCGTGGTATCTTCACCTCGAACGGAAGCACAAATAATTTCTTCTCAACCTGCTGCACCTACTGAAAATATTTTCTTTGAATTTCCTTCGGGTATGCTTGAGAAATTGCTGGCTAATCCTTTTACAAGAGATGGAACATCACATCCAGACTTGCATCTAATCTATGTAGATGAAGTTTGTGGTTTATTTAAACTTGCATGTTTGCCCGAGGATGAGGTCAAGAAGAAGGTATTTCCCTTATCTTTGAGGTATAAGGCGTTGACATGGTATAGGCTATGCGATGATACTGGATCCTGGAACTACAATCGATTGAAATTGGAATTTCATCAAAAGTTTTATCCTATGCATCTAGTACATCGTGATCGGAATTATATTTATAATTTTTGGCCTCGTGATAGAGAAAGCATCTCTCAAGCTTGGGGAGGCTTAAATCAATGTTATATTCATGCCCCAACCATGAGCTATCGAGAGAAATTATCATTCGGAACTTCTATGCTCGGCTTTCTCATCATGATCGCACCATGGTTGACACTTCTTGTACTGGTTCTTTTATGAAGAGAAATATTGACTTCAAATGGAATTGATTGGAAAGAATTAAACGTAACTCTGAAGATTGGGAGCTTGATGAAGGTAAGGAGTCAGGTATGAATTTCAAATTTGATTGCTTTAAATCCTTTGTTGAACCAAATAATTTTTGTGATTTTAGCGCTAAGTATGGACTTGACTCTGAGATAGTAGCTTCATTGTGTGAATCTTTTGCTGCTCATATTGATCTCCCCAAAGAGAAGTGGTTTAAATATCATCCTCCTTTAGAAGTCAATGTAGTTAAACCCAATCCAGTTGAAGAGAAAGTCATTGCCTATAATGATCCTATTGTTCCTAGTGCTTACATTGAGAAACCACCTTTCCCTGTTAGGATAAAGGATCATTCTAAAGCTTCAACTGTGATACGTAGAGGCTACATTAGAACACCTACACCCCCTGAGCAAATTAGAGTTGAACCTAGCATTGCTATTATCAAAGATCTCTTGTCTGATGATGTTGAGGGACATAATATTCACTTCTGTGAAGATGCTGCTAGAATTGCTAAACCTGATGCTAAAGATCAACATAGGCATGTTGTTGGCACGCCTGTTGTTTCTGTTAAGATAGGAGATCATTGTTATCATGGTTTATGTGACGTGGGTGCTAGTGTTTGTGCAATACCTCAATCCTTATATGATGAAATTAAAGACGAGATTGCAACTGTTGAGATAGAACCTATTGATATCACTATTCAACTTGCCAATAGAGATACTATCTGCCCTGTGGGCATTGTTAGGGATGTTGAAGTCTTGTGTGGTAAAACGAAGTATCATGTTGATTTCCTCGTTCTTGCTACCACTCAAGATAGCGTTTGTCCCATCATATTTGGCAGACCTTTTCTCAATACTGTCAATGCTCATATTGACTGTGAGAAGCAAACTGACACTGTTGGCTTTGAAGGTGTATCACACGAGTTCAATTTCTCCAAGTTTGGTAGACAACCTCATGAAAAAGAGTTTCCTAGTAATGATGAAACTATTGCCTTGGCTTCTATTGTCGTGCCTCCCACTGATCCCTTAGAGCAATACCTGCTTGAGCATGAAAATGATATGCATATGGATGAAAGGGATGAGATAGATAGGGCTGTCTTAGAACAATATCCTGTCCTTCATAATAATTTGCATCTTGAACTGCTTGGGGATCCACCCTCACCAAAGGGTGATCCTGTGTTCGAGCTTAAACAGTTGCCAGATACTCTTAAGTATGCTTATGTTGATGAAAAAGAGATATATCATGTTATTGTTAGTGCTAGCCTCTCAGATCTTGAAGAAAAAAGTTACTAAAAACTCCGAGGAAGCACCGTGTTGCTATTGGATATACTCTTGATGATCTTAAGGGCATTAGGCCAACTCTATGCCAGCACAAGATTAAAACTGATCTTGATTCCAAACCAGTTGTTGATCATCAAAGGAGATTAAATCCTAAGATGAAAGAAGTAGTGAGCAAAGAAATACTAAAGCTCCTGGAAGCAGGTATCATCTATCATGTTGCTCATAGTGATTGGGTGAGTACGGTGCATTGCGTCCCTAAGAACGGAGGTATTACCGTTGTCTCTAATGATAAGGATGAATTGATCCCACAGAGGATTATTACTGGCTATAGGATGGTCATCGATTTTAGGAAATTGAATAAAGCCACTAGGAAATATCATTACCCTTTGCCTTTTATCGACCAAATGCTAGAAAGACTGTCTAAACACACACACACACACACTTCTACTTTCTAGACGGTTATTCTGGTTTCTCCCAAATACCAGTTGCACAATCTGATCAGGAGAAAACAACTTTCACCTGCCCTTTCGGTACCTTTGCTTATAGACGTATGCCTTTTGGCTTATGTAATGCACCTGCCACCTTTCAATGATGTATGATGGCTATATTCTCTGACTTCTGCGAAAAGATTGTCGAGGTTTTCATGGATCACTTCTCCATTTACGGGTCCTCTTTTGATGATTGCCTCAGCAACCTTGATCGATACTTGCAGAGGTGTAAAGACACCAATCTTGTCTTGAATTGGGAGAAGTGCCACTTTATGGTTAATGAAGGCATCATCTTAGGACATAAAATTTCTGAAAGAGGTATTGAAGTCGATAAGGCTAAGGTCGATGCAATCGAGAAAATGCCATACCCCACACATATCAAAGGTATAAGAAGTTGCCTTGGTCATGCTGGTTTATATAGGAGGTTCATTAAAGACTTCTCTAAGATTTCTAGGCCTCTTACCAATCTCTTGCAAAAGGATATTCCTTTTGTTTTTGACGATGATTGTGAGGAAGCCTTCGAAATACTTAAGAAGGCCTTGATAACTGCACGTATTGTTTAACCACCTGATTGGAACTTACCTTTTGAAATCATGTGTGATGCTAGTGATTATGCTGTTGGTGCTGTTCTAGGGCAAAGAGCTGATAAGAAGTTGAATGTTATTCACTATGCTAGTAAAACTCTAGTCAGTGCCCAAAGAAACTATGCTACTACGGAAAAGGAGTTTTTAGCAGTCGTGTTTGCATGTGAAAAGTTCAGGCCTTACATAGTTGATTCCAAAGTCACTATTCACATTGATCACGCTGCTATTAAGTTCCTCATGGAGAAGAAGGACCCTAAACCTAGACTTATCAGATGGGTTCTCTTGCTACAGGAATTTGATTTGCACGTTGCGACAGGAAGGGTGCTGATAACCCCGTAGTGGATAAATTGTCTAGGTTAGAGAACGTTCTTGATGACCCACAACCTATTGATGATAGCTTTCCCGATGAGCAATTGAATATCATCAATGCTTCACGTAGTGCACCATTGTATGCTGATTATGCAAACTATATCGTTGCGAAATATATACCACCTAGTTTCACGTACCAGCAAAAGAAGAAATTCTTCTTTGACTTCAGACATTACTTTTGGGATGATCCTCACCTATATAAGGAAGGAGTAGATGGTGTTATTAGATGTTCTGTACCTGAACATGAACAGGGACAGATCCTACAGAAGTCTCAGTCCGAGGCCTACGGAGGAAACCATGCGGGAGATAGAACTGCACACAAGGTATTGCAATCAGGTTTCTATTGGCCCACTCTCTTTAAGGATGCCCGTAAGTTTGTCTTGTCTTGTGACGAATGTCAAAGAATAGGTAATAACGGTACACGTCAGGAAATGCCTATGAACTATTCACTCGTTATTGAACAATTTGATGTTTGGGGCTTTGATTATATGGGACCTTTTCCAAAATCCAACGGGTATACTCACATCGTAGTTGTTGTTGATTACATCACTAAGTGGGTAGAACATATCCCCACTAGTAGTGTTGATCGCAACACCTCTATCAGGATACTTAAAGAAGTTATTTTCCCTAGATTTGGAGTCCCTAGATATCTAATGACCGACGGTGGTTCACACTTCATCCATGGTGCTTTTCGTAAAACTCTTGCTAAGTACGATGTCAACCATAGAATTGCGTCTCCCTATCACCCTCAGTCCAGTGGTCAAGTAGAGCTAAGCAATAGAGAGATTAAACTAATTCTGCAAAAGACTGTCAACAGGTCTAGAAAGAATTGGTCTAGGAAGCTCGATGATGCACTGTGGGCTTATAGAACTGCCTATAAGAATCCCATGGGCATGTCCCCGTACAAAATGGTGTACGGCAAAGCATGTCATTTACCTCTCGAGCTAGAGCATAAAGCTTATTGGGCAATCAACGAGCTCAACTTTGATTTCAAACTTGATGAATGGAGAACTCAGGCATATCAGAATGCCAAGTTGTTCAAAGAAAAGGTTAAGAGGTGCCATGATAAGAGGATATAAAAGCGTGAGTTCAATGTAAGTGATTATGTCTTGCTATATAATTCTCGTTTAAGACTTTTTGCAGGCAAGCTTCTCTCTAAATGGGAAGGTCCCTATATTGTTGAGGAGGTATATCGTTCCGGTGCTATCAAGATCAACAACACGGAAGGTAATTGTCCAAGAGTTGTAAATGGGCAGAGAATCAAGCATTATATCTCAGGTACTCCCATAAATGTTGAAAGCAATGTCATCAATACCATAACTCCGGAAGAATACCTAAGGGATATTTATCAGTCTATTTCAGACTCCGAAAACGAAGAGGTATGTGATTCGATAAGAAAACAGACTCCAAAACTTTTCTAGTAGGAATTTTTCTCCGTTTTGGAATTTTGAAAAAATAAAAAAATGGAAGTAGTCCAGAAAGCGCGCGAGGAGGCGACAAGCCTGCCAGGCGCGGGCCCACCCCCTGGTCGCGCCTGGGGGGCTTGTGGCCACCTCGTGTGCCTCCCGGACTCCGTTTTCGTGCGGAGTACTCCTTCTGGTCTGGAAAAAATCATTATATATTCTCCCGAAAGCTCTGACCCTCGTATCACGCAGATTTCCTCTGTTTTCGTTTCGAGCCTGTTTTTTGCCGCAGATTTAGGTCAAGATGTCTTCTCAGGATTTAGAGGGGGAGAGCTATGTGGCTGATTACCTTGTTAACCCCAAGGTCTATGGGGACTTGGATCCTTATGGCTGGACCACTGATGAGGAAGAAGATTATGATCCCAAGGGGAAGGAACAAACAAGTTCTGATGAAGAGGAGGCTCCTCTACCTCAACCTGAACACACGCATGTGGAGTTCAAGAAGTCGAGCCTCCCTGACTCAAGGAAGAAGCCTAAGACTTTGTTTATCCCTTCTCGTTTCTTGCAGGAGAGTAAACAGGAATTATGCCAAAGGGTGTTGAAGCTTGAAGAGGAAAATGATGATCTGAGGGAGCATAAATTTATGCTCAATTGGAAATTAAAGAAGCTCAAGACCTGTGCAACAACTCCACCACCATCACCTCCAAAGGAAGACAACTGAGCATGGGTATGGGTAATCCCCTTGGCTTGTGCCAAGCTTGGGGGAGTTGCCCCGGTATCGTATCACCATCACATCTTTTGCCTTTACCTTTGTTTTAGTTTGTTCCTTTTCAGTTTTCTTTTTCTCTAGTAGATTAAAAGTCTTAGTGTTTTAGTCTTGAGTTTTGCTTTGTGTCACCCCCGATGTATTCGATCTCTTGAGCCGTATAATAAAGAGTGTCTTAGTTGAGGGCTTTGCCTCTTGCCATGATCAAAAGAGTGAGAAAAGAACAAAAGCATGAACGATCATGTAATGATCTTATGGGAAGTGATGGCTTCACATATAAAAAGAATGTTGATTGAAACTTGTTGAGGGTAGACAAATGTAGACCTTGGTCATTGTTGCAATTAATAGGAAGTGATAAGGAAGGAGAGGTTCACATATAAATACATCATCTTTGACACCATCTATGATTGTGAACACTCACTAAACTATTGCATGCCTAGAAGTAGATGTTGGACAAGGAAGACAACATAATGAATTGTGTTTGCTTGGTTCCGAACAATGTTATATGATTAGAGATCCCTTAGCATGTGATGATTGCTTCCACCTCATATTAGCCAAAACTCCCGCACCAAGTAGAGATACTACTTGTGCATCCATAAACCTTCAACTCAGTTTTTCCATGAGAGTCCACCATACCTACCTACGGATTGAATAAGATCCCTCAAGTAAGTTGTCATCGGTGCAAGCAATAAAAATTGCTCCCTAATATGTATGATCTATTAGTATGTGGAAAATAAGCTTTGTACGAACCTGTGACGAGGAAGACATAAAAGCGACAGACTTCATAATAAAGTTCTTTATCACAGGAGGCAATATAAAGTGACGTTCCTCCGCACTAAGAGGACACGCATCCAAACCTCAAAAGCGCATGACAACCTCTTCTTCCCTCTGCGAAGGGCCTATCTTCTACCTTTACTTTTTGCCCTTGAAAGAGTCATGGTGATCATCACCAATTCCCTATTTCGCCTTTATCTTGGCTAACGTCATATGCTTGGGAAAGATCTATATTCATATGTCAACTTGGAAGTAAGTATTCATGAATTATTATTGTTGACATTACCCTCGAGGCAAGCAGTTGGGAGGCAAAACTATAAGCCCCTATCTTTCTCTATGTTCAGCTGAAACTTTGATCTCATGAGTACCACGTGAGTTGTAGCAATTGTAGAGAATGAAAAGATGATTGAGTATGTGGATTTGCTTTACAAGCTCTTATTTGACTCTTTCTGATGTTGTGATAAATTGCAATTGCTTCAATGACTAAAGTCTATCGGTTGCTATTTCTCGGTAAGGTTCTTGATCCATACTTTACTTTGTGAAGGAATTGTCACTTTAGCATGAGAGATTATATGTTGGTATTGCTGTTCTGATCATGATCATGATGCATGTATGTTCGTATCTTGTTTTGTCGACACCTCTCTCCCTAAACATGTGGGCATATTTATTGAGCTCGGCTTTCGCTTGAGTACAAGCGAGGTCTAAGGTTGGGGGAGTTGATACGTCCATTTTGCATCATGCTTTCATGTTGATATTTATTGCTTTTTGGGCTGTTATTTCAATTCAAGGTACACTACTTATGCCTTTTCTCTCTTATTTTGCAAGGTTTACATGAAGAGGGAGAATGCCAGCAGCTGGAATTCTGGCCTGAAAAAGGAGCAAGTTTGAGATGCCTATCCTGCGCAACTCCAAAAGCCGTGAAAATCAACGTGGCATTTTTTGGGAATATATAAAAAATACTGGGCCTAAGAAGTGCTAGAGGAGCGCAACCAGGGGGCAACAAGCCTGGTAGGCACGGCCACCTCCCCCCCTAGCCGCGCCTAGGGGGCTTGTGGGCTCCCTACTAGCCCACTGCCCCCCTCTTCTGCTATATGAAGGGTTTCGTTCCGAAAAAAATCAGGAGGAGGCTTTTTTGAGGATTCGCCGCCGCCACGAGGCGGAACTTGAGCAGAACCAATCTAGAGCTCCGGCAGGACGATCCTGCCGGGGAAACTTCCCTCGCGGAGGGGGAAATTGTCGCCATCGTCATCACAAACACTCCTCTCATCAGAGGGGACTCATCATCATCAACATCTTCATCAGCACCATCTCATCTCCAAACCCTAGTTCATCTCTTGTGACCGATCTTCGTTTCGCGACTCCGATTGGTACTCGTAAGGTTGCTAGTAGTGTTAATTGCTCTTTGTAGTTGATGCTAGTTGGATTACTTGGTGGAAGAGTTTATGTTCAGATCCTTGATGCTACTCATTACCTCTCTGGTCATGAATATGATTATGCTTTGTGAGTAGTTACTTTTATTCCCGAGGACATGGGATAAGTCATGCTAATAGTAGTCATGTGAATTTGGTATTCGTTCGATATTTTGATGTGTTGTATGTTGTATTTCCTCTAGTGGTGTTATGCGAACATCGACTACATAACACGTCACCATTATTTGGGCCTAGAGGAAGGCATTGGGAAGTAGTAAGTAGATAATGGGTTGCTAGAGTGACAGAAGCTTAAACCCTAGTTTATGCGTTGCTTCGTAAGGGGCTGATTTGGATCCACTAGTTTGATGCTATGGTTAGACTTTGTATTAATTCTTCTTTCGTAGTTGCGGATGCTTGCGAGAGAGGTTAATCATAAGTGGGATGCTTGTCCAAGTAAGGGCAGTACCCAAGCGCCAGTCCACCCACATATCAAACTATCAAAGTAACGAACGTGAATCATATGAACATGATGAAAACTAGCATGACAGAAATTCCCGTGTGTCCTCGGGAGCGTTTTTCCTCCTATAAGACTTTGTCCAGGCTTGTCCCTTGCTACAAAAGGGATTGGGCCACTTTGCTGCACCATTGTTACTTTTGCTACTTGTTGCTTGCTACGAATCATCTCACCACACAACTACTTGTTACCGATAATTTTAGTGCTTGCAGATTTTACCTTGCTGAAAACCACTTGTCAGATCCTTCTGCTCCTTGTTGGGTTCGACACTCTTACTTATTGAAAGGACTACGATAGATCCCCTATACTTGTGGGTCATCAGGAAGCATGGTAAAGAAAGGGAACCATGGGTTCAGAAACCCATGCCCTTTCCTCCCAAACCATCAAGAAAAAGGATGATGAGGATTTTGAGCGATTTGTTGAAATGATTTGACCTGTCTTTCTGCAAATGCATTTGACGGATATGCTCAAAATGTCTCCGTATGCTAAGTACATGAAGGATATTGTGACTAATAAGAGGAGGATACCTGAGGTTGAGATTTCCACCATGCTTGCCAATTATACCTTCAAGGGTGGAACTCCTAAGAAACTAGGTGATCCCGGAGTGCCCACTATACCTTGCTCCATTAAAGGCAACTACGTTAGAACTGCTTTATGCGACCTTGGAGCCGGTGTTAGTGTCATGCCTCTTTCTCTTTATCGTAGACTTGAACTAGATAAGTTGACACCCACTAAAATCTCTCTGCAAATGGCCGACAAATCAACTGCTTTCCCTATCGGCATTTGCGAGGATGTGCCTGTTGTGGTTGCTAACGTTACTATCTTAACAGACTATGTTATTCTAGATATTCCTGAGGATGATGCCATGGCGGTCATCCTTGGAAGACCCTTGTTAAACACTGGAGGGGCTGTTATTGATTGCAACAAAGACAATGTCACTTTCCATGTCAATGGTAATGAGCATACGGTGCACTTTCCGAAGAAACAATATCGAGTACATTGCATAAATTATATTGAAAAAACTTCATCGATTCTTATTGGGAGCTTCGAATGCCCTATACCTATTGTTAAGATGGAGTATGATTTGCTTGTTGGGTATATGCACATCCCCATTGAGGTAACCTAGTGACTATTCAAAAATTCTCCGTTCTTTTTTATGCGATTCGAAAAAGTTTGTCAAGGAGACTTGATCAACCTCATTGATGGATTTCTTTCGATGACCATGGGATGGATGAATCGAGGAGTCACAACCCTGTGTTCCAAACCTTTACCTTCGGTTGCTTAGAAGAAAAATGATAGATTTAGCTTTAGTTTTCCCTATTGTCTGCTTCTTGCGTCCCCTAGAAAAGTGTCCCAAAAATAAAAGTTCTTTGTATGCCCTGAAAATCAAATATGATTTTTTCTGGAATTTTTTAAAACTTATGAGACGGAGAGCTAGTCAGGGGGATGCACTAGTGGGCCACAAGCCCTGGAGGCGCAGACACCCCCCCTGGCCGCGCCTACCGGGCTTGTGGGACCCATGTGTCCCCCCCCTCCACTTATTCTAGCTCCCATCTCCTTCTCCTACCTTCAGAAAAAAAAATCTTTTCGCAGCTCAAACCCGTGTTCTTGCTCTTCTTGCTGTGATTTTCGATCTCCTTGTGCAAAGCCCCATTCACCAAACTGTTTTGGGGAAATTGCTCCTTGGTATGTGACTCCTCCATTGGTCCAATTAGTTTTTGCTCTAGTGCCTTATACGTCGCGTATTTTTGCTGCCTTGGTGACCCTGTTCTTGAGCTTTACATGTTAATTTTAGCTGGTCCCAAGTTGTTTTGATGCGTGATATGGCCTCTAGGCACTTGAAGGAGTAGTTGCTACGAGTTTCGTTGGGCCTTGTTCACTTTTCGTTAGAGTCACTAAAAATTTCAGAGAAAGAAAAGGGAAAAGATGAGGAGGTTCTTAAGAGGCTCTTCAAGCCGTGACCCCAAGGATGATGAACAGGAGAAGAAGAAACCCAAGTATCCAGTCCCCCTAGTTGCAGAAGTGCGAGCATGCGAGTGGCCAAGCGATGTGTTCTTACGCGCCGCCGGACTTTGAGAGGACATTTACTACTTGGTGGAGAACGCAGGCCTTACCGCCTTCGTTGCAGATAAGTGTCCGCAATACCTCCTCCTCACTAATATTTTCGCTCAAAGCTTTAACTTATATCCAAGGAAGAGTCCTCCTATGGTTGAGTTTAAGTTATATGATATCCCCCAACGCATGTCACTTCAGGATTTTTGCAATGCTTGCAAATTACCTTATGTTGGGGATATTCATGAACCTCGTCCACGGGACTTGGAGGGTTTCATAGATACTATTGCTGTAGGAGAGGAGAGAGGAGTGTCTTGCCCTGAACTGCTAGCATACATTTTCCCGTGCTCCGGTACTTCTCATTATTCGTGGGAAAATGTTTAATTGGCCGTGGGAAAGCTGGGGCCCTTAGCTCCCCACATCTCGCGGTTTTGCGCGAAGCCCTTTCTAATGATAAAACATACAGCTTGGGCGCTATAGTAGCTCAACGGTTGAACACGAACCGTTCTAAAGGCGTTGTTTATGGAGGTAACTATGCTACCCGTCTTGCTAGACATTTTGAGATACCTATTAGACTGCACAAGGAAGAAGAGATTCTTCTTCCTGAGAGATATCTAGATTATGATAGCATGGTTTGCCATGACTTTCTTGATAAAAATGTAAATAAGAGGATGATTTATAACCTGGTATTTAGTCAGGGTACTCGTGAGACTATTACTTTTCCTGCTCCTTCTTTGTTCAATCTTCATCTAGGCAGGTACATTATTATGCCCTCGGACATCTACGCATATTGGGGCATAGTGCCACCATAGGCACCCGTGCCCGAGCTACAAGTCGAGTACCAGACGCCAGTTTATCAGTGGGAGCCAGAGGAGCTCAGACAGCAGTGGCACCCTCAGTACAATCCGGAGTACCCCGGAGACGGTTATTTCCCTCCTTGGGAGTAGACCAACTTAGGCCAAAAGCCTAAGCTTGGGGGAGTACGTGTTTCTCACCGACTTTACATTCTTGCTCACACTTTCACTTTGTTAGTCGGTGTTCACACTTTGCCATTGTATCATGCATGCGAGTTTATTTCTTTTTCTCGCTTTCTTCTCGTGTATTTGACTAGTTTGAGAAAACCCAAAAAGATTTCCCTTTCTTCATTTGCTTGTTGGGAGCTTTCCCGTGTAAATAGTTTTCTTTTTTTGGGTCAAGGTAGAAGACCATGGTTACAGTGTTTAGTGGCTCTCGCATGCATATCTTTTTATTTGTCAAAGAGCCATATTACTTTGTCTTCTCCTTTGTGTTTGCTTGCAGATTCCAGCGTAGTCCAATGCACGAGCACTCTTATTATTGTTCACATATTTCGGTCGTGCAAGTGAAAGGCAATAATGACGATATATGAAGTGACTGAGCTTGGAAAAGCTGCTATGAACTCGATTTATTTTGTTTTTGTAAATATGAGTAGCTCATCATTCCCAATTCAGCTTTGTTGTGAGAGAAACATGTTTGCAATGACAACTTAGAGATCAAAGTTTCTTATGCCATGCTTAATTAGCTAGGAGCTTATAATGGTTTGTCTTGGATGCCAACATGAATTTCGAGATGACTATGATGTAGTGTGATAGGATGGTATCCTCCTTTGAATGATTCAAGTGGCTTTATGCTTTGCTAGGGCCTATCTATTTATGTTTCTGTTGAGTCATCCTCTTCTTACAAAAGGCACCAATTAGAGAGCACCTCTGTCATCTTTATGCTTTGCTTTTAACTGATATTGAGTATGACTGTGACTGGATCTTCTTTGCCATGAATTACAATTTTCAGTCAGCCCTTGGTCTTTGAAGGTGCTCTGCATTTATGTTTTGCGGTCTCAGAAAGAGCTAGCGAGATACCATCTGTTCACACCGCTTCATGATTGTTTTGATTGAAGTGTTGATGTTTGAAACTTATTATTATTGCTCGCTAGTTGATTATGCCAATATTATGAGTTCCTCTTGAGACCTATATGTCATTGCTTATGTGGTTTGCTTATGATCTTGCTGAAAATCTGAATATGAGTTAGACATAATTGCAACAACAAGATCAAACAGAGTTCATAAAAGTTTTTCTTTGTCTCTTTCAGTTTGTCAAATGAATTGCTTGAGGACAAGCAAGGCTTTAAGCTTGGGGGAGTTGATACATCTCCATCGTATCTACTTTTCCAAACTCTTTTGCCCTTGTTTTAGACTCTAATTTGCATGATTTGAATGGAACTAACCCAGACTAACGCTGTTTTCAGCAGAATTTCCATGGTGTTGTTTTTGCGCAGAAATAAAAGTTCTCGGAATGACCTAGAATTTTACGAGGATTTTTTGTGGAATATATAAAAATACTGGCGCAAGAATCAACCGGAGGAGTGGAGCGTGGAGCCCACAAGCCCACCAGGCGCCCCCCTGGCCGCGCCTAGCAGGCTTGTGGGGCCCACGGAGCTCCATCGCCTCCAATTCCAGCACTATTTAGTCCCTTTCATCCGGAAAAAAATCAGGGAGAAGAGTTCATCGCGTTTTACAATACGGAGGCGCTGCCACCACGTCTTCTTCCTCTGGAGGGCAGATCTGGAGTCTGTTTTGGGCTCCGAAGAGGGGAGATCGTCGCCATCGTCATCACCAACCTTCCTTCATCGCCAATTCCATGATGCTCTTCACCATTCGTGAGTAATCTCATCGTAGGCTTGCTGGACGGTGATGGGTTGGATGAGATCTATCATGTAATCGAGGTAGTTTTGATGGGGATTGATCCCTAGTATCCACTATGTTCTGAGATTGATGTTGCTACTACTTTGCCATGCTTAATGCTTGTCACTAGGGCCCGAGTGCCATGATTTCAGATCTGAACCTATTATGTTCTCGTCAATATATGTGTGTTCTTGATCCTATCTTGCAAGTTGTAGTCACCTACTATGTGTTTTGACCCGGCAACCCCGGAGTGACAATAGCCGGAACCACTCCCGGAGATGGCCATAGTATGAGGAGTTCATGTATTCACTAAGTGCTAATACGTTGTTTCGGTTCTCTATTAAAAGGAGAACCTTAATATCCCGTAGTTTCCATTAGGACCCCGCTGCCATGGGAGGGATGGACAATAGATGTCATGCAAGTTCTTTTCCCTAAGAACGTATGACTACATACGGAATACATGCCTACATTACATTGACGAATTGGAGCTAGTTACATATCTCTCAGTGTTATAACTGTTGCATGATGAATATCATCCGGCATAATTATCCATCACCGTGAAAAACCCCCCTGTGCACGTGAAGCCTGGGGCTACAGCGCCGGCCCAGCCCACTCCCCCGCTCATCCCCTACTTCCCTCCTCCACGTGGCAATGGCGACCGAGCCAGGGCGTCGGCGTCGTCCCCGCCGAGCTAGCTCGCCTCCTGCACCACTACAGCGTCCCGGGAGGGGATAAGATCTCCACTGCAACCCTAGACCGATCCCCGGCTCATTGTCCACCTCCCTCTCTCGCTCTCTGTTTCTTCCCCCACTCGAGCCCGCACCGTCGTCGCCATGATCGTCGTCGCTCACGCGCCCTACAGCCTCCCCGCCGCGTAAGACCGTGCCAGGAGCACTGCTTGCATCGACTACGTCGACTATGAGGACACGCTCGAGCTCGGCGCCCCCGCAACGACCGAATCACGCCCTTCTTCTTCCTCGAATCACGACCGAATCAACGATGTCGAGCCTCCCCCGCGCACGCCTTGCACCTGTGCAGGACCGTCGTGAGCCCCCTTCCTTCTCCCCTCATTACGCTCTGTTTCCGCCGTCGTAACCCCTTCTCCCCGTCGTGCCCAAATGCGGCTCCGCCTGAGCTCGTCGCTGGCGCGTCTCTTGTGACCATTTAGTCCACCCACCACCACCGTTCGCTCCGGCGAGTCAGATAGGCTCGTGTGGTGCCCGTAGTTAGGCTCGCGTTGTTGCGCTACTTATCGTCGCCGCCCGAAACTCCCTCCGCCAAACTCGTCGCCGAAAACGCTAGGAATCCCCGCTGCTCGCCCCGATGGCCGAAATGGAACGACAGTTGCTCCAGCTGCTCGTAGGTTCTCAAGGGGCTCGAAATGGTGGCCGGAGCTGCGTTTCCGTGCCACCTCGTCGTTTCGGGAGCTCGCTGAAGCTTGTTTGGTGGCCGGACGGCGCCACCGCTGACCTGTTCCGACTGGGGCCACCCCCGAGTGACCCTGCCTATGGGCCTGGGCGCCCTAGTTGACCAGTTTACTTGGTCAACTGGCTGACTAGGCGTTGCCCAGTCACTGACCGGTGGGGCCCCACACCCCCGTGTCTATGACATGTGGGTCCCGCCATTTAAAATGATTTTAGATAAATAGAAAATCTGCTAAGTAATGAGTTTTTTAATTAAAACACTAAACACTCAGTGACGAGTAGGCCTAAATTTGTTTAATACTAATAGAGGCTGAAATGTGGGTCCCAGTGACCCCACATGTCAGGTTTAACTCTAGTCACCCAGAGTAGACGCGCTGACGTCATCCCTACATTGTTCTGGATAATGTTGTTTTAAATAATTAGAATAATTCCAGAAAATATTAAAATCTTTAGAAATTCATATCTTTTTACCCGTAACTCACATAAAAATAATTTATATATGTAAAATGATTAGAAAAAGATGTAGATTCTGAATATGTAATCAAAATGCTTAACCATCACTCCTAGCTAGGTGAACATGTAACTTTTTCCCTGTTTGAGATAAATGAATAGTGTATGACTTTACTAAATTAATACCAAATAAATTCCTAAATTAACTAAAACACTTGGCTAGGCTATATAACACCCCTAGCTCTGCGTATCGCCATGTCATGCATCATGTTGCATCTGTTTGCTTGTATTTATTGTTTCTTCCCCCTCTTCTCTCCGGTAGCCTCCGAGACTGACGATATTGCCGGGTACATCTACCCTCCTGCCGACCAGCCCTTTGCCGCAAAGCAACAAGGCAAGCAAACCCCCCTTGATCATCCCTATATCGCCTATGTCTTTCTTCCTCCTGCTTGCATTAGTATTCTTCTACTATTGTAGTTAGCTCCTATATCTGATGCATAGCCTATTTTTGATGAACTGCTACTTTTAGTATTGTACTTTAAATATGTTTAGTATAGGTGGAGCAGTCATCCCTTCTAACCCCCTAGTCTAGTTGCCTCGCTTTGCTTTCAAATCTCGATCGCTGATCGACGAGCCAGACCCGGCACCGCACTTACACCCCCTTAGTTGTGCGACTCTATAGAGATAATATCGAGTACCAAGGGTGACACCTCGCTAAGTACTCCTGATGATATCTCTGTAGTATAGCTAGTCGGTCGTGGTATTGAGGATGATTCCTCTTTCACCATTCCCGACGATGCCTCTGTCATGCAACCCCTCAAGTGTGGGAACCCCGAGGGTGATTCCTCTAAGCCCACCTTGATGGATACATCGTTCGGAATCCAACGAGGGTGATACCTCGGAATCCCCCCAATGTTACAACCACACAGTTACTCGACCATGTTAGTGGGATCATTTGGTATTTAGATGTTAGGCGGGTGGATTCCCGCGTGTTTGTGTCGATGGCCTAATTAAATTGATAATGGATTTGGGCATTTGATCTGGGTTGGTCGGAAGGCCTTATTACGCACTAACCGTCTGCGTGGGAAGAATTTTGGGTATTCGACGTCGCGTATCAGCCGAAGCTTTTCAGATGTCAGCAATGTAGTGGCGCGCGCCCGAGTGGTCCCGATATGCATCGCTCTTGTATTAAGGGGTGCTAGGACTGATCTCGGCCACCCACGCATCATGCAGGAGCGCGGAGGGCAAGTGGTCCCACGAAACCTTTGTGCTTAGGAGTTAGACCAGCGGTCTGGCCTCTCTGTTAAGTCTTAGGTGGGGCTGCGACGTGTCGATATGCCGAGGTCGGGCATGACCAAGAAAAGTGTGTCCCGCCAGAGTGTTATCGAGCACGTCGGGGAATATGTTGTGCACCCCTCCAGGGAAGAATTTATCTATTCGAATAGTCGTGTCCACAGTTACAGGACGACTTGGAGTTGTGCCCTGGTCTTATACAACTACAATGGTTACATAACTGCAATTTGTTGCTCCGGGATTGCTTCCTCGCTGGGGTCGAGGGAGTATCTCTCGGCATGACCTCATATTAATATTGCTACAGCAGTATGACTATTAATTGTGTTACACCTGTTCTACTCTCGTCTATTGCTGCAAGACCCTGCAGATGCTAGTCTTCGATAGGACTAGGCCTTCTCTCTCTATTCTCGCATTGCTGCAGTCAATCCACATATAACCACCCCCTTCTTTGATACTGATGCATACTTAGCATAGTTCTGATGTAAGTCTTGCGAGTACTTTGGATGAGTACTCACCATTGCTTTGCTTCCCCCTTGTTCCCTTGATCCGTTGCTGTGACTAGATGATGGAGCCCAGGAGATGGAGTTTCCGGCCGACACTTGCCACCCCGATGGTGACTTCTTCGTGGAGGCCGATGAAGACCAAGAGCAGTTTAGAAGGTTCCCAGGCAGGAGGCCTCGCCTCATTCAATCGTGTTTCTTTTGTGCTAGCCTTCTCTAAGGCACCCCATGTTTTATGTATGTACTCAGATATTGTTGCTTCCGCTGACTCGTGTGTTATCGACCTTCTGTATTCTAGCCCTCGAGGCCACTGGCTTGTAATATGAAGCTTGTATTGTTTTACTTGTGCCTAGAGTTGTATTGTGATATCTTCCCGTGAGTCCTTGAGTTTGATAGTTTCGACTTTCTTGGACACGAATAGAATAGGTGACCCCCAAGGAGAGGCACTAGGGCGAATAAATCCTTTCGTGAGCTGCTCGGACAGTTGTTTTTCAACTCAGCCAATTCCTTTGGACCCCATTCTATAGGGCTTCTTATAGATGGGTCTTGATCCAGGCATTAGCTCAATAATGGACTCGATTACTCGGTCGGGAGGCATCCCGGGCAGTTCATCAAGAAAGACATCGGGTCCAACACAATTCTTGAAAGGCAATTAACCGAGGGGCTTGAGCGAAGGCGGGTTTGGCAACATACTTGACCTCGAATCCTTGGTCACTGGTCATAGTAATAGTCCTCTTGGCACAATCCAACATGCTTTGGTGCTTGGATAACCAATCCATACCAAAGATCATGTCCAAACCTCGCGACTTCAGGACGATGAGATTTTCTACGAAGTCTACCCCGTTGATGTTGATCCCAACTCCTCTACACCCTATATTGGTCCTCAAAGCTGCACCCGGGGTTTGTACCGACATATGATCATTCAAGAATGTAGGCTTCAAGCTAGTCTCCATCGCAAACTTTTGGGTGACAAAAGAATGCAAAGCACCACAATCAAACATTACTGTTGCTGGAGTTGAGTTGACAAGGAACATACCGAGTATGCAATCCGAGTCCTTTTGGGCTTCCTCTACGGAGACGTGATTCACACGACCCTTGCCATTTTAGGACGGGTTGCGGGGAGCTTGATTCCTGGTTGGTGCTCCACGACCTTTGCCTTGATTTGGCGAATTGGGGCGCGGTGCAACGGGCTTATTGTTGGGACACTGCTTTGAGATGTGTCCAGGTTGACCACACCCAAAGCAGGTGACCAGCCCAAAGTTGTTTGTCTTGCCACCATTGTTGTTACTAGGAGGGTTGTATGACGTCTTGGACTTGGCATACGGCTGAGGCTGGTAGCTCAATCGAGGTGCAAGAGCACTGGGGAGCTGAGGCTGATAGCTTGGCCTTGCCGTGGCTGATTGCCAGGGGTGAGCCTTGTGGTTGCTAGAACCACCGATGTTGATTAGCTTGCGCTTGCGCGTGTCTTCCATAGCACGACGCTTATATTCAAGCATGAGGGCCTTATTCACCAGATCGTAGAAGGTTCGACAGTAAGAGACAACAAGTTGGTATTGCTGCGATTGTTGAAGCCCTTCCATGAAGCATTCTAACTTGGCGGCCTCAGTGTTGCCATCATCAGGTGCGTGCCTTGATAAGAGGTTGAACTTCTGTAGGTACTCCTTAACTGAGCCACTTCCTTGCTTCAGCGCGCGAAACTCCTGCTTCTTGATAGCCATCATCCCAGAGGGAATATGGGCGGTATGGAATCCTTCCTTAAACTCATCCCACATGATAACATGCTCGCCTTGCATGACCTTGAATCTGTCCCACCAAGCTCTGGAGGTACCCCCGAGACAGTGAGAGGCATAAAGAACCTTCTGACGGTCCTCATTGTAGTTGACCAATGCAAGGAGGTCCTCAATGGTGTCGATCCAGTCATCGGCATCCAAAGGCTCGGTTGTCTCGGTGAAGGTCGGGGGTGAAGTCCTCAAGAATTCCGACAGAGTGGAGCGACCATTGTCGTTCGAGCCCTGCTACGGGTTATTCGCACGGACCCAAGCCATGTGGTGGATAGCGGCATTGTTGGCTTGGCATTCCTCCTTGAGAGGATGGAAAAACAGAGCCATGCTCAGGTTCTCCGGAAGAGGTGGTGGCGGGGGAATGTTGCCTTGTGGCTGCTCCTGGTGAGTTCCAGCTTGAGCATACCCACTTCCTCCCAGCTGTTGGCTAGAGTTGCCAGTGCTGGGATTCCCAAAGGAACTCGCGCGAGTAGCAGTCACCATCCTGTTTGGAGCAGCCAAGTCAACAACGGGAACACATGAAACGAACAACACAAGAGAGGAACATGCCTAAATAGGGGAGGTGGTTGGTACGGGTGCAAGTGTGTCAAACAAAGGGCCGAAAGACCCATCACATAACCATTAAGTAAAATAAGTGATGTAGTCGTTTACATGCTACCTAAGGAAAAAAGCGCGGCTTGCATCGAGACACAAACAGAAAAGCAAACAACAAGCACTCATGGTTTCATCTAAACCATTACACGGACTCGACTTCGCATGAGGGGTTCATAGCTTGTCCTACTCTAGGGGTTCTCGGACTCAAGTAGTGGAGTGCTCGGTATCGTACTCACGCTCCTCTAGGTCCTCCTCCTGGTCATCATCCACGTGGGCATCATCTCCTGTCGAGGGTGTCGGGGAACGAGGAGGTCTATCCTGGCGACACTTCACACGTGGAGCGGTGAAGAGGTCGCGATACTCCTTGGCATTCATGCGATGACTCCGAATGGGGGGTGACCTTAGGCAATGGTATTCCTCCTCTGTATGCGACAACAGGTTGCCCCTCACGGGATCCATCCTCCTTGATCCTACGTGTGTTTGTCTTCGCTTGATGGAGTAGATCACGGACGTGGTGAAGTTCCTGGCGGAGCTTCACTGACTCCTTACTCAGGTTGCGAGCCAGACTATTGGCAGAGAGGCTGAAGTAGGTTCAGAACCTAAGCAGTGCTCCTTCTTCTGGGGATGGGGTCAACGTCCAACTCCCGCCAACCTCATCCTTAACGAAAGGCAAGTGACGTGTAACCGGTTCATTGACCATCTCAGGAAGGATGCCACAAAGTTGGATGAGCTCCTTCCACGCCGCTGTCTCAACTGCTAACGCCACAGTCTCCATTTGTGGTCCTTCAAAGAACCAACTAGTCGGGGAGTCATTTGCCTTCATGACCACATCAACATGGTATTCCTTCGTGGTGTCATTGACCCGGTGCTCGTGGTAGAGAAAAACTCGTGATCGGCGTACCTGACACTTTTCCAGGCTGTCCTCCAGGAGTAGGGGAAGTCGGACTCTAGTAGGCTCTCGGATACTGCTGATGCAACAAAAGACCTTCCAACGGCGCCAGAAACACGTGCTGACAGGAGACTGTTCTTGATACTCCTCAGCAACGGCACTAGGAATCCTTCTGCTACGGCTGCGCCTTTAGGGACTTCCTAGGCAAATATGCAAAGGATTTCCCCGTGGGCTTGGAGCCTTGTGTTGGTGTTCCCTCGAAGCGGAAAGGGTGATGTAGCACAACGGTGGTAAGTATTTCCCTCAGTTTTGAGAACCAAGGTTTCGATCCAGTGAAGGAGTATCACAAGTGCCTGGACAAACACAAAAGCTTGCTCCCAACGCTATGAAGGGGTTCTCAATCCCTTATAGATTTTTGCCAAGTGAGAACTGAAAGCAACAAAGTAACAAAGCAAAGTAAAAGCGGAGGTGTAAATGATAGGTGTGAATAGACCCGGGGGCTGTAGTGTTTACTAGTGGCTTCTCTCATGAAAGCAAGTAGACGGTGGGTGAACGAATTACTGTCGAGCAATTGATAGAACCGCACAAAGTCGTGACGTCATCTATGGCAATGATTATATCTATAGGCATCACGTCCAAAACAAGTAGACCGATACTTTCTGCAACTACTACTATTACTCCACACGTCGACAACTAGCCAGCATGCATCTAGTGTATTAAGTCCAAAAGAACAGAGTAAGGCCTTAAGCAATATGACATGATGTAGATGGACAATCTCATATATACGACAAAGCCCACCTTGTTACCCTTGATGGCAACTACACGATGTGTGCCTTGCTGCCCCTACTGTCACTGGGAAAGGTCACCGCACAGTAAGAACCCAAAACCAAGCACTTCTTCCATTGCAAGAATCATAGATCTAGTTGGCCAAACAAAACCCAAGACTCGGAGAGACTTACAAGGATATCAAATCATGCATATAAGAAATCAGCAAAGACTCAAATATATATCATAGATAATCTGATCACAAATCCACAATTCATCGGATCTCGACAAACACACCGCCAAAGAGGATTGTAAGTGCTTCTAGTGCCCCTTAGTGATTTTGGTGGTTTTAAGACTTATAGGTTAAGTATCTAATGTGTTCATGAGTGTACACAGGATCTATAAGTCACTGAGGAGTTTGAAATATTTGATGAATATCGACCCCTAAAAATGTATATCTTCGGTTGAAGAAATTGGTCTGAAGCTGAAGAATTGAATCGCTAAGAATCTGCGATGAAATTGATATTCCTCATGAAGATATTGAAATTGAGGAATTCGGTGTGTCCTGAAAAAAATCATTTTGAAGACTTTGAAGCATGAAGATTTACTCTTTTTGTCTTGTTTTCTTCACACTTGAGTAGTAGGAACACCGTACTGTTATAGGGGGTCTAAGTTACACTTTGGAATGAATTTCCTCATGATGCTCAACCCAAGCCTAATCCTACCAAAAGCCTCAATTGAGGAATACGAGTGACATGAAGACTCTCACAGTTGAGGGTTCCGACCGTTTCGATAGCCACGCCACATCATTGGTCTTATCCACACCAACGGTCATATTATTTAAGGGCATTAGTGTCAAATCATGTCGGGATGCTCCCAGGCTATAAATAGCCGCCCCCACAACCATTAGCTGGTTGGCTGCTCCATTAGAAACTGACACTTGTCATAAGAGCAACCCAATTCCTCAAGATTCTTCGAGAGTAATTCATCAGTGAGGAAATACCCCAAACACCAAACCACAAACCGAGAACCAAGTGATTGAGCATCACTGAAGAAGTTGTTCCTGTGTGGGACTGAAGCCTTTTACCTTTGAAGACTATGCATCCTCCACATGGTTAGGCGTCATGGTCTAGAGCAATCCAGCAGTCAATTGTGGATCGCCGGGTGACCAAGTTTGTGAGGGTTTGGAAGTCTGCCGTGAAGACTTACCACGAGTGTTGGGTGAGGACTGTGTGTTCTTAGCCCAAGGAGAATACGGTAGGGACTGTGTGTCCCGGGACTGTGTGTCCCGGGACTGTGTGTCTTTTGGTTTCAATACCAAGCCGCTCCAAACCAGATGTACAACTGTCATAGCAGTTGGAACTGGGTCATCAACTAGTGTCTTCGCTGTGAAACGGGTTCTAATTCCTCAACTCTTTATATTCCTCAGATTATGTGTTGATGATTTCCACTGTCACTGTTTGAAGAATTTGCTGAAGACTTTCTCTGAAATTCCTCAACCCCAAATTCTTCACGCTAGTTAATCCTCATATGTTTTCTGCGTGCCTGCTCACTGTGAAATCTGTTTTCACATTCCTCATACTGAAGAAATGTTGTAGGGAAACTTTGCACTCCGGATCCTTTACTGTTTCCGCTGTAAGTTAGTCATCAATGAGGAATTTCGTCAAAAGGAATTTTCTCAGTGATGAAATTCTAAACATCTCCTATTCACCCCCCCCCCCTCTAGTCGACATAACGCACTTTCAATTGGTATCAGAGCAAGGTACTCCCTTGTTCTGTGTGATTTTGGTTTAACCACTTGGAGTTTTAGTTATGTCCACTGCATGCATGATTAAGGTTACTGGAGCATGTCCTACTTTCGGAGGAAAGAACTCCCCTTTTGGAAGACCAAGATGCAGATGCATCTACAAGCTATTGACAATGATCTCTAGTATATTTTGGAATATGGCGTCCCCATCATCTCTACTAGTGTCTCTACTGCTGATGTGAAGAAATTCAAGCAACTTGATTCTCAAGCGAAGAATATCATCTGTGGCCATCTGAGCCCAGGCCAGTTTGGCAGAGTGAGTGCTTTGGGCTCTAGAACACTTATCTGGGAGAGACTGTGCAAAGTAAATGAAGGAGTATCAACCCAGCATGACTCTCGTGTTGATGTTCATCGCAATCTCTTCAATCACTTCAAGAGGCATGACAATGAAAGCTGCCAAGATACCTTTGATCGCCTCACTGACATATCAAATGAACTGCAAGCACTGGGAGCTCGAGACATTACTGATCACGAAGTTGTGAAGAAGCTGCTAAGATCTTGGGATTCTTCATTTGATACTTTACTCCTGATGATTCAAGAAAGACCAGACTACAAGATGCTTGATCCAGCTGATATACTCGAAAGGCTCAATACTCATGAATTCCAGCAAGAAGAAAAGAAAGATCTATATGGACCAAGCTATTCTAGACCACGTGCACTGAAGGCTAGAGCAATTTCCTCATCTGAAGAAGAAGACTCGGATGACAGCATTGGTGACCCTGAAGAATTTGGACAGGAGCTTGCAATGCTCGTGAGGAAATTCCAGAGGTTTACACGACGTGGCCAGTTCGGTAAATCTTCAAGAAGAGATATGAGGAAATCAGAATCTTCATCTGAGGACTACAAGAAAAGAACCTGCCACAAATGCAAGAAGTCAGGTCACTACATTGTTGATTGTCCCCGTTGGGGAAATGAATCAAAGAATAAGAAATACAAGGATGACAGTTCTGATGACTCGAAGAAGAAGAAGAAGAAATCTTCAAAATCCTCATCTTCAAAGTCGTCATCGCACAAGAAGACTAGTTTCAGAAAGGCTCGGGCACTTATTGGCAAGGAAATGGATTCCGAGGCAGAATCAGAGGAATGTGACGAAGAGGAGGGTTCTGATGAAGACTCAGAATCCGGACAGGCGAGTCTTGCACTTGCAACCACTTTCATCAGCAAGTCAATCTTCAACCTTGAAGAAGATGATAACAGCATCCACACTAATGACTATGCTGATGACTGCGCTCCAACCTATTGCTTCATGGCAAAAGGCTCAAATGTGCCGAATGATGCTTCCTCCTCTGATTCAAGTGACCATGAACCTGATGATTGTAAAAAACCCAGTTACAGTAAACTTGCTATCATTGCCACTAAACAACAAACTGCCGTGGAAAAGCTTCAGAAACTGGTAGATAGAAGTGATGATCTGTTGAATGATGAAATGAATCTTACACAAATCCTCACTGAAGATGTGAAAAGTCTTCAGTCTAGATTTGATAATCTTCAAGATCGTTATGATACACTCCTCGCTGATCATGAGAAACTTTCATATGAATTTCTTCAAAGGAAGCTTGATCTAGAGAAGCTGAGGATTTCTCATGACGATCTTCGTATGGAAAATGACTCATTACTAGCTCAACAAATCAGTGCTGCTCAAGCTGAATTCACTCCTCCATGTCTTAAATGCATTGAACACGAAACTGCTAATTCTTCACCAGAATCATCAAATGCTTCTATTGCTACAAATTCTTCAACTACTCATGTAGTGTCAATTTCATCACTTGAGAAGAACACAAATGTTACTGATGAAAATGCACGGCTGAATGAATTGTATGTGACAGGCATATACAAAAGCCTCAAAGGACATCAAACCCTTTGTGATTTTCTCAAAAAGCAGATCTTGAACAGGAACCCGAGGAAAGAATGAATTGCCTTTGAGAGGAAATTGAATGTTGATGGATCTTATTGGAAACCTGAGCAGTATCCCAAAACCTGATGGGTTGCTGCTACTAGGCCTCCTTTTGATCCATCCAATCTAACTGGCTTTTCTTGTGAATTATCCTATTCCTCAGATGAGTCATTTGACTCCAACTATAAACTGTTCAAAAATCAATCTGGTGAAGTATTTGCTCGATATGTTGGAACTAACTGCAGGAATGGCCCTCCCTTGAGGAAAATCTGGGTTCCCAAAAGTTGTCTTGAAAATCTTCAGGTGAATGTCCTCATGACACCACCAATGAAGAATCTGAACTCCAGATCAAATTTCTCAGGAGGACCAAAGTCTTCAAGAGGATCAAAATCCTCAACTGTTTAAAATTATGCTCGTTCCCGTGCTAATACTTCCAACATGCAGGGAAACTACAAGGAATATGAATATGAGCGTTACTCTTCAAAACATTATGTTCATAAATCTTCAAACCAGTTCTCTGCATATTCATATGAGTACTTTAACCCCCCTACTGTTAAGAGAAGTGCATTAGCTTCAATGCCACCTTTCTCATATGGTGCTCGCAGGATGACGAATGCTTTACCACCCCTTCGGATGTGGTTGGTGAAGAAATTGAACTAATCACTTCTGCAGGTCAGGTCTCCAGCTGAAAATCATCATCTGAAGAATTTGCTGGAGACCTGAGGAAATGCTTGATAGGACGCAAGCTAATATTGATGAAATAGAAATATTTCACACGTCCTTATAATTCTATTGTGATAAAATTCTTATCTGATGAAATTGATATCATATTCTTCAAGTCTGAAGCATATGAGATGGTAAGCTGTACTAATTCATCTGCACGATGACAAACCCAAGAGTACTGAGTGGGTTCTTGATAGTGGCTGCACACATCACATGATTGGTGATAAAAGCTTGCTGATGAATATGCCACTAACTCCATCACCTCTGAAGCAAATCACATATGCTGACAAAGGTAAAATCAAGGTATTGGGACTTGGCAAATGGTTATTTCCAAGGAAAGGCATATGGACAAAGTGATGCTTGTTGAATCCCTTGGATTTAACCTCATGTCAGTCTAGATGCTTTGTGATCTTGATATGATTGTTATCTTTGGTAGATATAGATGTGTTTTCATCATGGAATCTGACAGACCCAAAGTCTTCGAAGGTGTAAGAAGAGGGGATTTGTACATAGTTGATTTCTCTACAGGTCCTCAACCAACCACTTGCTTACTAGCAAAAACCTCAGAAGGATGGTTGTGGCACTGAAGACTAGGTCATGCAGGCATGAGGAATTTGCACACGCTCGCGAAGAAGAAGCATGTCATCAGCATCGAATCAGTCAAATTCCTCCAGGACCATCTCTGCGGTGCATGTAAATCTGGGAAAATGACCAGATCCAAGCATCCCTCGAAGACTATCATGACCACTACTCGTCCCTTCGAATTGCTTCATATGGATCTATTGGGACCTAATCACTATGCCACACTAACCAATGCAGCATCTTTATATGGCTTCGTCATAGTTGATGATTATTCCAGATATACATGGGTACATATCATCGTATATAAAATTGAAGTGCTGGAAATCTTCAAACGATTTTCTTCAAGGGCCTCGACGAACTTTGGCATCAAGATCAAACATATCAGGAGTGATAATGGAACAGAGTTCAAAAACACTTGTCTTGATGATTATCTTGATGAACTTGGTATTACTCACGAATTATCCGCTCCTTATACTCCCGAGCAGAACGGTGTCGTCAAAAGGAAGAACATGACTCTGGTTGCGATGGCAAGAACTATGCTTGAAGAATATCAGACTCCTCGTCGCTTTTGGCCTGAAGCAATCAACACTGCATGTCATATCATCAACAGGGATATCTTCAGAAATTCCTCAAGAAAACCTCATATGAACTCCTCACTGATAAGATACCCAATGTAAGTTATTTCAATGTCTTCGGTGCAAAATGTTTGATTAGTGATCCTCACAATAGCTCAAAATTTGCACCTAAGGCACATGAGGGTTTTATGCTCGGTTATTGAAAGGACTCGCACACCTATAGAGTCTTCAACAACTATCACAACAGAGTTGTTGAGACTGTAGATGTGCGGTTCAATAAAACTAATGGCTCGCAAAGAGAGCAATTGCCTTCTGATCCAGATAAGTTGTCTCTTGAGGAAGCAATAAAGCTCAAACCTACTGAAGACATTGTTCCCACTAAGGAAATTGATGAAGAAACCATCCCCATCACTGATGAAAATCAAGAAGGTGCTCCTCATGAAATTGCTCCAGAACCACTTCCTCAGCCCAGACGAAATCCTCAACCAGCTCATCCGAGGATTGCAAATGAAGTAGAACTTGACAAAATCCTCAATGACATCAACGCGCTAGGTCCTCTCACTCGCTCAAAAGCTTCACACTTCGTTAACTTTTGTGGGCATTTCTCATTTGTATCTATCACAGAACCCTCAAAAGTTGCTGAGGCTTTCCTGGAACCGGAGTGGATTCAAGCTATGCAAGACGAATTCTTCAATTCAAGCTGAATGACGTATGGGAGCTCGTCAAATGACGAGATCCTCGCAAGCACAACATCATCGAAACCAAGTGGATTTTCCGAAACAAGCAAGATGAGGATGGTCAAGTGGTGAGGAATAAGGCACGACTAGTAGCCCAAGGCTACACCCAGGTTGAAGGAATAGATTTCGATGAAACTTTTGCACCTGTTGCTAGACTTGAAGCTATTCGTATACTACTTGCTTATGCTAATCATCATAACATCATATTATATCAAATGGATGTGAAAAGTGCATTCCTCAATGGTAAGATTGAGGAACAAGTATATGTTGCTCAGCCCCCAGGTTTTGAGGATCCAAAGAATCCAGACAAAGTCTTCAGACTCAAAAAGGCGCTCTATGGTCTCAAGCAAGCCCCTCGGGCATGGTATGATACATTGAAGGAATTCCTCATGAAGAAAGGCTTCAAACCTGGTTCACTAGATCCAACTCTTTTCACTAAATCCTATGATAATGAGCTATTTGTGTGCCAGATATATGTCGATGACATTATATTTGACTGTACTGACAAACGATACAGTGATAAATTTGCTTACATGATGAGTGAAGAATATCATATGTCTATGATGGGGGAGCTGAAATTCTTCTTAGGTCTTCAAATTCGTCAACAACGCAATGGAATCTTCATATCACAGGAGAAATCCCTCAAGGATGTTCTGAGGAAATTCGATATGCATGAATGCAAAGGTGCCAAGACTCCAATACCTACCAACAGCCACCTCGGCATTGACGAAAATGGTAAAGAATTAGATCAGCACGTATATCGCTCTATGATTGGCTCTTTATTGTATCTATGTGCATCTAGGCCAGATATAATGCTTAGTGTTTGCATGTGTGCACGTTTTCAAGCAAAACCGAAGGAATCACACCATAAGGTTGTGAAGTATATTCTTCGATACTTAGCTCACACACAAACACTAGGATTATGGTATCCCAAGGGCTCAAATCTTCATCTGGTAGGGTATTCTGATTCTGACTATGCTGGTGACCGTGTGGATCGCAAGTCAACATCTGGCACATGCCATTTCCTCGGAAGATCACTAGTTTGCTGGTCCTCAAAGAAGCAGAACTGCGTATCACTCTCCACTGCCGAAGCTGAGTACATTGCTGCTAGTTCATGTTGTGCTCAATTACTATGGATGAAGCAAACCCTCAAGGACTACGGCATCAACATGAAGAAATGTGCCTCTCTACTGCGACAATGAGAGTGCAATCAAGATTGCATACAACCTAGTACAGCACTCGAAGACTTAGCACATCCAGATTCGTCATCATTTTTTCGGGACCATGTCCTCAAGGGCAATATCCTCATCGACCATGTGAAGACTGATGATCAATTGGCAGATATCTTCACTAAGCCCTTGGATGAGAAAAGGTTTTGCAAGTTGCGGTGTCAGCTAAATATCTTAGAATCTTCAAATGTTTTATAAAAACATGCACACATCCTAACACTTATGCAAGATTGATGACTTAAATGTGCAACACATGATGAATCGATTTTCTTCAACTCATGAAGAATATCACTCTGAATGTGAAGAAATCAACGAAGAAATTGATTCTCAGGGCCCTACGACAATTGTACGCGGCGTCTGTAATCAACATTCTTATATGGTGGGTCACGCCACCGCCCAACATGAAATTCCTCAAGTTGATTTTCTTCAAAGTTCCATTTCCTCAAAATTTGTTTTTCTTCAAAACAGTTGTTCTTCATTGTGACGATTTATCACAAAATCCTCAAGTTAGTCAAATCTTCAAAAACACATGATGACTTTCGTTTAACTAGATAGACTGTGATTTCAAGTCCTCAACAGCATTCACTTATAGCTATTTCTTCAAGTTGATATTTCATCTAAGTGAATGTGATCGGACCCTACTTTCCCTCTATGTTATTCTCATCCAATCTATTCAATTCTTCAAATGCGTTCTACTTGAAACTTTGTTCAAAATCCTCACTACGTCCTTGTCAGCTGATGATTTTGTAACAAAATCCTCAAATCTTCAAAAATGTTTCTTTAATGCACAATAACTAAACCCCACTTCCCTCGTTCGGATAACCACGATCTCCACCACTTTGCTCGGGAGCTACATGTGTCCTGCGGAGACGTAGAGGCAGGGGCTATTTGGTCCGATTTCTTCGCGCCAACAGTAACTGCCTGGCTATAAAGATGTCCTTATCCCCCTCGGCAAACACTTCTTCGCTCCATCGCTCTCCTGCTACAGCAAAAGACCCGAACCCTAGCGCCACCGCTGGAAGTCTCGTCGCCAGCGAAGAAGAGCTTCACTGCCTCGACTTTTCCGTCCCCGAAACAACGCCGGAGTCGAACCATCTTCATCCACCGCCGCCGTAGACGTCCTCTACTGCCGGGTTAGGGTGCATTGGACACGCACCGAAGAGCTTCTCCCACAAACTCTTCTCTGTTCTTCGTGCGTGCCATCTAGCGTAAATAAAAACCATATTTTTATAGCAAGTTTGATCTACTATTTTACCTCTGAGATGTGAAATCTGTTTTTCCTCAAGAATCCATATGCATTATGATTCCTCAAACACTGCCTATCACCACACTATTGATGAACTTCATTAAGCATCTAAGATTTTCACGAGATTCCTCAATTGTGCGAATTTTTGGATCTGTACAACTCTGGAACCCAAGAACAGTATGCTTAGGCAAATTCCTCAACCACTGGTCAAATTCCTCAACTGTCAATTTTTTTCATTTTCTTCAAATCTGAGAACGCATATGACCTCTCCACATTCCTTGCAACTATACTCTGTTCACAGGTACACACATGTCAGCTAATGAATCTCTCGGTTCTCATCACATTAACTCATTTGCAGCGTTTCTTGAAGAAAATCTTCAAGTCTCATCAGAATCCTCAAGAGTTCAATCTCATCAGCCAAATCCTCAGCTGAAGAAAATGGAGGATGATAGGAAATAAAAGGGAGGCAAGAAACTTGAGCAGCATACAGCTTTGGACATCCCTAAGGATATATACTTGGACTACTGCACACCTGATGAAAATGAAACAATGGCCAAGAGAAAGATTCGGCTTCAGAAGATAGAACGCCGATGGGCTAAGGAGTGGAAGGAATACAGATTTGTCACTCCCAAGTATGCGAAGAAATTCGCTCTCAAGCCTCCTGGCAAACAGGCTCCACTTGAGGATCATCAAGAAGCACATCCCTCAAGCCTCAAGACCCTTGATAACTATCCTGATGAAAAGGAAAAGCACTTGGCTAAGCTTAAGAAGCAGGCAGATGCTGTCGTGAGGAAATTCAATGAATCATCTGCTGCTGCTTCAACTACAACTACTTCCTCTCCTCCTGAGACCTCTGGTTCGGCAATTCCTCAACAGAAGTCTGTGCCATCAAAACCAAAGGTTTCAAAGCCTCAAGAGAAACCAGCTCTGGCATCAGCTACAAAACCATCAGCACCAAAATCCATAGCGCCACCACAGGTTTCAAAACCAGAACAGAAGCCGGTCATGAAGCCACTGCCCGCTACCTCCAGCTCCTCACTCCCAGCCGCAACCAGCTCGGAGACAAAGTCTTCACCACCTCCTATGAAGACCAAGGTGTCTGCTGGAAGAGGAACAAAACCAAGCCCTAGCAAAATCATCAGAGTCCCTTCTGCATCAGAGGGTAGTGATGAATATGATGATGAAACCTTGCAAGCTATGATCAGAAACAAGCAGGAGAGGGTAGCTCAAGCTTCTGGGAGCGCCATTCCTCTGGCCATGGACCCCAAAGTCCTCCTAGATTACATAAATATCTTGTATGAGGACCCCAACACTCCGCTTGGTGATTTGAAACTTCCCCCTGGCATCAGCCACATGGTGTCGACATTCATCAACGAGGCCAAGTGGAAGGAGCAGCAAGCCAAACAGGCCAAGGTTGCTAAGCTCAAGAAGGAGAAATTCCTGAGGCAGAATCTCCTCAACCTGACGCTTGATGCACTGGTGTCAACACAGGCTGAGTTGAAGACTTTGACAGATAAGTACTCCAAGCTATCTGATCGTCAAAGTATCAAAAGGAATTTCATCAAACTTGCCACTGAAGCTGTTGACAACTACAACAAGAAGGTTGCCCCTCCAGTACCAACTCCTCAGCCTCTGATTGAAGAACCAGCTGATGAAACTCCTCAGGCTGATGAAACTCCTCAAGCTGAGGAAATACCTCAAGAAAGTCGTGTGGATGTACTGGCAATTGAAGAAATCACCACGGAAAATCCAGCTGATGAATCTGCTACAGCTGGTGAGACTGCCCCTGATCCAGCTGCTGCTTCAAAGCCAGCTGATGACTCTGTTCCAGCTGGTTCCTCAAAGCGAGCTGATGAATCTGTTGAGAAAGCACCTTCACCAAAAGCTTCAAAGGTGAAGAAGATGACTCCGTCTGCATCAGACGTGAAGAAGACAAGGGCTGCTGAAAAGGAAACCAAGAAGAGAAACGCTTCTTCAGCAGAAGAAAACACTGAGGTCAAGTGCCTCAAAGCGCTTGAAGATAATGCTCCACTGGACCCTGTGCCCCTCAACATCGCTCCATCTTATGAAATGGTCACCTTTGAAGAAAAGGAGAAAGGGCCATATGAGGAAATGAAGGATGCTGCATCTGAGGAACATACTGACGAAGAAATTCGCATTGACGACAGTCCTCTGCCCTCCATTCCTCATGTCGAACCTGCACAAGGATTAGCTGCACCATCTGATGAATCTGCCTCTGTCACCAAGCCAGGTGAGGAAGAGCAAAGTGAAACTCCTCATGCTGATGAAATTCACAGTCCTGAGAAAAATCCTCAAGCTGAGGATCAGGCTGACGCAACTCCTCCTCCTGAGCAAGATCCTCACACTGAGGCTCAGGATGAACCTATTCCTCCTCCGGAGCAAAACCCTCAACATGATGCTCCAGTTGTCGATATTCCTCAGCCTGAGGCCCAGCCAGTTCCCATTCCTCAGCCTGAAGCACAACACGAGCATGCTCCTCAGCCTGAAGCCCAAGCTGATGAAATTCCTCACCCTGAGGACAATGCTGAGGAAAATGCACCACACCAAGACAATGCTTTCGTCGTGCTCAACCCACAGACTGCAATTGTTATCTCCCCTCCAATTCCACAGCAAAATCTTCAGCCAATGCAGCGTCAGCCATTCTCCAAGCGACCACAGTTTCAAAAGGAGAACTTCTTTGAAGAACGCATATACTTCATTGGAGAAAATCCCTATGACAAACCTCAGATCAGGCATCTGAAGTTTTGGACGAGGACACAGCTGAATTACTATGCCTCTGTGCTGTGTGGAAGAAACAAGATTTTCTAGCACACGCATATTCCTCATGTTGAACTTGAAGAAATACCATGCCTAGCTCCAGTCCTCAACGTCCTTCATGAAGCTGGACTTCTACCAATGTGCTCAGATAGCTCTGATTGGAACAGTGTGCTCATTCTTCAATTTTATGCCACTCTTCACATATCTGGCGATCCTGAAGATATTAACACCTGGGTATTTGATTGGATGACGCAAAACACTCACTACAAGGCTCCTGCTACTGAGCTACTGCGTGAACTGCCAGTATCAATTCCCTCAGAGGAGGCCGTGAAGCTTTATGTTGAGCGTGAGCTGCTCAACGGGATGATGGAAGTCCTCATGAAGCCTTTGGCTGAAGGGCAACCACCGAGAAAAACCTTCCTCGTCCATGAACTCAAATATGCACCAAGGTCTGTTTACAGAATCCTCTGCAGTGTTCTTGCGCCGATCAAAGGCCATGATGATGAAGAAGATGTCGTAGGCATCATGAAGAATATCCTCTTCAACATCATCCATGGTATTCCTATCAACATACATGATTTCTTCTTGAGGACTTTGGCCGACAATGCCATGTGTCCCTTTGATCACAAGATATATGCTCCATGGATCATGAGATTCATCAGGACAAGGACATGCATCAACTTTCACGCTGATTTCAATAACCATGTTGGTTATATGCCTCCTATCAGGGTCAATAAGAAGACTTTCGAGCCAGTTGAAGGAAAAGGCAAGTCTGTTATTGATGAAGGCCGTAGGCCCCTTGATGGCCAATTCAGAGAGCCGGAAGCATATTCTTCATGGGATGATACTGAGACTCATCCTCCAAGCCATGTTGCTCCTAGCGTGATGAATACCAGAGAGCTTCTCCTCAGTCTTCACCAGAAGGTGGATCGGAATCACAAGCGGGTCAAACGCCAGTTCGGCGCCATTGTGAAAACCCTCACTAAAAAGCAGAATTCTGTGAAGCTTAATCATCACTATCTTCATGAGGTTTTTGATCAAACTGGGCTACACTTGCTCATCCGAGGACTCCAGCAGAACTTGAAGAATTGGAGTTCGAGCGAGACTTTGACTGGTCGTGGCCACCCAAGAAGAAGTTCAGGCCAATTCTAGTTCCAGACCTTGAAGACAGTTCCTTTTCTTCATTCCGCACTGCTGAATCTGATGAAGCACAACTCGACACTGCCACCGGTCCAAGGAAGAAGACTACTCCCAAGAAACCTCACGCATCTTCATCAACCCCCAAGGAGTGAAGTCTCCACGGGCGTTAGTCCTCAATTTGTCCCTTTATGTCACTTGAAGACAAAGGGGGAGAAACTTGAGATTTAGTCTTCAAGCGGGATATTTTGGGGCTTATGAACTATATTTAAGTTACAAACTCTTGGCTCTTCTAAAGTTTTTATGTAATGAGTTGTAACTTAAGCCCGATGGTACTCTGATGCTTTTGAACGTTTTTCTTCGCATGCTTATTCCTCAAGTTTTTAATGCACGCATGCTGGAATTCGTCAGATACCATTTGTCATCATGCATTTTCAATTTCTTCATACTATATGTCATATGTATGCATGATTTACAAGACTCAAGGGGAGATCTCCATGATATAAATCATCAATGTGCATTTGCTGTGGAAAGCAAAATCCTCAAGATATGCACATCTTCAGGGGGAGTCTCTCTGAATCTTGATTTCAAATTCCTCAAATGAGTATTTACACTTCATATTTTTATCCCTATTGAAGACTTAACCTAATTGTCATCAACCACCAAAAAGGGGGAGATTGTAAGTGCATCTAGTGCCCCTAAGTGATTTTGGTGGTTTGAAGACTTATAGGTTAAGTATCGAATGTGTTCATGAGTGTACACATGATCTATAAGTCACTGATGAGTTTGAAATATTTGATTAATATCGACCCCTAAAAATGTATATCTTCGGTTGAAGAAATTGGTCTGAAGCTGAAGAATTGAATCGCGAAGAATGTGCGATGAAATTGATATTCCTCACGAAGATATTGAAATTGAGGAATTCGGTGTGTCCTGAAGAAAATCATTTGGAAGACTTTGAAGCATGAAGATTTACTCTTTTTGTTTTGTTTTCTTCACACTTGAGTAGTAGGAACACCGTACTGTTAAAGGGGGTCTAAGTTACACTTTGGAATGAATTTCCTCATGATGCTCAACCCAAGCCTAATCCTACCAAAAGCCTCAGGTGAGGAATACGGGTGACATGAGGACTCTCGCAGTTGAGGGTTCCGACCGTTTCGATAGCCATGCCACATCATTGGTCTTATCCACACTAACGGACATATTATTTAAGGGCATTAGTGTCAAATCATGTCGGGATGCTCCCAGGCTATAAATAGACGCCCCCCACAACCATTAGCTGGTTGGCTGCTCCGTTAGAAACTGACACTTGTCATAAGAGCAACCCAATTCCTCAAGAGTCTTCGAGAGTAATTCATCAGTGAGGAAATACCCCAAACACCAAACCACAAACCGAGAATGAAGTGATTGAGCAGCACTGAAGAAGTTGTTCCTGTGTGGGACTGAAGCATTTTACCTTTGAGGACTGTGCATCCTCCAGACAGTTAGGCGTCATGGTCTAGAGCAATCCAGCAGTCAATTGTGGATCACCGGGTGACCAAGTTTGTGAGGGTTTGGAAGTCTGCCCTGAAGACTTACCACGAGTGTTGGGCGAGGACTGTGTGTTCTTAGCCCAAGGAGAATACGGTAGGGACTGTGTGTCCCGGGCTGTGTGTCTTTTGGTTTCAATACCAAGCCTCTCCAAACTAGATGTACAACTATCACAGCTGTTGGAACTGGGTCATCAACTACTGTCTTCGCTGTGAAACAGGTTCTAATTCCTCAACTCTTTATATTCCTCAGATTATGTGTTGATGATTTCCTGTTTCACTATTTGAAGAATTTGCTGAAGACTTTCTCTGAAATTCCTCAACCCCAAATTCTTCACGCTAGTTAATCCTCATATGTTTTCTGCGTGCCTGCTCACTATGCAATCTATTTTCATATTCCTCATACTGAAGAACTGCTGTAGTAAAACTTTGCACTCCTGATCCTTTACTATTTCCGCTGTAAGTTAGTCATCAGTGAGGAATTTCCTTAAAAGGAATTTCCTAAGTGATGAAATTCTAAAAATCTCCTATTCACCCCCCCCCTCTAGTCGATATAACGCACTTTCAAGGATTACATCGGATAGATCTCCATGAAGATCATGGAAATCTTTGTATTGAAGATCCAAGAGAGAGAAGAAGCCATCTAGCTACTAACTACGGACCCGTAGGTCTGAAGTGAACTACTCACGAGTCATTGGAGGGGCGATGATGTTGATGAAGAAGCCCTCCAACTCCAAAGTCCCCTCCGGCAGGGCACCGGGAAGGGTCTCCAGATGAGATCTCATGGAAACAGAAGCTTGCAGCGGCGAAAAAGTGTTTTCGTGGATGCCCTGATTTTTTCTGGATTTTTAGGGAATATATAGGCCAAAGACCTAGGGCACGGGAGTGCCAGGGAGGCCACAAGCTTGGTTGCCGCGGCCTCCCCCTGGTCGCGCCAACAGAGCTTGTGGGCTCCCTATGGGCCCACTTGCTTGGCCCTCAAGCCTCCTGATCTTCTTTCGTTCTGGAAAAAATCATTTTGGTGATTTTATTCCGTTTGGACTCCGTTCCAAAATCAGATCTCAACAGAGTCAAAAACGCAGCAGAAATAGGAACTGGCACTTGGCACTGAGTTAATAAGTTAGTCCCAAAAAAGATATAAAAGGTAAACAAAACATCCAAAGTTGACAGGATAACAGCGTGAAACCATCAAAAATTATAGATACGTTTGAGACGTATCAGATACGACGACCATCTACAAGGTTTAGGGAGAGGTGTTAGTAAAAGGGTTTGAATGGTATATTGGAAGAGGTGAGGGATGCATAAAACCCTAAGTATAAAGGCTAGGTGTAGCTTTTGAGAGGGGTTTCGTCTCATCTCACGTCCATACTATCTAAGGCTTCCTACAGTCAACCTGGCTCTGATACCAGCTGTGTGGGGACCCTGACTTGTAAGTCAAGATCGACGAATGCACGTGTACAGTGATTCCAGAGATCAATGCTCACAAGTGTCTTACATCCATACATAATGTCTGAGACAAATAGGGCCATTAGGGCCAAGTCATTACATAAATAAGGCATCGAAGGCCGACACACCAACACACTACTAAATGCGAATAACTTGGTTGATAGCGTGAACCCATGCCATCTGCCTTAACCTTCACGCATGCTGACTGGGAAGCATACTAGATCGCATGTTCGTCCCCGACGAATCTTCTCCAGATTCCGGTTCTTCCATGCCTGGCTAATTAAATAACCGGTGGCAATCCAATGAATACTTTGAATGTACTCGCAAGCAACCCACGATATGGAACAAGGTAATAATGAAGTAGGATATAACAATAGTGTGCTGATTTTGTGGAAAGCGGGTTTTCCCTAGTGCAACAACATGATCAAATTCTTGGGCGACATGCACCACAAGGCATAGGGGTAACCCAGTGAACATGTTACAAATATCAATATCAACTGAGGGTCGAACATACCATGTCGACCCATCATGCCAAGTCACCTGACTTAGCTCGAGTATCATGTTTCCCCATGTCACCATCTTTCCTCATACCCCCCACATACACATGGTTTATGCAGAAACAACTGGATGTAGTTTAAGCAGGATTACCCAACTATCCTTGACCGAGGACACGGCTACTCAAATAGTTTTACACTCTCCAGAGGTTGCGCGTTGTACCCACAAGACTCGAGGAAATTCCATGTCATCCACGACTCACCGCATATAACATACCCGAGGTAAGCATACGAACAATGCCTTTCCTCTGGCGACACTAAACAAAGAGTCCACTCATTGGTGCCATGCCCCATGATGTACAACACATGAGCCTCGCTCTAGATCGTACCATCCATGAGGGCACGTAATGGTGTGCCCGAAACCTGTAAAAACAGCATGGTCGCCATACCTGACAAGAACCCATCTCGAGAGTGACCACGTCATTCCCGCGCACTAGTAATGCGGGCTCTGTGCTAGTATCGACCAAAGAAATCAACAAAGCACCGTCCCATAAGGGGTATCATGGTTGCACATGTAAGGTTGGGACGGTCGACAAATCTTATATCTCATCCCGTTTCCGAAACCACACACACACACAAAATTTCTTGTTACACCAATTCTTTCTCAAGTGGTCATCCATATCAACACCATCACCCTCGGGCATTAGTGGAACCCAACGGGCTTTTCGAAGAAGCCATTGTAAACATTCCCTTCATCATCACCATGCGTATTCCCATCCCTTTTTGCGTAGCACCTACTAGCAGCTAACTTCATCCTACATGCACAACCCTCATATGTGGTAGGGTCATGCCCAAAGAAGGTTTTAACAAGGTGTTCTTCGGGGACAACCCAACAAGGGGGTCTCCGATCCAACATTAATATATGCATAAGTAAGGTACCATATGACATGCAAGTAAAAGTTTCTTAGGCATGGTCCAAGGGTTGCTTCCCTTGGTCAGCAAAGTCTCTGGGGTCTTCGAAGTCTTCGGGTCCAACTGCTTCGTCAACCACGTGATCTATCTTCGCGATAGTTAGAACAATAATAAGAATCACAACAAAAAAAGAACACAAAACTCACTCCTAAAAGGCTAATCTACTCTGTAAAATACTAACTTCACATCTAAACATATTTATCTCTGGTTTTGGAGTGAAAAAGGGTTTGAAACCTATTTTAACACAGGCTAAAAATACTTAAACTAGGTTTTAAAATAAAACTGTGTATAAAAATTTTGTAAAAACTACACAAGTAGTGTTATTGGATTTGGAGGATTATTTTTCCATGTGGAATATTTGGCAAATGCCAGAAAATAGAAAAAGAAAAAGGGTCACAACACTGTGGGCCAAACTTGTCCAGTAGCTGGGCCGGCCCAGCCAGCCAGCCAGCCAGCCTACATGCGCGCGCCGTCAGGTTTGGACCTGACGCACGGGGCCCTGTGGCCAGCGACTGGGAGAGGCAGAGAGAGCGAGGCAGAGGCGAACACATGGGGTCCCCCTATCGGGGTCGTCTTCTACCTCGGGACAGAAGGGGGAGGAGCTCATCGGCGTCAGCTCTGTCGATGGAAAGGGAAGGTGAGCGCAGGAATGGACTCCTCACAATCCCGTTGATGGGCTTATAGTCCCACGGGAGGGTCATAGGTCTACCCTATAGGTCCTACCCAAGGACTACCTTCATAGAAGACAAGGCCCTTAGACAGTTCAGACTGAACTAAGGACGCCCCCATCATCCAGTCGGTGATGATCCACTCAGAGCATATCTAACGTACCGACTGGAATCCACTCTGTACATCGTAACCTCCCAGGAGGGCAACAGTCATATGTTTTCATACACCATTATTAGCATTTAAAGCTTACGTTACCTGTAACGTAGGCATTTATTCACCACTATTCTACCCTTGTCCACCGGGCCATTATAAAGGGCAGCACACTCTATATAAGCCGCCCTTCCCCACTGGTGCAAGGGTTGGCACTTGCTGTAATCCTATAATCCACTCGACACAAATCTCCCAAGAGCACTGAGACGTAGGGCTTTTACCTCCACCGTAGAGGGGCCTGAACTCATACATCCTTGCCGTAGCTAAGTCTCTGCCCATCCTTTCGTACCCCATACTTATACTGTTAGACTTATACCCACGACAGTTGGCGCCCCACCATGGGGCAGGCATCTAAGCGACTTCCGACGAGTTTGCGATTTCATCTTTTCGTCATGTCGTCTGGTGGAGATCTGTGCATGGGTCATGAGATCCTCTTCGGTGCCCTCTCCTTCATCGCCGACGATTCGGCATGGCTTCGGGATGCGCCCCTCGACGTCGATGCGCTTCCGAGTCACAGGGCTACGCACTTCCATGCCTGTTCCCGTGGTGTTCTTCTTCTCCAGCCATCGACCCTGGTGTCGATCTTCGCCCCCATCGCGCGCCGCAACAAGCGATCCCGTCGTCTGTGGCTCCAGCGTTGGGTACGACACGCCCAGGCGCGACAGAGCGCGTCCTCTCAAGTGGCGGTGCTCGAATCGGTTGTGGCCCGCCACCATCCCAGTGCTTGGTGTCAGTTCTGACTAAGCTACCTTCCGAGTATCTGGGTCGTGGGCCTGCAGCCGAAGTTCTCATGGCCGATTCCCATGAAAGTCCCCTCAGGACTGGTCGGAACGAGCGTGAGTTCGGAGAATCATCCGGCGCTCGGCGTCAGCACCATCGTTCTTCCAGTCGACGCACTCGCCAGAGCAACGTCGAGGTGTTCCGCACACCCCTCCTCAACTTGGCTGCAGCCGCCAGGATAGCCGATTCTCTCCAGCCGACTGATTCAGAGGCTGGTAGAGGAATCGAGCAGATCCGTGCCCTGTTGCATACGGCGCAGCAGCAAAATTCGGCGGTCTCCCAGTCGCACAACAGGATCCACAACAGTCATGTTCAAGCGGACACACATCGGTCAGTTTTCAGTCCCAACTCTCATCAGCGATGCAGAGGGGGCAGCCGTTCCAGGGACCCGAGTCGGAATCCGCTTCCCATTCGGTCTCATCCCGAAGATCGTCGCCGTTCGCGTACTCCTCCGCGGGGTGGGCCTTACGGGCCCCGACATCACGATGATCGTCATTCAGGCGGCGACGCGCATGATCCAAGGCCTGATGCACGAGGGTACATCGCCCAGAAGAAGGTCGACAGAAGTCGAGCCCACCGTGATGGTCATGATAGAGACCATCCGAGTGGAAGCAGGACCTTTGTTTCTGGCCCCGAGTGCTTCAGTCGGGCCATCCGCTTAGCTGACATCCCTCCCAACTTCCGATTGGCGACGGGAATCAACAAGTTCACAGGAGAGTCCAAACCAGAACCTTGGTTGGACGACTAAAGAGTGGCGGTCCAGATCAGTGGCGGAGATGACCATGTCGCCATGAAACATCTCCCACTGATGCTCGACGGTTCGGCGCGAGCCTGGCTGAACCAGTTAGCTCCGTCAAGCATCTATAGCTGGGCAGATATGTCCCGAGTCTTCATCACGACCTTCGAGGGTACGTGCAAATGCCATGCTGGTCTTGTAGAGCTCCAGCACTGTGTCCAGAAGCAGAACGAGCCCTTGCGCGATTTCATCCAGCGCTGGACGACCCTCTACCACACGGTGGAGAACGTCACAGAGCACCAAGCAGTCTGCGCCTTCAAGGCAGGCGTGCGGTACAGAGACCTGTACCTGAAGTTCGGTCGGACATGCGACATCTCCATGAGAAAGATGATGGAGATAGCCACGCGCTATGCAAATGGCGAAGAGGAGGACCGCATACGTAGCGGCAAGCATAAGTCAGTCGCCGATGGAGATGGGAACAGCAATCGGAAGCAGAAGCAGAAAGCTCAATCCACTCCGCAGGCAGAGGCAGCAGCCGTTACAAATGCCAAGTTCAAAGGCAAGGGGAAAGCACAGTACACCACCAAGAAGAGGCAGTCAGGAAATTCCATCCTAGATCAACCGTGTCCAATCCACACGAAGATGGATGAAGAAGGCAATGCCATATTGCCGAAGCATACCACTCGGCAGTGTCACCTCCTGATCCAAGGAATCGGTGAAGGTCAGCCGAGTGAGAAGGACACCGAGCAGGATGATGAGGACAAGGAGGATCCGTTCCCCCAAGTCCATGCAACGTTGATGATTTTTGCTGATGTGGAAAGCAAAAGTCAACTGAAGCTGGTCAACACGGAGGTAAACATGGCAACCCCATCCACTCCCACGTTCCTCAAGTGGTCACAGACTGCGATCACCTTTGATCAGTCAGACCAACCAGCACACGTACCCACCCCAGGGAGGTAGGCTCTGGTCGTCGACCCGGTGGTGGAAGGAGTTAGGCTGCGCAAAGTCCTCATGGACGGCGGCAGCGGCTTGAATATCATGTACGCCAACACTCTCAAGGGAATGAGCATTCCGATGTCCAAACTTAGTGAGAGCAGTATGCAGTTGCACGGAGTCGTCCCAGGAAGAAAGGCCAAATCACTCGGCCAGATTGCGTTGGATGTCGTCTTCGGCTCTAACAAGAACTTCCGCAAGGAGAAGCTGACATTCGAGGTGGTGGACTTCCAGAGTGCATACCATGCGATTCCGGGCCGTCCGGCATATGCACGTTTCATGGCCCATCCATGTTACGTCTATTTGAAGTTGAAGATGCCTGGTACCAAAGGTGTGATTACTGTCACAGGCAATCGGCAGCGGGCCGAGGAGTGTCTGCAGCAGGGGTCGAGGATTGCTGATCAGCAGATGGCTATACTCGAGCTGGATGAGTACAAGAAGACCACCGACCCCACTGACCTGATGCGTTCAAAGAAGCCAGCTTCCGAGTCCGCATTCCAGTCGGCGGGAGACACGAAGAAAGTCAGCATCCACCCGACGGACGACACCGCTGCCCCGACAAACATCTCCACCACCCTTGATCGAAAATAGGAAGTCGAGCTCATCCAATTACTCCGTGAGAACTGGGACATTTTTGCATGGAAGCCTGCTGACATGCCAGGTGTACCCAGGGAGTTGGCTGAGCACTGACTGCATGTGGATCCTGCTGCTCGGCCCGTCCGAGAATGCCTCCCTCGGTCCGCCGCGCACAACAGGAAGGCAATCGGAGAGGAGGTGGCTAAACTTTTTGCAGCCAACTTCATTCGCGAGGTACGCCACTCCGAGTGGCTCGCTAATGTTGTCATGGTGCCCAAGAAGGACAAGTCTCTCCGTATGTGCATCGATTTCAAGCATCTCAATAAGGTCTGTCCGAAAGATCACTTCCCGCTCCCCCGCATTGATCAAATTGTTGATTCGACTGCAGGTTGCGAGCGTTTATCCTTCCTTGATGCCTATTCGGGCTATCATCAGATCCGTCTATATGGTCTAGATGAATTAAAAACAGCCTTCATCACCCCATTCGGGTGTTTCTGTTACATCACTATGCCATTCGGTTTGAAGAATGCAGGAGCAACTTTTATGCGCATGATCCCAAATGTGGAGGCATATATGGATGATATCGTTGTCAAGTCACGCAAAGGTTCCGACCTGCTGACTGACTTGGCAGAAACATTGACCAACCTACGTAGGTACGATATCAAGCTCAACCCAGCCAAGTGTTCATTCGGCGTGCCCAGCGGGAAGTTACTCGGTTTCTTCATTACCGAACGAGGGATCGATGTCAACCCCGAAAAGATCGGGACCATTGTCCGAATGGACCGGCCGGTAAGAGTACATGATGTTCAAAGGCTCACAAGTTGCCTAGCGGCTTTGAGCAGGTTTATCTCTTGACTCGGCGAGAAGGCGTTACCTATGTACCGACTCATGAAGAAGTCAGATACCTTCGAGTGGACAGACGAAGCTCAAATCGCATTCGACGTCCTCAAAGCCCTGCTTTCCACCCAGCCGGTTCTTACTGCCCCATTCAGTAAAGAACCGCTTCTTCTGTACATCGCGGCTACAAATCAAGTCATCAGCACCGTTCTGACAGTTGAACGCGAAGAAGAAGGCAAAGCGTACAAGGTTCAACGGCCAGTATATTATGTTTCCGAAGTCCTGACTCCTTCCAAGCAGAGGTATCCCCATTATCATAAGCTTATTTATGGGATCTACATGACTGCAAAGAAGGTGGCTCATTATTTCCAAGACCACTTGGTATCTGTCATATCTGATGCTTAGTTGTCGGAAATTCTCCACAATCGGGACGCATCAGGCCGAGTGGCAAAGGGGGCAATGGAGATGCTATACTGCGACATCAAGTTCGAAGCCAAGAAAGCTATAAAGTCTCAAGCTCTGGCTGACTTCATAGCAGAATGGGTAGAACAACAGCAACCGACTCACATCTACATGGCTCATTGGACCATGTTCTTCGATGGGTCCAAGATGTTGAATGGCTCCGTCGCCGGCGTAGTGCTCATATCCCCAAAAGGTGATAAACTCAAGTATGTGTTGCAAATACATTTTGATTCTTACAACAACAAAGCAGAGTACGAAGCTCTCCTTTACGTGTTGCGCATGGCCATCACACTCGGCGTCCGTCGCCTGATGGTCTATGGCGACTCAGATCTAGTGGTTAATCAAGTAATGAAGGAATGGGATGTAAGGAACCCCACCATGACTGCATACTGCAACGCAGTAAGGAAGCCTGAGAAGAAGTTCGAAGGTCTAGAACTCCGCCATGTTCCCCGACTGAAAAACCAAGCAGCAGATCAAATGGAAAAACTTGGATCCACTCGGAAACTGGTCCCGAGTGATGTCTGCCTCGAGCATATGCAGCTCCCCTTGGTAAAAGAAGATCCTTTTACAGAGGAACTAGTGCAACCGAAGAGCTCAACAGATCAGACTGAAGTCGAGGTCCCGATTCTAGCTGTCATTCCCGAATGGAGTGTGCCGTTCATTGCGTACATCCTGAGGCAAGAGTTACCAGAAGATGAAGTCCAAGCTAGGCAGATCGTTCGCAGGTCGAAGTCCTTCACCGTCATTGATGACCAGTTGTACAGGGAAAGTGTTTCAGGCGTCCTTCAGCGGTGTATCTCTCCTGAGGAGGGGCAGTTAATCTTGGAAGAAATCCACTCAGGAACCTGCGGCCATCATGCCTCCTCAAGGACAATCGTCGCCAAAGCATTCAGAGCTGGTTTATTCTGGTTGCACGCGAATGAAATGGCAAAATATATGGTCGACCGTTGCGAAGGCTGTCAGTTCTATTCAAACAAGTCCCACAAGCCAACGTCTGTGTTGAAGACAATTCCTCTTGCTTGGCCATTCGCCATGTGGGGATTAGATACAGTCGGACCATTCAGAATAGGCCAAGGAGGATTCAATCATCTGCTGGTAGCAGTCGACAAGTTTACCAAGTGGATTGAAGCCAAGCCCATCAAGAAGCTTGATGCCCTTACGGCCATCAAATTTATCAGAGACATCATTGCCAGATACGGGGTTCCGCACAGCATAATCACCGACAATGGCACAAACTTTGACTTGGACAGGTTCAAAGGTTTTTGCACAGGCCAAGGTATCCGAGTGGATTTTGCATCTGTGGCACACCCCCAAACAAACCGGCAAGCAGAGCGGGCGAATGGACTTATTCTTCAAGGGTTGAAGCCTCAACTCCTGCGAGAAGTTGGACATGCCGGCGGCGCATGGGTCACCGAGCTGCCTTTAGTGCTGTGGGGCCTCCGCACAACTCCGAATAGATCGACAGGGCGATCCCCGTTTTTCCTCGTTTATGGAGTAGAGGCAGTCCTTCCGAGTGACTTGCTTCACAACTCTCCACGAGTCGAACTCTTCTCCGAAGCCGAAGCAGAGCAAGCCAGGCAAGACGGAGTGGATCTTCTAGAAAAAGAGCGCGAGATGGCACTGATCCGTTCAACAATTTATCAACAAGATCTGCGGCAATTTCATGCGCGACACGTCAGGAGCCGCACATTCCAAGCAGGCGACCTGGTGCTCCGAGTGGATCAGCAGAGACCACACAAGTTGGCTCCCGCCTGGGAAGGACCGTTCATCATCTCTAAGGTGCTGAACAACGGAGCATATCGACTCTACAACCTCGACAGGGAAATGGACGAGCCGCGAGCATGGAATGGAGATCTACTGAAGCGCTTCTACACATAACCGCCGATGGAGACAATGTAAAGAACAAGTATCATTGAAGTAATACAAAGCAGATTGATTTCTTGCCGATTCAAAATTCTTCCGCGTTTGCAGACCCCGGTCTAAAAAACTAACTCCGAGTGTGCACTAAAAGTCACACTCGGGGACTTAGCTGCGACCCAGAGTCGCCTAAGTACAAACTCGCTCCGAGTGTGCACTAAAAGTCTCACTCGGAGACTTAGCTACGACACAGGGTCGCCTAAGTACAAACTCGCTCCAAGTGTGCACTAAAAGTCACACTCGGGGACTTAGCTGCGATCCAGAGTCGCCTAAGTAAAAACTCGCTCCGAGTGTTGGGGATATTACCTGTGAATGACCCGCCCTAGTTGGGTCGGGTTACCAATTAGGCGATTCACCCAAACAGTTATTTGGGCCTTGTCCTGGCCGGATCAAGGTCGTGTGACGGTTTATGATTCCTGGGAGGTCTCCAAGCTGCGGAAGATGGCGACTTAGAGACCACAGGGGTCACGACTTGTAGGAAGGAAAGTATCCTTGTAAATCCTAGGGGTTCGACCTGTATATAAAGGCGAGTCCCAGGGGAGGAAAGGACAAGTTAGAAATCATCGAATGCTAGGTTCGGCGAGTTACGCCCTCCTTGTAATCGAAACCACATCAATACAAACCAAAGCAGGACGTAGGCCTTTACCTCCTCACGAGGGGCCGAACCTTGGTAAATCCCCGTGTCTCTCCCGCTTAACCCCTTTGAGTCGCCACCAAGGTGCGATGGCTCCAGTTCTAAGTCCTTTCACGAGGACATCTGCCGTGACAAAACCACGACAGTTGGCGCCAACCGTGGGGCCGATGCACGGTGGAGTTGAGTTCTCAAAGGGAGACCTACCAGGGTTTGGGAGTTACGCGACGGGGCTCATGACTCGGAGCCGCCGCGGGATAACCTACATCGACAACCAGCAATGGGGACCTGAAGCGGATTCGATTGAATCTGGTTACAGGGTCCCCTTCAGCAAGATCAACATCTTCATCGGCATGATCGGATCATCTGCGCCTGAGCCGGACATCTCCACCGACATCGTCGAGCCGGCCAGGTATGTCCGCCAAGTCATAACGCCAAATCTGACTCGCCCGGTTTTATGGGGTTCACGTAGGGATCGGAGGAGCCAGAACGCTCGGCGACTCAGGAAACTACACCGGTCAACTCTGATGACGAATCATCCATGGGCGACTCAGATTCAATCCGCTCTCTGCATGGGGATTGTCTTGGGGGCTTTTCGCTAACCATGGACCCCGAAATCCTTGACCGAACTTGCCGCCAAATCGCCATCTACATGGCTGGGGCGACTCAGCCCACACAAAAGCCTACTGGAGGTGATGGGACCGGCGAGACGTCCAGGAGCCCGGCCGCTGTCCTGGTGGATTTAGCGGCGGAGATCACAAGGCTAATGGCGACTCCCCTCACACCAGAGAACCAAGAGGAGATAAACACGGAGCTGGGGAAACTCAGAGAGGCAGTGGCAAAGGCTCATCGGGACGCCGAGATGGAGTCCGCCAGGATCGAGACTCGGCAAGCTCAGATCACGGCCGAAAGGATGCGTTTAAACACTGACAACTGGCGGCTCGAGAGATAGCAGCGCGCGTCCGACGCTGTCCATCAGCGGAGACACCAGGGTCGCCTGTCCCATGATCTCAACCCGACCCGCCTGTTCGACACTCCACGAACCCCTGGGGCGGGAGCCGCCCCAGGGGGAGGACCGGGCCGCCCGCCTAACCCGCCGGCTCAGCCGGTTCAGGATCACATTCCCCGATTCCGGACGCCTCATGGCCACTTTTCCAACCCGGTGGATAACATGCTTGCCGCAACTCGCCACCTGGAGTCTCTTCCGATTCACGCCAACACCCCTGCCGAGATAGAAGCAAGGAACGCCATCGAGATGTTGAAGACGGCGGTGGTTCAAAACGCCTAGTTCTCGCATAGTCTCGAGAGATTGCATTGCACCCCCCAGGAAAGTTACACCAAGAGCCTGCCAGAGGACCAGCCCGTCGTAAACAGCGGGCCACGACATGTCCCATAGGACAACCCGCCTGAACGGAACCCGCCGGGCCGGGATCTCCCGAACACCCAAGACGCCCCGGCCCCCCTCGTCGGGGGCGGAGGGCGAGCTGGGGTACCATGCTTGTCCCCCGCCCTTTGTAACGAAAAGATGCCGAAAGACTTCAAAGGGCCAAGGAAAGTGCCTAATTATACCCCGGACCTCGAGCCGGCATCATGGATCGAAAGTTATGAAATCGCCATGGACATGCTCGACGTGAACGAGGCAGTTTGCGCCAGATACTTCACGATGATGCTTGAAGGGTCAACATGCACTTGGTTGAAAAACTTACCTTCCAATTCCATCCAGTCCTGGGCCGAGTTAAAAGAACGTTTCATCAAAAACTTCCGAGGAACTTGCAAACACCCGATGATGATCGTCGATCTACAGCACTGTGCTCAGCGCCCGGATGAGTCGGCCCACCATTGGTCAAGGCGGGTTGCAGAAATTATCAATTCGTCAGATGGTATTACGGCGGTTCAAGCTGTGCTCATCCTCGAGCATAATTGCCATTACGAACCCTTGGTGCAAAAATTGGGGCGACTCAAGCGAAAGGTCCAAGACATGGGAGAACTAATGGACACCCTCACTAGATACGCTGAGGCCGATGATACCAAAGATCCTGGCGAGGATGGTAAGGCTAACTCGCCTAAGAAGGGCGAGTCATCCAAAAATCATACCCGGTTCCAGGGGCGTAACCGTCACAATTAAGGGATCAATGGCAATCGGAGACCGCAGGAGGAGCCCTCGGACTTAGTCGCCAACACCAACGCCAACAACGGCAAGAAGAAGAATCGGGGGTTCAGCGGGAAGAGGCCGCGTAACTACGAAGAGCTACTCAAAGGCCCTTGCCCGCACCACGCCACGGCAGACGGTCCGGCGACTCACTCTTGGGAAAACTGCTTCGTGATGCGAGAGTTTCGGGCAGAGGCGATCAAGAAGAGTCAAAACGATGACCCGGACCAGCGTCAGGAGCAATTCGCCGCACCCAACCAAAGACAGAACCCTTTCGGCGGCTTTCCCGAACAGGGGGCTCAGGGAGGCCCGCAGCCAGGCGGCGGCCAATACCCGGTGCACCACCAGCGGCGGTATAACCCGCCAGGAGTTTTCCAGTAGCCACCCCCACAGGGGCTCCGCAGGGTCAGGACAACAATGGGGGCTTTCGCAGCAACCCGACATAGTTAAGTAATGGGCAGTATCATGTTTTCACCACTAATGCTTGCAGGCGTGATAAGAAGGCGAGTCACCGGGCGTACAGTGTATCTGAACCAGCGCTTCCCAGATACCTCCATTGGTCTAAGCAAACCATAACGTGGAGCAGGGAGGATCACCCGCCGAGATTTGATAACCCGGGCGATCTGGCGTTGGTCGTGGCTCCCCAAGTCGGGGTTTACACCCTATCAAAAGTGCTAATGGATGGTGGCAGCAGCATCAATATCCTATACTTTGACATTTTCCAAAGGATGAACCTATTGGAAAAAGACCTGATGCCTTCGACTACGGTTTTCCACGGAATCGTCCCAGGCAAGTCGGCCTATCCCATAGGCCGAGTCAGGCTCACAGTGGCGTTTGGAACTGCGCGGAATTATAGGTCGGAGTCACTGATCTTCCAGGTGGTCAAATTGAAAAGCCCCTACCATGCGTTGTTTGGGCGGCCGGCTTACGCCTGCTACATGGCTAGCCCGAGCTATGTCTATCTCAAGCTCAAAATGCCTGGTCCCAAAGGACCCATCACGGATGATGGAGATAGAAGGATTGCAAAGGAATGTGAAGAAGGGGACGCGGCTTATCCGGAAGTCGCGTGTGCTGCGAAAGAGCTCGAACACCATCAGGCCAATGTTGACCCGGTGGATATGTCACCCCTGAAGAAACCGACTACAGATTCTGAGTCGCCCCTCAAGTTCAAACCAACGGATGACACTAAGACAATCGATTCCGTGCCTGGCGATTCATCAAAGCAGTTCACCATTGGGACGGGTCTGGACCCCAAATAGGAAAGCGCGCTCATCGAGTTCATCCATGAGAATCGGGACATCTTTGCATGGAAACCTTCTGACATGCCTGGTGTGCCGAGAGAATTCGCTGAGCACCATCTTAATGTTGACCCAAAGTGGAAACCCATCCAGCAGTACCTTCACAGATTTAACGAGGAGCGACACAAGGCGATTGGGGAAGAAGTCGCCTGCCTTTTAGCCGCCGGGTTCATCGTGGAAGTTTTTCACCCCAAATGGTTGGCTAATCCGGTTTTGGTACTCAAGAAGAATGGTACTTTTCGTATGTGTATCGACTACACAGACCTCAACAGAGCTTGTCCAAAAGATCCCTTCGCTCTTCCCCGCATCGACCAAATCATTGACTCGGTGGCGGGATGCGAAAAATTGTGCTTTCTGGACGCCTATTCAGGATATCATCAAATCAAGATGGTCGTGGAGGATCAAGAGAAAACAGCCTTCATAACCCCCTTCGGGGCCTTTTGTTATGTGTCCATGCCCTTTGGACTCAAGAGTGCGGGGGCGACTTATTAACGTTGCATCCAAAATTGCCTCCGTAACCAAATTGGCCGCAACGTCCATGCCTATGTCGACGATATTGTGATCAAGACCCGCCAGGGGGAGACGCTACTGGAGGATCTCAAAGAAACATTCGATAATCTATGGGTATATCAGATGAAGCTAAATCCCACCAAGTGTGTTTTTGTTATACCTGCAGGGAAATTACTGGGTTTCCTGGTATCAGAGCGCGGCATTGAAGCTAACCTGGACAAGATCGAAGCGGTTACATCCCTTGGAAATCCGGCGAACGTTAATCAAGTTCAACGACTGGTGGGTCGCATTGCGGCCCTAAGTCGTTTTGTGAGTCGCTTGGGGGAGAAGGCGATCCCTCTTTATCAGTTATTGAGGAAATCCGATCGGTTTGTTTGGACAAATGAGGCAGATGAGGCACTCGAAGTCTTGAAACGCCAATTGGTTAACCCGCCGGTCCTGGCTGCCCCAACTGAAAAGGAGCCCATGCTTCTGTATATCGCGGCAAATTCCAAAGCAGTAAGTGTGGCGGTGGTCGTTGAGAGAAAGGAGGAAGGAAAGGAATACCCGGTGCAACGTCCGGTATATTTTATCAGCGAGGTGCTAACTCTTTCCAAGCAGCGGTACCCACATTGGCAGAAATTGGTATATGGGGTGTTTATGGCGAGTCGAAAACTTAAGCATTATTTCCAAGAACACCGTATCACAGTGGTTAGCTCTGCCCCCCTTGGGGGACATCATCCAGAATCGGGAGGCAATAGGGCGAATTGCCAAGTGGGCAATAGAACTTGGGCCCCATCACATACACTATACTCCCGGCACAGCCATTAAGTCCCACGCCTTAGTTGATTTCGTCAACGACTGGACGGAGTTACAGGCTCCGGAAGAACGGCCTGATCTCACTTACTGGACCATTTATTTTGATGGGTCTAGGCAGCTGGAAGGCTCGGGGGCTGGAGTGGTGTTGGTATCCCCTCAAGGAGATAAGTTCTATTACGTTCTCCGACTCATGTTTCCGTGCAATAACAATGCGGCAGAATACGAAGCTCTGCTTCACGGCTTGTGACTCGCCAAGGAGATGAATCTAACACGAGTCAGATGCTTTGGCGACTCTGATTTGGTGGCACAGCAAGTTTCGGGTACCTAGGATTCTCGGGACCCCATGATGGCGGCTTACAGGCGAGCTGTGTCTGATGTGGCGGGTCATTTTCATGGTTATCAGGTGGACCATATTGATCGGCGCCTCAACGAGGCAGCTGACGCCCTCTCACGACTTGGCTCCCAGAGAAAGCCGGTTCCTCCTAATGTTTTTCTGGATATCTTACATAAACCATCCGTGACTCTACCATCGGAGGAGGAATTAGCAATACCAGATCCTGAGTCTCAGCTTGTGGCGGCTCTCCATGTCATGCCGGATTGGGTTCTTCCTTATCTGGCTTATCTCGCTCGGGGCGAGTTACCGGCGGATGAAGTTTTGGCTCGTCAAATTGTTCGGTGCAGCAAATCCATGGTCATCATCAATGGCGAGTTGTATAAGCGCCTCTGGAGTTTTTCAGCGATGTGTTTCCTCCGAACAAGGATGCATAATGTTAAATGACGTTCATTCCGGAGACTGTGGGCATCACGCCGGCTCACGTTCTTTGGTATCAAAGGCTTTCCGTCATGGTTTCTTTTGGCTGACGGCTCATGCAGATGCAGAAGATACAGTTCGTCGGTGCGAAGGGTGACAACGTTATGGGCGGTAGGCTCATGTGTCGGCTCAAGAATTAAGAATGATCCCCATCACTTGGCCTTTTGCAGTCTGGGGCTGGACATGGTCGGCCCCTTTAAAATGTCCTCTAACAAGAAGACCCATCTGCTGGTGACGGTTGACAAGTTCACCAAGTGGGTTGAGGCGGAACCTATTGGAGCTTGCGATGCGGAAACAGCGGTCAAATTCTTGAAGAAGTTGATTTTCCGGTTTGGATATCCGCACAGTATCATTACTGATAATGGTACAACTTGTCCCAAGGGGCGATGCATGAGTTTTGTCATCGAGAACATATCCGACTTGACGTTTCTGCAGTCGCTCACCCACAATCTAATGGGCAGGCAGAGCAGGCGAATCAGGAGGTGTTGCGAGGGATTAAGCCCCGACTCATGGTCCCCCTGGAAAAAACCCCAGGGTGTTGGGTTGAAGAACTACCTTCGGTGCTGAGTATTCGGACCACCCCGAACCGATCCACGGGTTTCACCCCTTTCTTTCTGGTCTACGGAGCAGAGGCTGTTCTCCCTACTGACATAAGACATGACTCACTTAGAGTCGCTGCGTATGTGGAACAAGACAATGAGCTGGCGCGTCAAGACTCTTTGGACGCCTTAGAGGAGGCGCGTGACCGGCTGCGGCCCATTCAGCTATCTACCAGCAAGATCTGCGGCGTTATCACAACCGTCGGGTTAAAAGTCGAACCTTTCAGGAAGGCAACTTAGTTCTTCGCTTGATACAAGATTGTGCAGGCATGCACAAGTTGTCACCACCTTGTGAAGGGCCGTTCGTCGTCAGCAAGAACCTCCGCAATGGCTCTTATTATTTGGTGGATCTCCGGCCTAACCGGCCAACCACGGAGGCTGAGTCAACTCGCCCCTGGAATATTGCCCACCTGCGGCCTTATTACACTTGAGCTCTTAAGCTCTACATTTTGTAAGTTTTTCAGTTTCATTATGAAGTAATAAAGTTACAAATACTCCCTAGCTTGGGGGCTTCTTCATTAAAGAGCAATTGTGTCATCCTGTTGCGACCTTATGAGCCGAAAGAGTCATCATTTAGGGTGTGTGCTCGAGCTTTCTGACTCGCCTCATCCTGTCACGACCTTATGAGCCGACGAAACCTGCATTTAGGGTGGGTGCTCGAGCTTTCTGACTCGCCTCATCCTGTCGCGACCTTATGAGCCGACGAAACCTGCATTTAGGGTGTGTGCACGAGCTTTCTGACTCGCCTCATCCTGTCGTGACCTTATGAGCCGACGAAACCTTTATTTAGGGTGTGTGCACGAGCTTTCTCACTCGCCTCATCCTGTCGCGACCTTATGAGCCGACGTGTTGGGGAACGTCGCATGGGAAACAAAAATTTTCCTACGCGCACGAAGACCTATCATGGTGATGTCCATCTACGAGAGGGGATGAGTGATCTACGTACCCTTGTAGATCATACAGCAGAAGCGTTAGAGAACGCGGTTGATGTAGTGGAACGTCCTCACGTCCCTCGATCCGCCCCGCGAACAATCCCGCGATCAGTCCCACGATCTAGTACCGAACGGACGGCACCTCCGCGTTCAGCACACGTACAGCTCGACGAAGATCTCGGCCTTCTTGATCCAGCAAGAGAGACGGAGAGGTAGAAGAGTTCTCCGGCAGCGTGACGGCGCTCCGGAGGTTGGTGATGATCTCGTCTCAGCAGGGCTCCGCCCGAGCTCCGCAGAAACGCGATCTAGAGGAAAAACTATGGAGGTATGTGGTCGGGCAGCCGTGAGAAAGTCGTCTCAAATCTGCCCTAAAAGCCCCATATATATAGGAGGAGGGAGGGAGACCTTGCCTTGGGGTCCAAGGGATCCCCAAGGGGTCGGCCGAGCCAGGGGGGAGGACTCTCCCCCCCCCAAACCGAGTCCTACTTGGTTTGGTGGGAGGGAGTCCTTCCCCCTTCCCACTTCTTCCTTTTTTTTCTTTCCTTTGATTTTTTCTCTCTTGGCGCATAGGGGATTGGTGGGCTGTCCCACCAGCCCACTAAGGGCTGGTGTGACCCCCCCAAATGCCTATGGGCTTCCCCGGAGTGGGTTGCCCCCCTCCGGTGAACTCCCGGAACCCATTCGTCATTCCCGGTACATTCCCGGTAACTCCGAAAACCTTCCGGTAATCAAATGAGGTCATCCTATATATCAATCTTCGTTTCCGGACTATTCCGGAAACCCTCGTGATGTCCGTGATCTCATCCGGGACTCCGAACAACATTCGGTAACCAACCATATAACTCAAATACGCATAAAACAACGTCGAACCTTAAGTGTGCAGACCCTGCGGGTTCGAGAACTATGTAGACATGACCCGAGAGACTCCTCGGTCAATATCCAACAGCGGGACCTGGATGCCCATATTGGATCCTACATATTCTACGAAGATCTTATCGTTTGAACCTCAGTGCCAAGGATTCGTATAATCCCGTATGTCATTCCCTTTGTCCTTCGGTATGTTACTTGCCCGAGATTCGATCGTCAGTATCCGTATACCTATTTCAACCTCGTTTACCGGCAAGTCTCTTTACTCGTTCCGTAATACAAGATCCCGCAACTTACACTAAGTTACATTGCTTGCAAGGCTTGTGTGTTATGTTGTATTACCGAGTGGGCCCCGAGATACCTCTCCGTCACACGGAGTGACAAATCCCAGTCTTGATCCATACTAACTCAACTAATACCTTCGGAGATACCTGTAGAGCATCTTTATAGTCACCCAGTTACGTTGCGATGTTTGATACACACAAAGCATTCCTCCGGTGTCAGTGAGTTATATGATCTCATGGTCATAGGAATAAATACTTGACACGCAGAAAACAGTAGCAACAAAATGACACGATCAACATGCTATGTCTATTAGTTTGGGTCTAGTCCATCACGTGATTCTCCCAATGACGTGATCCAGTTATCAAGCAACAACACCTTGTTCATAATCAGAAGACACTGACTATCATCGATCAACTGGCTAGCCAACTAGAGGCATGCTAGGGACGGTGTTTTGTCTATGTATCCACACATGTAAATGAGTCTTCATTCAATACAATTATAGCATGGATAATAAACTATTATCTTTGATACAGGAATTATAATAATAACTATACATTTATTATTGCCTCTAGGGCATAATTCCAATAGTCTCCCACTTGCACTAGAGTCAATAATCTAGCCCTCACATCACCATGTGAATTACATTGTAATAAATCTAACACCCATACAGTTCTGGTGTCGATCATGTTTTGGCCGTGGAAGAGGTTTAGTCAGCAGGTCTGCTACATTCAGATCCGTGTGCACTTTGCATATATTTACGTCCTCCTCCTCGACGTAGTCGCGGATGAGGTTGAAGCGTCGTTTGATGTGTCTGGTCTTCTTGTGAAACCTTGGTTCCTTTGCTAAGGCAATGGCACCAGTGTTGTCACAGAACAAGGTTATTGGATCCAGTGCACTTGGCACCACTCCAAGATCCGTCATGAACTGCTTCATCCAGACACCCTCCTTAGCCGCCTCCGAGGCAGCCATGTACTCCGCTTCACATGTAGAATCTGCTACGACGCTTTGCTTGGAACTGCACCAGCTTACTGCACCCCCATTAAGAATAAATACGTATCCGGTTTGCGACTTAGAGTCGTCTGGATCTGTGTCAAAGCTTGCATCGACGTAACCTTTTACGGCGAGCTCTTCGTCACCTCCATACACGAGAAACATCTCCTTAGTCCTTTTCAGGTACTTCAGGATATTCTTGACCGCCGTCCAGTGATCCACTCCTGGATTACTCTGGAACCTACCTGCCATACTTATGGCCAGGCTAACATCCGGTCTAGTGCACAGCATTGCATACATGATAGAGCCTATGGCTGAAGCATAGGGGACGGAGCGCATATGCTCTCTATCTTCATCAGTTGCTGGGCACTGAGTTTTACTCAATCTCGTACCTTGTAACACTGGCAAGAACCCTTTCTTGGACTGTTCCATTTTGAACCTCTTCAAAACCTTATCAAGGTATGTGCTTTGTGAAAGTCCTATTAGGCGTTTTGATCTATCCCTATAGATCTTAATGCCTAGAATGTAAGCAGCTTCTCCTAGGTCCTTATAGAGAAACTTTTATTCAAGTAACCTTTTATGCTCTCCAAAAGCTCTACGTTGTTTCCAATCAGTAATATGTCATCCACATATAATATTAGAAACGCCACAGAGCTCCCACTCACTTTCTTGTAAATACAAGATTCTCCAACCACTTGTATAAACCCAAATGCTTTGATCACCTCATCAAAGCGTTTGTTCCAACTCCGAGATGCTTGCACCAGTCCATAAATGGATCGCTGGAGCTTGCACACCTTGTCAGCATTTTTAGGATCGACAAAACCTTCGGGTTGCATCATATACAACTCTTCCTTAAGGAAACCGTTAAGGAACGCCGTTTTGACATCCATCTGCCAGATTTCATAATCGAAAAATGCAGCTATTGCTAACATGATTCTGACGGACTTAAGCATCGCTACGGGAGAGAAAGTCTCATCGTAGTCAATTCCTGGAACTTGTGAAAAACCCTTTGCCACAAGCCGAGCTTTATAAACGGTCACATTACCGTCAGCGTCCGTCTTCTTCTTAAAGATCCATTTGTTCTGAATAGCCTTGCGGCCCTCAGGCAGCATCTCCAAAGTCCACACTTTGTTCTCATACATGGATCCTATCTCGGATTTCATGGCTTCTAGCCATTTGTTGGAATCTGGGCCTACCATTGCTTCTTCATAATTTGCAGGTTCATTGTTGTCTAACAACATGATTGATAAGACGGGATTACCGTACCACTCTGGAGCAGCGCGTGATCTTGTCGACCTGCGTGGTTCAACAGAAACTTGAACTGGAGTTTCATGATCATCATCATTCACTTCCTCCTCAACCAGCGTCGCAATGACAGAGGTTTCCCCTTGCCCTGCGCCACCATCCAGAGGGATGAGAGGTTCGACAACCTCGTCAAGTTCTATCTTCCTCCCACTCAATTCTCTCGAGAGAAACTCCTTCTCGAGAAAAGTTCCGTTCTTAGCAACAAACACTTTGCCCTCGGATTTGAGATAGAAGGTGTACCCAACTGTCTCTTTTGGGTAACCTATGAAGACGCACTTTTCCGCTTTGGGTTCTAGCTTTTCAGGCTGAAGCTTTTTGACATAAGCATCACATCCCCAAACTTTAAGAAACGACAACTTTGGCCTTTTGCCATACCACAGCTCGTATGGTGTCGTCTCAACGGATTTCGATGGTGCCCTATGCAGCTATTTCTAATGCATAACCCCAAAACGATAACGGCAAATCAGTAAGAGACATCATAGATCGCACCATTTCTAACAAAGTACGATTACGACGTTCGGACACACCATTACGCTGTGGTGTTCCAGGCGGTGTTAACTGCGAAACAATTCCACATTGTCTTAAGTGAGTACCAAACTCGAAACTCAGATATTCACCCCCACGATCAGACCGTAGGAACTTGATCTTCTTGTTACGATGATTTTCCACTTCACTCTGAAATTGCTTGAACTTTTCAAATGTTTCAGACTTGTGCTTCATCAAGTAGACATCACCATATCTACTTAAATCGTCAGTGAAGGTGAGAAAATAACGATATCCGTCGCGTGCCTCCACGCTCATTGGACCACACACATCGGTATGTATGATTTCCAACAAGTCACTTGCACGCTCCATTGTTCCGGAGAACGGAGTCTTAGTCATCTTGCCCATGAGGCATGGTTCGCACGTGTCAAGTGAATCAAAGTCAAGTGACTCCAAAAGTCCATCAACATGGAGTTTCTTCATGCGCTTTACACCAATATGACCCAAGCGGCAGTGCCACAAAAATATGGCGCTATCATTGTTTACTCTAACTCTTTTGGTCTCAATGTTATGTATATGCGTATCTCTTTCAAGATTCAATATGAACAATCCTCTCACATACGGTGCATGACCATAAAAGATGTTACTCATAGAAATAGAACAACCATTATTCTCAGACTTAAAAGAGTAACCGTCTCGCAATAAACAAGATCCAGATATAATGTTCATGCTCAACGCAGGCACTAAATAACAATGATTTAAGTTCATCACTAATCCCGATGGTAGTTGAAGTGACACTGTGCCGACCGCGATTGCATCAACCTTGGAACCGTTTCCTACGCGCATCGTCACTTCGTCTTTCGCCAGCCTTCGTCTATTTCGCAGTTCCTGCTTCGAGTTGCAAATGTGAGCAACAGAACCGGTATCGAATACCCAGGCACTACTACGAGAGCCGGTTAAGTACACATCAATAACATGTATATCAAATATACCTGATTTTTCTTTGCCCGCCTTCTTATCTGCCAGATACTTGGGGCAATTGCGCTTCCAGTGACCCATACCCTTGCAATAGAAGCACTCTGTTTCAGGCTTAGGTCCAGCCTTGGGTTTCTTCGGCGGATTGGCAACAGGCTTGCCGCTCTTCTTTGAATTGCCTTCTTGCCTTTGCCGTTTCTCTTGAAACTAGTGGTCTTGCTTACCATCAACACTTGATGCTCTTTACGGAGTTCAGACTCTGCGACTTTCAGCATCGCAAACAACTCGCCGGGAGACTTGTTCATCCCTTGCATGTTGTAGTTCAACACAAAGCCTTTATACCTTGGCGGCAGTGATTGAAGGATTCTGTCAGTGATAGCTTCTTGCGGGAGTTCAATCCCTAGTTCAGCTAGACGGTTTGAGTACCCAGACATTTTGAGCACATGTTCACTGACAGACGAGTTTTCCTCCATCTTGCAAGCATAGAATTTATCGGAGGTCTCATACCTCTCGATCCGGGCGTTCTTCTGAAAGATAAACTTCAACTCCTGGAACATCTCAAATGCTCCATGACGCTCAAAGCGACGTTGAAGTCCCGGTTCTAAGCCATACAAGACTGCACATTGAACTATTGAGTAGTCCTCCTTACGTGCTAACCAAGCGTTCTTAACATCCTGATCAGCAGTAGCGGGTGGTTCATCTCCTAGCGCAGCATTAAGGACATAATCCTTCTTTCCAGCTTGTAAGATTAGCTTAAGATTACGAGCCCAGTCTACAAAGTTGCTTCCATCATCTTTCAACTTAGCTTTCTCTAGGAACGTATTAAAATTCAGGATGACACTTGCGTGAGCCATGATCTACAACACAAATATATTCAAAGTGGACTTAGACTATGTTCAAGATAATTAGAGTTCAACTTAATCAAATTATATGCTAAACTCCCACTCAAAAAGTACATCTCTCTAGTCATTTGAGTGGTTCATGATCCACTTACACTATCCCAAGTCCGATCATCACGTGAGTTGAGTATAGTTTCAGTCGTAAGCATCCCTATGCTAATCATATCAACTATATGATTCATGATCGACCTTTCGGTCTCATGTGTTCCGAGGCCATGTCTGCACATGCTAGGCTCGTCAAGCTTAACCCGAGTGTTCCGCGTGCGCAACTGTTTTGCACCCGTTGTATGTGAACGTTGAGTCTATCACACCCGATCATCACGTGGTGTCTCGAAACGACGAACTGTAGCAACGGTGCACAGTCGGGGAGAACACAATTTCGTCTTGAAATTTTAGTGAGAGATCACCTCATAATGCTACCGTCGTTCTAAGCAAAATAAGGTGCAAAAAGGATTAACATCACATGCAATTCATAAGTGACATGATATGGCCATCATCACGTGCTCCTTGATCTCCATCACCAAAGCACCGGCACGATCTTCTTGTCACCGGCGCCACACCATGATCATCCATCAACGTGTTGCCATCGGGGTTGTCGCGCTATTTATGCTATTACTACTAAAGCTACATCCTAGCAAAATAGTAAACGCATCTGCAAGCACAAACGTTAGTATAAAGACAACCCTATGGCTCCTGCCGGTTGTGGTACCATCGACATGCAAGACGATATTTCTATTACAACATGATCATCTCATACATCCAATATATCACATCACATCGTTGGCCATATCACATCACAATCATACCCTGCAAAAACAAGTTAGACGTCCTCTAATTTTGTTGTTGCATGTTTTACGTGGTGACCAAGGGTATCTAGTAGGATCGCATCTTACTTACGCAAACACCACAACGGAGATATATGAGTTGCTATTTAACCTCATCCAAGGACCTCCTCGGTCAAATCCGATTCAACTAAAGTTGGAGAAACCGTCACTTGCCAGTCATCTTTGAGCAAAGGGGGTTACTCGTAACGATGAAACCAGTCTCTCGTAAGCGTACGAGTAATGTCGGTCCAAGCCGCTTCAATCCAACAATACCGCGGAATCAAGAAAAGACTAAGGAGGGCAGCAAAACGCACATCACCGCCCACAAAACCTTTTGTGTTCTACTCGAGAGGACATCTACGCATGAACCTAGCTCTGATACCACTGTTGGGGAACGTCGCATGGGAAACAAAAATTTTCCTACGCGCACGAAGACCTATCATGGTGATGTCCATCTACGAGAGGGGATGAGTGATCTACGTACCCTTGTAGATCGTACAGCAGAAGCGTTAGAGAACGCGGTTGATGTAGTGGAACGTCCTCACGTCCCTCGATCCGCCCCGCGAACAATCCCGCGATCAGTCCCACGATCTAGTACCGAACGGACGGCACCTCCGCGTTCAGCACACGTACAGCTCGACGAAGATCTCGGCCTTCTTGATCCAGCAAGAGAGACGGAGAGGTAGAAGAGTTATCCGGCAGCGTGATGGCGCTCCGGAGGTTGGTGATGATCTCGTCTCAGCAGGGCTCCGCCCGAGCTCCGCAGAAACGCGATCTAGAGGAAAAACTATGGAGGTATGTGGTCGGGCAGCCGTGAGAAAGTCGTCTCAAATCTGCCCTAAAAGCCCCATATATATAGGAGGAGGGAGGGAGACCTTGCCTTGGGGTCCAAGGGATCCCCAAGGGGTCGGCCGAGCCAGGGGGAGGACTCTCCCCCCCCCCCCAAACCGAGTCCTACTTGGTTTGGTGGGAGGGAGTCCTTCCCCCTTCCCACTTCTTCCTTTTTTTTCTTTCCTTTGATTTTTTCTCTCTTGGCGCATAGGGGATTGGTGGGCTGTCCCACCAGCCCACTAAGGGCTGGTGTGACCCCCCCAAATGCCTATGGGCTTCCCCGGAGTGGGTTGCCCCCCTCCGGTGAACTCCCGGAACCCATTCGTCATTCCCGGTACATTCCCGGTAACTCCGAAAACCTTCCGGTAATCAAATGAGGTCATCCTATATATCAATCTTCGTTTCCGGACTATTCCGGAAACCCTCGTGATGTCCGTGATCTCATCCGGGACTCCGAACAACATTCGGTAACCAACCATATAACTCAAATACGCATAAAACAACGTCGAACCTTAAGTGTGCAGACCCTGCGGGTTCGAGAACTATGTAGACATGACCCGAGAGACTCCTCGGTCAATATCCAACAGCGGGACCTGGATGCCCATATTGGATCCTACATATTCTACGAAGATCTTATCGTTTGAACCTCAGTGCCAAGGATTCGTATAATCCCGTATGTCATTCCCTTTGTCCTTCGGTATGTTACTTGCCCGAGATTCGATCGTCAGTATCCGTATACCTATTTCAACCTCGTTTACCGGCAAGTCTCTTTACTCGTTCCGTAATACAAGATCCCGCAACTTACACTAAGTTACATTGCTTGCAAGGCTTGTGTGTGATGTTGTATTACCGAGTGGGCCCCGAGATACCTCTCCGTCACACGGAGTGACAAATCCCAGTCTTGATCCATACTAACTCAACTAATACCTTTGGAGATACCTGTAGAGCATCTTTATAGTCACCCAGTTACGTTGCGACGTTTGATACACACAAAGCATTCCTCCGGTGTCAGTGAGTTATATGATCTCATGGCCATAGGAATAAATACTTGACACGCAGAAAACAGTAGCAACAAAATGACACGATCAACGTGCTACGTCTATTAGTTTGGGTCTAGTCCATCACGTGATTCTCCCAATGACGTGATCCAGTTATCAAGCAACAACACCTTGTTCATAATCAGAAGACACTGACTATCATCGATCAACTGGCTAGCCAACTAGAGGCATGCTAGGGACGGTGTTTTGTCTATGTATCCACACATGTAAATGAGTCTTCATTCAATACAATTATAGCATGGATAATAAACTATTATCTTTGATACAGGAATTATAATAATAACTATACATTTATTATTGCCTCTAGGGCATAATTCCAACACGACGAAACCTGCATTTAGGGTGTGTGCTCGAGCTTTCTGACTCGCGTCATCCTGTCGCGACCTTATGAGCCGACGAAACCTGCATTTAGGGTGTGTGCACGAGCTTTCTGACTCGCCTCATCCTGTCGTGACCTTATGAGCCGACGAAACCTTTATTTAGGGTGTGTGCACGAGCTTTCTGACTCGCCTCATCCTGTCGCGACCTTATGAGCCGACGAAACCTGCATTTAGGGTGTGTGCTCGAGCTTTCTGACTCGCCTCATCCTGTCGCGACCTTATGAGCTGACGAAACCTGCATTTAGGGTGTGTGCTCGAGCTTTCTGACTAGCCTCATCCTGTCGCGACCTTATGAGCCGACGAAACCTGCATTTAGGGTGTGTGCACGAGCTTTCTGACTCGCCTCATCCTGTCGCGACCTTATGAGCCGACGAAACCTGCATTTGGGGTGTGTGCACAAGCTTTCTGACTCGCCTCATCCTGTCGCGACCTTATGAGCCAACGAAACCTGCATTTAGGGTGTGTGCTCAAGCTTTCTGACTCGCCCCATCCTATCGCGACCTTATGAGCCGACGAAATTGTTGTTTGATATTTTTTCTTCATGGCATAACCTCGAGGGTTTTTAACCTTTCTTTCTAATGCCTATTGAAAATATTTGTTATCATTTGTTTGGTTTCACATATGCCATTTTCAAAGCTTAAATCAGGATGATGATCAGAATTACTTCGTCCATAGCGAATTAAGCATCATAAAGGATTCTCAAAAGGGCAGGTCAAATATTTTCAAATCGCCTTAAGGGTGATATAAAGATTCCTTCGAAAGGGTATCACAAAAACAGTACCGACTTATGAAAAAGACCTATTACATGGCTCTCAGGCCAAATCAATGATGTTTATTCTGTTGGCACCTTAGGATCATTCTATTGTGAGCTCTGGCCGACTTCAATTTGCAAGTCGCCCAGTACCCAGTTGCACTTAGCCAGAGCTGCGAAGGCATCTTCATCAGTCAGGATTGATTCCAGGTCTGCTTCCAAGTCAAAAGGGTTCTTGGGTCGCCGAGGAGTTAAACTGGTCGACACAAAGGTTGGCGGGTTGACCTTCTTGTTTTTGCTATCATAAGCCGCCTGATACTTTGATAAATCAAGACTTGCTGCGAGTTGGGTTGCTGCCAGCCGGGAGCCCTTGACAACACGTTGATAGTCCTCTTCAACGAATTCTGACCCATCGTCTTTAAGTTGAGGAAAGCCTGCTGCTACCTCTTCCGGGTTGATCTCTGGAGCATACACCAAGCAGCGACTCAGGGCAGTCAGAACACCCTTTCGAGCGGCTGACTGAGTTAGCTCGCCAATCTGAGGGGGAAGTGTGGATAGGCAGCCAAGCACCTTCTTTATGGAAGTTATAGGCTCTTTGGCACCCATCACAGCTTTAACAGTCAAGACACTGCCGGTGTACAGTTGCTCTGTCAGCGTGTAAATCGCCTTCAGCATCAGCACGCAGTCTTCTTGAAGGTTGGCGGCTCTCGGACCTGAGTAAGGGGTCATGATGATCAGCGACTTACGATAAGAATTATTTATAAAAAAGAAGAGGAGATCAAAAGTTTGAGTAAGCTTACCGAAGACGGCTTGCGTCATGTTGGAGATATGACGCTTCAAGCCGGACAATTCCTGTTGCACGGTGGCCAGACTGGCTTCAGCCTTCTCTGCTCTTTTTATGGCGGCATCTTGGTCAGCCTGAGCTCTTTTTAACTCGGCTTTGAGTTTTTCCAGCTCAGCCAAGGCCAATTGATATTTCTCCTCCGACTTAGCTCGGGCGTCTTGCTGACCAGATAAGTTTTTCTTTAAATCGCCAAGCGCTGATTCAGTCTGAGCAAGAGTTTCCTGTTGAAAGTACAAAGCAAGGGCAAGTCTCAGAACTATTGCAAGCAATATCCCTGGCACTTGGGGGCTAATGTATAATTTTTTCTTTTCAGATGAAATTATACAATATCAAGACCCGGCTCATCTTTTTACTGATGACCCGGCCCTTAGGGGTTACTGGTCGCAAAGTTTTTTCTAAATTTTTCAAGACCCGGCTCATCTTTTTTACTGATGACCCGGCCCTTGGGGGTTAATGGGAGTAATACAATATAACAAACTTACCTCATGTTTGTTTTTCAACATCCGCAGCAGGCTTTTCTCCATCTCATAGCTCGCCTCCGGGCGAATTGAAAAACTAGAGCAGAGTTCCTTGAACTCCAGATTTTCATATTCAGAAAGCTTCGTCTTGGAGAGTCCAGATTCGGGAATGGCTTGAGAAGAGGATGCCACATGCCTTAACAAAACCGTTGCCGCCGGCTTAGAGAAGCCGGTACCAGTAATAACTACAGCATCCGGGTCTTCTGTTGTCATCAATGGGCTTGGCGACTTAGGGGCATCCATTGCTTCCTTGGGCGAGTCTGGAAGATCCATTTGATTTTCAGGCTCGCCTTGGTCCGGGTTGTCCTGAGTCGGCATTGATTCTTTGATGGGCTCTGAAGTTGTGACAGGAGTTGATCCGCTAGTTTTCCTTTTCTTGGCATGTGCCCTAAAAGAAGGGAGAAGCGCATTAAGGAACTGGAAGTCTATTACCCTCAGAGTTCAAAGTAAGATTATCAAAAGACTTACCCAGGAACTCGAATCATTGGCGGAAGTGTCGACATCACTGAGTTGCCAGATGTAGGAGGAGATTCTACAAAAATTATACGTCAAAAATATAGGCGGGTTACAGATGTGATCCAAAGAAACATGAAGAATTGTTATTCATAAGTACCTCATTTGGTTTCCTTTTGTTCGTTGCTGGTAAGCCGGACACCAGATCACCGGAATGACTTTGGGTCTTCCGATTTGAAGTATGCTGTGCTCTCTTCAGTAGGAAATTTGGGTCCAAACAAGCATTTGGGTGTGAGAAGGGAACTTTCCCACAAACTCGCCTGGCCAGCTTAGGTGGAGAAGGAGATGAATCGGAGGAAACAGAAATTACCTCAACAGAGTCCTCCTAGCTTTCGTTGTCTTCATTCTATTTCAAGAGAGACAGAGATATAAATACAAAGATTAACAGTAGTGAATGGCAAGTAAAAATAGGGCGAACTTTTACCTCCGAAAGTGCATCGCCGACTTGAGATTCATCGACTTCGGACGGCTCAGCCATAGCAGCTTTGCCCTTACCCTTGGTTTTCTTTGAAGGCGGCTTAACATTTTTCATGGCTGGCCTTTTGGGCTTCCTGGACCAGAACTTATCACCTTTCTGAAATAGCATATGTTACAAAAACCACAATACAAATGAAGCATAAGGAGTAAAGACCAAAGGCGGGTTAGATTTGTTCACCTTGGGCGCCGGGTTAATTTTGCAGAAAGGCTTGAGGCCGATTTGGGCGCATTTTCCCGCAGGCTCGCCAGTCAGCTTCTTGATAATGGTAACAATGTCCTTTTCTGTTAAAGCCGTATGGAAATAACATTGAGGATGATCTAGGGTGCCATCAAATTCGCACATCAGACCGTCCCGACGACTCAGAGGGAGGATACGCCATTCGACCCAGCAGCGGATTAGGTCAACCCCAGTAAGGCCGTTGTTCGTCAAGGATCTTAATTCGGACAGTATTGGGATGAATTCCGATTCTTCTTCCTCGGTGAGTTTGTCTGGAAGCTTGAAGTTGGTTGGAAGGCGAGTTGGCCTGTAGCCCAGAAGCTTGTTTTTGCCTGCAGGAGAAGTCTCTTGACAGTAGAACCAAGACTCGCCCCAACCTTTGGGATGGCTAGGCATGGCGAGTGAGGGAAACGGGCTATCCCTACGGCGTTGGACATTGACGCCGCCGAGTTCCAGGCTGGGGCCGTTGCAGAATTCCGTTTGGCGATTCAGATGGAAAAAGTGCCAGAATAAAGGAACAGAGGGCTCATTCTGCAGATAAGCCTCACAGAAAACTTGGAATTGGCATAAGTTACTTATGGAATTGGGTCCCAAATCCTGGAGGCGGACGTTCATGAAAGCCATGGAGTCTCTAAGAAACTTCGATCCGGGCGGCTTAAAACCTCGCTCCAGGTGTTCAACAAAAACAACTATTTCCCCTTCTTTGGGGTTAGGGAGATCTTCTCCGAACCCGGTGCGCCAGCCGATAACATTCTGGGGGTCCAAGTTGCCCGTTTTCACATAATCAGCTAGTATGGTGTCATCAACCTTGGTAGGAAGCCAGTCACTTTTGAAAACGGCGCCCATGCTACAAAGAAGTAAAGTATGAACTTACATGCCTCGAACATCTACTGTAAGGGGTGAAATAAGTTCATTTAACTCGCCAAGTACTTTGTCCATGGACTAAGGGAAGGGCTTGACCCGCCATATCAAAAGGCTGAGTTGGGTTACTATGGCGACTTACGGAGTGTGGCCATTCACAAGAGCTGCGTTCTAAAGATGATGGAGACGTTCGTTCGAAATATCGAAGTGTGAAGACTACAAACAACTTTCCCCAAACAGTAGGTAAATGATGGATCTACGAGGCAGATGAAAAAAACCTGAGAAAAATGACTGGATGCAGCAATTTATTACCGGGGCAAGATGACGCCCTTCGCTTGATGAAACACTATTCTAAAGATTCACAAGTAAAGGTGGATACATAAAGGTATTCAAAGCATTGGCTATCTCATCGACATTCATGCTAATCGGTTCAGGGTAGGCGACGTCTGCTCGCAAGGAACATCAAGAACATGGCAATGGTTGGAGCTTCAAGCAGAGATTGGATCTATTCCTAAAATGGGCGGAGGCCTAACCTGATGCTTTCGGACGAAAGAGGCCGACGGTGACGAAGGTTGTTGGAGAAGCACGGAGGTTCCCTCGAGCGAAGAGGTCTTCAGCGGCGGTGGAGTTCGTGGCGAACGGCGAGATGGTCGACGACGATGCGGTGGTCAATGGCAGCGGACGGATCGGCCGCGGCGCGAAGCTTGACGACGGCGAAGGGCTATGGGCGGCGCTGAAGCTTCTCGGGCAAAGACGGAGAGTACGGTTGGCGGCGGAGTCCTCGGGAGGCGATGAGATTTCCTCGTTGCAATGATGGGGAGGAGGTTGACGAGACGGGTAGGTGGGAAGCACCAGTCCTGTCCCCCCCCCCCCCCCGTCTATTTATCAGGGCGGGCGCTGGAATCAAGTCGCCGTGAGCGGGAACCGCCGCGGAATAAAAAGATTCGCTATAAATGTGTGCCGAAGATTTTGGGATAACGATGCACTAAGATCCGTTGGAGTTGTGTCAGTCTTCCCGAAGATCGAGGGATAAGGAGAGGCCAACAAGAAATGGTTTGGTGACTTAAAGAGTTTTCGGTGCCCGATGGCGGGTTACAATTTCTGACGTATGAAGAAAAATGAGGAATGAATCGCCTTCAACTAAGCGGAAGTATTGGCATGAAAAAGAAGTTCAAGTCAATTTGGGGCCTAATGTTGGGGATATTACCTGTGAATGACCCGCCCTAGTTGGGCCGGGTTACCAATTAGGCGATTCACCCAAACAGTTATTTGGGCCTTGTCCTGGCCGGTTCAAGGTCGTGTGACGGTTTATGATTCCTGGGAGGTCTCCAAGCTTCGGAAGATGGCGACTTAGAGACCACAGGGGTCACGACTTGTAGGAAGGAAAGTATCCTTGTAAACCCTAGGGGTTCAACCTGTATATAAAGGCGAGTCCCAGGGGAGGAAAGGGCAAGTTAGAAATCATCGAGTGCTAGGTTCGGCGAGTTACGCCCTCCTTGTAATCGAAACCACATCAATACAAACCAAAGCAGGACGTAGGCCTTTACCTCCTCACGAGGGGCCAAACCTGGGTAAATCCCCGTGTCTCTCCTGCTTAACCCCTTTAAGTCGCCACCAAGGTGCGATGGCTCCAGTTCTAAGTCCTTTCACGAGGACATCTGCCATGACAAAACCACGACACTGAGTGTGCACTAAAAGTCACACTCAGAGACTTAGCTGTGACCCAGAGTCGCCTAAGTATGAACTCGCTCCGAGTGTGCACTAAGAGTCACACTCGGAGACTTAGCTGGGACCCAGAGTCGCCTAAGTACAAACTCGCTCCGAGTGTGCACTAAAAGTCACACTCGAGACTTAGCTGCGACCCAGAGTCGCCTAAGTACAAACTCACTCTGAATGTGCACGAAAAGTCACACTCGGGGACTTAGCTGCGACTCAGAGTCGCCTAAGTAAAAAAAGCTTCCTCCGAGTGTATACTCGAGATACACTCGGAGGCTTAGCAGACCCTCGTTGAGGCTCATGTGGATGTGAAGACAACTGACAACTACATGAGTAACAACTCGCTCCGAGTGTGCACTAAGAGTCACACTCGGGGACTTAGCTGCGACCCAGAGTCACCTAAGTAAAAATTCGCTCCAAGTGTGCACCAAAAGTCACACTCAGAGACTTAGCTGCGACCCAGAATCGCCTAAGTAAACAACTCACTCCGAGTGTGCACGAAAAGTCACACTCGGGGACTTAGCTGCGACTCAGAGCCGCCTAAGTAAAAAAGCTTCCTCCGAGTGCATACTCGAGATACACTCGGAGGCTTAGCAGACCCTCATTGAGGCTCATGTGGATGTGAAGACAACTGACAACTACATGAGTAACAACTCGCTCCGAGTGCGCACTAACAGTCACACTCGGGGACTTAGCTGCGACCCAGAGTCGCCTAAGTAAAAACTCGCTCCGAGTGTGCACCAAAAGTCACACTCGGGGACTTAGCCGCGACCCAGAGTCGCCTAAGTAAAAACTCGCTCCGAGTGTGCACCAAAAGTCACACTCGGAGACTTAGCTGCGAATCAGAGTCGCCTAATTAAAGAGCTTCCTCCGAGTGGGCACTCGAGATACACTCGGAGGCTTAGCAGACCCTCATTGAGGCTCATGTGGATGTGAAAACAACTGACAACTACATGCTCCACATGTTTGCCATTGGCTTCACCAAGAGACGCCCAAACAAAAACCACGAGCCAAAATCGTGTCAAAAAAAACTCAGGGAAAGAAGAGCAAAAGATCCGATTCGAATTCAAGTTGGATCTACGATCAATCGGCTCGGTGTGAATCAAGTTTATCCACACGGAACCACGAATGTACCGGCCAAGAGCAGTGGCTAAAGTTTAATACATATTCCACTCGGCATACCGAGGTAAATGTGCGTTCAACATAAAGTTTATCAAGCGTCGCCGGGACTGGTAGGCTCCACAAAGGTGTCGAGGTCAATGCCATCTGCAATCCGAGTGGCTATGTCGAGGAAGGTATCCATGAAATCTTCAAATCGGAGCTTCTTGGTGTTGGCGACCTGCAACGTCTTCATCTTTTCTTCACGGGCTTCCTTGCAGTACACTCGGACCAGAGACAGCGCCACGTCCGCACCACACCGAGCGGCAGATTTCTTCCATTCCTGCACTCTGCTTGGAACGTCCTCCAGCCGAGTCATCAACCCATCTATTTCGTTCCGGGATTCGTCTTCAGGCCACAACTCCTTGTCGATTCGGCCGACAACTCTTCTGAGGCGATCAATGAAAGGACCCACCCTGTTAAGGCGAGAATGCGCTTGGAGCATGTCCGGTTAGCTTCATCGCCGAGTGGAACATTCGGAACAAGCGACCGTTGAATTTCGGCTGCTTCAGCCTCAACGTCCCGACAGAAATCTGCAAAGAAAAGACAAGCAGAAAATCAGCGCAGAGTGAACTCCAAATTCAAAAAAGCACTCGGCAAGAACTTACCACCAAGCAGAGCGACCATCTTCTTCGCCCAGTCGCTGACGTAGTTCTCCTGCGCTCTGCACCGAGTGTTCATCACCTTCAGCTGGGCCATCCAGTCAATTCTCTCCTTCTTCATTTTTTCTACCTCGGCCACCAGTGCCTTGTTGGTCTCCAGAGATTCCTCCAAATATTTCTCTCGTTCAGCGAGAGCCTTCTTCATGCCAGCCAGGTCATTCACAGCTACCTCCAAGTCCGCAGCAAGTTGGGTCTTCTCAGCCTTCAGAGCATTATAAGTCGATCCCATTTCACAAGTCTTCTGTCAAAGAGACACAAAGGGAGGATCAGCCACATTCAACAAGGAAAAAGTCTCCACAGATATGGCAAAACAATCAAAGCTCAAAATTCTTCATACCCCTGCCGATGCAAGCAATCGACAGAGGTCTCGGGGACTACGCCCAGTGGTTCACTGAGAGTGACCCCACTGGTATGAAGCTCGAACAGGTCGACCCTATTGAGCTCCATAGCAAACCAACAACACTATGAGATTACTATTACTCGACCCGAGTAACACTACTCTCGGGGACTACACCCAGTGGGTGCACTCGGAGTGCCCTCACTGGTACCATTCGGCTAGATCAGCTCTGATCTGTTCAGATTACGGAAAATACATATAAAGACAACTGCCGGTGCAAGCACTCGGCAGAAGTCTCGGGGACTACACCCACTGGGTTCACTCGGAGTGAACCCACTGCAAAATCATCCTATTGTATCCGAGTATATCGCTGAAACCCCAGTGGGTACCAAGAGGAATGTAAACACTTAGCGCACTTACTCGGATATCGTCCCGAAGCTCCAAGCTCTTCTTGTACAGAGACGCGATGGAGTCATATGCTCCCTTGGTGTCGCCCACCATCAGCTCCACCTGCACCATGGTGTCCTTGGCGGCTCCTACCTGGTCTTCCGGGGGGCGTCGGGCGTCATATTGAACAGCCGACGAACCCGGCGTGGTAGAAGACTCCCTGGGCATCCCGAGCTCTGCTCCAGTCAGTTCCGCCGTGAGGGCCACCTTCTCAGTCGGCGGCACCATCTCAGTAGGCGGCACATTCATGGTGGGATTGGCAGTAGATGGTATAACCCCAAGGACAGGCGCCAAAGCTGGCTCCGACCTCCTTTGGTCGTCGTCGTCCAGATGGATCACCTCCGAAGGAAGCCCGACTGAACAAAATAAAATTACAGAAAAAGGTCAAGATCAAAGAGAGCACTCGCGAAACAGTAATACAACTCTCGGAGTCGTGACAACGTACCTTGCTGGGACATGGCGACGTTATCCGTCTCCATGGGATCGTCGTCCTGGCGCGGCAGAGAGGTGGCGAAGGTAGGAGCTCTGTTGAGTGAAATCCACTCGACGGATAAACATGAGTTCCCAAAAAGAGGAGTTCAATCGGATACTGAAGGAAGATGAAAGAGTAAAGATACTCACGCTGAGACGACTAGAACAGCGATCCTCATCCGGGGCAAGGCTTTCCGAGGTTTAGGCCCACTAGGTTTAGCCATCTTGGGCGGCTGGTTCGCGGGCTCGGCAGAAGCACCCCTGGTTCTCTTCACACTCCGAGCACTCGGAGCCACGGGAGGAGCTGGCGGAGCACTCGGGGCCGCGGGTGGCGCCGGCGGAGCAGCGGGGTCATGACGGTGCTTGGTTCGGTGCTCTCGTGGTGAGGGTGGCGAGCTCTCCTCTCCACTCTCCTCCTCCTCCTCTTCCGTCTCCTCCTCCGTCGACCCACTGTCGGAGACGTACTTGGCGCTATCCGCGCTGCCCTCCTGTCTACCCTCCTCTTCCTCGGCTGGATTCCCGTTCGAGACTACGGAATGCCAGTTCGTCCACTCCTGCACAAAACACAGTCAACAACGTCGGTCAGCGAGACAAGAAAAGCAATAAAGCTGAGAAGGTTAAAAGCACTCGACAACATGAACTCACCTCATTGGGAGGAGGATTTTCGGTGTAGAAGGGCTTCACACGCCGGGCTCCCACGGGGTTATCACACGTGCCTGTAATGATGCGGACCCACAAGCTCAAAGTGTCCCTGCTCACGTCCTCTGGATGAGACCGAGTGGAATCCAAAGGCCCCGTGTAATGCCACATGGCGTGGTCTTGGCCCTGCAGCGGCTCGATGCGCCGACCCAGAAAAGTCTCCAGCAGGTCCATGCCGGTGACTCCCCTCCGGACGACGGCTATCAGCGCGTCGACCAAAGGCTGGATCTGGGTTCTTTATCCCTTAGAGAGCGCAAGCTTCCTGGGAGGGCCCGGACAGTCTAAACTGAAAGGTGGCAACCCACTGGAAGCATTCGGACAAGCAATGTCCTGGCAATAGAACCAGGACGATTGCCAGTTCCTAACTGACTCGGGTAGCTGGAGGGAGGGATAGCTACTCTTTGTTTTCTTCTTGAATCCTAAACCCCCGCAGAGCTGGAGGATGTGTGTCTTATCATCCGACTGGCTAAGCTTTTTAACAGTTTGGGATCTAGCGGAGAAGACATACTTAAAGAGCCCCCAGTGCGGAGGACATCCAATGAAGCACTCGCAGAGGGTGACGAATGCAGAAAGGTGAGCTATTGTGTTCGGAGGAAAGTGATGGAGTTGCGCCCCGAAGTAATTCATGATACCTCGGAAGAAAGGATGGGGAGGAAAGGAGAAGCCTCTGGGCACGTGACTGAGCAGCAGAACGCGCTCCCCCTCCTTCGGCGCCGGCTCCGTCTCGCCTTCCGGCAGCCTCCAGGACTTGTTGGCGACCATGCCGTGCTCCACCAGCTCCAGGATGTCGTTCTCCGTCACCGAGGAGGGGAGGAAGTCCCCCTGGATCCAGCCCGCCGGCAGCGCCCGCTGCCGCCGCTGAGTGGAGGCTCCCCCCCCCCTTCTTCTTCTTCTTCTGTGCCTCGAGCTTGCTGGTCCGCCCCTTCGTCATGGCAAGGGCGACGGGTCCGCAGAGGAGGAGGTGAAGGAGGTGGCTTGAGATGTGCAGGGAGCTCCGGGAGGAGCGAGATCAATAGGAGGAGAATGAGCAGCGCAATAGGAAATCCCGCCGGGGAGGCTTAAATAGGCTTCCGACTGGGTCACTTACAGGTGGACCCAGGATCTTATCCCCCCAACCGGCAGCTGCAAGATTAGTGGAGAAGATAACGGCATGGTAATCGAGGAGGCAAAACCTACTCGATGGCGATGTCGTCATCCCCGCTGAGCGTGCGGAAACCGAAATTTGAGGATCCAGGAAAATCCGGCGCTGTCAGTTTGACCAGTCACGTCGAAAGATTCCGCAGAAGCACTCGGTCCCTGACGGTTCGTTTCACTGGTATATTCACTCGGATCACTGGCTGAAAGGACAAAATGGATCGAGGCAAACAACGCTAAAGTCACCTCAATACCAGTCGGTTCCAAACTCCAGACGTCACTTCATCGTTCCAACCCCGATCCATTCGGGGACTAATGATGGGGTTATAGTCGGTCTACCCTATAGGTCCTACCCAAGGACTACCCTTCATAGAAGACAAGGCCCTTAGACAGTTCCGACTGAACTAGGGACGCCCCCATCATCCAGTCGGTGACGATCCACTCGGAGCATATCTAACGTACCGACTGGAATCCACTCTGTACATCGTAACCCCCCAGGAGGGCAACGGTCATACGTTTTCATACACCATTATTAGCATTTAAAGATTACGTTACCTATAACGTAGGCATTTATTCGCCACTATTCCACCCTTGTCCACCGGGCCATTATGAAGGGCAGCGCACTCTATATAAGCCGCCCTTCCCCACTGGTGCAAGGGTTGGCACTTGCTGTAATCCTATAATCCACTCGCACAAAGCTCCCAAGAGCACTGAGACGTAGGGCTTTTACCTCCACCGTAGAGGGGCCTGAACTCATACATCCTCGCCGTAGCTAAGGCTCTGCCCATCCTTTCGTACCCCATACTTCTACTGTCAGACTTATACCCACGACACCCGTCGTTCGGATGAAGGTCGAGGGAGTGGTTGAGGTGGCCAGAGTCGCCAGTGATGAGGAGGCCGCGGCGGAGGGCGGCGAGAGGTGGTTGGTGCTTGCGCTCAATGAAGGGAAAGGAGCGAGGAAGAGGTGGAGGTGAGGCTAGGGCTTGTTGCGGTCACGATGGAGGTGAAATGGAGGCTGGAGCGGGCCTGTGTCCTGAGATCGATGGAGCCCCGACGTGGCGGTGCCTCGGTCGATCTCGTGCACTGGTGCTCGAGGAGCTCAAGCGGGGTGTTTGGGCGGTCGATTGGAGGTCAGAGAAAGGTTCTAGAGGGGAGGAGAGAGGACGGGGTGGCCTCTTTATAGGTGGGGCACGGGCCACCGCAAGGTGGTGCGTCGGTGAGGCTGTGGCAATGGTAGAGGAGGAGAGAAGACACGTGAATGAGCCCATGTTCTTTGTGGGCATGGTTTACGTCCGAAAGAGCGATTTAGGAGGAGCAGGGTTGGTTCTTGGTGCGTCGTGGTGGCAAGCGCCACCTGACCGCTTCGGGCGAGCGCGGGCACGCGTCGCCAGGGGCAGGAGGAAGGGAGAGAGGAGGGGGCCAACACATCGTTGGCACCGGTCGTGGAGGCAGTCAAAGCGAGACAGTGTGGGGGGGCAAGGCCTGGCCGGGGCTGGCCTCCCTCGATGCGGGCGTGCACTGTGGCACGTTCACGGCAGGCTCGCGCGCTCTGGCGCGCCCCGACCGTGTCTACTAGTGTCTGGGGTCTTTGGAGATGCCCCTTGGATACTTTGGAGCCAGGGAGAGAAGTGGAGATCAAAGGGAAAATGAGAGGCGGTCTCTCCGAGGGCTAAACCAGCAAAGGAATTGCAGATTTTGTCCTCCTCCCATTGAATTAGAGCTGGGCTCTCCGCTGCAGATGTGGGGTTGAACAACACACTTGTGATAAAAGTTTGGAGTGAAGGAAGAAAGTAGAAGGGGTGAAAGTAGTTGTTTTACTAAATCACCAGAAGATGTTTGATGCTGATTTGAGCAAGATAAACCTCACCAAATGTAGTGATAACTAACAGGATTAAATGATGGGCAAAAATAGTAGGATTCACCAAGTTTGAGCTCATTTGAGCAAGGTTGACAATGTAGATATGGAAAACCCTAGAAATGGGTAGAATCGGATTTCTATGAACCAAGGTGAGTAAACCAACTTCAAAAAATGCACAACTTGGTGTGGCACCCTTATTTGGGGGTTGGATCACTCATGCAAAGTTTGAGAGCAATAGGGCAAACTTGGTAATGTAGAGTTGTTCAAACTTGGTTCTGGACAGGAAGGGTTTTGGGTTTCTTGGGTGAACCAAATCAGCATGGATGGGGATGAAACTTTGCAGGGTCACCTCATATAACATGTGGGACATTCTTGAATGTTCCTGGGATTTATTGAGAATATTTGTTTTGGAAATATTTCAAAAGCTTAGAATAGGCAGGAAGGGCTTTGAGGGCTTTTCCCCATAGTTTGAACATGACCATGTGTTGAAACTCATATATGTGGAAAATATATGTCCTCTCAGCTTCACTAAATTTTCTCAAATATTTTTAAGGTAGGAAAATAATTTTTCCCTATGAAATACCATTTCTGGCCTCAAAAAAGGGTGTTTAAATAAAATAGGAAAATAACTTCAAAATAATTATTTAATGATTTTGGAAAGTCATTTTAATAATAGAATCAAAGAAAAATCTTTGGGGTAAAACTTCTCTCCTAAATAAAGGACTTGTAGTGCAAATCCCAATTGAGGGGTTTTGAAGCTTTTGTTGAAATAATATTTTATTAAGAATAGTTTCTGATACTATACACATGGCATATAATTTGTGCAAATCCCAATTCAGGAGTTTTTAGAGAGAAGGTAGTTTTGGTGAATTAAAACACAATCAAGCACACAAGCAAGTTGCAATCAAATTAGTCATCACAAGCACTCAAAAAGTTTTAACTCATTCCAATTTTATGAAATAGAATGTGACAAAGTGACACAAACACATGGTAAGGAGGAGAAGGGGTGGCGGGAGTGGCAGCTAGGTCTCCGCCCGACCCTCCCCTGCGGAGCGACGCGGGGACTTCTCCAAACTCAATCAACAAACTTTTTTATAAAAAGGTCCAACTTCCATTCAACTAATAGTATGAGACTGAACTTTAGACACGCCTCTTACCTTGTATGAACGGGTCAAGCAGACTTCCACGATTTACTAGAAATTCTGACAATAATTATTGAATTTGTCTAAAATAGACCAAATTCCAGCATATAGAAGATGAGGAGGAGGGGATCCGGAGAAGGGGCTGAGAGCATCTACAGCCAGACATATTAAATGTGATCCTCTAAATGCTTGCACACGCGACCGATCAGTGACCGCGAGTGTCTCCCATTTATCCGTCTGCGGAACCACACTCCTTATTTTCTTCTTCATATGTTCGGTCATTTGTTCATGATTGATGAAGAGGAAGAGAGAGAAAAAAAACAAATAAATAAAAAGAAAAGATGGCCCTGAGTGAGGTCGTGTCCTACGTGTCGGACTGACACGCGTGAGTGCGTTCATGAGCCTTTATATTCTTTCTATATTTTAGATGAATATAAGGGTTCGCATACAATCCGAATGGATGATGTATAGGAATGATAGACAATTGCCTCAAAGTCGAGTCGGCCACTCAACTGCCGATTTGGGTTCCTGATATGGATTTGTCTGCCGATCAGTTCGTTGCTAGTGCAGTTCAAGTCACGTATGCCCCCAACCACCTTGTTATCCAAAACGAGTGGAATAACATACAACTAGCCATGATGGCACATGCTCATCATAATCTCTAAATACTCATGCTCAGTTACAGACAAGAAGCATCTAGATTCTAAATACTGCTAGTAGAGTATAGTAGTGGTAAAATAAAAGTAAATGACCAACATCAGTAGCACATCATATCAATGCCCACTTCCTAAACCCACCGATCACACACTCACACTACTCCCGCCTCGGCTGCTCGCCGGGGAGTGGAGTTCTTCCGGCGGCTTCCGTCCCGCCGGAACCCGTTCGATTTCGTCCTCACGTCATCCCCGTCGTTGTTGCCGACGTCCAAAACAGACTCAAAGCTTCGCTTCACCTGCAGATGCCTCCGCCGCCGCCGCCGCCGCCGCGGCCTCTTCATGCCTCCGTCAGTAACTTTACCGCCAACCGTGCTGTCGGCGTCCTCGGTTGGCACGACCGGTTTCTCGCTGTCTGCGGCCTCCGCGCCCTTGGCGAAGTCATCCGCTTCTTCGTCGGCTCCGTCGTCCCTGAGAGGCTTCAGAGGACTGCTGCTCCTCCGGTGGTCGGTCGGAGCGGTCCCCTCGCGGCCACTGCCGCCGTCATCATCATCCCTCGCATCATCGGCCGATTTCTTGGCCTTCCCTCTAGGCCTACCCATACCAGGGCAGAGCGAGAAAAACAACTTAAGGGGACTTGCTGGTTGGTGCCCAAAGTGGAGGTCACACACTACAACTGCAAAGTGGCCAAAGAAATCAAGTCAAGAGTGGACCTCCGCACGCGTCCTAAAAATTAGGTGGAGACGTTTATGTAAACATGCCAAAGGAGTGTCCTTTGATCAACCAGCTGGTTTCAGTGCCCATTCCAGCATTACTGAGATGCGACAGCTGAAAGGAGAGCTAGGGGATATGAATATCGACCCAATAATGAAGCTGAGAATCAATGGCACATGAATCCTGAAGAGAATCTCATAGCAAGGCACACCGGAGTAACCGGAACAAGAACATGGAACGCTCAGGTAAGCACAACTCCTGTATTAATCACTCCATGGCCGCAGGGGGAAGGGAAGAAGAACAGACCTCTGTTTCATGATGCCCGAGTCCCACGCGACATCAGCTTATTTCGAGAAGTCTCCGGCTCCGGTGGCTACACTCACCAAGACGGGGTGGATGCTACTAGTGCCATTGGGAGATGGCGCGGTGAATCTTCAGGTTTGGTGGGCATTGAGATATTGGCAGCAGCAGGTGAGAGAGCCAGCCGGTGTTGTCTGGACTCTGGAGTGTGCACGCAGGAAAGAGTGGCAAAGCAAACCAGCGGCGGCAGCGGGAGGGCGCACTGTTGTGGATGAGGGAGTAGGGCTCTCTTCGGCTCTCCAAGAGGTCCATGTCATCGGAAAGGCGAGGTGGCTCCCCCAGCTAGCAATCCCGCGACAAATCTCACCGGATTTTAACCACTAGCTGCCGTACGTACGCACCTTGCTGACCAAACGCTCCGGCAGCCGCGCTCGCTTCCGACACACGAAAAGGAAGAGCCAAGCGCGCGTGCCGACCGGGTCGTCCCTGACCCCTTGTAGTAGTACAGACTTCGCCGTCGCTCCACCGATCGCAGGTGCGCCACAACGACGCGTACTCACCGGTCAGTATACAAGTGACTTTGTTCTGCCGCTGTCAGAGTCGCCTCACCTGGCTAGCTAGCAGGATGCTCGATCTCCGTCGAGCTTACACGAGAAGTTTGCAAGAGTGGAGGTTTTCAGACTTTCAGTTGAGTTCAGTGTGGACTGGAATGGGGATGGGTAGGCCACGCGCTGTCTGCTGCTGTCGCCGACAGCCGCAGCAGCAGCAGGATCACGTAGCTTTGCTCTTTTCTCTTTCGTGATGCTACATTTTCGGATGGCCACACGTGAACCAAGATCTCTTGCTTTTCAGCGTAGCGGATCGCGCACGCCAGCAACGGCGGCAGAGGAGCATGATGCCTTGGACGCGGCCCACTCGCGTGCGGGAGGCCCATGACAAGGGAGGCAGAGTCGTCGCGTTTATGTTTCGTCCCACATCAGTTGGCCACCAAGGAGAGAAGATCACGGGCGTGTGCGTAAGGATGTCTTCATTTGCCCCGAGCGTACCCGTTTGCCCCGAGCGCACCCGTTTGCCCCGAGCGCACCCGGCGTAGGGGCTAACGCGTTTTAGCCGGCGGTTTTTGAATTTGGGGGCTCATTTTTCCAATCGTATCTTCAGGCGCATATAAAATTTAAAATTTTCATTTTTATTATTAAATAGACATATGTTCAGCAACCATCATGCCACGGACCAACGATCACCACCACTGGTCGACGATCATCATGCCAACAATTGGGCTATCAAAAAGACGGGAGCCGCACACATAGAACTCAAATGGCAAGCTCCTCATCTCCTGCAGGGGCGGGAGAGGTCGGCGTACGCGGCGGGATCGTAGTGCTCGCCGTCGGCATGGCCGCCGTTGGCGCTAGCGATGTGGTCGTAATCGGCGTCTACGCGGTCGCCGTCGGTCCCGGCATGAGGTTCAAGATGAGGTTCTGCTCCGCCAAGTACCACACCTCCACCTGCGGGTCCATCGTCATCGTGTCACCTCCTCCCATCAGGAATGTCAGGTCGGTGTTGCGCTTCTTCGCGACCACGTTGGTCCTCAGAAGGTCGAGTTCGGCGAGGTACTCGTCCTCCTTCAACGTCCAATTGACATGGGGCTTGGTCGGCTTCCCGTTGGCCGCCCGTTTCTTCTTCTTTCTTCCCTTGCTCCTCGTCGGCTCCGGCTCTGCCAGTTCTCCCTCCTCCACCTCCTTCACCACATCCTCTTCCTCTACCTCCTCCTAGTCCATGTCGACGCCAATGTCCAGCGTTTCCTCTTGTATACCGAACTCGGGGCACGAAGCGGAAGCTGTTGAGCCATTGTTGATGATCTCCTCCATCTCGGCATCAGTGTTGCTGAACTCTGGGGCCAAACCCGGCGTGAAAGTGTGACGCCCTCGGTTTAATTGTACGCTAATCATACACGCAAATGCGTACAATCAAACCCAAGGACTCACGGGAAGATATCACAACACAACTCTAGACACAAATAAAAATAACATCAGCTTCATATTACAAGCCAGGGGCCTCGAGGGCTAGAATACGGAAGCTCGATAAACACACGAGTCAGCGGAAGCAACAAATATCTGAGTACAGACATAAAACATGGGGTGCCTTAGAGAAGGCTAGCACAAAAGATACAATGATCGAACGAGGCGAGGCCTCCTGCCTCGGAACCTCCTAACTACTCCTGATCATCAACGGCCTCCACATAGTAGTAGGCACCGTCGGGGTAGAAGTCGTCGTCGGCGGGGACCTCCATCTCCTAGGCACCATCATCTGGTCGCAGCAAACAGATCAAGGGGACAAGGGGGGAGCAAAGCAGCGGTGAGTACTCATCCAAAGTACTCGCAAGTCTTACATCAGAACTATGCTAAATATGCACCAGTATCAAAGAAGGGGGGTTATATGTGGACTGACTACAGCAATGCGAGAATAGAGAGAGAAAGGCCTAGTCCTATCGAAGACTAGCATCTTCAGGGTCTTGCAGCAATAGATGAGAGTAGAACAGGGGTAAAACAATAATAGTCATATTGTTGCAGCAATATTAAAGTGAGGTCACGCCTAAAGATCCTCCCTCGACTCCCTGCGAGGAAGCAATCCCGAGGCAAACTAATTCCAGTTAAGTAACAATTGTAGTTGTATAAGATGGGGGCACAACTCCAAGTCGTCCTGTAACCGTGGACACGGCTATCCGAATAGTTAATTTTCATCCCTGCAGGGGTGCACCACATGTCCCGTCACGCTCGATAACACTCTGGCCGGACATACTTTTCTGGGTCCTGCCCGGCCTCGGAATATCGACACGTCGCAGCCCCACCTAAGACTAATCAGAGAGGTCAGCCCGCCGGTCTAAATCCTAAGCGCAAAGGGTTCATGGGCCCAGTTCCCCTCCGCGCTCCTGCACGATGCGAGGGCGGCCGACGTCAGTCCTAGCATCCCTTAATAACAAGCGCAATGCATCTCGGGACCACTCGGGCGCGCGCCACTACGATTGCTGACATTTGAAAAGCTTTGGCTGATACCGCGACGTCGAGTACCCATAATTCTTCCCGCGTAGCCGGTTAGTGCGAAAAGGTCTCCGACCAACCCAGATCAAATACCCAAATCCATTAACATTTTAATTAGGCCAACAACACAGTCTCACGGGAATCCACCCGTCCTACAACTAATCACCAAAGATCCCAGTAACAAGGTCGAGTAACTGTGTGGTTGTAACATCGGGGGGAATCCGAGGTATCACCCTCGTTGGATTCCGAATGATGTACCCGTCAAGGTGGGCTTAGAGGAATCACCCTCGGGGGTCCCACACTTGAGGGGTTGCACGACAGAGGCGTCATCGGGAATGGTGAAAGAGGAATCACCCTCGATAACCACGACCGACTAGCTATACTACAGAGAAATCATCAGGAGTACTTAGCGAGGTGTCATCCTCGGTACCCGATAGTATCCCTGTAGTGTCGTACAACGAAGGGGGTGTATGTGTTGTGTCGGGTCTGGCTCGTCGATCAGAGATCAAGATTTGAAAACAAGCGGGGCAACTGAACTACGGGGTCAGAGGGGATGACTGCTCCACCTATACTAAGCAGATTTAAAGTACAAGACTGAAAGTAGCAGTTCATCAAAAATAGGCTAGGCATCAGATATAGGAGCTAACTACAACAGTAGCAAAATACTAATGCAAGCAGTAGGAAGAAAGACATAGGCGATATTGGAATGATCAAGGGGGCTTTGCTTGCCTTGCTGCTCTGCCGCAAAGGACTGATCGGCAGGGTCGTAGATGTACCCGGCAGAAGCGTCAGTCTCGGGGTCTACCGGTAAGAAGAGGGGGAAGAAACAATAAATAATAGCAACGGTGCAACACAAAGCATGACATGGCAAGATGCAGGCTAGCCATGAGCTAACGCAGCAACATCCGTCATAGACGGGTCGGAAGAATATCTGACGATATTTTCCGGGTCTCGGGCTACTACCGGTCATACTGGAAACGATGGAAAAGTTCCATGTTTGCTATGCTAGGGACGCGTGAGAGACGAATGGACCGTGTATCCGGGTTCGTCTCGTTCTGGTGATCAACTTTCCTGTTGAAAATATTTTGATCTGACTTATGGATTATTTAATATTAATTTTTAAAGTTTTGTTCAATAATTAGGAATTAAAAACAGATGTAAATAATTTAATAAAAAGCTATTATGACATCAGCATGATGTCATGCTGACATCAGCAGTTGACTGGTCAACTGACCAGTGGGTCCCAAACGTCATAGACTCAAGTTTTTATTAAGATTAAATATTAATTAATCCATCTAATTAAATGAGGGACCCACGTGGCATACTCTAATTAATCTAATTACTTAATTAACCATTTAATTAATTAACTAATTAATTAAATAATATATATATTTATTTAATAAAGATATTTTTTATTTTTATATTTTTATTTTTTAATTATCACGTGGGGCCTCCGTGTCATAGACAACGGGTGCGTTGGCCCCACCGGTAAGTGACTTAGGCCATATACTCATTTTTTTCACACATACATAATCATGCAATTATCGTATTCCTCCAAATACTTATATACGCAAATACATACATCGCATCTCATACATACATACATACATACATACATACGACATCTAATACATCTTTTATTTTATTTTATTTTAACTCTCAACACTCCCATCTCTCTCTGTGTTAACAGAGTTACACAGAAGAACTCTGTGCTCTAACTCAACATAGAAGAACAACATCTTCAAATCTTCCTACCGGTCACTACCGTCGACGGATCGGAGTCCCGTTTGCCGGAACGAAACCGGGACGGTGAGGGGAACGCGATGGTGGGAGGAGCCCGAGGAGGGGCTCACCAACGTTGATGAGACGGCCCGGTGAAGCCGGAGTTTGCGGGAAGGCGGAGGTGACGGAGAGGAGGAAGACGATGCGGTGCTGGTGGTGGCGCGGTGGTGGTGATGCCGGTGGTGACGGCGGTGACGGAGCCGGCGAGGTCGGTCGATGAGGAAGAGGCCCTCCCGGAGGGGGGGCGTTGAAGGAGGGGGGGCCGGCCGAGGTGAGGCCGGCCGGCGGGTTGGCTCGCCGGAGTTGGTGAGGTGAGGAGGGGGGCTTCGGGTTGGAGAGGGGGCCTCGGGTGGTGGCCGGTCGGGTGGGGAGTGGAGGAGCTCACCGGCCAGGGAGGGGGCGAGGTGGAGAGGAGGGCCAGTGGGGAGGGGTCGGCCGAGATGGGGACAAGGAGGGGAGGCTCGTCGGTGGGAGGAGGCGGATCTGAGGGGGGCGACGGGGGGACTGGGAGCCTCTCGGTGGGGGGGGATAGGACCGAGAGAGAGAGGAGATCGGTGGGGGGCACGTGGGGGTAGCGAGAGGGAGAGTTGTCGGTGGGAGGGGGGCCCACGAGGCGATCGAGGGCAGGAGCCCTGGCGGCGGCGCTAGTGGGAGGGGAGGGAGCGAGGCAGGGGGGCTCCCTCGCCCTAGGGTTTCACGGGCGCGGGGTGGGCCGGCTCGGCTGGGCCACTTTGGCCCAGTCGGCCAGGGGGGGTTCCTTTTCGTCTTCTTTTTTGTTTTGTCTTGTTTTGTTTTTCTTTTTCTATTATTTCTTCTTTCTAATTTCTTTTTTTTTATTTTTAATTTCTTTTCTTTTCTTTCTTTTATTATTATTATTTTTAATACTTTCTTTTTATACATATCTTCCTTTAATAGTTAATATGAATTTATAAATATACTTTTCTTTTGTTTTCAACTTCTGAATCCGGATAGAAATTCAATGCGGGTCAACGACGGTAATTCTCGATGATGTGGCATCATTAGCGGGTGATCACTGTAGCTTAATTACAATATTTACTCCCCTACTAACAAGAATTCTCGTCCCGAGAATTAAGAGGTAGAGGGAAAGAGCCCAGGGTATTCATCACGAAGATGATCCTCGCGTTCCCAAGTGGCTTCATCTTCAGAGTGATTTGACCACTGCACCTTGAGGAACTTGGTGACTTTGCGACGAGTCTTACGTTCAGCTTGGTCGAGAATGCGGACCGGATGCTCTTTATAAGAGAGGTCTTGTTGCAGCTCAAGCATACCATGATCCACTGCTCGAATAGGGTCCTTGAAGCAGCGACGGAGCTGAGAAACATGGAAGACATTGTGAACCTGAGAAAGGTTCGCCGGCAGTTCCAATTGATAAGCCACTCTTCCACGCCTTTCGAGAACAGTCAAAGTACCAATATAACGAGGAGCTAACTTGCCCCTGATTCTGAAACGGTGTGCACCTCTCATTGGTGTGACACGAAGATAAGCCTTTTCGCCAGGTTGATAGACCATATCTTGATGATGACGGTCATACTAACTCTTCTGACGGGACTCAGCAGCCTTCAGATTCTCATGAATAATGCGGACATGATCTTCGGCATGTTGAATAATATCCGGACCGAAGAGTGATCGTTCCCCAGTTTCTGACCAATTCAGAGGAGTTCGACACCTTCGTCCATACAATACTTCGAAAGGGGCCATCTTCAGACTAGCTTGATAGCTATTGTTGTAAGAGAAATCGGCATACGGGAGATATTCCTCCCATTTCTTACCGAAAGAAATGACACAAGCTCGGAGCATGTCCTCGAGAATTTGGTTGACTCGTTCAACTTGTCCCTGGGATTGAGGATGAAATGCACTGCTGAAGGACAGATGAGTCCCCATAGCCTTCTGAAAACTTTCCCAGAATTTTGAAGTGAACAAGCTGCCACGGTCCAAACTGATTACCAACGGAATACCGTGAAGTGAAACAACTCTTGACATATAAAGATCTGCCAGCTGACTAGCATTAATCGTTTCTTTGACGGCCAGGAAATGTGCAACTTTGGACAGTCGATCAATGACGACAAGAATAGCATCATTACATTTGTGAGATCTGGGGAAACCAGTGACAAAGTCCATTTCAACATGGTCCCATTTCCACTCAGGAATAGAGATAGGTTGTAGAGTTCCAGCACGCTTTTGGTGTTCTGCTTTGATACGCCGGCATATATCACATTCTGCCACATAGCGTGCAATGTCTTGTTTCATATTGGGCCACTAGAATCTTTGTCGGATGTCTTGGTACATCTTGGTACTACCCGGGTGAATAGACAATGGTGTGTCATGAGCTTCTTCCATCACCTTCCCAGTCATCCTGAGATTTTCCTTCTTATTTGGGACGAATAGGCGACCCTTGAAATACAAGGCGCCATCTTCATCAACAGTGAAAAAGGAGGGTTTACCCTTCGCAATATAGCTCTTAATCCTGTCGACATCATCGTCAAAGCCTTGCAGATTCTTTATGGAGCTCACAAGATCTGGTTCAACCACTAGGTTACTAAGGGAACCCTAATTAACAACACGAAGGTTCATCTTTTGACACTCTTCAGGAGGGGGAACAAGGTAACCCTGAGGAACAATGTGGAGGTTCAGCTTACGGAATTCCTCTTGCAGACGATCGTGAACCTTATGAACCTGGAGGTGGTTGCAGTATGACTTGCAACTCAAGGCATCATCCATTACGTTAGCCTTGCCAGGGGTATATGATATACTACAGTCAAAATCTGCTATACGCTCCATCCATCTTTGTTGACGTAGGTTCAGCTCCGGTTGAGTGAACAAGTACTTCAGACTTTGATGGTCGGTGTAGATTTCACAGCGATTACCGACAAGGTATTGTCGCCATTCCTTCAATGCATGAATGACTGCGGCAAGCTCGAGATCATGAACTGGGTAGTTCTCTTCATGAGCACGCAGTTGACGTGAAGCATAAGCGATCACCTTGCGATCCTGCATCTGGACACAACCTATTCCTTGACGAGAAGCATCACAGTATATGACAGAATCCCTTTTTGTATCTGGAGGATCAAGTACTAGAGGGGACGTCAGTTTATCCTTGAGCGCCTGGAAACTTTCCTGACATTTATCAGTCCACTCATACTTAACACCTTTGTGGAGCGGGTTGGTTAAGGGCTTCGCAATCTTGGAGAAGTTCTCGACGAATCGAGGGCAACAGCTGGCGAGTCCGAGAAAACTTCTGACTTGCTGGACATTCTTCGGGGGAGTCCAGTCAAGAATAGCTTGAATTCGTTCGGGGTTTACTGCAATACCAAACTTGGAAATCACATGACCAAGGTAAGTCACTTCGTCTAGCCAGAACTCACATTTGGAATACTTCGCATAGAGTTTATGCTCCCGAAGCTTATCCAGTACAAGACGAAGATGTTCAGCATGCTCTTCTTTGTTCTTCGAAAATACCAGAATATCATCCAGATATACCATGACAAATTTGTCGAGATAGTCCATGAATATATAATTCATCAATCGAGAGAAGGTTGCCGGTGCATTGGTTAAGCCGAAGGTCATGACGGTGTACTCGTATGATCCATAACGAGTAACAAAGGCGGTGTTTGGAATATCCTCCTTGCGAACACAGCTCTGGTGGTATCCCAATCTCAAGTCGAGCTTAGAGAAGATGGTGGAACCAGCAAGTTGATCATACAAATCATTTATCCGAGGGAGAGGATATTTGTTTTGAATAGTGGCCTGGTTGATAGGACGATAGTCTTGAACCAATCGATTTGTCCCATCCTTCTTCTTACCAGAAGGTGCTCCCCAAGCAGAGGAACTCGGACGGATGAAACCTAGACGGAGCGAGTTGTCAATTTCTTGCTTAAGTTCAAGGAGTTCATGTGGTGGCATTTTATAAGGGCGCTTGGCAATAGGAGTGGTACCGGGTACCAAGTCAATGACAAACTCGACAAATCGAGCAGGGGGAATCCCCGGAAGTTCTTCTGGGAAGACATCTTGAAATTCTCGGACCACTGGAATGTTTTCAATCCCTTCAAGAGGCGACGCGTTTAATGCATTCAAAGCATACAGCCGTGCCTCGGCATTACGGACGAGATGAGCATGGTAGCTTATTAATTCATCTGAAGGGTGTAGGAGGTGGACGGTCTTGGTGGCACAAACGACCGATGCCGTATGAGCTTTCAACCAGTCCATCCCCAATATGAGATCAATGTTGGAAGAACTTAATTACATGGGAGAGGCAAAGAATTCCAATCCTTCAATTTCAATGGGGACATTGGAGCAGACCATGGAGGGTCGGCATTGGCCCGAGGGGGTGTTTACCACTATAGGGACGTTCATCTCTTCGTACTTAATGCCATGCATGAATGCAAAACTTTCCGACATAAAGAATGCGATGCTCCTGTATCAAACAATACAGAAGCAGGTACTGAGTTAACAAGAAGTGTACCCATCACGGTAGCAGGCTGGTCTTGAGCTTGACCCATATCAATGTTGTTGGCCTGACCACGAACATAAGCAGGCTTAGCGTTGAAGTTGTGGTTCTGGTTGTTGCCACTTCCAGTTGCGGGAAGTGTCAGCTGATTCGGATTCTGCCTGCAGTCTCTAGCACGGTGACCTGGACGGCCACAGTTGAAGCACAGCCCGTCCTCAGGACGGGAAGGAGGAACTCGAGGCGGTGGAGCTGGAAGCCTCGGCTGCCTAGGTGGTGGAGGAGGCAGGCGAGGTGCAGCATAAGACGGCCTCGGAACAGGAGCAGGTGCATGGTACATGTTGTTGGGAATCCAGATCTTCCGCTTTTGTGCAGATGAGCCCGAAGATGAGTCCATGTCACGGTTGCGCTTGCTGCTATCTTTGTATTCCTGCAGACCAGTCTCAACCTGAATAGCCTTGTTCACCAGGGTGGCGAAATCAACATAGTCCTGAATGAGGAGTGTCAGCTTGATATCAGGGTGGAGGCCTTCACGGAACTTCTCCTGCCTGCGTGCATCAGTTGCAATGTCTTCTTCAGCATAGCGAGATAAGTCCATAAATTCCCGTTGATGAGCATCCATAGTCTTGTTGCCCTGGACCAAGTTGCGGAACTCACGCTTCTTCCGGTCCATGATTCCCTGAGGAATGTAGCGAGCACGGAAAGCAGCCGTGAACTCTGCCCAAGTGATGATAGTTCCATCGAGCTGAGAGCGCATATGGTTGTCCCACCATTGAGCAGCAGGACCCTTCAGAAAGTAGGCGGCTAAGTTGACGTAGCTCGCCAGGGGCACATTGGCAGACTCCAGCTCATAAGAAATGTCACCGAGCCAGTCATCAGCATCAAGAGGCTGAGTTGAGCTGCGGTAGATCGCAGGGTTGAGGCGGCAGAAGTCTTGCAGTGTCACGCCTTGCGGTTGGTTCATGTTCGGCCTTTGGAACTGATCCATGAGCACTTGCATAAACTGGCAGTTCAGCTCAAACTGTTGGATCATCCCCGCCATATACTCAGGAGGCGGTGGTGGTGCATCGTTGGCAGTGGCACGCGGGCGGCCAGCTGGTCTAACCATCCTGTTAAATATTTATCAGGGGTAGTTTAGCTTAAAGTAATTGCAAAGGTATCGCACGCATTCATGAAGTAATCAAGCATAATGAAAGGGAAATGCGATAGATACTCCATAGTAGTTGAGTTCGACATACAGACCCATACATAAGTTCGATTACAGACTAACGATTACAAATTCGAAATTTGGCAATAGCCCGGACGCATTAGACGATACCCTGGACACACTAGGCGGAGCGCATGCACGCGGTGGAAGAGTACCACAACGAGATGTAGCGATAAGGCTACATCAACGTGGGAGAGGACGATCGAATCCTGGTAGCTGGCGGTGATAGAAGGTAGGAACAGGACCCTGTGTCCCGTTGTGACTCTGATGAGGGCACCGCATCCAGTCGAGGAGCTGAGGTCCAAGTGCAGGGGTTCTACCCCCAACATCAGTCCACTCGAGAGATGATGGTAGCTCTGTCCTGCTCGGCTCGCGGATGCGCATAGGGGGAACCCTCGGGCAGTGTGATGGATGCAGCTCTGTCAACGCGTCGTAAAGACGAGCGCGCGTACCATACAGCTCCACAGTTAGAGCTCGGAAAGCATGATCCAGTGCCTCAGTGTACTGCACCAGAAACCGCGCATTGTAGCGACGCGTCACGTAGGGGGCGCAGACAGCGGTGTAGGAACGGTCGCTGCGCTCCCGAACGTCAGAAGCGTAGGCAGTGAGATCAGACCTAGTCTCATCCCCAGCAGGAGCATGCGGGATGTATCTGAAAGGGCTCTCCTCTAGGTGAGGGTACGCTCCACGGAGACGGGTGATGGTGATGTAGGCCGCATCATGGACGGCCATCTCGACCGACACTCCAATACCACAGAAGACATGGCGCTCGAGGGTCTCGCCGCCCCTATGGTCGAAGATGCGAACCTCAGCCTGGTACTGGTACTGGTTGTACTCGCGGAAATCCTCGAACACAGTGTACTCGGGGTACTAGCGATATCCCAGCTTGGTCAGGAGGTCGACCAAAATGGCCGGGAACCCAGCCGTCTCAGTGGTCTATGTCAGGCGCACGTGCTGTCTTGCGGGATGCGTCTGAAAATAAGATTGACGGATGTCAAATGACTGTGTGTGTAATATATATTCAGGAGAAAGAGTAGATAGTCCAGCGCTCCGGGTCGATGTGATTCGAGAACCTAACGTTAGAGTTAGTAAAATATTTGACCCGAAAGAGAAGAGAGAGTAGATCCCAGAGTATAGGGAAGGAGTAAAAGATACTAATACCACCCAATTGAGATGTGGGCCCGTAAGCCACAACATCAGTGTTAGTAATGTTTTTCAAACACTAGACTCAACTTCGGCCAAGGAGTTGGAAAGGGGGCTACCTACAGGCAGTCGGCTCTGATACCAACTTGTGACACCCTCGGTTTAATCGTACGCTAATCATACACGCAAATGTGTACGATCAAACCCAAGGACTCACGGGAAGATATCACAACACAACTCTAGACACAAATAAACATAACATCAGCTTCATATTACAAGCCAGGGGCCTCGAGGGCTAGAATACGGAAGCTCGATAAACACACGAGTCAGCGGAAGCAACAAATATCTGAGTACAGACAAAAAACATGGGGTGCCTTAGAGAAGGCTAGCACAAAAGATACAACAATCGAACGAGGCGAGGCCTCCTGCCTGGGAACCTCCTAACTACTCCTGATCATCAGCGGCCTCCACGTAGTAGTAGGCACCGTCGGGGTAGCAGTCGTCGTCGGCGGGGACCTCGATCTCCTGGGCACCATCATCTGGTCGCAGCAAACGGATCAAGGGGACAAGGGGGGAGCAAAGCACCGGTGAGTACTCATCCAAAGTACTCGCAAGTCTTACATCAGAACTATGCTAAATATGCACCAGTATCAAAGAAGGGGGGTTATATGTGGACTGACTGCAACAATGCGAGAATAGAGAGAGAAAGTCCTAGTCCTATCGAAGACTAGCATCTTCAGGGTCTTGCAGTAATAGACGAGAGTAGAACAGGGGGTAAAACAATAATAGTCATATTGTTGCAGAAATATTAAAGTGAGGTCACGCCTAAAGATCCTCCCTCGACTCCCTGCGAGGAAGCAATCCCGAGGCAAACTAATTCTAGTTAAGTAACAATTGTAGTTGTATAAGATCGGGGCACAACTCCAAGTCGTCCTGTAACCGTGGACACAGCTATCTGAATAGTTAATTTTCATCCCTGCAGGGGTGCACCACATGTCCCGTCACGCTCGATAACACTCTGGCCGGATATACTTTTCTAGGTCCTGCCCGGCCTCGGAATATCGACACGTCGCAGCCCCACCTAAGACTAATCAAAGAGGTTAGCCCGCCGGTCTAAATCCTAAGCGCAAAGGGTTCATGGGCCCAGTTCCCCTCCGCGCTCCTACATGATGCGAGAGCGGCCGACGTCAGTCCTAGCATCCCTTAATCACAAGCGCAATGCATCTCGAGACCAGTCGGGCGCGCGCCACTACGATTGCTGACATCTGAAAAGCTTCGGCTGATACCGCGACGCCGAGTACCCATAATTCTTCCCGCGTAGCCGGTTAGTGCGAAAAGGTCTCCGACCAACCCAGATCAAATACCCAAATCCATTAACATTTTAATTAGGCCAAGAACACAGTCTCACGGGAATCCACCCGTCTTACAACTAATCACCAAAGATCCCAGTAACAAGGTCGAGTAACTGTGTGGTTGTAACATCGGGGGGAATCCGAGGTATCACCCTCGTTGGATTCCGAACGATGTACCCGTCAAGGTGGGCTTAGAGGAATCACCCTCGGGGGTCCCACACTTGAGGGGTTGCACGACAGAGGCGTCATCGGGAATGGTGAAAGAGGAATCACCCTCGATAACCACGACCGACTAGCTATACTACAGAGATATCATCAGGAGTACTTACCGAGGTGTCACCCTCGGTACCCGATAGTATCCCTGTAGCGTCGTACAACGAAGGGGGTGTATGTGTTGTGTCGGGTCTGGCTCGTCGATCAGAGATCGAGATTTGAAAACAAGCGGGGCAACTGAACTACGGGGTCAGAGAGGATGACTGCTCCACCTATACTAAGCAGATTTAAAGTACAGGACTAAAAGTAGCAGTTCATCAAAAATAGGCTATGCATCAGATATAGGAGCTAACTACAACAGTAGCAAAATACTAATGCAAGCAGTAGGAAGAAAGACATAGGCGATATAGGAATGATCAAGGGGGGTTTGCTTGCCTTGCTGCTCTGCGGCAAAGGACTGATCGGCAGGGTCGTAGATGTACCCGGCAGCAGCGTCAGTCTCGGGGTCTACCGGTAAGAAGAGGGGGAAGAAACAATAAATAATAGCAATGGTGCAACACAAAGCATGACATGGCAAGATGCAGGCTAGACATGAGCTAACGCAGCAACATCCGTCATAGACGGGTCGGAAGAATATATGACGATATTTTCCGGGTCTCGGGCTACTACCGGTCATACTGGAAACGATGGAAAAGTTCCATGTTTGCTATGCTAGGGACGCGTGCCAGACGAATGGACCGTGTATCTGTGTTCGTCTCGTTTTGCTGATCAACTTTCATGTTGAAAATATTTTGATGTGACTTACGGATTATTTAATATTAATTTTTAAAGTTTTATTCAATAATTAGGAATTAAAAACAGATTTAAATAATTTAATAAAAAGCTATTATGACATCACCAGTTGACTGGTCAACTGACCAGTGGGTCCCAAACGTCATAGACTAAAGTTTTAATTAATATTAAATATTAATTAATCCATTTAATTGAATGGGGGACCCACGTGACATACCCTAATTAATCTAATTACTTAATTAACCATTTAAATAATTAACTAATTATTTAAATAATATATTTATTTATTTAATAAAGATATATTTTTTATTTTTATAATTTAATGTTTATTTTTATTTTTTAATTATCGCGTGGCGCCTCCCTGTCCTAGACAGCGGGTGCGTTGGCCCCACCGGTAAGTGACTTAGGCCATATACTCATTTTTTTACACATACATAATCATGCAATTATCGTATTCTTCGAAATACCTATATACGCAAATACATACATCGCATCTCATACATACATACATACATACATACATACGACATCTAATACATCTTTTATTTTATTTTATTTTAACTCTCAACACTCCCATCTCTCTCTCTGTGTTAACAGAGTTACAGAGAAGAACTCTTTGCTCTAACTCAACATAGAAGAACCACATCTTCAAATCTTCCTACTGGTCACTACCGTCGACGGATCGGAGTCCCATTTGCCGGAACAAAACCGAGACGGTGAGGGGAACGCGATGGTGGGAGGAGCCCGAGGAGGGGCTCACCAACGTTGATGAGACGGCCCGGTGAAGCCGGAGTTTGCGGGAAGGCGGAGGTGACGGAGAGGAGGAAGACGATGTGGTGCCGGTGGTGGCACGGTGGTGGTGATGCCGGTGGTGACGGCGGTGACCGAGCCGGCGAGGTCGGTCAGTGAGGAAGAGGCCCTCCCGGAGGGGGTGGCGTTGAAGGAGGGGGGCCGGCCGAGGTGAGGCCGGCCGGCGGGTTGGCTCGCCGGAGTTGGTGAGGTGAGGAGGGGGGCTTTGGGTTGGAGAGGGGGCCTTGGGTGGTGGTCGGTCGGGTGGGGAGTGGAGGAGCTTGCCGGCCGGGGAGGGGGCGAGGTGGAGAGGAGGGTCGATGGGGAGGGGTCGGCCGAGATGGGGACGAGGAGGGGAGGCTCGTCGGTGGGAGGAGGTGGATCTTAGGGGGGCGACGGGGGGACTGGGGAGGGGAGCCGCTCGGTGGGAGAGAGGAGATCGATGGGGGGGCACGTGGGGGGTAGCGAGAGGGAGAGTTGTCGGTGGGAAGGGGACCCACTTGGGGATGGAGGGCGGGAGCCCTGGCGGTGGCGCTAGTGGGAGGGGAGGGAGCGAGGCAGGGGGCTGACTCGCCCTAGGGTTTTAGGGGCGCGGGGTGGGCCGGCTCGGCTGGGCCACTTTGGCCCAGTCGGCCAGGGGGGTTTCCTTTTCTTCTTCTTTTTTGTGTTGTCTTGTTTTGTTTTTCTTTTTCTATTATTTCTTATTTCTAATTTCTTTTTTTTCTTTTTAATTTCTTTTCTTTTCTTTCTTTTATTATTATTATTTTTAATACTTTCTTTTTATACATATCTTCCTTTAATAGTTAATATGAATTTTTAAATATACTTTTCTTTTGTTTTCAACTTCTGAATCCGGATAGAAATTCAATGCGGGTCAACGACTGTAATTCTCGATGATGTGGCATCATTAGCGGGTGATCACTGTAGCTTAATTACAATATTTACTGTAGCAAAAGTCGAGGATGTCACAGAAAGGTAGGGGGCCACGGCGGAGGCCCGTCGCGGACGAACCTGGGTACATGAGGGAGCAGCCATACCGGGTGTTGTGGCCGGCGGTGAACACGGAAGGCTTGCACACAAAGGCAATGTGTTGGGGTTGAAGCCGCCGAGAGCATTGTCGTCGACATATTCCGGGAAGGAGGGCATGTAGCCCCACCCCCGGCGACGGGGAGTTGGCCGGCGATGCGACGCTCTGCTGGATGATTCACACGCCATGCTGAAACGGGGCCGCGTGATGATGCAGAAAGATTGGCCGCTCGTTCGTCATGGCCGAGCGAGACGACGCCTCCTGCTCCGTTGCCGTCACATCACTGGCTCTCTTCATGATGACCTTGTTCCGCGGATCACCGGCCATCGCTGCCCATGGAGCAACATCAGCCTTCCACTACGCGTTCCTCAAGTCCACGAGCCTTGGCATCTACACCCTCAGCTTCCTCGCCTTTGATACGGCGGGTTTGGTGACTTGGCAAGGGGCGGCGTACCTCTTCGGCGGCATGACGGGGGAAGAGAAAGATGGAGAGGATGGCGAGAACGACGGGGGGTGTGGGTGATGGGGAGGGAAAGGAAGGGAAAAGGCATAAATGGCGGGAAGTGTCGACGACAGTGTGGCCCCATGTGATTTTTCGCTTCATCCGATGCGTGGGGGCGCCTCTAGCGTGCTGGATTCGGTTTGGGTCCGTCGGTGCCAATTACGGCCCAAACAGGCGAAAAACAAGGTTCTCGGGGTGCGACTCGGGATTTTTTTGTGTCGGCGATAAAAAAGTGCGCTGGGGCTTGTTGGGGGCGTAGTTGAAGATGCCCTAAGTTGTGAAGCATCTTTGCGCTTGGGGCAATGAGGCAACCTTTTTTAGGGGAAACATGCTTGGCTTTATTGATTTGTTGGACGAATAACATGAATAACACATGAATCAAAAGGGTTCTAAATAGATACACATGGCGATCCTCACCTAAATGCAAAGCATGTTTAGCTAACTTATCAGCCACCATATTGGAGAAACGACCTTCATGAACAAAAGAAACAACATGGAAGTCTCCATGACCCTCGTTGATTTCCTTCACTATTCTGGCAGTAATCCAGATTAGCCTGAGTTAATATTCGAGACGGCCGATAGGTAATCCGAGGCCACTCTCATGTTATGTATGAGCAGACCTGTCGAAGCGGATAGGGCTTCTCTGCATGCCAAAGTTTCCAGAATGCTCGGGTCCGTCAGACTGTGGAAAACCACTACAGACGGTCCCACATAGCCATCATTTTCTTCACGGCCCACTGTGCTTGCTGCACCAATCTATGGGTTTATGTAGACCACACCGTCGACATTCACTTTGCCATCCACATCCTAGGGCGAGCTTGTACTGGTTGTGTCCTTGTTATGGCATGTGCGGGCAACAACATCGACACGTCAGCGAAATACCTGTTTATGAACATATGGGTCGACAAGGGGCTTTGGTGTTTCCTTCATGGATTAACTTCCTCCGCGTTGACCAAATTGCCCAAAGTGTGACAACAATCCTAGTTATCTTTGAACGTGAAACTGGGGATATGATACTGAAGGCACATGCCCTAGCATTGGGTTTTGCCGTGGCAAGCATGTGTTCCACTAACTCCGGTTCGTCCAAGGCCCATACGTAGCATGCCATGGTGCAGGTTATTAGTGAATGGGACCAGGAGTCATTAGCTCCACAGATTGCACAACACGACAAAGACAACACGACGAGGAGTCATTAGTGAATGGGGCAATGACAGAGCTAGTGAAGTTATATCGAAGCGCGTGAGTTGCTGGTTGAAAACTATTTCCAAACCCCCGCATTGGGCCCATTAAGAATTTCTAAAAGGGCTCATTTTCTTTGGGAGGGTAAAGCCATGTAAATTTAAATTACAAGACTTTATGTATTTTCGAATATTTTGGTTAAATGTATGTTATACTTGAAAAAATAGATATAAATGTTGTGCTTTAAGTTTCCATTACCACCGAACACCATTCAAAATACAAAGGTGCTAATTTTAGTGATGTCAAATCATATTTCTCTACTACTATAGTACACAATTTTTTGAATGTTTGAATATGCCTTCTTGTCTCACTTTTTTCCACCACTTCGAGATTGGAAGCATCTTTGGCCGTCAGCTTATTAGATCGAACGACCCGTGTCACCTGGATTCGCCACCCACTCACACCCGCCAAACCTGAAAATGAGACTCCCCTTCTAGAGAACTCCACAACTCACGGTAGCCTTCATCCTCTAGCAAATCAATTCCCGCTAACCTCCCACTTGTTTTTCATCTCAAACTGATTTTCCCTCTGGAATCTGGATGCTTCGTATCCAATTCCTCTAGCCCGTGTCTCACACACCACCATCTCCATTGGTCCATCCCCCTGTTCGGCAGCACCTCGGAATCAGCTCCACGTCCAGATTGCATCTCCAGCCGTCTAAAAAGCACCGACACGGCGACACGGACACGGCGACACGCATACGGGGACACGGGATACGGCTTTTTCCAAAAACAACCCATCTGGGACACGACAAGTATATATAAAAAATAAATATAAATGTACATGTAATATACACTTGAAGACAGAAAAAGAGAAAGAAATACTACCCCATTTGTTGTCTGTTGTCTCCTATTTCAATTCAAGTGCTTGATTGACCATCCAAACCAAATCCATGTCAGTGCATCTTGCAAAACACAACAAACAACAGTTTATTAGAGAGATAAATCATAATAATCTGAAGTGGTACTTTACAAACAACAAAGAAGTTTGCTTACCCAATCTGCAATGCTAGCTCCCAATACCATTTAGGAGCATAATAGTATAATACAAACCCAACAACCAAACCATGACAAATAGTCCACTAAAAGCATAACGGATAGGAGCTTACAAGGCTCAGGTGGCCATATAACAGATAGTTCAAATGGCCTTAGTCTAAAAATTTAAGAGTGCATTACATAAATGGTAGGAACATAAATTAAATAAGCTCATAGGCAGCTAGGCTCATGGTGGAGCTTGATGGATAAAGAGATTCAAGTGAGAGAATCTATTATCTCCTCCTCCAAATCTGGTTCATCAAGTGAAAGATATGCACCTTCAAGCATGCCCACACCACCAAAACTCCCTACTCCATCTCCCCCAATGTCCCACATTCTGCTTGGCCCAGTTAGATATGCTTGAGAATTCCTTGAAAGCAAGCGATGGTTGTTGTGTGTGAACACCAAATCAGCAGCTCGGGCAGGAGTAAGCTTGTTTCTTGCAGCGCTATGGATGAAGCCGTGCGTACTCCAGATCCCCTCACAACAAGAGGAAGATGCTGGCTGCCCAGGAACCTTCAAGGCTAATTTTTTTGAACAGCCTTGTGCTTACTCCATGAGTGCCCCACCATTGCTTAGGTTCAAAGTCAGCTCTATCTTCAATAGAATCTGGATTTTCAAAGGCATTCATGAAAAGAGCAAAATCAGCAAATTCTTTCTTGATAGTCTTGAAATTTTCTTGATCTGGATAGAACTATCGAAAGCATTTGTTCCTCATTTCAGTAACTTCACTATCATCATTGGGGCTGATACGGCCAGGGACTTCGTTAATCCAACTTGCAATATAGTACCTAAATAAAATCAGCAAGCACTTGAACATTAAGACCTGAAATGATAAACAACATGTGCAACTTCAGTTTAGATTTTACCTTCGATAGAGTGAGTGAGCCAAACAATGCAGGGGGTATTTCTTTTGGTCCAACGGGCAACAAGGATATCTTGAATGATGTCATAGAAGATACACTCTTCATTGGGCTCCTTCCCATCAAACCGATAGATAGGTATTTTGACCTATGAACAAGATAACGAATAAAATCAGCATGTTACACATGTCAATAATGATCAAATTAGCATGTATTCATGTATATATTATATACCTTCTCTATCATGGAATCCCACATTTCATAGATCAAGTGGAGGCATGGCTTGTCCATGTCGGCCAACCTTATCATTGCATAAATAGGGTCGGTAAAAGAAACTACACACCTGCAGTGAAAAACATCCTAGCAATATGAGCATCCGCTTGCTGTCGGACCTCAGCATTAAAACTATCTCCAATGGTTGTTCCTGTTTGCTTTCTCTTTCTTGATGGACCAGATTCCACATAGGGAGGCAATGGAAGTGTATTCCTACCTATACCATGTTCAATGAGTTCATTGGATGCCCTATCCTGCTTGCAAAGCTGTTCAAATGCAGGGTGTGAAATTTTGTCACAAGTTGCTATATCCTTTTTTTATCTTAAGCAGATGAGCCTTCACTCTTGAATAGGTGCCTCGATAAGTTTTGAGACAGAAATGGCACTTGAATTTGATGTTTCCTCCACGGCTATCGGACGAAGCAGTCCCTGTTTCATTGACAACTCTCTGAACATAAGCCCAGAGAGGATATTTTGGATCCACCCCACCAGGTCCATGCTGCCCTCCCTCACTCTCACCCACTGATGATTGGCTCCCAGATGCAGCTCCATGGCTCCCAGATGCAATGTTCCCTAGCATCCAATCAAGTGAATCAGTCAATCAGCAGCAGCAGCACATGAACATCAATCAGCAGCAGCAACACATGAATAACATAAGCAATCAGCACTTCAGCAGAGGCAGAGCACAAGAGCAGCAGCACTTGACAAGCAGCAACAGGCCAACAACTCAACAATAAATCAAAGAAGAAGAGATGAAAGAGGTCTAGGTTACCTTGGTCGCCGTTGGGAGGAGAGGCTGCTGCAGTTGGGGGACGGCGGCGTCCAGATCCAGGCCCTGGCGGCAACTCCATATGTGGCGACGGTGATGGCTGGTCGGCGGCGATTCCAGGAGGTGGTGGCGGCGAGCCGGCGATTGCTGGAGCTGGTGGCGGCGGCTACGACGGGAAGGGAAACCCTACTTTTGTCGTCAAAGTTGGTTGCGAGAGGAGTCTTTCATGCGCCCGTGGATGGGACCTGGAAAAAAGGCTGGGCCGAGCCAACTTGGGCCACCCGACGTGTCCCAACGTGTCGGACCGTTTTTTCCTTTTTTTTAAATCGCAAATTGTGAAATACGGGGGGATACGCGAATTTGGCCGTGTCCAGCCGTGTCACCGTATCCAGCCGTGTCAGCACGGGGATTCGGCGAGGCTGGCCGTGTCGTTGCTTTTAGCCAGCCGTGTCTCCTTGCAGGATTTGCCTTGCTTCGAAATTTGTTTTTGATTCTAGGCTCATAGGAGCTGGACATCCATCTACGGTCACGTGACCATAGTGCCACTAACCACATGTGAGGTTGCTGACTCTTCTGTTCCTTTGGGAATTATGTTGCATGAGAATGTTGTGCAAGTGATTCTTCTTGCGGGCAATGATATGAAATACAGATCCACTCGTCTAATTGCAGCTTGCTGATTTTTCTACTATTCTTGCACGCAAGGTGTTTCTGTTTTTGTCCAATCAGTACACTATGAAAGGCAATGCTATGTTCATGTCCCATAGCTATTTGTAAATTTGTATGTGCTTTGATTATTTCTATTGGATTTGGTAACTCATTTTCAGGTTTACACAAATCAAGTAAAATCGACAAGATGCAGGGTCGAGTTCCATTTAGATATATTACAAATGTTCACTCGACGACTTCACCAAAAGGGAACTACTGTAAGTTTTTTTACGAGCTTGATATCTATCTATCTAATTATTATCCTTAACGATCCTTTGCCTTGACATACTATTTGTTTTTGTTTGTTTTGTTTGGTGGGGAAATGATAGTTGTCGTTGGAGAGCAGAATGATCCTTTAGCTGAAACCAGAAATGCTATGCATATGAATTCTTCCGAGCGTAAGCGATACCTTGACCGGGATGGATATCTGAAAATGACTCCATATCAGAGGGAAGCCTATTTGGAAAGGAATCGTGAGTACAAAAGAATGAGGTGGGAGTGCAGCGCAAGTTGTACCAATACACAACCAGCACCCCGGCAGAAAAATACAAGACCTAATAAGAACATATGCATGACAGGTACTGTTCTAATCGACAAAATATCCATTTCTAATATTATCAATGTCGGTTGAATGTTCGTTTACCTCCTTATTTTATTATGTATAATTTCTTGACGGGATAAGGTTGAACCTACGTTACGGGAAAGGAAGTAGTGGCCAGTTTGTGATAGCCCCAATGTTTTTCCTTCCCCCTTTGTAACTCATTTCCATGTTTGGCAACCTTGTGATGCAATGTGAATGGATGAGAGACTTTATGATGTTATCATTTCATGTGCATCATGCATCATGCATAGCATTTAATTCTTTTGTCTTCTTTGTTTGATCTTGTGTTGTAGTGCCAACTTGATGGTGCATGTGATTGCATTTGTGATTGTGTGATCTTGTGCATGAGAGTGGATGCAACATTGGTTCCTTCAAAACCCTTAGTTGCACCATGTCCAAAACCCTCTCTCTTTTCAATGACTTAGGGAAGATTTGAAGTTTCTGTTTTGCCCCAATAAAAATGTCCACGTTTTCCTAAAAATCTTCTTATTAATTGTGGGGTGCAACACCCTTTTGTTTGAATTTATTTTTATTTTGGTTTTATTAAAACCAGAGCCTTTTGGCAATTATGGGAATTTATTTAATTTGCTCTAAAAATCCCCAAACCAATTTTATAAAAACAGAGGCCATTTTGTGAGTTCAAATGTATTTTTTTTCTTTTTTCAAACTCTTTTCAATCCAGAAGGATTGGATTTATTTGCAGCACCTTTTAAAGCAAAAAGGGAAAGCCCTTGTTGGTTTTCCTGTGTGAGAGAGAGTAGAGATGGGCCTCTCTCCTCCCGCAGGCCCAGCTACCCCTAGCGCAGTAGCCCACTAGCGACAGAGCGTCTCCCACCTCTGTACGGCTTCCATCCCGAGTGCCACGTCGCCATGTTCAGTGATTTGACGGTCGATCGTCGTCCCTAGCCCCTATATAGGTCATCCGAGCCCTAGCCCCATCCTCCCTCTCTCCATTCCTCCCTCCTCCTCGCCTCGCTGCCGCAGGTAAGCTCCTCCAAGCGTCATGTCGTCGCCTCGTCCATCGTGCTCCGGCCGAGCAGCAGTTCGTGCTTGAGGTAACGTATTTGCCTCGTCTTCAACGTTCTGGCGCCGCGGGAGGCTTCCTCCTCTTCATCTTCTTCTTCCACGATGACCCGGGGAGTTCCAAGGCCGAGCTCGATGCCGTTTCAGGCTGCTTCCTCCTCTGCATTTTGGTTCAGACGACGCACCAAGTTTGTCGTCTCGCAGCGCCATCTTTGTCGCGCTCGAGCCATCGTTGTTGTGTCCTAGGTAAGGAGGTATGACCCCTCCTTCCCTTCCTGCTCTCCCGCTCGTCGTTAGCCTCTTGTGAGCGTGGATCCGTTGCTACTGCGATAATAGACCTTCCCCGGCAACGGCGCCAGAAATCCTTCTGCTACTGCGACAACATACCTTCCCTGGCAACGGCGCCAGGAATCCTGCTGCTACGGCTACGCCTATAGGGACTTCCTTGGCAAATATGCAAAGGATTTCCCCGCGGCCTTGGAGCCTTGCGTTGGTGTTCCCTTGAAGAGGAAAGGGTGATGTAGCACAGCGGCGGTAAGTATTTCCCTCAGTTTGAGAACCAAGGTATCAATCCAGTAGGAGGAGCGTTAAAGTCACAAGTACCTGCACAAACACAAAGATCTTGCACCCAACGCTATGAAGGGGTTGTCAATCCCTTATAGATTGTTTGCAAAGTGAGAACTGAAAGCGAAAAAGTAAACAAAGCAAAGTAAAAGTGAAAGTGGAGACGATAGGCCGTAGTGTTCACTAGTGGCTTCTCTCATGAAGGCAAGTAGACGGTGGGTGAACGAATTACTGTCGAGCAATTGATAGAACCGCGCAAAGTCGTGACGTTATCTAAGGCAATGATTATATCTATAGGCATCACGTCCAAAACAAGTAGACCGGTACTTTCTGCATCTACTACTATTACTTCACACGTCGACCGCTATCCAGCATGCATCTAGTGTATTAAGTCCAAAAGAACAGAGTAACGCCTTAAGCAAGATGACATGATGTAGATGGACAATCTCATATCTACGATAAAAGCCCATCTTGTTACCCTTGATGCAACCACACGGTATGAACCCAAAACCAAGCACTTCTCCCATTGCAAGAATCATAGATCTAGTTGGCCAAACAAAACCCAAGACTCGGAGAGACTTACAAGGATATCAAATCATGCATATAAGAAATCAGCAAAGACTCAAATATAATTCATAGATAATCTGATCACAAATCCACAATTCATCGGATCTCGACAAACACACCGCCAAAGAGGATTACATCGGATAGATCTCCATGAAAATCATGGAGAACTTTGTATTGAAGATCCAAGAGAGAGAAGAAGCCATCTAGCTAATAACTACGGACCCGTTGGTCTGAAGTGGACTACTCACGAGTCATTGGAGAGGCGATGATGTTGATGTAGAAGTCCTCCAACTCCAAAGTCCCCTCCGACAGGGCACCGGGAAGGGTCTCCAGATGAGATCTTGCGGAAACGGAAGCTTCCGGCGGCGGAAAAGTGTTTTCGTGGATGCCTTGATTTGTTCTAGGATTTTAGGGAATTTATAGGCCAAAGAGCTAGGGCAGGGGAACGCCAGGGAGGCCACAAGCCTGGTTTTCGCAGGCCCCCGTGGCCGCGGCAACAGGGCTTGTGGGCTCCCTGTGGGCCCCCTGCCTTGGCCCTCAAGCCTCCCTATCTTCTTCTATTCTGGAAAATTTTATTCCGTTTGGACTTCGTTCCAAAATCAGATCTGAAAAGAGTCAAAAACACAGAAAAACACGAACTGGCACTTGGCACTGAATTAATAAGTTAGTCCCAAAAAAGATACAAAAGGTATATAAAACATCCAAAGTTGACAAGATAACAGCGTGAAAGCATCAAAAATTATAGATACGTTTGAGACGTATCATCTGTTCGTGCCAAGCTCATGCCCCCGCGCTCCGGTCATTGTTGCAGGTGCTAGCGACAGCGTAGGAGCAGGTGTGCCGCAGTTCTATGTGAAGTAGCAGCAGCTTCGGCGCGCAGTAGCGGCCATAGCAGCGCAGTGGCTTCGGCGCTGCAGCTGCAGCATGGTAGCGCAGCAGCATCACCCGTTCGAGCTCGTGGTTCGGTTCGAGCAGGCGGCGTAGGGTGGCAGGCGTAGCAGTGGCGCAGTGCTGGCTCCTTCCCCCGTAGTGCTGCACCGGCGAGTGCACCGACGCATCTGTGTTTGCACAAAAGGTGCCCCTTTTTGCTTCTTACCTAGTGTAGAACTCCCCCATAGAGCAGTCATCCGCCCGTAGCCCAGTGGTAGAGGTAGCGCATTTCAACAGGGGGGTCGTGGGTTCGAACCCCCTAGCCCTTTTGAATTTCGGTGTCTGTGTGCGTGTTGTGTGCAATTTAGAGGGGCTGCTCAAAAGGATTCAGACCCCCTCTGTGTCGAGTGTCGAAGCAGTAGCACAGTGGTAGTGTGTGTACGTGTGTTAGCCAGAGGTGCAAGGTTCGAATCCCCGTGCACCTTTCTTTTCTTTTATATTTTTTGTGCATGTATGTATTTGTAAGTGTGTGTATTTGGCAGCATGGTGCAGGTGTTTGTGTATGAGTGTGTGTGCCCTAGTGTGGAGGGCAATATGCTCATGCACATGTGTGTGTATGTGAGGTGTGTGTATGTGGTGTGTGTGCACCATGTGTGCAAGTGTGCACATAGGTGTGTGAGTGAGTGTGTGTGTGCACCATGTGTTCAAGTGTGCTCATGAATGTGTGTGCATGTGAGTGTGCACATATGTATGTGTGTGTGCATGTGTGTATGTGAGTGTGAGTGAGTGTGTGTGTATGTGGGCATGGCCCACTTGCATACACTCACTAGGGGCCATGATTCAGTGACCATTGAGCTCATGTGTTATTCTTTTGTTTCTTATTGTTTTGAGTGTTTTCCTCATTAGGTAAATTCCATATGGTGAGATAGGCAGATCTGGAAGTTTGTACTTTAGGCAAGATTTGACTTATAAGTTAAATTGGAAACAATGTGCAATTTCTTTTCTTGTTTGTGGTGTTCTCCTGAATGCAACATGGGCAGTATGATATATGAATTTGGGGTAGAAAATCCCAACAAATCCAGTGGTATTACTGGTATGTGGATTTGATCATTTTTGTAGAAAGTATCCTTGTGGTGAGGTGGCAATAGTTTTATTTGTGTAGGGTGGTTCATGTGCATGGTTAAAGGTTGTGCATGCTTGCATCATTATGTCTCTGGCATCATCTTCTTGCTGGTATTTATTTCGTGCTTGTTCTTTTGGCTAGCTACTGGGACCGGAAACGAGTTTGAAAAGACCGGTGAGTTCGTGCACGAAGATCAGGATCAATTCCACTCTGAAGAAATCACAAGCAAGGTGATCGTGACCTTGACATCGTTTCTAGATTTGTTATGCTTAGTGTTACATTTCCTTCATACATCTCTGTTGCCTACCACATGATATATAGGCCATCAAACATTGCCATGAAACCTCAAACACCTCCCCTCCTAGCAAATGTTGTTTGGCCAAGTTAGGCTTGCTCAACCACTAATTGTTAGCGTTGCTAGTTGCAGGTGCTAGTTGGTCCATGTGATAACATGGGTATTTGATATCATCATATTTATTTGCTATTTAATTAACGCACCTATATAATTGGTATATGACGGAAGGCCTAGGCTTTTGCCGGGTGATTTGTTCTGTTGTTGCCGCTTAGTTTCGGCTACCGGTGTTTTATCCCATAACTGAGCGCTCCTAACACGTTTGGAGTTGTTATGGGGACCCCTTGATAAATCGTATAGTGTCAAGACTTGTCTGGCAGGACCCAACTTTGGTGTTAATTTTGCTAATAACTTAATAATAAAAAAGCATAGGGAATAGCTACCCTGGGGAATCTAATCACACCCCTTGGGCCAGTGCTCCTCATGAGTGTTGCTCCAAACTAGAGTCGTGTGCGGGGCCAACCCAGGGCAACTCGGGAGATCTCTATCACGCCATTGTACGCTGTGCCCATCTGGTTGTGTCCTGAGAATGAGATACGCGGCTCCTATCGGGTTCGTCGACACGTCGGGAGGTCTTGTAGGACTTGTCTTACCTTAGCGATATATCATGCGCATTGGGATTCCAGTGAGACTTTGGGTCTTCTCAGAGTTGAGGTTTTCCTCTAAGGAATCCGACGAGATCACGAGTTTCGTGGTAGAGGATTACTATGCAGCATGTGGTAATTTGTGATGGACTAGTTGGAACACCCGTGTAGGGTTAAATCTTTCGTAAATCCGTGCCCGCTGTTATGTGGCAAACATGGATATTTTGTTAACATCCGGTTCTAGACAACTTAAAGTAATTCAAATAAAACTTGCCAACTGAGTTTGTAACTGTGACTGTTTCCTTCAGAGCTCCTTCTCTGATCGAGAACACGGTGGGGGTTATGAATGACGTAAGTAGGTGTTCAGGATTACTTAGTGATAAATCAAGTCTTTGACTGTCTTGCGTAGACCACCATATTTAATTTATGTTCTTCGTAAGATTGCCACCATATAAGCTTAGGATGCTGCAAACTCAAACACTTAACCTACCTCGCCTATTTAACTTAGTTAGACTCGATACCAAGGTCATGAGATTTTTTAGTCCTCGTGGCTCACAGTTTACTACAAACCCCCACAGGTACAGGTACCCCAGATGTAGGTGGTCCCGATGATAACTAGTTGAGGTGGGAGTTCGACGAAGACAGTGGCAGGCTGTATGTGATGTATCCCGAGGACTAGAGGCACATGGTCATGATCGTGGGACTAGCAAGATGAGATAGCATGACTTTGTCGTTTATCTTGTCCGTAGTGAGACCCTATCTTATGTATGAATAATGAATGCTTGTGTGGATTGTAATTTAGCATGTGGCGAGTGTAAGCCGAATCCTATATTCATCTCTCTATTTATGTAATGGCATTGTTATCCTACTTGCAAAACACTTAGATCCGGCCCTTTCCCCTTTTGAGGCCACGCCCCCAAATAAGGAAAGTGTCGCATCTTGGACGTTACAAGTTGGTAATCAGAGCCTTACGACCATAGGAGCCTTTGTGTGATCGAACTTGGCCAAGTCAAGTCTAGCAAAACTATTTTGAGTCTTAGTTAAATTGGAGAGTAGGTTTCTTTTTTCTCCTCTTCTATGCTCTGGTGATGTTCACGACTTAGGAAATTTTAATTCTACTCCTCTTCTCACTCAATTTTTTTTAGGATCACGCGGATATTTTTGCAATCTATACGATACTAATGTGCCAAAGTTCTGTCTTGGTGCCTCCAGTTGTGTTGATTTTATTCCGGGGAGTTGAGCTCTAGGGAATTCTTGAGCACATCATTATCATTCAAATTCCTTAGTATCTCAGGACGAAGGATGTTCGAAATTGATTCAATACTAGTAGTGGCGAGAGGAGTCTGGCTTCCCCAGTACCGGTGCAGATAGGTCCGGATGTATCGCCATACTCAGTATCGTTGTGATTACGAGGATCTAAGATAGATGAGTTTCTGAGATCTCTGGTTATGTGTTGACGGATGTGATACATTGGATGGGTTAGATGCTATGACTTGAATGATATATTACTCCTTGTATCCGTGACCAGATTGCATGACCAGAAATTTTGGGAGTTCTTACGTGGGAACTCAGGTAGTTACTTATAGGACAATCTTCCAACATATGCATGATGTGAGATTGGGATTGGACATTCAGTGGACTTGTTTGTTCACGGTCATCTTATAGTGGTTCTCGTTGTGTCTTAAAGAGTCCTTGTAGCTTGCTACGACTCGGGAATGCTTCGTATGTTGTGTGCACTGCCTTGTATATGATGGCTACTGTAGGATCGAGCCCTGCCATCATATCCATGAAAATATCGAATGGAATCTTTGTCATACATTTGTTCCGAGCAATCTTAGCTCATACTTGGTTTACGAGTGGCTTTTAATTAGATGATGTCGGCAGTTACTTTGAGGAAGCATTCTAACTAATTATAGTTCGAGTGCAATTGCTAAGTATTCTTGTTCAGATATTTCTGTCGGTTGATTCAGCTTAGTCTATCAATTTTAATTTGGGCTAACATTGTTGTCCATCTCCAGGATGGCTCCACCAACTTGCCAGAATCTGGGTCGTGAGAGTGTTGATCCTCCACCACCCCTCCTCCACCACCTCCTTCGCCCCCGCCTCCTCCTCCAGAGCAATGGCAAGCGGTGATGGCTGCAACCAATGCAAACACTCAAATGTTACTTCAGTTGTTGCAAGAGAGGAACAATCAGCAACAGGGCAATTTCAACTATGGTGGACATCAGTTTGCAACTCTGAATCAATTCCTAGTGAACCAACCGAAGTCCTTCACTTCCTGTGACCAGCCATTCGATTAAGATGATTGGATTCATGACATGAACAAGCACTTCAAGTGCAGTGATGTGCGACCAGAGGACTTCGTTAAGTTTGCAACTTTTTAGCTCAAGGGTCAGGCGGCAGAATGGTGGTAACAATTGAAGGACTCCAGAGGCAACAGAATGATCAGTTGGGATGATTTTTGCAGGGATTTCAGGGCTCACTATATTCCAGCTAGCTTCATGGAATAGATGCGTGGGAAATTCAGACGCTTGAAGCAAGGAGATTCATGTGTGTACAAGTACAATGTCGAGTTCTAGGAACTGGCTCGGTATGTTAAACAGGATATCCCAGATCAAAAGAGCAATATTTATCAGGCGCTTGAAGGAAGGAGGTTCATCTTTGTACAAGTACAATGTCAAGTTCCATGAGCTGGCTTTGGAATGCTAAACACGAAATCCCAGATCAAAAGAGCAAGATTTATCAGTTCAGAGGTGGTCTGAAGGAAGACCTGCAGTTGGCCCTTGCCTTGGACGAGCCTCTTGAGCTCGACCATTTCTACAACTTGGCTCTCAAGGCTGAAGCCGCTTTGCTCAAAGTGCAGAACTCAAGGAAGCATTTCAGAGATTCCAGTTCCTCGTCCTCAACTCAGGTGGTTCAAAAGCAGCAGAAATATTGGGTGTCTCCTCCTCCTCGGCAGATTCAGCAGTTCAAGCACTCGGGTGGTCGTGGTTCTTCCCACCCACCCAACCCAGCTTTCCAGCAGAGGTTTCAGCAGCAGAAGCAAGGGAATACTCAAGTGAAATTCCGTCCGCTATAAGAGGTGACTTGTCACAAGTGCGGGTAGAAGGGTCACTAGTCTAACAAGTGCACCACTCAGCAGCGTCTTCCGCCTCCTCCTCCAGTCAAGCCTCCAAGCAATGCAATGGTGAAGTTCAATCCCAAGTCTGCGAGAGTCAATATGGTGAATGCAGCTGAAGCAGAAAACTCCTCAGATGTGATCATGGGTAATCTCTTGGTTAATGATATTCCTGCAAAGGTTTTATTTGACTCCCGTGCATCTCACTATTTTATGTCTCGCTCATTTTTCGTCAAGCATGAGTTTGATTATCAAGATTTGCTTAAGCCTATGTCAGTGGCCTCTCCTGGTTTGAAAATGAATTCTAGTCGCATCGTTCGGGATGTCTCTGTCAAAGATGGGCGACTATTCCTTTTCGGCTTCTCCAATTGTCCTTGGCAAGTCTGATATTGATCTGATCCTTGGCATGGATTGGCTGGCAATGAACAAGGCATTTCTGTATTGTCAAGCTAAATAAGTCAAGCTAACTCATCCTTCGGAGGAGGTGATTATCTTTGTTGCGCGTCATGACAAGATCCGTATGTTTTCCTTGAATGAGAAGGGTGAGATCTCTCCAATTTCTCAAGTCCCAGTGGTCTGTGAGTATGAAGATGTCTTTCAGTAAGAACTGCCAAGAATGCCTTCGCATCGGACAGTTGAGTTCGTAATGGAGCTTGAACCGGGAACTGAACCAGTATGCAAGCGGTCATATAAACTAGCTCCAGAAGAGCTGAAAGAGTTGAAGAAGCAACTGGATGAACAAGAGTGTCTAGGTGTGATCAGAACAAGCTCATCTCCTTGGGGTTGTGGAGTTCCCTTTGTCAAGAAGAAGGATGGAATGGACCAACTCTGTGTCAATTACCGTCCATTGCATAAGAAGACAATCAGAAACAAGTATCCACTTCCCAACATCAATGAATTGTTCGAGCAGTTGAAAGGGGCCAAGATTTTCTCTAAGCTTGATCTCAGGATGGGCTATCATCAGATTCGCATTCGTGAAGAAGACATTCCCAAGACTGCTTTCAGGACAAGCTTTGGCTCTTATGAGTACACGGTGATGTCTTTTGGTCTCGCCAATGCTCTACCGACCTTCTGTCGAATGATGAATTATATCTTCTCCGCTTTCAAGAATGAATTTGTCTTGCTGTATCTTGATGACATTCTGGTCTTTTTTGATACTGAGAAAGAGCATGAAGAACATCTTCGGCTTGTGCTTGATAAGCTAAGAGAACATAAGTTCTATGCTAAGTTTTCCAAATGTGAGTTATGTTTGAAGGAAGTTGTGTACCTTGGGCACATCATCTCTGCCGAGGGCATCAAAGTTGAACCGTCAAAGGTGCAGGCCATTGTCGAGTGGGAACCTCCTCGGAATGTGAAGCAGTTTTGAAGCTTTCTCGGGCTTGCAAGCTATCGCAGAAGGTTCATTGAGAACTTCTCCAAGATTGCTAAGCCTGTGTCAAGCCTTCTTCAGAAGAGTGTGAAGTTTGTCTGGTCTCCAGAGTGTCAGTTGGCCTTCGACACACTCAAAGAGAAGCTCACTTCTACTCCAGTCTTGACTCCTCCTGATGATTCCAAGCCTTATCAAGTGTTCTGTGATGCCTCCCTTCAAGGTCTTGGTACAGTTCTGATGCAAGAGAAGAAAGTGGTAGCTTATACCTCGAGGCAGTTGAAGCCAAGTGAGAAGAATTACCCCACTCATGATCTTGAGTTGGTGGTAGTGGTCCATGCTTTGATGACTTGGAGACATCACTTGTTGGGCAGATAGGTTGAGGTCTACATCGATCACAAGAGTCTCAAATACATCTTCACCCAGCCTAGTCTCAATCTTCGGCAAACTCGTTGGGTGGAAATGATCCAAGATTATAATCCGAGCGTTGACTACACTCCGGCAAAGCAAATGTCATTGCAGATGCTTTGAGCAGAAAGGCTTACTGCAACAGTCTCATTCTGAAGCCTCTCCAGCCTAATCTTTGCGAATCTTTCAGGAAGCTCAACCTTTAGATAGTACCTCATGGATTTTTACTAATCTCCAGATTTCTCCTACCTTGGAAGACCAAGTCCAAGAAGCACAACTTCTTGATGTGATGGTGAAGAAAGTTAAGATTCGCTTGGCAAAGAGCATTCCGAATTATTAGTGCTTCCGTGTTGATGACAATACTTTATTCTTCTAGGACCGCCTTGTCGTTCCGAAAGGAGAGCTCAGGAAAGTTATCATGGATGAAGCCCATAATTCCCTCCTCTCGATACATCCACGTAGCTCCAAAATGTATGAGTATCTGAAGCAGACCTTCTGGTGGACTCGCATGAAACGTGAGATTACTTAGTTTGTGAACGAGTGTGATGTGTGTCACAGAGTGAAGGCAGAGCATCAACATCCAGCAGGTCTTCAGCATCCCTTGCCTATACCCGAGTGGAAATTCGATCATGTGGAACTGGATTTTTTCACTGGGTTTCCTAAGTCCAAGAAAGGCAATGATGCCATCTTCGTCTTCATCAACAAGTTGACCAAAGTTGCTCATTTCCTACCGGTCAAAGAGTCTATATTGGCAGCTCAGCTGGTAGAGTTGTATACGTCAAGGATAGTCTTGTTGCACATTCTTCCTATGCTCACTTCTTCGGATCATGGAAGCATCTTTACTTCCAAGTTCTAGGATTCCTTTCAGACTGCGATGGGTACTAAGATCCAGTTCAGTATAGCTTTCCATCCTCAAACAAGTGGTCAAGTTGAGAGAGTCAATCGGATCCTTGAAGATATGCTCAGAGCTCGAGTGATTTCTTTTGGCATGAAGTGGGAAGATTGTGTACCATTTGCCGAGTTCTCATACAACAACAGCTTTCAAGCAAGTTCAGGCAAGGCCCCATTCAAGATTCTATATGGCAGGAAGTGTCGTACCCCGCTCAATTGGTCAGAGACTGGTGAGCGTCAAATTATTGGGAATAACATGATTGCTGAAGCAGAAGAAATGTGTAGTGTCATTTTGGATAATCTCATAGTAGCTCAGTCCCGTCAGAAGAGCTACTACGATAGAAAGCATCATGACATGACTTTTCAACTCGATGATTTTGTGTATCTAAAAGTGTCTCCCATGAAGGTCACTCGGCGCTTTGGCATCAATGGAAAGATCACTCCTCGCTTTGTTGCTCCTTTCAGAATTGTTGGCAAGAGAGGCAATCTTGCATATCAGTTAGAGCTTCCTTCCAACTTCTCCAATGTGCATGATGTGCTTCACGTCTCTCAGCTCCGGAGATGCTTCAAGACTCCCGAGCGCACAGTAGATCTCCAGGATATCGATCTCCAGCCCAACCTATCCTACCATGAGCATCCAATAGCAATACTTGAAGAGACTGAGTGCATGACCCGCAATAAGTCAATCAAGTTCCTCAAAGTGCAATGGTCACATCACTCAGACAAAGAAGCCACTTGGGAGCACGAGGACCACCTCCGTTCCGAGTACCCAGAGTTCTTCAGTCATAGATCTCGGCTTGAGATCCTCTTGTAGTGTGGGAGAGTTGTGATAGCCCCAATGCTTTTACTCCCCCCTTTGTAACTCCTTTCCATGTTTGGCAACCTTGTGATGCAATGTGAATAGATGAGAGACTTTGTGATGTTGTCATTTCATGTGCATCATGCATCATGCATTGCATTTATTTCTTTTCTCTTCCTTGTTTGATCTTGTGTTGTGGTGCCAACTTGGTGGCGCATGTGATTGCATTTGTGATAGTGTGATATTGTGCATGAGAGTGGGTGCAACATTGGCTCCTTCCAAACCCTTAGTTGCACCATGTCCAAAACCCTCTCTCTTTTCAATGACTTAGGGCAGATTTGAAGTTTCTGTTTTGCCCCAATAAAAATGCCAATCTTTTCCTAAAAATCTTCGTATTAATTGTGGGGTGCAACACCCTTTTGTTTGAATTTATTTTTCTTTTGGTTTTTTTAAAACCAGAGCCTTTTGGCAATTATGAGAATATATTTCATTTACTCTAAAAATCCCCAAACCAATTTTAGAAAAAAGAGGCCATTTTGTGAGTTCGAATGTATTTTTTTCTTTTCTCAAACTCTTTTCAAACCACAGGGATTGGATTTATTTGCAGCAGCTTTTAAAGAAAAAGGGAAAGCCCTTGCTCGTTTTCATGTGTGAGAGAGCAGTGTTGGGCCTCTCTCCTCCCCCAGGACCAGCTACCCCTAGCGCAGCAGCCCACTACCGACACTGAGTCTCCCACCTCTGTATGGCTTCCATTCCAAGCGCCACGTCGCCAAGTCTGGTGATTTGACGGTCATAGTCGTCCCTAGCGCCTATATAAGTCGTCCGAGCCCTAGTTCCGTCCTCCCTCCTCCTCACCTCGCCGCCGTAGGTAAGCTCCTCCAAGCGTCATGTCGTTGCCACGTCTATCATGCTCCGACTAAGCAGCAGTTCATGCCCGGAGGTAATGTATCTGCCTCGTCTCCGATGTTCTAGCGCCGCGGGAGGCTTCCTCCTTTGCATATTCTTCTTCCGCGACGACCCGGGGAGTTCCATGGCCGAGCTCGACGCCGTTCGAAGGTGCTTCCTCCTCTGCATTTTGGTTCAGACGACGCGCCAAATTCGTCATCTCGCAGCGTCGTCTTCATCGCGCCCCAGCCGTCGTCCTCTTGTCTTAGGTAAGGAGGTACGACCCCTCCTTCCCTTCCTTCTCTCCGCTCGTCGTTAGCCGCTTGTGAGCGTGGATCCGTTCGTGCCAAGCTCATGCCCCCCCACGCTCCGGTCGTAGTTGCAGGTGCTAGTGGCAGCGTAGCAGCAGGTGTGCAACAGTTCGGCGTGCAGTAGTAGCAGCTTTGGCGCGCAGTAGCTGCCATAGCAGAGCAGCAACTTCGGCGTGCAGTAGCAGCTATAGTAGTGCAGCGGCTTCGGCGGTGCAGTAGCAGCATGGTAGCGCAGCAGCAGCGCCCGTTCGAGCTCGTGGTCCGGCTCAAGAAGGCTGCGTAGGGTGGCATCCATAGTAGTGGCGTGTGACGCCCTCGGTTTAATCGTACGCTAATCATACATGCAAATGCGTATGATCAAACCCAAGGACTCACGGGAAGATATCACAACACAACACTAGACACAAATAAAATAACATCAGCTTCATATTACAAGCCACGGGCCTCGAGGGCTAGAATACGGAAGCTCGATAAACACACGAGTCAGCGAAAGCAACAATATCTGAGTACACACATAAAACATGGGGTGCCTTAGAGAAGGCTAGCACAAAGATACAACGATCGAACGAGGCGAGGCCTCCTGCCTGGGAACCTCCTAACTACTCCTATCTTCAGCGGCCTCCACGAAGATGACACCATCGGGATGACAGACATCGGCAGGAAACTCCACTCCTGGGCTCCATCATCTGGTCGCAACAACGGATCAAGGGGACAAAGGGGGAGCAAAGCAGCGGTGAGTAATCATCCAAAGTACTCGCAAGTCTTACATCAGAACTATTCTAAATTTGCATCAGTATCAAAGAAGGGGGGTTATATGTGGACTGACTGCAGCAATGCAAGAATAGAGAGAGAAGGCCTAGTCCTATCGAAGACTAGCATCTTCAGGGGCTTGTAGCAATAGACGAGAGTAGAACAGGGGGTAGAACATTAATAGTCATATTGTTGCAGCAATATTAAAGTGAGGTCACGCCTAAAGATCATTCCTCGACTCCCTGCGAGGAAGCAATCCCGAGGCAAACTAATTCCAGTTAAGTAACAATTGTAATTGTACAAGATCGGGGCACAACTCCAAGTCGTCCTGTAACCGTGGACACGGCTATCCGAATAATTAATTTTCATCCCTGCAGGGGTGCACCACATGTCCCGTCACGCTCGATAACACTCTGGCCGGGCATACTTTTCTGGGTCCTGCCCGGCCTCGGAATATCGACACGTCGCAGCCCCACCTAAGACTAATCAGAGAGGTCAGCCCGTCGATCTAAATCCTAAGCGCAAAGAGTTCATGGCCCCAGTTCCCCTCCGCGCTCCTGCACGATGCGAGGGCGGCCAACGTCAGTCCTAGCATACCTTAATCACAAGCGCAATGCATCTCGGGACCACTCAGGCGCGCGCCACTACAATTGCTGACATCTGAAAAGCTTCGGCTAATATCGCGACGTCGAGTACCCATAATTCTTCCCGCGTAGCCGGTTAGTGCGAAAAGGTCTCCGACCAACCCAGATCAAATACCCAAATCTATTAACATTTTAATTAGGCCAACAACACAGTCTCACGGGAATCCACCCGTCTTTCAACTAATCACCAAAGATCCCAATAACAAGGTCGAGTAACTGTGTGGTTGTAACATCGGGGGGACTCCGGGGTATCACCCTCGTTGGATTCCGAACGATGTACCCGTCAAGGTGGGCTTAGAGGAATCACCCTCGAGGGTCCCACACTTGAGGGGTTGCACGACAGAGGCGTCATCGGGAATGGTGAAAGAGGAATCACCCTCGATAACCACGACCGACTAGCTATACTACAGAGATATCATCAGGAGTACTTATCGAGGTGTCACCCTCGGTACCGATAGTATCTCCGTAGCGTCGTACAACGAAGGGGGTGTATGTGCTGTGTCGGGTCTGGCTCGTCGATCAGAGATCGAGATTTGAAAACAAGCAAGGCGACTGAACTACGGGGTCAGAGGGGATGACTGCTCCACCTATACTATGCAGATTTAAAGTACAGGACTGAAAGTAGCAGTTCATCAAAAATAGGCTATGCATCAGATATAGGAGCTAACTACAACAGTAGCAAAATACTAATGCAAGCAATAGGAAGAAAGACATAGGCGATATAGGAATGATCAAGGGGGGGTTGCTTGCCTTGCTGCTCTGCGGCAAAGGACTGATCGGCAGGGTCGTAGATGTACCCGGCAGCAGCGTAAGTCTCGGGGTCTACCGGTAAGAAGAGGGGGAAGAAACAATAAATAATAGCAACGGTGCAACACAAAGCATGACATGGCAAGATGCACGCTAGACATGAGCTAACGTAGCAACATCCGTCATAGACGGGTCGGAAGAATATCTGACGATATTTTCCTGGTCTCAGGCTACTACCGGTCATACTGGAAACGATGGAAATGTTCCATGTTTGCTATGCTAGGGACGCGTGACAAACAAACAGGTCGTGTATCCGGGTTCGTCTCGTTCTGTTGATCAACTTTCATGTTGAAAATATTTTGATCTGACTTACGGATTATTTAATATTAATTTTTAAACTTTTATTCAATAATTAGGAATTTAAAACAGATTTAAATAATTTAATAAAAAGCTATTATGACATCAGCATGATGTCATGCTGACATCAACAGTTGACTGGTCAACTGACCAGCGGGTCCCGAACGTCATAGGCAGAAGTTTTAATTAAGATTAGATATTAATTAATCAGATTAATTTAGTGAGGGACCCACGTGTCATACTCTAATTATTCTAATTATCCAATTAATTAATTTAACTAATATATCTTTTTATTTATTTAATAAAAACATTAACATTATTTTTATTTTTTTAATTATCGCGTGGGGCCTCCCTGTCATAGACAGCGGGTGCGTTCGCCCCACCGGTAAGTGACTTTAGGCCATATACTCATTTTTTCCCACAGATACATAATCATGCAATTATCGTATTCCTCGAAATACCTATATACGCAATACATACATCTTATCTCATACATTCATACATACATACATACATACATACGGCATCTAATACATCTTTTATTTTATTTTCTTTTAACTCTCAACACTCCCATATCTCTCTGTGTTAACACAGTTACACAGAAGAACTCTGTGCTCTAACTCAACATAGAAGAACAACATCTTCAAATCTTCCTACCGGTCACTACCGTAGACGGATCGGAATCCCGTTTGCCGGAACGAAACCGAGACGGTGAGGGGAACGCGATGGTGGGAGGAGCCCGAGGAGGGGCTCACCAGCGTTGAGGAGACGGCCCGGTGAAGCCGGAGTTCGCGGGAAGGCGGAGGTGACGAAGAGGAAGAAGACGATGCGGTGCCGGTGGTGGCGCGGTGGTGGTGATGCCGGTGGTGACGGCGCTGACGGAGCCGGCGAGGTCGATCGGTGAGGAAGAGGCCCTCCCGGAGGGGGGTGGCGTTGAAGGAGGGTGCGGCCGAGGTGAGGCCGGCCGGGTGGGGAGTGGAGGAGCTCGCCGGCCGGGGAGGGGGCGAGGTGGAGACGCGGGCCAGTGGGGAGGGGTCGGCCGGGATGGACGACGAGGAGGGGAGGCTCGTCGGTGGGAGGAGGTGGATCTGAGGGGGGTGACGGGGGGGGACTGGGAGCCTCTCGGTGGGGAGGGGGATAGGACCGAGAGAGAGAGGAGATCGATGGGGGGGCACGTGGGGGTAGCGAGAGGGAGAGAGGTGTCGGTGGGGTGGGGGCCCGACGAGGGGTCTCGCGCGGGGAGGGGGGCCTCGTGGGCGCTGGGTGGGGTGGCGGCGCAAGTGGGAGGGGACGGAGCGAGGCAGGGGGCTACCTCGCACTAGGGTTCCAGCGGCGTGGGGTGGGCCGGCTCGGCTCGGCCACTTTGGCCCAGTCGGCCAGGGGGGGGTCCTTTTCTTCCTTTGTTTTCTTTTATCATTATTATTTTTAATACTTTCTTTTTATACATATCTTCCTTTAATAGTTAATATGAATTTCTAAATATACTTTTCTTTTGTTTTCAACTTCTGAATCCGGATAGAAATTCAATGCGGGTCAACGACGGTAATTCTCGATGATGTGGCATCATTAGCGGGTGATCACTGTAGCTTAATTACAATATTTACTGTAGCAAAAGTCGAGCATGTCACAATTCTCCCCTACTAACAAGAATTCTCGTCCCGAGAATTAAGAGGTAGAGGATAAGAGCCCGAGGTATTCATCACGAAGATGATCCTCGCGTTCCCAAGTGGCTTCATCTTCAGAATGATTTGACCACCGCACCTTAAGGAACTTGGTGACCTTGCGACGAGTCTTACATTCAGCTTGGTCGAGAATGCAAACCGGATGCTCTTTATAAGAGAGGTCTTGTTGTAGCTCAAGCATATCGTGATCCACTGCTCGAATAGGGTCCTTGAAGCAGCGACGGAGCTGAGAAACATGGAAGACATCGTGAACCTGAGAAAGGTTCGCCAGCAGTTCCAATTGATAAGTCACTCTTCCACGCCTTTCAAGAATAATGAAAAGGACCAATATAGTGAGGGGCTAACTTTCCCTTGATCCCAAAACGGTGTGCATCTCTCATTGGTGTGACACGAAGATGAGCCTTTTCGTCGGGTTGATAGACAATATCCTGATGATGACAGTCATACTGACTCTTCTGACGAGACTGAGCAGCCTTCAGATTTGCATGTATAATGCGGACTTGATCTTTAGTATGTTGGATAATACCCGAACCAAAGAGCGATTGGTCCACTGAACGGTGGCTCTGGAACTCCACACGAAGTCAAGTGTAAAGGGTACTTTGGAGTCAAAGATGTACAGGAGAGCCAGGTTTCAATCCTGTGGAACTTTGGGTTATGGGTCCACCACGTGGGCCGAGAGTAGATAGAGGGGTGGCATATTATACGGTCTTGGTAGCAAGACATGTCAGAGGGTAGTCTGCCAGTTATGTTGGCAACAACGTCGGTACCAAGGGCGGGGGACGAATAGAACCATTTTCCTGCTCGTTGAAACGAGGCAGACCAATAGGTAAAGTTCTCGTCCACCAGCGGCTACCGGAATGTTATCCACAATACTAACGGGGTCTTACCGACAGAGTTGTATACCTAGATTTTTACCTAAGCAGGGAATTAACACTGCTTAGATAAGTTATTCCACAAGAAAGGTCAAACAGACCAATGAGAATGAGAATGCGTGCACATACACAAGAATTTAAAGTATACCATTCCTGAGCGGAACATAGAGTATGGTATACATGATATGTCATCAAGTACTTAACCATTTAAATAAAGAGGCAAGAAGAATCATCATGTTTATCCATACCATGCGGTTTGGATAATTGATCAGGAACAATTTAGCATCGCACTTTCAATGTTCCTGTTGAAATTTGAAGTACCACATCCGTGCTTCGGGGTAGCATCGACATGGTCATCAGATAAAGGTTGGACTTTGGGTACACAAAGAGGATTCAGGAGGAGCAACTTATGACATAAGTCGTATATTCTTCACATGGAAGATGGCGAATCTTTCATATGGAAGAATTTATAACCATCGGTCCTTCGGCCCGGTGTGCCAAACAAGACATCACTGTACCAGATTACCTAAGACCAAAATTATAATTATTGGAAAAAGTTCCAACCATCATATCTGCCCAGGATTCAGATCTGATTGGTGTCAGGATAACTCAGACTCAAGATGCCTGAGAAGAAAAATGAAGATGCAAGATTCTCAGGGTATGAACTTCACAAGTAATCCTTGAATCATGAGTTTGATTGTAAGACACATGAACACCATGTCAAGACATTCATGCCCACGTGAAATTCTTATCTCAAAAGGCAACTAGGTTCTCATTTTGGGAACCATCATCGAGCATGACAAGGTTCCATGTGTAAGTCTGGATTAGCTCTTATGAAAGAACTTATTTTCCTTGATCAAATCAGTCAGTGGCTTGGCGTGCTAAGAGAAATTATATCAAGTGAAGATAACAAATCTTCAAAACATATAACACTTTGCACATGCGTGAATGATTTGGTATTTCACGAGAGGAAGCGAAACAAAACTTTCACATATTCACGGCGGAAAAGGTGCACGTGAACTTTGGGAAATACACTTCTACTATCCACATATTCTTCATGAGCTAGGCACATGGATAATCATTTTAAGAGCTTCATCGTGGAACATAGAGAAGTTGAGGGTGTGACCGATGTGCTCAACAACAATCCCTCAAAATTTTGACAGCCAAAATTATAATATCAAAGAGATAGCATTTGTCAAATCAAATGGTATAATGTCGTATGCTCGAGGGAACAACAACAATTAAAGATTGGTAAAAGGATGCACCTGGGAATACGGACGGAGTAGCACAACCAATGTCAAAAATGATGAGTCATCACCCAATACACTAAAATTGAACAATCAGTTGTTAACCTCAAGTCAATAGGGCTGCCAAAAGTATTGGAATCACACATCAGAGTTCACTTGTCGGTATACCGGTTAGAAACAACACGGGACCAAGAAATGAATGGTGATGGCGAGAAGTATTACTATGTCAAGGATTATTAAGAGGTGCAATGATGCTCACAACATTCTTGACAGAAGGTGACATAAGCTGAATTAGCAAGGAACTCGAAGGACAACACAAAACATGAACATGTTTGTGTAGGAGGGAAGGCAAGAAGGTTGTCGACGATAACACATATTATCAAGGGGCAAGGATGGTATTTTTCATCATGCATTCGGTCGATACCCGGCAAGAGCTTAGAATGCCGATGGTGATCACGACACATTTGTCGAGAAGCTTCACGAAGATGTATTCGTTCAGCGTCGACATCAAGCAAGGGAATGGTGAAGCCACAGGTTGCCAGAAACACCGTTAAGACTGCTAGCTCAGAATGAGATTGCCTTTCAGGACCACCAACATGATGTGGAAAGATCGATGCAAGCTTAATGCACAGTTGGAATTGTGCTACAGGGATGAAGGGTATAGATAGCATGGTCGAGCTCCAACATGACGATGATGTAGCTTAACATCTTGGAACGACATGATCGAGTACAAACTTGTAAACAAGGAAGATTACAAAAAGTTGTTGAATCGCAATGTGTACTCAATTCAGTTATCGATGTACTCGCGTGTCCAACATCTCAAACACGAGGAAACTGGAATTAATGAAAATATTAGAGTTGATGAGGAGCTCATAAGAAGTTATATAGCTCCGTGATATCCTCGAACTACAAGGAATAATATTCGGAGGTAGATCAACATTAAGGCTTGGACCGATGTATTGATCTGAAGAAGACAAGTAGTTTAACTCATCTAAAAATGAAATCAAGGTAGGACAACATGGTCGGAACCACGATTGTAAAGTACAAGAGCACAGATACCAGATCAAATCATATTATGAATTATTATTGATACGAGAAGTTTCTATGGTAGGACCGACGTCGTTTCCATGGGCATGAACACAAAGTTCAAGGTCGACTCCCACTTCATCAATGCATCACCTGCCATTTATTCCTCGCCTTTGATCGGTTGTAGCTTTGAAAGAATAACCAACATAACACCAGAAGAGTAAGACTCCAGAAAACTCTTCGGGTCATATTGATTTAGGAAGGCACATGTTCAGCCCATCGGGGCATCTTAGGAACATATACCACAAACTTCAAGAGTAAATAACACATGCTTGAAGGGCATGGCTGACAAATCATATGGTACAACTTATAAAAGGGGGAAGACACAATTTACCAATGGCATCTTGTGTTAGGGGAAACAATCACAAGAATTTTCTAAAGCAAAAGATGTCGTTGGATAATAACCCAGGATGAGTCTGACAATCCACAAAGGACCTGATGTGGGTATTGGTACTCAATCAGAGGGAGACAGGATGCAATGCATTAGTTAATAGAACGTCTGAAAAATATTGATACTTAAGTACCAAAGGAATTAAGATTTCTAGTTTGGTGTATCATAAACAGATGCTCTGGTCAAATACCAGTAGGTTGAACGGACTTAGATGGACAGCCAACCAAAGTTGATTTGTCGAGAACCCGCTCCGTCTGGAAGGACGTCTGAGCCGGGAGATAATTCATGAGTATCAACAAATGGTTGTGTGCATTCGCGCAAAGATAGAATCAATAAGATCACAGGAAAATTCACAAAGGAATTTTAATGAATGCGATTAGTCATATGGATTTAACCATAATGCAAGCAGGTGAGACAGGTCATGAACATTAGGCTACGGAGGATTTCGGAAGACCGAATAGTAAGTCGTAGAACTTTCGAAACCCATGACAACTGATGATGGACAAATCCCCGATAAGATAATTCGTTGCATCTCGTTAAACAAGAGCAATCAGAAAAGAAGGTATGAACGACATTTGCATGTAGTCATCCACAGTGGTTGACGAAGGAATGGTAATCGCAAGAGCGATGGGCACAAGTTCTCGAGAGAAAGCATCGGAGAATATCATCGGAGTCTCCTGACGAATCGAGTCATTATCAGGAATGAGGGACTCTTCGGAAGAAAGTATATACGAGAACCTAATGTTAGAGTTAGTAAAATCTTTGACCCAAAAGAGAAGAGAGAGTAGAGCCCAGAGTATAGGAAAGGAGTAAAAGATACTAATACCACCCAATTGAGATGTGGGCCCGTAAGCCACAACATCAGTGTTAGTAAAGTTTTTCAAACACTAGACTCAACTTCGGCCAAGGAGTTGGAAAGGGGGCTACCTACAGGCAGTCAGCTCTGATACCAACTTCTGACGTCCTCGGTTTAATCGTACGCTAATCATACACGCAAATATGTACGATCAAACCCAAGGACTCACGGGAAGATATCAGAACACAACACTAGACACAAATAAAATAACATCAGCTTCATATTACAAGCCAGGGGCCTCGAGGGCTAGAATACGGAAGCTCGATAAACACACGAGTCAGCGGAAGCAACAATATCTGAGTACAGACATAAAACATGGGGTGCCTTAGAGAAGGCTAGCAGAAAGATACAACGATCGAACGAGGCGAGGCCTCCTGCCTTGGAACCTCCTAACTACTCCTATCTTCAGCGGCCTCCACGAAGATGACACCATCGGGATGACAGACATCGGCAAGAAACTCCACTCCTGGGCTCCATCATCTGGTCGCAACAACGGATCAAGGGGACAAAGGGGGGAGCAAAGTAGCGGTGAGTACTCATCCAATGTACTCGCAAGTCTTACATCAGAACTATTCTAAATATGCATCAGTATCAAAGAAGGGGGGTTATATGTGGACTGACTGCAGCAATGCGAGAATAGAGAGAGAACGCCTAGTCCTATCGAAGACTAGCATCTTCAGGGGCTTGCAGCAATAGACGAGAGTAGAACAGGTGGGGTAGAACATTAATAGTCATATTGTTGCAGCAATATTAAAGTGAGGTCACACCTAAAGATCCTCCCTCGACTCCCTGCGAGGAAGCAATCCCGAGGCAAACTAATTCCAGTTAATTAGAAATTGTAGTTGTATAAGATCGGGGCACAACTCCAAGTCGTCCTGTAACCGTGGACACGGCTATCCGAATAGTTAATTTTGATCCCTGCAGGGGTGCACCACATGTCCCGTCACGCTCGATAACACTCTGGCCGGACATACTTTTCTGGGTCCTGCCTGGCCTCGGAATATCGACACGTTGCAGCCCCACCTAAGACTAATCAGAGAGGTCAGCCCGCCGGTCTAAATACTAAGCGCAAAGGGTTCATAGGCCCAATTCCCCTCCACGCTCCTGCACGATGCCAGGGCGGCCGACGTCAGTCCTAGCATCCCTTAATCACAAACGCAATGCATCTCGGGACCACTCGAGCGCGCGCCACTACGATTGCTGACATCTGAAAAGCTTCGGCTGATACCGCGACGCCGAGTACCCATAATTCTTCCCGCGTAGCCGGTTAGGGCGAAAAGGTCTCCGACCAACCTAGATCAAATACCCAACTCCATTAACATTTTAATTAGGTCAACAACACAGTCTCACGGGAATCCACCCGTCTTACAACTAATCACCAAATATCCCAGTAACAAGGTCGAGTAACTATGTGGTTGTAACATCGGGGGGAATCCGAGGTATCACCCTCGTTGGATTCCGAACGATGTACCCGTCAAGGTGCGCTTAGAGGAATCACTCTCGAGGGTCCCACACTTGAGGGGTTGCACGACAGAGGCGTCATCGGGAATGGTGAAAGAGGAATCACCCTTGATAACCACGACCGACTAGCTAAAAACTACAGAGATATCATCAGGAGTACTTAGCGAGGTGTCACCCTCGGTACCGATAGTATCTCCGTAGCGTCGTACAACGAAGGGGGTGTATGTGCTGTGTCGGGTCTGGCTCGTCGATCAGAGATCGAGATTTGAAAACAAGCGGGGCAACTGAACTACGGGGTCAGAGGGGATGACTGCTCCACCTATACTAAGCAGATGTACAGTACAGGACTGAAAGTAGCAGTTCATCAAAAATAGGGTATGCATCAGATATAGGAGCTAACTACAACAGTAGCAAAATACTAATGCAAGGAGTAGGAAGAAAGACATAGGCGATATAGGAATGATCAAGGGGGGGTTTTCTTGCCTTGCTGCCCTGCGGCAAAGGACTGATCGGCAGGGTCGTAGATGTACCCGGCAGCAGCGTCAGTCTCGGGGTCTACCGGTAAGAAGAGGGGGGAAGAAACAATAAATAATAGCAACGGTGCAACACAAAGCATGACATGGCAAGATGCAGGCTAGACATGAGCTAACGTAGCAACATCCGTCATAGACAGGTCGGAAGAATATGTGAGGATATTTTCCGGGTCTCGGGCTACTACCGGTCATACTGGAAACGATGGAAATGTTCCATGTTTGCTATGCTAGGGACGCATGACAAATGAACGGGCCGTGTATCCGGGTTCGTCTCGTTGTGCTGATCAACTTTCATGTTGAAAATATTTTGATCTGACTTACGGATTATTTAATATTAAATTTTAAAGTTTTATTCAATAATTAGGAATTAAAAACATATTTAAATAATTTAATAAAAAGTTATTATGACATCAGCATGATGTCATGCTGACATCAACAGTTGACTGGTCAACTGACCAGCGGGTCCCGAACGTCATAGGCACAAGTTTTAATTAAGATTAGATATTAATTAATCAGATTAATTTAGTGGGGGACCCACGTGTCATACTCTAATTATTCTAATTATCCAATTAATTAATTTAACTAATATATCTATTTATTTATTTAATAAAAACATTAACATTATTTTTATTTTTTTAATTATCGCGTGGGGCCTCCCTGTCATAGACAGCGGGTGCGTTGGCCCCACCAGTAACTGACTTTAGGCCATATACTCATTTTTTTCCACAGATACATAATCATGCAATTATCGTATTCCTCCAAATACCTATATACGCAATACATACATCACATCTCATACATACATACATACATACGACATCTAATACATCTTTTATTCTATTTTCTTTTAACTCTCAACACTCCCATCTCTCTCTGTGTTAACAGAGTTACAAAGAAGAACTCTGTGCTCTAACTCAACATAGAAGAACAACATCTTCAAATCTTCCTACCGGTCACTACCGTCGACGGATCGGAGTCCCGTTTGCCGGAACGAAACCGGGACGGTGAGGGGAACACGATGGTGGGAGGAGCCCGAGGAGGGGCTCACCAACGTTGAGGAGACGGCCCGGTGAAGCCGGAGTTCGCGGGAAGGCGTAGGTGACGGAGAGGAGGAAGACGATGCGGTGCCGGTGGTGGCGCGGTGGTGGTGATGCCCGTGGTGACGGCAGTGACGGAGCCGGCGAGGTCGGTCGGTGAGGAAGAGGCCCTCCCGGAGGGGGGCGGCGTTGAAGGAGGGGGCGGCCGAGGTGAGGCCGGCCGGGTGGGGAGTGGAGGAGCTCGCCGGCCGGGGAGGGGGCGAGGTGGAGAGGAGGGCCGGTGGGGAGGGGTCGGCCGAGATGGAGGACGAGGATGGGAGGCTCATCGGTGGGAGGAGGTGGATCTGAGGGGGCGACGGGGGGGACTGGGAGCCTCTCGGTGTGGAGGGGGATAGGACCGAGAGAGAGAGGAGATCGATGGGGGGCACGTGGGGGTAGCGAGAGGGAGAGAGGTGTCGGTGGGGTGGGGGCCCCACGAGGGGTCTCACGCGGGGGGGGGGGGGGCTCGTGGGCGCTGGGTGGGGTGGCAGCGCAAGTGGGAGGGGAGGGAGCGAGGCAAGGGGGCTCCCTCGCACTAGGGTTCCAGCGGCGTGGGGTGGGCCGGCTCGGCTGGGCCACTTTGGCCCAGTCGGCCAGGGGGGTTTCCTTTTCTTCCTTTTTTTTGTTTTGCTTTGTTTTGTTTTTCTTTTTCTATTATTTCTTCTTTCTAATTTCTTTTTAATTTATTTTCTTTTCTTTCTTTTATCATTATTATTTTTAATACTTTTTTAATACATATCTTCCTTCAATAGTTAACATGAATTTATAGATATACTTTTCTTTTGTTTTCAACTTCTGAATCCGGATAGAAATTCAATGCGGGTCAATGACGGTAATTCTCGATGATGTGGCATCATTAGCGGGTGATCACTGTAGCTTAATTACAATATTTACTGTAGCAAAAGTCGAGGATGTCACATGGCGCAACACTGGCTTCTTCCCCCGTAGTGCTACACCAGCGAGTGCACCGCCGCCTCTCTGTTTTTAGAGAAGGTGCCCTTTTTTGCTTCTTACATAGCGTAGAACTCCCCCATAGAGCAGTCATCCGCCCGTAGCCCAATGGTAGAGGTAGCGCAGTCAACCCCCTAGCCCTTTTTAATTTTGGTGTATGTGTGCGTGTTGTGTGCGATGTAGAGGGGTTGCTCAAAAGGAGTCAGACCCCCTCTCTGTCGAGTGCCGAAGCAGTAGTGCAGTGGTAGTGTGTGTGCCTTGTGCATGTATGTATCTGTAAGTATGTGTGTATGGAAGCATGGTGCACGTGTGTGTGTGTATGAGTGTGGGTGCCCTAATGTGGAGGGCAATGTGCACATGCACATGTGTGTGTATGTGAGGTTTGTGTGTGTGGTGTGTGTGCACCATGTGTGCAAGTGTGCACATGGGTGTGTGAGTGTGTGTGTGTGTGTGTGTGCACCATGTGTGCAAGTGTGCTCATGAGTGTGTGTGCATGTGAGTGTGCACATATGTATGTGTGTGTGCATGTGTGTATGTGAGTGTGAGTGTGTGTGTGTGTGTATGTGGGCATGGCCCACTTGCATACACTCACTAGGGGCCATGGTTCGATGACCATTGAGCCCATGTGTTATTCTTTTGTTTCTTGTTGTTTTGGGTGTTTTCCTCTTCAGGTAAATTCCATATGATGAGATAGGTAGATGTGGAAGTTTCCACTTTAGGGAAGATTTGACTTATAAGTTGAATTAGAAACTATGTGCAATTTCTTTTTTGGTTTGTGGTGTTCTCCTAAATGCAACATGGGTAGTATGATATATGTATTTGGGGTAGAAAATCCCAAGGAATCCAATGGTGTTACTGGTATATGGTTTTGAGCATTTCTGTAGAAAGTATCCCTGTGGTGAGGTGGCAATAGTTTTATCTGTGTAGGCTGGTTCATGTGCATGGTTACATGTGTGTGAATTCTTGCATCATTATGTCTGTGGCATCATATTATTGCTGGTATTTATTTCCTACTCGTTCATTTTGGGTAGCTATTGGGACCGAAAACGAGTTCGAAGAGTCCGGTGAGTTCGTGCAGGATGATCAGGATCAGTTCCACTCTCAAGAAATAACACGCAAGATGATCGTGACCTTGACGTTGTTTCTAGCTTTGTTATGCTTAGTGTTACGTTTTCTTCGTTACATCTCCGTTGCCTACCACATGATATATAGGCCATCAAACGTTGCCATGATACCTCAAACACCTCCCCTCCTAGCAAATGTTGTTAGGCTAAGTTAGGCTTGCTCAACCACTAATAGTTAGTGTTGCTAGTTGCAGGTGCGAGTTGGTCCATGGGATAACATGGGTATTTGATATCATCATATTTATTTGTTATTTAATTAACGGACCTATATACTTGGCAAATAACGGAAGGCCTAGCCTTTTGCCGGGTAATTTGTTCTGTTGTTGTCGCCTTTGTTTCGGCTACCGGTGTTCGGGGTTGTTATGGGGACCCCTTGATAAATCGTAGCGTTAAGACTTGTCTGGCAGGACCCAACTTTGGTGTTAATTTTGCTAATAACTTAATAATAAAAAAGCATAGGGAATAGCTACCCCAAGGAATCTAATCACCCCCTCGGGCCAGTGCTCCTCATGAGTGTTGCTCCAAACTAGAGTCGTGTGCGGGGCCAACCCGGGGCAACTCGGGAGATCTCTATCACGCCACTATACGCTGCGCTCATCCGGTCGTGTCCTAAGAACGAGATACGCGGCTCCTATCGGGTTCGTCGACACGTCGGGAGGTCTTGTAGGACTTGTCTTACCTTAGCGATATATCTTGTGCATTGGGAATCCGGTGAGACTTTGGGTCTTCTCAGAGTTGAGGTTTTCCTCTAAGGAATCCAACGAGATCACGAGTTTCGTGGTAGAGGATTACTATGTGACCTGTGGTAATTTGTGATGGACTAGTTGGAGCACCCCTGCAGGGTTAAATCTTTCGTAAAGCCGTGCCCGCGGTTATGTGGCAAACATGGATATTTTGTTAACATCTGGTTCTAGACAACTTAAAGTAATTTAAATAAAACTTGCCAACTGAGTGTGTAACCATGATTGTTTTCTTCAGAGCTCCTTCTCTGAGCGAGAACACGGTGGGGTTATGAATGACATAAGTAGGTGTTCGGGATCACTTAGTGATCAATCTAGTCTTTGACCGTCTTGCGTAGGCCACCATATACTCCCTTCGTTCCTAAATATAAGACCTTTTAGAAATTCTACTATGGACTACATACGGAGCAAAATGAGTGAACCTATACTCTAAAATATGTCTATATACATCCGTATGTCATCCATAGTGTAATCTCTAAAAGGTCTTATATTTAGGAACGGAGGGAGTATAATTTATGTTCTTTGTAAGATGGCCACCATATAAGCTTAGGATGCTGCAAACTCAAACACTTAACCTACCTCGCCTATTTAACTTAGTTAGACTCGATACTAAGGTCATGAGATTGCTGAGTCCTCGTGGCTCACAGTTTACTACAAACCCCCACAGGTACAGGTACCCCAGATGCAGGTGTTCCCGATGATAACTAGTTGAGGTGGGAGTTCGACGAAGACAGTGGCAGGCTATATGTGACGTATCCCGAGGACTAGAGGCGCATGGTCGTGATCGTGGGACTAGCATGATTTTGCCGTTTATCTGTAGTCGGACGATGTCTTATGTATGAATAATGAATGCTTATGTGGATTGCAATTTAGCATGTGGCGAGTGTAAGCAGAATCTTATACTCATCTCTCTATTTATGTAATGACATTGTTATCCTACTTGCGAAACGCTTAGATGCGACCCTTTCCCCTTTTGAGGCCTCGCCCCCAAATAAAGAAAGTGCCGCATCTTGGACGTTCATAGTTCAAACTATGAGAAGCATGATTCAGTATTTACTCAAGTGGGATCTTCATCAAAAGGAAAACAAGGTTGTGATACTTAATGAATTAACAAATATCTACTATCGGAATTTATATTTTGTATTACTATCACACTATCATTGACATTTTTTTATTAAAATAGTGATGGCTATTGGTGGTTCTCGCATAAGACGTCCAAAAGCTATAACTCGATTCACCATCAGTCCATCTGGCATATATTTATCATCAATATCATCAGAAGATCAAGCTGCAAAATATCAATTCAAAAATGTGGGTCAGCGTAAGCGACATCATTGTGCTGAGATGTACTCAGAACTATCACATGATCAAGAAGAAACATACGTTCAAGAGACTTGTGGCCATAATAAAAGATAGAGGTCGGGAAAATAAAGTTGTCGTACTGCACGGGATCCTGACAAAGATACCACAACTTCCATGAAGACATGACTTATTTGCCCCGGGATTCTTTTCCTGCCATTCATGGTAATTTTAGTCAACAGAATATGTGGCATATAATTTTTCAATTTAACATACAATAGAAACATCCTATCAACGGAAGGGAGCACACACCATTTTGCTTTACTCATACAAAATTAGTTACAAAGTCATTACAAATGAACTCAACAATGGAGGGACATGCCCCATCAATAGATAGATTACTAATTCCAATCTGATGCGCGTGGGCAGCAAAATGTCACAGCCCGAAACCGACGCTCCAGAAGATTTCCCTTTTATTTTGTTGCCGCCGTGCGTTCAGATTGTGTGTCGCATTAATCATCGCTTCATTCGCATCATATGCATTGCATCGGCACTCCGTTGCTGCCAGTTTTCAAAACATGCATCCGTTATTAGTTGTCAGTTCTCTCCAATATCGTCGTTGAGCGTTTCGAGACCAATCACACACACGCGCGTGTGCGGAATCGTTAAAATCTTGTTTTTAAAAGTGTGTATAAAATATTCTCAGATTGAGTTGAAACTTGTCGTGCAGTCTTGTTTAATGTAGGTAGGCCGCCTGCCAAATTTCATCGCTATCGGAATTCGTTTGATACCCGAATTATTGACCGTAGCAGCACCATCATTGGTTTATCGTCGGACGTTTTCGGTGTTTGAAAAACGTGTGTCACGGGCTGCTAACATTCCATCTCTTCCCCGCCTAGCCTCTCTAACACGACCCAACTAGCACACCTGAGCTAACCCCAACACACCTCTCCGATCGGACCGTCCGATCGTGATAAAGGGTCGAAAAATCCCCAAAACCCCCTAAACCTAGATACCTTCCTATATATGGAAGGCCACCCCTTCCAAATCTAGCTCCTCCCACCTCCCACCTCAATTCAGCCTAGCGTCGCCACTTGTCGCCGCCAGCCAGCCACCCATCCGCCGCGCGCAGCCGATTCGAAGCTGGCCTACCCCGGGCCGAACTGTTGGGAAAACGTTGCATGGGAAACAAAAAATTCCTTTGCACACGAAGATCTATCATGGTGATGATCATCTACGAGAGGGAGATCGGATCTACATACCCTTGTAGATTGCTAAGCGGGAAGCATTAAGAAATACGGTTGATGTAGTGGAACGTCTTCGCGATACAAATCGCCATCGTCCCACAATCCGTCCCGATCTAGTACCGAACGGACGTCACCTCCGCGTTGAGCACACGTACAGCTCGATGCCGATATCCGCCTTCTTGATCCAGCAAGAGAGATGGGGAAGTAGATGAGTTCTCCGGCAGCATGACGGCGCGCCGGTGGTTGTTATGATCTTATTCCTGCAAGGCTTCGCCTAAGCACCGCAGAAATCCGATCTAGAGGAAGAAGTACGAAGTAGAGGTTTAGGGTTGCACGTGGCAAAGTTGTGCCTCAAAAACCCTAAAACCTCTAGTATATATAGGAGGAACCAAGGGGTGGGGCTTGCCTCCTACTCCAAGTAGGAGGGCTTTGGCGGAGGGAGGAGAGGAGGGATCCTCCTCCAATTCGGTTTGGAGGGAGGAGTCCCTTCCTTCCTTCCCACCTCCTCTTTTTTTCCTTTTGCCTTGTTTTTTCTCCTTGGCCGAAATAGACCTATTGGGTTGGCTTCACCAGCTACTAAGGGCTGGTGTGCCATCTATGGGACTATTAGGTTCTCTCCCGGGTGGGTGGCCCCTCCCGATAAAACCCAGAACCCATTCGTCACTCCCGGTACACTGCCGGCAATGCCCGAAATCTTTCCAGAAGCGAAATGCAACAATACTATATATCAATCTTCGTTTTCGGACCATTCCGAAAAGCCTCATGACGTGCGGGATCTAATCCAGGACTCCAAACAAAACTTCGGTCACCAGCACCTATAACTCAACTATACCGAAACGTCACCGAACCTTAAGTGTGCAGACCCTGCGGGTTTCAGAACTATGCAGACATGACCTAAGACACTACCCGGTCAATATCCAATAGCAGGACCTGGATGTCCATATTGGACCCTACATATTCTACGAAGATCTTATCTGTTGAACCTCTATGTCAAGGATTCAAACAATCACGTATATCATTCCCTTTGTCCTTCGGTATGTTATTTGCCCGAGATTTGATCGTCCGTATCTGATACGTCCATTTTGCATCATGTTTTCATGTTGATATTTATCGCTTCTTTGGCTGTTATTTCACTTCACGGTACAATTCATATGCCTTTTCTCTCTTATTTTGCAAGGTTTACACGAAGAGGGAGAATGCCGACAACTAGAATTCTGGCCTGAAAGTGGAGCAAAGTTGAGATACCTATTCTGCGCAACTCCAAACGCCGTAAAAATCAACGAAGATTTTTTTCCTGATCTATCAAAAATACTGGGCTGAAGAAGTGCCAGAGGGGCACCAGGGGGTGCCCACAAGCCTGCACGACGCGGCCACCCCCCCAGGTCGCGCCATGAGGGATTGTGGGCAGCCCACTGGCCCACTAGCCCCCCCTCTTTTGCTATATGAAGGCTTTCGTCCAGGAAAAAATCAGGGAGGAGCTTTTTCGTGGTCTCGCCGCCACCACGAGGCGGAACTTGAGCAGAACCAATCTAGAGCTCCGGCAGGACGATCCTGCCGGAGAAACTTCCCTCCCGGAGGGGGAAATTGTCGCCATCGTCATCACCAACACTCCTCTCATCGGAGGGGACTCGTCACCATCAACATTTTCATCAGCACCATCTCATCTCCAAACCCTAGTTCATCACTTGTAACCAATCTCCATCTCGCGACTCCGATTGGTACTTGTAAGGTTGCTAGTAGTGTTCATTACTCTTTGTAGTTGATGCTAATTGGATTACTTGGTGGAAGAGTTTATGTTCAGATCCTTGATGCTACTCATTACCTCACTGGTCATGAATATGATTATGCTTTGTGAGTAGTTACTTTTCTTCCTGAGAACATGGGATAAGTCATGCCAATAGTGGTCATGTGAATTTCATATTCGTTCGGTATTTTGATATGGTGTATGTTGTTTTTCCTCTAGTGGTGTTATGTGAATGTCGACTACATAACACTTCACCATTATTTGGGCCTAGAGGAAGGCATTGGGAAGTAGTAAGTAGATGCTGGGTTGCTAGAGTGACACAAGCTTAAACCCTAGTTTATGCGTTGCTTCGTAAGGGGCTGATTTGGATCCACTAGTTTAATGCTATGGTTAGACTTTGTCTTAATTCTTCTTTCGTAGTTGCAGATGCTTGCTAGAGGGGTTAATCATAAGTGGGATTCTTGTCCAAGTAAAGGCAGTACCCAAGCGCCGGTCCACCCACATATCAAACTATTAAAGTAACAAACGCGAATCATATGAACACGATGAAACTAGCATGACAGAAATTCCCGTGTGTCCTCGGGAGCGTTTTTCCTCCTATGAGACTTTGTCCAGGCTTGTCCCTTGCTACAAAAGGGATTGGGCCACTTTGCTGCACCATTTCTACTTTTGTTACTTGTTGCTTGCTACGAATCATCTCACCACACAATCACTTGTTACCGACAATTTCAGTGCGTGCAGATTTTACCTTGCTGAAAACCACTTGTCAGATCCTTCTACTCCTCGTTGGGTTCGACACTCTTACTTCTCGAAAGGGCTACGATTGATCCCCTATACTTGTGGGTCATCAAGACTCTTTTCTGGCGCCGTTGCCGGGGAGTGAAGCGCCTTCGGTAAGTGGAACTTGGTAAGGAAACATTCATTTAGTGTGCTCAAATTTATTGTTACTTGTCACTATGGATACTAATCCTTTGAGGGGCTTGTTCGGGGTATCCTCACCTCGAACGGAAGCACAAAGAGTTTCTCCTCAACCTGTTGCACCTACTGGAAATATTTTCTTTGAATTTCCTTCGGGTATGCTTGAGAAACTGCTGGCTAATCCTTTTATAGGAGATGGAACATCACATCCAGACTTGCATCTAATCTATGTAGATGAAGTTTGTGGTTTATTTAAGTTTGCAGGTGTGCCCGAGGATGAGGTCAAGGAGAAGGTCTTTCCTTTATCTTTGAAGGATAAGGCGTTGACATGGTATAGGCTATGTGATGATACTGGATCATGGGACTACAATCGGTTGAACTTGGAATTTCATCAAAAGTTTTATCCTATGCATTTACTACATCGTGATCGGAATTATATTTACATTTTTTGGCCTCGTGACAAAGAAAGCATCGCTCAAGCTTGGGGGAGGCTTAAGTCAATGCTATACTCATGCCCCAATCATGAGCTCTCGAGAGAAGTTATCATTCAGAACTTCTATGCTCGGCTTTCTCGTGATGATCGCACCATGCTTGACACTTCTTGTATCGGTTCTTTTATGAAAAGAGATATTGACTTCAAATGGAATTTATTGGAGAGAATTAAATGCAACTCTAAAGATTGGGATCTTGAAGAAGGTAAGGAGTCAGGTATGAATTTCACGTTTGATTGCGTTAAATCCTTTGTTGAGACAAATACCTTTAGTGACTTTAGCGCTAAGTATGGACTTGACTCTGAGATAGTACCTTCATTGTGTGAATCCTTTGCTGTCATATTGATCTCCCCAAAGAGAAGTCGTTTAAATATCATCCTCCTTTAAAAGTCAATGTAGTTAAACCCACTCCAGTTGAAGTGAAAGTCATTGCCTATAATGATCATGTTGTTCCTAGTGCTTACATTGAGGAACCACCTTTCCCTGTTGGGATAAAGGATCATTCTAAAGCTTCAACTGTGATACGTAGAGGCTATATTAGAACACCTACACCCCCTGAGCAAATTAGAGTTGAACCTAGCATTGCTATTATCAAAGATCTTCTGTCGAACGATGTTGAGGGACATAATATTCACTTCTGTGAAGATGCTGCTAGAATTGCTAAACCTCACGTTAGAGACAAACATAGGTCTGTTGTTGGCATGCCTGTGGTTTCTGTTAAGATAGGAGATCATTGTTATCATGGCTTATGTGACGTGGGTGCTAGTGTTACTGCAATACCTCAATCCTTATACGATGAAATCAAAGATGAGATTGCACCTGTTGAGATAGAGCCTATTGATGTCACTATTCAGCTTGCCAATAGAGATACTATCTACCCTGTGGGAATTGTTAGGGATGTTGAAGTCTTGTGTGGTAAAATGAAGTATCCTGCTGATTTCCTCGTTCTTTCTACCGCACAAGAGAGCTTTTGTCCCATCATTTTTGGTAGACCTTTTCTCAATACCGTCAATGCTCGTATTGATTGTGAGAAGCAAACTGTCACTGTTGGCTTTGAAGGTGTGTCACATAAGTTCAATTTCTCTAAGTTTGGTAGACAACCTCATGAAAAGGAGTTTCCTAGTAGGGATGAAACTATTGCCATATCCTCTATTGTCGTGCCTCCTACTGATCCCTTAGAGCAATACTTGCTTGAGCATGAAAATGATATGCATATGGATGAAAGGGATGAGATAGATAGAGTTGTCTTAGAACAATATCCTATCCTTAAGAATAACTTGCATGTTGAACTGCTTGGGGATCCACCCCCACCAAAGGGTGATCCTGTGTTCGAGCTTAAACAGTTGCCTGATACTCTTAAGTATGCCTATCTTGATGAAAAAGAGATATATCATGTTATTATATGTGCTAGCCTCTCAGAGCATGAATAAAAGAAGTTACTAAAAACTCTGAGGAAGCACCGTGCTGCTATTGCATATACTCTTGATGATATTAAGGGCATTAGCCCTACTCTATGCCAGCACAAGATTAAAACTGATCCTGATTTCAAACCAGTTGCTGATCATCAAAGGAGATTAAATCCTACGATGAAAGAAGTAGTAAGAAAAGAAATACTAAAGCTCCTGGAAGCAGGTATCATCTATCATGTTGCTCATAGTGATTGGGTGCGTCTGGTGCATTGCGTCCCTAAGAAGGGAGGCATTACCGTTGTCCCTAATGATAAGGATGAATTGATCCCACAGAGGATTATTACTGGCTATAGGATGGTGATCGATTTTAGGAAACTGAATAAAGCCATTAGGAAAGATCATTACCCTTTGCCTTTTATCGACCAGATGCTAGAAAGGTTGTCCAAACACACACACTTCTACTTTCTAGACGGTTATTCTGGTTTCTCCCAAATACCAGTTGCACAATCTGATCAGGAGAAAACCACTTTCACCTGTCCTTTCAGTACCTTTGCTTATAGACGTATGCCTTTTGGCTTATGTAATGCACCTGCCACCATTCAAAGATGTATGATGGCTATATTCTTTGACTTTTGTGAAAAGATTGTCGAGGTTTTCATGGATGACTTCTCAGTTTACGGGTCTTCCTTTGGCGATTGCCTTGGCAACCTTGATCGAGTCTTGCAGAGATGTAAAGACACCAATCTTGTCTTGAATTGGGAGAAGTGCCACTTTATGGTTAATGACAGCATCATCTTAGGACATAAAATTTCTGAAAGAGGTATTGAAGTCGATAAGTCTAAGGTTGATGCAATCGAGAAAATGCCATACCCCACAGATATCAAAGGTATAAGAAGTTTCCTTGGTCATCTTGGTTTCTATAGAAGGTTCATCAAAGACTTCTCTAAGATTTCTAGGCCTCTTACCAATATCTTACAAAAGGATATTCCTTTTGTTTATCATGATGATTGTGAGGAAGCCTTCAAAATACTTAAGAGGGCTTTGATAACTGCACCTATTGTTCAACCACCTGATTATAACTTGCCTTTTGAGATCATCTGTGACGCTAGGGATTATGTTGTTGGTGATGTTCTAGGGCAAAGAGTCGATAACAAGCTTAATGTTACTCACTATGCTAGCAAAACTCTAGACAGTGCCCACAGAAACTATGCCACTACGGAGAAGGATTTTTTAGCAGTCGTGTTTGCATGTGAAAAGTTTAGGTCTTACATAGTTGATTCCAAAGTCACTATTCACACTGATCACGTTGCTATTAAGTACCTCATGGAGAAGAAGGATGCTAAACCTAGACTTGTCAGATGGGTCCTCTTGCTACAAGAATTTGATTTGCACGTTGTCGACAAAAAGGGTGTTGATAACCCAGTAGCAGATAACTTGTCTAGGTTGGAGAACGTTCTTGATGACCCACAACCTATTGATGATAGCTTTCCCGATGAGCAATTGAATGGCATCAATGCTTCACGTAGTGCACCATGGTATGCTGATTATGCAAACTATATCGTTGCCAAATACATACCACCTAGTTTCACATACTAGCAAAAGAAGAAATTCTTCTTTGACTTGAGACATTACTTTTGGGATGATCCTCACCTTTATAAGGAATGAGTAGATGGTGTTATTAGATGTTGTGTACCTAAACATGAACAGGGACAGATCCTATAGAAGTGTCACTCCGAGGCCTACGGAGGACACCATGCGGGAGATAGAACTGCACACAAGGTATTGCAATCAGGTTTCTATTGGCCCACTCTTTTGAAGGATGCCCGTAAGTTTTTCTTGTCTTGTGACGAATGTCAAAGAGTAGGTAATATTGGTAAACATCAGGAAATGCCTATGAACTATTCACTTGTCATTGAACCATTTGATGTTTGGGGCTTTGATTATATGGGACCTTTTCCAAAATCCAATGGGTATACTCACATCTTAGTTGTTGTTGATTACGTCACTAAGTGGGTAGAAGTTATCCCCACTAGTAGTGCTGATCACAACACCTCTATCAAGATGCTGAAAGAAGTTATCTTCCCTAGATTTGGAGTCCCTAGATATCTAATGACCGCCGGTGGTTGACATTTCATTCATGGTGCTTTCCGTAAAACGCTTGCTAAGTACGATGTCAACATAGAATTGCGTCTCCCTACCACCCTTAGTGCAGTGGTCAAGTAGAGCTAAGTAATAGAGAGATTAAACTGATTCTGCAAAAGACTGTCAATAGGTCTAGAAAGAATTGGTCTAAGAAGCTCGATGATGCACTGTGGGCTTATAGGACTGCCTATAAGAATCCCATGGGCATGCCTCCGTACAAAATGGTGTATGGGAAAGCATGTCACTTACCTCTTGAGCTAGAGCATAAAGCTTATTGGGCAATCAAAGAGCTCAACTTTGATTTCAAACTTGCCGGTGAGAAGAGGTTATTTGATATTAGCTCGCTTGATGAGTGGAGAACTCAGGCATATGAGAATGCCAAGCTGTTCAACGAGATGGTTAAGAGGTGGCATGATAAGAGGATACAAAAGCGTGAGTTCAATGTAGGTGATTATGTCTTGCTATATAACTCTCGTTTAAGATTTTTTGCAGGCAAGCTTCTCTCTAAATGGGAAGGTCCCTATGTTGTTCAGGAAGTATATCGTTCCGGTGCTATCAAGATCAACAACACGGAAGGTAATTGTCCGAGAGTGGTAAATGGGCAGAGAATCAAGCATTATATCTCAGGTACTCCCATAAATGTTGAAAGCAATATCATCAATACCATAACTCTGGAAGAATACCTAAGGGACATTTATCAGCCTGTTTCGGACTCCGAAAACGAAGAGGTATGTGATTCGGTAAGAAAAGAGAGTCCAAAACTTTTCCACTAGGAAATTTTCTCTGTTTTGGAATATTTGAAAAAATACAAAAATTAGAAGTAGTCCGGAAAGTGCGCGAGGAGGCGACAAGCCTGCACGGCACGGGCCCACCCCCTGGCCGCGCCGTGAGGGCTTGTGGCCACCTCGTGCGCCTCCCGGACTCCGTTTTCGTGCGGGGTACTCCTTCTGGTCTGAAAAAAATCATTATATATACTCCCTTTTGGTCTGACCCCTGCATCACGCTGATTTCCTCTGTTTTTCATTTCGAGCCTGTTTATGTTGCAGATCTAGATCACTATGACTTCCCCAAAAGCTCCGAAGGACAAGATCTTCGAGAAGGTCATCAACCCCTATCTCACGGGAGTGCTGCAACACCCTCAATCTATCGAGATGCGTGAGGGGATGTTGCACATCCGTGATGTTGAGGGGCCTAAGAAGACAGGAAGCATGGAGACGAGGCTTGAAGCAATGGAGCAACAAGTCTTCAAGTGCCAAGGGATGGTGGAGCATGGACTCAATGCCAACCACATGATGATCACGGAGTTCACCAACAAGCACATGATTGATGCCAATGACATTGGGAAGCATCTCTCCAGGCTCTATGACAGGATTGATCAACTCCGGGCCTAGATCTATGACCTGCAGAACCAAAACTGTGAGTATGAGTATAGATTTAAATCAATACGGTTGGCTGCAGATTTGAGGATTCCGGAGACTCGTTCATCTTTCCATGATGGAGCACCTATGCCTTGGAAGACGGATGATCAAACTCATGTTGCAACAACTCCACCACCATCACCACAAAAGGAAGACAACTAAGCATTGGTATGGGCAATCCCCTTGGCTTGTGCCAAGCTTGGGTGAGTTGCCCCGGTATCGTATCACCATCACATCTTTTGCCTTTACCTTTGTTTTTTTTCATTTTCAGTTTTCTTTTTCTCTAGTAGTTTAAAAGTCTTAGTGTTTTAGTTTTGAGTTTTGCTTTGTGTCACCCCCGATGTATTATTGCTTGTGAGCCATATAATAAAGAGTGTCTTAGTTGAAGGGCTTTGCCTCTTGCCATGATCAAAAGAGTGAGAATAGAACAAAAGCATGAAATATCATGTAATGTTCTTATGTGAAGTGATGGCTTCACATATAAAAAGAATGAGGATTGAAACTTGTTGAGGGTAGGAAAACGTAGACCTTGGTCATGGTTGCGATTAAGAGGAAGTGATAAAGAAGGAGAGGTTCACATATAAATATACCATCTCTGACACCATCTATGATTGTGAACACTCACTAAACTATTACAAGCCTAGAAGTAGATGTTGGACAAGGAAGACAACATAATGAATTGTGTTTGCTTGGCTCTGAACAATGTTATATGACTAGAGATCCCTTAGCATGTGACGACTCCTTCCACCTCATATTAGCCAAAACCTCCCGCACCAAGTAGAGATACTACTTGTGCATCCATAAACCTTCAAACCAGTTTTGCCATGAGTGTCCACCATACCTACCTATGGATTGAATAAGATCCCTCAAGTAAGTTGTCATCGGTGCAAGCAATAAAAGTTGCTCTCTAATATGTATGATCTATTAGTGTGTGGAAAATAAGCTTTGTATGAACCTGTGATGAGGAAGACATAAAAGCGACAGACTGCATAATAAAGTTCTTTATCAGAGGAGGCAATATAAAGTGGCGTTCCTCCGCACTAAGAGGACACGCATCCAAACCTCAAAAGCGCATGACAACCTCTGCTTCCCTCTACGAAGGGCCTATCTTGTACCTTTACTTTTTTTCCTTGAAAGAGTCATGGTGATCTTCACCAATTCCTTATTTCGCCTTTGTCTTGGCTAACGTCATATGCTAGGGAAAGATCTATATTCATATGTCAACTTGGAGGTAGGCGTTCATGAATTATTATTGTTTACATTACCCTTGAGGTGAGTAGTTGGGAGGCAAAACTGTAAGCTTCTATCTTTGTGTGTGTCCAGCTGAAACTTTGATCTCATGAGTACCACGTGAGTTGTAGCAATTGTAGAGAACGAAAGAATGATTGAGTATGTGGATTTGCTTTACAAGCTCTTATTTGACTCTTTCCGATGTTGTGATAAATTGCAATTGCTTCAATGACTAAAGGCTATCGGTTGTTACTTCTCGGTAAGGTTCTTGATCCATGCTTTACTTTGTGAAGGAATTATCACTTTAGCATGAGAGATTATATGTTGGTATTGATGTTCTGATCTTGATCATGATGCATGCATGTTCGTATCTTGTTTTGTCGACACCTCTCTCCCGAAACATGTGTACATATTTATTGAGCTAGGCCTTCACTTGAGGACAAGCGAGGTCTAAGCTTGGGGGAGTTGATATGTCCATTTTGCATCATGTTTTCATGTTGATATTTATCGCTTGTTTGGCTGTTATTTCACTTCACGGTACAATTCTTATGCCTTTTCTCTCTTATTTTGCAAGGTTTACATGAAGAGGGAGAATGTCGGCAACTGGAATTCTGGCCTGAAAGTGGAGCAAAGTTGAGATACCTATTCTGCGCAACTCCAAACACCGTAAAAATCAACGAGGATTTTTTTCCTAATTTATCAAAAATACTGGGCCAAAGAAGTGCCAGAGGGGTACTAGGGGGTTCCCACAAGCCTGCACGGCGCGGCCATCCCTCAGGCCGCGCCATGAGGGCTTGTGGGCAGCCCATTGGCCCACTGGCCCCCCTCTTTTGCTATATGAAGGGTTTCGTCCAGGAAAAAACCAGGGAGGAGCTTTTTCGTGGTTTTGCCGTCGCCACGAGGCGGAACTTGAGAAGAACCAATCTAGAGCTCCGGGAGGACGATCCTGTCGGGGAAACTTCCCTCTCGGAGGGGGAAATCGTCGCCATCGTCATCACCAACACTCCTCTCATCGGAGGGGACTCGTCACCATCAACATCTTCATCAGCACCATCTCATCTCCAAACCCTAGTTCATCACTTGTAACCAATCTCCGTCTCGCGACTCCGATTGGTACTTGTAAGGTTGCTAGTAGTGTTGATTACTCTTTGTAGTTGATGCTAGTTGGATTACTTGGTGGAAGATTTTATGTTCAGATCCTTGATGCTACTCATTACCTCTCTGGTCATGAATATGATTATGCTTTGTGAGTAGTTACTTTTGTTCTCGAGGACATGGAATAAGTCATGCTAATAGTGGTCATGTGAATTGGTATTCGTTCGGTATTTTGATATGTTGTATGTTTTTTCCTCTAGTGGTGTTATGTGAACGTCGTTGCATATTGAATTAAATAATTGAACGTGGAGTTTCGTCAATAAGAAACTCATTGCATATTGAGCTTCACTTAACGTGTAGTGTTTGATTCTTGTGAATTGCCATGCCATGCCTTGCATAATTTAAACTCGACATGCATCATATTAGGGTGTGCATCATATCATGCATGTGTGTGGTGAATATCGTGTGTTGATGCTTGTTTCCGGTATGCTTCGTCTCGATAGAGTTCCGCAAGCGTGTCGGAATGTGAGGACCCGTTCGACTACGTCGGTTCGTCTGCTTCACGGAGTCATTCTTTCTCCAAGCGGGATGTCAGGCAAGATGAGAATTTCCCCAGATACCATTACTATCATTGCCATGCTAGTTGTGTCATTTATTTCAATATGTCTCGCTGCCTACCACTTAAATGCCAGCCTCTCAACATTGCCATGAAACCTTCAACCTTCTAATACCAAGCAAACCACTGATTGGATAGGTTACCGCTTGCTTAACCATGTGTTAGCGTTGCTAGTTGCAGGTGTAGTTGCTTCCATGTGAAACATGGGTTCCTTGTTATATCGCCATGTTAATTCTATTTAAACTAATGCACCTATATACTTGGTAAAAGGTGGAAGGCTCGACCTTTCTAGCCTGGTGTTTTGTTCCACCTTTGTCGCCTTAGTTTCGGCTACCGGTGTTATATTCCATAATTGAGCGTTGCTAACACGATCAGGTTTATTATGGGGACCCCTTGATAATTCGTCTTAGATTAAAACTGGTCTGGCAAGGCCCAACTTTGGTTTTACATTTGCCTAATGACTAATAAGTAGCATAGGGACCCACCAACACCCACGGAAAATTAATCAACCCCCAGGCCAGTGCTCCTCATGAGTGTTGGTCGAAAAAGGGCAGACTCCGGGGCCACCACGGGGCAACTCGAGGTTTGGTTTACTGATACGTCCCAAACATATCTATAATTTCTGCTTGTTCCATGATCTTTTGGGTAACATTGTTATATGTTTTGCTATACTTTTATATCTTTTTACACATATTTGGACTAACCTACTAACTCAGTGCATCCAGTGCCAGTTTCTGTGTGCTGATGTCTTTTTTGCAGGGACATTTACCCAAATTTCCAGAGCCCCAAAAATCCCGAGAAAAATATATAAAAATCAGCGTGACGGAAGCTTCGAGAAGCATCAAGGTGGGCCAGAGGGGAGCTAGGGCCTGCCCATGCAGCCTCCCTGCGCAGCCTGGCCCTTGGTCGTTCCCATAGGTCGCTGATGACCCACAAGTATAAGGGATCAATTGTAGTCCTTTCGATAAGTAAGAGTGTCGAACCCAACGAGGAGCAGAAGGATCCGACAAGTGGTTTTCAGCAAGGTAAAATCTGTAGGCACTGAAATTGTCGGTAACAAGTGATTGTGTGGTGAGATGATTCGTAGAAAGAAATAAGTAACAAAAGTAGCAACGATGCAGCAAAGTGGCCCAATCCCTTTTGTAGCAAGGGACAAGCCTGGACAAAGCCTTATAGGAGGAAAAACGCTCCCGAGGACACACCGGAATTTCTGTCATGCTAGTTTCATCATGTTCATATGATTCGCTTTCGTTACTTTGATAGTTTGATATGTGGGTGGACCAGCGCTTGGGTACCGCCCTTGCTTGGACAAGCATCCCACTTATTATTAACCCCTCTCGCAAGCATCCGCAACTACGAAAGGAGAATTAAGACAAAGTCTAACCATAGCATTAAACTAGTGGATCCAAATGAGCCCCTTACGAAGCAACGCATAAACTAGGGTTTAAGGTTCTGTCACTCTAGCAACCCATCATCTACTTAGTACTTCCCAATGCCTTCCTCTAGGCCCAAATAATGGTGAAGTGTTATGTAGTCGACGTTCACATAACACCACTAGAGGAAAAACAACATACAACATATCAAATTACCGAACGAATACCAAATTCACATGACTACTATTAGCATGACTTATCCCATGTCCTCAGGAACAAAAGTAACTACTCACAAAGCATAATCATATTCATGACCAGAGAGGTAATGAGTAGCATCAAGGATCTGAACATAAACTCCTCCACCAAGTAATCCAACTAGCATCAACTACAAAGAGTAATCAACACTACTAGCAACCTTACAAATACCAATCGGAGTCGCGAGACGGAGATTGGTTACAAGTGATGAACTAGGGTTTGGAGATGAGATGGTGCTGATGAAGATGTTGATGGTGACGAGTCCTCTCCGATGAGAGGAGTGTTGGTGATGACGATGGCGACGATTTCCCCCTCCGGGAGGGAAGTTTCCCCGGCAGGATCGTCCTGCCGGAGCTCTAGATTGATTCTCTTCAAGTTCCGCCTCGTGGCGGCGGCGAATCCACGAAAAAGCTCCTCCCTGATTTTTTTTCTGGACAAAACCCTCCATATAGCAAAAGAGGGGAGCAAGTGGGCCAGTGGGCTGCCCACAAGCCCTCATGGCGCGGCCTGGGGGCGGTCGCGCCGTGCAGGCTTGTGGGCACCCCCTGGTGCCCCTCTGGCACTTCTTCGGCCTAGTATTTTTGATAAATCGGGAAAAATTCCTCATTGATTGTTAGGGCATCTGGAGTTGTGCAGAATAGGTATCTCAACTTTGCTCCACTTTCAGGCCAGAATTCCAGTTGCCGGTATTCTCCCTCTTCATGTAAACCTTGCAAAATAAGAGAGAAAAGGCATAAGAATTGTACCGTGAAGTGAAATAACAGCCAAAGAAACGATAAATATCAACATGAAAACATGATGCAAAATGGACGTATCAACTCCCCCAAGCTTAGACCTCGCTTGTACTCAAGCAAAAGCCGAGCTCAATAAATATGTCCACATGTTTAGGGAGAGAGGTGTCGACAAAACAAGATATGAACATGCATGCATCATGATCAAGATCACAACAGCAATTGCAACATATAATCTCTCATGCTAAAGTGATAATTCCTTCACAAAGTAAAGCATGGATCAAGAACCTTACCGAGAAGTAACAACCGACAGCCTTTAGTCATTGAAGCAATTGCAATTTATCACAACATCAGAAAGAGTCAAATAAGAGCTTGTGAAGCAAATCCACATACTCAATCATTCTTTCGTTCTCTACAATTACTACAACTCACATGTTACTCATGAGATCAAAGTTTCAGCTGGACACAGAGAAAGATAGGGGCTTACAATTTTGCCTCCCAACTACTCACCTCAAGGGTAATGTCAACAATAATAATTCATGAATACTTACCTCCAAGTTGACATATGAATATAGATCTTTCCCAAGCATATGACGTTAGCCAAGATGAAGTCGAAACAAGGAATTGGTGAAGATCACCATGACTCTTTCAAGGGCAAAAAGTAAAGGTACAAGATAGGCCCTTCGCAGAGGGAAGCATAGATTGTCATGCGCTTTTGAGGTTTGGATGCATCTCCTCTTAGTGCGGAGGAACGTCACTTTATATTGCCTCCTGTGATAATGAACTTTATTATGCAGTCTGTCGCTTTTATGTCTTCCTCATCACAGGTTTGTATAAATCTTATTTTCCACACACTAATAGATCATACATATTAGAGAGCAATTTTTATTGCTTGCACCGATGACAACTTACTTGAGGGATCTTATTCAATCCATAGGTAGGTATGGTGGACTCTCATGGCAAAACGGTTTGAAGGTTTATGGATGCACAAGTAGTATCTCTACTTGGTGCAGGAGGTTTTGGCTAATATGAGCTGGAAGCAATTGTCACATGCTAAGGGATCTCTAATCATATAACATTGTTCGGAACCAAGCAAACACAATTCATTATGTTGTCTTCCTTGTCCAACATCTACTTCTAGGCTTGTAATAGTTTAGTGAGTGTTCACAATCATAGATGGTGTCAGAGATGACATATTTATATGTGAACCTCTCCTTCTTTATCACTTCCTATTAATTGCAACAATGACCAAGGTCTACGTCTGCCTACCCTCAATAAGTTTCAATCATCATTCTTTTTATATGTGAAGCCATCACTTCCCATAAGATCATTACATGATCTTTCATGCTTTTGTTCTATTCTCACTCTATTGATCATGGCAAGAGGCAAAGCCCTTCAACTAAGACACTCCTTATTATATGGCTCACGAGCAAGAATACACCGGGGGTGACACAAAGCAAAACTCAAGACTAAAACACTAAGACTTTTAAACTACTAGAGAAAAAGAAAACTGAAAAGGAACAAACTAAAACAAAGGTAAAGGCAAGAGATGTGATGGTGATACGATACCGGGGCAACTCCCCCAAGCTTGGCACAAGCCAAGGGGATTGCCCATACCAATGCTCAGTTGTCTTCCTTTGGTTGTGATCGTGGTGGAGTTGTTGAAGAGGTCTTGAGTTTGTTTAATTTCCACTTGAGCATAAAATTCTGCTCCCTCAGATCATCATTTTCCTCTTCAAGCTTCAACACCCTTTGGCATAATTCCTGCTTACTTTCCTGCAAGAAACGAGAAGGGATAAACAAGGTCTTAGGCTTCTTCCTTGACTCAGGGAGGCTCGACTTCTTGAACTCCACATGCGTGTGTCCAGGTTGAGGTAGAGGAGCCTCCTCTTCATCGGAACTTGTTTGTTCCTTCCCCTTCGGATCTTAATCTTCTTCCTCATCAGTGGTCCAGCCATAAGGATCCAAGTCCCCATAGACTTTGGGGTCAGCAAGGTAATCTGCCACATAGCTTTCCCCCTCTGAATCCTGAGAAGACATCTTAACCTAGATCTGCGACAGAAAACAGGCTCGAAACGAAAAACACAGGAAATCTGCGTGATGCAGGGGTGAGACCAAATGAGAGTATATATAATGATTTTTTTAGACCAGAAGGAGTACCCCGCACAAAAACAGAGTCTGGGAGGCGCACGAGGTGGCCACAAGCCCTCACGGCAGGGCCAGGGGGTGCGCCTGCGCCATGCAGGCTTGTCGCCTCCTCGCGCACTTTCCGGACTACTTCCAATTTTTGTATTTTTTCAAAAATTCCAAAACAGAGAAAAATTCCTACTTGAAAAGTTTTGGACTCTGTTTTCTTACCGAATCACGTACCTCTTCGTTTTCGGAGTCCGAAACAGGCTGATAAATATCCCTTAGGTATTCTTCCGGAGTTATGGTATTGATAATATTGCTTTCAACATTTATGGGAGTACGTGAGATATAATGCTTTATTCTCTGCCCATTTACCACTCTCGGACAATTACCTTCCGTGTTGTTGATCTTGATAGCACCGGAACGATATACTTCCTCAACAACATAGGGACCTTCCCATTTAGAGAGAAGCTTGCCTCCAAGGAATCTTAAACGAGAGTAATATAGCACGACATAGTCACCTACATTGAACTCACGCTTTTGTATCCTCTTATCATGCCACCTCTTAACCTTCTCTTTGAACAGCTTGGCATTCTCATATGCCTGAGTTCTCCACTCATCAAATGAGCTAATATCAAATAACCTCTTCTCACCGGCAAGTTTGAAATCAAAGTTGAGCTCTTTGATTGCCCAATAAGCTTTATGCTCTAGCTCAAGAGGTAAATGACATGCTTTCCTATACACCATTTTGTACGGAGACACGCCCATGGGATTCTTATAGGCAGTTCTATAAGCCCACAGTGCATCATCGAGCTTCTTAGACCAATTCTTTCTAGACCTGTTGACAGTCTTTTGCAGAATTAGTTTAATCTCTCTATTACTTAGCTCTACTTGACCACTGGACTGAGGGTGATAGGGAGACGCAATTCTATGGTTGACATCGTACTTAGCAAGTATTTTACGGAAAGCACCATGAATGAAGTGTGAACCACCGTTGGTCATTAGGTATCTAGGGACTCCAAATCTAGGGAAGATAACTTCTTTCAGCATCTTGATAGAGGTGTTGTGATCAGCACTATGTAGCGACCCGACTCAAGACGAGTCAAGCCTCTGTGTATCTGTGCCATCCCTGGATCAGTATGCTGGCACACACAGTACATCAATGTATATATCAAAGTGCAATCACATGTAAATAGCGTAAAACCGATATATACCTTAAATATCTCAGCGGAAGCAGTAAAGGGAGTGGAGTCCCAATAAACACCAACGGCAAGTTGAGTGTAGACCGTAACCCTGAATCGTACTCTTAGTCGTCGAAGAAAATATCTGCAACATAAGACGTTGCAGCCGTGTAGGTCAGCATATTGAATATGCCGGCAAGTAACATAAGAGAGGGGTGAAAAGTAATCATCTATACTATATGCATATATGGCAGGTGGGGCTATAAGTTTTTAGCGAAAAGCAAGTTTTCTCCTACAACAAGAGGGGGCTAAAAGCAAAATGTTACTACTTTGTTGGTTGTTAACGAGATGGTTCCGCCAACCAGTTCTCGTACCCGAGTTTTCATTAATTACCCTCATCAAATATATTTAATGGTGTTGAGAAATCCAGATAACTCCAGTTCCTTTGGCTCAAGTTGTCCATGACCGTGGACACGGCTAATCGATTAGGTTTGAGTACTCTGCAGAGTTTTGCACACGTTCCCCACAAGATCTGATCGCCTCCGTGTATGTCCTCGCACTTCAGGGTGTTTGAAGACCGGATGGTCAAAACATGGTCTTTCAACGGGTCCCTCTGAATCCCTGTCGGTGCCCATCCATTCCTACCGTTTGTCTACATCTGCTAGCACCGCCTGTCCAGAGTCGCCGCGTTGTCCAACCAAGCCAGAGCCCATAATGACTTGTGGCTGTGCAGGTAAGCCTTGGGTCTTGAAAATATCCTTCCGTCTCTTTGAGCCTGGGTGAAGCTTTCCGCAGGATGTCATGGCCTCTCCAGCATCCCGGGTCATCCACTGGGTTCTCCAGGGAGCCGATCAACCGTCCTTCACCCAGAGTTGCATTGCATCCGAGGTCTTGAAAATCTTGTCTTAACCGGTCTTGATTATTTAATCAACCTCGCATCACTCGTGTTATGCACTCAACCGAAATCCCGTCTACTCAAGCATAGCAATATGAAATTTCTCGTCCCGGGGCCAAGTATCGGGGTTGTTGTGTGCCTACCACATGATACTACAATCTATACTAAAATATCCATGTACCTAAGCAGCATGCAATTGGGCATAGGATGGTAGAACTACGATGCATAAAACATAGGTGATAGTATGATCAAAGTGACTTGCCTGGTGATGTTGACGAAGAAGAATTTCTCAAGAAATAACATGATAGACTACTCATCACTCTCCGATGAAATCTATATAACAAACATATCATTTACATAAGCAGTCATACTAGCAATCATTCTAACAATCAAAACAAAAGAGAGAGCGAATAGGAATCCGAAGGAAACTTCAAATAAGACTAGGGAGACTTCTACTACGTCAAACACTAAATAGTTTTTCTCTAACCGAAAATAATAACAAGGAACTAAGATAAAAATTTAACTAAGATAAAATAAAGTATTTTTCACAAAACCTTTTGAAAGTATTCCCAAACGGGATTTGAAACAGTGCGGAAAACAATTGCAAGTTACTAAGGAACTAGAATTGATTTCATGAAAACAAATAAAAATAAAATAAAAACTTGTTGCGAAACTACTGTTTATCTAACAGAAACAAAACATAATATTCCTCAAATAATAAAGAAATATTTTAAAAACAAAAATAGAAAAGGAATTAGCCGAAATCCTAAAAGAGGTGAAACAGAAATTGTTTCACAAGAAGTCATAAGCTAAAGTACTCAAACAAATCTGAACTTTTTATCACTGATATATAAGATCACTAGTGACCAGTACAAAAAGGAATCAAATTAAAATCTACTTTTAAACTCCTGGAATAGGCAAAACAAGGTTTGAACTAAATCTGATCTAACTTATATTTTAAAATTTCAATCATAGACAAATTATATGTTTTTAAAACCTACAGGAAATTTGTGAGCTACTGGAAAATGAATCAACTCTATTGGACTTCGGGATCAAAAGTTATGGCCTAAACAAGATTGAAACTTTCTGTTTTTGCAATTTAGACAGAAAAACTGAAGTTGACTAGTATCTAACAGAGGGGTACACGTGGCATGTTACGACAGGCTGTGGGAGATGTTTGCTGTAAACTTAGGAGCAAACGGCCGAGGACTAGCAAAACTTGCTGGCTGAAACATAAGTGAAATAAAAACTGCTGGTGTGCTGCTGCTCGTGGCAATGGCGATGGGGATGGGGATGGGGCAGCAGGGGGGGTGGAGGGGGGTGGAGGGGTGCAGCGAGGTGGTGGCCGAAGTGGAGGAGGGGGTGCCGCGAGGTGGAGAGGTTCTTGGCGAGGTGCAGCGAGGTGGAGCGAGCTTCTGGTGACGTTCTCCGGTGCCGACTCCGGCGAGGGGTGCGCGAGCTAGAGGCGATGAGAGGCGGCGGTTTCAACGAGAATGGAACGAGGAGGACGTGAGGCTTCTTATAGAGGCGACGCGAGGCGCTCGGAAGGAAAGGATTTCGCGAATCCCGGAGGTGGGGATTCTCTGTCCATGGATGGCAAGTTTTCTCTGTGACGTGAGGAAGAGGGGAGGAAGAAGATGATCTTCTTGGGCCAAATTTGGAAAGTGCTTAATGGGCCAGCTCCTATTTCCTAATAAAAGTGATTCTATTCCTATTTTCAAAACTAGGAAACTAAAACGTTAAAAAGGAAATCAAATCAATTCGGAATAAAGAGTTTTTATATACTAAAATTATCAGAAAAATAAAATATAAATGATGGGCATTTTTCCACAGCAAAAATTAAAACTTCAGAAAAAATTATTTTCACAAAATTGCTTAAAAGGTTTATTTTCTTTTGCAAAAAAAATTCAAATGACCCTCTAAGTTTTAGGGTTCAAATGACTTTCAAAATGCCCGGGTATTTGAGGTTCATGTTCCTCCGCTCTTTAGAATGTATTTCCCAGCATTTCTTGCACGAAGAAAACGAATGGAAATGCAAAAGAATTCAATGCAAATATCTCAGTTCAAATTCTTTATAGTTGAAGAAGTCATGTCATCTTCTCTCTTTGCTTTTAAAAGATTGAATTTGAATTCACCGGAGAAGGGGAAAGTCATTTTATTCCCTCTCTTTCAAAAGTTTCGTAAAGTTTCAAATTTCACACAAGTTTCAATCACTCAGGCAACCAACAAACAATCAATCTAATAATTATATTAACATTCCAAAATTTATAATTTTGGGATGTTACAAACTACCACACTTAAAATGAATCTCGTCCTCGAGATTCGAAGAGGCTAGAAAGAAAAGGTTATGGTTTGGGGGGTCTTCTAACAAATATAGTCTCCTGCAAAGTGGGGTGCTACCACACTTAAAATGAGAGTTACCGGTCCCTCAAATTATTAACAATCCTCTAGGATCTTGGCATCTGACTCCTCACATTCTTCATGGTAACTACTTTGGTGAAGCTCTTCCATTGTATTCATAATGTTTCCATCAAAATCGAGGGTTCTTCTATTGATATAAGCTTCTTCCGTCACTGGGTCCTCTTAACTGACAGTCTCGTGGTCAATTCTAAATAACATATCGATGGTTCTCATGGCGGTCTACCATTTGTGGTTATCCTGCAGAGAGAGAGGTCTTGTCTTCATCCTCACCGTAAAATTTACTACGCGTGATAACAAATGCCATGTACATGGGGCTTTCATCATACCATTCTAAGGCTTAAACAAAAGCTTCAAAGAATGTCGTCTCTCTCTATGGGTAAGTCTCTCAGATTTACCATTCCGAATAGCAAGAGAATGATAATAGTAAGTCGTCATCGTGATCAATCCATTCCGCACCCAAATCATTTCTCTGTATAAGGTTTAGCGAATCTCGCATTCTAACACTCGGGCATCCTCACAAGCATTGCAGAATTTTTCTTGTACACGAACAAAGTTCGTACGAATCCATTGGTTCTGCAAACTGAATAAAAATCTATCGCATTCTTCACCACTCTCAGGTTTTCGTATGCTCCTAAGAAAACGTTTGTTGATCCATCATAGCTTCTTTCATAAATCATATTCATTTCATAATCAATCCTTTATTACATCCTTAATTTCTCCTCAAAAACTCCAATTCAAAAGTACTCTATTACAAATGCTGCCATCCACATTGTTCGGTATGGTCGAGCATTTCTGCCAACTTTATTCATCTGTCTCTCTTGGAGGTACTTTAGTTCCACTCGAACTTTCCGAGGTGCTCCTTGGAATCATCCATCTTTTGCTTCATCATGGTGGTCATGAGTTTCATCTCCATCATCTCCGCGCGTACTTCACTCAGGTATTCCTGGTTCATTCCTACTCAGTGGATCCTGTGGGTTTACCGATTACTACCACACTTAAATGAATTATACTCATGCCTGCATAGACCATATTTTTCTCATATCCTCATAATTGTTCAGAGATCTTTGCTCGTAGAGAAACAACGCATACATTTTCAACATAGACAATCATGAGACAATAAATTCCATTTATTCATGATGTTATTACAATCTCGGGGACTTCTGTTACAAAACTTTCACTCCATGATCTTAATGAAAAACAAGAGTGCTTCGGATCACACTTATTGCCATGGTCAAAACTTAACTACTCCATTCTAGCTTTCTTTCTTTGTGGACAATCGCTAGCAAAATGTCCCGCTTCCTTGCAACAAAAGCAAATGAGTTCTAACAAGTCTCGAGGCTTCTTAGCTTCTGCTTTTGCTCCTTGGATTCCCGGCTTCCTTCCTGAGCACATGTATTTGTGGTGGCCAAATTTCATACACTTGTAACATCGGACATGACTCAGGTGTTTGTCTGCAGAGATTTGGTTCTTCCGAGGGTACTTTTTCTTCTTTCCGGACTCCTTTATTTTGGCCAGTTCTTCTATTTCAAGTGGATCAAACTCCACTTCTTCCGTCGGGAAGTTTCCTAGATACTCTTGGCTTCCCTTCGTGCAATCCTGTGAATAATATCCTTCTTCTCCACATGAGTAGCATGCATTGGACAAAAATCTGGTCAGACCTTGTCCATCAGGGTCTTCAATATATTCGTTCATCACCGGTTCTTCTAGAATCTTCTTCTTGAGGGTTTCCTTCACTGCATCTTTCTGCTGCTTGACAACTTGTTGCACCTTGGGGTAAATGTGACACTGAGCTGGGTAGTGGGTGGTTCCTTCACACAAGAAACAAGTCACCTGACTAGTTGGGCATTCCGCGGCTGGGTGATTTTCTTCACAATGAGTGCATCCATCCTCATGTTCCTCGTCGGTGTGTCCGATTTCTCCATAGATCTTGCATGCACAAGTCTTCTTCTTCGGATTATCATAGCACTTCTGAATAAGACGGGATCTTAACAGAGTCTTCTTGAATTCTTCCCAACTTTCTGCTCCACTAAATCCTTGTATGGCATGGTGCATTTTCCACAAGATAGCAGCACTTTGGGTAAAGTACTGGAGAGAATGTTCCACTTCATACTTCCTTGAGATCAAGTTGCTCCCGAAGTGGTTCTCCATGTTCTGAATCCATATTTCAGCCTCCAGTTGGGTCATTGGTCCAGAGACTACAAGTCCAGCTTCATACTCCATCTGGTAGGGTTGAGGTCTTGGGGATGAGACGGGTAAGAGAGGGAGGGAGATACACACAATACAAACAATATTTTTGAGAATAGATTTTATTTGTGGCCGTCGGAAAAACACACACCAATGACGGCTCACAAATCATCGTATCTAACGTGAGTATATAAAAGGGGTTTGGACTTCTAATGGTCATATAATTATTCGAACACTTCAGGGTCTTCGAATTCTTCGAGTCTGGAGAGTCTTCAATTGGTGCAGCTTCAATTCTTCAATGCATGATGAAATCCTCTTTACTTTGAAGTGGGACTCAGTTGATCCTTCGTGTGCTCAAAGGGGTAAGGGTATTGTCTAACTATTTGAGGTGAGAGGGAACATTCGATGAAATCAGAAGAGATGAGAAGTAAAAGGTGTTGTTGAAAATAATTTTTTTGAGAGATCCTATCCTAAGAAATTTCCAGTTTCTAGGGTCACGTCCTATAGTCAACATGTGCTCTGATACCATCTCTGTAGCGACCTGACTCAAGACGAGTCAAGCCTCTGTGTATCTGTGCCATCCCTGGATCAGTATGCTGGCACACACAGTACATCATTGTATATATCAAAGTGCAATCACATGTAAATAGCGTAAAACCGATATATACCTTAAATATCTCAGCGGAAGCAGTCAAGGGAGTGGAGTCCCAATAAACACCAGCGGCAAGTAGAGTGTAGACCGTAACCCTGAATCGTACTCTTACTCGTCGAAGAAAATATCTGCAACATAAGACGTTGCAGCCGTGTAGGTCAGCATATTGAATATGCCGGCAAGTCACATAAGAGAGGGGTGAAAAGTAATCATCTATACTATATGCATATATGGCAGGTGGGGCTATAAGTTTTTAGCGAAAAGCAATTTTTCTCCTACAACAAGAGGGGGTTAAAAGAAAAATGTTACTACTTTGTTGGTTGTTAACGAGATGGTTCCGTCAACCAGTTCTCATACCCGAGTTTTCATTAATTATATTTAATGGTGTTGAGAAATCCAGATAACTCCAGTTCCTTTGGCTCAAGTTGTCCATGAGCGTGGACACGGCTAATCGATTAGGTTTGAGTACTCTGCAGAGTTTTGCACACGTTCCCCACAAGATCTGATCGCCTCCGTGTATGTCCTCGCACTTCAGGGTGTTTGAAGACCGGATGGTCAAAACATGGTCTTTCAACGGGTCCCTCTGAATCCCTGTCGGTGCCCATCCGTTCCTACCGTTTGTCTACATCTGCTAGCACCGCCTGTCCAGAGTCGCCGCGTTGTCCAACCAAGCCAGAGCCCATAATGACTTGTGGCTGTGCAGGTAAGCCTTGGGTCTTGAAAATATCCGTCCGTCTCTTTGAGCCTGGGTGAAGCTTTCCGCTGGATGTCATGGCCTCTCCAGCATCCCGGGTCATCCACTGGGTTCTCCAGGGAGCCGATCAACCGTCCTTCACCCAGAGTTGCATTGCGTCCGAGGTCTTGAAAATCTTGTCTTAACCGGTCTTGATTATTTAATCAACCTCGCATCACTCGTGTTATGCACTCAACCGAAATCCCGTCTACTCAAGCATAGCAATATGAAATTTCTCGTCCCGGGGCCAAGTATCGGGGTTGTTGTGTGCCTACCACATGATACTACAATCTATACTAAAATTTCCAAGTACCTAAGCAGCATGCAATTGGGCATAGGATGGTAGAACTACGATGCATAAAACATAGGTGATAGTATGATCAAAGTGACTTGCCTGGTGATGTTGACGAAGAAGAATTTCTCAAGAAATAACTTGATAGACTAATCGTCACTCTTCAATGAAATCTATATAACAAACATATCATTCACATAAGCACTCATACTAGCAATCATTCTAACAATCAAAACAAAAGAGAGAGTGAATAGGAATCCGAAGGAAACTTCAAATAAGACTAGGGAGTCTTCAACTACGTCAAACACTAAATAGTTTTTCTCTAACCGAAAATAATAACAAGGAACTAAGATAAAAATTTAACTAAGATAAAATAAAGTATTTTTCACAAAACCTTTTGAAAGTATTCCCAAACGGGATTTGAAACAGTGCGGAAAACAATTGCAAGTTACTAAGGAACTAGAATTGATTTCATGAAAACAAATAAAAATAAAATAAAAACTTGTTGCAAAACTACTGTTTATCTAACAGAAACAAAACATAATATTTCTGAAATAATAAAGAAATATTTTAAAAACAAAAATATAAAAGGAATTAGCCGAAATCCTAAAAGAGGTGAAACAGAAATTGTTTCACAAGAAACCATAAGCTACAATACTCAAACAAATCTGAAATTTTAACCACTGATATATAAGATCACTAGTGATCAGTACCAAAAGGAATCAAATTAAAAGCTATTTCTAAACTCCTGGAATAGGCAAAACAAGGTTTAAACTAAATCTGATCTAACTTATATTTGCAAATTTCAAACAGAGACAAATTATATGTTTTTAAAAACTAAAGGAAATTTGTGAGCTACTGAAAAACGAATCAACTCTATTAGACTTCGGGTTCAAAAGTTATGTCCTAAACAAGATTGAAACTTTCTGTTTTTGCAATTTAGACAGAAAAACTGAAGTTGACTAGTATCTAACAGAGGGGTACACGTGGCATGTTACGATAGGCTGTGGGAGATGTTTGCTGCAAACTTAGGAGCAAACGGCCGAGGACTAGCAAAACTTGCTGGCTAAAACATAAGTGAAATAAAAACCGCTGGTTTTCTACTCTAAACCGAAAGGTTATCCTAAGATCTAATCTACACCATCTACTAGAGATCTAAGGGCTACAAAACAATAAAAGAGAAATAACAGAGAGATGAGAGGGTCCTTACCGTGGTGGAGCTGCTCCCATGGTTGATGGTGGCCGAGGGGGCTGGTCGCCGGTGGGGAAGGGGGTGGTGGCCGGCGAGAGGAGTGGTGGAGGGGGGCGAAGTGGTGGGGTGCTCCTGGGAGGGGAGGGGGGCGAGGTGGAGAGGGGGGGCTGCAGGGGGGCGAGGTGGAGGAGGAAAACTGCTGGTGTGCTGCTGCTCGTGGCAATGGCGATGGGGATGGGGATGGGGCAGCAGAGGGGGTGGAGGGGGGTGGAGGGGTGCAGCGAGGTGGTGGCCGAAGTGGAGGAGGGGGTGCCGCGAGGTGGAGAGGTTCCTGGGGAGGTGCAGCGAGGTGGAGCGAGCTTCTGGTGACGTTCTCCGGTGCCGACTCCGGCGAGGGGTGCGCGAGCTAGAGGCGAGGAGAGGCGGCGGTTTCAACGAGAATGGAACGAGGAGGACGTGAGGCTTCTTATAGAGGCGACGCGAGGCGCTCGGAAGGAAAGGATTTCGCGAATCCCGGAGGTGGGGATTCTCTGTCCATGGATGACAAGTTTTCTCTGTGACGTGAGGAAGAGGGGAGGAAAAAGATGATCTTCTTGGGCCAAATTTGGAAAGTGCTTAATGGGCCAGCTCCTATTTCCTAATAAAAGTGATTCTATTCCTATTTTCAAAACTAGGAAACTAAAACGTTAAAAAGGAAATCAAATCAATTCGGAATAAAGAGTTTTTATATACTAAAATTATCAGAAAAATAAAATATAAATGATGGGCATTTTTCCACGACAAAAATTAAAACTTCAGAAAAAATTATTTTCACAAAATTGCTTAAAAGGTTTATTTTCTTTTGCAAATAATTTTCAAATGACCCTCTAAGTTTTAGGGTTCAAATGACTTTCAAAATGCCCGGGTATTTGAGGGTCATGTTCCTCCGCTCTTAAGAATGTATTTCCCGGCATTTCTTGCACGAAGAAAACGAATGGAAATGCAAAAGAATTCAATGCAAATATCTCCGTTCAAATTCTTTATAGTTGAAGAAGTCATGTCATCTTCTCTCTTTACTTTTAAAAGATTGAATTTGAATTCACCGGAGAAGGGGAAAGTCATTTTATTCCCTCTCTTTCAAAAGTTTCGAAAAGTTTCAAATTTCACACAAGTTTCAATCACTCAGGCAACCAACAAACAATCAATCTAATAATTATATTAACATTCCAAAATTTATAATTTTGGGATGTTACACACTACTAGTGGGGATAGCTTCTACCCACTTAGTGACGTAATCAACAGCAACTAAGATGTGAGTATACCCATTGGAATTTGGAAAAGGTCCCATATAATCAAAGCCCCAGACATCAAATGGTTCAATGACAAGTGAATAGTTCATAGACATTTCCTGACGTTTGCTAATATTACCTATTCTATGACATTCGTCACAAGACAAGACAAACTTACGGGCATCCTTGAAGAGAGTGGCCCAATAGAAACCTGATTGCAATACCTTGTCTGCAGTTCTATCTCCCGCATGGTGTCCTCCGTAGGCCTCGGAGTGACACTTATGTAGGATCTGTCCCTGTTCATGTTTAGGTACACAACGTCTAATAACACCATCTACTCCTTCCTTATAAAGGTGAGGATCATCCCAAAAGTAGTGTCTCAAGTGAAAGAAGAATTTCTTCTTTTGCTGGTACGTGAAACTAGGTGGTATGTATTTGGCAACGATATAGTTCGCATAATCCGCATACCACGGTTCACTACGTGAAGCATTGATGAAATTCAATTGCTCATCAGGAAAGTTATCAGCAATAGGTTGTGGGTCATCAAGAACGTTCTCCAACCTAGACAAGTTATGTGCTACGGGGTTATCAGCACACTTTCTGTCGACAACGTGCAAATCAAATTCTTGTAGCAAGAGAACCCATCTGATAAGTCTAGGTTTAGCGTCCTTCTTCTCCATGAGGTACTTAATAGCAGCATGATTAGTGTGAATAGTGACTTTGGAATCAACTATGTAAGACCTGAAGTTTTCACATGCAAACACGACTGCTAAAAATTCCTTCTCCGTAGTGGCATAGTATCTATGGGCACTGTCTAGAGTTTTACTAGTGTAGTGAATAACATTCAACTTCTTGTCAACTCTTTGCCCTAGAATAGCACCAACAGCATAATCACTAGCGTCACACATGATCTCAAAAGGCAAGTTCCAATCAGGTGGTTGAACAATAGGTGCGGTTATCAAAGCCCTCTTAACTATTTCGAAGGCTTCCTCACAATCATCATCAAAAACAAAAGGAATATCCTTTTGTAAGAGATTGGTAAGAGGCCTAGAAATCTTAGAGAAGTCTTTGACGAACCTTCTATAGAAACCAGCATGACCAAGGAAACTTCTTATCCCTTTCATATCTGTGGGGTATGGCATTTTCTCGATTGCATCAACCTTAGCCTTATCGACTTCAATACCTCTTTCAGAAATTTGATGTCCTAAGACGATGCCTTCATTAACCATAAAGTGGCACTTCTCCCAATTCAAGACAAGATTGGTGTATTTACATCTTTGTAATACTCGATCAAGGTTGCTGAGGCAATCGTCAAAGGAAGACCCGTAAACGGAGAAGTCATCCATGAAAACCTCGACAATCTTTTCACAAAAGTCAGAGAATATAGCCATCATACATCTTTGAAAGGTGGAAGGTGCATTACATAGGCCAAAAGGCATATGTCTATAAGCAAAGGTACCAAAAGGGCAGGTGAAAGTGGTTTTCTCCTGATCAGATTGTGCAACTGGTATTTGGGAGAAACCAGAATAACCGTCTAGAAAGCAAAAGTGTGTGTGTTTGGACAGCCTTTCTAGCATTTGGTCGATAAAAGGCAAAGGGTAATGATCCTTCCTAGTGGCTTTATTCAATTTCCTAAAATCGATCACCATCCTGTAGCCAGTAATAATCCTCTGTGGGATCAACTGATCCTTATCATTAGGGACAACGGTAATGCCTCCCTTCTTAGGGACGCAATGCACCG